>NC_080190.1:28535000-29785000 GCF_030028045.1 Hippopotamus amphibius kiboko
CTGGGCACTGGGGTTACCCAGCGGTGCAGTCCCACCCAGGAACCAGTTGGAGAGAAGAGACCTGCGGCTGCTCAGCTGAACTTAGCTGGGCCCTGCTTCCCTGTTGGCCAGAGCAAGGATCTGGCCTGGAGAGAGAAACCAACCCCTTCTGAGAGCCGGGCCAGCTCAGCACAAGAGTGAGGTGAGGTGCTCTAGCCTTCTCAATTGGTCCCTTGCTGCCAGCACCCTGCAGAACCAGCCTCCACCTCAGTCAGACCCCACCCTTGACCAAGCTCTTGGGCTGGGGACTCATTCTTGGGGTACCGTGGCCTGGTCTTGCTTTGAAACCAAGAAAGGACAAAGGGAACCCCGAAATTCTGAGTGAGTTCTGAGCCAGCCCAACCTCAGGCTAGCTGTTGAGACCTGCTACAATGTTCATTTTTGTAAAAATAAAGCTTGATTGTTCACAGATCTGGTTCCTCACTGGCTCACAAGACCCCAGGGAGAAGGAACAACAGATTTAAACTTGGGGATGGGCCTGCTAGGGAAGGGTAATAAGACCAGCCTCATGGCTCAGTGTCCCAAAGAACAAAGATTTCTTTTCTTCAGGAAAATCTCTCATTGGCCCTGGTAGTAGAGGGGGTGTCACCTGTGGGGTCTGGAGGGGGCACTACGGAAAGGCTCCTGACTGCTAAGCTGCTGTCTGCCTGCAGTGACCTCCTTCCCCCTACTCCAGTGTTCCACAATGCTGCGACCTTTATGCTGGCTTTACACCCACAGTGTCTTAATAGCCTGGGCTGTTTCCAAGGTGTCTGCATTTTCAAAACGTCTCCCTCACTGACCCTTATCTTAGAGTCTACAAGGTAAGGCAGCACATGGTCCCTTCCAGCCTAGTTTTCCTCTGAGTTTATGCAAACAGGTTGGGGAAGACGCCCTGCCCTACTGGGGTCGGGGCTCCTTGACCCTCTTCTCCACCTAAGACCCATACCTCCCTTTATGTGGAAGGTTCTACGTTGAAGGTCCCTAGGCTAGAGGAGAAGGAAATGTCATCACCGGCACCCTCCCTGGCGGCAGAAGCATCAGAGGTGGACAAGAGGACTCTGCACTCACAGTGACTCAGAACTGCTTTAATCAGGAGAGAAGACCATGACTTGGGGGTTAGGAGTGCCCTGAGGCCCCGTTCTTACAGAGCCTGGAGAGCTCCTGGGAGAAAAGAGGCTGGCCCTGTGCCGCAAAGGCCCAAGACTCGAAGTCTCGCATGCCTACAGGAAGAGTGTCACCCACCATCAGCGCCAGAAGGGCAGGCTCAGGGGTCTGCTACTGAGTCTTGCAGTCCCCATCACTGCTGTGGGCGGTCTTCACTTTCTTCAGCTCCTTCTGCAGCTCTGAGTCAGCTACTAGGACCTCCTTTGGCTTCTGGTACTGTGGATGGAGCCAAGGAGAGGACATGATTCAGTCACATCACCCCTCCCTACACACACCCCCCCATATACTCAGAGCCCCTTCAGCCCCCTTTATTCAAAGATGAGGAAATGGTTGGAATGATTTGTTCAAGTTCACGTGACTGGGTAGGGGTAGGCCTTTGGACCTTCTAGAACCCCAATTCTGTGGATTCCACCCCTTCCCATCACCCTCTATATCCTCATCCAGCTGTGATTTTAAAAGCAGGCTCCTCCTGAGCCCCAGCCTGCTCGCTCCTTGCTGAGGCAGAGAGGCCTGTTCTCTACCAAGCACACCCCAGGAGCTGCTGGGGCTGGAACCGAGGACTCCAACAGGAGTGGGAAGTGGGCGGGGGAAGAAGGAGACTTTCCCTGACATAGTGGCCAAGAAGTCTAAATGAATCTTACAGAGATGATGAGGGTGCAGTTGGCATGAGCAAAGCTCAGCGAGGAGTCATCCAGAGGTAGCTGATATCTGTCTAGATCAGGAATTGAGAACTTCTTATAATACCTGTGGGGACACCAAGAGGCCATGAGAACACCCAACAAGGTGACCCCAACAGTTGGGCATCAGGCCCTCTGATGCCAAGCTTGTATACAGTTCCCCCACACGGCCAAAGAGGAAGAAGGGAAGCCAGTTAGAACGCCGGTTTAGTGGCCCTGGAAGGAAAAGAATGAAAGGCCTCATGGCCAGTGCAGCAGTAGAACAGGGCCAGTCATAACTCCTTGATTAGACCGGGGTTAGAGTGACTCCATACTTCAAGCTCAGGACTCCCAAAGACACGTAGAAGAAGAAGCCTCCCGTAATATACAGTTGGCTCAGGCAAGCCCTACCTCCTCAGCACCCCAAGAAAATAGGATATGTGTGCTAACAAGGAACAGAATAAGAACAGCTAGGGCTGTCCTCCAAAGCTGGGGGCTGACAGTTGGCACTTACATGGCACTTTACTGAGGACCTCAGCTACCTTTTCCTCTTTTGGGGTCTTTCAAGGCTTTGTTAGCCTGACTCTATTTGTAGGCCAGAGAGGGAAGTACATCCACAAGGAGAAATCTCCCTAAGAGAACAAGCCAAGTGACACACCATGGAAGCTGGATCTCTGGGGCTCTGGACTACTTCACAGGCCCTGAGGCCCCATTCCATTTTCACATACCACACTTGGCCCCCCTCATCTGCAGGTGCTGGTCCAGAGATTAATGGTCGCTTTTAGTAAAAAAAAAAAAAACAACCCTGGCACTTCCCTGGCAGTCCAGTGGCTAAGACTACGTGCTTCCAATGCAGGGGCTGTGGGTTCGATCCTTGGTCAGAGAACTAAGATCCCACATGCTATGTGGCACAGCCAAAAAAAGTAAAAAACAAAAAAAAAAACAGAAACAAAAAACCAAAAAACAAACCCAGATAGCAACATCCAGCCCATAATGTCTGTAACTGGACTTTGCTTTGCAGGAAACTTGACCTCCTTTGCCAAAGAGGAAACTCAGGCTCAGAGAGGTGAAATATCTTGCCTGGTTTCACAGCCAGTTGTCAGTAGAGTCAGGATTAAAGTTCCCTGATCTTGGTCCGGTGCTTATTACACTGGAGCACAAAGAATGGCTGCCTCATCTCTAGCAATACGACTGTTTGGCATTTTCCTTGGTGGAAGTGTGACCTAGGCTCTGGCCAGCGGCTGCCAGACCTGTCACCTGGGCATGGCATCACTGCTGCTGCAAGGTTGTGTGGGCTGGGCAAGGAAACACTGCAGACAGGTACAAACAAACTCAAGTGAGGGGCCTGGACAGGACAGGGCTTTTAATACTTCAGTGGGGCCTCGTCCTTGTGGCAGCTACCCCCAGTCCACTTCAAAAGCCCTGATGCCCTGGGGACTCAGAGAGTTGACATCAATGCAGCACTTCTGCCCTGCTCTCCCTGCTCAAATCCCTCAGTTCAGTGAAGGCTCTCAGGGCCCCTCTCCTCCAGGTTCTTCACTTCCCGCCAAGGTGCTGGGACCCATGGCAGGAAAAGAATGTTTACTTAAAGGCTGACAGTTCAAAAGGAGTGGGGGCTGGGGGATCCTAATGGCACCACAAGTTTGCTTTATTTTCCAAACTCTGCCCCAGGGAAAGGCGATCCATCTGCCTGCAAACCGGGGTGGAATGTTGGCCTCATCCTCTTCCTACCCAGCCCAGGCTGAGGGCTCTTCCTGGGGCCCTTGGTCTGGCCAGCAAAGGTGGCAGACACTGATAATAGGGAGGGAGTCAAAGGTTAAACAGCAGAGATTAGATGAACACAAAGGCTTGTTAGGAAGTGTTAACATCTTCCCTGCAAATATACACAAGAAGCAGAACCGGGAGAGAAGAAGCCTGGCACACAGCTCAGCCAAACCCAGGGGGCCTGTATAAGGGCTTGCTGTGCAGAACATGGGGACATCCTTTCTGCCTATCTGGCTGTGTTACTGGGAAGGGGGGACAGGGACACACCTGTGTATCCTCGGATGGGCACTGTCAAGGCATATTCCCCAGGCAGGGGTAACGGGACTGGAAAAAGAGTCCCAGTGACTTCCCTGGTGGCACAGTGGTTACGAATCCGCCTGCCAATGCAGGGGACACGGGTTCAATCCCTGCTCCAGGAAGATCCCACATGCCGCAGAGCAACTAAGCCCGTGTGCCACAACTACTGAGCCTGTGCTCTAGAGCCTGTAAGCCACAACTACTGTGCCCGTGTGCCGCAACTACTGAAGCCTGCATGCCTAGAGCCCATGCTCCACAACAAGAGAAGCCACGGCAATGAGAAGCCCGCACACTGCAACGAAGAGTAGCCCCTGCTCGCCACAACTAGAGAAAGCCAACGTGCAGCCATGAAGACCAACACAGCCTAAATGAATAAATAAAATTTAAAAAAAGAAAAGAGTCCCAGGGCTTGATCTCAAGAGCAATGACAAGATCAAAGGGATTATTGCATGACTTGCCCCAGCTTCCCTGTTCTACTCCCATCACCTCTCACGAGGTGGTGGGAGTGGAGGCAGAGTAGGTCTGGAGGCTCAGCTCTGTTTTGAGTATTCTAATGGATTTAGTTTATTGGTTGAGGTTAAACCATTTTCCTCAGGGGCCAGTGACAGACAGTCTTTAAGGGAGTATGGGGCATCTGCTGTCCCTCCTCAGGGAGCAGCCACACTCCCTTATCTCCATCCCTGGCCTTGGGGTTTGCCCTGAGAAGAACAATGCTTCACTTTCTTACCAGCATCGGGACTAGAGAGGGACCCACTGTCCTTCTGGAAAAGTCCAAATGCTTAGCCTCAGGCAGCCCTAGGTAGGCAGCAAACATATCTTAGGCATCAACTGTGTCCCAGACCTTGAGCTATGAGCTGGTGATTTAAGGATGAAGAAGAAACAAAGCCATACTGCTGCCTGAGGAGACCTTGTGTTTCTGCTGAAAGCTAAGCATTTATAGTGTAGTGGTCCCTGGGCTCTTCGCTGATGGACAACAACCCCTATTCTCACCTGCCTTCAGTGTCCTTGGTCTCAGCCACACAATGAAAGGTGACATTTATGAATGCTAAATCTATACCAGGTACTGTTCAACACAAACTGAATCCTCAAAACAACCCTCCCAGGTTGGTTGCTGCTGTTATCCTCTTTTACAGAAGATGAAACTGAGGCACAGGAAAGTTAGGTATCTTGCCCAAGTTATAAAACTGGTAAAAGAAGATGCTATTATTATAATGATAATCCCCCCAATCTCCTGACACTCCCCCCTCCCCGCATTGCTCTACATTCTCACCTCAAAGTAACAGACCACCTGGTCTAGGTTCCCTGTGTCTGTCCAAGGATGGGGCAGATATGGGGGGTGGTCACCCTAAGGATCCAGCCACCCTGCAGGTCTCCTGGACACTCCCTCTAACACAGAGTGGCCTTCCTTTCTTAATGTAAAAGTGTTCAAAAGATGTATGTGGAAGCAAAGGCTCTCAGGAGGACTTCTGGCCATGCCCTGTGACTCGGGGCAGGGCACTTAACTTCTGGGCCTCAGTTTCTTC
Source organism: Hippopotamus amphibius kiboko (assembly GCF_030028045.1). Taxonomy (NCBI): domain Eukaryota; kingdom Metazoa; phylum Chordata; class Mammalia; order Artiodactyla; family Hippopotamidae; genus Hippopotamus; species Hippopotamus amphibius. Next base: position 28,540,426 of record NC_080190.1, read on the forward strand.
CTCCAAATTACTTTCTCAAATAAAGGAGCTGCTGTAGATGAACTTTAAGTCACTGTCAAAGGCACCGGAACAGGCCAACTCGGTAACTCTCTCCAACCTGTGCCAAAAGGACAGTTCCTTCACTTTGGCTATTTCAGAAATGATCCACTGCACCCCATCACTCTCTCTCTGCTGTCTCCCCTTCCCAATTCCGAGTCCTTTCCCAACCCATTCTCCCTTGCAGTGAACTGAGAAAGGGCACACGAGGCCAGGCCTTTAGAGACAGACTCTGGAGGAGGCTGAAAGTAGAAGCAGGATGGCTGTGAAGTCACATGGGCCATGCCTCACACACCTCCAATGGGCGCTCTGTACACATGCACACAGGGTCAGCCAGAGTGGTCAGCAAAAGCCTCTAGCCAGGCTGTCCCTTAGAGAATCAGGAGGCAAATCTTCCTTTCTTTCTTAAACTCCAAACTGGTCACCCCTGCCCACAGTAGCCCCTCATAGAGAGTCAGTGCACATTCACATACTAAAGGCTCTCAGAAGTCCTACCAAAGAGAAACCTGTTTTATCCAGAGTTTCCTAAACTTATTTCGACCACAGAATCCTTTTTTCTAGAGATGCCTATTAACACACTTCCACAATGTTAGTATTACCAATGTCAAATCAGCCAAGCTCTCTTCAGGTTCTGATTTCCAAAGAATTGTTGAGGGCCTGCTTCAGGCCGGCCATGGGGCTGAGTGTTTGTACATATACGATTTCATAAGTCCCCAAACAATCTGTGATGTACTTATGAGTATTCTCCTGTGATAGATGAGGAAACCTTGCCCAAAATGCTACAGTTAATATGTGGCAGAGGCCAGATTCAAGCTGACACCTTCCTGTTCCACACCCTAGCTCATTCCACTTATAGCTGCCAGCTTCTAGGCTGAGGCTAAGAACCTTCTTTCTGCACAAACACTCTTACTGGGCACAGATGGTGCCACAATGGAATCATGGAAAAGCACTTTCTTCTTTCCCTGATTTCATCCCTTGCTATTACCTGAGGCCAAGACATAACACCCTGGAATCAACTTCAAGAAAAGTGGCCAACCCAGTTCTTCAAGGACAAGGCAGGTATAGACAAAGGAACTCTGGTTTTTATTCGTTACCACATTCCAGAATACTAGAATCAGGGCAGGCATGGAACCTCTAGGTGAAGGAAGTCAAATCAGAAAAGCCACAGTGTGGTGGAAACTGCAGAGACCTGGGCATTGAAATCATCACTGTCCCTTCAGTAAGTCAGTTCATTGTGCTGACTTTATAGATACATAATCATTCATATATAGCACAAGAATAAAAATATGTATCCTGTCCACCACTGAACGGTATGATGATCAGAAAACAGATTTTTAAAGTATCTTGAAAAAGTTAAACACTGCTCAAAGGAATAGCCAGAGTTCTGTAATATTTAGGGGTAGTAAAGGTATAGGACATCTTCTACTCCAGGTAGAAGAGGAAAATGCCATTAGGCTTAGAAGAGCCAGTTAAGGGTTTAGTGGCTTCTCTCACTTTCCTCCCAGCAGAGGATCCTGAGGAAGGCTGTGCTGAGCCAGGCTGGGCCACTGAACCTGAGATCTCAGTGTAGGCTCTGAAGTGGGCACTCACATACTCCTCTCCCCTCTGGGAATCTAATCCCGGCCCTGCTCCCTCCTGGGGCACTACTCCCATCCCACCTGGCCTAACCCATCAGTTCAAAACTGTCTCCCCCTGCCTTGGGCGCTGGAGTGGGCCTCTGGCCACAGAGCGCCTGGCCAACAGCGCCACCTATGGCTGAACACGCGCAGGAGATGGGACCCAGAGGATGTGCCTGCAGATGAGTTTTTTGGTGAGCTAGCTAGCCTCTCACTCTCTGGTAATCACATTTCTGCTTGATATCTGTATTCGACAGTGACCTCTGGGGGACAAAAAGGAGGCAGCAGCCAGCTCCACAAACTGCTGGGCTGCAGATTCAAGTGCTATCAGAAGCACTTTTGTTCCTAGTTTGGACCCAGGGCCTCTTACGCCAGGGAATGCTTGCTGAAGCACGGAGTTTGTTTTCCTAAAGGCAATTTCTCTGTTGTCTGAAATTGCTAAATTCCACTTTAGGCACTGACTGCTGTTAATGATGAGAACAATAATGGGAATAAACTGCCTTTTATCTGAGGGCTTCAAAGTGCTTTATAAACGCAAACCCTTATTATTATGACTTTATATTTATAGACAAGGCCTACTTCAGGGGCTGCTGGCTGCGTGTACAGCAATAATCCTGAAATTAATTCATTCATCTCCACCCCTTGCCCATCCCTTAACCCTGCCAAAGTGATAGCGTGTGGGGGTCACAGAGGAGTGTAGAACCCAGGGCTCCACTAGGGGAGCCTGGGAGCCACGCTGCTTCCCCGTGGGCATCATGGACCTGAGGGAGGCTGGCACCACCTGAGAAGATGGACAAATAGCTGGGTCCTCTTTACTTCTTGTAAACCAGTGGATGGATGGGGGCGCCTCTGGCCTAAGCTTAGCAGCCCATGAGACATGTCAGGTGGCTTCACAGTCTGTGGACCAGTAACTCATAAAACCTCCCATCTCAATGCCCCAAATCTATTTCATGGGAGTTGGTCCTATACTGTAACCCCTCTGACTCACATCACGACCGAGTCATTACAGGACTCTTCTCTTCTCCTGTAATCAGTCAGAGCTCCAGAAACCCAAACAAGATCAATGCATTTCCAAGATGATCAGCCCAGGAGCAGCCCTGCCAGGATCAGATCTCCACCTTGGTTACCTTCTGTCCCCTCAACCCCACATCTTGCCTCCCCCAGCAGACCATGAGAAGAGGAGCAAAAGGAAGTCTAACACCCCTTTGAAACATAATGCAAGAGACTATGCAAGAGCCTTCCAAGAGGCCAAAGCACCTTGTCCACTCACTGTCCCTCCGTCCAGGGAGGGAATCAGGTTTGCTGCTCCCAGACCAGTACTTTAAAGTTCTGTAACTGCCACTTCAGACAGGTGTGCCTTCCAGGCCATGGCTCCCTGCCAGCTCCAGCAGTGATGTTACCAGGCCATAGTTCATCATGGACTGGATCCAGCCAGAGGTCAAGGCACAATAACCTTACAGCAGAACCATTTAAGATCACAAGTCAACGGCCTGGTGATTCCCTCATCCCCTCATTCATCCAACAAATATTTATTGAGTCCTAGTATGTACCAAGTACTGGACCAGATACTCATTGTTCAAATTTCCCTGCCCCGATGGAGCTGATTACAATATTCAGGCTGGTCCTACAGAGAGAAAGCCCTTCAGCTTTCAGCTCTTACTATATAGGGCTGTAATGAAGCCCTCCTGCCTGCCTCAGAGCTGGAAGAGGAGGTTTCTCTGCTCTCTGGGGTGGAAGCAGTCTAAGCCTTAACCCCAGGTCAAACCTCATCCCCACCTTGCTCATACACAAGCAGACAGGTGCCCACCATGCCACTTACTTTTTGTTGGTTGTTCTGATGACAACACAGCGCTCCTTCTGGTCCACGCAGACACTGTAGACATCCTTAGGGTACGGGAGGTTTCGAATTCGCCACTGGAAACTCATCTTGGTGTCCTTGCGCATGAAAATGGGCTGCAGAAGGCAAATCCAACTCAATGACTATTCTTGGAGAGGGGTGGGAAGGGATGGCTCCCCCCTCCACAAAGCTCTATCTGGGGGCACAATGGGAGACCCTCAGCTCTTCCCCACAGCTTCCCTCTGATGCTGCCATTGCTGTGACATTCTAGGCCTGGGGCCCTGGCCCTGGGATGACTAAGCCAAAACTCTCTGGGTATTCATTCAAGCAAATATTTCTAGAGCACTGTGTCCAGGTGGGCACACTGGAGATAAGGAGGTGAACAAGATATGGTGCTTGCCCTCAAGGGCCAGCAGCCCACTCCCCCAGCCCCCTCAAGACATCAGACAGACAGACATACATTGGCATTGCTTTCCGTGATGAGTTCAGGCCCCAGGCTCCCTGCTCCTGGGAGTGCTGGCTCTCCCACCTCAATCTGCCACTGGCCCAAGTCTCCCAGGGCACTCTTCACACGCCACTTTCTCACTGAGGAGAGAAGGAAGTACTAGAATTATGGGGAAGAAAGGTACTCTGATCTCTTCTGCTAAATCATCAACATCACATTAGGTAACTGGAACAGGATAAAAGTGGGAGCTACAGGCCTTTACACTGGCTTTATCCATCTGAGCAGGGACCTCACAACCTCTGAAATCTCAGGAGAGCATTTCAATATTAGAAAATTTGTAAAACCTATATCGTGGGTACCCAGACAAAAGGAATTAGAACAAAGCTCTGAAAGGTACCAAGTGGAGTTCAGAAACCCCCAGGTGTGACCTCAAGCACAGGGAAGATGTGAAGCTTAGGAAAAGGGTAGCTACTAGTAACAGGGAAAATGTGGATCCGCAAAAGTGGGAGCTGACATGCATTTTTCCCCTCTAAAAATGGGCAAAAGGAAAAACGAATTAAGAGGGTAAAAGCTGATAGGCAGATTTGCCTCATGATTCAGAAAATCCAAATATAGAAATTCACTCATTTCAGATGTACCTGGCTTAAAACAACACCCCCAGAGTTGTATTTACAGGAAATTTTAGGCACACACCATATTTTAAATGTATTATTTATAAAAGATCTAAAGTAAATTTTTTGTAGAGTAGAATCATCCTTTTATAATGCAAATAATCATCTCTATTTTAAAACCCAGATGTTTAAAAAAAAAAAACCAAGATGTTTGCATAAGATTTTTTTTTTAAGTAAGGCACATACTTTATGAAAATTCTAAGTGAAAAGACTAGTTCAGTAGACATTAACTGAAAGCCCCTGCTGGGATGCTCAGGAACCTTGCTCAGCCCTGTCACAGTGACTGCTGTCAGCACGCCCACGGCCACAGGGGGCTTTCCCGAACACGACTCCTCTGTTCTTTCCCTCCCCACAGCAATGGGGGTCTTCCAGTGGCAGCCCCGGCACTGCTCCAGGCCAGCAGCCTTCCTGAAGCTGCTGTAAGGAGCTAAACAACTCAGAAAGCGCCTGGTGTCCTGTCGCAGTTGCTCCTTTTTCTGGGGTGGGGGTGGGAGATGGGGGGGGGGGTGAGAACTGCAATGCGATCCTCAGGATGGGTTTCTTTGAGACCTTCTGAGCAGCTGTGCCAAACCCAACCACCCTCACTGCTCTAAGTAAGGCACACAAGCTGAACACAAAAGTGTGCTGTAAAATTAGAATTTTCCCTTGAATATGTGCTTTTATAAGGTCTGTTGCATTCTGCAGTGTGATTTTATTACATCTCAGGGCCAAAAACTCCCTAGAAACATATTTCCAAGTTTATAATGAAAATTAATAAGAAAGAGTAAAACTTGGAAATATGCTTTATAGGCAACATTTTTTCTCACAAATACGTCTCTCTTAAGTGAATGGACTGTGACCAGAAGTATAACCAAATCTATTCACGTAATACTTTGCTTAACTGGAAGCCAGCCTTCTGGGTTGCAGCCTTCACAGCTGCAAATTCAGAAGTGACAAATGCCTCTAAGTGGCAGCTTATTGTGACAAGACCCATGTATCTCACTCTATATTGTAGGAAAGATCACTCCCAGATTCTCACTCAGACATGTATAAAATGCTATGTGTAGAATAAGGCAGGAAATTAATTTTTTTCCCATGCATACTGACAACAGCACGAAGGGACAGCTCACATCAAGGGCAGCGTCAGAACAAGCACGTGGGACCGTTTGGTGTGAGGACAAAAGCAACCTTAGACCCTGATGGGATCACAATATAACAGAACAGTCATCACAGAGTTTAAAGGTGGAGGTTCCTTTAGAAAGCATTTAGTCCAATACCTGTATTTGTCAAATGAGAAACAGCATTTCTTCCCTGTCTGCTCTCCTTCAACCCTTGCCACCACTCTCCAGGGGAGAGTATGAAGAATTACCAAGGCTCAGAAAGATACACTAACTGGCAAAAACCACAGCTAAAATTCAGGTCTCCTAACTTCAAGACTAGAATTTGAATCATTAGTAAAAGGCTAACTTGTATTTTATAAATATTCAATAAGCGTACATAATATTTTAAAAGGTTCACTTAAAAAAAGTAGCTCTATTTCTTTTTTATATTTAAGCATTTAAAGGAAAAGCTTCCATTATTTGAAAATGTAATAATGAAAAACACCTAACTCTCTGGGGCTGGATACGTGAGGCATCCAGTAATCATGGACCTTGTTAAATCATGTGTCCTGAAGCATGATGCCAGTGTGGCCAGGAGAGGCAATTTCGATCCCAGGATTTCCTGTCTATCTTTTATCCGTGGAATATTGGGTTTGGAACAGAAACCTTCCCAAGGCGTTGGAAAGGCAGCTACTGGCTTCCTTACTGCTGACCTTAAAAGCCACTCAGGTCACAGAAATTTGGATCCTTGGCTGTTTCTTTCTTTTTTTTTTTTTTAACATCTTGGGATTAAAGTCTTTGTCAGAATACGAAGAAAGCTCTGTGCTCATTCCCTTGTGAGATAAGATTCAATACATGATTTTGGTGAAGTCCTTGTTATTTCTCCCATGGACGTGGACATGAATGCACACATGCAAATATATACTTTGTCTTGTCTCTCTTGTCCTGTCTTTGTTCCTGAACTCAAGGACAGCTCCTGCGGCAACAGAAGACTGTTTCCACCTGCTGTCACTCTGATTTGATTACATGTTAAACCCAAACTGGTGTGTGCAAGGAAGCTCCCTGGGACGCTGTCATATCTTCCCGGCTGAGCCTGGGCCAGTCCTTGGAAAGGAGACTTTCAATGACCCTGTAAAGGGTCTGATGGGGAATATATGAAGGAGGCAGCGCCTGGGGCCTTTTTCCTAAGTCAGCAGGAAGCAGGCTGATGTCGCAGACTGCTGAAAAGAGGCCCCATCTTTCAGGTGGGCTGGAAAGTGGAGGTCCTAAAGGCCTCTTTCCCCAGAGCTCCAAGCCCTGGCCCACTTCCAATGTGGATAATTACATTCCCCTTTCCTAAATACTCCCTGCAGCTTAAACTGGATGCAGGATTCTTCTTTTCTGCCCTAAAACACTGCAACATTGCTATGTGGCTATTAAACAGCTGCCACGTCCCATCCCTGAGGAGGCTGAAGGGAATCGAGTGGGTCATTTATAAAGCCAGTGAAGTGCTTGGGGATGAAAGTGCTCAATATCCTCCAAATGCAGCCTGGGGTGGTTAGGCTGGCGGTCAAATACCGAAGCAGATTAAGCGGTAATCCGAATGTAATCGCTGGGGGATGGCCTGCCCTTCAGCCTCTGCCCCCCTGGACATGCTGTGTTCTTCTAGGGCTGGTTTGATGTTCCGATCATTGTTATGGGGCCCTTCAGTTTTTTCCTCTATGAATACACACACAGCATTCATTGTGGGGGGCAGGAATGAATAGGACTGCAAAGGTAGGGGAAAAAAAATATATGACACTATGCTTATTAACACCGACCAGAAGAGCTCCGACCCAGACAGATACACTATTGGTAATTCTCTCTGTAAATTACTTTCTGTGTTTTTCACCCAGAAAACCAGTTTGGCCAATTATCCAATTTGTATAATTAGCTGAAAAAAATGGAAACTATTCACATTTACAGCCACAAAAACCCTGTCCATATTTTGCTTCAAAGAATGCACAAGTGAAAGTCAGTTCAGGCCCTGGGATTATTTATACTTAAAAATTAAAAATAAACAGGGGACTTCGCTGGTGGCGTAGCGGTTAAGAATCCGCCTGCCAGTGCAGGGGACACGGATTCGAGCCCTAGTCTGGGAAGATCCCACATGCCACGGAGCAACTAAGCTGGTGCGCCACAACTACTGAGCCTGCACTCTAGAGCCTGTGAGCCACAACTACTAGGCCTGAATGCTGCAACTACTGAAGCCCACGTACCTAAAGCCCACTCACCTAGAGCCCATGCTCCACAACAAGAGAAGCCACTGCAATAAGAAGCCCGTGCACTGCAACGAAGAGTAGCCCCTGCTCGCCACAACTAGAGAAAGCCTGTGTGAAGACCCAATGCAACCAAAAATAAATAAATAATCTTAAAAAATAATAATAAAATAAAAACAAACAGTATTTTGCAAGGCAGCGGGGGTGGGGTAGGGTGGTTAGAGATGGGTGCTGTTCAAAGGGCCCACTGGTATGAGTGGGGTGTTCCTCACTGCCCATCTCTGTCCTGCTCCCACCAGTCCCTACCTGGGTCATTCTGGGGAGAACAAGATTTAGTAAGAAAAGAAAACAGGATTAAATATTCTCAACTCCCAACAGTATGTTGCAGATTAAAGCATGGGTTCTTCATCACACAGACCTAGGCTTAAATCCTAGCTCTGTAACTAACTAGCTACATGATTCTGAGCAAGGTGCTTTTAACCTCTTGAAACTTCCATTTTCCCCAACTGTAAAATGAAGAGAGCAGCAACCTCCCACACTGGGCTGTAATGAGGTTGGTTCCTGTAAAGCACTTAGCATGGCGCCCAATAAAAGTTACGGTATTACTATCATTAGGTAACCTTTGGTCAAACAATGTTCTCCTATGAACTTCCATTTCTGCTTTTAAGAGAAAGGAGTTTGGAGGCCACTGTCTATTCTCCACCTGCCAAGAGGGAAAGTGACAGGTTCATGTGGGATGCTAAAATTGAAGGAACCTGGATTTGTTTTTCATTTTAATTTCATGTCCAAGCACAACTAAGAGGGCTTGGGTTTTGTTTGTTTTTACAGCCACAGCAGCAACAGCTGTACTATTTGTTCTGTGTGGAGAAAAGAGGTGACGCTGGGGGCTGGGGAGAGGAGCTGCGGCTAGTCCCTGGCCTGGTGATGGTGGTGGTCAGCCCACATGACCTCTGCTTTCATAAGCTCGCCCCTGTTAGGCATTCCAAGCCTGTCACCCCCTGGGAGTGCTATAAATTACAATGCATTGTGAGGATATTACTACTGTATTGGTTTCCACCAAATCAGTGTCATATGCTAAACACATCAAGATTTTTAATAGCAGCAGACTAAACCAATTGGGACTGGAACCCAAGCAACTCATAATAAGGAGGGATCAACACTTCACTCTGCGGCTGAACATGCACAGGACACACATTTTAAGATTGGAGACTAAGAGAATGCAAACCAGTGTAATCCGTGTTGTCGTGCTAGACATTTATGAGCTGTCAGTAAAAGGGAAAAAGAAATTCCCTCACCAATACTACTGTCTATCAGGCCCAGGAAGAAATTAAAGTCAAGAATAAGGACAAAAAAATAACCTAGCCCATGATTCCATCATTGGTCTTAGCATTTCAGGTGAAACTTAATAAAGAGACCAACTCCCACTGCCGACAGCCTCAGGCCCTGGGTCAAAGAACCAGCCACCTAGCTCTGGGAAGTCGGTTAATGCTGATGTGCATACCTGAGAACAGAGAATGCACAAATCAAATAATTCCCAGAAATGTGAACTGGAGCCCCTATTCAGGAGCCTATTTACCACGTCTACCTCCTACTCCCTTTGACTCAGACCTTCTCCAAGATGAGGGACATGTTTAATAGAGCCGCCTCTGAGGCAAGGTCAGAAGCTGCTGCCTCTGATAGTTGCTTGTTCCTGATGTGACTTCAGAAAACAAAACAAAAAATAAGCAAAAAAAAATTGTAGGGAAAGCCTACCCTTACCACTACTCAGCCTGCAAGGCTTATTTTCAATTCCACCGTCTCTGTAAAGGTTTTTCTCAATGGTTTCTCCACATCCCCATTCCCACCTTAGAAGAAGTACTTACTCTCTCATTTGTCTAGGGGTGGAGTGAGGTTTACTGGTCAAGCGGATGCCCACTCCATCTCTGGTGTCCAGCCCTGACCTCAGATTATTCTCAGGAACAATCCTGCCTCAAGGGCCTCAGCCTCCCTGAGCTTCCACATGTGGTGCTGGGCTCCTCCCTGAAGCCTCAACTAGGCATGTTTACCTGTGCTTAGGTCACCCCCAAGTGTTCCTAAGGGCCCACTGGGGGCCCGTCACTTACCAAGTAGTTCACTTGTCTTCTCATCATATTCTTCGGCCATCTCCTTCCCATCTGGGAACAAATAGTGCACCTTCCTTCTCCCTAGGCACAAAGCAGAGAGTGCCTTACCCCTGAGCCTCCTCTTGCCTTGGGCCCTGCAAATCAAGGGATCTACCTGGGAAACACTAACAGCCTTGGGCATATTAACAAACCTTCCCAGAGCCTGCCACAAACTCCTTGCCAACCATTGCCCACCACTACTTTAAGACATGTCCTGGGACTCACTTCCTTTCTAAGCTTTCTCTGAACATGTCTTTGCTCTGCTGATTCTTCTACCAGCAATAGCTCCAAACTTCTTCCCAACTGTTGAACTCCTCCTTGCCCTTCAAAATCCAGCTCGAACATCACTTCCACTGTGAAGTCCTCCTAAACTATCACCCCTAGCCACCTTGGCAAAATTCATCACTTGTTTGTTTATGCCTCCCTGGTGCTTTATTCATATCCACAGTGCAGCATTCATCACAAAGCATGATACTTTTAAAAGCATCTGTTTCAAGAATGGTATAATATTTAATCTTTCTCTCCCCAGTTCCTAAAACCAAGCCTATGTGCTCAGCATACTGAACTGGGTTTCCTGACCAAGGCCTCCCTCCAGCCGTGCCCTCGCTCTGCCTTCCTCTGCACATCTCTGGGCCATTCCTATCACACAGCCACGTGATGTTAGTCCCCATGTGTTTTCCTTATGGCATTTACCTTGGTTATGACTTTACACGTATTTGTGTGATTTCTGGATTATTGCCTGTCTCTTCTACTAAGATAAGAAGGGTTTTATCCCCCCTTACCTATGGTTTCCCTAACTCTAAGCATAGTATTTGGCATATTTTAGGAGCTCGACTAAATACTGATTGAAAGAATGAATGAACATCGCTTTATCTTTCACTGAAAGAAGAACCCAAAGGCATCTCCTAGACCAACTCTTCCACCTAGGTAGTATAATCCTAAGCATTTTCTTAAAAGTTGCTGTATAACTTCCCCTATTTTTACAGATAGTTAAGTAGATATAGGTAGGCTCCTCAGTGAGACTAGTAACAGTACCAATGCCCAGTAGACAGGCACCCAATGTATGCCTCATGAGTAGAGCCCCAAGGCCCTTAACCAGCTAAAGGAGTCACTAGCCAGTATCTGTATCTGATCTACCAAGTGTTTTCGCTGTCCATGCACTCCCCTGAGACATAGTTCCCCTTGTGTCATTCTGAATTTGTATTCTGGGGAAACTCACCCCCAAATTTGCAGGGCCTCCCAGTAGGCCCCTAGGTTACACCACCCTTAATCATTTCTTTGGCTCGTAGAGCTGGAAGAAGTTGTCCTGGCAGGAGTGGGTTATAAAGTGCTGCCTGTGAGTAGCTGAGGGTGTCTGGCCTGACCCTCTTCTCCCCTGGAGTCCAGTCTTAAGTGCAGGCAGGATGCAGTGCTTACTATAGGCCAGGCACTTTACATGTTTTATTGCATTTAATTCTCACAATAATCCTATGTGCCTCCAGTACTTGTATTTCACAAGTAAGGAAAATTGAAGCTTAAAGTTCATGTAACTTTTCCAAGGTCATAAAGCTAGGAAATGACAGCCCTGGCTTAAACTCACTTGAGGCCAAAGTCGATGGTCTAATAACCATACTGGGATATCTGTATGCCTTTAAGGTTATAAGGATGAACACTGTTCCAAGGATTTACTGTTCATGTTTCTAGTGAATTACCTGTTTACGCCTTAGCCTATTTTATTTGGGTATTCTTTTTCTTACTAATCTGATTGAGCTTTGTATATATTAAGCCTGTGTCATATATGTTGCAAATATTCTCAGTTTTAATTGCCTTTTAACTTTGTTTAAAGTGGGTTTTCCCAAACAAGTTTTTAAATTTTTATATAGTCAATTATTTTTTTCCTTTGTGGTTATTATCCAGAAGTTGTGCTTAGAATATCCTCCCTTACCCAAGATCATATATTTATCTATACCTTATTCTAATACATATTTATTCTGTATGCATCTATGTATGTGAAAATAAAAAATTTTAAGTATATTATTGTGATATTTTGGTGAAAGAAAAAATACATAAGTGTGAGTTTGTATGCATGGAAAAAATATGGAAGTTTCTGTATGAAAATGTCAATTGTGATTATCTCTGCATGGTAGGATTATGGGTGACTTGTTTATTTTTCATATTTCCACAATGAACATAAATTATTTATGAATAAGTGTATTGGGTTCTCATTACTAACAGAAGTGATTCTTGGTGGTATGACAGTAGCAACCTATGCCCACTCACATACACATTAGGAGGATAAATCTATAGGAGAGGTCTGACAAGGCGTATCCACACATTTGGGGTTTTTTTTTCTTTCTTTTTTTTTGGTTTTGGTTTGGGGAAAAAAAAAACCAACAATATTGTTCTGTGATGTTACTAACAAAAAAAACTTAACAAAATCCTAGCTGATGAAATATTTGTTTAAACATTGTCTTTTGACCAAAGGAAGTGAAAACAGGGACTAGAATAGATATTTGTACACCCATGTTCACTGCAGTAATTATTCACAATAAAGAAAGTGGAAGCAACCCAAGTGTCCATCAACACACCGCTGGATAAACAAAATGTGGTATATACATACAACTGAAGGTTATTCAGCCTTAAAAAGGGAGGAAATCAAAATTTCCTTATGCAACATGAGACATTTCCTCACTTCCACATGCAACAACATGGATGAACTTTGAAGACATCATGCTAAGTGAAATAAGCCAGTCACAAAAGGACAAACATTGTATACTCCACTTATATGAGGTTCCTGCTGTAATCAAATTCATAAAGACAGAAAGTAGAATAGTGATTGCCAGGGGCTGAGGATAAGGAGACTGGGGAGTCAGTATTTAATGAGTATGGAGTTTCAGCTGAAGATGGAAACATTTTGGAGATGGATGGTGGTATAACAATGTGAATGTACTTAATGCCACAAAACTGTACACTTAAAAAAGGCTAAAATGGTAAATTTATGTTACGTACTTCTTACAATAAAAACAAAAACAACTGTCCAATGAGATAATGTTCAGAATCTTCAGTTTGGCATAGGAGATCTATCACATCATACCCCAATTTCTCTCTCTTCATCTTCCACCATTTCCCCTCATTGCTCCTTAAGAAAAGGGACCTTTGATTCACTCTTGCATCCCAGCACCTAGTACCGGACACAGTGTAGGGAGATATTATGACTGACTGGGTGAATTCAAATTCAGCCTCACTAAATGTTTTGTTATACCCCTAGTAATCAGCCATATACTTTCACATCTCTGTGCCTTTACATGTGAGTCATTCTTTCTGGGATAACTATCCCCTCTTCTCCACTTAGCAAACACCTATTCATCCTTTAGGACCCATAAACATCACCTCTGCTGTCAGGTCTTCCTTCAAAGAGATAATCGTTTTCACCTCTGTGCTCTCATAGCATTTTATAGAGGAGTCCAACCTCTATTTAAAACACACCGTTATTTATTTACATTTTTTTTTCTTGACCATGAACTCCTGGGACATGTCTTTTCTTTTTATCTGCTCTAGCATACAACTTGACACATAGCAAAAGCATCCCTAAATACTGCATGAACAAATGAGCAAATGATCAGCTGATTTCGATTTCCACACCTTCTTGACTGGCCTGTCTGTGGATGTCAGTCCCTGCTGGTTTCCTGAAAGCTACAGGCATTCAGACCGAATTAATTCTGGCTGCCAAGTGGGTCCAGGAAGGGGCCCTAAAGCACTGGCCAATCCTAGGGTGGAAGAAAGAACTCCATACCCCTGTGCCCACCTGTTCCAGGACCAGCGTGGGGGTGGGGGTGGGGGGGTTGTTTTGTCTCCTCTAAAGACCCAGGGAACATTCAGTGGTTCACTTACAAACATAACATTAAAGCTGTAAAGGCCCTCACAGATAACAGAGGTAATCCATTCACCTCAGTTTGCAGATGAGGAAAGCGAGGTTCAAATAAGTACAGAGGCCGACTAGGGAACCTTACGGTAAATTAGACAGAGTCGTAACTAGTGCCCAGGTGTTCTGCCTCTCTACAACACCAGACTGCTTTCAGCAACAGAACCTCCAGACTGAGGTTCATGGGATCCCAGGTCAAGATCCAGTTGTACCACTGACTGACTGGGGGAGCTGGGGACAATCTAAAATCTTGGATTTCAGTTTCCTCTTCTGAAAAATGGGGTGGAAAACTAACCGCCTCTCGGGATAGTAAATTTGCTCCTTGAGGAGCAAACGCCATAGTGAACGTGAACAGAATTATTATTAGTAACAGAACTCAGAGCGGAGTGAGGTGGTGTCGAGGAAACTAGGGGTGTCCAGAGACGTGTGTTCCAGCCACCTCGTCTCTCTGGGTCTCAGTTTCCTCATCTGCAAATGCAGGACCTGCCCTGGCTGAAAGCCGCGACCTTCCAGCTCTGCTGCCCTGGGCTGAGACCCTTTCCGGAGGCACCGGCGCGGAGGGCCGGACCCTGGGGGAAATGACGAGGGTGCTCGCGGGGTGCCTCGAGTTACCGTCCTGCAGCAGCGCCGTCTTCTCTGCCGCCCGCAGACTCTCCAGCCAGCCGGTCACCGCCATCTTCCCTCCGCCCAGCCGCGTGCCCGGCCGCTACCATGGCAACCGATCCGCCTAGGGTCATTTCCGGATGACCCGGAAGACGTTCTGGACATTTGCTTATTCCCACCCCGCGACCCCCGACGCCCTTCGTCTGCTCTCATTGGCCTCTCTGGTAAGTAATTTACTCCTGCCCACGCCCGGTGACCTTTCCGGTCTGAAGTTGACCCCATCCTGGACCGCACCCGGAGAGTGCGGAGGAGCCCTCAGAGCAGGATCCAAACAATCCAGCCCTCGCCTGGCCCCCAGCGGGGATCCCCTGGCGCGCGCCAGCTGCGTACGCGGCGGGTGCCTTACACCTGCCAGTGTCTTCTTCACCCCCAGCTGTGAAGCCGAGACTCCTCCAATCCGGGAAAGCACCCCACAGCTGCTGCAGTCGTGCATCTCCCCGAAGCTGCGGGCCTATGCGCCGCCGTGCTGAGTGGTCCGAGACCAGGGCAGGTGCAGAGCGTTACCCCACCCCGCCTCCTAACCTCCACCTGCCATCCCCCACACCAGTTTTCCTCTGCGGGTCTGTGATGGGGATAGAGAAAGATTATATACCCCCCCACCCCCCACCCCCACCCCCAGTGCCCACGCCTTTTGGGAGCCCAAGTCCTTGCTAAAGATGGAGCTCCATTCTTAGCCTGGCATCCCGTTTTGGTAAAGCCTTTTAGAAGTGGGATGCAGCAGGAGCAGACACTGCACACTGAATCTTCAGAGCAACTCCCTGAGGAATGATATTGTTTGGTACCCACCAAAAGTTCCCCCAGTAGTTCCACTCTTCCCCTTATTTTCCCCAGTACTCTGACTTTGAAAGACTGGTGAGTGTAGAGCTGGGCTAAACCACCCAAGTTCAGTCGGGTTTTGGGAGACTCCTGGGAAGTTGGCTACTGTCCCCAAGGCCTGGTCAGTAGGGACCCCCACCCTCACAGTCAAAGGGGTTGGGAAGCCTCAGTTCTGGATTTCCACATGACAGCTGCCCTGATCAGCTCTCCAACAGAAAGGCCAGGATCCAGCCATACCTCAATGGACCCCAGGGGCATCTTGAAGGCATTTCCCAAGCGGAAGAAAATTCATACCAATCCATCGTCAACAGCACTTGCAAAGATTCCCAAGAGGGAAGACAGAGAAGAAGCAAGAGGTGAGTGGACCCACCCTCAGAACCCTCATGTGTTTGAGTCTCTGGCTTCTTACATCGTTCATGCCCAGAATTAGATATTGCAGCCGACTCTGCGCACCCAGAGCCTGCAGGTTTGTTTGTACCTGCCTTGTCCTAGCCTTGGTCCCCAGTCTTTGACAGGCGACTTGCTGTTTTATCTTCTACCCCACCCTGAGACCTCTATAAATTAGAAGATACTCCCTGATCTCTAAAGGAATGGCAGGCAAAATCCTTTGCTCTCTAGGAGGTTGCCTGCTGGTGGGGGAAGGGATCCTTCTCAGGTCCCCAGACTTATGTTATTTTGCAGCAAATTGACAAATAGATGGCAGAAGCTTACATGGTGGGCTAGGTTGGGGGAGGGGAATCTAGTAGACTGTGAGGCCTGCAATGGCAAAACATGCGCCTTGTGCCTGATACATAATGTGTTTACTAATATGTGTTGAAAGAATAAATGATCAAATGAAGTGATTTATAGGATACCTACAATGTTCCAGATCCTGTTCTAAGTTACATCAGGGAACAGGACATATCAGAATCCTTGCCCCTTACATCAAGTGATGGCCCATGAGAAAATTAACTGTATGCTTGTGGTGGAATCCCCAGAAGGCATGTTGTCTGGGTGGAGGAAAACGACTGGGGGAAGGGGACTGTGAAGGGTTCCTTGGGACCATGTCTGAAAGTGTGACAATAAGCATCTGGATGTCCCCTCCACAGAGTGGCTCAGCTCCGTGCGGGCGCATGTTGTGCCCACTGGCATTGGGCGAGCCCGGGCAGAACTCTTTGAGAAGCAGATTGTCCAGCACGGTGGCCAGATATGCCCTGCCCAGGCCCCAGGGGTCACTCACATTGTGGTGGATGAAGGCATGGACTGTGAGCGAGCCCTCCGCCTACTTAGACTGCCCCAGATGCCACCAGGTGTTCAGCTGGTAAAGTCAGCCTGGCTGAGCTTGTGCCTGCAGGAGAGAAGGCTGGTGGACACGGCAGAATTCAGCATCTTCATCCCCAAGAGGTGGGCTGGTCCTAGTCTTTCCAGATGTTTTCTTGAGCTATTAAATTCTCACTGTCTTAAATTGGACACATTAAAAAAATCAAGATTTAAGAGTAAAGGATTGGGAACAGAGATAGGATGAGACTTTGGTGTCTTAACCTCCCATCACCATCCTGCAGGTACCTGGATCAGGCACAGCTCAGCAAGGCAGACCAAGACTCTTCTACTCCTCCTGGAACCAGTGAGGCTCAACTCAGAACAGCCCTCTCTCCTCCCTCTCCTTCCACCAGACCTGTATCTCCTTCCTGGAGGACAGAGAAGGTTGCGAGCATTCAAGCCCAGGTCAGGAGCCTCCCAGCCCCAACAGCTCCCTTTTCCTGGGAACTAGATCACAGAAACAGGGAGAGCCTGGTGATTGTTCAGTCCCAGGTCCCTGAGAGAGGAGGGCTGTCTTTATTGTGAAGCCATTAAACTCTTCCCAACACTCATCACTCCTGCATTTGCCCAGACTATATCTACCACGTATCACTGGGGATCTTAGGGCTGGGGACTGGGGGGAGCCAAACGGAATACAGCCCCACACTTAAGGAGACCCAAGTCTGTTGTAGAAGACCCAGCGTCATTCTTGGGTCTGACTAGGAAACTCAGCCCCCACCTCTGAGGAGCCCTCCTCATGGGGGGCATGAATTTATTGTCTCTTCTCCTTCTTGATCTCAAGCCCGGCTCTGATGGTGAAACCAGTGATGGGGAAGAGACCCAGGTCAGCGCAGCTGATCTGGAAGCCCTGATCAGCGGCTGCTGCCCCACCCTCCTTGAGGGAGATGGTGAACCTGGCCCAGCCCCCGAGGGCCTGGATAAGTGGGTCTGTGCACAGCCTTCAAGCCAGAAGGCAGCCAACCACAACCCCCACATCACAGAGAAGCTGGAAGTGCTGGCCAAAGCCTACAGCGTTCAGGGAGACAAGTGGAGGGCCCTGGGCTATGCCAAGGCCATCAATGCCCTCAAAAGCTTCCACAAGCCCGTCACCTCCTACCAGGTACCCGAGGACCAGAGGAGGGTATGTGGGGGACTGCAGGGGGTCTTCTCTTTACTGGCCAGAGGTTGCTGGAAGCACCAGTCACAAGGAGGATCAGGTGGAGTAACAAGATTTTCTGATGTTTGGGACTTGCACAAAAGAAAAAAAACCAGGGAGATGAATGAAAGCAGCTTGTCAAAATCTTGATAATTACAAAAGCTGGGTGATGGGTACTTGGGGTCCAGTATACTGTTCTCTTCACTTTGTAATTTTTTCCATAATAAAGTTTTTTTTTTTAAAGTTTAGGCTCTGAAGGTCAACAGACCAGAGTTTGAATTCTGGTTCCCATCGTTCACAAACTGTATGACTTTAGGCAGGTTACTTAAACCCTCTGAGCATCAGTTTCCTCATCAGTAAAAAGGGACTAAGAAGAATAACAAACTGTTCATCAGGACTCAGGAGATGAGCCCTGTAGTGCAGGACCTGATACAGGGTAAAGCCCCATAAATGTCAGCTCCAGTGTTGCAATGGTGATGGTGACTAGTATCATCATCATTGCCTTTCCTCTGCTTCCTGTGCTGATCTCCATCCTTCCAGGAGCCAGCCCACTCCATCCAAACTTCTCATCTTCAACTGCGCCCAAGCTTTATACAGCTATCAGTTGCCCACCGGCCATACTGGCTTTTACACAGACATCTGCTAAAGGAGTCAGTTTCCCCACTACTGGCTCTACTCCTCCCATCTTCTCACCCTTCCTTTCTGCCTCTGCCTTTTCCTCTAGGAGGCCTTCAGTATCCCGGGAATTGGAAAGCGGATGGCTGAGAAGATCGTAGAGATCCTGGAGAGTGGGCATCTTCGGAAGCTGGACCACATCAGCGAAAGCGTGCCTGTCTTAGAGCTCTTCTCCAACATCTGGGGAGCTGGAACCAAGACTGCCCAGATGTGGTACCATCAGGTCACACCAGCCCCTACTTCAGTTTTACTGTATCTTAGAGCTTCTGTCCCACAGTTCTCTTACCCTGTGCTTTGATGAGAATGAACCCAGACTATAGAGAGACCACTTCTCAAAGGGACCAGGGTCCATGCAGATGCCTCTCTTGTCTCTCAGAACTGCCCTGTTGCTTGGTATCCTTGAGGCTTAATCTGTGGTGTAGGCAGAGATGAGAAGTATATTTCTCTGTCCCCTAGACCAGCAAGGGCCTCCCTAAGGAGACCAGGCCTCAGGGCTGAGTATCCAGAACAGTGGTTCCCAAACCCAGCTATGCCCAGAATCACCCCTAGATCGATGGAGTCGTGAACCAGTGTTTTAGGATTGTGGCAGGGTTGGATTGAGGTGTGTCTTCCATGTCCCCTTCCTTTCCCAAGTCCCACTGTTTACAAACCCAGCCACTTCTGGGGTTGGTCCTGCCTCAGGCTTTCCTTGGAGTCGTGGTGATAGGAGCCTTGTGTGTGTGCTCATTCACTGCTTCTTCATTGGTACTGGATGCTCACAGCCTTCCCATCTGGCTTCTTTTTTTCAGGGTTTCCGGAGCCTAGAAGACATCCGAAGCCAGGCCTGTCTGACTACCCAGCAGGCCATTGGCCTGAAACATTACAATGACTTCCTGGACCGCATGCCCAGGGAGGAGGCTTCAGAGATTGAGCAGACAGTAAGCAGGTGTCCCAGGGCAGTGAGGAGAGCCAGGTCCTACTATAAGGTCAGGGCCCAGCTCAAAGACAAGAACTCCTGATCCCTCAGCAGGGGAGCCCAGCAGGCAGAGGAAGCTGCAGGCCACCAGAGATTGGAACTACTGGGGAAAGAGCAAGGTGGCTTGGGTGGGGAAGGGCTGCAACACCAGCTCTCCAGGGTAGGGTTCTCAGTATCGGGCAGAGTTGGCACTGGCTTAGGTGCTAGAATGGTGTTCGGACTGGGTTAATGTTAGGACTAGATCAGAGATGGACTGTGGTCAGAACGACTTGAGGAGATTGGGATGTAAACTGGGCCGGGTTAGGGTGGATCAGGGCAGAGGTTCTTAACATTTTTTGATTCATAGACTTCTTTCAGAACCTAATGAAAACCATGGACTCTCTCTCTCCACTATTTTTTAAAATGTATAAAGGTTTATATCTTTTCCCAGAAGTACGCACCTTCTGCAGGCCACCCAAGGCTGGTTCAGGGTTTGAGTTAGGGTTGGTGTCGAAGCACAATGCCAGTAGGACTAGGTTTGGGGTTAGAAGAAATCTAGATCAAGACTTGAGGTAAGAAGGCCTGAATTAGGAGTAGGGTTTTCTTAGTGTCGGATGCTTTTAGTTAAAATTTGTGATTGTCCTAGAAATAAGGTTTGGCCAAGGTTAGGGTTTGGTTTAGAGTTGGGTTAGGGATTAGGTTCATATAAAACCTAGATCAGAGGGAGACTAGAGGACATTAGTTCAGTTGGCATAGGATTAGGGGCTGGTTTTTTCACTTTGGTCTGTGATTCTGATAGAGTAGACTCCCTGGAGACTCTGGCCCAGCTTAGTTGAAATCAGTCTCCAGCTTTACTCCCCACCACGTGACTTAGAGGCTGATGTGGGAGGGACAGACAAGCCCCTTTGTCCACCCATCACCAGGCATTGGTGCTAGTGATGATCTGTCACTCAGCCATGGTATCTGGGCACAGAGGATGCCACAGCCAGCAGGCCTCCAGCCCCAACCCACTGGAACAGAAATGGCTCCCCACCTGGCCCACTCTCCCCATTTAAGGTCTCCAGCCTTAGGAGGTTTTGATGGGATTACTCATCCTAGGCCTCCTCCCATCCTCTTGGGAGGCTCAAGAAGGGAGTTGAGGGGATTAGCAGAGCCTGCTTGTCAGGAGAATTGAGGTATCCAGGGCCCCAGGAATCTCGGTGTCCTGGGGTGGAGACAGGGAAGCCATCCGCATATGAAAGGCCTCCGTGTTTCTGGGGTGGAGCCTGATGGGCTCATCCCCCGCTCAGTGCGGGATGATCCTTCAGCTGACAGTCTCCTCTGTCTCAGCTCCCACCCCACCAAGCCCCATGCTTCCAAGTAAGGGTGTGGGCATTGGGTCAGGATTGCCTCCCTCTTTGCTTTCTCTCCTATCCTTTCCTACACGTGTGGCTATATTTCTGGGGCCCGTGTCCGCCGAGGCCTGGGCCCGAGGCACCCTGCCAGCCACCTGTCAGGCCTCAAGCCCCAACTCACACACTCTGCCTTTAGCTCCAAATCCAAAGATACCTGCGGCTACCAAGACCTGGCTGAGGGCTTCTTGGCACCTGGCCCTTTATCCTTAGTGGAGTTTCACAGACTTGGGTGCGTGGGCTGGGACAGAAGCCCGGAGAAGATATGTCTCTCTGCTCTTGAAGAGTGGGGCCTTCCCTCAGAACCAGAGCACATCTCATCTCTCTCCTCAGGCCGCCCCAGGTGCTGTGAGCGCGTTTTCTTCTCTTCTGTCCTAGTTGAGCTAGAGAACTGCCACTCCCCAGGGTGGAGCTCTGCCTCTGTTCCTTGGGGCTCTCTCCTCCAGGCTGAATCACGCTTCCGGGGATTGGCTTGGGCACGGAGGGGGCGTGCGAGCTCCCTGGTCAGGGAAGACCTTTGTGCTGCTGTGGAGATGAGCTCCTCGCAGGACCTGAGGCCCACAGTCCTCACCCACCTTGCTGTCCTTTCTCAGGTCCGGGAAGCAGCTCAGGCCTTCAACCCCGGGCTACTGTGTGTGGCATGTGGTTCGTACCGACGGGAGAAGGCAACCTGTGGTGACGTGGACGTGCTGCTCACCCACCCGGACAGCCGGTCTCACAGGGGCATCTTCAGCCGCCTCTTGGACAGCCTCCGGCAGCAAGGTATAAGCCCCACCCCTAGGTGAGCAGTGGTGCAGGGGCACAGTGACCCCCAGGAGGGAGAGCCTCAAAGTTGCAGTCTCCAGGCAGAAGCAGGGGAAGGCTGTTTTGTGAGAAGTCCACCTTTCTCCTCTGGCCAGAGCCACTTGAGAGAAGAGATGGGTCAGCTCCGCATACGTCCCGAGAGGTGCTCTGTAATACCTGCAGTCTGAGTGCCTTGTCTGATCTTTCTGTGCCCCTGTGGGGGACATGGGGAGGAATTACTGTGCACGTTTTACAGAAAAGGACACAGACCTGGAGAGGGCAAGGTTGCCCAGCAAATAAGTAGACGAGCTGGGAATAGAGGACCCAAGGATGATCAGGAGATGCCTGGGAGGTCAGGTGGCCCAGGGCTGGGCAGCGCAGGGCATGGCTACCGGCCCTTCCAGCAGCCCTCCTGTGTTGGGCCAGGGTTCCTGACGGATGACTTGGTGAGCCAGGAGCAGAACGGCCAGCAGCAGAAGTACTTGGGCGTATGCCAGCTCCCAGGGCCAGGGCGGCGGCACCGACGACTGGACATCATCGTAGTTCCCTACAGCGAGTTTGCCTGCGCCTTGCTCTACTTCACTGGCTCTGCCCACTTCAACCGCTCCATGCGGGCTCTGGCCAAGACCAAGGGCATGAGCTTGTCGGAGCACGCCCTCAGCACAGCTGTGGTCCGGGACGCCCGAGGCCTCAAGGTGGGGCCTGGCCGAGTGCTGCCGACCCCCACGGAGAAGGACATCTTCAGGCTCTTAGGCCTGCCCTACCGAAAACCAGCTGAGCGTGACTGGTGACCCATGACCCGGGGAGGGGGTGCCAAGCTGGACCGGCTGCCCCTCCTGGCCATTCCTCCAGCCTCTGCTGGCTGAATCTCACTGCGTCAACCACCAGCTCCTCTGGGCCTGACGGAAAAGGCCAGCCTGGCTCCGGGGCTACCCAGCCCTCTCCCCAACAGGAACAGGGCACTGCCCCTTCTGCCTCACCATCGCCCCTGGGAGAATTTTGCACGTGGCCCCCTGCCCCGTTTTAAGCAGGAACTGGTGCCTGGTTGGAGGCCAGCTTCCTGTGCTGAAGGCACAGGCACTCCCCCTGCTTTACCGCAAGGAGGGTCTAGCTGCTGGGGGTGGGATGGGGGCTGCAGGGGAGAGGCACACAGCTGTGGCCCAGTGTCACCCAAGGCCCTTCAGGGCAGAAGGATGAGCCATCCCACGTGTGCTCCCTCTACCCACCCCGCTTCCCGTGCAGCTGACAGTGTGGGGAAGGGGCACCCCAGGCTTGACGAGGATACCATTTGAAGGCCCAGGGACCCAGTAAAGTGCACTTGACGTTCAACCTGCCTCGTGTGTCTGTGAGCTGCTGCAGCCTCTGCCTGCCTTCTTTCTCTCAGGTGGGGACAGAGATGGGAGGTGAACAGGAACCCAGAGAGGCCAGTTAGCTGGCCTGAGTCAGCTCCTGGACAACTCAGAAGAGGGCAGGGATGGACGTTAAAAGGGAGAATTCATGGAGTCGGGAATTAGGAGCACCTGTCTACCCATCAGTATATTCTGTGGGCCCTGCCCTAGAACAGGTTATCTGAGGACATGAACAAAGGTGACAAGGCTCATTAGGAACAACTAAATAGTGACCTTTGTGCCACTGACAGGGCTGAGGCAGTCAGGGAAGGCTGCTTGGAGGAGGTAAGGGGCAGCCTGGCAGGAAATAGCCTATTTGAGAGGGGTAAGCAGCTCTGTTTGGGGACATCTGAGGAACCTGCTTTAGAGAGGATGCTGCGTGCTGGGAGTCGGAAGAAGGCTGGGCTGGTAGAGGAGTGAAAGTTGAGCTGAGGGGCTTAGTTTGATAGAGCAGCGACGAGAGTCCAGCTAGTGGCATCAGGATGGTTTTGGAGGCTGGACCTTGCAGGACAGGAAACATTTGGTGGGGGGTTGGGGAGTGCGAAGGGTTGGGCATACCAAGTACAACGTAAAGAAGATCAGCTCAGAGGCAGGAGAAGGTGACTGCACTGGAGGAGCAGCAAGGAGCCCGGGCCGCAGAGATGGGCTCCCCCTGAGTGTGCTGGCTGTGAGGCAGGGAGGGGGCGGGCACTGAGTCTTGCATCTGTTGGTAGCTTGCAGAGTCCCAGGGCTGGCCTTTGTTGGCCTGGTCTCAGTCGGGGGATCCCAGCAACCTTAGGATGGGCCCCCATCTCTAGTTCAGAAACTTGAAGTCCAAGCTGTGGGGCCTTGCCTGCATGGATCGTGCCAGGGAAGGAATCAAAAGCCAAGGAGTCTGGGGGGCCCTGTTCACAGCTCAGTACCAACCAGAGAAGCCACATCAGAGGGCCAGAAGCCTTCGTGAAGGGCGAGCCTCTCCTCGGAGCTTCTACTCCCAGGGAGGTGTGGCTGCCCGAGGCCTGGAATGGACAAGAGAAGCTGGGCCATCTCTGGGCCCCGCAGGTGTTAGGGCTGCTTTGGCCCCTCTTAGGAGCTCTGCTAGTCTACTTGGCTGGGCCCTCCGAACCCGCCACCATCCCCAGCAAGGGTAGAGCTGTCAGAAGCCCAAAGCCTGGGGTGTCTGTGTCCCAGTGTGGACGTTGCTGCTCCCCTCCCTTTGCTTCCCACTGGAGTGCCCCAGCCAGCTCAGCAGCCTCTCCACACCCAGAGGAGCAGGGCCTCCAGGGCTAGGAGAAGAGGGCACCAATGGGTCACAGGATAGCTTGGCCAAGTAACCCCTTCCTATACACAGGAAGTCTTCAGAACCATAGGGAGGGATAGTGCTGACTTCTGGATCTGGCACCGGGTACCAGTATATTCTGTGGGCCCTGCCCTAGAACAGGTTATCTGAGGACGTGAACAAAGGTGACAGGCATCCCATCTAGCAACTGAGCACCTCCAAACTACCACCCACTCACCACCTGGTCCTAACGAGGAGGAAGGGCCCCAGGCCTGCTTCCTGCCCCTAGCTCGGCTCGCCGTTCCCTCGTCCTGAGCCGCGGTGGTCTCTGGCCAGACCACAGGTGTGGGGGCAGGGCAGTGGTCTCCCAAAGATGTCCACAGCCTAATCCCTGGAACCTGTGGATATGTTACCCTCCTTGGTAAGCAAGGGACATTGCAGATGTGATTGAAGTTAAGGATTTTGAGATGAGATTAGCCAGCGGGTCCAATCTAATAACTAGCCCTTAAAAGAGAGAAATTTTCCTGGCTACAGAGAGAGATGTGACGAAGGAAGATCAGAGAGATGTGGTGTTTCTGCCTTGAAGACAGAAAAAGGGGATTACCAGCCAAGGAATGTGGGCAGCCTCTAGAAACCGGAAGAGGCAAGGAAATGGATTCTACTCTAGAGCCTCCATAACAGAACGCAGCCCTGCCAACACCTCAATTTTATTCCAGGGAGCCCTGTGTCAGACTTCTAAACAACAGAACTGTTTAGTAATAACTCTGTGTTGTTTTAACCCACTAAGCATATGGAAATTTATTACTGCAGCGATAGAGGACCAATAGACAGGTGTCTTGTTCTCTCCCTGTACAAAGTGAGCAGAGGGATGCGGGTGTGAGCAGGCCCTGCTGTAAGTGGAGGAGGTCCCCGGAAGTGCAGTGGGGTGGGGGAAGGGGAGGGGCCTCCTCATATGCCTGGCGTAGGGGAGGGGCAGGAGGTAGGCAAAGCTGGCTGCCTGTGCTCAGCCTCAGCCTCCCAGGTTCCTGCTGACACCTTGTACCTAACATGCAATCCTCTCTGGGCTGCTCGGCCCCAACCCTGCCACGCTGGGAGCCTCATCTTTTCCCAGGCCCTAGGTTCATAACATTGGCCCAAGACTTGCACTGAAAGGGGAACAAGACCAGGCCAAACTTCCCTCCTGGGTTCTGGCTGCTCCTGGGGGAGCTGGTGTGGGCACAGGGCCTGGAGTGGACGTGGCAAGGTGGCCAGGCCCAGCCATGTCCTGCCCTCCGGGACCCAAGGGCTAGGAATGGGAGACCCAGGCCCTTTGTCCTGCTTCTCCACAGGAGAGTTATGAGTTCCTGTCCCTTTCAACAGAATGGGATGCCTCTTGCCAGGACTAGGATGACAGCTTGGAGAAGACGTCAGCCTCACTTCCTCTCTTCACTCCTCGAACAGGAGAGCCCCTTTCCAGGCCCTCCCCACCATCCCAGAGATCAACCTCACATGCAGCTACAGCTGTTGGGGCACCTGCTGCTACCCAGACCAGCTGCCCCAGGCCTAGGACGGGCTCAGCCCACAGACTTTTAGTCCTCTGTCCACTCTGTCCTTCAGTCTGGACACCAGCCAGATAGTTTTCCAGAACACCTGAGCCACTGGGAAGCCCTGTTTCTGAGCTCTGGAACAGGGGGAACCTTAGGGCTTAAGTCCCCAAACTGGCCTGGCACTTGGCCAGGCCTCATCCCCATCGTCTGAACCAGGGGCTCTGCAAGCCTTGGTCGCTCACACTGGAGGTCAGTGAAGAAGCTGAGCCCCAGTGAAAGACCTAGAGGGAACACTCCCGAAAAAGGTCCCAGAGGTGAGGAGAGGACCCAGCGGTGGAGGGACTGGGGGCAGGGCTCTGAGGATGCCATGGGAGGGCAGTACAGGCACTGGGCAACGGGCCACTGCTCGCTGCTTGAGTGGCTGTGGAACCTCTGTCTGACCCTTCGCTCTGGCGGACCCGGGCCTGGCGCTGACGGATCAGGCCCATGGCCCCAGACATGGTGTTCCTCCTGCAGCGAGACCCCCTCAGCCCCACTGCCCTCATCCACCAGGCTCCAGGCTCCTCAGCTCGGCTGCCTCTGTGCCTGTGTCTGACTGAGTGGCCGTTTGCCTGTGTGCCTGAAGTACATCCCCGGCCCTGTGTTTGTGTGCTGCGAGTTCATGATTTTGCATCTGCACACGTGTGTGGACAACCCGGTGTGCATCAGTGCGCCCGCCAATCTAGACCTTGGTGTGCACGCCCCAGGATCCTCAAGGGCTCAGGCGGGACCTGGTGCTGGAAGGGGGTCCCCAGAGTCCCCTGTGGTGCTGGGCAGGGACTGTAGAAGGTGGTGGAGGCCCAATGGGCTCCGGACTCTGAGCCCTTGTGTCCTGGAGGCGGCCGCAGGGCGGGCTGCCTGCGTCAGCCTTGGGCGGCCATCAATAGCGCGCGGTTAATTAATTTGATGGGAACAGCAGGGACCGCCGTTTGCATTTAGTGAAGTTCCAGGAACTTCCAACCTCATCTTCATAATTGGCCTCATAAATTGTAAGAAAGAGAGAGATCAGCAAAGCGGGAGGGAGGAGGGGCCGCCCGTCCGTCCTTATTTAATTTTATTGCTGAAATTCATCTTTTTAGCCTCCTCCGGAATCAGCTCTCCCTGCCGGATTTGCCTAATCATGATAAATTAATATTCATTTCCCCGCCTCTTACCCAGCTTCCGCGCCTGGATGGAGTTGGGGAGGGTCTCCTTCCAGCCCCTCTTCCAGGCCTCGGTGGGAGCCTGGGGGGTGGGGACCCATGCAGCCTGCAGAACAGAAAGTGGAGCCTGGGGAGGGCTGGAGGGGAGCCTGGGAAAAGAGGGGCACTGTTACCATGGTGGGGGGGAGGAAATGTGGGGTGATTGATTGGGGATCCCAGATGAGAGACTCCTGAGACCTCCCTGGGCAGGGACAACCCAGAGGGTCTGGTGATGCTAGAATTAACTATCCCTGCCCACTTAGGTCTGGGTGGGAGGAGCAGGAAGAGGCCAAGAAGGCCCTTTTGGGGACCCAGAGGCTGAGACTAGGGGCAGACGGGATGGATTTGGGAGATGGATTTTGAAGGTCGGAGATGGATTTTGAAGGTCGGCTTTAGTTGAGAGGTGGGGGGAAGGGACCTGGTCTTTGCCCCTACTTCCCCACCAAGTAGGTGTAGGCTGCCTTGCCCTGTGCAGACTCCAGGGAGGACAGATTCTAGTCTATGGGGCCTCACAGGCACCCATAGTCTCTGACCAACAGAAGTGGCCACTTCCACCCAGCCCAGCCAGGTGGCTGGGCCTCTTACACTGGGCTCCCTGGCTGTGCTGTGTGGCTGTACTGCTTTTTCTGGTAAGGCCCTTTCGAAGCACTGCAGGGGGTGTTTCTGGAAGGGTTATGCCATTCCTGAGCAGTGGGGCCCCTGCAGTCCAAGAGTTCAGATTCTCTGTCTTCTTGCCTCATAATTAGTAAGTGAGACCTAGGAGGGATTTAGATTGTATCCACCACCTTACCCCATTTTACAGATGAGGAAACTGGACCAGAAATGGGAGGTGACTGACCCAAGGTCTCATGGAAGTCGGGGGGTGGGGGTGCCGCTGTTTCTACCCCTTCTTGGAAGTTGGGTGTGGTGGGCAGGATTCTCTGAAAAACCCCTAGTGAAATTTGCCCTTGTATAACCCCCTCCCTTTTGAGCATGGGTGGAGCCTTCAACGCTGATGAGGTGTTACCCCAGCAGTTATGTTACCTCATATGGCAAAAGGAAGATTATCTGGGTGGGTCTGGTCAAATTACATGAGCCCTTTAAATAAAGCAGTTTTCTTTGGCTATTAGCAGAAGGGGCAGAGAGGTTCAAAATCATGAAGATTCAGCGCACCTTTGCTGGCTTTGAAGATGGAAGGGGACTTGTGCAAGGACCAGGGAGCAGCCCCCGGCTGACAGCCAGAAGGAAATGGGGACCTTAGTCCTACAATTCAGTTCCATGAGGAACTGAATTCTGTCAGCGAGAATGAGTGTGGAAGCTGATCTTTCCCAGAGCTCCCAGATAAGAGCCCAGCCCGGCCAACACCTTGATTTAGGTCTTGTAGAGCCCTAATCAGAGAATTCAACTGAGCTTGCCTGGACTTCCGGTCTACGGGATTGTGAAATAATGGTTCTGGTTTTTAGGGTCTAAGTCTGTGATTTGCTATCACTTTTTTGTTTAGCAATAGAAACCTAAAATGCAGGACTTAGGGGAAGGATATCTTGGGGGCAGGGTGGGGGTCCTGTGATGGAGGAGGGAGATAAAGTTGGGGGAGGTCTGAGGCTCTATCCTAATGCTGCTTCCCTCTCCCCATATTCCCACATGGCAACAATTGACTAGCGCTGCTCCCTGGTTGCCAAAGTTCTCCTCACCACTCCCTATTGTTTCACCTGGGACCAAACCCTTGTAAGTATTTAAATTTGTGATTCCTGCCAGGTGGAGTCTGGACCGCTGGATAATGAGGACTAGCAAACTCACTTCATAGGAATGGGTCCTTGACAGGAGGAGCCTCTACGGAATTGGCTCAGGCAGAGGCTTCTAGGATGTGGGTAGGGACTGGCTGATAATTTAATGTACTTTCAAACCAGAGTTCCCTTTCTCCCCAAACCAGGGTTCTGGGTGGGTGCTGGCAGATGTTTTTGATTCCCACTAGAAGGTCCCAGAATCGCTGGATTTTGAGGAAGACCAATTGACATTTTGCAAGTCATGGAAAGAGTCTGCACTGAGGAGACCTGGGTTAGCTGCACCATATTTCTGGCTTATTCCAGCAGCACTTATGGACTGACTCTGAGCCTAGCCAGTCCACCCTTAACCCAGTCCTGCATATGGACCATATCATGTAACCTTCCCAACAGCCCTACCGGTACTTGTATTATCCCCATTTGGCAGATGAGGAGGGGCCCAGAGAGATTCATTCACTTGTGTTAAGTCACACAGCATGTGAGAACAGCTGGGTTTCATCTCAGATCTCTGTGACCCAGGAAGCCCAGCTGGTTTCCCTAGAAACCAGCTTTCCCCTCTGGAAGTGGCTCTAGCCCAGATCTCCTTTCTTCTCCCACATAACCAAAACAAAGAGTCCCGAGCTTTTCAGAGTCTGTGGAGGTTCCTGATGCTGATGCTGAAGGACACAGTCCCTGGCCCTGAGAACTGGAGTTTCGAAACAGCAAATGCCCACTTGCCCCAAGATGGGACCTCCCCCTACCCCCAACCTCCCATCTCCATTAGGGAATTAGTGGTGTGGGGGCACTGACGCTCAAATTCCAGCCCTGCAGGAGGCAAAGGTCCTGGCTCTACAGCTCACATCTATCCCTACACCTGCCCGGCCTGTCCCCCACAGCCCCCACACGTGTCCCGGCACACACCGGACTCCTCCCTCATAGCGCCACACATACTTGACGTGTTCCCACATGGACTCCACACAGGGCTTGATGGGGGCCCAGCCTGGCCTGAGAATCTCCTCCCCTCAGCTCCAGGCTTCCCCTGAGGAATCCTCTCATCATCATGACCTTGGATTCTGCTGTACTGGAGAACTTTGGGGCCAGTGTGGCAAGGGCCTCTGGTCAAGCCACCCTCCCTACTGCCAGGCCAGACACCCCATTGGAAAGGCTCACCCGCTCACCCCCTCACCCCCACCCCGCCAGCCTGGCCCTCTTCCTCCCAAGCTGCCTAATGGGGAGAAAGCCCAGGACCCTTAGGGTCTGGCCCCCGGAGAGAGGCTCCCAGAGGCCATGCCCTTCCTCTCAATGCCAGAGAACAGTCCTGGAGTGCTGAGCAGTCCCAGCTTCCCACCTCAGGGGCCAAGGACTGCAGCCCCCACCTCAGAGCTTCTGAGAACCAAGTCCCCCCTACCTTGAGGGCCTCCCTGACCCTCCCTCACCGAAGTACCTTTGGAAGTTGCAGGGCCAAGTGAAGGAGGAGGGCTCCAGGGAGGTGCCCTGAAGGAACCCCACCTGCTGCCCTGTGGCTGCAGATGCCCCTCAGAGCCTGGCTCCACACGCAAGAGAAACGCTCTCTCCACTCCAAGCTTCAAGTTCTGTCTTGCTGGACCTCGCTCCCTCCACTCCCCTGGAACAGACAAACGGGCTTCTCTGGGATCTGGAATGGCAGCGGCTGCTCCGAAGCAGGGGATGGCGGGATAGAGGAGTGCTCCAGCGGGCCTCCTCGCAGGCGGGGCGTCACTGCAAATGGGAATCCGGGCCGGAGGGCGGGGCCTTGGGGGAGGCTGGGCGCCGCCGTCAGGTGTGTTGGGCTGGGGATGGGGCAGGTATGGAGGCCGACGGGAGCACGTCCCAGAAGACGCCAGCAGAGGGCGCGCGAGGACCGGCCAAGAGGCCCGGAGTGTGCGAAGGCCAGGGATAGGGGTATGGTAGAGAGGCTGGCAGGTGCCGGGGAGCAACCTCCCAGGGGCTTCTCTCCGAGCTCCAGGGTGGGAGCTGGGGCTGGAAGGGTCCGGATTGCGCGGCCCTTGCTCCTCAGGAGGAGGCAGCCGATCGGGATGTGGTCCAACGCGCCCCTTCCCGGGTGGGTAGACTCTCCCCATTACCGGGCAAGGGAGCAGGGTCTGCGTATTCAGGACTGCTTACCTTGATGCTGAATCTGCTGGGACCCTTTCTTCAGACTCACTTCTGGTCGAAATTCTGTGTCTCAGTTTCCCCCTGCGTGAGTTCTGTCCTTGCTCCTGGAAGCTCTAAATTGGAACACCAGGTGGGGTGAGACCACCCAATGAAAGGGAACTAGTACGCTCCAGTTCCCACACCCTCCATTCTCGTGACCTCGCCAACCTGGAACGCAGAGCTTGGGGGGAAGTAGAAAAAGATGGGGAGAGGAGAAAAGAGTGAGTGATGGAAGGAGAGGTCGGCTGGAAAGGAAAATGGAAGGGGAGAATGGAGGAAAAGGAACGGAAGGAGGGAGGGGTGGGTGAGTACGAAGAGGGGCTTAGCCCTCTCAGCGGAAGCTCTCCCAAGACTGGGGCCATCTGCGCCTCCTCGGGGCTGTGCAGGGGCTCTGAGCTCTCTGCTGTATCCCGGGAACCATCGCTCTACTGGTAGCCCACCTCTGGCCTCCATGATTTATAGCTGGGGCAGGTCCAGCGACCTTGGACGGATAACTAATGACAGGTCAATAACGCCACAGAAAAAGTGAACTGGTAAGGGAGGAGGAACGAGGCCCATTAGCTGGCCCATCTCTTTCCTCCCGGCATTTTCTCTCTAATCCGCATTTTCTCTCTAATCCCGGTGCCTCTCGCTACAGGACCCTACAGGGTTTTCCGAGGGCCTCTTCACCAGGGTCTGAGAGGTGATGGTTAACACAGCTGAAATAGGAGAGGTGGATGCAGGGATCAGGACATATTGGAGAGACCCAAAATGGGTCACATGAGGGTGAGGGAGACCGAGGGGGCTCCTGGAAATGCTCCCCCACCCCCATTCTGTAGACGGGAGAAAGTCACATATTAGGAAGTCAAAATTAGCAGGTGGAGTTCCTGTCCAGCAGAAGGCAGGGCACCCTGGGAAAGAAATACAGAGCAACCCTGGGGCTTTGCACTCCCCTTCACTCGCCTCCACCTGGCTCTCTCAATTGGTCCATATGTCTGGAGATGTCCTCTGCCTCTCCCCACCCAAAGTGAGAGTGTTTACTTTAGCCATGGAGGGCACCTCCTACTTACCCTGCCTCGTATGTGTCCCTGCTTGCAGGTGAGCTGTGGAAGGCAGGGCCTGAGTCTCAGCTCCTTCATCACCTGGCTCCTATTGAGTAGACCAAAGCGTCCTTCTACCAGTCTGCCAACTCCCCTCTCCTTGTTTGAGGTCACCTGGGTCATCTCCAGGCTATTTTTGACACCCCAGGGAACCCAGAGTTGCGGGGGAAGGGAGCAGCTCTCTCAATACCTGACCTGATTGAGCTTATCTCCCCTAATTATCTCTGTCAGCATCATGGTGCTGGCATACTTTTCCATCTTATAGTCCCATTTTGTGGATGAAGAGTTAAAGCTCAGAGAGAGGAGCAGTCAGCCAAGGGAGGAGCTGAGACTTGAAGTCTGATCCTCTGGCTCCAAATCACAGCCCCTCCCTGACCATCACCCCAGGGTTCTGGGCTCACCGTTAACTCCTGCCCAGCTGTGTCTACAAAAGAGACACCCAAAGAGGGCGCCCCGGGACAAGGGCATTCTTTCCCCAAAGTAGACACAGGGTGACAGAACAACCCTGGAGGAAATACAGGGAAGTGGTAATGGGGTAGGGCACCATGTTTGGGCCTATGTGTACCCCCCCACCATGGTGGGGGACCAGATGCCCAGTGTGTGTACATGTGTCAGCGCACATGTGCTCAGTCATGCATACATGCACTTATTCCTTCAACAAACAGGTATTGAGTGGCAACCATTTTCCATGCCCTGGGGATATGAGAGCAACACTGGAGAGCTTATATTCCAGCATGGGGGTACACAGGCATGTTTTAGGAGGCACCTCTATGGCATGTGGCAGTGTGTGGACTCACTGAGGAGTAGAAACGAGCATGGGTAGAGGCATAAGCAAGGCACCAACTCCCACTCCAGGGAGGGAGACACTAGCCATCATCTCAACTGCTCACTCCATATCCAGACTCTTATATACTCCCTGGGCCCCCCAAACTCACTGTCTTCTTCCCCCAACCTGCTCCTTCTGTCTTACTCCATCAACCTGCGAGATCCCTAGCTCCAGGACTGGCTATATAATTTTCAGGGCCCAATGCCAAATGTAAAAGCAGGCCCCTTATTATAAAATTATAAAGAATTTCAAGACAGAGCATTAAACCAAGCACAGGCTTCTTCTAAACACAACAGCCCCCTGGGACTGCTCAGGTCACATCCTAGGAATTTGGCCCTACCTGGCACCTCTCATTCACTTACTTCCCCATTCATTGACCTCCTGGTCCTCTCCTTTTCTATGCCGGAAACTAGCTCAGGCCTCCTTGGTCTCTCATGTGGGCCTGCCCCAGCCTCTTGCCAGCTCCAGCCTCCTGGCCCCAGTTTGTCTGGGAAGGTTCATTCCTCCTGCGCTCACCCAGTGCTATTTGCCTGGACTAGTGGCCCCTTAGATTAGGGTTGGCCCCAAACACTCCCTACACTTTCCCATTTCCATACTTTTTTTCAAAATCCAATTCCTTTTGAAAATTTATTTAGTCACCTCCTCCAGGAAAACTCTTCCGATTTTCCAGTTGGAAATCTCACATCACAAACTATGTACTTGGGTCAAAACACATATCATCTTCCTCCTTCACTCACAGCCGTCTGTCTGCTCCATCTAGCAGACTAAAATTCTAGAAGCCAGGGCCAGTGCCATATTCATCATTGTAACTCCATCAGCACCTAGCTGACACTTGCATGGTAGGGGCCCAGTTAACATTTGTTGATATATCTGTGGGCATCTTTGGCGTGTGGGTGTGCATGTGTTGGGAGGCCCTGAATTGTGTGCACAGAACTCAGTGTAAGAGTTTGTGTCCATGCATAAGCATCTCTACTTATGTGAGTGCATATTTTCATATCCATCCATGTGCGGGCATGTTGGCAGCATACATGTGCACAGACATAAGTGGTTTCTGTAGTCCCGTGCATGAACTGCAGGTGCCCGGGTCTGCATGGCTGCGTGTGCATGGATTTATGTCGATGGGTGTGTACCGGGATCTGGGCGGCAGTTGCATGCCCACGCACATCAGGAAAGCACGTGTCCGTGCTCCGTGACGTGGGGATTGTGCCTGGACGGGAGCTGCAGGTGCACCTGTCCTGGCACAACCAAGGGCGCAGGCGGCTGGCGCGTGTGCAGGCCATGTGTGTGCACAGCTGCGTGTCCTGGCCGCGGGCAGGCCGGATGCCCCGTGCGCCTCCTGCTCCCACCCCGAGCCCGCCGCTTTGTTCCTCCGCCGCGGGCAGCCGCGTGGGCTCCCGGCTCCGGTCCTCGGCCTGGGCCCGGGCTTCTCGGCCATGCAGTGACTGGCGGCCCGGCGGGCGGCGTGGCTCCCTCCCGGGCGGGCGGAGCCGGTTGGGCTCCCGTTACCGGCGAAGGAGGGGTAAGGGTTGGGGGGGCGGGGCGCCAGGCCATCCATCTTCTGTTATTACAGCGTAATGGGGCTGCTCAGGCGCCCGCCCATTTGTCATCGGCCTCGTTCGCTGATAACGGGCATTTGTCATCACTTTCCTCTGCGCCAATGTCATCAGCGCCGCTGACAGGCAAGGATGGGGGGAGGGGGGTGTCGCGGGCATGAGCACAGGCGCGCGCACATACTCGTGGGCCCCGCTGTACACACGCTCCTGCACATACACACAGGCACACGGAACGTGAGGGGGCACACCGAACCTGGGGAGACACATGTCCCTGTGTGTGGATCAAGGCTCCTTGGAGACAGACACACATGCAGACACACACTCAGAACAGCCTCATCTGTCAAGCAGATATTCCCAGCTGGAGATCCTCTTCCCCAGTTGAGGAGGCGTGTGCTGGGGGGAGGGGCTGGTGTTCGCGGTTAATGGCAGCTTGAGTGCAGGTGGCCCTCTGCCAGCTCCCTGTGTGCAAACATGTGACGTGAGCCACCAACACTTATCGAGCCCCCCACAGGCTCTACAGGCTTGTGTGTGACTGTGTGTCCCATTGACAGTGTGGCAGCACAGGGACAGCCAAATGGTCACACACAGGCCTCCCAGGCCTCTCAGACACAGGACTTTGGGCAAGTCAAGAGGGCTGGGTGGTGGGGAGATGGGGTGGTGGAGGTGGTGGGGGATGAGGGATCCCCGCAGTGCCTTCCTCCCAAACCTCCAGCCTGGGAGTCACCCTTCCACTTCTGACCCCACGCAGGCTCTGAGCCTAGGATGATCTGCAACAAGAGGGACTCGGGAAAGACCTCAGAAAGAACTTCCTGCCTGGAAAGAGTATGAAGCAGTTTGGGGTAGGGATGGCACTAGTAGCCAAGAAGGGAACTTGGAAGGAAGAGAAGATCTCTTGCCTGTGTCCTGTGCCCTTTGGGCTGGGTCAGGCACCAGCCCAACTGGGGCATGGATGACATGTCTTCCTGATGCTGCTTTCTAGCACATTCACTTCAGGATGGAAGAGCCCTTATTAGGGAAGAAGATCCCCCTCCCCCCATCTCTCTGTTTCCTGGTTATCTGGCACTTACTAGGTGCTCAATACATAACTGTTGAATGAATAAATGATTGACGACAGGGTGTGTGTGCATGGGGGAGGGAATTCTTAGTCCCTCCCTGAGTGGCCATCAGCCACTGATGGCCCAGGTCTCATCTCCTGCCCTCTCCCAACTCCCTTCCTTACTCCTTGGTAGCCCCCCAAATTCCCCTTCTCCCCTAGCCTCTCCCTCCTGGGCTGAGGGGGAAGGGGTGGGGAGAAGTTCCCCTGGCAGAGCAGGGCTCGCTTGTTCCTTGTAAATGAAGACCATAATTAACATTAAATTAAGGTAATACAAATGAAGGCAACATACAGGCTGACAAGATGAGCGTTTGGGGAGGCAGTGGGGAGAAGTGATTCATATTTTTAATTTACTGTATGGATGGGCCGTGTGGCTGGGGAGCGGGCTGCTCGCATGGAGGGGGTGTCGCCCCGCGATGTTTGCTGGGCTCTGAGCGAGCACACAATGACTATTAAACTCAACTGTCCATATAATGGGACAGATTCAACACGACGCCCACCAGAGCACCGGGAGCTTGGCTGGCCAGGCTGTAAATCCTGCCCACACAGCACCCACCTGTCCACCTGCCCAGCTAGTCCATTTGGTCTAGGACTGGGTTAGGGTAGGCACAATCCTCAAGGGGTCTGAGAAGAGCCTTGGACTTGGGGAATCGGGGCCCAAGAGGGTCCGGGCTTCTTGCCCCAGCTGAGCTCAGGGTTGGGGGCCTCTGGAAGGTCAGGTCTTGCATGTGCTGAGGGTGAGATGGGCCCTGGTCAGTGCAGGACCTCGGTGCCAGGATGAGGCTGGAACTCTGTGACCCCACATGTGGTGTGTTCCAGGAACGGAGAAGACATTGGTGGCCCACTCCAAAGAGGGGGCTCATCGCGTCTTCATCATCCTCACCACCACAGCTCACATTTACCAAGGACTTGCTCTACACCAAACCTCACTTCTGACCCATTAACTGAGTCCTCACAACCATCCTAGGAGGAAGCTATTATCGTCCCCATTTGCACACAAGGAAACTGAAGCTAAGAGCCAGGGAGTAGCTTGGTCACAGGGCTTGTAAGTGTCCAGTGACCCATCCCCACTTCCACACTCCAGGGCCTGGGGTGACCCCTTGATTCTGTAAACTCTGTACATGGAATGAAGGCCAGAGTCCAGGTGGCCCTCAAACACTGGGCCCTGAGGACTTAGACAAGAAGCTCTCTAGGGAACTCGGGGTGTGCGTGTGTGTGTGTGTGTGTGTGTGTGTGTGTACATGCATGTGTGTACATCCTCCCTCCCTCCAGTTGAAGAAAGGTGCCAACAAATCCCAGACAGACAGAGGGATCCCTGCTTACTCACTCTGCAAACGGAGCCGAAAGATGCTCGTCCCTGGGATGAGAGACGCAAGTGTAATTTAGGTTTTGATATTATGAAAGTCTCGCTGCTCTAAAACAGCGGGGCACTTGGTGCCTCATTAATAAAGGATAAACTTGGAGTCTATTTACAAGGCGCTTTTTGGGGTTATTTACTCTCCAATATACATATGTAATGTTGTGCATACTTACCGCTAGGTAGGCTCAACCTTTCAGCCTGGGCCTTGGAGTCACCCTGGGGAAGGTGGGCCCTGCAGGGTGGAGAGGGTCACTGGGGAAGGGGGAATGCAGAGGAGGCGACCCCTGGGAGTGGGGAAGCTCTGTGGGAGATGACAGGGTCCCATGGAGGGAGGGTCATAGAATTTTAGAGCTGAAAGGTAGAAGGGATAGAGGTCCTACCCAGCTGTCCCCCCTCCCCACCTTCCTGAAGCCAAGCCCCCTTAAAGATAAGGTGCAGACTAAGCTCCCCTGCTGGGCCTCCAGGCTCTCCCTCTCAGCCCCTCCCACTATGTCAGGCCAGGACCCTGCTCTGAGCAGACCCTGACCACACTGGGGAAGAACCCCTGCAGCTCTGAAAGGTCAGCCAGTTCCTATCAGCAAGCATGTCCTGTGCAACTACTGTGCACCTAATCTTACACCGGCCTTGTCACAGCCCTGCCAACCCCACCCTTGTGCCCAACAGTGCCTGGAGTGGGCAAGGCCTTCCTCAAACCAAGATGGAGGCTACCTCCCAGGTCTTGGTGCCATTAGCCAGTCACAGTAGAGACGGGTTCCCCACAGCTGCTCAGCTCCCACCTTTCCCCACAGCTGCCACCACCCCTCATCCTGGACTCTTCCGTTTACGTGCAGTGTCTCGTGAATCTGCAGCCATGACACAAGGTAGGGTACTGGTTTCATATCTGTTTTATAAATGAGGAAACTGAGACTTAGGAAACTCACCCAGTGTCGTACAGTCACTAGGTGCCAAACTCGGATTTTAACCCACATTAGGGTCTTATCCTATAAGGCTTCCTGGAGGATCCTGGGCCTTCACTGCCCATCCTCGCCCCCCTGCTCACCATGGACTCCAACAAGCCTAGGGCCTCCAGTGAGGAGCTCTGAGCCCCACCCTCTCAGAGCAGATCTCCCCTCACTGACTGACGTGTTCATTCACTGAACACTGTCAATGAATAGCCACCACATGCAGATTTGGACCTGGGCCTATGGCCTGAGTGGGTGCAAGTGTATGGGAGTGGAGCCCTTGCCAGAGACCCTGGTTAATGCTCAGGGGAGCTTGGAGTTAGGGCCGCCCCCTCATACACTCCACACTCAGGACTTGTGAGGTTTTCTGTGCTTGTCAGCTCCTTGGATGAGGAGTGTGTGGCTCAGAGCCCAGCCCGGGTGGTGATGGTGGCATGTGTGTGTATGGGGGCAACATCGGCCCACCCCCCAACCTGGCCACTTTGGACCAAGCAGACATCTGGTGGTCCCTAGAAGAGGGCACGTTCTTGTGCACCCTTCCCAACCCCAGCGCTGGGGGAAAGCTGACCTGGAGGGTGCCGGACAGAGGGAGGAAGGCAAGTAGGAGGATCTGATCCATCATTGTTGGTGAACAATGAGCCATCACCACCTTAATTAAAGATGTAATTACAGCAAATACATTCTGGGCTGAGAATGAATGACGGATGGCAGGAAGGCACCTAGTAGGCATCAGCCAGGAGATGACGCTCCCTAAAGTTCCCACTCCAGGCTGGAGACCCAGCACCTGGCCACACGGCACCCCGATGCCTCCTAACAGGAGGCTGACGGTCAAGCAGGGACTGAAGCTGGAGCTGAGGGCTAGGAAAGGGCCAGGGCCTGGGGCCTTATTGGAGGAATGAGGGTGGGAAGGAGGCCGAGAGGCTAGAGTAAGAGGGACTGGCTGATCTGTCTGTGTCAGGCAGGGGAGTGGGGCCGATAAGGAGCACAAACCAGGATTTCAAGCCACATCTGCTTTGGGGTAATTGGGCACCTGAAAAGGCCAGGACTGATTGACCCTTGGCCCTAGAGGGTGAATACAAGGGCCAGGCTGAGGGGACTCAGTGTAGAGGGCAACCATA
The DNA here is from genome assembly GCF_030028045.1 of Hippopotamus amphibius kiboko. Taxonomy (NCBI): domain Eukaryota; kingdom Metazoa; phylum Chordata; class Mammalia; order Artiodactyla; family Hippopotamidae; genus Hippopotamus; species Hippopotamus amphibius. The sequence continues at coordinate 28,579,358 of NC_080190.1, forward strand.
GCAGGCATCTGGTGGGCCGTATTGGCTTTTAGGGACTGGGGTTGGGGTGGGAGGACTGTTCTGAGAGCTGATTTGTCCTTACCTGGGGGTTACGGTACTGGCCACATGAAGGGAAGAGAGATGGACTCCTCCCACCAACCTAGCTTCTGCTACTCCCTCCTTTAGCAGAGAAGGCTCCCAGCCATCCCCACCCCTGCCTTGGACTCCCTCAAAGGCTGTGGGCACTGGTTGTCCCAGGGAGGCCTGGACTTGGGACATCTTCCTCTACTTGCGACCTGCATGCCTGGATTCCAAGGCCTATTTGCCCTGGGCCCCCACCCACACTTACCCACACTTCAGAGAACAGGAAACCCTGCAGGTCAGATCACTCTGAGGCCAGCATGAACTGTGACAATCCCAGGGCCAAGGCAAGAAGACCAGCCTAGGTGGGGAGCTCGGTGGCCTTAGTCTCCTGGCCTTATCTGCCTTGGTGGCCCCTGGCCAGGGTCCTTCAGGTTGTATGGGCTGACCCCTGGGGAGAGAGGGCTGGGTGAGGGCCGGTGGGGAGCCGAGGCAAGCAGGCAGAGGGGAGGGAGGGAAGGCCCCTGACAGCAGAACAAATGCTTGTAATTTTATAACCAATCTCGGCGTGTCCGTGGGGGGCCGTTTGTGCCTCCACTCAGGACCCATCAGCCTGACAGAGCTATGAGTCTGCCTGAGTGAATGTGAGCAGCTTCCCCCCGCAACACCACTTACTGCAATCTCATCACCCGCCCAGCCCAAGACCGGCCAGAGCTGAGGGGCGGCAAGGAAAGAGGACCCAGCCCACGACGGAGCAGAGCCAGGCCAGAGCCAGGGCTGGGCTTGGGGCCAGGAGGGCAGTGTGGGCAGGCCTCAGAGATCCAGAGACTCAGAGGGAGAAGGCAGGGAGACAGGCCCAGGAAACGATAAACATTTACTAAGCACCCATTGGTTACGGGCATGCTGAACACAGGTAGGGCACAAACCCCTGCCCTCAAGGGGCTTGTCGTCTGCTAGGGGCCAATGGAAATACTACAGAGGGATGGGCCCTCGGGAAGGCAGAGATGGAGAGATGTGACTGGAGGGCAAGGAGCAGCAGAGCCCCAGAGCCCAGCCGGTGCTGGGCCAGGGGTGGGAAGGAGAGGGAAAGAAATGGAGAGAGAGGGAATCAGAGAAATCTCTGGAGTGCATTCAGAGCCTGGGCAGAGAGAGACAGGGCAGGGGAGAGAAATGCCCACCAGGGGAAGAGGAGGGCGGCCAGGGAGGGGCTGGCTGGCCAGTGGTGGATGTTAAAGGACGGCCTTGCTGGATATCTGGCTCTGGGGATGGCTCTGTGCCCATTAGTCTCTCTAATTGTCAAAAATCTAATTTAGTGTCTGGAGCCCGGGCCGGCCTCGGGTTAAATGGAAGGAGGCAGGCCTAGCCATAAATCTGCCCTCCCAGCCTGGCTGGTGCTAATTCTGCAGTTAAGTGAGGGGGTGAGGAGGGCAGCAAGATGGGACAGGGAAAGTTCTGGCTAGGGGGTATCTCTGACCCTGCATGGCAGTCCTTATGTGCTAAGTCATAGCCAGGCCCTCCTCTCTTGTTGGAGGAAGGGGACTTTCCCAGCACCCAACTGGGCCAGGCAGGGTTAAGTGTCTGAAGTGTGTGGTGAGCTTACGCCCAGAAGAGTCTCAGGGTCTGCATGGCTGGGAATGTAAAACCAGCAGCCCCTCTTCCTTGACTCACTCTGGGTCTAAGTGGGCTCAGCTCTTGCAAAGTGATAGGAAGGTCACATTTCCTAATAACCTCCTGAGCCTTTGGTGAGAAAGGGGCATGGAGATTCATACCATGTGACCAAGTTAGCCACAGTCTGAGTGGTGGGGACACAAGGACCTTTCCCCAGTGGGGAGAACAAACACAACCCCCTGGGCTTCTCCTTTCCTGGGCCCAGACTCCAAAGGAGGTACACGGGACTGTACCCGGAAGGCCTCATTTGGCCTGAGGCAGGGGAGGGCTCTCCACCTGGGCTTGGTAATGACCTCACTCCCCTCAAAGCCACTAATTGAAAGCAAAGGGTGTGGTAGGCGCAGCGGGAGAGGTTGGGGACCGAGAGGGTTCCCTGAGAGGCTCTGCTTCCAAGAGGGGAGGTGGGGGGGGGGGGGCGGGGAGAAAAACAATTTCTCCTGACTTAGGCTCCATCTCACCAGGCACCCACCCGGCCTCTCCTGCTGCTAACAAAGTGCCTTTAATTAGCAGACTAATAAAATGCCCTTAATTGGCAAGAGCCAATCAGCATGAAGAGGGGTCTCCTCCCCATAGTCATTGCTGATGGTGGCACAGCTATAGGTTTCAAGGGGAGAGGGATTCCAGGCCCAGCCTTGCTTTAGGAAACAGTGATTTCAGGGCTGAGTCTTCCAAGGGTGTGCCCTACACCCTGGTCTTCCTGGGAGGAGCGATTTGACACTGGGTTTCAAGGTGAGACCCATAACCCCCCCGGGCCTAGCCTCTGCTCCATTCTGGGCTGAGGAGTCCAGCCTACAAGTGATAACTGAGTAGATGCCAGTGGCCCCAGCAGAGTCTGCTGCTCCTCCCCTTACTTCTCCTTAGCTCTTAGAGAGGAGACTCCAGTGTGGTCTTGGGCAGTGTGGGGAGCCCTTTTTCTTGTTCCTCAGATTCCTCAACTGCACAATGTCAGGTGTACCTGATGCTCTGACATGCTTCCTGTTCTAGCAGGGATACTTCTGCACTGGGGCCGTGCCATCTAACAGTCTGAGAACGCTCCAACAACCGCAACTGTCAATCCAGGTACAATAGGCACTGAGACCACAAGGCTGACAGAGCCAGGGAGCCTAGTCAGGCAGGGAGGGCCACCACTACTAAAAGCCCATAGATGTAAAACAGGGATGGGTAACTTTTGCGGAGGTTCCTGCTTATGGCACCAGAGGGGAAGAGGGAGGAAAGGGGGGCGGGCAGGGGTCTGGTTGCAACCTGGTACCCACTTTCCTAGGTTTTATTTAAGGAGAGAAGGGGGGTGGGTTTCCCCAGTCAATGCTCCCTTCATTTTTATAGCTTGTTGGAATCTTTCCGAAATTGCTCCCAAATGTGAGCTCTCTTGTCTCAAAACTGATCAAATGGGATGCAGGGGAAACTCAAGTCTTTTCACCTAAGGAGAAAGCAGAAGAAAACTAAAGTTCTGGGCTCACCTTGGTAGGCCAAGGCTGTGGTGACCAGTTCCCAAATTAGACAGCACTTTGGCTTCAATTTAATTCACATGGTACACTAACCCATATTTATTCATACAATTTGGCCCTGACTTCTCTCAATGTTGTTTTCTCGTATCAGATTATCTTAAAGAGGTCTCTGTTCACTCCCTCAATTTCTATATTGAAAATGTCACTGTCCTCTTGATGTTGGGGTAAAGAGACAAGACACCCAGAAAATTCACTTTAATCTTATATTTGTAATTTAAGTTATTTTTTCTGAACAGTTTAAAAAAAAAACACACTATATTACCATGATCCTAGGTTGTGAACATATTGGTACATTGACTATACATCACCATAACATAATCACAAAAGTCAAAGCAGTCAGTACTGAAGAGTCTAGAGAACAAAGGCTGAGCCAACCGAAAGCTCTCAGGGAGGCTCACACTTGTGGCCAGGCTTGTCCCACAGCTGGAGTCCAGTGAACATCCCTCAGAACAGTCTGCATTGGGCTTGAGTGATCACTGATTTGGGAAAGCGTTAGTGTCCTTGGTACCCAGAGATCTAACCCTTCTTGTTGGTCTCTGCCATCAGTGTCCATGAAGAGAAAGGGATAGAGGGGAGGTGATGCTTTATAATGCTGTTTATTGCACTGACCCTTAAACATCCACACAGCAAATGAGAAGCTAAAAGAGCCAGCTGGGTGGGCTGGAGAGCTGTTGCCAGATGTCATCTGCCTCCAGGAAATTTTAGATCATAGGTACTCAATTTCTAATAGAAGAGGTTTCCGGATATCAATGCATTAAGTTCCACCTGAAATCAAGCAGCCATAATCACACTTTTTTGGTTTCTCTCCTCAGTTCCAAGGATTCTGAAGTCACAAATGAACTACAGGTTAAAAATAAGAAGCAAAACAGCTTTATTCTACTATGAGACGACTGTCTTTTTGGCACTGATTATGCTGAGACTGTGGATAATGTAAGGGGCTGTGGTCTGCCAGTGATCAGCTGTGTGGATGAAGTCTGGGGAGAACTCAACCTGCAGGTTCAGGTACGCTTGGTAGAAATGAGGGTTACTCTAGGAGGGAAGAGAGGAAGGCAAAGAGAAGCAAGGGCACCTTTTAATGTTCTCCAGCTCGTGGGAAGTCTGCTGAACTCAGAGAAATGGAGGAGGAGATCAGAAATATGGATTAAAGTCATACGGCAAATCTGATTATCAAACAAGTGGTGGGCATCTAAGCAGTCCTTTTTACACCTGGAAGTACCTTGGATTCCTCCAGAATCAAGCTTGTAGCCTAGCCTCTCCAGCCTGCACTATTCTAGGTGGGAAGGTATTACCAACTAAGATGCCAAGAAGGTCAACGATACCAAGGTGTCTAATTCTAGGGAAGAAAAAGTTGCCTTAATTATTCCAATATGCCCCCCGCCACTCCATCACAAGCCCTGTGTTTCCACGTATAACCAAGTGCTAAGTAAGGAACAGACCAACCACAGCTGTTCAGACCAATGGGTACCAGGAGACGGCAAAGGAGAAGAGTGCATATTTTCTTCTCTTCAGTTTTTGATTTTACAAAAGAAAAATAAAAAGGATTTTTCTAACTTGAGCAGAAAGCAGAATGATTTAGGGGTCCCAGGGTCCTTCCCAGAAACAAGTTATGAGGGCCAGACTTTATTACTTGTCAATAGAATTCCAGAGAGTCCCTGTCTCTGAAGTTTCTGGTGAAGAGTCACTGGAAAGAATTTTGCCAAGGGACAAGTGTAAAAGGCCTCCCATTCACAATTCATATCCACTTTCAAATTGCACATAAGAAAGTAAAAGGATGTTCTCAGCAGTGGAAATACACACACACATAGCAAGGCATGCTGGTTTTGTCCAAGAAGCCCCAGTGTGAACAGAGAGCTCACAGGTGCCCACAGAGCAACCAGGTGCAGGGGCATGCACACGCTCCTCGCCTGCCTTTGAACAGGATTCCTCCCATCTTTATGAAACATTCCTTTCAGGCCCACAGTGGAATTTTAGTGAGAAGAGACTAATCTACAATGGGGACACTTTGTTTCAGAGCCCAGAGACACCTTCAGTTCCTTTTCTACCATCCCTTTGGAGCTGTTGAGACTTTCTTTGTTTCTCTTTTCTTTTTAAAAAGGTCAAACTTTACATTTATTCTAGCCCAGTTGGGGATTAGTGATAATCAATTCCCACTGAAATCATGCAGAGATGGTAAGTGGGGTTTACCTTCTCTGGAAATGAACTTCTACTTACCTGATTATTTCTTCTACAATGAACTGGTAAATGACCCCCAGAGCTGAGAAATGTGACTGACTCAAGTTTTTCAGACCACTTAACTTCATTCCCATTTCCATCAGCAGCAGAGGACAACTTGGAGAATATCCTCAATGGAGCTAATGGCTCCAGACTGCAGGGTCCACCTTGCATTTCATTTATGATGTACTGGACAAGCTCCAAAACAGTCTTAGAAACAACATACCTTCAACTGAACCTAGATGGGACAGCAAAACTCCGGGCACCAATGAATATTCCACGGTTCCACTTCTGAATAGCAGCATATAACAGAAGGGCTGGTAAAGTTATGGCTACTGGACAATATTTTGAAACAGATCAAAATTCATGTAATTCTGACCTGGGTATTTTTCAGGGTGGACGGCCCTCTGCCTCATCTATAGCAAAATCCTTTACCAATCAAAAAGCCATTAATAGTCAAGACAATAGACAAGGAACCCTGATAGTGGCTAAATAGAAGACATTTCTCTAGCATGTGGGTAGTCAGTAAGGGAATTATACTCAGAAAATACTTCCCAGGCAATGACATATCATTTCACTGGGAAATATTTTCTGACTATAACCTGGAACTAAAAGCTTAAAAGCACTCATAAAGCAGGAAGGGAAAATGCATATGCACAAGCTGTCTCTCAATATGTAGTAACATTCAGTTCGGGCACATTTTGGGAAGAGGATTCCTTCTGGCAAAGCAAAGGAAAAAGTGAGGGTGGCTTTCTCTCTCTCCCCATCCCCTTATGAACTAAAGGCGGCCTGGCTTTGAGGTCACCTGCAACAGGCTCTCATTCTGAAGTTTTTACAGCAGCTGGTTAAAAGGGGCCTTTCTTTTACTCAACTGCTTTGATTAGTTAATGGAAACAATGGGCCTGTCTGCTCAGCTTCCAAGGGAAACTTGAGACTTTCCCGTGCCTTGGGGCCACTGACACACTGTGGTGTGTCCGTGCCACACGAGATGGCTGGTGCAGGTCCATTCCTGCCCTGGGAAACAAGCTGGGCACACACTGATAGTACTCCCTGTGATGTGCCCTGCACCTGAAGCCCCTACAGCCGATTTTGAAGTGGCAGGTCAGCCTTGGCCCTTGCTGAAGTCCATTTGTTTATGTTGCTTACTAACTGCAGGAGAGATTTCATTGGTTTGGGACAGTGGAGAGTAAAATAAGGCCAGGAGGAGGAAGAAAAGGAAAGAGAAGGCAGTTTCTGCGCCATTAATAAACCCTGTGTGCCAAATTTCACCCTGATTCTCTCTCTCTCTGGTAGCTTTGCCTTTTATAAATATCAGGTATGGAAAAGCAGAAGGAAGGTTCTGCAGTGCAAGGTTGAGATGATTATCTTGATTTTTGAGAGGTGATATTTACTGGCTTAAATGAAAAAGACAACACCTTTTAGTCCTGACCACCTGGTAAGCTAGTCTGATCATGGTCTTGGCAAAGACAGAGGTGCCTGGGTACTCACAGGCCCTGATGAGGGAATCAGAGATGCGAACCATTATGCAGAAGGCACCGAGCGACTGGCTCTGGCCATTTCAACCCTTTCTGTAGGCTGAACCTTAGCAGTGATTTAAGATGAAGTACAATGCTTTTTATTACACATCTAATTGTTAATGAGAGGAAATGCAATCAGCAACTCCTTTCCACACTCTACATGGAATCGAGGAGACTGCTGAGTCCAGAAAAGATGTGGCCATTGATGGAGCCCAGGAAATTTCTGCCCCCCACCCCTTTTTGGGAGGTGGGGGTGGGTGTTACAAGGAGGAGAGAGAAGAGTTGCAAATATGATGAGAGTACCATGTCTGAGAATCCATCATTGCCACATAGGGTCACTTGCAGCAAAAGCCTGGGTTTGAAATTCTGACTGAAGAGCATTTAACTCTTCTAAGTACTGCATTTTCTCATTTGTCTCATGCCAACTGGTGATACTTTCTTCACACTCTTTCTTCCCAGGTGCAGCACAGAAACATGTTGAAGGGGAGTCAGAGAAGGGGCAAGAGGGACAGAAACAGAGAAAGAGACAGAAGGAAAGAGGCCCAGATCTTCCAGGGCGTACACTGTTTTCTTTCTTTCTTGCCCCAGACGCTATCTCCTCCTAAGCGCAGTGGGGCTGGGAGATCTTGGCAGCTGCTGGGCATTCCTGCAGTTTACAGGGAGACACTGGGTGCTGTCTGGCTTGAAGATGTATCCCCCATCCCTAGAAGTGGCTCTCTCCCAGTAGGCTACACAGAGAAACTAGTTCTTCTGCTTAACGGCAAAGCAAGAGAGATTCTGGCAAAACACTAAATATGTTTATAAGTCATCTTTGTCTGGAACCAAATGAGGAAAAAACAGGTGCAGAGGGGAAAGAAGGAGGGGAGGCGAGGGAGGTGAGGTTTAATAGTTCCAATCATTCACAAAAGATAAAAGACATCTTCTGATAGCAGCATGGAAGCAGTCAGCTGTGCTGAGTAGACCATCCTGGGTCGACTGCAGACCAACTGTGTCCCAACAGGAGTCTTAAAGCCCCGCTCCTCAGCTAGTCCGGGGAAAGGGGGTGGTGGTTTGATTGTTACTGTTGTTGCTCATCCTGGTATTGGCAGATACGTTAAATACCGCAACTTTAATGAGTCCTGTGTGAAAACAGAGCACATAGTCATTAGTCCCTTTTCCTATAGTTTTCACTTTCTCTAGGAGGAAAAGAATATTAAACTAGCTGTCAATTGGGGGAAAGGCTCAGAGGTCCTCCCTAATACCCGCTTTCTGTCCATGCCATGCAGGAGCTTCTGTCAAAGGCTATATGGCCTGTTTAGGGACTCAGCAGAGCTCACTGACATGCTCAGGGCAGTAATGCTCATGCAGAGTGACTCTGACACCTAGAGATTAGGAATGACTACCGTGGGTGGGCACCAAGCTTTCAGCTGTTCCCTATAATGGTAGAGCAGGCGAAGACAGCTCTGAGGTTCTGAACCTTAGTGGCCATGAACGCAGTATGCCACTAACAAAAGTAGGGGAGTGGGGTGAAGCTGTCTGGCTGCTTGGCTGGAGGAAACTGGCAGTGTAGATGAAGGGAGAGCCTGATTGTTATTAGATGGGTGCACTAGAAGTGCTCCTGGTACCTTCAAGGACAGGTGTGCAGGTGGTGACTGGAAATGTGGCCTGGAGATTAAGGCAAGGTTGGGACTACAAATACAAATTAGAGATGAAAGCTGAAGCCTCGGGAAGAGAAAAGGGAGCCAAAGGAGGGAACTCAGATATGGAAGAAAAGCCTGAGACAGACTCTTAATGGATGTCTACATTTTAGGGGTGAGAGAAAGAAGATGGCAAACAATCAGAAAGCCAGGAAGAATATTAAAAATGGCAAAATGCCATCGAAATCTAAGGAGGAGAAAATTTTGGCAAAAGGAGGGAATAGGTACATGACGATTATAATATTAATACTAATTAATAGCTGATTTTTATTGAGGACCTTGTGTGCTAGGCACTGTACTAAGCACTAAGGATTTTACATATAACATTTCAAGGCAATTCTCACAACAGCTCTGTATGGTAGGTACTGCAACCCTCGTTTTACTAATAAGGAAACTAAGGCTCTGGGAAGTTATCTGCCCAAGGGCACGTGGCTAGGATTCTCAGCTAGGTCTGTGTGCCTTGGTTGAGGAAGCAGCACATCCTCTGTGAGAGAAGTGAGCACTGAAGCAAGCCCAGCAGGGCATGAAACACCCTACTCAGAAGAACCACTGCAGAAATATGTGCAGAAAAGTGTACTAAATGTGTACTTCTGCCACAAGAACAGAAGCAAGTATGGGAAACAAGAAATCACAATAATGGCAATACTCCCCAGTAGCTAGGACAGTTTTCCCAAACCAGTGATTACATATTTTTGAACTGGTTAGGACACCAGGTATGATCTGAATATACCATGGCTATGGATTAAGATGAATATTAGGATCTTTTCCTGCCCCAGAGAGAGGATGGAGACTTGAGTGGGAGAATACACGGAGTTCTCACCAACTCCAGAGCTACTTTCAAGGTCAAAATACAGTTCTTTTCCTTTCTGGAGGGGGTAGGGAACGTGGATAAGGATAAAAAAAAAAAAAGCTACCTTTTATAATTAAATAACACTGACAAGGCAAAGCTGTGATAAGGCAGCGTGATATTTCACCAAGAGATTTTTCCCTTCACACATTAGATTATCTACTTGGGTTAAAGGGTCTCCATTATAGGTACTATTTTAATCTGGGAATTACAAAGTCGCAGGCTTTCAGGTAAATACTCTTAGTTTTGAAACTGATTCAAATCTCATTTAATTTTCTTAACAATCCTACTAGATTACTAAGGCAGGACTATTAGTTCTACTACACAAGGATCATCTAGATCTAGTTCAAGAATCATCTAAGAACCGAGGCTGGCTACCTCATCACAGGCAGTGCCCAATGTGCAATCTTAGCCGTCTCCTGGTGTCAGCTTCTGCTTTATATGACTTGGAGATGTACAGGGCGTGAGAAGGCTCTGTGAACTTGAAATACCTTATAGCCAATGTTCCATCTCCTACCCACAGTGCTATGTACACAATTCTTTTTCATACCTGGGCAAGTCTGAGGTCAGTGTATGATTATTTATCTGGAGATATAGGTGTATGTTCGAGAAGGGGAGCGGGGGGGTTCAGCTTGGGCAGCTGGATCATTTAGGAAGTCCCAGATGAGGATTGTGTCATCATGTGAACTACTGACAATCTGGAATTCATCAAACTGGAGTCGGAAAACTCTTCCAGAATGCTCCTAAAGAAGCAGAAACAAAACTTTTGAACTACTCAAAATCGAAAGGACACAAATTCAGCAACTTGCCAAAAGGAGTCTATGGAAAGGCTATGCTGATAGTTTTCTCTACCATTTAGCTGTTTCAAGAATAAAGAGAAAAACCTTAATTTGGATTAAAGGCAGGATGGAAAAGTCAAATATTGGGTAGTTGATTTCATATACAATCAAAGTAATATTTACTAGAGCTGATACATGTCAAATAGTACACTAGTTTCTCATTGCTAACTCTCCTAGACTTAGGCTGAATGAGAACATCCCTCAGTACCTCCCTGGCTTTATCCTCTTCTCTGTATCTCTAGGATTCTTTTATGATCAGAGGCCAAGGACTGATGAGCAATAATAAGTAGTGTGCTGGTATATATTTATCAATCAACTCTCCCCAATTTGTAAAAGCATTTGCACATTTTACGGTCTGAAAATTTCTATCCTGGCCAATTTCAAGCTACCCATCTGAGTTCAACCAGCTTGCAAAATTCATGAAAATCTAACAGTTGTCTCTCATAAGCAGGTATAAGCCTATTTCACTTAGAATAATGTCCTCAAGTTTCATCCACGTTGCAGCATTTGACAGTATTTCCTTTCTTTTTAAGGCTGAATAATATTCTTTTCTATTCTCTCCCCCCCCCCCCCCCCCCATTTTGTGTATCCATTCATCTGTCAGAGGACACTTGGGTTGCTTCCACCTCTTGGCTATCGTGGATAATACTGCTATGAATGTGAGCACGCAAAGACTGAGATCCTGCTTTTAATTCTTTTGGATATATACCCAGAAGTGGGAGTGCTGGATCACATAGTAATTTTATCTTTAATATTTTGAGGAACCACCATACTGTTTTCCATAGAGGCTGTACTATTTTACATTCTTTACAAGATGTAAATGAGCTCATTAGATAGATGAGCATCTGTGTTCATAAGATATATAGGTTTGCAGTTTTCTTTTCTTGTAATATCTTTGTTTAGTTTCAGTATTAGGGTAATGTTGGCCTCAGAGAATTAGGTAGAAAGTTTTCACTCTGTTTCTATCTTCTGGAGGAAATTATAGAGAAGTGGTATAATTTCTTCCCCAAACATTTGGTAGAATTCACCAGTGAACCCATCTGGGCCTGGTGCTTTCTGTTTTGGAAGGTTTTTAATTATTTATTCAATGTCTTTAATAGGCATAGGTCTGTTCAGAATGTCTATATCTTCCTGAGTTGTGGAAGATTACATCTTTCAACGGATTAGTCCCTTTCACCTGGGTTATCAATTTTGGGGGCATAGTGTTGTTCATAATATTCCTTTATTATAATCCTTTTAATGTCCATGGGATCTGTAGTGATGCAAAGTTTAATATCAAAAATCAATGTAATACAGCAATTAACAGAATAAAAGTGAATCACCTCAACGGATGCAGAAAAAGCATTTAACAAAAACCAACATCCATTCCTAATAAAAGCTCTCAGCAATCTAGGAGCTGAAAGGAACTTCCTAATCCCCTGATAATGTGTCTATGAAAAACCTATAGCTAACATATATCTATTCAAAAGAATATATAAAATGGTAAAACACCAAATGCCTTTTCCCAAAGATAAGGACACCCACTCTTACCTATTCTTTTGAGCATTGTACTGATGGTCAGTACAGTAAAAAAAAAAAAAAGAAAACAAAAGATAAACAGATTGGAAAAGAAGTGTATTTGTATATACTTGCAGTGAACAATCCAGAGATCAAAAATGCTAAATACCATTTACAATAGCATTAAAAATAAGAAATACTTAAGGATAAATATGACAAAAGATATATAAGACCTTTACATTGAAAGCTATAAAACATTGCTGAGAAATTTTAAAAGACCTAAATAAATGGTCTTTATTTAGAAGATTCAATATTGCTAAGAAGTCAATTCTTGCCAAATTGATCTAGATTCAACATGATCTCAATGAAAATCTCAGATTTTTTGTTGTTGTTGAGATTGGCAAACAGATTCTAAAATTCACATGAAAACTCAAAGAACCCAAAATACTTTGAAAAAGAACGAAGTTGAAGGACTTACACTACTTGACCTCAAGGGTTATTAAACAGCTGCAGTAACCAAGATAGTATGATATTGGCATCAAGATAGACAAAAAGATCAATGGCACTGAATAGGTCCATAAGTAGACCTACACACATATGGTCAATTAGTTTTTGACAAAGCTGAAATTAAGAAGAAAAAGGACAGTCTTCTGAGTAAATGAAGCTGGAACTGGATATCCATATGAACTTTGATCCATATCTTGTACCACCCATAAAAACTAACTCAAAACGAATCACAGACCAAAATGTAAAACCTGAAGTATAAAACTTACAGAAGAAAGTAGAGGGGAAAATCTTTGTGACTTTGGATTAGACAAATAATTTTTTTAGATATGATAACTAATAACATAATCCCTAATAGAAAAAGCTGACATAATGGACTTAATCAAAAGTAATTTCTGCTTTTCAAAAGATAAAGGGAATGAAAAAACAAACCACGGACTGGAAAAAAAATTGCAAATCACATATCTAATAAAGGACATATTATATCCTGAATATGCAAAAGAATCTTAAAACTCAATAATCAGAAAACCACTCAATTTTTAAAATGGGCAAAACATTCAAACAAACACTTCAACAGAGTAGATATATGGATGGCATATAAACACTTGAAAAGATGCTCAACATTACGAACATTAGGGATATAAAATTAAAATCACAATGAAGTACAATGACAGACTTACTAGAAGGACTCAAATAAGACTGTACTAAGTACTAGTGAGGACACGGAGTAACTGGAACTCTCATGCACAGTTGTACTACTTCTACCATGTTAAACTGTACAAATGCTTTGGAAAACAGTTTGGCAGTTGCTAACAAATATTAAATATATACTTACCATGTAACCTAGCCATTCTGTTCCTAGGATTTATCCCAGAGAAATGAAAATATATGTCCATACAAAGATTTGCACATAAATGTTTATAGAAACTTTATTTGTAATAGTCCCAAACTAGAGATAATCTAAATTTTCAGTAATTGGCAAATGGATAAATAAATTTTGATATAACCATACAATGGGATACTACTCAGCAATTTTCAAAAAGGAATGACCTCTATTGCTCTATATCAACAACATGGGTGAATCCCAAAATAATTACTCTTTGTGAAAAGAAATAGGCAAAAAAAGAGTACATACTGTTATGATTCCATTTACAAAATACTAGAAAATGCAAACTAATCAATATTGACAGAAAGCAGATCAGTGGTTGCCTGGGGACTGGAGCAGGGGAAAGTGGGGTGGGATGAGAAGGAGGGATTACTGTGTAATAGGAGGCACGAGGATATGTTCATTATTTGGTTGAAGTGATATTTTCACTGTTCTGTACATGTGTCAAAATTTATTAAGTTGTATACTTTAAATATGTTCATGTTATTGTATATCAATTATATCAAAATAAATCTTTTCTTAAAAACTTAGTAGGACAACTCAGTAAGTAAATGAGGATGAGATGTGAAGACACTTCAAAAGAAGATAAGCACATGAAAAGATGTTCTATACCATTAGCTATCACAGAAACGCAAATTAAAACTACAACCACTACACACCCACTTAAATGGCTGTAATGTTTTTAAAAACTAACACCACCATGTCCTGTCAAGGATGTGGAAAAATTGGACATTCACATATTGTTAGTGGAAAGGTAAAATGGTTTGCATTTGCAAACTCCCAAAATGCTACTTTGGGAAATAGTTTGGTAGTTTCTTTTAATTTTAAGTATACATTCAGAAATCATACTCCTAGGTATTTACCCAAGAGAAATGAAAGAAAAAAATGTACATATAAAAGCCTGTATGGGAATGTTTTCAGTATTACCAAAGACTGAAAACATTCCAAATGTCCTTAAACTGGTAAATGAATAAAGAAATTGGTTCATCCATACAATGGAATACTATTCAGCAATAAAAAAGGAACAAAGTATTAACACATGCAACAATGTAGATGAATCTCAAAAGAAGTGAAAAAAGCAAAATTTTATATGACACTCATAAGATAGCAAAACTATAGGGATAGTTGCTAGGGGTTGGGGAGAGGGAATTAATAGGTTAGGGCATCATTTTGGGGGTGATGGAAATGTTCTATATCTTGATTGTGGTGTTTACACAATTGCAAAATTTATAGAAGTACACTTAAAAAAAAGGACAAATTTTGCTATATGCAAATTATACTTCAAAAACCAAATGAATGAAAGTACACATTTTAAAAAACAGTGTGTGAAAATGCAGGTAAAGAAGGTCTGGTGCTAAAAGAATGAGCTTTAAATCCAATAAGGAAGACAAAGAAATGCATCTCTCTCTTCTCCACAGCAGAGGCTGCCTAAGTGTTGAGAGTCAGATTCAGAACACTAGGCTTCAAATGCTTGCTCTCATCTTCTTCCTGAATTGTACAAAAGATTCTGTCCTCCCTGGTGCCCCACCTAATCTTTTTCTAATGGAAGCAGCTTTGAAACCTTAGGGCATTTTCTGATCTGGGCCTTTGGATAACACTACCATAAAGAACTTGGTGCTTTCGAGGTGAAATTCTTCCTTCTAAGTCACTTCTTTCCCAAATGTCAAGATGTTTGGGCAAGGGGGTATATTAGAATAAAAGAGATGGGATTCAAATTGCTGGAGGCAGCATGCCTTAAATAGGAAGTGGAACTCAGGGGCTGACCAGGGGGTTCACAGAGACTCTCGTGGCACTTTTTGCAGGCACAGGTGTGCAGGTCCTCAGATTCTGGACAGGTTCCAATTTGAGTAATTATGTTCTCTCTCCCTAAGTACCCCCTACTGTTTCTGGTAGATACAGAATTCTTATTCACTTCCTGTACTAAACTGTTGTGTAGAGTTGCTGTGCAGCTGTTGAACAGCTGCCACATTCTTCTCCATATACAGTCTCTAAAGCACTTTTGGATGAAAGGCAGCTATATAAACATATTTTATTGTCATGTATTGGTTGCCTTTCCACTTAGTAGTAGGCTTTGTGAGGTTCTAACTATCAAATCCAGCTCTGTATTTCACAGCACATCAATGTTAATTTCTTCCCCTTCCTGCTCCCGAAATCCCTCTAAATAATAAGGCTCTTACCACAAGGGTCCGTAGACAGAGAGTTCCTGCAGGAGCGCGGGGGTCCAAAGCAGCTACAAGATCCCACACTTTAATTTTTCTAAAGATCAAAAAGAGGACAAAAATCTTAGTTAAAAGTAAAATTAAGGGAACACAGGAAGAATGGCAAAAAGTCATGGCAATAAATAAGTATGGTGAAGATAGTTTATATCACAAATGCAGCTCACAGGAATATAGAAAATCTTTTTTGTTTTGGAGACTCAGTTCTTGCATTCATTCTTAGGTAGAGATTATTAGTCTTAAAAGGGGAAAACGTACGTGATTAACCTAAAAACGAGAAATAAGTTAGCTTTAAGCAAACTGAAGAGAGTGCATGGTAAAGTTACACCATACTTTGGGGCCAAAAGGAGTTCTTATATCGATACACTAGAACTCTTCATGATAGAAGAGATCACTTAGACCTAGAAACCTACAACTCTGAGGCACCTTCTTTCTGGTCAATTCTAAGAACGGCTTAGGTCACACATATCAGAGGACTGGGGTTCATTTAAGAGCTCTGGAGTTTGTATAAGCAAATCCTCATATTTTGATTTAAATAAGAAAAGTCTATAAATCAATTATGGGTCATGTCTCCTCAAGTTAAGCATCAATAACAGAAAAACCCAAGAAAAGTGGGTACAGATCAAAACCAGGGCAACGAGAAAATACAACCTTGGACTTAGCTAGAACACGTCATCATACCCCAAACAATTTCCCAAAGGTTTGACAGTGATGGCTGACTCAAAGCAGAGGAAGTGGGTCTGTTAACACTTACTGCTGCTTGAGTTGTCTTAATATATCAGCATAGCCAGCTCATAAACTAAGATAATGTTGTAAGTTAGTTTCTGATATTTAAAAAGCTGCCAATATTTGAACTGTGGCCTTCTACTCCCCCAAATCAGGCACCTTGATGAGCAGAAATGATAGAGAGGACTTCACAAGTGAATACACTTTTGTAAGAATTTACTGTGTGCTTATTAGCATTGCTGGACGTGGGATCCATCCACAACATGAATGGACTCTATAACCACTGGAAATTAGACTGAAGGAAAGTAAAGATTACTTAACTGATTGTAACTGAAATGCTAGGAGTGAAGACAAGAGCTGTACTTTTAGGAATCACTCAAAGGGAAACAAATTCAAGACTACCATACTAAGCCCCCACACCAAAGATATTGCCCTCCAACATTTCAGCTTTTTTAATAAGTCACTATTTTATATTTATATCCTGATATACTGGGTTTATCTGGTTCTTTGCATTATAGGGCAAAAAGGACAAATATAATCAAAAAGCCAAAATATTAATGAAAATCATGAACACGAATAATTAAATGATTGGGAAGAATATTTTGGAAAAGAGTAAACAAAGGAGAGGTGAATATATGGACTAGACACAAGAAATATTGTATCAGATTCTTTCTGTGATATCTATAATCTTTTAGAGACAAGGAAAGGCTACATTTAACATTCTAAGGCAGGAGGGATTAAGAGGCAGATTTTTTAAAAACCCTGTTAGCAAACTCACCCATCATAGGCTCCACTGACTATCCTCTTGTTATCAAATCGAATACAGCGCACCAACTCCTCATGGCCTTCTAACACTCGTAAGCATGCACCACATTCTATATCCCATAATCTAAAAGAGAAAATTGAGTCAAGTGAATTTTCATGTATTCTTTTCTAAGCTTGGAATGGTATAATAACATACTTCATAAGTCTTTTAAAATATCCAAAAAAATAAAATCAGTCAACACTCATACACAGATGTATTATTTTCAGTGTAATTTACTTCCTTTCTGCCAGATGAACACAAAGACGTACGATGTAAGTTCAAATATGTAGTATATATTTTCAAAGAACCAAGCTTCATATAATTCTGTAATCAGGGTTACCAAGGAATATAAAAGATGAATTTAATGTACATAGTTGCCTATGAAGGAAATGACCAAGCCAAGAAAAATAATGTTTCCTAAAATCACAATTAATAAGAATGAGACGCAGTATCAGTGACATCCTGCCCTCAGAAAGTATGTCCACCTTTGTCACTGAGGACACTCTCTGCTTTCAACTCCACTGTCCAGGACAGTTTTTCTCATATAATGGAAATGCAAAGTAAGTTCTCAAAAACTTATGTATGCTTTCTGACCAATCCAAATGATTCCTAGGAATGATAATTTCCTTAGGTATAACAATATCTCTATCTGTTGTTTTTTCAATGGCTTTTTCATTCCCTTAGTGTTTCTTTGAAAGAGGGGGACAGAGTTGCTAAATCTTCCAAATTTTATTCATATGTGTGTCATTCATCTTCATGAAGGGAAAACACCAAAACATACTTCAACTTGTGGATTCTTCATAATTTCAAAGACTGGTAACTTCCTGGCCAATTATGTAATGCTAAGAAAACAAAATGCACAATTTCTAGTATGGAAACAAATCTTTTTTCTTTTTTTAGAACAGTGGCAAAGAGAAAAGGCCTTTAGCTATTTATTAGCACTTTTCAACTGCAGACAGGAGAAATTTAAAGAGAAGGGCCTTCAACCTCCATTTTTATCTCTCTTGCTCACTTCTTCATTCAAGCAGTACCTTTTAAATAGGTCTATCTGGTGATGAAACTATTACAGGAAGGAAACACATCAACAAAAGGCTTTGCTGTGCTCCTCTCTGTTTGGGGCAAACTTTTGACCTGTAAGAAGCTGCAGAAACTGAAAAGCATTTTATTATAAATGTAACACAGTTGAAATTTGTTTGATCTGTGCACAAACAATGAATGGCAGTATAATAGTGATCCCTTCTGGGCAAAGGCAGCTGCTGCTCACCTGATAGTGTTGTCAGATGAGCCACTCACAACCAGCCTGTCTCTGTACTGCAAACAGGCGATTCCGCGTTTGTGTCCATTTAAGGTCCTTACAAATTCACAAGTACTTGTGTTCCATACCTGAAACAGAAATAGTATTTGGCAGTTGATCTGGTGCTTTTACTAGTAAAATCTATGGCAACTAGTAAAATCTTAGGGAAGCAGAAAATAGGACTGAACTAATAGGGGGAATTCAATTTCTCCAGCTAATCCAAATCAAACCAAAAAATTACAAAAGTTTAATTCACAGTAATATAGGGCTAACTTGTAGCTGGCTGCTATCATGTTAGAATTCCTCAAATTGATGTACTCTTATGGGGTTAGTCTGGTCTTACGACAAATTTTCTTGAACCTAAATTTACCCCGTCCTTTTCATACTCAGCATTATTTACAGGAATAAAAACCTTAAATTGTCACACAACCTATCTCACTCATTACCTTTTTACACATAGTATCTGATTTAAATATTAAGTACTCTACAGTGATGGTTAAATATGAAATTGCCCTTGGGGAGATTTCCACGTGAATTCCCCTATTCCAAGTTGGTGACTTACTGAAAAATGCCTTATTACCTTTATAGTCCTATCCCCAGATGCAGAAACGATGTACTTGTCATCAAAGTCTACAACATTGACTGCGGCTCGGTGTCCAACAAGCACCCTCCGGAGGGTGATGTCAGTTGGGGAGGCCATATCCCATACTGCTATGGAACGGTCTTTGGAGCAGGTCACCATCATGCCATTATTGAAACGCAAGTGCAAAACTGCTTCACAGTGGTGAATCAATGTGTTCAGCATTTCACCTGTATTTACATCCCACACCCTGGAACAAACAACATTAAGGTTATCTGAAATTGTGATGGAACTCCTGCTACAGTCTATTACAAGTTATGGGACCAGCTCACTCCCCACCATTCCCACCCTATTCCCATAGTTAGTGTGAAATCCTTCAGACACACTGCTGAAATCTGGCCTAGTTGCAGGGGGTTGGAATAAGGTTGCACTGACCATCACCAGTGAGGTGGCCCCCGATTTCATGATTATTATAAACCTTCTGACATTCAATCTGATACATTTTAAATTGGGAATTTGATTAATAACTACAGCATTGGTGGTCCCACAGACAGCCCTCAGGTCTTAGAACTGACAGAAGCCAAGAAGCTTCTGACTTTGTACTGTGGATGTGAGCTTGATGACTGGATCTTAGTTTTCACCACATAGGTCAAGGCCTAAAATTATCTAGATTCTAATAAATGTAAGGTCCCATTTTTGTGCTTTGAATGAGTGTGGGGATCAAGAATAGGCATCCCAATATCAATATGGGCTTCACAGCAGAGTGTGGGACCCTTGGATAGCTTGAAAATTTTTTGTGAAGGTATATTTTACTTTGATCACTCTATTTTTGTATATTTACTTCGTTTTTTTATAACACATTTTATTTCTTTTTTCCAGTTTAGCCCCCTCTTTTATTTTTTATTTTTTTATTTTTTATTTTTTTAGCCCCCTCTTTTAGAAAATCATTTTTTCCCTTGTCCTATAAATGATGTTAGCCTCTACAATCTTTCAGCTTCCTTGAGGCACTCCACAAGCTCCACAAAGCACCAATAAATGTTAAATGTTGATAACTCTAAGAACTGAATTTGCTATGCCTTTAAGTCAAAAGACAAGAAACAGGAATGGCCTTTTCTATTCACAGAGGATAACTTGGAATGGTAAACATTTAACTTCAGAGAATCTAACAATGCAGTTATCTGCTTTTTTTTCTATTTTTTTAAAGTTACTTTTGATGCATTATGTTTGCTAAACCCTTTAGCTCAAGGCAAAATTCCTAACAGAGGTTTCCAGCAGTGCTGCTGGTACCCAGAACTCAAGCTACACTGGACTCCAGCAGGATAATGGCTGTGTCATCAAATCACTAATGCCTCTGGAAATTGAAGGCCCCTCCCTGCGTAAAGCTTGCAATTAAAAACTGCAGGGACAGCAGGGGAGGGGCTGGCAAAGGGGGAGTGCTGCTCACCTGTACACATTTTAAAGGAGATAATGCATGCCTGTACTACAGTTATAACCACCCCAAAGGAAGGCTTCATTCCATTCATGTCATTCCCCTGTGAGGTGGTTTTTGTAAGAAATGTAAGGTTTACAAAGTTTCTATAATAGATGATGCCCTCAAATTAAGACAGAATATGTAGTTTCTTAAACGTACAAAAAGGTAAACTTACCATAACCATTCCGAAATCAAGTTTTCTAGTTCTAGACTGACACAATGATGGGGAGAGCTGATGGTTTATTCTTCTTTGGTTACGAAGTTTCATAATTGTGTTCATGCAGATACATACAAAATTACTATCTAAGACAGAACAGAGTGAATCTGATATTTCAAAGTTCAAAAGATCATTTGAAATTCTCTACCTGACTGTGGAATCCGATGATCCAGTTATGATCACCCTCTCGTCATACTGGAGACACAGGACAGAACCTGTGTGGCCTGTGAGAATTCGCTTGCATTCCAATGTGCTTTTATCCCAGATCTAGGATGGCAAACAAGATCCTTTTGATCACGGTGATAATGGGGTGTGGCAGAGACTTGCTGACTCTATTATGTGTTTGATTCCCCAAAAGAATCAAAGCCCAGAGTAGTGTGGAATGCATTCTTTCCTACAGGTATAGCTAAGCACCTATATATATGCGGCTTCAGTACTAATGCAGACTTTATCCTTTTCATTAAGTGACAGGGGTAGCCTATAATTATGTGAGGGCCAAAAGAGTAACAGCCCATTCAGTGCACTTCAAGAAGAGAATTTAACCCTAGCACTATCCATTTGTATGTGCTTCTGGGGGGAAGCACACATTTTTCCTTTAAGGAAATGATTTTGGCTTTCGGACTGGAAACAATCTAAAACTCTCACTTCCTGTAAATACTGCTTAGAGTTTATGCTTTGGATTGCTTTATATACTGTGGTCATCCCCACCCCTTCAGCTACCTTCCCATAACTGAAGAGACCTCACCTTGATTGTGTTGTCTCGAAGACCGCTTACTATTTTCTGATCATCATACTGTAAACAGTAAACTCCTTTGCTTGTTTCACTTCGGCAGTGGATTCTCTGTAAGCTATGTCTTCCACATCTCCAGTTAGATTCTATTGTCTGAGAAGATGAAATGGTATAGAACCAGTAATTAGGAAAAGACTAGAACTAAACTCTTATCTGACTTTCATGGCAACCAATGACAAATGCTCAATGTTTTACTCTACTGGATATATAGAACTTAAGGCACTTTTTAAAAAGCCACTATTTAACACTGTGAAACATTTTTCCATTTGCAAACTAATTGAAGATTTATTTCCTAGAACTCTCCTGTATATAACTCGTTCAACTAAATAATAAACCTGCCGGAAAGAGACAGTTTACCAACAGAGGGCAAGCTATGAACCACATGAGGTTACCTACTCAGTGCTCATCTTACATTTGTGGTGGCCATTTCTACCAGTGAACTGCCACAGAGACTCAATTCAGAAGATATTTGAATAAGGGCTTATAAGTGCAACTTTAACAGTTTCACTGCTATTATCATATTCTCTCTCTCATCTATTTATTTATCAGTAAACAATTTTTTAAAGCTTAAAATTTTTTTGCCTGGCAATTTACTATACTTTACCTACCCTATTCACTTGTAAAGAAACTGATTTCTAACAAAAAAAAAAAAAAAAAAGAAACTGATTTTTAACCCACATCAATAAACCCTAATGGATTTGCTGTAACAATGCTGTTACTGAAGAATGTTGATATTTCTCTAGTATTTGGCAAATACCCAAATATACATAGATTCTTACCTCAATGTCTTGTATAATTTTAGGATAAAGTGCTCTGTAAAAAGAGTTGGGAGGAGCATTCCCATCAGGAGGTTTGTTTTTGAATAAATACTGTCCCCTAAAAAACAACAAATATTTCCCAATAAAAATCATAATATTATACATTTACAAGAAACTTCTTATTTCTTCAAAGTGTTTTACCAGTTACTATTCCATATAATCGCCATAACTAGCCTGGAGAGGTGTGAAGTTAAGCTCGATTTCAGGAGTCCCAAGTCAAGGAGGAGCTTTCTGGGCTCAGAGGAACTCTGCCAACATTCATCTGCTTTGGGGTAAAACATGATGATTTCTAGTGTAGAATATCAGCATGTCAGGCCTTCAGGAATATTATGTCAATAGACAAATGGAATGCGTATAGTCAGAATTCGTCTACTGACTATAGACCTCTGTATAGACAGATTCATTGGCCTTATCTTTTGAAGATTTGTCAGTGATGATGACTACCACCTTTGAACTAGGCACATGCCCCACAGACTTTCTTTCACTGAGTAAAGCTGTGCCAGTGTCAGTGAAGCCTAGCATTGTGGGTAGCAGGAACGGCTCTATCACAGAGATCCCTTTTTCTAGTCTCCAGTTATATCAGGTAAGGTGTGTTGGCAGCTCAGGCACCCAGGCTGCTGGTGATCAATGTAGCTATGCTTTAAAAGGAGCAATTTCAACAGAAAACAAAGGGATCACAGGAGTGTCCAGCTGCAAGTAGGAAAGCAGATAAAAAAAGAAATGCCTAAGAGCACTGTGCTGTCAAGTCTAAGGCACGAAATTGACTTTCACAGGTGTGTTCCTGGCTATGTACATACATACATGGATTTTATTGCCCTTCCTTGATTCCAGTGAGCAACATTTGTTAGCATCTCCTTCCTTATGACAGCACATCTCTGGAATACTCATATCCCAAGCTAGATCTTTGCTACAAAAAAAAAATCAGTAAATGGCAATCACTTCCTGCTGGGTAAAAAATTTAATTCCGCATCCTGAAGTTAAGAACCCACCCAACACGGTGTGGAAGCTAGTAAACCCCACTATGGGTGTACTAACTGCTGTTCTCACTGGCACTGTGCCCTGCAAAGTGGAGACAGGCAGAAATGCCTCTGAGTGTAATCCTGGCACCAGAGAAATCATGTTTTCTCTGGGCCAGTCATCCACTCCTCCCTCTATAGCTCCATTACGATATAATTAATTGTTCAATGTCTCCAGGAGCACTTCTCCCCTGCCCTCTTCCTATTATACACCTTGAAAATTAGTTGAGAAAATTTCCTATCAGGAAGGTAGCTGGCTCTGACTTCTGGTGATACAGAAAGGGAAATCTGCAACAGAGAAGCTGAAATAACAGTTTTTTTTTTTTTAAGGGACAAATAGGAGCAAGAAACATGATACACCAAGGTAAAGAAAAGGGCAAACAAGACACATGAGATAGTTTGGGCTTCAAGATACACTTCTCTGAACAATACTATTCTATAAACACATTTCAGGCAAACAGATTTTGAATAAAAAGGTTATAAATCTGGTTAATCGGGAATTCCCTGGCGGTCCAGTGGTTAGGATCTGTCACTTCTACTGCCAGGGGCCCAGGTTCAACCCCTGGTCGGGAAACTAAGATCCCACAAGCTTCACAGCTCGGCCAAAAAAAAAAAAAAAAAAAGGAAAAGAAGGAATAGAAAAATATCTGGTCAATAATTACAATTTAATAGTTTCAACGTCAACATCCTTTAATGAGGTAAGAATCACTATATTCATTTGGCAGATGAAGAAATCAAATGTCAGGGAGATTAAACAACTTGCCCAAGGTCACACAATTGGTGAGTAGACCTGGGATTTGAATCTAAGTCTGACTACAGAGGCCACACTCTTTACTATTTATTGTCTCTCAATGCCCACCATTCCTCAGAGATTCCTGTCCTCCTTTTAATCTCTGGCAATCATATACAGGCACCCCAGGATTTGCTTCATATGCAATGAAACTATCTCTACATCCTAAGGAAAGAGAAATCATATAAACCTCTGATCTTATTTTCTACCCCACTGTATTTATCATGCCTTACTAAAGTATCTGAATTTCTTCCAATCAAAGGTGCTACAAAAAAGGGTGGCTAAGTGTTGAAAACTGGTGTCTCAGTCTATATCTATTTTGTAAGTCAAAACCTTTTATGATGGAAGCTCTTTGACAACAGGGACCACTTCTATGTGAAATGCCTAGTACTTTTGAGAGTGTGAGGACATGATAAATGCTAAATATTAAATTCAGAATGTTATCATAAAATGTGATCTGCTGATTAAGAAAATGGACTTTTCCCAAGGGGTCTTTTATTATACTTTTACCATTACTGAGCAGAGAGAGCATATTCAGTATTATTCAAGAGTTGTCCTAGTTCAAGAGTTCATGTCCTAGGGGCAGACTGTCAAATTCATCTAGAAATAAAATACAATAGTAGAGTGGAAATTAAACCCAAAGTTTTTTTTAGAAAACTGTATTTATTTATTTTTGGTTGGAGGAAATGGAAGAAACTTCTAAGACAGAATTTGGGGAAAGGTAATATAACAGAAAGACTTTATTGACAAAGGAGGATTGGTAAGACAACTTGCAAGAAAAAAATGAAAAAGTGATCATAGATTAAATTTTTTTTTAAGTGGGGAAGGACAACTAACACAGGAAGAAAAGCAACATGTAAAAACAAGCAGCCACAGAATGTCAAGGGGACACCAGAGGTGGTCTTCATAGGGTGAACAAATATTTGAAATTCCATGGGCCTATATGCAGCTAAGATGATAACTACGGCCAAAGACAAAGGGGTACAGTCAGAACTCTGAAGGATACTCAAAAGAGCAGGAATGAGTTTCTGTGGTTGAAGAGATAGGGGAAAAAGTGATAATTAGTGCTGAATCCTGAATTATTTCTCAGCTATACCTTCACATGCCCTTTTAAAAGGCCAAAAAGCCATGTGTTCAATGATCTTACTTGGTTTATTCTTCTATGTAACTAACATAATAGATCTTTAGTGCCAACCTTAAAGCAAAACTGTGGCGCCTATGTTTATCTTTGGCTTTTTCACACATATCTGTCAAGATCTGCCCATCTACTTCTTGATCTCCCTGCCTTCAAAAAAAGAGACTTTGTAAAGTCCCAATGTCTAATAAAGGTTTATTGTCATTTACAGTCCAAATGGGAACAAAGTACATTTTAACAGGGAACAAAATCTTTATAGCTATGGGAATGAGTCTCTATAACTGAAATTTCAGGTCAGGAGTTATTTGGAGGAGGGTTTCTTTTCATTTTTTCCCCCCTGAGGGGTAGAGGAATATTTCTAGTGGCCCTAAAATTTTCCCATGTAAGCAACTGCCTCCTCTGTTTCTAAGGCTGGTCCTGGCTTGCTTAGCAAAATGATGGACTTTGAATGCCATACAAATATATACTTTTTTGCTTTTTTATGCAATATAAAGTTTATTTCCAAGTTATGAAATGTTATGAAAGATAAGATTTCTATTTTTCTATATAGTGAAATAAGTGAGAATAAGGAAAACATATTTGGGAAGGAGAAATAACTTTCACTTTTGCAATTTTTATATAGCCAAAAATCGCCTGGCATTTGCTTCCTAATTTAATTGAATATGGGAGAAATTTTAAAGTCTTTCTAATAGCTGGAATGACAGAACTCTCTTGAAGCACTTGGTATAATATTTAGAGGTCATTATGTTTATTACACATTAATGAATTTCAAAGATGCAAAAAAAGAAAGGAAGTCAACTATATTTTCATGAAAATTGCTTAGAAAAGCTGATCCTCCATTCTTAACTGTTCTGTATCTCTTTATGATCCAAAATAAACAATTCATAAAATTAATTGCTCAGGATATCATGGAGCATACACATTCCTGCTGGTGCATATGTATCAACTAAAATATTGATATCACCTTTATTTTATTTATGAAATATTCACACCCAACTTTCTTACAGTAACATTACAGAGACATCCTCTGAGAGAAAATTATATATAGAAGAAATCTTCCAGAAGTTCTAATGAAATGGTACCATTTCATTAAGAGAATAACAAAATTGGTGACTATCTCTTAGGCTGCTAACTATATAATGCCTTAAGGGATTCAGGATTAAGCAGTAAAATCTTGAGAAAATCTAAGAGTCTTAAAAAGAAACAATGATTTATACTAAATTCCAATTTTCCCTCTTTCTGATGGCTTGAGTTCTTATTCTTGTTGGGCATAAAAATAATTTTGATTACAAAGATGATAAAACACCACAGGCAAGGGCTAAAGGCAAGAAATCAGAAAAAGAAAATAATTATTTATTATGTCACTTCTGAGTGACAGGTCAGAAGAAAAACTACCAAGTACAAGAACAACTATTTAACATTTTTGGCTATAAAACAGCAAAATTGCTGTATCAAAAGATAAGTAGTCTCACTGGCTCCCAATAATACTGTATTCTAGAGACCGAAAGGCCAGATCCTGAAGCTCTATAATGGTAAGAACATTAAAAGGCTCACCACCCTCTTCGTTCTGCCAGGCCTCTCCACAGAGAATCTGTCCTGACCATTCTCTCGATAAGCTTCTTCCATAACATGCCATCAGATGTCACTCGGTACCATTCCTTGCACACAAGTTCGGCAGCACATAGTGATTTGGCATCCAGGTATGATAGAATGTTCTCAGCAATGTGATCTAAACCCCGAGCTTTCCGTGGGGGAAGGAGGCAAAGAAAAAGAACACAGATGGTGGTGAATGATTTTTCACAAAAGGTCCTTTAAATCGGAACAGCATTTATTCTGCTATGAAGGCACATCACTGTCCCTAGTGTGGTCCAGTTTCTTTTTCAAACAGACTTGGGTAAAATGAGTGTCAATAATTTTTCTATAAGGTTATAGAAATGAACAGTATTTTCCATCTTCCTTTAGATAAGGAAGTGAAAACTAACAACCAGCAAACCCCCCAAGACATTAAAAATAAAAAGGATTCCAGAAAACAATTCACATCTATCTATATGGATTTCAGCACTAGGGGATGTTCTATGGATGGCATCTCAAACTCTGTGATTCAGACCCCCCCCCACCCCAATTCTCTATATTAGGTCCATTTCTCATTCTGTTTCTATTACTGCTGCAGTTCCAAAGCTATTCAGTAAAAGAAATATCCTTTAAATGTACTGGGGGAGAGGCACTAAGTCAGAATGTTCTGGATTATAGAATTCTGAGCATGCAAAAAGAAGAGAAGAAGGAAATACAGATTGGTATAGAAACATCCCAAGAGGAATGACCGAGAGGTATATTTAAGTTCAAGTATGAGTTTAATTTTAGATGTTTAAAAAATATATTTGAGAACTGTTGCTGCTATAAAGGCTAAATGACAGTTGGCCAAAAATGGGGGGAAAAAATCCCAGACCAATAGATAACTTAGAGTTCCGAAGACTATTTTTGTAGGATATATAGAGATAAACAATGGAAGTAGATCTTGGACTGTATTCACTGGATGGGCTTCCCAATTAAAATTCTCTACCACCCAAATCTGTACTGGGGCCTCAGAGGAACAAATGCTATAACATAGGATGTTCGCACTAATAAACCTTTTGGCTGATGTTCTAATTCACAAGTGAGACAAAAAAATTCAAAGTTACTTCTCTTTACAGGTTACATATCAGAGGTTTGCTAAAGACTTAAATAGTGCAGAAAGATCCTTTCATACACTGATTCGCTTAGGCACAAACTTAACAAACAGGAGAGAGAATACCACATTTCATTTTGTGTCTTTCCCCTGAGTCATACAAAGACACATTAGCAACAATCCAAATGTGCTTAAACGTTATTTTAATTATAAAAATTGTATGGCTATCAGTCACATTTTTCAGCAGATATGGAAAAGAAAGCATTAAATGGATCTTGTTTGGCTGGCATCACATGTTCGTATTTAAGCACAAGCAGATGGGGGCATCCATCACCTAATTCTTATTAAAGAAACATGACTATAAGCCAATTAAAGATATAATAATTAGTTCTTCACACAAAATACAGTAATGGTACAATTTCTACATCTTTATATTGAAACTTTCTACACCATCAAAAGTTCCCAAAATACATTCCTATGTTTTTAATGGCAGGCATCAAATTGCTCCTGATCTTTCACAATGTCCCTCTAATAAGTCTTTAGAAGTAATTTCACCTAACACTCCAAACAAACCCATTACATTAATGGATTACAGGCATTTTTTGAGGTAGTTTGGTTTACTAAATGTAGCCAGATGGTGTAGGTTCATAAGTTAAAGTGGCCATAAAGCATTAGACTGATGATTTAGTATCTTATAAAGTGGTCAACACATATACATCAGAGATCAGTCTAAGGCAAAGAATACACAAGTCTAATCATCTCCTGTTCAATTCTTAGCGGTATATGCTTGAGATCGTAACATGTCTCAGTGATTGGGGAGAGCACAGTAATGAGGTACACACAGATTGTTCGTACAAAGGAAACTGTTTGCCTGTGGCTAAAATAAAATTCAGTGAGTGAAGAAGGGGCAGAAATCTATTCTATTTAACAAAAGATACAGGTACAAATTCAGCTTGAAAATGCTTATTTCTAAGATATAAATAGGCATTTCTTTTGTTTTAAAGGGCAATTTAAATTCCAATTTTGGAAAAACAAATTTTTAAAAGATATAATTGGCCAAGTTAAGCAAAGTGGTAATATGCAGTTTGGGGGAGGGTGTAAGTTGGTATATCTTTCTTAGGGGATAGTTTGGCACATGTATTAGGAGTCTTAAAAATGTTCATAATTCTTTAATATAGGAATCCCACTTCTGGTATTTTTTTTCCTAGGATGCCCAAAAGATGAATAAGAATGTCTACCACAGCATAGTTTATAATGGAAAAAAACATTTTAAACTACCTAAATGTTCAATAAAGGGTTTAAATAATATGTTTCAACCATCACAAATAATACACAATACTATAAAAAATTTAAAAAAACACTTAGGAAAACACATTAAGAAAATATAGTAAGAAAAAAATGTTACAAACACTTACGAGGGAAATATACACACCTAGGAAAAATATTAATAGCACATTAGTAGTTCTCTCTGAATGGCAGGGTTCTGGGAAATTTTACTTTTATACTTTAAAAACTTTTTTGAATTTTCTAAATTTCCTATAACATAAATGCTATGATCAGGAAACAACTGAAAAAAAAACCAAACAAACAAGATATGCTATTTTAGAGATTCACTCACTTTTGTACTATTTTTCTTCTAAAATAAGCTTTTAACACAGGTAAGAACCTTGTATTTTCCTGAAACAGCATTTCCCCCAACTACTGATGTCTATGTAGTATCCTAGATCACCCTTAAGCATTCAGTGAAACAACCACAGCACTCTCCAAAGTATTTTAAGTGTGTGTGTGTATGTGTGTGTATGTACAAATATATATATATTTAAAAATACATAGTTTACAATAGCTATTTAGCTACTGAGCAGTGAGACTATAAAGCCTGGAATTTACATATTTAATATCACAGCAAGACTCCTGAGATACTCTTCTTGCTAAAATATTCAATTAAAAATGTCTCATTCATTCTACAACATAAATATTCTGTTGACAAATTCCCATAGAAATTCAAATCCAAATATGTTAGTTGTTAACACACCTTAAAACTAAGACACATTATAAAAGACACACCTCAAACCAGACAACACCTCAGAAAAAATTTTATTTAAACCTAAGTGTGAGTAAAAATAGGGTGAATAGAGACAGGGAGAAGAGAGGAAAAAGAGAAGTCTCTTTATAGTTTGATTTTTTGTTTTTATATCCCAAGAAGATACGATTAAAATACTCGGTTTGTAAAAATCAAGCCAACAAAATTTTTTTAAAAAGGAGAGAATACAGAGCTGACGATTCAGTATAATTACCATTGTAACATATCTTCCAGGCAAATTAATGGCTTACAAACACCTGTAGACATACCTGGCAGAGCAGTTATGAAATCCCTCTGCAACATAGGTTTAAGATACGAGTTTATGTGCCCATGTTGGTAATGACACATTTGGGATATAAGATGTTCCACAAATTCCACTTGATCAGACTCTGACCACTGCTCAAAATATTTGACACACAGTTCCTTTTCCTTCTCATAGCTTGCTGAGAGTTTCCGTTGCTTGGGCACAATCATACTGGAAGTGCCATTGGCAAGTTTTGTCTGTAGAAGAGGTGGATTGAAAGAAACATAAAACAGTAAGTATTGAAAATAAGGGAAATATTTGATTTTCCAGTCTGGCATGCTATGTTATGTATGTCGATATGATGGAGCTCACTCTGTTACTCTATTAGTAATTGGATGCTTGCAAATAGCAATTATATGGAAAAAGCCACAGTAAGTAGGTAAATCAGGAATACTGCTGGATGATGAGGCATCCATTTCCAAAACTTCGTAGGAAAACATTATTTGGAGATATATAGATGAAAACCAATGAAAGCATGTTATTATTAGTAAGCAAAAAAAGCTAATTTGCTTTTTCTTGTATATACCAGTTACCAGGCGTTTATACAATTACTTACTCACAACTTATTTTTTAATAGTCAAGTAAGAAATCCTCCATGCAAAGAAAAGTCAATGAATAATTTGAGACCCTGGTACCTTTGGAGATAAAGCTTAAATAACATCAATGCTCAATATACCCTACCCCCCCCCAATCTTTCTCTGCTGTCATCAAAATTATATGCCATAAGGTCTTTTAGATTAATTGATTCATTCAACAAATATTAATTGAGCCTCTATAACGTGCCAAACAAGGTCCTAGGTGCTAGGGATAGAACAACTTAACAAAAATAACATAGTTTCTACTATTAGTAACTTACACTGTAGTCAGTACATCAAGGTAAAAACACTTTACTTACTATACAAGCAGAAAATATAATGTAGATAGCATTTTGAAGAAAAATAAAGTAGGATAAAGGGGTAGAAAAATAAATATATGCTATTGTGATGGTGGTCCCCCAAGAAATTCTTGACCCCTGATGTACAATCATCTCTCTTAGTTATTCGAACAAACATGTAGGTACTGCCATGACTTAACTAAGATCCCATATCAGGACCTTAAGATAGGGAGATTACTCCAGTGGGTGTGACCTAATGACATGAGCCCTTTAAAAGCAGAAAATTTTCTCCAACTGGTTGCAGAAGAGAAGGGGGCTACCTGGTTAGGGATTTGATCAGCCTTAGGAGCTGAGAGCAGCTCCCAGCAGACAGCCAGTAAGGAAATGGGGACCTCAGTCCTACAAAGGCAAGGAGATGAATTTGCCAACAACGAGTTGAGAAGATTTTTCCCCAGTTGAGAACTCAGCCCAGCCAACAACCTGACTTCAGCCATGTGATACTTTGAGCAGAGGACCCAGTCATACTATATCAGACTTCCGACCTAGAGAACACTGAGCTAATGAATGGGTGTTATTTTAACTTGCTAAGTTTGTGGTAATTTGTTATGTAGCAATTAAAAAAAAAAAAAAACAACCTAACAATTATTTAATTCTAAGGTGTCAGAGATAGTTTCCCTAAAGATATGACATTTGAACTGACACATGAAGGAACTGAGAGAACTAGACATTTTGTTACATGGCAGAAGAATGGTCTGGGCAATGGGCATTTTGAGAGTAAAGGTCTTGGGTGGTAGTCTGTCTGGCATCTTCAGGGAACAATAAAAGGGCCCAGGGTGCCTAGAACCAAGTGAGCAAAGCAAGGAGAAATACAGTTGGAGAACTAGTCCAAACCAGATGATCCAGGTCATTTGGGTGGTAGTAGCCATCTCCAAAGATGGCCCCAAACAATTTCATCCCTCTCTGAACATGAATTCTGTTCTTCCCATCAAGAAGTAGTTTGTCCTAGTCTTTGAATGTGGAGAAAGTGACATTCTGGGACTTCTGAGTCCAGGCAACTTCACTTACTCCGTTTTAGACTCTTGAGCCACCATGTAAGAAATTCAGACTATCCTGCTGGAGAGGGCAGTCTGGAGGATGAGAAGCTATGCAGACAGAGAGGTCACATGGAGAAGCACCTAGAAGCCTGAGCATGACATGATCTGAGACCTTATAAAGGATCACTGCTATGTGGAGAACAGACTGTAGGGGACAGGAATGGAAATCCAGAGACTAACTGAAGACTACTTCACCGTAGTCCATGGAGGAGACAACAATCTTTGGGACTAGTGTGGTAGCTATAGACATGGTGAGAAATAACTGGGACTCAACCTATATTTTGAAGGCACAGCCAACTGAATGAGCTGATAGACTGGATATGGGGTGTGAGGGGAAAAAGGGAGACAAGGACCATACTCAAGTTTGAAGTTGGGGAACACTAAGAGAAGATTCAGAAATCAACTGAAACTTTTGCTGCTCTAAAGAAAGTTGATTTTTTTCTTTAGAGGATAACCACAAAGTGGTAGGTACAACTAGGTACTTGTACTTTTCAAAGTAACTTGATGGATCTTGGGCATATTTGCCTGAGGCAATCCCAATGTGGCAAGGACACCTGTGCTACTATGGAGTTCATATTTGCCTAGACATACTGAATGTGCTATAAAACTGTATCAAATTTGGATAATCAACTTCTCTCTTAAAGGCACAGACTTGCCTTAATTTCTAAAGGTTAACTCCTACATGTAGGCCTCTTTACAAATGATTCCAGGTACACAGCTGAAAGCATATGTCCAAGAATGGCACTGGCCATTCTATTTACACAGCAGGATCAGACACTATGAACAGCAAGCCCTGATGTACACAGAGTTGGATGTTTTCTAGCAGAAATGCCACTGTTGTCTATGATATGAGACCAAAAATGATTAATAAGAACCTTGTTGGACACAGGCCTTGGGGGACTTCTGGGCTGTGTTGTGTAGGTTATTTGTTTGCATCTCAGAAAAGGAAAACTTGTAAAATATGGAGTAAGATTTCGAGAGCTAATAAATAGGTGGGTTTACAAGCTTGACCAAATGCCACTTCTCATCCCAACAACCAAATCCTCTCACTCCATCATCTTTTATATATTTGTCTTTTGTCTCTTAAAAGGTAGAAATGGATTGGAGTTGGATGCCACCAGAGTATTGTATTCTGGCTAAAGACCAGAAACACCAGTAACAGAGAATAATAATCAGCAAGGTAATGAAATTATTCTGTTTAAACTTTAAATGAGATGTTTCTATAATAATGGGATTCATGCTTTGATCAGTGGCTATCAGACATTAACAGATAAAAATGCCTACGAATTTCACAAATTGTTTATCCCACTGCAGGAGCTAAAGTTCAGTCAAGACTTTCTCATACTTTCAATGATCCAATCATAAATGGGACGTAAAACACTAGCTATTAGAAATGAAGTATATAACCTGAGAGTTCAGGTATTTGCCAACTGTCCGCTGGTGCTACATTCTAGTCACCACACCTCAAAACAGAGTATTTCCTTGTAGGTAGAAAGACATACACCTCGGATCCATCAACACTTCAAATGAGTTACTCTTAACCACTATATCATACCACATTATTTTAAAAGCGTTGGCCCTAGAGTAGAAAGACCTGGTTTTAAATTTTAGCTCCTCAATTTACCAGCTATGTGGCATGGAATAAATAACGTGATTTTTTTCTGAGTCTCTGTTTCCCTCATCTGTAAAGTGGGGCTAATTATAGAATCTATTCCACTGGGTTTTTGTGAGGATCAAATACAATAATCTAAGAAAAGCATGACACACAGTAAAGTGCTCAGTAAATTGACACTTAATGAATTTATGACACTGCTGGAGTTAGTCCTTCTCTCTCTTTTAGAAAATATATCCTTCTTTCTCAGTATGTAATATATTTTTTCTATTTTAATTTTCACTGAAGTATAATATAAGTAAAAATACATAATCTTAAGTGTACAGCTTGATGAATTTCCACAAGGTGACCATACTATGTAACTAGCACCCAAGGCAAGAAACATTATTACAAGCCTCACAAGCCCTGCCTTGTGCTTCTTTTTTCAAGTCACTAGCCCCCCTAAGGGTAACTACTATACTCACTTCATTTAAAAAAATACATATTAAAAAAAACCTGCCTATACAATTTATAGAAGCATTTAAAAAAGTATAATGCTTAGGAATAAGTTTAATACTGTATGTGTAATACCTGTAAACTGAAAACTACAAAACATTGCTGAGGGAAAATTTAAAACACTTAAATAAATGGAGAAATATAGTATGTTCACAAATTAGACTCAATATTGTTAAGATGTTCATTCTTTCCAATTGGTCTATAAAGTCAATGCAACGTCAATCAAAATCCTCGCAGGCAAATTGACAAGCTGATTCTAAAATTTAGACTTTAGCCAAAACAATCTTGAAAAATAAAAACAAAGATGGACTCACACTACTGAATTTCCAGACTTACAATAAAGTAATAGTAATTAAGATAGCATGGCTCTGGTGTAAGGACAAACATATAGATCAACAGAACAGAGAATTCACAAACAACCTCACATATATAGCCAGTTGATTTTTGAGAAAGGTGCCAAGATAATTCAATAGGTAAAGGATAGCCTTTTTCAACAAATGATGCCGAAACAATTGGATATCCATATAGAAAAAAATGAACCTTGTTCTCTACTTTAGATCTTATTAAAAATTAGCATAAGTTGCAGAATATAGAGAAATGGTACAAATCAACCAGTTTGCAAGGCAGAAATAGACACACAGATGTAGAGAACAAACATATGGACACCAAGTGGGGAAAGCGGGGAGGGTTGGGGGGGGATGAATTAGGAGATTGGGATACCAAATTGTACACTCTAAAAAAAAAAAATTAGCGAAAGTACACTATGGACTTATATATAGGAACTGAACTTCTAGAAGAAAACAGAACTTCTAGAAGAAAACAGAAAATCTTGGTGTTCTTGGGATAGGCAAACATTTCACAGACAGGGCACAAAAGCACAAAAAAGAACAAACATGTATTTTTTAAAAACTCTTAGACATTTATTTTTTAAAAACTCTTAGAACTCAATAAGGAAATGAAACAAGTAACCCTGCTTTGTTTCGTTTTTTGAAAGGGCAAAAGACCTGAACAGACAATTCACAAAAAAGTATCCGTATATGGGATGACCAATAAACATACGAAAAGATGTTCAATATCATTAGTCATTTGGGAATGCAAGTTAAAAATCATGAGACACTACTACATAGTTACTAGAATGGCTAAAATTAAAAAGACTAACCATACCAAGTATTGGCAAGAATGAGGAGCAACTGGGTCTTTCATACATTGCTGGCAGTAATGTTTAACTGCACAACCACTTTAGAAAACAGGCTGACACTTTCTTATAAAGTTATATGTGTATTTACCATATGACCCAGCAATTTCACTCCTAGGTGTTTACCCCTTCCCAAATGAAAACAAAATTTCTACACAAAACTTGCACATGAATGTTCATAGCTGCTTTATTCATAACAGTCCCAAACTGAAAGAATCCCAATGCCCATTAAGAGTTGAACTGATAGGGACTTCCCTGGTGGTCCAGTGGGTAAGATTCCAAGCTCCCAATGTAGGGGGCCTGGGTTCGATCCCTGTTAGGGGAACTAGATCCCATATGCATGCCACAACTAAGACCCGGCGCAGCCAAAATAAATAAGTAAATAAAAATAAATAAATCTTAAAAAAAAAAAGATCCAAGTAACTTTCAAATATATAGTTCATGGAAACTGTATTTAAAAAAAAAAAGAGTTGTATTGATAAACAAATTGTGATATATCTGTACAAAGGATTAGTACTCAGCAATAAAAGGAAAGAACTACAGATACACAAAATGACAAGGATGAATCTCAAAAAGATGCTGAATGAAAGAAGCCAGGCACCAAAAAAGTACATATTTTATGATTCTACTTATACTATACTTTAGGAATAACAAACCTAATTTATAATGATAAAAACAGAACAGTGGTTGTCTGGGGCTAGATGTGGGGATGGGATTGACTAGGTAAGGGCACCAGTGAAGTTTTGGCGGTAATGAAAATGTT
This sequence comes from Hippopotamus amphibius kiboko, assembly GCF_030028045.1. Lineage (NCBI taxonomy): Eukaryota > Metazoa > Chordata > Mammalia > Artiodactyla > Hippopotamidae > Hippopotamus > Hippopotamus amphibius. The sequence continues at coordinate 28,615,508 of NC_080190.1, forward strand.
TTACAGATTGATCATATACATTTGCCAAAATTCATCGAACTGTATACTTAAAATGGGTGTATCTTATTGTATGTAATCATACCTTAATAAAATAGATTTTAAAAACTTCTAAGGATAGGATATTTCTAAGGATAAATGCCACTGTAATATTAATTTCATTCATAACTAAGATATTATATTTGTATAGAACTCCAGAGCTAAAGGTCTTTGTTATCAAGCCTCTTCCCTCTGTCATTCTCCCTTACATATTTTTTCTACTAATGTCTAAAGTAAATGCAGCAAAATTTCAATTTGGGAACCTTAGAAAATCCACAGGGGTACAGTGAAAAAGTTCAATTATTAAAAAACCAAAAGGTTGTATATTAGAGTGTATGGGAGAGAGGGTAATGGTTACTTGTGGCAATAGAATTGATTTGGCTTTCCCAGCAAAAGCCTGATGACTCAACCACTACTGTTCAAATGTCTGAGAAAGCTGACAAACAACCTCAGTTTAATGGTAACACTAACTTTCTGCCACCCCTGCACATCTCCTGTTCTGCTTTTCTGTTTACAATGAACAGTTATCTCCAAAAGAAAGAAAGAAGCTGTCAGGTGACAAGCACACAAAATGAAAGGACTTAAGTATTTATACAACTGTCCTCAGCTTAGTCCTCAAAGGCCAAGGGCTAACATTTCCCTCCCTGAAAATATATTAAAACATCACTTTCAAAATTACCATGAATTTCTCTGAAGCTGCTGCCTGGGCCAGGAGGGAGAAATATACACTTGCAGACACCAACTAGCCTAACCACCACCACGGCAACATTAAGTGTGCTGACTTTGCTAACTGTACTATGTGTAGGCTGGAAGATACAGCATGGACTGGCTGAACTTGAAGGTGAGATGACAGATGTTTCTAGTTTGCATGTAAGCCCTGCTTTAATCACAAGGAAGGGTATGTTAAGTAGAGAAAGGAAAATGTTCCAGATATAGGGCAACATGTGGAACTGGGGGTGCAAGGACTAGATAAAAAGAATAACATTGATGACTAGGGAGAGGCAAATGATATTTAAGGATTGTTTGGCCTTAAGTAGGGCTCTGAGGAAAGACTCTGGCATTGAAACCCCTGGTGGGGGAAAAGGGGTATAATGATTAAAATGATGAATGAATATAAGAATAAAATGGGCAAAAGTAGTGCTCAGGATAAGGCTGTAGCCTAAGAGAGATAGGACAAAAATTTTGACTAAGGCCAACAACCTTTTTTTTTTGAAACGTTGAAATTTTATTACTTTACACTTAAAACATAAAGTACAGAATGCCATAAATAATGGAGAAGAAAAAGATAAAATTACAAAACACCCAAACACAAAGACTGAGGAAGGAAAGTAAATTTCGGGTTGGGGTAGCAGGTTGATGGTATAGATCAGGAGCTGACAATGATGGTGGTTGAAGAGCCTGCTTTGCCCGTGGGGGTGGGGATTTCTGAAATAGCTCTGGGTTTATTGCAGCAGCCAGTGCAGGTTCTCCCTGGAGGGGTGGTGAATTTTGACCTGGCTCTGAGTTTTCTGCAGGAGCGGCTGCAGGTTCTTCCTGCCCGGGTGGTGAATCAACATCTGGCGCTGGGTCTCCTGCTGGAGCTTTAGGCTCTGCCTTGGTGGGCTCCAGGTCCCCCAGCTGACTCAGGAGAAGGTTGACACAGTGCTCCACATTGAAGCTGGATGTGCTGAGCTCCCTGTGAGCCCAGGACAGGACACTGGGGAGCAGCCTGGGTGGTGTTCGGAGCCAAGGCTTTCCCTATTCACCTCTGGGCCCTGGTTCTGGAGAACCCTCCATGGCCACACTCACCGGGAGCCAGCGCTGGCTCTCGCTGGCAGTGTGGTGCACCGGCCCCTCACTCAGGCAGGTGGATTGGGTTGTCTCCATCAACCAGCTCCTCACCAATCTCTGGGGTGGGGCTCTTCAGTGACAGTGACCAGCAGCCGGCCAGGCCTGAGGTATCAGAGCCCTGCACGGCCGTTATCTTATCACTGCTTCTTTTGCCCACTTGACCCTCTGCTCCCAGATCAGGCACAGACCTGTGTCTGCTCAGATATGTGCCTGGGAGGAAAGATATACATCTAGAGGGCTTGGGATAAACCTGTTCTACATTCCACTCAGCCACACCTGGGGTGTGGACATAATCAACCCACCAGACTTCTAACCCCTCACCAGCCTGCTCTTGCTTGAGGCAGACCAATCCCACATAAACCCCCACCTCCACACATACAGGGAGGGGACACAGGGCCACCTGGGTTGGATCAGAGTGATGGCTCGGCCTGGGCTGGCCTGCCCTGGGCTTCCCTGTGTTACCTTTATAAAAATAATTTTTATTGGGGTAGAGTTGATTTACAATGTTGTGTTAGTTTCAAGTGTACAGCAGAGTAAATCTGTTATACATATACATATTCATATACCCATTCCTTTTTAGATTCTTTCCCCATATAGGCTGTTATACAGTATTTAGTAGAGTTCCCTGTGCTATATGGTAGGTCCTTACTGGTTATCTATTTTATATATAGTGGTGTGTATGTGTCAATCCCAATATTCCAATTTATCCATCCTCTCCTACCCCCCAGTAACCATAATTATAACAACCATTTATTGAGCTACTAGTCTGTGCTGGGCACTTTTCTAGGTGCTAGGGAAACTGGTGAACAGACAGACAAAGTTTCTTTACTTTCTCTGGCGAGGAGTAGAGGGAGAATATGTAATAAATATTTTAATCTCAGAAACCAGTAAGTATTGTGAAGAAAACAAAATAAGGTAACAAAAAATAGCAAGTGAATAGTACAGCCTACTCTAACTGAGGTGGTTATGAAATGACACTGAAGCAGGTAACATTTGAGCTGAGATCTGAAAGATGAGAGTCAAGCCTTGTGAAGATCTGGTGGAAAAGCCTCCAAACAGAAGGAAAGCAAGTCAAAGGTGTGTTCAAGTAAAAGAAAGAAAGGTGGTTGTATGGCTAGGGCAAACTGAATGAGAGGGAAAGTGGTGGGAACTGAGGTTAGTAAGGTGACCAGATTATATAAAGCCTTCTGGGTCATAAGTAAGGAGTTTGGATTTCTTGTTAAGTGTAAAGGGGAGCCCCTGGAGGTTTTGAGGCAGTTAAATATGGCATCATCTGATTTACACTTTAGGAATACTTACACTAGATACCACACGGTGGGGGGCGGGGGGGCATCTGGGACAGTGGGGAGGGGATAACAAGAGCAAGTTGAAAGAGCAGACGAAGGAAGACCAATTAGCGCTGATAAAATAATCCAGGCAAGAAGTGATCACAGCTACGGTTATAAGAGGCAGATAAGGAAGTGCTTAGAAGAAAGGTATTTTACCCTCACAAGAGAGGAGGGAGGAGAAAAGCCCTGTTGAGAATTATAAATCTGGGTTATAATACACATTTATTTCAGTATAGTGATTTACTTCTTCAGTAGGGCCAATCCTTCAAATATTTAAACTGGTACATTAACCTGGATAGGGATAAAACCAGGGTTCTTGCTCCTTGCGGCCAGGAGAAACAAGGTAAAACATTCAAGAGTTTTGCAGGGGAAAGGGGGGAGTTTTTTAAAGTTCTATACTATACTGTTGCCAGGCTTTAGTTAAATAACAATACAAAAACACTGATTTAAAACTTCTTTTTCCTACTGTTTCCCCTTGATTTCTTTGTAAAAATATCTCCAAAGAAATATATAAAAAGTCTACATTGTCTTAGTTAAATTAAGAGGAAATGATATTGTCTACATTTTGATTAGGACTGAAAGAAATAAGTAAGCACACCTAAGGCTGGAGATGGTGATAGGGAGATCCAGAACAGCTCTAGAACTTACAAAGAGGCAGGGTAGAAAAGAAAAAGGGACCCAGAAGGTTCAATAGAGTCTACTGGCACTTGAGCATCTTTTAACAAGAGAGTTTCAAGAGAAACTGAATGAATTTGGCCATAAATTGAACATACAGAGTAAAAGGTAATGAATACTCAAAAGTGGGACCATAACTTTTAACATTTCCAGTTTTCAGTTTTAAAAAACCTCTATAACTTTCAGTGACTAAAAAAGTAGTCCATTATCTTTTTCTGAGGGGTGGGGGGTAAGAGTGTAAATGAAAAGAAAATGGTTGCAGTATGTATAGAATGGGATAAACATTTCAACAACAGTAAACATCACATTTCTCAGTGGGATTACTGCATTAATATTTTAACAGTTTCTACTAAATATGATTACATATTAGGCAAACTCATAAATATGTCAGATCTGATTAGTGAACGTGGAAGACAGGAAGGGGCAAATTTGTAGCAAAAGGAGAGTTCACATTATGAATTTGACTGGTTTCTAATAACCAAGAAGAAAAAGCTTGCAATCACTCCAATTCTTTTAAATAAAAGTCACCAGGAAACGAACTCACAAATGCCCCTGTATAAATGATTATTTAAAGACTGGACACTTGACAATCTTTTGTTCTATTTACTAATTATAGGAAAAGCCATATAAAAAATTCACCAAAATCACAACAAAGCCATTTTTATTATTTATGGATTTTTGAGGTAGTTAAAGGGACAGGATAGTCACTTAACATTTTTAGATTTCAAATCGGGGCTCTGTAGTGGGTAGTTTCTGTAGTGGGTTGCCTCATGCAATTTCATAGCTTCCAGGGTGATAGGTTCTTTTGTTCTAAACGAAGAAGCTCACAGCAGTTTAATTTACTGCTGCATTATTATAGCAACTAACTACACACACCTCCAAGGCAGGTAAACCCACTGATGTAGACAGCGCCACCTTAAAAGGATTTTTGGATGGGTCTTGGTGATGGGGGGAGAAAAGGACATAATGTTTAATTATAAGAAATGATTGAAATAGGCACAGACGTACCCCGGGTGCCTCTGCACTGCAGCAAGCTCTAAACTTGTTATCGTTAATGGTTTAAATTTCACTGTGCTAATCATTTCAGGACACAAGCCTTTCTTGATAATCTAATGAATTATTCCAACATCCTTCAGCAAAAAAAAAAAAAAAAAAAAAAATCCTCCATGACAGCACTAATTACAAGACGTTTTCCCAGTGCTTATGTAAAATATGACAGAGCAGCAGCTAAGGGAATTGCAGAAAACTGCTTCTAATTTCCACTGAGAAACTGACAAACACCTCTCTTTCATCTCTCCCAGCTCTCAAGTAAGATTTAACTTTCTCATTTAGTTAATTACCGAGTGAGGATCATCATTTCCCCGGATCGGAGCGGCACAGAGCCTTTATCGTGTTAACTTGTGAACTTGATCGATGGCTGCTGCTAAAACTTAATAACTTCACCCCCTGGCAAATTGTAAGATAAATATAATAGGAGAAACTCTGACAGTAAAAACCTGCCAGAAATGAGCACTGTGTTTATGTTTCTTTGCAGGCAGCAAAAAAACAACCGACAGCTTATTACTGGTTGCGTGTTACTTATATTTAAAAGACTCCAGGCAGTTAACTTTCTACATACTGTTAAAACTTTGCTCACAAGATGGGGAAAAATGAGAAAAAGCACCAGCGATGCAGTCTTGGGGAAATGAGGGAAGAAGGAAGGAAAAAAAAAAAAAAAAAGGAGAAGGGCAAAGCAAGGGAAAATATTGTGTAAAATCTTTTAAAATGTCATGTTTATCATATAAAATGTCCAACCAGCACAAATAGGCATCAAATCCTTAAAAAAATAATAATTCTGGACTTCTAAGACACTATGAACTATATGTAGGAGCAAAGCAAGAAAATTTCCCTCACTCAAATTTTTTCAATGACCGTAAGTCCATGCCTGAAGAATCCAATTAACTGCAGAATTCCTAGATCTCTTTTCAAAAACCCCTGCAGCTAGAAAACCATTTACTAACTACACCATTTAACCCTTTCTGAAACAAGTACACTATAGCTAGGAAATGCATAACTTTGTCTAGAACACTTCATCTAGTCTTACGTTCACCTTCCACACCTAAGCTAGCCAACTGAGAAGGAAACAGGCTGGAATTTTTTTCTTTTTGTCAAACTTGAATCTGAACTTGTAATTCTAACATTTAATTGTGAGCAAATTGGTACCATGGCCTAGTACAGTATGAATTTTAAGCCTTTTATGACCAATGGTAGCAAGGACAATAGACAAGGTATAACAATAACAGAATGGCTGGTCACCAATGTCAGTCCCCTCTATCCCCCAGGACTGAAAACAAAGCTGTATATAAATTGCTAAGTCTGTCATACTGACTACCCTCATAGCACAGAAATATTACAAAAAAAAAAATGAACTAAATTTTGGGAAAGGTAGAGAAAGGCAGAAAAGGTCTTGTAGGACTTAGAGTTTAAGCCTAACTTGTGAGATTCTTTTAATATCCATTATTTACTATGTTAGCGGCAACAGCTAAAGGCTTCATGCTGAAATCAAGGCGCCACCATTTTGAAAGTTGAAAGGATGTGGAAAACTGAATATCTAAATGGCAAATCAAATTCATATTCACTAGAGGATCAAATTTGATTCCTTGGGGGTTTTTTATTTTTGGTTTTTACTTTCTTTAAATAAGGATTATTGGGGTCAAGCAAAGAAAGATCAATTGGTTTTCAAAAAAACAGCATTTATAATAGACAAACTTTAGAAGATACGAAAAATACAGAAGCACAAAGAACATAGAAATTGCCCATAATTTCCACCACCAACAAATAAACAATGTTCACATTTTGGTGGGTATATATCTTCCTGGTCTAAAAAAAAATTATTAGTCAATTATTTGATGTTGGGGAGAGTGTTTCTGTGTCATCTAGAGAATTCTTTGTCTATAACACCAAATTAATCAGAGCAGGAGAAACTCATCTCCTTTGCTGAACACGTCAGAGAAGTAAGATCTGATCTCATAGGGTACAGAATTATAAGTGATTGTGAGTATCGAAAAGAGGGGAGAGAAGAGGAGGAAGAAGGGGAGAGAGGAGGGAAGGAGTAAGGAGGAGGGAGAAGGAAGGGGAAGAGTGGGAAGAAAGGGAAGGGAAGCAGGAAGAAGGGAGAGAGCGAGGAGGAGAGGAGAGGTGAGAAGGGAGAGAAATGAAAGTGACCAGGGATGGGGAACAGGAGAGAGTGGGTAGGAGAGAGACAGGACGGATAAGCATGGTTAGGAAGAGATGGCAAAGGGGAAAGAGATGAGGGGCTGGGAAAGAGATGGAGGGAGACATGGAGGGGGAGGGGAGGGATAAGGTGGAGAGAGATGAGGAGGAAAGGAATAAATACAACCAAATGCAAAAGAGACCTAGCATTACCAAGCTCACCTGCCCCAAGAAAAGCAATATGCCTGTTGGACCAAAAGGTCCTCTCCCACACAATAAACAATAAACATCAAGAGGGAGGGGGATGAAAAACTGTTTTTCTAAACCACTACTTAATGTTTCAGGCAGAGTAATAAAGTTTAATTGTCTGGAATCTTGTTGCTCTTTCTGTAAACTTCCTCAGATAGAAGTTGCTCATCTGGATGTTAAATAATATTAATATCACCAAAATAAAATTTCTGTGATGGAGAAAGTTTTAACTAAGAGTCTGACTTCCCCCTCATATCCTCCCTTTATTTTAGCAACAGAAAGCTAAGTTCTACCAATAAATAACAGGGAATGATGGAGGCACTGGTTGCCAGAGGAAAACAAAGAGACACTTAAAACGCAATTAAAAAGGACATGGGAAAAATATAGTCAGTTTTAAATAAAGAAGAAAAAACTACCCTCCTCCTCTTTGTGCTCTAATCCTTACATTTTTCGGTCCAATAAAAAGGTCTCAATGACTTGGTAAAACCTGCTCCTGAAGAAAGCCTTTGAGAAGCTATATCTAAAACCCGGATTAGGAAAATACAAGGTTTTTGGGGATAGGATCTCAAGAAGCCAACTCAACTTTCTAGAAGAAATTCAACTCTTTCCAAATGCTTGTTAATGCATGTTAAATGCAGCAAGAAATAATCCTATGAGACAGCAGCACAGGCCTCTCTTAGCTGCAGTGAATGAAGTAAATGACTTGTAACTTCTGGAAGTCTTGGTTATCTGCAGGTAAAACTTTAATAACCCTTGGAGTATCAAGGGACAAAAGACGTTTCTCTCTGGAATACGTGGGTAATTGTCTTCTTAATTTATCCAGGAAAAGCTTAGTTTGGATGTAGCACTTGTGTTTTTTTTCTTTAGCAGAGGTGATCAAAATAACTTGCTCAAATTCACATAAGTTAGTAGAGTTCAGACTAAATTTCAAAATGCAGTTGTTACATAAAGTGTACAGTTTTTCTAAAATGGAATTCTGGACCTTGGGCTTTTTAATGACAACGAAGCTCCAAGTCAATGACTAAAACTAAATATAGAAGACTAGGAGTACTTTGTATAATAGGATAAAGACATTTTCTATAGCCACAAGCAGTTTACATGAACACCAAGACCACAAGTGCCACACTGAAGTCAGTTCAAATGTGCTTCTGAAGGAGTTCATGTTTATGTAATAGAATACTGTAAAAAATAATAGCATGATTTTACACTGATTCCATCCAAGCTCTACCATGTGATCTTGGATAAGTTACTTAATCTCTCTGTGCCTCAAATTCTTCATCTGTAAAATGGTGATTCTTATAGTACTTAACTGGAAGGGTTAACGTCAGGATATAAATAAGGTAATACACATGAAAAAGCACTTTGGAAGAGTACCCAGCACACAGTAAAGGCATTAGTTGTCATTATGCTTTTAACTAGAGAGCACTGAAGTGTACATAGTTGCTGATTTTTATTAGCTTAACACTTTTATTAAATACAATCTTCTTCACTTTTACAATAATACATACCCAACAACCTTCACTTTCAAACTACATTTTAAACTCTGAAGGCAGAGACTGACATAAGCCCTTTGGATATATACCATAAGCCCTACACAGATACGTAGCAGCAGCTCAAAAATATCAGGCAAATTGAAATTTCAATCCAAGCTAATATAAGGAGTGCACATTGCTTTTTGGGAGTACAATGGTAAATTTAGAGTTCCCTTCTCTTACCAACAAGGATGCTACTATCACAAGGATGCTATTATCACTACATTGATTCTTTGTCCATAAGTACTCTAACTTGATAATCTTTAATCCATTGTTTTCTAAGATTAGTTTCAACATTTTTAAGTAATAAAATATATAAAATATTACTATGTGAAAAGAATGAGAATAAAATGAGAGTAAAACTGAACTAATGAAGATTGGCATTTAACAACCAGAGAGGGGCTTCCTAGGTGGCGCAGTGGTTGAGAATCTGCCTGTCAGTGCAGGGGACATGGGTTTGATCCCTGCTCCAGGAAGATCCCACATGCGGAGGAGCAACTAAGCCCGTGCACCACAACTATTGAGCCTGCGCTTTAGAGCCCGTGAGCCACAACTATTGAGCCCGTGTGCTGCAACTACTGAAGCCCACGCGCCTAGAGCCCATGTTCTGCAGAAGAAGCAGCCACGGCAATGAGGAGCCCGTGCACCACAACGAAGACTAGCCCCTACTCACCACAACTAAAAAAAAGAAAGCCCGCGCACAGCAAAAAAGACCCAGCACAGCCAATAAAATAAATTTATAAAAACAAACAAGCAAAAAAAAAAAAAAACAACTGGAGAAGATAGGAAAGAGCAAAAGGAAGACGTTGAAATATGTTTTATGATATGAAATAAAAGACATTTGAACATTGATTTTTTTTCATTTTCAATCTTTCAGAGCAATTGCCAAAACATATTCCCATAATGCTCAAATTTAGTGAAGGAAGAACAGTAAGAAAGTTATTAGAATGGTAATAAGATTCTCAATACAGTACCCAAATTTTGAAAATCCACTTTACTGGTTTCTACAGTAAGTACAGGATGACTCCTACATCCTGTAGGGTACAGAGTATATTTTGCTTCCTTCAGACTTTGTACTTCTTTTTAGTAATCAGCAAAGACAGAGCTAGGACAGAAATCAAACTGTAATTCTAACTGTCATCAGCACCCACCCTCCTTTTTCTCAAAAGTTAGCAGAAAAATGATTACTTTGTGATTTTGTCTGAAGGTTATTTACATTTCCCCCACTTGGGCACTATTTTTATGGGGTTTCATGGGTCAGAGACTGCTGATTTTTGGTGTTTTGGAGGAAATACTGAATCCTGAATGTCACAAAAGTTTTCTGTTTTCAAAATGGGACAGATCCCCAACCAGGGATTTTGTGTGTTTGTTGGGAGTGAAGGTGGGATGAAAAAAATGAAAATGAGAAAGATAGTTACTTCCATACTGTTTATGTGATTGATTTAGAAATAGGACTTGTATCTTTTCTTTGCAGAACTTGGCTTTTCTTGAAGGATGAAATAGTTTCTATAAAGACATTTCCTGGTTTACTACTCAACTTTTTACTTCACCTGGGTGTGGCTTAAGCTCAAATGGAACACTATAAATACAAAACACAAGGGTAACAACTTTGTCCAATGAGGCTTTCCTGTGTGCGAAATATTTTGAAGTTACTCTATTTCCATTTTCTGTTTAAGGAATAAACAGAGGCTTTGGGAATTTGATGCTTTGGAAGCAAACCATTATGAAAAGTTTTCTTATAGTTGATTCACATGTAAACAACCCCACAGCAAATGTGAGACAGCATGTTGGCCTAGTCCCATCACTAATTAGCTATGTGATCTTGGGTAAGTCTTGGACTGTTTGGGATCTCATCTGTAAAATGAGTGGGTGGATGGAATAATCTGAGGCTCAGTGTGGCTTTTATATTTTGAGTTTATGGTTCAGTTCCATGGTAAATTGAAACAGAGCTGAGTGAATACATTTGAAAAGAGAATCATTCTTCACGTTTTCTTACTAAAAAACTAACACATTAGAGTTTAAGTACACACCTCAAGTAAAAAGAAGTATTTTTCATAATTTATTTGGACAAGAAATATATTCCAAAATCTCAACAATAAGCCAAACTTTTCTGCAACAATTGAGTTTTTAATGAAAAGAAATGCTATCATCCTGAGTGTGACAGGTACACAGGTAACATTATTATTCTCTTACTTTTCTACATGCTAAAATATTCTATAACTAAGAATTCAAAACTTTCCGGTATTAACCTTTCTCAGGGCTGACACTAGGATCTGAACACCTAATGATGCCTTCAAGTTTTGTGTCTCAATGTGCCTCATTTCTTTCATAATTTACTCTCTTATTTCCCCATCCATCTTTCTCTATAGTTCCCAGTATTTAAGGGAAGGTTTTCAAAAAAACTGTCAATAAATGAATGTATCTCTCTATTAAAATTTCCTTTATTTCACGTGGAGGTAAAATATTATATCAATTTAATACACCAAGTTGTCTTATTTAGGGCCAAATCAAAGTAGTAGGGCTACATGAAGAGTCTGCAAATAGGTATGTGAAGCCTACTGGGATTCTCTTAATGCTTTATCAAGGTTATAGTGGTCATGATCAGATGGCTGCTGTTCTCTGCCAGTTTAATTTTCAGCATTACAGCCCATAGCCTGCTGTATCTTAGAGACCTTTTCTGTCAGATACCAAAGGCCATCAAGTGTCCTCAAGGCAAAGGTGATATAGTAGCTACTGTAATAAATTAAGATATATGGAAAAGAACTGGGCCTCAATTTCCATTTAAAAGATTGTTTCACTGGAAGTTGCAAACATAATTTGTGGCACCATCTTCCATGGTGACAGTATTTTTCAATAGTGAGCAATCTAATGGGCCTACACTGTAAATAAATAAAGCTGGAAGAGTAGGCTGATATCAGAATGGACATGGACTACGAGAGTAGCAGTGACTATGTTGGGTGGGGTTGGGAAGAAGACAGAATCAAGACATTTGGGAGGATATATTCTTAGGGATAACAGCAAGGAGCCTGGGCTCCTTGTAGATTAAGTGAAAGGAATTATGATTTTAGAGGCAGTACTACACAGTACCAGACAAGCCTAGGTTCAAGCCCTATGTCTGCAATATACAAACTATGTAGGCTTGCGCCAACTTGTTACCCTCTTTAAGCCTCAAATTTCTTTACCTGCAGAGGGGAATAATACCACATATTTCCCAGGGTTATTAAAAGAAATAACAGGAGATTACATATAAAATGCTAAGCACATAAATGCCTAATAAAGGTAGTTGTTATCGTCTGCTAGTATGTAGAAACCATCTGAGCAACTCGACCTGTATCAGCACCTGCCCACCAAACTTTGAAAACGAAGTTTTAACTGAAACTCCATAATACCAAATTCCCCAGGAAGGGGAATTATGAATTGGAATATTTTAAAATATGCTAACTTGTCTGGCCACCATTAGTTGATGCGATTGGGGATAGAACTGTGAAGAAAAAGAGAAAATTTTAAGATTTGATTACATTGTAAGAACAGCTAAGCAGAGCCAGGCTCAAAGGCTCTGGGTGATATCAGAGGAAATTACAACTTAGGCAATTTTTGTATATACTGAGTTATCTCATTTAAACAAATATATTGAGGACTTCCTATGTGCAAGTGCTACAGTAGGCAATGCAAAGGTCACATAGATGGTAAATACTGACAAGTTGATTCTAAAATTTATATGAGAATGCAAATGGCCAAGGATAACCAAGGTAATATTGAAGAATAACAAAAAAGCTAGGGGGCTTGCTATCAGAGTTCAAGATTTGACAAAGACCTATACATGTATGGTCATGTAATTTATGACAAAGAAAACAATGCAGTATAGTGGGAAATATACATTTTAACAAATGGTGCTAGGTCAACTGAAAATGTGGGATGAATTGGGAGATTGGGATTGGCATATATACAATATTGATCCTGTATATAAAATATATAACTAATGAGAACCTACTGTATAGCACAGGGAACTCTGCTCAATGCTCTGCACTGACCTAAATGGGACGGAAATCCAACAAATAGGGACTATACTAACATGCAGAGCTGATTCAAGTTGCTGTACAGTAGAAACTAACACAACAATGTAAAGCAACGATACTCCAACAAAAACTGAAAAAAAAGAAAAAAATATTTCTATTGGGAAAAAAAAAAGCACTCTCACCTCTACCTAGCACCACACACAAAAATCAAATGAAGTACAACAGTGTAAAGCAATTACAATCCAATAAAGAGCTTTAAAATGTGGGGGGGGGAAATCAAATGGAGCGCAGCTCTAAACATTAAAGGTAAAAACAATAAAAATTTTAGGAGAAAACATAAGAGAATATCTTCATGACACTGGAGTAGGCACAGATTTCTCAAGCACAACTATGTGAGGCAAAGATTGATAAATTGGACTATATTAAAATTAAGAACCTCTGTTCATCAATAGACATCATTCTAGAAGTGCAAAGGCAAGTCACAGAGTAGGAGAAAATATTCATAACACATGTATCAAAGGACTTATATCCAGAATTTATAAAGAACTCCTACAAATCATTAGGAAAAATATGTAAAACACAGTAGAAAAATGGGCAAAAGACTTGAACAGGCACTTCAGATCTAAGTGGTCAATCAATATATAAAGAAATGCTCAATTTTAAGTGTTAAGGGAAAGTTAAATTTAAAAACATGACAACAAACAATGTGAATATACTTAACACTATTGAACTGTACACTTTAAAAATGGTTAAGATAGTAAATTTTATGTTACATGAAAATTTTTTACAATTAAAAAAAACCAAAAACCCACAATGGGATATTGCTACACACCACCAGAATGCTTCAAGGAAAAAGCCAGACAACAAGTGTTGAGTAGCAAGGAAAAGGAACAATGGAACTCTCAACTGCTGGAGAGAGTATAAATTGGTACCACCAGTCAGGAAATTCTAATTCTCCTCCTACTTACAGACACAATAGAATACATGTATTCATTGTACATACTGACCAAAAGATATATACCAAAAAATGTTTGTAGTTATCAAAATCTGAAAGCAACCCAAATGTTCGTCTACAGTAAAATGGATACATACATTTGGCATATTTACATAATTAAATACTACACATCAATGAGAATAAACAAATTACAGCTATATGCAATAATAAGACTCTCAAAAACATTATGTTGAGTGAAATAAGTCAGAGAGTAAAGAATATATACTGTATGATTCCATTTACACAAAGTTCAAAACCAGGCAAGAGTAACACACATTGTTAGCAGTGAGGATAATGGCTACCTTTGGAAGGGAATGACAAAGCGGGCAGGGTTTCTGGTAAGGTTCTTTTCCTTTCCTTATTTGTTTAAAAAAAAAAAAATCTTGCTGGTGGTTACACAGATGTGTTCACTTTGTGAAAATTCACTGAGCCAAACTCAGGGTCTCCTGAATACTGTATTAGGAACAGATTATTATATTCATAAAAAGAGAAATAAGGGTGAATAAAGCCCTGTTTGGTTACAGATACATAGTCCTAACCCTTATTTTCTGATATAAAGGAAACAGGGAGTTCTATAAAAAAGATTTAAAATTTTGCTATGGCACAGCCTTAGCCTCTCTCTCCACTTACAACCCTTCTGCCACATACAGACAACTGCTCCCACACGCCACTACTCTGAACAAGGTTAGAGCTCCCTCTAGCACTTTTAACTAAGGAAACGTCACAGGCCTTTACAGAGCTGACACAGTTTGGTGCTGCCCACGGTTAAATGCAATATGGCGATTTTTATTTTTAATTTGCTTTAATTGTTGCTATGATATGAATAATTAATAGGCTGCCTAAGCCAGTTTTGTAAAGTTCACAATACAGAAAGCCAGGAGAGAAATATCTACTTAGAAAGGAGGCTTGAAAATGGTTATAACTGCTATAATATTAGAGAATTCGGAACACTTATTCATGATTTGTGGCAACATTATGTCTCACCAACAAAGAAACATGCTACCAAGCACTTCCTACTAAAAAATTCTTCGGGTCTTCATCAATTTTTCTCTTCATGGCTTCATACCTATATACTGTACCTATAGTACCATATAAGAGCAAAGTAGGTCAATGTTAGGAGAACCTTGCTCTTCAGTGGAGGAGAAGAGGAAGGTTTGCCTGTAAACACTTAACCTAGTTCCATCCATTCTAAAACAAGTATTTATTAGCATTAAATAACCCCCTGGACAATAGAGGCCTATTCAAATTAGGCTTTTCCCATGCCTGTAAACTCTCTTTTCCACTGACACCTTAACCAATGGAAATTATGTTATCAATGCTTCCACTCAAGAATGTCTGTGTCACGTTCGGGTATGCCAGAGAGTATAATTTAGTTATGATGTTGTAATCCTATACATTTCAGGCAGAATGTGAGTAGTCTCTAAAAGTTCAATGATTATAATACACACTATCTGGGAATGCAGCCAGAAATAAAAAGGGCTTTGTTTTTCACTGCTGGATTTCAAATCTTCCCCTCCCTGAAAGAAACACTGCTTTTCAACACTCTTGTTAAAATTAATACAAATACAAAACCAGCTAATTGATAAGTCCCTTGAATCAAGGAGAATGAAAAAAAGAATATAAACAATCACCTTAAAAGTAAATTCATTTTAGCGAAGACTATTGTGTTCTCATTATTCTGCATTCTAAAGTTAAGAAACAAAATTTTTTGAGTTATAATAAGAAACAAACATGTCCCATCAACCTTTTTTTTTAGCATACAGATCCCTCAAAAAGTGTGTTGACAATTAAAGGAAACTTTAGCAATTTCTAAGAGAAATTTTTTACCTTTTTTTTTTTTTTTTAACATTCTAAATGGAGATTAATACAAGTCAGTACGACTTCCTCTCTCATATTCTGGTTACACACAAGCACCACTCTGCCAAAGACAGTACAGCATGGACATCAGTCCTGGATCTTTCCTGCACATAACACAAAGGCATGATGCCAAGTTATCACTTAGTTTGGTTTTGTATCATGTCTGCTGGTCACATTAACATGGCCACATTCATTCCAAGGGCAGCTCAAACTAGGGGTGAAATATTATCTGAAAACAGTTATTCATTAAGCTACTGAGAGCTTCAATCATGAATTGTGTTTTTCCTAAGACAAGATCCACTACTGCTTCTCTTTTAATTCACCTAGTATCTGCTGGGAGCCATACATCATGAACTAGAACAAGAATGACAGATCTAAATTAACATAGCAGAAAAGCTATTTGATGCTGCCTCTTGTTTTCTCCACTTCACTCTCTTCTGTGGCATCCAAAGGCTTTAGAACCCTGGCATTAATTAAGCAACAGTTTTATTACACACAATCAAAGCCTGAAAAGAAAAGCCTAACAGACAGTAAGAGGAGATTACAAGGTTCAATTAACAGTTTTACTTTTTTGTGGTTGCTAATTGAGGTATTTTTAATTTTTATCATCTCATATGGAATGCTGAAAAGAAAAATACTATAAATGTAAAAGAACATAAACCTAAAATGTACTACTGTATCATGATTTTATATAACCAATGTGCATACTTCTGTGTTTTCCAAACCATTGCTATTTGTTAATAAACTGTTAACACTGAAATAGGCACCACAGAGAACTTTTTAGATAATCCCCCCACATTTGCTACACCTGTTCTAATTTCTATGTACTGAAATTCACAAAACAGTGATAGAAAGCACATGGCCATGGGGTCAGACAGTCTGGGTTGAAATTCTAGTTCTGCAACATACCTTTGGCAAATTGCTTGATATCTCTGAGTTCTAGTTAATCTGTATGTAAAATGTTGTATGGTTAATGAGATTGTTGTGGGGATTTAAGTGAGAGCGTATATAAAACCCTTAACCCTTAGTGTCTGGCACACTATAAACGTTCAATAAATAATGGTGCAAAAAGGCTGTCAAATTTGATGACACAATCTCTGAATTTCAATATTTTAAATAATATATATCAGACTCAACAAATATAATTTGAGAATCTATATTCTGCAAGTGAAAATCAGTCCTATTCAAACTCTACAATGAAGGCAATTTACTTTTGCACACAATTTGCCTTTCACAGGTAACTTTTTACCACACATTTTCAATTGAGGGGAAGCAGGGAGTAAAAACTAGTCTAACTCTCAAACTTTTGAAGTTTCAAGAGCACTAAATAATAGCATTAATTTGAAACCAACAGCAGTCTAAACAGCTTTAAAAAACAGTAAAAAATTAGTTACATAAGCAAACTATTATATATATAATGGAAAAACAATAAGGTCCTACTGCATAGCACAGGGAACTATATTCAATATCCTGTGATAAACCATAATGGAAAAGAACATGAAAAAGAATGTATATTTATGTGTAACTGAATCACTTTGCTATACAGCAGAAATTACCACAAAATTATACATCAACTTTACTTCAATAAAATAAATTTTTAAAAAACTACTTATATAAAGCTCTCACTTAGAATGTACTCTTATTGCATGTTCTCATGTTATAATGTTGAGATAGTGGCTCCTATAGTGTCTCAGGCTAGATGTATTCAAGTTTACCTTACTTAGTACTCAAATCTTTGAAAAGCATCCCATATCCTTTTATCACTGCAAATGGAATTTCCTATAATCTATAATGTGACATCTACACCTACTTCTTACCAAAATGTAAAGTATAAGAAACAGATGAATTTCTTGGACTTATGTTCAGAACCCACCTTTTCTCCTTAAGTATTACCTAGAGGAAAAAGTTAGAACTCCTTCAGCCTACCAATTTTAAAGTCAAAAATGACACTGTACTAATCCTACCAAAAAACCAAAACCAAACCAAACCAAACCAAAACAAAACCCCACACATATTAAGATTCAAGGAAACTGATTTTTTTTTAAAGTTCCCTAATTAAACCATCAGGTTTTAAGTACTCGAATCATAAGAATAAGAAAAAATATACAAACTGGAAATGAACCTCACACATAGATGTAAATAAAGCCACTCTTTAGGTTGCCCATTAATCCACAAGTGGCATATTCATCTTATTTACAGTATTATACCCCCTGCCATGATATTCCATTACAGAGTCACGCTACACACTCCACAGTTAACACTGTAGAAACCATCTCTTTTTAAACACGGTTTTCTCTATATATTTCCCTTTAGGCTTGCTCCCAAGTTTTGTTTTGTTTTGTTTTTTAAATCTTTATAATTAAATTTCTCATGCTATTAGATATTCCAAGAAAATGTGGGTAAAGTTAAAGAATTGATGTCTGAGGTACAAAACATAATTAAATTTATGGTCATTCTTCTAGAAATATCTCAACATTTCTGTTTGTCATGGTCTTAGTGCTCCATGTGAGCAAGTGCTTCTTACGTATACTTATGTGTCAACCTTAACTATAAAAACTTTTATTCTTTCCATTAGAGAATACCCAGGGAGATTTTTACACACACACACACACACACACACACACACACACACACTAATATTTATGTTTATTTGCTTTTGATGAACCCATTTCTGAATTACTCACTCCTGTCCCAAGCTTCCTCTCTCCTGTCTGAAACAGATAGGGGATTCAAGGTCCAACTATTAATTCTGATACCCTTATATCATGTCTTTACAACCATCAACCTATCTAAAAGCATGCATACTTACAAAAAGATATTTACTGAAGTGTAATCAGACAGAGCCTGGGCTTTGAGGCCCTAAGGGACTTTTTGTTGTTGTTGTTAACTGATAAAACTAATTACCAAGTTCTACCAGGAAAAATAAGTTTTTGGTATAAAAGGACTGCCAATATATGCTTACACTGTAAATTCTGACACAGAGATTCAGATGAGATTTGTATTCCATTTTTTCTTTTTTCTTGGCGCATGGGCTTAGCTGCTCCGTGGCATGTGGGATCTTCCTGGAGCAGGGATCGAACCCGTGTGTCCTCTGCATTGGCAGGCAGATTCTTAACCACTGCACCACCTAGGAAGCCCCAAGATTTGTATTCCAAAACAACTTCTAAAACAATTACTAAGTAAGGTTACCACCTTGAACTGATTGTACTGGACTCAAACTAAGTCCAGTGACATAGGTCATCTTCAATCCTTTAAAGACCTATGTTTATAAGGTAGGTGATTATTATTGAGTAAGCATTTAAATTTGCATAGAATTATTGACCAGGTAACCCAGAGTAGTTAACCCAGTTAGTTAAATTTTCTGGAGACAGTCTTGCCACAGTTCAGTCAGAACACGGTATTTTACAAGCAGTAAGGGGGGGGCGTGGAGGGGTAGGGGGGAGATGAAGAAGTAATATTTGCTAGATGGCCAAAGTTCTATAGAAATCAAACGGAGAAAAGCTATATATAGGTGCTTTGTAGTGTGAGGCCAAGTATAACAGAGGAGATATACAAGGCCTCCAAATACTGCTTGAAAACCAACCAGATGCAGTAGAGCAAGGACTCTGAAGTGAGAGAGATCTAACTCAAAACTCTACAGCTTGGAGATGTGAAAAGTTTTAATTTCTTTAAGCTTCAGGTTCCTTAATTGCAAAATAGAGATAATACCATCCATCTCATCAGGTTCACATAAGGATTGAAACAGACAACACAGCTATCACAAAAGTGCCTAAACACAGGGGTTTAATAAATACTAACATATTGTCTCTCCTCCTCAAACTTTTGAGTAGTACAAAAGTAAAAATAAATAAATATCTGAATATACCCCAAACTAATAACTGAGGGGAATGAGGAACTTAGAAAAGATTATCATAGCCTCAGAGATACAACTGGTTCCATACATAAGAACTTTAAATAAGGGTGTGTTAGGTGAGCTCCAAAGGACTAGACTAATGAAAATTTCTCTAAAATGAACCCTACTGATGAGATTTTGAATTAGTAGAATTTAAGATGACTTGGCAACTCTACCTCTGTTAGGAAATTAAAAGGGAGTTCCTTGGTCATTCAGCCAGTTAGACATTTGTGTTATTACTAGTATAAACAAACAAAAAACATGCCCTCAAAAAAAGAGACATCTATTTTAACACTGATCTTAAGAAACAAATCTTACTGGGAAAGAGCTCTAACAAGAACAAATATTAGCAAGGTCACTAAGTCAGGTGGAATTCCAGAATCGTAGGAAAATGGAAAAATACAATTCTATTTTTGTAGAAACTTGGTATAGAGAACAGTCATTTAAATTCATAGCTCATTTACCTTACAAGAAGCTACAGTCACAACACAAGAATAAAATTTTACATGTATGAATCCTGAGCTCATGGGTACTGAAAGGTTCAAAAGGAGAGCTCAGGTTTCACAAGCTTTGTAAGTGATCTATTTACACCGTATGACTAAAAACATACTTATTCATGGAGAGCTTATGAGCCCAGGCTTCTGGAACTGTCAAACCAGGAGAGTAGAGAACAAAAAGCCACAAAAAGCCACAAAAACTCAGAGAATAAAAATCTCTCTTTCAGATTAAGGAATGCAGAAAAGTTATCATGCAAAATTCTAACAAGTGGGCTTTAAAAGACTAACATGCACAGTAGCACCATTCTCTTAGAGAGTGTGGGGGGAAGTCCCAGAGACTATTTAGTATTAAGTCACTGATCCTAAAATACTGATATATGTAAGTCTTAATAAATATTTTCAGGAAAAGCTCACTATTAGTAAACAAACAACAAAAAAATCACATTTCTGACAGAATTTCAAGAGCTATACTAAATGTTTTAGAGGGGGAAGGAAGATAGGGAGATGGGTACTCGGAGGACGTGAAGGGCCTTTGTCCTATGAGTTTTGCAAAGAAGCAGACCATCAGGGACTTATATTCTGCAAATATAGTATCTTAGGGCAGCAATAAAAAATTTCCATTAGTTATATATATTATTTTAAAAGCCTGGGACTTCCCTGGTGGCACAATGTTTAAGAATCCACTTGCCAATGCAGGGAACCTGGGTTAAATTCCTAGTCAGGGAAGATCCCACATGCTGAGGTGCAACTAAGCCCGTGCACCACAACTACTGAGCCTGTACCACAACTACTGAAGCCCGTGTGCCTAGAGCCCATGCTCCGCAACAAGAGAAGCCAATAATGCAATGAGAAGCCCCGCACCGCAAAGAGTAGCCCCCGCTCGCCACAATTAGGGAAAGCCCGCGCACAGCAAGGAAGACCCAACACAGCCAAAAAAAAAAAAGGAAAAAGGACAGCAGAAACATTGAACACAAAGAGGAACTTCCTGAAAATGTCCTTTCAGAGGAAACTATGTAATACAATTGACAATCTCTCAAAAAATAAAAAAATAAAAGTCCTATTAACTATAATAAAAGATTAGCTTATACCTAACCTGAATATTTCATACTACACTTTAGGTTCTTTCCTGTTAATTCTATACTCAGATGTGTACCTGATAACTGACTTTTACGTATTAATACTTTAAATAAATGCCTAAGACAACTGACTGTTAATATCAAGAAAACAAATTTATTTTATAAATCTTTGGAAGATATCTGGATTCATTTACATAGCCTATATTACTTGCTTTCACAGTAAGCCACTCAACTTAAGATATAAACTAAAATACTGCAAATCCTGGCGGCCTTATATACTCTCCCAAAGTGAAAGTCTGCCAAAGGCGGCCAAGAAAACAGGCACTGATTTGGTAGAAAAAATAT
Organism: Hippopotamus amphibius kiboko; assembly: GCF_030028045.1. NCBI lineage: Eukaryota > Metazoa > Chordata > Mammalia > Artiodactyla > Hippopotamidae > Hippopotamus > Hippopotamus amphibius. Next base: position 28,637,027 of record NC_080190.1, read on the forward strand.
GGCTCATTAATGTCTTCCACAGCCTTATACCATATTTTCCAATATTCCAGGGATGATTAACATGGTTACAACTTTAGTATAACTGAGCTTTAAGTGGATGAGCCAGCCTTTAGTCTCAGTTACTGCATAGATTTCTCCCCCTTCCTCCTATAAACACCATTCATTGATATTCAATTCTCAATTATATAAATTGAAATAACACAGTCCCCCATACAGAGAAGTCAATGGCATAGGGGGAAAAAAACCAAATAGTGAATTTCCTAATAAACAGAATCAGGAAAAGAACATAATTTAAATATGCCATAGCTTACTGCCTAGATTAGGGTCCTCTTTTAAGTAATTCAAAGTGACAGAAGTTCTCCAAACCAGAAAACTTGCTACTTGCGAGGAAAACGTTATATTGGAGGGGTAGGGTGGTGGGAGGCTGATAAGGCAGACCTTTTAAAATTTTAATTTCTCTGGTTACCTGATTTTTTTTTAAAATTTTTTTTGGGGGGTACACCAGGTTCAATCATCTGTTTTTATACACATATCCCCATATCCCCTCCCTTCCTTGACTCCCCCCCCTCGAGTCCCCCCCACCCTCCCCGTGGTTACCTGATTTTTAAAAAAATCAAAGGTTAAAACCCAGAGTGCAATGCCAAAGAAAGTGTAAAGTTCTAAATGACCTCTGATAGAATTACTGTCTGTAGATCATTGATACATCAACCATATTTGTGACAATACCTTGGAAAGTAGACAGTATTTCCTCCTTTCTTTCAATTGAAGTAAAATTGGCGTATAATATTATATTAGTTTCGAGTATATAGGCAGTATTTCTTAAAGTCTGTAAACTAGCTCTAGAGTGGAAACACAATGCCTATATGTTGCAATAAAAGTGTGATGTAAAACCCAAAGATTTTTTTTTTTTTTCATTCTCTTTTCAGGAATTGTGCCTGGCATTGTGCAGCTGTGGTGTTGCCTTCATCATTCCCTCTGTTTCCAGTCTTGCTAATTAAAAGGTTGATCACAGAACAATGCTCTTCTCATTAATTTCAGTGTTCCGATTGGGCAGGATCCCTGCTTACCCCACCTGATCTTTTCACACTGCTGAAGTTAATGTGACAGGAGCCCGAAGATGGATTACCTGCTGCCATATTGCCCATCGCCTCCAATCAGCAGCTATCTGTGTAAACTGATTGTTCTAATTTGCTCTCATTATTTTTACAATATCAGGAGAAAATAACGCACACAGCTCACTGTCAAAGCCATGAAAATCAGCCATTAGTTAAACCCAGACACTGAGTGGCTTTATTAGAGGCACTGCAGTTTATTGATGTAGCTCCAGTTAAACAAGGCAGCATTTGTTTCAGTAGAAGGAAATGCTTATACTGAAAGTAAATATTTATTGTAATAATACCCACAGCAACATGATATTTTGAAGAATCCTGTTCTTATTTCATAAGCTTGGTTTTGACACAAATTAAGAAAGTAGGTATCGTTTAATACACACATTTAATACACACATTTAATACACACACAGTAGCATAAAAATCTATTAACTCAAATATGTGAGCATTCTTCACCTACTATACCCTATATAATAAGAAGCTCTATTCTGTGACTACAAATGCTAATCAATCAATAAATAGTGGAGGTTCTACTTTGCATAACACCACAACAAATATTTTTCTAAAGCAGCAATTTTATACTTAGGAATCAAAATGATTTCTATAATGATCATACAGGTATAGGTTTAAATAATAAAAAATGTATTCTTATACAATGTAAGTGTTCAACAAGAAAGATTACTAATCTTAGTATCACAGAAATTCACAACATATTTCAGAATTGGAAAATAAGAAGCATAATAATGTCAGCAAACAACAATTTGGGTTTTAAACCCTTCAGTAAGAGATGGTGTCTTAAAGCAGAAGACAGAATTCTGCACGAAGGTTTGATAGTCAATGAGATAATATCTTTAAAAGATTTGTCCTGGGCACAAAGAAAATATATTTTTCTCTTGTAAAGAAAATGCTAAACTCCAAAAGAAAATATATTTTAATTTGGCACTTCTAGGCTTGCCTAACTAAGAACATTTTGTAAATATGTTAGCTAAATGCTGCCTGAACAGCATTTTGGGGAGCTGGAGGAGGGTATAAATAATAGAAACTGATGCCTTTTAAATAAAGGAATTTAATCCACACATTCTACCCCCATCCCCCCTTTTAGTATTAGAAGGAAACATGGCTTCCTCCTGTTTTCTTCCTATACTAAGATTCCTAGGTAATGTGAAGGCAAGAGTATGCCCTTTTTGCTGCTCCCCTTTTAATGGCCACTTTTCTTTTCCTAAGAAACGTGTGCCACGCTTTTCTCCTTAAAATTCCTGCACTAAAAGACTGCACCATACTGCACTCCGCAAAACGTGCTGATGGCGCCAATTACAAGCCCCCAGCCGAACGCTCCAGCCCCCACCATTCGGGCAGATTTATGCGGACTCTTGCCGACGTTATTACAAGTCAGAGTTTATTGGGAAATTGTTACATTATGCGGAGTGTCTAACAAATTGCTTATGCTGCTATAATTGGATTACAACAGCCGCTTGCTCCCACCGGTAAGATTAGGCAAGTAGGACTCCTGCCGATCTCTGAGCGTTAGCAGTAATTTTATTTGCCTTGCCTCTCTCTTTCCTAACAACATGCCTCTCTCCCTGCCAGCTGTCTGCTGAAAAGGCACAGGCTTGTTCCTTGGCCCTAACAATGCAATTACAGCCCCGCAGATCGCACTGTTTGTGCATTAAGTACAGAGCCAAAACGAGGCGAATTGATCGTTTGACTTTTGGAGAAGCCATGTGATCTCTCCGTGCGGGTGATCTGACATGCATCAGCAGGCAATACTGCAGTCAGTTCTTGATGAAAAACTTTCTTCCTTCATCCCGCTCTCTCCCAACCTCTCCTTTTTCACTGAGGGAGATACTGACTGGGCTCATCTCATGCTAATCTAGATTAACCCACAAAGACAAACTCAATCTTATTAGCTCCCTGGCTAGATAGAAATGTGAATAGGTTCTAGCATCTTGAAGCGCCTCAGTCAAATATATCAGTGGTTCCCAACAGTTGAACCACTGCTGCTATCTAAAAAAAGGTTCATAATGAGTTCACTGAAGGGAAAAAGTTTACAGAAACACTGTAGTTCAAAAGAACTACAGAAAGTTTTAGGTTTTGGCAAATAAAACTGCCTTGGGAAAGGCTTTGTTATAAGCTCTGTCTATTCAAGAGGCCATCAAGAAATCAGCGCTGAAACCCATGTCCTGCCTTTCTCTGCTCTGCTGGAAGATGCTGGCGGCCGATGGGCAGAATCAGTGCTTCTGGCTTCAGGCTTAAAAGCAGTCAGTCTGATTCCCACTCAGGGCAAAAGTTTAACATATTTTATTAACAGTTTTCAGTTTCTTGTTTCTTTTTCTTGTATGTTTAATAATGAGCGCAGGTAGCAAGGAGACTGCACAATAGTTACTGTGACTCTAGACCATAATTCATGAAGATCCTCACTGGGGGTCTTGACTTTTTTTAAAAATTAACTTTCTTGAAATTGTTGAAAAGGACTTTAAATTTTACCGATTTTAATACAGACCAGCATTCCTGTTTACACTTTCCCCTCCAGTGGCATATGCTACTTAGGATTCCTGAAGCTGATTACACAACAAATGTGCAGTCAACCTGCTGATCCATTTTAGTGCCCCATGTTTATCTTCTTAAATATCATGCACATCCATCCTGTACCCTTCATCTGACAAACACACAAACTCTTGTCTATAATGAGCATCCCTGATTCTATTATTACTTCAAAGTGAGCTTGGAAAAGTCACTGTAGTAGTATTTCTCAGAACCTCTCTGTAAACCCCATTAACACTCATTAAATTCATATAAATATTTAAAGATGAAAGAAAAAACATTACTTCTGAACTTAATTTCTGCCTCTTAAAAATAGCAATAAGCCTAACGTATAATACATTATACTTCAGTTTTTCCAAGCACATCAGCCTCAATGATATGGTTAAATCTTAATACATTCTCCACAAAGCTACTCTTTAGACCCAACAGAGGAGCCTGTGTGTAGAATGGACCATCTGACATGCTACTTGTGGAACAGTATATTAAAGAAGCCTGTTAACATGTAGTTTAAAACTCAAAAGAAACTCTGAACAGCTGAAATGCCTTATAAATAGCACAGACCCAGAGGAAGTGCAAACGTCTGCATTGTGAATTGTAGATCTTAATTACCGACAATGGCTGGTACAGCAAGTAGCACAGAAAAAAAGTGAAACAGTTGCACTGTTCATGGTTGGCAATAATTCTTCAGGAAAATATTTACTATCAATCAGTTATGAGAAAAGGGACTCTGTGCTCGTAAAACAGCACGTTGCTTCTCATACCAGGACCATTTTGCTTCAGCATAATCTGAATTTAAACAGCTTGTTTCCTGCGGATATAATTTTGGAAATAAATAAAACAAGTCTTCTATCAAAATCTGGAGTGAATGGAAAGGAACACCACATTTTTCTGTCTCAGTCAGTTGCAAAAAGATTATTAGTCTGAAGTAAAAAACAATAACAACAAACAACAACAACTACAATACAGAACACATCTACAAAGGATTATGGAAGGGGTTTATTTTCTAAATATAAAGAGGCAGAACTTCTCTGACCTAGGCAGGAATCTAGGCAGATGTGTTCAAAACAATACAGTTTAACTGTGTGTGTGTGTGTGTGTGTGTGTGTGTGTGTGTAAAAGGGTAAATTAGGGAAAAGCCTGAAACCAAAAATTTTCAGTAATATTTAAAGTCAGTAAAAATATAACAAAAAATTTAATGCTCTTTATTTTTCCAGTTAGCTTTCTTTACCAATTAAAAACCATTATGAAGGTTGACAGTTATGTACAACATGATTATTGGTTTTAAAGACTAAGTTGGCAGTCAATAATGACTGTCCATTTAAAGCTACAATAAACACAGAGCTTATCATGTTCCAAACACAAATCTCATGAACTACAGGGCTATAATTAGTAAGAAGGAAGGCTTTGGAAGAAATAAAAAGCATCTCAATGTCTCCAAATATTACTTGGATTAAGTTATACTATAAAATGGCACTTCCTCCATTTTTATTTTAAAATATTTTCTTAAGACTCATTCTTCAAGTTAGAGATTCATAAGATTATTAACCTAGGGTGGCTGTAGTTTGCCTTACAACTTTGTTTTCTTGTATTCTAAAGAGGACTAAAGGTCTCTTTTCATAGACCTATTATAAAATATTTATTTTAAGTTATTTCTGGCAAAGAAGAGTTACATACAATTTACTCTAGGGGTCCAAACATAACAGTATTGCTGTTTTTAAAGGGACTAACTGGTATTAGTGTCTTCTCTAAAACTCATCAAATCAGTATTCAAAATAAGGTCTTAGATGTTAATTACCATCTCCACCCAAACCAAAGTCACTCCTATCAGAATTAGCTGTTTGGAACTAGAGGACAAAAATGGTTGATATCACTCACTGTATTATAGCTGTACTCCATGGAGATGGTTGGACATTCAAGGCCACTTTGGAGCACAATCTGAATCAACAACAGATACCTGTACCAAGTTTAAAAATCACTGCAGCCATATCAAGTATAGCAGGTGAAACCATCCGGTTAAGGGCTAAAGGTGAAGAGCAAGAAATAGTGACAAGCTTACAGGCCTACAAAAATAATAGCAAGTCATTACTTTTCAAAGGACAAGCAATAAATGAGGCCAATAGAAGCAGCTCAGAATCATGAGATACACATAACACATACAAATGAAAAAGAGAAAACTCTTTTCCTATTCCTATGTTATTGGCACCTCACTGGTGACTGTTGCAAGAAAGAAATTTTTTCAGCTACATATTTTTATTTGCCAACTGATTATCTGGCTCAAATCTGAAGCAATGAACCAAAAGACGAAGATGTGGGCCAATACAAAGAACCAGAAAGTTAGGTGGGTTCCAATAGGAAACGATAGAAATCATTATTAAATTAGGGTGTTTAAGGAGACGATGAAAGGATATAGGTGGCAGAATAATCTTAAAATAAGCAAGAATGGGATGAGAGGGTCACCATCTGGGAGCAACGGAAACAGACTGATGAGCAGCAATGAGCAAACTTATTTCCTCACCCAAGAGCATAGAAGAAATTATGCCATTGTGCCAGATGCTGCAAGATTTCTAACCATGCACCACTGAAGTAGAGGGTAGGAGGGGAAGAAAAAACCATCATACAGACATACACCAACACAACTATGTAGCTTAGAGATTCTGGCTTACAAAGTATCGAGAAAACAAAAGGAACAGATGCTCACTTGGCCAGCTCTCAATGAAACTCATTAAAATTGTCACCCTGTCCTTGGATCGGTGCTCATGCTAAGATTTTACCTTGTTTAGCCAGAAGTCACCCACTTGTGATGAAACTGAGAACAGCATGGCCAAAAAGGAAAAAGATTATTTTCAAAGGCCCAAATAACTGGTCCCCCATCTCAATGTACAAACGCTGGATACAAAATAGGGTCAATCAGCACTTGCTAGTTGTGACTATATGACTGAAAAATAAATACATGTTAATTTATAATATTCATAGTTTGCAGTAAATTATTTAGACATTCTAATTTAAGAACTTAACTGATTAACTCTACCTTTTTCACTATGATTTTTAATACATTCTGACATTTCTTATATGGAGAATTTCCAATGGTTACATTTTATACGATACATTTTCAGTTGATAAAGTATGTCCTTTATCAACTGAAACTACTTCATGTTTTTTTGTTTTTTTATTTTTTTTAATTTTTTTTGGGGGGTACACCAGGTTCAATCATCTGTTTTTATACACATATCCCCGTATTCCCTCCCTTCCTTGACTCCCCCTCCTCGAGTCCCCCTACTTCATGTTTTAAGAAATAAAACAAAGTAAAAAAAATATTGCTGTGCTGTCCTTTGATTTTTGTAGCAAAGAATAGAGACACATGATACCAGGCTTGGCTCTAATAATAACAATAAGTAAAAGAAAGCTTGAGTGTATAACACAATAGATTAAAACTGCTTAAAGTTGGGAATATTGTAAAAGTGACAAATCCCTGAATAGTTATGAAAGGCAGTAATTTTGCAGATACACAGAGTAAGTAGAAACAGAGCCCATATTGGAATTTTACTTACTCTTGGAATAATCACAATGGCTGATATCTAAATTTAGGTCAAAGCTCCTGAGTAATTAGAGATGGAAAACTTGAGGCACAGCTGATACAATTATTAGATTGTAAGATTTCTAATACATAAGACTATTTTTGTATTTAGGCTATAGATATGGCACACATTTATACGTAAGAAACAAGTAGCTCTATATGCATGCTTAAATATACTTGTCCAGTCAGATCAAGATCACAAAAAGCAATTATTTTTATCAATAACCACTCAATAAATAATAATGATATAATAATTGGATTTTCTATAGTATATTTCACAATCCTACAATGGGGTACTCTATACTTAATTACATTTTAAAACCACCAACAAACTTATTAAAATAATTGTGCATTTTTTCACACAAAATTTTTTTTAGGCCATGCTGTGTAGCACATGGGATCCTTAGTTCCCCAACCAGGGATCGAACCCCTGCCCCCTGCAGTGGAAGCGTGGAGTCTTAACCACTGGACCTGCAGGGAAGTCCCACACAAATCTTATTTGTAATAAACCATAACTAGTGTCAAGCAACAAATGTGAATTAGACTAATGTGTGAACAGAATACATAATCAAAAAATTCTGCTGCAGCTGAAGAGTCAGAGACTTGAAACTGCAATCTTGCTTTAGATAAAATGATGCCTTCTGTATTCTTTTAAAAAATTCTACCATAGTCTTTAATAGCAATACTGAGTAAAGATGTCTACAGATAAACCATTGTTATGATGTGGTATAATATATATTGATATGTAATATTACTTACTTTGGCCACACAATTTTCAGTCTTCATAGCAGTGCTTGCTAGACATACTGTCTCTTGATTTAAGCAGAGTCTGGCACAGCTGTTGTAAGTCTGTAAAGAGAATTTTTTGGAAATAGGTTTAAATACTGAAATACTGTTGTGTAGTTTTCAAATTCTGCCCTATTTCTCAAAATCAACACACAAATAGATCCTACCTGTAAATTCCAGATTTATGGGAGCTGAGGGACAGGGCAGAAGCAAAGAAAGTGAGAGCCCCAGAGTGTCACTGATGTGCCCATGAACAAGTATGTGAGCAGTAGTGACTTCACTGTATACATAAAAGGTAGGGGTGTTAGTTCTTAAAATATGGGCAAAGGACTTGAATAGAGATTATCCAAGAAGCTATACAAATGGCTAAAAAGCACATGAAGAAATGCTCAACAAGACTAATCATGAGAGGAATGCAAATCAAAACTACAATAAGATACCACCTTATACCCATTAGGATGGTTACTATTTAAAAAACAAAACAAAACAAAACCAGAAAACAACAAGTGTTGGCGAAAATGTGGAGAAACTGGAACCCTTGTGCACTGTTAGTGGGAATGTAAAACGGTACAGCCACTGTGAAAAACAGTATAGTGGTGGTTCCTCCAAAAATTAAAAATAGAATTATCATATGATGAACAATTCCAATTCTGTGTATATACAGAATTGAAAGAAATGAAAGCAGTCTCGATGAGATATTTGTACATCCGTGTTCATAGCAGCATTATCCACAATAGCTAAAATGTGGAAGCAACCCAAGTGTCCACTGATGGATGAATGGATAAGCAAAATGTGGTATATACATACAGTGGAACAGTATTTAGCCTTAAAAAGCAAAGAAGTTCTAACATATACTACTACATGGATGAAACCTAAGGACAGTATGCTATGTGAAATAAGCCTGTCACAAAAAGACAAATACTGTATGATTCCACTTAGATACTTAGTCAAAATCATAGAGACAGAAAGTAGAACGATGGCTGCCCAGGGGCTGGGAGAAGGGGGGAATAGGGAGTTACTGTTTAATGAGTACCAAGTTTCAGTTTTACAAGATGTTTATTAGAGTTATGGGGATGGATGGTGGTGACTGTCATACAACAATGTGAATGTATTTAATACCATGAACTGCATATTTAAAAATAGTTAAGATGGTAAATGTTATGCTACATGTATTTTACCACAATTAAAAAAAAACACTGGTTATACTTTATTATAATCAAATTGGCCAAGATATTAATTAAATGGTTTCCTTCTAGTCTTAAGTTTTTACTGATAGTACAAGTCATGGCTCTCAAACATTAGTGCACATCAGAATCATCTGGAGGGCTTGTTAAAACACAGATTGGTGGGTCCCATCCCCAGAGCTTATGAGAATTTGCATTTTTAACAAGTTCCCAGTTGATGTTAATGCTGCTGGTCTAAGAACACTCTTTGAGAACTGTTGATATAAATATGTGTTGACATTAAAAAGAAAAATCTTAAGACACGGGCAATCTCATAAACAATAAAAGGAATCAATTTTTTTAAATTCGAGATTTACAGAATAGTTGCAAAAATAGATATGAGTTCCTGTATACCCTTCCCCAGCTTCCCTTTATGTTGATGTTTTACACAACCACAGAATATTTATCGAAACTAAGGAATTAACCTTGGTATAATATAAAGTTAAAAACTTATTTGAGTTTCACCAGCTTTTCTACTAACATCCTTTTCCTGTTTAGGATCTAATCCAAGATCCCACATTGCATTTAGTTGCCAGGTATCCTTAGTTTCCTCTAATCTGTGACAATTCCTCAGTCTTTGAGTGTCTTTCATGATTCTGACACTTCTGAAGAGTACTGATTAATCTACAGAATGTCCCTCAGTTTGGGTTTGTCTCATGTTTTCTCATGATCAAATTGAGGTTATATGTTATTAGGAAGGATACCACAGAGGTGATGTGCCCTTCTCAATGCATCACGTCAAGAAGTATGTTGCTGAGTATTTCTGCCGATGTTAACCTTAACCACTTGTCTAAGGTTGTGTCTGCCAAGATTCTCTATTATAAGCTTATTATTTTTCCTTTAGAAATTACTAAATATAGTGGGGGAAATATTGGATTGGCCAAAAGGTTTGTTCGTTTTTCTCCATAAGATGGCTATAGTAGCACTTAGTTGTCTTTAACTTCATTTGAAACAATTTTGTTAGACTGTATGTGACAGCTGTCATAGCGTGCATTTAAAAAAGGCTTATCAAAATTGAATTTTTGTGTAGCCATTTTAATATTGAAGATGGAAGAAAAAAGCAACATTTCAGGCATATTATGCTTTATTATTTCAAGAAAGGTAAAAATGCAACCAAAATGCAAAAAAAAAAAAAAAAGATTTGTGCAGTGTATGGAGAAGGTGCTGTGACTGATCGAAGGTGTCAAAAGTGGTTTGCGAACCTTCGTGCTGGAGATTTCTCGCTGGATGATGCTCCACAGTTGGGTAGACCAGCTGAAGTTGACAGTGATCAAATCAAGATATTAATTGAAAACAATCAACATTATACCATGCAGGAGATAGCCAACATACTCAAAATATCCAAATCAAGCACTGAAAATCATATGCACCCGTTTGGTTATGTTAATTACTTTGATGTCTGGGTTCCACATAAGTTAAACAAAAAAACCTTCTTGACTGTACTTCCACATGCTATTCTCTATTGAAACGTAATGAAAATGTTCTGTTGTTTTAAAACAAATTAAAAATCTCATCATGATGGGTGATGAAAAGTGGATACTGTACAATAATGTGGAACAGAAGAGATCATGGGGCAAGCGAAATGAACCACCACCAACCATACAAAAGGCCAGTCTTCATCCAAAGAAGATGATGTGTATATGGTGAGACTAGAAGGGAGTCCTCTATTATGCGCTCCTTCTGGAAAACCAAACAATAAATTCCAACAAGTACTGCTCCCAATTAGACCAACTGAAAGTAGCACTTCATGAAAAGCATCTGGAGTTAGTCAACAGAAAATGCATAATCTTCCATTAGGATAACCCAAGACCACATGTTTCTTTGATGACCAGGCAAAAATTGTTACAGCTTGGCTGGGAAGCTCTGATTCATCTGCTGTATTCACCAGACATTGCACCTTTGGATGTCCATTTATTTCAGTCTTTACAAAATTCTCTTCATGGAAAAAATTTCAATTCCCTGGAAGACTGTAAAAGGCACCTGGGACAGTTCTTTGCTCAAAAAGATAAAAAGTTTTGGGAACAAAGCGGTGAATATGTTGTTCAATAAAGTTCTTGGCGAAAATGAAAAATGTGTCTTTTATTTTTACTTAAAAACCAAAGGCACTTTTTGGCCAACTCAATACTTTAAGACTATGCAACTATTTTGCTACTGCTTCAACTTTTGCCTGCTAATTTTAGCATATTGGTGGATCCTGCCTATTGCAATTTTTACTGTGGTGTTTTAATGGTGACTTTTATATTTCTCTTTCCTTCTACATTTATTAATTGTAATTCTTCTTAAGGAAGTGCTATGAGTTCTTCCCTCTTTTGTCTACTTATTCATTTATGTATTTATATTAACAACGGACACATACATATTTTAAATAAGTCATTTCTGGTCAATTATCCTTTGGAAAAGAGCAAATAAGAATAAAATTTAAGAAAATAGAGAAAAATAACATTATAAATTTGGTTTCCCATTTAAACAAATCAAACTTTTAAAAATTTATCACTTGTTTTATTCTTATACTGTTTATGTAGAAATTATTTCAAACACATGTTTTAAAAGAATAAACTGGATCATCTGACATTAGTGTACAGGCACTATTGGTACATGTATTAATAATACACCCTGGACTCAGGGTTCAGTACTTCTTTTGCAACTTCTAATATCACAAACACTTACTATTCATGTACAGACAACACAACTTTTTAAAAAGGAAACTTACTGTGTTTTTAAGACATTTATGAAGCAATTGGTATATACTAAATAAAATAAAATTAAGCCAAAGAGTTCTGGTTCCAATAATAGCAGAGATGCTTGTATTAGATTAACCTTCTTCAGATAACAATTATAAACCAGGAAAAAATAATTTAAAATGACAAAGGCACTAGAGGTTGACCAAAAGTAGGCAGAAATTGGGGGAGAAGTGGACTGACTTTAAAAGAAGAGAGGCACAGTGGGTAAGAGCCATGTTTACGTGCTTTTTCCCTGAGGGTACTCACTAGGCTATTTGGTGCATAGTGACTAACATTCAATTAGAAAGCCACAGTCTACTGGATTGAGATGTCAGAAGATGGAGTTCAGGGCAGCCATAGGACTGGATATTGAGAAGAAAAATAGAAAATAGAAAACGCCAGCTATGGGGGCAGGGAGGAAGCATCAAAACATGCATATAAATTTCCCTCAAATCCATAGCTAACCCTCAAACTACTTACATGAATGGGAGACTCCAAATATCCCAATGGAAAGTAACAGCTAGAAGACTGAAAGATCTGAGCAGAGATTCCAGATGCTGCCCATGAGGGGTTTTGAATTTGATTCCTGCTAAATTAGAGGGGCTTAATAAGCATCTCAAACTTTCCTTTGAAAACTTAGACCCTGCATTTAGACTAAAGAGTAAGTCTTTAGGACTAAGGGATGTGCCTCAGGACTAAGGGCAAAACCAAAACACACCTTCCCTAACAAACAAAATCAAGACTATCTGAAGTCACATTGATGAGCCAGTAAGATAATCAGAGAAAGATAAAAGAAACCGGAGTCTCCACAATGTATTGTTTATAAAGCCCACTATACAATCAAAAACTACTAAACACAGAAGAAGAAAATAAACGGGACCCATCGTAAAGAGAAAAAGAAATCAATAGGACTTCCTAGGTGGCGCAGTGGTAAAGAATCCGCCTGCCAATGCAGGGGACACGGGTTCGAGCCCTGCCCTGGGAAGATTCCACATGCCACGGAGCAACTAAGCCTGTGTGCCACAACTATTGAGCCTGAGCCCGTGAACCACAACTACTGAGCTCATGTGCCGCAACTATTGAAGCCCACGCGCCTAGGGCCCGTGCTCCACAGCAAGAGAAGCCACTACAATGAGGAGCCTGCTCACCACAATGAAGAGCAGTCCCCGCTCTCAGCAACTAGAGAAAGCCCGTGTGCAGCAACAAAGACCCAGCACAGCCAATAAATAAATAAATTAAAAAAAAAAAAAAAGAAATCAATAGAAAATGACCCTGGGGGGAAAAAAAAAAGGAAAATGACCCTGGGACTTCCCTGGTGGTGCAGTGGTTAAGTATCTGCCTGCCAATGCAGGGTATATGGGTTTGAACCCTGGTCCCGGATGATCTCACATGCCGAGAAGCAATTAAGCCCATGCGCCACAATTACTGAACCTGCACTCTAGAGCCCACGAGCCACACCTACTGAACACTCATGCCACAATTACTGAAGCCCATGCTCCTAGAGCCCGTGCTCCGCAACAAAAGAAGCCACCACACTGAGAAGCCTGTGCACCACAACAAAGAGTAGCCCCCACTTGCCACTACTAGAGAAAGCCCTTGAACAGCAACGAAGACCCAACACAGCCACAAAAAAAAAAAAAAAAAGAAAAAGAAAAAATAAGAATATGACCCTGAGGTGATCTAGTTATGGGAATCAGTACATAAAAGTTCTACAGAAGCTATAACAAATATGTTCAACAAGTTAAAGAAAGATACAATCACAATGAGTAAACAGATGGAAATTTTCACCATTAAAATAAAAAACTAAAATGAACAAAACAAATTCTAGAAATTAAAATTTTACTGGATGGACTTAAAAGCAGGCTGGAGATGGCAGAAGAAAAGGCCAATGAACTTAAAAGATCACCTGAAATAATCTGAAGAATAGAAAGAGTAAAAGAAAAAAAAAAAAGAAGAGTCTTAGTCACCTGTGGGACATTTTTGATGATCTCAGATTGTGTAACTGAAGACCCAGAAGAGAGATAAGAATGGGGCACAAAAAGTTATAAAAATAGTGACCAAATATTTCTAAAATGTGGTGAAAACCACTGGCTTACTGATCTAAGATCAGCAAACCCCAGAGGATTAATACAAAAAAAAACCCCCCAAATCAGAAAACAAGACCTAGGCCCAACAGTCAAAACTGCTGAAAACCAACAACAAAGACAAAACCTTAAAAGCAGCCAAAGAAAAAAGAGATGCTACATACATGGAAACAACAGTAAAAATAATGGCAGATTTTTCATCATAAACAATGAAGGCTAGAAGACAAGGAAACACGATATTTTATTTATTTTATTTTATTTTATCTTATCTTTTGGGCTGCGCCTTGTGGCTTGCAGGATCTTAGTTCCCAGACCAGGGATTGAACTGGGCCTCAGCAGTGAAAGCGCCAAGTCCTAACCAGTGGACCACCAGGGAATTCCTGGGGAACATGATTTTTTAAAGTGCTAAAAGGAAAAAACTCAAACCAGGTTTCTCACCATTAGAAAAGAGAATTACAAATATGAAAAGGGAGAAATCTAAAACAAACTCTGTGGCACTGTACTGGAATTGGAGGTATCAATGTGAACTCATGGTTTTCAAAATATATAACACAGATGTAAAATAAAAGTTAAGAGGTTTTCCGGTTTGGTGGGTCAGAGATGATGGAGCTGGGTGCCTCTCTGGAGAACCCCTGGGTCAAAGTGGAGTATGCCTACAGCAACAACAGCCTGGACCCTGGGCTTTTTGTAGAAAGCACCTACAAGGGGAGTGTAGTGTCCACAGCTAATAGCATCTGTTCCACCAGTGCCTCTTCTGTCCCCAACACAGATGACAAGGACAGCAATTACCACCAGGAATCCTACAAGGAGTCCTACAAGGACCAGCAGTGGTGAGCACACACTCAGGCTGAGCAGAAGAGGAGGGATGCCATCAAGAGAGGTTATGATGACCTACAGACCATCGTCCCCATCTGCCAGCAGCAGGACTTCTCCACTGGCTCCCAAAAGCTCAGCAAGGCCATCGTTCTGCAGACCGTTGACTACATCCAGTTTTTGCACAAGGAGAAGGAAAAGCAGGAGGAGGAGGTATCCACACTATGCAAGGACGTTATGGCCCTAAAGATCATGAAAGTGAACTATGAATAGGTTGTGAAGGCACACCAGGACAATCCCCATGAGGGGGAGGACCAGGTCTCTAGCCAGGTCAAGTTCAATGTGTTTCAAGGCATCATGGACTCCCTCTTCCAGTCCTTCAATGCCTCCATCTCCGTGGCCAGCTTCCAGGAGCTGTCGGCCTGTGTCTTCAGCTGGACTGAGGAGCACTGTAAGCCTCAGACCCTACGGGAGATTGTGATTGGTGTCCTGCACCAACTGAAGAATCAGCTTTACTGACCGGCTCTTGGAAACCGCAGAACAGCCAACAAGAGGCCTTGAGTCTCCTACGTGCCCATGAAGCCACTGGGCTTATGAGATTGGACTTCGACACTGCACAGCAGTCAGCTGCTTTCTCCTCAGTGTTTGGCTCCCCAGCTTCCCCCTTCCCCCAGCCCCATCTTCAATGGGGCCGGGATGGCGTTATTACAAAAGCTTTGATTAATTTATTATATTGACCATAGATCTCAAACCTACCTAGTCTACACACCCCCCCTCCAGAAGTCCTCAGGATGGGGTCTGCTCTGGGTACCCTAAAGAGCTCCTGGCCTCTTCCTTTTTCTAAGCCTCAGATTTCTGCTCATATTGGTAACTACTGTTTGCCTGTTTTGGTCTCTCTGGCAACATTTAGCCCAAGTTTCGCCATTTTGGCAGTAGCTAGATGGGAAGAAAGAAGTAAGAGGAAACTCCCACAGCCATGAAGGGTGAAAGGTAGCCTCATGCCTAGGCTAGGGCTGCCTGGTCAGCCCAAGGTGAGGCCAGAGTTTTCTCTGGCCAGCTCAGGGCAGGGCTGTCAGGTTCCTGCCCTTGCCCCCTACTGTGGGTGGTAGAGGGAAGCAACCTCCTCACCCACTCCTGCCCTCTTGGTCCCCACAGGCAATAGCACAGCACAGCAAAGTCAAGTGTAACACAACACTACATACTAAAATTTTTAATTTTTCTAAACATCAACAATGCATTTTTGCTAAAGTTACACTTTTGGAAAATTAACTGGTTTCAAGACCACCCCCAGACTTTTTGTCTCATGTATCCGGGTCACTACCATCTCAGTGCTGCCTGCATTTCTCCCAGGACTTGGGGTGGGGTAAAGGCAGGTAGAGAAGATGTTCTAAGGCCTCCTGAACTACAGAGCCCAGGAGAGTCCTGAGTAAGGCCCTGGGCTCCCTGAATGCTGTGTAGAGTAGCCTCTCTCTGCCCTGGCCCCCAAGCTCCCTTTTGCCTTCCTCAGGTGTGATATCTGAGGTCTGATTATCCAGAGGAAATTAAATATTTTTATATCAAATTATATTACAATAAATATTGCCAAATGCTAAAAAAAAAAAAAAGTTAATGTTTAAATCTTGGTTTCTAAATACCATTCTGCACTAAAAGGAGCCATAGCTCCCTGGAGAAATAGTTGATTCCAGGATTGGACAGGGAAAATACAAAATGAACCTGGAAATACTCAGGGAATGATGGACATATATTAGAGGGGCACAGATGCCAGCCTAAATGGGCTCTCATTTGCCCAAAATGGAAGAGTACTAAAATGCAATAAAAGATATTAATAGATTACAATCTGTTGAATAAAATAGGTCACTCTTGAAAGACACAAATTACCAAACTGACACAATAATAGAAAATCTAGACAACTCTGTATCTAGTAAAGAAGTTGAAATTATTAAAAAACCATTCCACATAAATTAAAAAAATCTTCCCACAAAGAAAACTTCTGGCGCAGACAGTTTCACTGGTGAATTCTATTAAATGTTATGGAAGAAGAACATCAGGATCATATACAAACACTTTTAGAAAATGGAGGAGGAAGGAAAGACTTCCCAACTCCCTTTATAAGGCCAGCATTACCCTGACAACAAAACATGACAAAAACATTAGGAAAAAAACTATAGACCAATATCCCTCATGAACAGACACAAAACTTAATAAACTCAATTAATGTAATTCTCCATATTAATAGAATGGGGTTGCAGTTGACAAAATTAAACACTCATTCATGATTTAAAAAACAAAAAAAAACAAAAAAATTCAGCAAGCTAGGAATAAAAGGGAACTTCTTCAGTCCCATAAAGGACATCTGAAAAATTTCAACTAACATCATACTTAGTGGTGAAAGACTTAATACTCTCTCTCAACTGGGAACAAGGCAAAGATATCCTCTTACCAAATCTGTTCAATGTTATATGTGAGGCCTTAGCCATTCAAATAAAGCAATAAAAAGAAACAAAAGGCAAATAGGTTGGAAAAGAAAAATAAAATTTTCTTTACTCACAAATTACAGGAAATAAGGTCAACAGTCAAAAATCAACTGCATTTATATACTCAACAAACAATCAGAGAATGAGAAAAGTTTACAATAGCATTCAAGAATATTAAATACTTAGGAATAACTCTAGCAAACTATGTGTAAGAAATGTACACTAAAAACTAAAAAACATTGCTTAGAAAAATTTAAAAAGACAAATGGAGATATAGACCATCTCTGCAAACTGGAAGACAATATTATTGAGAGGTTAATTCTACTCAGATATACAGTTTCAAAAAAAATCCAAATCAACACCCCACAGACTTCTTTTTAATAGAAATTCTAACTTGATTCTAAAATTTATATAGAAGTGTAAAGTATCTAAAATAGCCAAAAGAAAATAAATAAATAAATAAATATTTTAAAAAGAGATAAATTTTAAATAGCCAAAACAATATTAAAAATAAAAATGTGTAGGCCTCACACTACCTGATTTCAAAAATTACTTAAGTTACAATAATAGGGACTTCCTTGCTGGTCCAGTGGTTAAGAATCTGCCTTCCAATGCAGGGGACATGGGGTCAATCCCTGGTTGGAGAACTAAGATGCCACATACCGCAGGGCACCTAAGCCTGCACACGGCAAGTACTGAGCCCACCTGCCACAACTAGAGAGTAGCTCGCGCACTGCAATGAGGAGCCCAGGTGTCACAACGAAAGATCCTGCATGCTGCAACAAAGATCCAACCCAGCAAAAGAAAGAAAGAAAGTTACAGTAATCAAGACAGTGTAGTATTTGGTGCAAGGACAGAGACCTCTAAAAAAATAGAGGACCTTGAGATCGTCTTTGTCACACAGGGACATGAAGTAGGACCTGGTCAGTGCCTCAGCCACTGTTATCCTTTGCTCTGCAGTCTCTTTTCCAGAAGATTCAGAAATAGACTGCACTTGTATAGCCAACTAATTTTTGACAAAGGCACCCATGTAATTCAGTGGAGGAAAGGAAAGTCTTTTCAACAATGGTTCCAAAACAACTGAATAAAAAGTGTGGGGCCCACCTCCTAGAGTAATGGAAATAAAAACAAAAATAAATAAGTGGGGCCTAATGAAACTTAAAAGCTTTAGCACAGCAAAGGAAACTATAAACAAGACAAAAAGACAACCCTCAGAATGGGAGAAAATATTTGCAAACGAATCAACAGACAAAGGATTAATCTCCAAAATATATAAACAGTTCATCTAGCTCAATATCAAAAAAAAAACAAACCCAATCAAAAAAAGGGCAGAAGACCTAAATAGGCATTTCTTCAAAGACACGTGCCAAGAGCCACATAAAAAGTTGCTCAACATCACTAATTATTAGAGAAATGCAAATCAAAACTACAATGAGGTATCGCCTCACACCGTTAGAATGGGCATCATGAGAAAATCTACAAACAATAAATGCTGGAGAGGGTGTGGAGAAAAGGGAAGCCTTCTGCACTGTTGGTGGGAATGTTAATTGATACAGCCACTATGGAGAACAGTATGCAGGTTCCCTGAAAACCCAAAAATAGAATTACCACATGACCCAGCAATCCCACTACTGGGCATATACCCAGAGAAAACCATAATTCAAAAAAACACATGCACCCAATGTTCACTGCAGCACTACTTACAATAGCCAGGTCATGGAAGCAACCTAAATGTCCATCAACAGATGAATGGATAAAGGAGATGTAGTATATACATACAATGGAATATTGCTCAGCCGGAAAAAGGAACAAAACTGGGACATTTTGTAGAGACATGAATGGACTTTGAAACTGTCATACAGAGTGAATTAAGTCAGAAAAACAAATATTGTATATTAATGCATATATGTGGAATACAGAAAAATGGTACATATCAACCAGTTTGCAAAGCAGAAATAGAGACACAGATGTAGAGAAAAAACATATGGACACCAAGGGGGGAAAGTGGGGAGGGGGGATATGGGGTGGGATGAATTGGGAGATTGGGATTGCCACATATATATATATATATATTACTAATAAGAAAAAAATCAAATTGTACACTTTAAATATATGCAGTTTATTGTATGTCAATTATATCTCAATAAAAGTTCTTTTAAAAAAGTATGGGAGGACTTCCTAGGTGGCGCAGTGGTTGAGAATCTGCCTGCCAATGCAGGGGACACGGGTTCAATCCCTGCTCCAGGAAGATCCCACATGCCGCGGAGCAACGAAGCCCGTGTGCCACAACTATTGAGCCTGAGCTTTAGAGCCCGTGAGCCACAACTATTGAGCCCATGTGCTGCAGCTACTGAAGCCCACGTGCCTAGAGTCCATGCTCCACAACAAGAGAAGCCACGGCAATGAGAAGCCTGCGCACCACAACGAAGAGTAGCCCCCACTCACCACAACTAAAGAAAGCCCACGCACAGCAAAAAAGACCCAACACAGCCAATGAGATAAATAAATAAATAAATAATAAATAAATAAAATGCAAAATAAAATAAAATAAAATAAATCCTGTATTCTTTAAAAAAAAAAGTATGGGCTTCCTGTAATGGCTGCTTCCTTGAAGGCGCTGTCACATGGAATCTCTTAGCCTCAGCATCCGGAGCGCCTGGAAGGGAGTCAGAATTAAATACCTCTTTCTTTGAAACCTTTAGCCTTCAAGAACCAGCCAACTCAAGATCTCAACATCATGATCTCAGTTTTAACACAATTATTCCTGGTCCTCTTTTCATTGCTTTTGGTGCTGTCTGTTGTTGAAGCAGTAAAAGTGGGAGATGCAATCGCTCTCATTAGGTGTGGTTCTCAGCATTACAGGCATTTGTGCTTGTTTGGGAGTATATGCACAAAAGAGAAATGGACAGATGTGACTCTGAAGGGCCTCCTAAATCAAACCTTGTCCTGAAAACCTTTGTGCTGTTGAGGTTCAGAACTGAGCTTTGGTGTCTGAAAGTTCCCAAGAAACAGTAAATTGGGTAGTTTCATAGTCTTGGTTATTTCCCTGTAAGTAGGAACAAATTGATATACTATGTTAAATGGAAAACAAAATGTCTTCTTCACAACAAATAATGCACTGAAAAATGCCACCTGTAATTTATATTTGCTAGTTAGAAAGAAGGTCAAAGACGTGAGACGGCTGAAATTTGCATAAGTAATATTTCATAGTTTCAGGATTCTCAGTAGGAAGATGGAAACTCTTGTCCAGAATCCTAGGAAATTGCCACTGTTCAATTATAATCACTGCCTCCTGCATCACTGAGGAGTCTTTTCGTAATATTTTTATTGAATTTTTGTTTTGTTGTCTTCCAAGTTAATATTGTACCTAGATATTAAGTACAATCGGTCAAAAATTAAAACTTATCTCTTTGTGGGGGAAAAAGTTTAGAAAATGTATTCAATGTATCTAATAGTGAAATGGAGAAAAGACTTAATGTTAAAAAAAATACTTGATATTGACATTGAAATGGAGAGAATTAATGTTTAACAAAAACAAACAAAATCTTTATATTAACTAAGTAACATCTCCATGATGAGAAGTACTGTATTAAATATAAACCCACTATGTAAAAAAAAAAAAAAGTATGAGGCATGTATACACTACCAACTGTAAAATAGATAGCTAGTGGGAAGTTGCTGTACAACAAAGGGAGATCAACTCGATGATGGGTGATGCCTTAGAGGACCGGGACAGGGAGGGTGGGAGGGAGTTGTGGGAGGGAGGGGATATGGGGATATATGTATAAATACAGCTGATTCACTTTGGGGTACCTCAAAAACTGGTACAAGAGTGTAAAGCAATTATATTCTAATAAAGAGCTTAAAAAAACGTATGGGGGTTGTACAACACAGAGAATATAGCCAATATTTTATAACTATAAAAATCTTTAAAAACTGTGAATCACTATACCATACACCTGTAACATATAATATGGTACATCAACTATACTTCAATAAAAAATATAAATAATAAGTGAACAAATAAATACTAGTCAACCAAATAAACAGAAAATAAGCACAATAAAATGTTAACAATGAACTGCAGGAAAAAATTATCAATAATTTTCAGTCAAAAAAAAAAGTATGGGGAAAATAATGAGCCCCAAACTCTACTTAACAGTATACTTAAGAATTAATTTGAAATGGATCAGACTTGAAGGTAAAAGCTAAAACTTATAAAGCTTCTATCAACAGAACAAAACCTAGAATATCTTCATAATCATGGGGTAAAGGTTGATTGACTGGACTTCATTCAAAAATTAGAAACTTCTCATCAAAACACACCATGAATAAACAGGCAAGATACAGACTGTGAGAAAACATTCTGAACATATATCTGACAAAGGACAGTCATCTAGAACTCAATAAGACAATGCAATTATTTTTAATGACAAAAAGCCAGATACTTTGCAAAAGAAAATATCTGAATAGCCAATAAGCACATGAAAAAGTATTTAACACATGTTCACCAAAAAAGCTTAAAGAGCATTCATAGCAACTTCATTTATAAAAATGGAAATAGCTCAATTGTCCATCAAAAGAATGGAAAACAAACTGTAGTATATTTATTCAATGGAGTATACTGTACGATAAGAGAATAAACTACTGATAAACACAGCAGTACAGATGAATCTCATAAGCATTATGCTGAGTGACAGTGAGACCCCCAACACGTATGATTCTATTGCATAAAATTCAAGAAAGGCGAAACTAATCTATGACAGGAAGCTGATCAATGTTTGAGTCACTGTGGGTGGGGAAACTGGGAAGGATAACAAGGGAACTTTCTCGTGTAATGAAAATGTCCTATAATTGTTTGGGGTGGTGGTGACACAGCTGGAAAGATTTACCAAAAATTCACTGACATGCAATTAATATCTATATAATTCACTGCATGAAAACTTTGAGTTTTCATCATAAATATAAAAGAGAGGATATAAAAGCATGCAGTTAACATTTAGGGGATAAAGTATTAGAGGTTTGTCCAGTTAATTAATAAAAAATGTTATTTTATTTTTCTGAAAAAAATAGTCATGGCAGGTAGAAAACTAATTTTTCCTCCAAAATTCCTTTTCCCCTCAGAAATGAGTATAACACACTCAGGGGGAACATTAGATAGACTCAGGAAACCTCCAGGAGTTTCTAGAGTAAGGATATATACAGGGTTTTATTTTCTAGACATTCCATCTGTAAAATGGGTATATGATCTTCTTTTTCTCCAAAGAAAATCACGTAGATTAGTAAACTATAACTGGTCACAGTTTAGATCACTCTGGAATAAAAAGGCTAAAGAATCAAATATTTTACATTCAGTATTTTACTATTATAAGACTCCTTCCAACTACAATAAACTAGTAAGTATAACAGCTACAGGCAAGATAGGTTCTGTCCCCATGCAACATCTGAAAAGGTAGCTTCATTGCCAAACCAGAGGCAGAGAATTTTGCGTTGGAGTACTTTAATACGTTTTTATATTGCATATAAAGCACATAAGCATAAACCAGTAAGATGCCTTGCTGAAAACTACCTTCTTTGTGAAAGCAGGCTGTAATTCTGAACAAGTTTTCAATTTTCACACTGCTGCTAGGGTAAAACATTTTAAAGAGTTTAATTTTTTACAATGGATTCAATGACATAGGATTATCTAACAAAGTAATGGCTAATCAATAGAAGGTTTAGTTGTCAGGTGAAACATATAACACACTAAAAGGGATTGATTGCCAGACTTCTCCTTATTTACTAGAAGGTATATATTTAAAATGACACAAACTTGTTACCAGGCTGCATTCTTTTAACCTTGCAAAAAGCTGCTTAAGAAATTTGTTCAGCAGCCCTATAGCAAAACAAGATACAATATAATGAAAATGGCTAGTGATTGGAGAGGTGAGGAGGGGTATACAGGGACCTTCAGAGATAGAGAAAGAGACAGAGGTAGAGATAGAGATAGATATATAAACATCAAATCAAGTCCCCAGCAAGAATGTGGGATAGAAAAGGCAAATTAAAAAGTGACATCTAGGGAAGGTAGAACTGGGCTTTAAAAATGCCACAATGAATGCTACCGAATCTCCTTCAATAGATGCAAAGCTGTATGATCTCATTCCATGTTGCTCTTAGGGCAGATTTTTTAAGGACTCACACAACTGGGTACAATAGCCCCTCCCACCTTTTTAATGGTACATCCAGATTAAGCACTGAACACAAAATGAATTGGGCCCATATGGACCTCAACCAGCATATAAGCTGTTTCCTTTATAATTTATTCACAATATCGCAAGTCTCTATATGAAAATACACTTTTTATGGTCAATGCAACCCAGGAGTTCAATAATATTTTTTCTACTAAGTCAGTGATTACACCATTTATCAAAGAATGATTACACTGAAATAAAAATAAACCAAAACAATCTTCCTTCCTCAAAGTAATTTTAAGAAAGCTGGTTATTAAATTGCTTATTTTTGAAGAAGGGTTTTTGTAGCTAGACACAAATTGCAAAAACCATGTTTTAAAAAAAGTTATTAGACTCTGAAGGATTCAGCCAAAGTGGGAAGTTAAATAAACAAATCACTTCATCAGACTTAGAAAGATCATTTTTGTCTTACTTAAGAGACCTACATTAATTACCTTTAAGGTCTTTTACATGGACTATTTAAAATAAGTACAATTTATTTATTTATTTCAAATGAGGTGCCTCTTCCAAAGCATTAAATAATGTCTACAAATGCAAAAGCATTTTTATAAATAGGTAATTAAAACAGATGACTAAAATTAAGTCAAGCTGCAAAACATTACCCAGGATGCACTATGTTTTCTTGTGTTTTTTTTTTTAATAAAAATCTCAGGCAATTTTTTTCCATCCAAAGCCCAAAGCACTTCAAGAAAAAAAAAAAAAAGTAGGAAGTTTCATAGGGGAAAAAACACACATATATAATGAAATAATGCCAAACCCCAAACTAAGGTAGTTACAAGATAGTCCCTGAAGCATAGTTTGTCATATTGCAATTACACCTTGCCTACTGCCAAGTCAAAGTGCTTTCTACTGCCACTAGGGGGAGAAATGTCTTAACACAAAGCAACAGCAGATAGAGAATGGATTTTCTTGAGCAATTATCAGAACAAAGCTCCCCTGGCTGTGTGTACCTTCTAATTACTCAATACAATTAAAATGACTAACCTAAAACAAACAGGAAAAAAATCTGCCTGCCTGATATCAGGGACTTCATTAGAACTTTCCCCCTCATCAATCAAATCAGAAAGAAGGGAATGCTATTATATACAAACATCACAGAGCTATTAAAGGACGTAAATTCAGTGAGTTTCTCTCCGCCTCCCCCCCCCCCTTTTTTAAAAGGAAGAAAAGAAGTGGCTCTCTTGAAAAAAGAAATGTCGTGGTATTTACCCATCTGGATGCTGCTTGAAAACAAATTGTCCTCCAAAGAGCAGAAATACAGTATGTTTTCTCTCAGTTCACTGGCTTATGAATGACTTTTTGTTGTTGTTGTTGCTTTGTTAATACACACAATAATGTCATTTTCTGTGTCAGTGATGTGCTTGTTCCTCCTATTCATCCAACTGTATAAAGGAGCTATGCCAATCAGATCTCCATGCTTACACTGGGTTGTTTTAACTTTAAGTTCCTCACCACTGTTTTTTGTGCATCTACTCCAAGGTAATGTTTAGAACACAGGAATTTGGGGGAGAGGAGGGGGGAGGTGGCAGAAAAGGAAAACAGCTACTTATTCCTTCTAAAAGGCTTATGCAGTTCCTTTTATAAGGCCCGGTCATTAACAGAAGATGACAACAGAGTCATTTTTCTTTCAGCTGACAATTGTGACATTTTTCCAGCAGCGTGCAAGGTGTTGAAAACCTGGCAGCTGTTACCTCCTGGGATGAAGATACTTTTTTATCCTCCCTTGACAGTTTAACTCAGTGGGTCAGCACCTTTAAAGACTGCAAAGTATCCTTGAAGAGGATGGAAGCTTGAATTACTGCTCCCTCCCTAATCAATGTAAACGCTCACTGCAGGTGAAGTCTCCATCTATAGAGGTGCATGGGGGAGGAAAATGTAATGCCCTGAGCCAGATGGTTTTTATCTTGTTTTTAAAGAATAAAGGAACAAGCTAACAAGGGAGACAGCTACTTTGTTAGCTTCTTGGCCTCTCTCATGGCTCTGCATCCCCAGGGTTCCAGCTACACAAGAGAAAGAATACAGAAAAAACGTAAACACTTAAAGAAATATAACTAGCGGGCTGGCATCATGCTGCTTTCAAAGAGTTGAGAGAGCACTACTCAATGCTTTATTTATCACTACCCATGGTCTCAGGATGGTAAGTGGACACATACACAAAGGGAATGGGGGATGGGGGAAGGATTAGATGGAGGTCACAATTTACTCAGTTACAGAGAAAGGCAGGGTTGACAGATCCTATTAGCACCAACGTGAAGCAAAGAAGGAGTTGCCAGTTGTAAGGCTACATTTTCAAAAAGTAATGAGTACTTTTCATGTATCCTCCCAGGCCTTTGCCCTTGTCTGCAGATATGAATAAAAGCTAGGATCACAGTTGCTATGGTTTTCTTGGCTTCGCATTCTAGGAATAAAAATAAAAAGAAAATTGTAGCTACTTTGTACATCCTTTAAACAAAAGTTTACACTTAATGCCAAGAGGTCAGAAGATTATTCAGAAACTTAGAAAATTAAAAGAATACACTGCATTTCTCCCCCCACCCCCATCTCTAATGCCTTCTGATGTTGGAAATGAAATGGAAAAGCAGGTTTACAAAATGACTTGGTGACACAGGAAGTAATGTCTCCTGAATTCCTCCTTCAATATTTTCTTGTTCTGCTAATGCCTGTCAAGTTCTGGAATTATGGTTATGGTAACATAATACAAGTCAGGGAGTGTTCTTTCCTTCTCTATTTTCTATTTTGGTGTTGTTTATTCCTTAAATGTTTGATAGCATTTACCAGGATACCATATGGGCCTTTTGATATTCCAATTTTTTTAACAGACATAGGGCTAGTCAAACTTTGTTTCACCTTGTTTTGGTTTCAGTAAGTTGTGTTTTTCAAGGAATTCAACCATGTCATCGAAGATGCCAAAATTTTAAAGTTATTTATAATATTCCCTTTTACCCTTTTAATGTCTGTAAGAATTGTAGTGATAATAGTTCAGCTCCTCCAATAGTTAAATAACTCCAAGTTAACAGGCAGTGGTTATATCCTATCAACAATGGTAAAACTATACTTTAGAATAATATATATAAGCTCTAAAATTAGTTTAAAACAACACTAAATTTATTAGAACATAACTTAGCATTTTAAAATCAGTGGTGAAAGTTCCTAAAACCCCATTAGAAATAGTCTGCAAAAGAATCTCAAGTTAAGGAACTGGCCCACATGATGCAAATCCTACTTACATCAACACTAGGTAAAAGGCAGCTTTGACATCTTTTTATCTATATAACCTGACTAAAGGTGGGGCGGGGGAAGCAAACGACACTTCATTATTGTCATTTGCATTAGAAAAAAGAGGGAGCTTAAACAGCTTACACACTACATCCTACATTAAAAAAAACTAGGCAGTGGAGTAATCAAGTTCAGGGCAGTCCTGGATAGCTGCCCTGTGACCCGCTTCTATTGATCCCTGCTATTCATCACTCATCCCTAAGACTGAGAGGGCAAGCTCCTAGGGAGTGACCACCACAATAGACAGACACAAGCCAACAGTAATCTGGTTGAAGCAAAAAACCAGATGGCACTGCAATAAATTTACAAATCTGCATTCATGGGGCTGTTAAAACACCCAGAAGCTAAAAGATGCGAGTGCCCCAGGAGGATCTCCTACTTCCCCATTTCTAAAGACCATTTCTCTTTCCAAGAACATTGAGTTCATGCTCTTCACAAAGAGAATGGAGATAAAACCCTTTACAAAGAAAGGAGGGGGAAAGCCTCATGACCTAATTAATCTCCAGAGCTTGGATCTCAGCACTGAATGACAGATATTAGAAAAATCATTTTGGAGCACTAGGAGGACAAACAAAAACAAACTGAAAAATGGTTGTTAAATTAAAGCAGAGGGGGTAGAGAGAACCTGCTAAAAAAGCAATGAAAAAAAAACCAACATTAAATCCCTTTCAAATACTGCACACAACAGATCTTGCGAGTAGAAAATGATTCAATAATGTATGCATTTATTTTTAAAATGAATCAGATTAGTCCCATGTGTGACCTGCTGGTCCATCTGTATGTGCTGGACTTAATCGGCACGATTCTCTCTTCTGCTTCAGTTTGAAGTATGAGAGAGATAAATTTAGTTTAATTTTCAACAGATCAGCCTATCCATTTTCCAAATGGACCATCTGGATCAGCCTATTAAAATTAATTTATAACTTTGCAGAGTGAAAATTCGTTTGTTAGCTTAAATAAAGTTGCCAAAACTTTTTGTCATGTCATTGTTTTCTGACAGTTGTTTCTGTATAGTGGGCAGAGTGTTTCCACCTCCAAATTTATCTTATTCAATTTTGTCCTATATATTTAGATTTATAGATCAGGTGTTTATCTCCAAATAGTTAAAGCTCTAACTGAACAGTATCAATCCCTGATCATTTGGCTATTTAACAAAGCTTCCTGAACTGATTCAATTCTACTTACTACACAATTGTTTTTATAAAAAAATTTTGCCCATCCAAAAATGTTTTAACATATAGTAAATAAAAAATGAATGTGTCACAATTTCAACTACTTTCCCCCTAAATTAACTGTCTACAAACTAGAGTTAGAAGGCAGAGGTAGAAATGTTTTGGCAAGACTGAGATCTGGGTTTCAAATCACTGACTTGCTTAAACAAGTCATCAAACCTCTCTCAGCTTCCATTTTCTTCAACTATAAACTGGAAATCATATCTAGCAACTTTACAAAGTTATTGTGAGGGTTAAGTAAAATAAGAATCAAGTTCACGGTGTGTGCTCAACAAATATATCTCTTCTTTTTCTTAGAATAATGCCGTAAATGCAAGTAAATTAAAATTATTTTTACTACTGCTGGTGCTCACCTAATCCAATTTTATATGTAAAATAAGTAAGTGTATACCTGTTCTCTGACAACACTGTAAGAACTTGTTTTTGTTGCCAGTGGGAGATGGAAGATGTTAGAGGTTGCTACAGGCAGTAAGCAAAGCTAATTTTTTGACCAAATGTTTTTGAACATTTTAATTTTTAAAAACAGAGCACCATGGAATTGAACTTTCAAAGAAAAATGTTTTACCTTTGAGGAGTGGGGTCACCATGGTGAGTAAAAATTATTTTAAGGTTGTCATTAATAATGGCCTTTACTTCTAGAAAAAGCAAACAAATGCTTAGACTAAAAGGAGCTAACTTCATCATAGGTAGATCCCTTTTGATTATTATTTTTTAATGTATGAAGAATCTTAATAGAAAAGTGAGGTTTAAAGTCAACTATTCTAGTACCTGCACTTAAGATGCATTTCAAGTTATTTTTCCCAAACAAACCTTTTTTTTTATTTTGTTTTCACTACATGAAAACAACTGACTGCCCTGTACTTGTACACCTAGGATATTTTTTAAATGATTGGGAAAACAATGTTAACTAATTGAAATTGATGTCTAGAGCCAGACCAACTTCAGAGTACTCTTAATTTAAGCTCCAGTACTTAATGAATGGCAAACTGAGTGTTTCCTGTCTTTTGTTTTGTTGTTGGTAGCTTTTTATTTTAAGTAAGACTGAATTTCATACCTGTCTAAGTGAATTCTTCTCTGGTATTATCTTCCTAGGGGGTTCGCCATTATTACAGTCTTCTCTCTCTGAGGAATTCTGTGAAAGAAAGTAAGCTTTAATTCAGTTCTCATTATCTTCACTCTTATTCTGTGGGAGTAAACTGAATTACATTTCTAATTCTGTAAGCTAGAGTACCGTGTATATTTATGCATTTGTTCATTTGAAGATTTATATACATACAGACATACACTTAATGTAAAGGAAAACATATGCCCATGTATATAAATAAATGTATGTAGGGATCTAGGTGGAAAAGTATTTCATCTATATTTAAGCACTGCCCAGTAGATCATATTCATTATAAGTCTAGTTTATTGTTCTTTGAAAATGCAGGTTGGCAATGGACACAGAAAAGCTGCAGTCTATACTTAGCTGATAACGGCTTAAACCAGGATTATTGCCTTCTCTTTCAGATATTTAGTTTTAAACCATAGTAAAGGTTTGATTGGTCCAAGTTCTCATGTTTGGATCCTTAAAAAATTTTATTTCTCTTCCTCTCTTCTCAGATTTAATTTTCTTTTCTTCATTAAAAATAGCAGAGTGCTTAGTTAGCTCAAAGCAGTAAAATTTAATCAGTGGTTTATGATTACAGTCCACTCTTGTCACTATCACTTCAAACAGCAGCTAGAAGACCCTACAACATCAATGATATTTTTAAATACTTAAAAAGAGGGAAATAAAAACTCAACTGGAAGTGAGTTGAGTTCTAAATATCAACAGAGTAAAAAGGCAACCCACAAAATGGGAAAAAATCTTACAAATCATTTATCTGATAAAAGATTAACATCCAGAATATACAAAGAAGTTGTAAATACTTAGCAACAAAAAAAAAGAACAACCTGATTCAAAAATGGGCAAAGGACCTGAAGAGACATTTATCCAGGAAGATATACAAATGGCCAACAACCACATGAAAGGATGTTCAATAACACTAATCATTTCAGAAATGCACAGCAAACTACAAGGTACTTCACATTCATCAGGTAGGCTACTATCAAAAATAAAATAACAGAAAATAACAGGTATTGATGAGAATATTGAGAAACTGGAACTCTTGTGCACCTTTGGTGGGAATGTAAAATGGTACATCTGCTATAGGAAACAGTATGGTTCCTCAAAGAATTAAAAAAGAAATTACCATATGATCCAACAATTTCCACTTCTGGGTACATACTCAAAAGGATTGAAAGCAGAGTCTCAGAGAGAGATTTGTACGTCTGTGTTCATAGCAGCATTATCCACAACAGCTAAAACATGGAAGCAATGCAAGTGTACGTTGATGGATGAATGAATAAGCAAAATGTGGTATATACATACAATGGAATAATATTCGGCCTTAAAAAGGAAGGAAATTCTGACACAAACCACAACATGGATGAACCTTGAAGACACTATGCTAAGTGAAATAAGCCAGTCACAAAAAGATAAATACAGTGTGATTCCATTTCTATAAGAAACTTAGAGTGATCAAAATCATAGAGACAGAAAGTATAATGTTGGTTACCAGGGGCTGGGAAAAAGGAGGAATGGGGAGTTACTGTTGAATGGGTAAAGTGTTTCAGTTTTATGAGATGAAAAGTTATGGAGATGGACAGAGTTGATGGCTGCACAACATCATGAATGTATTTAATACCATTAAAACTTATACTTTAAAATGGTTAAGGTGGGACTCCCTAGGTGGTGCAGTGGTTAAGAATCCGCATGCCAAGGCAGGGGTTTGATCCGTGCTCCAGGAGGATCCCACATGCTGCGGAGCAACTAAGCCTGTGCACCACAACTATTAAGCCTGCACTCTAGAGCCTGTGAGCCACAACTATTGAGCCTGTGTGCTGCAACTACTGAGGCCCACGTGCCTAGAGCCTGTACTCCACAACAAGAGAAGCCATGGCAATGAGGAGCCCATGTGCCACAACTAAGAGTAGCCCCAGCTCTCCGCAAATAGAGAAAGCCTGTGTGCAGCAATGAAGACCCAATGTAGCCAACAAATACATAAATAAATAAATAAAATTTATTTTAAAAAATAAATAAATAAAATGGTTAAGGTGACAAATTTTGTTATGTATATTTTACCACATTAAAAAATAATTGAAAAAAATCTGGTAATCAACATACGTAAATCACTATCTGCAAGGCAAAATACAGGAAATCCAAATATACATTATTTGGGCTCTATTTTCCACAAATCACGAGGGTGAGTCAAAAATTACCCTCACTCTGGTTATACTAAAACTTTTGTTGGCCACACTGTCCTATCAGTGCTTTGTGTTAAAAGCTACTGCCTCCCCAGTCACTGCTGTGCAGGTATGAACATATTTATGTCAGTTCATTTGTAACTGTGGTGTGAGCAAAAACAGATGCCCCACTTGTGATCTGCACGAAAGAAGAGCAGCATGCAGTGATATGTTCTTTGTGGTCTGAGGGTGTACCTGGTGCTGTTATTTATTGAAGACTTTGTGCGCAGTATGGAGAAAGTGCTTTGTTGCAAAGAAGTGTGTATGAATGGAAGGTTGCACAAGTGTTAGCTATCAAGTAGGAGCCAGATGCCCGTCCAAGTCCACAGCTGATGACAATATTGAGTTTACACATGAAATGATTCTGTCAAATAGATGGCTAACAGTGGATTATGTGGCAAATCATTTGCAAATCAGCCATGGCTCTGCCTATGAAATAATCCACAACAGACTTAGGTTTCAAAAAGTTTGTGCTGAAGTCTAAACTTCCGATTAAATGCAGAAGACTGCTATCCAAGGGCACTATGATCTTGCATGACAATGCATGTCCACACACTTCTGCCCACACTGTCGACACTCTGCAAAAACTTCGTTTTGAGGTGTTAAAGCATCCTCCCTATAGTACTGATCTTGCTCCATCAGACCTCCACCTGTTTAGTCCCCTGAAAGCAGCCCTATGAGGATGAAGATTCACTTCTAATGGAAAAGTGAAGACAGTGGTGCATTCATGGCTCACAGCTCAGCCTAAAACATTTTTTAATGAAGGAATACGAAAGCTTGACAGATGGACAAAGTGTACTGAAAAGCAAGGAGGGTATGTCGAAAAATGATGTATTTGTCTTTTCTAAAAGTTAATTAAAACAAATCCTACAGCCAGAGTACTGATAATTTTTGACTCACTCTTGTACATGTGTAATGTTAATATTTTACAACTTGCAGCTGATTTACTCATTACATTACACATATTCATCACATTCTAACTGAGGAGTTACTTTTAGATCCAGAAATTATATCCAACATATGAATTTACCTGAAAAATTTCATACAAGTATAAAATCATTAATAGAGTATAGGATCATAACAGTTTTAAATTTAGATATTATGCATTTTTTGCTCTGTATCAAATATTACATTTTAAAAGATATTAAAGAATAAATAGCATACATATAGTATCCAAAGGCCCTCTGTGGCTAACATGTGTGTCTTGTATGTCACCTTGACAGGCCAGGACATTAAGGTGTTCCTTTTGGGCAGAAATCTCTTATAAGGTTTAACTTGATAATTTTACATTTGCAATGATCACTTTAAATTAAAGGTCCCTAAAATTAAGACAAAGAAGAATAAGAAATGTATGTTACAAGCAAGGGACAGAGGCTCAATAACTTCAGAATTCTGCTTTTCTCCTCCATTTTAGGGAAAAAAAGGAATGCAGACTACCAAAAAATGAAGGAGAGATACAGTTGAGTTAATGACTATAAAGCATTCCAGGGAATTCCCTGGTGGTCCAGTGGTTAGGATACCATGTTTTCACTGCCGAGGGCCTGGGTTCCATCCCTGGTCAGGGAATTAGGATCCCATAAGCCACGCAGAATGGCCAAAAAAATTCAAAACTAAAAAATAAAATAAAGTGAAATGAAATGAAGTAAAATAAAGCATTCCAGATAAGGAAATTAGCAATATTCACCATTATAAGAGAATCAAAGGAAGGCAAAGGTCAACATTAAACCCATAAAATCAACTGTATATTTCACTTTTCTTAAAAAAAAAAAAAGTACAGATCAAATGTTTTAAATGTCAAAACTAAATGTCTTATATAATAAAAACTTAAGCCAGTATTCAGTTTTAACTGTATTCAATTAAGCCGGTATTCAACTTTTTAAACTTAAAATTTGCAAGTAACTACTTCTCAGACCATGAAGTTCTACACCCATAAAATGCCATTTCAGATTACCTGAACCTGTTTAATTCAATGTAAGGTGCCATACTTCAAAACTGTTTTTTTTAATGTCATTATAATAAAGTTGGAAGCCTAATTACTTTTTGGTAGAAGTTTGTTACACTGAAGACATTATAAATCACATTTTTATTTTACAGGTGCTTGGGATGAAACAAAATTGATGGCAAACTCTCTATACTAAATTATATAGTGAAAAACAGTGATGTGAACCTAATAGGATGAGTAGTGGCTATCTAGCCCACATCAACAATTGTCTTCCACCTGACCCTCTATTTTATCTGATTTAGATGGTAAACTACTGAGTGGGTATTATAAGAATGTCTAAGGTATTAAAAGATGAAAGGAGCTAAAGGATAATTACTACTTGAGAGCAGAACACAGAGCTGTAGAGAAGCTCCTTTTCCTTCTCCGCCCCATCAGGGCAAAGGATATATTATATATTGTGGTGGTGTTGTATTTTTATTTTAAAGTAACTCAACATTAACAAGCAGGAAAAAGAGAAAAACATTGTTACAGCTAGTTCTTTTTAGATAGATTAACCCAACATTTTTTACTCTTTTTTCCCAACTTCTTTTTACTCATTTTTTACTTTTACTGGACAATCCACCATGAGAAAACAAATCAATACAAAAAAATTCAACTCTTTTTGTTGCATAAAATAGAGGTAGGGGGACTTCCCTGGTGGAGCAGTGGTTAAGAATCCGCCTGCCAATGCAGGGGACACGGATTTGATCCCTGCTCCAGGAAGATCCCACATGCCACAGAGCTACTAAGCCCATGTGCCACAACTATTGAGCCCATGTGCTGCAACTACTGAAGCCCGTGCCTAGAGCCTGTGCTCCACAACAAGAGAAGCCACCACAATGAGAAGCCCTTCCACCACAACAAAGAGTAGTCCCGGCTTGCCGCAACTAGAGAAAGCCTGTGTGCAGCAATGAAGACCCAACGAAGCCAATAAATAAATACATAAATTTTCAAAAAAAAAAAAAAAAATAGAGGTAGAGACATTAAACAGTCATGATATCAGGAACAAGGAGTAAGGTACCTTCCTAATAATGAAGAGGAGAGCCTGAAAGCCAGTGAATAAGAAATTAATACTCTACAGTCTTGATGGTAGCTGGGAATGATGGGATAGTTGTGTATACCTAATAGTCACCTCGGTAGTTCTCAAAGCCTGTGCTCTCCAACGTCAGCCAGGAGAGCTACTCAGCAGCACAGTTATTCCTTGTATCTTTAACTATGATGCATCCCAATAAGCAATGTTCATAACTGCCCTGGGTCATCAACCTAAATTATGTCCAATAAGTTCTACTTAAGGTATCTAAAAGATGCAAGTAAAACGTATCACACAAATTAGCGGGTGACAAATAACAGGATAGTTACATAATCTCAAAATCTTTCTCCATAACATACTTAATAATTACAAAAGAAAAAAAAAGTAGCCTCGCAGTGGAGAGATCTGGTAGACACCACCTTAATCTTATGTGCCTCTTGATATGATATACTGAGAAGAACACATTATTACTTCTGAGGTAATCTTGTCCAAAACACATAATCTCAATCTGATCATGAGAAAACAACAGACTAGCCCAAAATGAAGGATATCCTATAAAATTACTAGTCTGTACTTAACAAAAAAATGTCAAGGTCATAAAATACAAAGAAAGACTAAGGAACTGTTTCAGGTTAAAGAAAATTAGAGACATAAACTGACTGCAGCTTGTGATTTGAGGTTATTGGAGTGGCTGGGGCAGTGGGGGGCTGAAACAAAATTGATGGTAAACTCCTCTGCACTGAATTATACAGTGAAAAATAAGAGATCTGAGACTAACAGGATAAGTAATAACTATCTAGCCTATATCTACAATTTTTTCCTCCCCACCCTTTACTTTATCTCTTCTTGATGGGTAATTATTGAGTGGGTATTATGACATAAGGTTTGAATAAATGACATTATTGGAATAACTGGAAAAATTTGAAACAAGTCTGTAGATGAACTAATAACACCATATCAATGTTAATTTCCTGATTGTTTCCCCACTTCTAAAATTTACATATGGAAAATTTTATTCTTTTTTGTTGTATACGTCTATGAGTTTTGACAAAAGCATAAAGTTGTAAAACCACCACCACAATCAAGATGTAAAGCAATTTCTTCACCTCCCAAATCCCCCTTGATAGTTACAACCCCTTTCCCCAGCGATCACTGATTTTTTTGTCTCAATAATTTTGTCTTTTCTAAAATGTCATAAAATGAATCATATAGTATGTAATTTTTTGAGTCTGTCTTTTTTCACCTAACATAATACATTGGTGAGATTCACTTGTGTTCTTGCATCTATCAGCAGTTCTTTCCTTTTTACTGGCAAGTAGTATCACTGTATGGATGTACCAAAGTTTTTGTTTATACATTCAAGTTCCTGATTTTGACAATTTGTCCTGTGGTTATTTTTTTTTAATTGACATACAGTTGATTTACAATGTTTCAGGTGTATAGCAAAGCGATTCAATTATACATTTATATCTACTCTTTTGCAGGTTCTTTTCCATTACAGGTAATTACAAGATATTGAATATAGTTCCCTGTGCTATTTGTCCTTATTGTTTACCTATTTTATATATCGTAGTAGTGTTAATCCCAAATTCCAAATTTATTCCTCCCCTCCTTTTCCCCTTTGGTAACCATAAGTTTGTTTTCTATGTCTGTGAGTCTATTTCTGTTTTGTAAATAAGTTCATTTGTATCATTTGTACTGTGGTTACTTAAAAGAATGTCCTTAGTTTTAGGAAATACAGAAACATTTAGGGGTAAAAGGACATATGTCTGTAACTAGCTTTCAAAGAGCTCAGAAAAAATAAGTAAATGGATGTTCAGATATATATATATATAGTTATACACACACACATATATGTGTATAAATAAAGATGAAGCAAACATGGTGACATGTTAACATCTGGAGAATCTGTGTGAAAGTATAAGGGGATTTTTTGTACTACTCTTTCAACTTTTCTGTAAATCTGTCAAAAATTAACCAAACAAATGAAACCTAGAAGAAAATATGTTAAGAAATGGACAAACAGAAGTCAGATAAATGAAAAATAAATTGAGGGAAAAAAATCCTTCAATAAAAATAAAAATTATATTCTACCTCTTAACTCTGAGCCAACTGGAAAAACCTGACTGCTCACAACAATTCATTCACAACACTTAGATGGAACATTTCATTATAGTAAATCATTTGCAGAATGTGCTATAGTCCTGGAGTAACAACAGAGTATAAATATTAGCATTATATTAAAAAATTTCTGTAAAAGATACTATATAACTTGTTACCTTTCATATTAACTTGAATATTTATCTATTTACCCAGCATTTACTAGGTTAGAATTTTAAAGGGTAGAATAAAAGCCTCACTGACAACTTTGAACTTAACTTCAAACTGGAAGCATTAGAGTTAAAACATCTGCAGACATGCAGACATGGTAACAGAAATTTGGGTAGGAAAAAGTCAAAGTGAAAAACTGCTAAGGCTCATGCATTAGATCTCAGGGATGTACTGTGGATAAAATGTTTCCAGAAGTTACTTGGGGGTGAATAAAAAAGAAAAATGAATCACATTAAAAAAAAAAAAAGTCTCAAAATCAACATATCCAAATTTGTTTTGTTGTTGTTTTTTGTGTTTTGGTTTGGACCGCATCGCACGGCATGCGGAACTTTCCAGACCAAAGATTGAACCTTCACCCCCTGCGGTGGAAGCATGGAGTCTTAACCACTGGACCACTAGGGAAGTCCAACATATCCAAATTTAAAGCAATTTTTACTATTCTCAACCATTCTAGGCTAGCTCTTTCCTTCTCAACTTTTCTTTCTATCCCAGACAAATTCTCAATTTTTATTTACCCCCCCCCACCTTTTTTTTTTTATTTGAATGGATTGAGCCAATTTCAGGTCTTCAATTTTTCCTTGAGTCATCTATTTTAATACATCTAACCATAATTTTGCATTTTGCTCTAGTCTAGACTGCCAGCACTTCTTACCAGTGCTGTTATTGTTGAGATAGCCTTCTGGCATGCTTGCCTAAATATGTATCTGCTCCATTCCATATACTACTGTCAAAATCACTGTTCTAAAAAGAGGTTACTCCCTTGCTAAAAACCTTTTATAGCTCTCGGTCACTTACAGCATAAGTCCAAACTTCTTAGTATAGATCTGGCCAACTTACCTTTCCATCAACAATCTGGCCAACTTACCTTTCCATCAAACTCTCTTATACCATTTACATATTATTCATCATTCCCCAAAATAAGAAAAGCACTCTCTCATCCTTGTGCTTTCACGAATTCTATTTCCTCAACATGTAATAGCCTTATTTTCCAATCTCTTCATCTACTAGAATCCTGATTCAAAAGCCAACTAAAATAATACCTTCTCTGAGAAGGTATTACCCCCTCTTCCCCTGACTCCCACCTTACCTATCCCTAGTTGGAATTAATTACTCTGAATTAGCACTTTATTTCTATTTGGAAACTTATTCTTTATATCTCTCTGTTATATCCCTATATGAATAAGCTTTCCACTCCAACCTTGCACTGTAGATTTCCTCAGGGCAGGGCCAGTTTGTTTTTCATCTTCATTTTCCAGTGGCTCGGCACAAAGACTGAGAGCAAAATATGAATTTTTAGATGTTTATTAGATTGAATACTATTGCCAGATTAATCTTCCTTAATCACCACTACTGTCGTGGTGGTCTTCTTTCCTCAAAAATTTTTAGTGGCTCTTTGTTTCCATGAAGTTAAATATGAAGTCCTAGGCCTGGTTTTCAAGATGATTAAATATAAATTTCTAGGCCTTGTTTTCTAGATGTTCCAGAATTTCCTGCCACATTATATCAAGTTACTTCCCCCAACATACATTTTTCTGGGACTTCCCCGGTGGCGCAGTGGTTAAGAATACGCCTGCCAATGCAGGGAACATGGGTTTGATCCCTGGGCTGGGAAGATCCCACATGCTGTGGAGCAACTAAGCCGCAGAGCAACTAAGCCTCTGTGCCATGACTACTGAGCCTGAGCTCTACAGCCTGCAAGCCGCAACTATTGAGCCCACATGCCACAACTACTGAAACCCATATGCCTAGAGCCCATGCTCTGCAACAAGAGAAGCCACTGCACTGAGAAACCCATGCATCGCAACAAAGAGTAGCCCCGGCTCGCTGCAACTACAGAAAGCCCATGTGCAGCAAACAAAGACCCAACACAGCCAATAAATAAATTAATTTAAAAAAAACCCATACATTTTTCTGCCCTAGTTAAGCAAGTCTCTTCATAGTCTCATAAACATGTGATCTGATCTTGAAATTTTCAGGCTAGAAGGATCCTTAATGCTAGTCTAGAATTATAAACACAATTATTTAATTGATTTGAATCCTGTTTAAACTGTCTTCTTCTCTAAGAAAGCATAAAACTACTCTATCTTATTTTACTGGAAATTCCTTAACATTTTGATTTGGTCCACACAATTTGGCACTTAAGTAGAGATGTTACTCTCAACTACCCAATAAGACCGCAAGCTTATTGGGCAGTCTTTGTGGCTCCCTCTACCTCCCAACACATTACATAATATACAGATAATAAGGGCTTAATTAATAATTGAAACTCTACACCCACATCATCCAGCTAGCTTTAAAAATGGTTTTCATAGTAGAAAAACTTAAAAGTGAAAGCCCAACTACAGTCCTATCATCCCATCACTTTATTTATTTATTTGGCCATGCCACGCAGCATGTGGGATCCTGGTTCCCCAACCAGGGATCGAACCTGTGTCCCCTGCATTGAGAGCATGGAGTCCTAACCACTGGACCACCACAGAAGTCCCCATCCCATCACTTTAATACCAGTATAACTTAGAGGAGGAGTTTGCAAGCTCCTGCTCTAAATAAAGTTTCTGTAAATAATGTGTTAGTGAAACTTAGCCACCCTTGTTCATTACCTTTTGTCCGCGGCTGCTTTCACACTGCAATGGCAGAGGTGAGTAGTCAGGACAGAGATCCTATAGCCCACAAAATCTCAAATGTTAATTATCCTTTACAAATAAAGTTTGTCAATGCTTCATTAAGAAAGAAAAGTTCCTCTGTTGATAAGCAAAGCATTCCTAACTTTTCAGAGGTTTATGGCTGGAGCAATATTCTCCACGACCTAGTAAGTGGCTTATTTACTGTTTTCAGTTATCTATTCCAACACACAACTCCTGATGACATGGATAATTAAGAGTTGATTATATAATCAAATACAAAACTACACTAATTTAAACAGTGATGAAAAGTCAAGCCACTCATAATGACTTATAATAATCTTTGAGTAAGCATCTTGCTCAAGGTTGGATGGTGCAACAGAGCCTGAGCCTGTTTGAATAGACATCTGTTATAAATAAAATAACCAGCTCTAAAACTAGAAGTAACATTTTCCACCTATGCCACGTTCTTCACTGTGAGAATTCAATGGTCTCTGTAACCAGGAAAATTGTATCATTTTGGCAAAGCAAGTAAATTGTTGTGAATTAAAACTATGATTTTCAATCACTTGTTCATCATCATGTAAAATGACAACCCATGTGAGGAGAAAAATCTTGAGACCAATTTCTATAGCTAGTTACAAACATCATATCATAGGCTTGACCTGTAAATTAGTAACTGGATTAATATTTTTTCCATTACCTTATTACATGATTTGGAGCTGATTATAGCCTCCAAATATATATGATTTACAATTTTCAAAAACAGGAACAATTATTCTTCTACAAGGTTAAAAGATGATTTAGCTACATAAATAAAAATCATTCAAACTTTTCAATGAAAGGTGACAAAACATTGTGGGGGAGCTGTGGGGGGTGTTTAAACAAATTTTAATTAATTCTTCTAGGATACAATGGAGAAAATTTAGGTCATTTAAGTTCAGAAGCTGATTGAAGAATCCTACTCAAGGACCAGTTTTAGGGAGGGCCTCAAGTATCCTCAAAAGATAATACTCTCTGGCATGTTTTCATGCACATTGCTGCTCCAGCATGTTCATCATTTGACATATTCTATTAAACCACAGCCATATCAAAGCCTCCCTATACTGCTCAACTTCAACAAGATCCACTAGTTAAAGCTTTCAAGAAGTGGTATTTTTTAGTAATAACACCAATCCAAGCATAGTGCTAGGAACCGGATAGAATGGAAAGCACTCTCTGGGACAACCAAACACAGAACTTCCATTAGTACTGCCTCACTCCCTATGACAAAAGTCCAAAAAACACCAAGTAGGTTTTTCCCTCTGCTACAGTGTCCAACACTAATTATAAAACACAGATGCAGCCTTTCTCAGAATGCAAAGGCATTGTGTATATTTGCAAAGAACGGCTATTTTTTATGCTTCCAAATTCTTAATCCTGTTTGGAGCTGTCAGTGGGGGTTAATGGAAGCCTTGGATAGGAGAATTCCAATCTGGTTGGCAGATGGATAGGTTGGTTATAGCTGCATAACTATGTCTTGCCTGCAGGCACAATTCAAAACACTGTTAAAGCAATATAAAGTCTCTGTCAAGCTGAACCATTTGGATCAGTGGCAAGGAGAAATAATAATAAAAAAGAAGTTCATTTCTGGGCCTTGTGCATTTATGCTAGTATGCAGAAACTGATTAATTGTCATAGTGTGCTGGTCTTCTATACCTCAGATTTCTACTTCTGGAGTAGATTTTGCATGCTAATATAATCATTCTCCCTCTTGAGACATTAGCAAATAATCAAATGAAAAACAGGATCATAATTTACTGAGATTCAAGCAATTCTCTATGCAAATTTGACTTGTTATTGCTGCTGCCTCGTTAATCTGAATGCCTTTGACAAACTCCTTTGATTTATGAACTCGTGACAACTCCAATGTGTATATATTTTGCTAGATTGACATTATCATTAAGAGTGGGTGGACTGAGCTCACATGAATGGCTGATTTTATTCGCTGGTGTCTGCTGCTCAACAGCTGAGCATCTCCTCCTCACAAAGCCCCTGAGCGTCAGGCTCTTCCCATCTTCCCATCCATTCAT
This sequence comes from Hippopotamus amphibius kiboko, assembly GCF_030028045.1. Classification (NCBI taxonomy): domain Eukaryota; kingdom Metazoa; phylum Chordata; class Mammalia; order Artiodactyla; family Hippopotamidae; genus Hippopotamus; species Hippopotamus amphibius. The sequence continues at coordinate 28,678,454 of NC_080190.1, forward strand.
CATCTCGATGTTAATTGGCCCAGGCTTTAAGCAAATTTTCAACACGATTTAAAGGCACGATGACACTGATTACTGACCCTCTGCCATACGGTGCCTATTGATTAACCTGACAGAGATGATGAGCTTGAGGGAAACTAGGTGTGTGGGGACCTCAAGGGGAAAAATATATTGTCTATGCAGGCAAACACTTGTCATTACCTCACAAGCCAGAATTTGCACAGCAGACATTCTTAAAACACACTACTGCTTTAACACCTACAGCTAACGCAAAAAGTGCTTTCTGTATTCAGATGTTACAGATATGTCATTTCAAAGCGCATGACACATTCAGTATTTAGAAGAACTCCCCAGATAGATGGCTGCCTTTGAACCAATTATGCTTGTGCTGGCTGATGTATGTATTTTAGGTTAAATGCAAAGAAAGTGCTGGGTGGCCTGGCAATGTTGTATCATATCAGAAAAGAATTAGAATAGGAAAACAAACTAGGTTCTGGAAAATAGAGGAAGGAAGAAAGGAAGTAGTAAAATTGTCTGCTGCCATTCCACCACTACTACAATAAGCTACCATTCTGTCACTATTACAATAAGGTACTCTAAAAAAGGAAGAAAACCACCATCTGATTTTACAAATTTTGTTTTCTATTCTTTAAATACTGCTACCTGATTCCAACTGTCAAACTATTTCTAGCATAGAAATTACCAATAACTGAATATTTTAAAATAAAACTAAGTAATATTTAAGTCTAACAAACATACCCCTTAAATTCTTGCTTGCCCATTTCCAACAACTGCTGCACAAACTGCTGTACTTAGGGAAATTGTGCAGGACATCTTAAGTTGAGCTTCATGAGAAAACTAAATGCTTCATCATTTGAGAAAAAATAGTAAAGTTCATAATGAATAGTTACTGAGCACACATGTTAATAACAAATAAAAATCTGTTTTAAGATGTGCAAATTTACAAAAGCAAAGTCATGCAGCACACTATCGAGGATCAGACAAAAACCATCGTTAGATAGGGAAGGTTCTTATTTAAAACAAAGGTAACAAAATATGTTCCCTCTGGCCACACACATCACCTTGTTTACTTACGAGTCCTGGGGGGACAGCCAATATATAATTTTAAACACGGAGATTCTGGAGCAGCTCTAACAGTTATTTCAAAGCTAAAATAATAGAAAACTGAACAACAGCCCGGCTGTAGTCCTATTACAGTGACATGGGCTGTTAATGTAAGAGATCAAATGTTTTTCAAGTCAAACAGCATTGGTGCCTGTTATACTGGAACATGCAGCTTACTCCCTAAAAGCCTGCCTCCTGCTCTTTTAAGATAAACAAGCTCAACTAAGCACTGAGATATTCTGATAAGAAGATGGAAGAGACGAGCTGCACCAGGGAGTGACAAGGCAAGGACATGAAGGAGCAGAGCTGCTTTTGTTAACTTTCAAGTTATAGAATGTATCATAATACAGCATTTTAATATTTCACTATTAAAAGTATAGCTAGTTCAAGAAGGGAGATTTCTATCAATAAATATGAGGAACAGGAAAAAAAACTAAAATAGTTCTCTTTTGTGAATAGGAGAGATATTACACAGCTGTCTGAACACATTCAGCTTTGTGACTTCTTAACCAAAGGTTTGAACATTAACTTAGCAATGACTATGAGTACTATATAAAAGTTTGTAATTATGTTAATATGCTCCACATCAGAAGTAATAGTCCATTTAAACTCTAAAGTTTTCTCTTTTTTTCACTCTAAAGGCTTGATTTAAAAACAAACAGAAAAACTTCATACCTTGCCCTTTCAAGTAGTTTTTTTTTTTCACATTTTATTCGCTTAACAACCCAATGCAGTCACCAAACCTCATCTATTTAAAACAATGGGGCTTAATATTTTAAAAATCTTAGAAGGTTTGCAAAGGGAGCATATATATACTTCTGCAGGTTGTTTGTTTTTTCTCGACAGAACCAAGAAGACTATCATCCGTTCAGAATAAAATGAATTTCATGCATATGCTTTCATTGTTTAAAATACAATAAAAATGTACAAGTAACTAAACAAGCACAGTAAAATGAATAAAGATTAACCAGGGGGATTTAGGATAGAAAGACATACATAATTAAAAAAAAAACAATCTCACCTATTATGGTGAGCGAAGGTATAAATAGTTTAATTTACTTCTCTTACCTTTAAATCCACCTGAATCTAAAAGAAATTTCGGGGGCTTCCCTGGTGGTACAGTGGTTAAGAATCTGCCTGCCAGTGCAGGGGACACAGCTTCAAGCCCTGGTCCGGGAAGATCCCACATGCCACAGAGCAACTAGGCCTGTGTGCCACAACTACTGAGCCTGCGTTCTAGAGCCCGAGAGCCACAACTACTGAGCCCACGTGCTGCAGCTACTGAAGCTTACATGCCTACATCCTGTGCTCCGAAACAAGAGAAGCCACCGCAATGAGAAGCCTGTGCGCCACAAAGAGTAGACCCCCCTCGCTGCAAATAGAGAAAGCGTGCAAGCAGCAACAAAGACCCAATGCAGCCAAAAAATATTAATTAATTAAAAATTTAAAAATAAAAGAAAATTTTTTCCTTTTCAAGATAGAACCTTCATGCTTATATGTTTAGAACAGACCCTTTCATGCCACAATTTTCTTTGCTGCCATATTTACACAATATTTCATCCAGTGAACCTATGTATATAGTTTTGTGTGAATTAAGAGACAAACATTTGCTTCTACTAATAAGGACATCTGGTTATTTTTGTAACTCAAAGACATCTGCATTCTGTAGATCTTTTTGATTTCTCAAAATGGGGTTGAGAACTACAGAATCCTTAGGATGCGTGCCAAAATCCGTTCTCTCTGCAGAATAGTTATTTCTGTCATTCCTGTTCCTGATTTTTTCCTGCTAAATGACTTTTACCACCTTGGATAACTTCCCTGCCTTGGTGTTCCCATTTTATTACAATTCAACTATATTGTAGAAGAAATTTAGGATTCCTTTAAAATTGATAAACTGTAATATCCCCAAATGCCAATCCACTTTGGAATGAAAATAAAATCATCCCAATAAGTAAATTTATGGAAATCAGATTGGGCTCAGTTAAGATTTGTGTTTAGGTGTCTATTTCTACTGTGCACTATCCCTTATTTAATTACTCTTTTTTCCTTATTATTATTAAGAAATTATTATTCTGTGGGCTTATTATCCTATGGACTTTTCCACGAATTATACAAAGTCTATTATACAAAATTTTCTGGTCTTTAAAATTACAAATACAATCTCCACTCATTGACTTATATAGATTTTTGGTTTCCGAGGGTGAATAACATGGTCCAACACAGGTGTTGAAAGGTATGCCTTAAGAATAGCAACTTACTGGTATGAAATCAAACATCATACTTTGCTTTATAGCCCTTGCTTTCCTCTTAAAGTGCCAACTAGGTAAACTATACTCCTTATTCAGGATACCTGAGTTTAAGCTCTAACTTTTGCTTTTACTGTATTTAAATTCTGTTTTCTCATTTTCTGCTCATCTCCACTACAGAAATTTTTAAATATATATATACATATATTTATATATAATGAGGGAAAATATGTTTTTAAACAGAAAACAACTAATGTAATTCACACTGACTACATTCTCACAGGTCTCTAAGTAGCCAGACACCAAGGAAGTGTTGGCCTAAAGGATTTAAAATTTAAGTAAGAAGGCTTCTATTTCTGAAGGGTCAAAGGTTATAAACATCATTTCATGTCTTTAATTTTTCATTTGTTAATATTACCAAACAACAAAATAAAAAGAAAACAGATCAACTTTGAGTTCTACCAGGAGTGGTCTGATAAATTTATTTGGGAGGATGGCTAATTTTACTACCCCAGGGACAAACAACCTTGTAGAGTTGTTGTTAACAATGCTCTTTGATGTGTAAGTAACAAATTTAAAAAGATTTTTCTTTTTCTTCAATAGAAGATTATTTTTCCTATAACAATGCAAATGGTCTCTACTTAAAGGATATGTTTGTATGTTATTCTAACAAAAGTATTTCTCTTAAGCCTATGGTTTTAAATTACCTAGAGAATGGTAATCTTCCATTTTACTAAGTATATAGAATTTTGTTTGTACATTTCCAGCAAATCCCATAAATAGTTTGATTGTGGTGTCATTACTTTCCACACCATAACTGTTCTTAATCTAAAGAATCACAAGAAATCTACATTATTTTCTTTTCTCATAATTACTTGATAAGTCATTACAATTATAAAAAGCAAAAGTTTCACTGTCATTTAGCAGTACAGAATTTTTTTTAAAAATATTAATGACCCTTTATTGATTAAAGAAAAAAAAGTCAGAAACATTAATCTAAATGCTTGAGAATTATATTGCCTTGGAGCAGCATCTCAATTTTAAAGTGGCTTTTTTTAAAAAAAAGATAATCATTTGGGCTTCCTAGGTTGTGCAGTGGTTGAGAATCCACCCGCCAATGCAGGGGACACGGGTTCGATCCCTGCTCCAGGAAGATCCCACATGCCACAGAGCAACTAAGCCCATGCGCCACAACTATTGAGCCTGAGCTTTAGAGCCCGTGAGCCACAACTACTGAGCCTGAGCTTTAGAGCCCGTGAGCCACAACTACTGAGCCCATGCACAGCAACTACTGAAGCCCACACGCCTAGAGCCCGTGTTCTGCAACAAGAGAAGCCACGGCAATGAGGAGCCGTGCACCACAACGAAGAGTAGCCCCCACTCACCGCAACTAAAAAGAAAGTCCGCGCACAGCAAAAAAGACCCAACACAGCCAATTTAATTAATTAATTTTTAAAAAAAGATAATCATTTAAGCATAATTTTTTTTAACTGAAGTGTAGTTGATTTACAATGTTGTGTTAGTTTCACATGCACAGCAAAGTTATTCAGATATGGCTACCTATATATTCTTTTTCAGATTATTTTCCATTATAGGTTATTACAAGATATTAGAGTAGATCCTTGTTTATTGTATATATACACATTTTATTTTCTATATAGTAGTGTGTACCTGTTAATCCCAAACTCCTAATTTATCACCCCCCTTTCCCCTTTGGTAACCATAAGTTTGCTTTCTATGTCTGTGAGTCTACTTCTGTTTTGGAAATAAGTTCATCTGCATCTTTTTTTAAAATTTATTTAATTTATTTATTTATTGGCTGCATTGGGTCTTTGTTGCTGCACTCAGGCTTTCTCTAGTTGTGGTGAGCAGGGGCTACTCTTCATTGCAGTGCGTGGGCTTCTCATTGCAGTGGCTTCTCCTGTTGTGGAGCACAAACTCTAGACATGTGGGCTTCAGCCTAGTTGTGGTACGCAGGCTCAGTAGCTGTGGTGCACAGGCTCTAGAACGCAGGCTCAGCGGTTGTAGCACACAGGCTTAGTTGCTCTGCGGCATGTGGGATTTTCCTGGACCAGGGATCGAACCTGCGTCCCCTGCACTGGCAGGCAGATTCTTAACCACTGCGCCACCAGGGAAGTCGCTGCATCTTTTTTTTTTTTAGATTTCACATGTAAGCATGATTATTTAATTGAATAAATAATGATTCACCAATTCAGATTGGGATAATTTAATTTAATCAATGATCTCTTATAATCTGTTATTAGTATCATCAATGGTATTTTGTTGAGTTATGAAATGAAAAAAATCACTAACTTCAGAGTTTGATAATGAATGATGTGACAGATATCAAACGTTGGCTTTAATACTGCAGTACTCGTTCTTTGAAGTACAGAACCTGCGAATACCATAATAGCCAACTTTGGTATTAAAGTTTGTTTGCCACAGTTTCCTCTTGTGGAAACCAATGTACCTTATGCTCTTGCAGACAAGGAAGGAAGGAATGGTAGACTTCAACTATCACTGACTGCAGTACAAAGGATATTCCGAGTAGCGGCTGGTAAAGAAAGCACAGCCATTTCTAAATGCCAGTAGCTCCCAGCATCTCCTTTCCTTTTGAGTAGAATAAAGTCTGTAAGCACTGACTGGTGGGTCATTCGACCCACAGGGGCCTGGAAAGGTTTCAAGAATAACAGAGGTCATGTAATTGCCAAAAGTGCATTAGCCACTCAATCATAATGGATAATTAAATGACCTACATGATTCCTGAAATAGCTGCTCTATATTTGGTCTATTACTTGCGTCCCTCAAGATAAGCTACTCATATGGTCTGCCTTGACCTGCAAAAGTCCAACCTGTGCCTGAAAACTAGCTGAATGCTTCTGTTGTTCTGCAAAACCCCTCCCCACCTCCAAGTAGTCATGCCCCAGACTATGCTTTCAAGAGGACACACACACACAAATCAATCTTGTATCCTTCTCCCTATTGTGCTCTATGGAATACAAATGACTAAACCAAAGAAAAAAAATTAGTAAATTCCAAGCTTAGATCTTTGGGGGACAGAAAGAAGAAGAAACATACAAACTACAAAGAAGGAAAGTCATGATAAAATTTTTTTAAAGTTTTGCTCAATATGCCTCCAAAGAATTTTACATTGATTACAAAGCTAGTCAGGAATTTTTTGTGGGTAGCAAGTCATTAAAACTCCAATTGCCTGAACTGCAATTTTGATATGTGGGCTATCAGAATCTTTCCTGGCCTAGATTTTAGTCCATACAGAAAGCAAACTGCTTCTTAACAAAATAAAATATACATGGAACCAACTGTTTTATAATAGCGGTAGCAAAGGGAACAAGAATCTATATGCTTCACACTTTCATCTCTTTAAACAGTTCAACAATCTGACTATACTATTTGATCAGAAATACAACCAAGTAGAAGCCAGCTGCATGAAATGGCAAAAATGTACTGGAGAATATGCTTCTTCAGGAGAAAAAAGTCTGCCTGTGGCCCTAGAGGAAGCTGCACATCAAGCAAACACTGCAGAAAGAGGCAAGAGACAAGTAACCAAAGACAACTCCACAATAACGGCAAGGGACAAGGGATATGAGGGACAAAAGAACTCACATTTAGAATACCTTGGAGGCTACTAGGATTTTTCCCTTTCCACGGGAAATTATGTAGCTTGAGGCTACTGACTACTCTGGTCTCTTACTAGTGCATGAATGGCTTATTAAACCTAGAACATATCTGTTTTAGTTAACTTCTGGGCAGGGGGGGTTAGAGGGGGAGAAGAGAACAAAATGTACTTAAATGCTGAATTTTTTCTCCAGGCTGAATGCCTTTCATCCAATAAGACATTCAAAGCAGTGACCCAGCAAATGGATTGAAAAAGCAATCTTCCGTCCCAATGCCACATTATCATTCCTATTCAGTATTCTCCATGAGATATCTCAATCAGCTGTGTGTAAGTGACAACGCAGCCCATTGCTGGGTTAATTAAACATTTGACTTTAACACCCTCCCCGTCATTAAGCAAATAAAAACAGATAATTCAAACTGCACTTCATCCTCAGGGTACACAACACACGTCAAAATTAAGAGAGTCCAAGGCCTCTGGGGAATTCTGCTGGGGCTATAATCAGTTTAAATCTTATCTGGTTTATCAATTATTCTATTGATTAAACCAAAGCGGTTATGCACAACTCCTCTGCCACATGGGATTGATGTCAGCAGAGCAAGAAAATAACTCCAGGAGGTTCCAAACTGATTTAGAAAGAGACCAACAGACAGACCAATAATAGTCGATTATTACATACCAGTGATCCATATACTGAAGAGTTGATTCTTAGTTTCAGGAGGGTGAAGTGAACTGTTTCCAATCACCATATCCCCCTGCTACACCTTACCACTGGCTTGAGTAAATTTATGTCTTGGAAGATCAACACATTTTCTACTGATTTAAACAGAAGCTAGCATGCTCAGCGGTTGAAATATTTTATAGATACAGACGCTAAACTGTAACAGAGAAAATCTCCAACAAGGAAAACTAAACTTTTTTCTAATCTTCTTACCTGTCCGCATATGACCAGGAACATGCACGGATGAAAGGGCACATACTTGCGAACTGATTCTCCTAAAAATATGTAATCGCCCAGCTATTACAGTATCCTAAAACACCAAATTCTTGAAAAAGAGAATCTAAGAAATCAGAGACTTTACCATAGATTCAGAGTCGTGACTCCTTTTATTAATTTCAAGGGCAAACATCTTCAAAACCATTAATAACAATGAAAATACAGAGCTGTATCTTCAAACAAAATGTTGATATCCAAGACCTAAGATATGGAATTCCTATTGAATTTTTTAAAACACAATTTTGATACTCTCCTGCTCAATCCATGTGTAATATCCTTCAAATGTCCAGAATCCTTATCACCTCAAGGCCATGCCCTCCTATACATGAGAAAAGCACTAATAAAGCCTACCCAAAAAAAGGCGGGGGGGGGGGGGGTTAAAACTACTCCACACCTTATATTCATGCATTCATAGCTGTGCTCTTCAGAAACAACTGTTCACTGCTATGTTGGCACCACATGTGCAACCAACCATAATTTAACTTATCTCCTTCAGATTTTTTGTTTTCAGGCAGACTAAGTAAGAAACCTGCATTAGCATGCTGCATTCTACACTCACCACTAGAAATACTGAGGGTGCTATTTGTAATTGTATTCTTTTTAAGAGGTTTGTTCTCTGCAGCTGTTTTCTGCTTGCAGTGTATTTTGTGTAATCAGCACATCATCATAAATACATTGGCTGTTCCCCTGAGGGTAGCTGTCAGTGTTTAATTTACAGAACAACCTGGCCAATGTGAATTTTAACACTACAGCACTATGGCAAGGAGTTACCACACTCTGTGAAAAACAGGTTTCTATGAATTTTTATATCAAGAGCTGGTCCCAGGACAATTTAAGTTCCAGAAACAGACTGTTAAAGGAAGCACTTTATACCTTGTATGCTTTCCCATAAGCACTTTCCCACTTATAGCCTTAGGAGAAGCCCTGAAGTAACTACCAAACCACAAGTGGGCACTACAAATTCTGGAGACAACAGGATTGAAAATCTATGATCTACCAGCAGGAGGCACTGAAATAAATGTTGCCCGTCTCTTTTTTAAAGCTACATGTAAAGCTATCAAAAACATCACTGCTCCCTTAGAAGGTGTGTAAAGGCAGAAGTGAAAACCATTTAAGATGACTCTTCTTGCTGAGATGAGCTATGAAAATTTCATATTTCATATGAGATATGAAAATAGGTATACTGCTTCCTTAGGGCTGCTACTAAGCCAGACCTCTAGCTCAACAAATGGGAAAAATACATGAAACTAATGATTATTCACAGCTGTAGTCCCCCCAAATTATATGCATAATACCTGCTACATAAGTTCTTAATAAATATCTAATAAATAACTATAAGCTCCTTGAGGACAGGGTCTGAATCTTAATTTATGCCCAGTACTTTGCACGGTACCTGGCACACAGAAGGTACTCTATATATGCATTAAATTGAGTTGTGGCTAGTTATGAATGGCAATGTTATTTGTAAAGCTTTAGATCTACAGCTATCAAAATACATTTTCTAAATCAGTAAAATGCCCTTAAAAGCGGATATAAAGAGTGCATATCATATATTTTAGTCATTTTAATCAATGCTATTTGTAAAGACTAGAAACCTAAGTAGCTCAATCTTACAATAAAAACCAAACTAGCCTATAAAATATTAGAATATTAAAATTAACTTTTTATTTTAATAATGAAGACCATATATATGAGATTGAAACTTTTATATAAGAAAGGTATCCAACAGCACTTTTCTATTGTTGAAGTGGTATTACAGTTACACATACACACTCTATAAATCAAGTGATTATACATGTGTATTTTTCTGTTAATGGCTATTTTTAATAAATTAGAATGCTCAGAGTTACACTGAATCAAAATATAGTTCATGCTTGCTGAGTTGTTCTCGGTGTATTTGCTTTTAAAGTTGTACAGAATTATATTTTCATGATGTTTTACAAAAATCATTAAATTGTGATTAATGGGTTCTTTTTATCTCTTTATTTCACTTCAGAGAATTTCAAACTTGCCCAAATCTGTGATAAAGTTAATTTAAACAATTAACTAGAGCAGCAGAAATCTGCAGAACTTTTGCTCTGTGACTGCCATAATTAAAATAGTTCCTATATAATCTTTAAATTTTATGTAAGCATAATTATGTTTAGTAAAAATTGATAACACCCTTAAATTGACTGACCTCAGTATTGTACTATTTAAGAATACAAGCCCTATATCATTACTTCCTGTTATGCTAAGGTAATTTTTTATATTATGTCATATGAAAAGCAAAATGAAAAAGAACATGACCCACTGACTCAGTACATTTGGATTTGTTTTCACCAATTATATTGATATTAGAAGTTAGATGTTTTTAATTCAGTTTAGTATTTGAGACTTCATACTTCGTAAAAAACTTTATGCCTAATAAAACATATCTTAATTCTTAATAGGTAAATTAATCACATTCTCTCTTCTTAGATATAGAACTACAAAAATACATCCTGGGAACTTCTGAACTAAACTGGATGGGGTTAGACTAAGGTCACGCTAGATCAGATGGCTACATTCTGTCTTCCCTAGAGACCAGGCAGTAGTTCCATGTGCTGCCATTAGATAGCAGCACAGTACACACCATCATTCATATCTCCCATAGTCTCTCCCGTTAAGGCTGGAATTATCTCAGTTACACACACACACAAACACACACACACACACACACACACACACACACAGATTCTAATTCAATTAGTGCAGTCGGCAACTCCAGAAAACAGTAATTCAATTAGAGCATTGTGGAGCTCTACAATACCTCTAAGCAGATGTTCACCATCTTCAGGAACCAGAGCTAGGTTTAAAATACCTGTACCACTCAGATACGCCACTACATTATGTCATTTGTCAAAGTACCTACATACGCTTTTCTGACTTCAAAGAAAAGGTGAGGAAAGACACTCAGGCTAAGTTCCCAGAGATTTTTCCATCATCTACACCAAAGAAGTATAGTCAATTCTAGGCTGCAGTAATTAAATTACATAAGCCAAAATATGTTCAAAACAAGATGTATCACTGTATACTACACTATTAACACACTTCTGCAGCACTGTCTCTGGTTATTCATGCCACACTGCAACGAGGACACTATCAAGGTGGAATGCATTCATAAGGAGGGACAATCAGAATGATTAACACCCTCCATCAAAATACGGGGTTATGAAAACAGCAGGAATCATTATTAGCAATTTCCAAAGAAATACTAACAGAACCAGGAACATTCACTCTGGGAACAGCAAATATAAGCAACGTGATAGCTATCCTCAAACATATAAATACATGAAAAAGAAATTAATTACTTTATATTACCACAAAAGGCAGAATTAGAATCAGTAGGTGAACAAGAAGTTTGACTTGAGAGAAAATTTTGTAACAGAACCAACAGTGAAGAAGAAAGCAAGATGCCTCAAGAAGCTCAGCTTGCCAATAATGGTCAAGCAGAGATTAGATGCCCCTGACCAAAAACACTTCATAAAGGATTCCTGTATATGACTAGATGGGCCTTCTGACGTCATTTCCAACACTGAAATTCTATGGTTCTATGAACATAACTGATTTTTGCTTATAAGGCAAGCCTGGACTTTAATAAAGCTAATCATTATTATGGAGGAGTGGCTGTATAAAAGCCCATGGGCTACGAGGCATTTTCATAGTGATTGCTGCATAATAATACACCAAGGGAAGAAGAAAATTTGTACAGTTTCTCTGTGTCAAGATTTAGGAGGTCCCATAAATGTAGATATTTCTAGTCTTATTTCTTAGATAAACACTTGCACTACTCCTGTTCTTCCAAGATTGAAAAGAATAGTTTGTTTTTACTTATTCTCTGGAAATCACCCAATGAGAAATCAATTTTTAGAAGAATGACTTTTGAAAACTCCCCCACTGAGTCAAGACAATGGGTTCTCATATCTTAAATGCAAATCTACATCAATAGTTATGCTTTAAAAATACAGAGCAATACTTAAAACAACAGTAAGTAATTCTCAATATCCCTCCCTTTTGTCTTGTTTTCTCTGCACTGTACTTTGCAGCAAGTGAAGACATAATTCTGGGTACAAGGGAGCAGGACGTTATTTCACAAATACTATCTCTTTTCTTTCCCACATGACCTCAAAGCACAGAATTAAGAAACGTCAGGAATGATGACCACCATTTTTCCAGTGCATTTCACTACGTATTCATGATAGAGAATAGCTCCTGCCTTTCACATTTGCAGAGGGAGAGGACTAAGCTAAACAGCTGTCCTTTAAAAGCATCAGTAAGAGTTAATTCAAGTACTTTCAACACAAACTCCTACTTTTTCTACTCCAGAAGAATTCCAAAAGGTCATTCTCACTTAAAACTTTACTTGTAAGGTCTATGCCCCCCAAATAAATTAAGACAAAAGCACATATTTGTCAATAGAGCTGTTTTCTTAGAATGAAAAAAATTTTTTTCTATGTTTTATATTTTAAGACATAAGCCTTAAGATATATTGCAACTTAAAACAAATAGCAATAGAAAACTCATTCTGTTACTAGAAAATATTTTCCAAGAAATCTAGTTTGGCTTTTTCAACAAGAATTTTCTATTCATGTGCCATTAAGCTGTACTAACAGAAACATAATGGTTCTTCCATATTATCTATTCATCAACCTTCTAACTATAAATATGAATTCTGCACTTAAAAAAAGGTACTTTTTTTCTTGCCAAAAGTTTAAGGCTTTCAATAATGAACCACTTGCCAAAACCCTGGATAATTAGAGGAATAAATAACATAGCTGTGTTAATTTTTATTTGACAGGCAATACTGCCATATAGTAGGCTGTCAGTTTAACAAACTACATCAACTCCATTTCCTATCTTTATCCACTACCGCCTTTCCAACTTCCTGCCTCTACAAAAACAGAAGCAGGACCTAAGTGGATTCCTCCTGGGAATAGAATGTGTTCCATAAACCCCAATATTAGTTTACTAACCCAACTGCAGCCTCCTTTTGCCTACGCCTCACAGCCTGCATTTATGTTCCAGTGTTATGTTTATTTGTTGGCTCCATCTGCACCACTTCTCTTTAACATTGTCCCTTTTCATGCATCTAAGGCAACTACTTCCAACCCTATCAATGAAAGCAGACAAATGGGGGATAAAGGAATGAACTGCAAACACCTCAAACAAGAAAGGTTGCTTAAAAAACCAAGTGTCACATTCTGACAGTTCAATATTTCATACCCAATACAAGGAATGTGCAACGACACTGCAACTTTAAATCTTTTCCTCCTATGTCAGTCTCTCTTTCTCTCATTGTAATGCCAAAGGGAACAGCAATCAGAGTGGAGATGTTCAACGTGATAGAGGTCAGGACACCATCGGATCAACGTACCAGAAACACGACCTTGTTTATTTTTTTTCCACAGTATTATTGTTTACAGGGTGCTTTGCTCGTGTACCTTGTGGTTCTTAGCTAAAAGATGAAATTACAGCCCAGGATGAAGCGCTCAGGCACACATCCAATTTGTGTTTCCATCTCAGAAAACAAAAAGCTTCTAAGGCCCTCAGGCTGCCATTCAAACTTGGAGGCTGACATTTTTAACAGCATGAACCAGAGACTGGCAGAGAGAATGATCTAATGCATTTCTAACTTGTCAATCAAAGATCTCACCTCTGCTGTCTTGTAAACAGTTGGGGGCCATCTAACTACATTCATAAACCTAGGGAGAGCTTACTGCCAGCTGGGGTGCTGGAGCCACATGCTCTGGCTTCTATTCACTAAAATCATGATTCAGTTTTATAATCTCACTGTAAATAGTCCACAGGCACATTTCCAAGACTACTGGAATAGAACCAGAGTAGGGAATACAAAAGAGATTTTTGGTCAAATACTGTGTTATTTTCAAGCTGTTGGAATCCTGTATCCAGTTTATCCTCATTTTACCAATTCTCCCCAACGGACTGCACTATGCTGCAACCGAAATGCTTAAAAAAAATTAATGATCTGACAATGTAAAAATCTAGGGGAAATATACTAATATTATACTAGAAATTTCCCTTATGTTTTATTACCAGTAAAGAAATAGGCACTCCCCAAAATATGGCTCATGCAAAGGATAGAAACTGGAATGAACAATATCAACTATATTTAGTAAAACTAATCATGTGCTTTCTTTCAAATATAAAACATGTTCATATACAAAACCTTTGTATAAACTAGTTTTAAATACTACAATATACATTTGTGTGTGCGAAACGCGAAAAGATAAAATGAGTACTTATCCCTCTACACCTTCCCCTCTGTTTATGATCTCTAAAACACACACACACACACACACACACACACACACACAAATTAGACTAAATCAGGCTAAGACGTGAACTTTTTGCTAAAGGGTCATATATAGAAATGAATTTACTCTTTTTATGTCAATTACACTGGGTACAGAATTCCAATTTAATTCACACCAAGCCATAGATACTAGGTTTGCAACAAAGGTCTTAAGAATCTGAATGGTACACCTAAAAACTTCAAAAGACAGGTGACAGATAACTGGCAGGGGAAGGTACACTGCAAAATCCCATTTCATGATGATGTACTACCTCCTAGGCCCAAATAACCATTTCAAAATATAGACCTGGTTTCCAGAAGACTAGGCCAGAGAATACAGAACAGCTCACAGCTATTCAACATCACTCTTAGAAAAACCACAACTCATGGGTATCACCTCCCAATACAGTAAACTATTGCAATTCTTAGAGGCCTAAGCAGTTAAACAGTCAAGAGATTTTTTGTTTTTCTGTTTGTTTGGTTGTTTTTTTCCCAATGAGGCCGACATAAATAACCTAGGTTTCTCTCTTCATAAAAAGTGACAAAGAAAAGAGTTTCCTAAATGCTGTCTATCTACCAAGACTCCATATCCTGACAGTTCACATAAAATGCCAAGTCTAAAAACTAACACAAGGAAGGACAGCAAGACAATAAAACACTACCACATAAAACAGCACAATAGTGAAAGAAGGTACAAATGGCTGTGGCAGTCACAAAACAGCCAACAATGATTCTTGAAAAGCACATAAAGAACTCCTGTGGTACTTTGGCCTCTACTCAGCACAAAGATGGCAATAACAAGAAGGTAATCTTGGAATATAAAGAAAGTAATATGTACCTCTCCAGAGGATACAGGTGAGTCTTAACTGCTCACAGGAAGAATTTGTCTGGTAAGGGCAGTACATTCACAAAGGCTCCCATCACCCTTAAAGTTTTCATCTATTCGATTTTTCTGGTCTGTGCTTCTTATATTGGGGCAACTCCAGGCCCCCTGGGGGTACCTATACTCTCCCTTCTGCCATTAGGGGTCACGCTGAAGTTAGGACAATTAGGTAAAATCCAACATTATTCAACAGAAAAGCAATAACCCCTCTTTGTGAAAAGTTTAAATTTTTCAGATCATCAGGAAACACACACACACAAATTTAAGGAAATCTGATCACCTCACAAGAAGATGATTTGGTTTAATCTAAATATTAGATAATATTGCATATGAGTCTGTAAATGAACATTACCTGCATCACAGACACATCAAAATACTTAGCAATGGAGGAATCTATTATTACAAAACTTGAAATGGACTATTTAAAACAACCAAGTAGGACGTCCCTGGTGGCTCAGTGGTTAAGAATCTGCCTGCCAATGCAGGGGACACAGGTTCGATCCCTGGTCCAGGAAGATCCCATGTGCCATGCAGCAACTAAGCCTGTGCACCACAACTACTGAGCCTGCACTCAACAGGCCACAAACCACAACTACTGAAGCCTGTGCACCTAGAGCCCATGCTCCACAAAAAGAGAAGCCACCGCAATCAGAAGCCCAAGCACCGCAACAAAGAGTAGCCCCCACTCACCACAACTAGAGAAAACCCGTGTACAGCCCCAAAATAAAAACATATGTATATAAAAAAAAAGTTACATGGTTTAAAAATAAATAAACAACCAAGTAGGCATCTCAATTTCAAGACAATTTCTAGCATAAAGTAAAATACACCACATTCAGTTCATGTCTTACTTTTCTCAGTTAAATATATATAAAAGTTGAAAGGGGAGAAGCTGAATGATAAATTTCAATGTTAGCTAAAATGTTTTAAAATCCATAATACTTTCTTTTTAATAAATGATCTTCAATAATGTATTTCCAACATTTTGCACATATACTTTAATTTTGTTCCTAATAAGGCTAAAGGGTCATTTTCAGTGTCCCTAATGATCTCCATCCTTACTGTAGACTGTTGTTTATCACTACTACCATTTTAATTTTTCCCACTGTCTATTCTTGTACAGAATAAGGGTAAAATTCAATAAAATAGTCAAATAATTGTACAAATACACTACTGTGAAGATAAAGATGTTGACATCATTGAAACTGAACTGTTAGCTAGCTGGCAGTGCCATAATTTAATAGCTTGAAATGTGCATTTGTTCATCAACAAGAGTCCAAATTCAGCATACAAAATCCAATTCAGAAGGGATCATCATAGTGTGAGTTGTATAAAAGCCAAATGTATAAAAATTTGAGGACTGGCGTAAATCAGACTCAGCATGTTTTCCCTTTTTCCATGTAAATGTGTTTAATTATCATGATTTCTTCCTGAATATAGAGACGATTTGTGTGTATGTATGTAAAGGTACCACCAGCAATACTGAAGTGCACTGAAGCTTTCTCTCTTCCCACACAATATGTTATTTAATAATTTTCTTCATATTACCTAAGTCCATTCATTCGGCAACAATTCATAAAGCACATACTCTGTATCAAACACTTGATACTGTGCTTGACACTGGAAATACAAAAATGAACAAAATATAGTCCTACTCGTGAGGAACTGAACAATTACAATAGCATATCAGTGCTTATGACAGAGGTTATCTACTGCACGCCCTTAGTACAGATGTTCTGACTAGGTTAAGGTTGCGGGGTGGGGGTTGTGAAAAGATCAGTGAAGGCCTTTATCCTAGAGGTGAAACAACTTGAGCCAAACAGTGGAATTTAGAAATTAGCCAGGTAGATAAAAGTGGGAGGCAGGGGGTAAGGGAGGAAAGGTGTTTTCAGTAGCATTCTCCAGGCAGGGAAACAGGATATGCAAAGACAGAGCATGGGAGAATACAGCACCTTTGGAGAACTGTGAATTTGAAATGGCTAAAAATTACACAGGATAAAGAGTGACCAAAATCAGTGTAACCTGGTGACAAACGTAGAATTTAAGTATAGAATAAAGTTGAAAACCAGAAAGTATTAGTATCCATAAAACAGTAATACCTGGGAGGACATTTAAAATATTTTTTTTCTACTTCTCTGTATTTTATATAATTATTAAATTTTTATTTTGTTTTATAATTTTATAATAAAATGGTAACAATAAATATGTTTTAAAACAAAATTATATTTGTCTGGGCAATGCCTGTGTGTGTACATGCATGCAGGAATGGATAAGTCATTCTAGATTGAAGGAAACTAGCAGGTTGATGGATGATTTTCTTAAAGTAGAAGGAGTATGAGTGATACTTTATGTATTTACCAAATAATTTACATATTCTACTATAAACAATACATTAGTTTTATAAGCAGACGAAAATGTAGGGTTTTCCCCCCACAAAACAAAAACATTTTTGATTTGTAACTATGCAAAGTCCTAATGTAAAGCTAGGACAAACATAGGTCAAATGTACACAAAAAAAGAACTGAATCTTTAAAAATTTTATTGTAGTTGATTTACAACGTTAATTTCTTCTGCAGTCACAGCAAAGTGACTCAATTGTGCAAATATATATATATTCTTTTTCATATTCTTTTCCATTATGGTTTGTCACAGGATATTGAATATAATTTCCTGTGCTACACAGTAGGCTATTGCTGTTTATCCACCTCATATACATAGTTTGCCTCTGCCAATCCAAAACTCCCATTCCTTCCCTCCCCTACCCACCCATCTTGGCAACCAAGAGTCTATCCTCTATATCTGTGCATCTGTTTTCATTTCATAGATATGTTGATTTGTATGTTGATTTGTATTGATATAATGTGGTATTTGTCTTTCTCTTTCTGACTTACTTCGTTTAGTATGATAATCTCTAGGTCCATCCATGTTACTGCAAACTGCATATTTCATTCTTTTTGATGACTGAGTAATATTCCACTATATATATACACTGCATCTTCTTAATCCATTCATCTGTTGATGGACATTTAGTTTGTTCCCATGTCTTGGCTATCGTAAATAGTGCTGTTGTGAACATAGGGGTGCATGTATCTTTTCGAATTATAGTTTTGTCCATATATGCCCAGGAGTGGGATTGCTGGATCATATGGCGACTCTATTTTTAATTTTTGAGGAACCTCCATACTGTTTTCCATAGTGGCTGTACCAATTTACACTCCCACCAACAGTGTAAGAACGCTCCCTTTTCTCCACACCCTCTGTAGCATTTGTTATTTGTAGACTTTTTAATGATGGCCATTCTGACTGTGTGAGGTGGTATCTCATTGTAGTTTTGATCTGCATTTCTCTAATAATTAGCAATGTTGAGCATCTTTTTGTGTGCCTATTGGCCATCTGTATGTCTTTGAAAAAATGTCTATTGAGGTCTTCTGCCCATCTTTCAGTTGGGTTGTTTTGTTGTTGTCGTTGAGTTGTATGAACTGATTGAACATTTTGGAAATTAAGCCCTTGTCAGTCACATTGTTTGCAAATACCTTCTCCCATTCCATAGGTTGTCTTTTCATTTTGTTTACTGTTTCCTTTGCTGTGCAAAGATTTGTAAGTTTGGTTAGGTCTCATTTGTTTATTTTTGTTTTCATTTCTATTGCATTGGCAGACTGACCTAAGAAAACATTAGTAAGATTTATGTCAGAGAATGTTTTGCCTATGATCTCTTCTAGGTGTTGTATGGTGTCGTATCTTATGTTTAAGTCTGTAAGCCATTTTGAGTTTATTTTTGTGCATGGTGTGAGGGAGTGTTTTAACTTCTTTGATTTACACGCAGCACCACTTGCTGAAGAGATGGTCTTCCCATTTTATATTCTTGCCTCCTTTGTTGAAGATTAATCAGCCATAAGTGTGTGGGTTTTTTCCTGCACTCTCTATTCTGTTCCATTGGTCCCTGTGTCTGTTTTTGTGCCAATACCACACTGTTCTGATTACTGTAGCTTTGTAGTATTGACTGAAGTCTGTGAGGGTTATGCCTCCTGTTTGTTCTTTTTCCTCAGGATTGCTTTGGCAATTCTGGGTCTTTTATGGTTCCTTATAAATTTTAGGATTACTTATTTTAGTTCTGTGAAAAAATGTCATGGGCAATTTGCTAGGGGTCACATTAAATATGTAGATTGCTTTGGGTAGTACTGCCATTTTAATATTAATTCTTCTAATCCAAGAGTATGGGATATATTTCCATTTCTTTGAGTCAACTTTAATTTCCTTTTCAATGTTTTGTAGTTCTCAGCATATGTCTTTCACCTCCTTGGTGAGGTTTATTCCTAAGGTTTTTTGTTTGTTTGTTTTGTTTTTTGAAGCAATTTAAAAAAGGACTGTTTGCTTACATTCCCTTTCTGATATTTCATTGTTAGTGTAAAGAAATGCAACGAATTTCTGTATGTTAATTTTGTGTCCTGCTACCTTGCTGAATTCGTTTATCAGTTCTAATAGTTTCTGTGTGGAATCTTTATGGTTTTCTATATGTGGTGTCATGTCATCCGCATATAATGACAATTTTACATCTTCCCTACCAATTGGAATATCTTTTTATTTATTTTTTCTTGTCTGATTGTCGAGGCTAGGACTTCCAATAGTATGTTTTATTGATTTTTGCTATTGTTTTCTTTGTCTCTATTTCATTTATTTCTGCTCTGATCTTTATGATTTCTCTCCACCTACTCACTTTGGGTTTTGTTTGCTCTTCTTTCTCTAGTTTCTTTAGGGGTAAGTTTAGACTGTTTATTTGGGATTTTTCTTGTTTCTTGAGGTAGGATCGTATCGCTATAAACTTCCCTCTTAGAACTGCTTTTGCTGCATCCCATAGGTTTTGGATCATTGTGTTTTCATTGTCATTTGTCTCTAGGTATTTTTTGATTTCCTCAGTGATCTCTTGGTTATTTAGTAGCATATTGTTTAGGCTCCGTGTGTTTGTGTTTTCTACACTTTTTTTCCCGTAATTGATTTCTAATCTCATAGCGTTGTGGTCAGAAAAGATGCTTGATACGATTTCAATTTTCTTGAATTTACCAAGGCTTGATTTATGACCCAAAATGTGATCTATCCTGGAGAATGTTCCATGTGCGCTTGAGAAGAATGTGTAATCTGCTGTTTTTGGATGTAATGTCATATAGATATCTATTAAATCCAGCTGATTTATTGTGCCACTTAAAGCTTGTGTTTCCTTATTAATTTTCTGTGTGGATGATCTGTCCATTGGTGTAAGTGGGATGTTAAAGTCCCCCACTATGATTGTGTTACTGTCGATTTCCTCTTTCATAGTTGTTAGCATTTGCCTTACATTTTGAGGTGCTCCTATATTGGGTGCATATATATTTATAATTGTTATCTCCTCTTCTTGGATGGATCCCTCAATCTTTATGTAGTGTCCTTTCTTGCCTCTTGTAACATTTTTTATTTTAAAGTCTATTTTATCTGATATGAGTATCGCTACTCCAGCTTTCTTTTGATTTCCATTTGCATGGAATATCTTTTTCCATCCCCTCCCTTTCAGTCTGTATGTGTCCCTAGGTCTGAAGTGGGTCTCTTGGAGACAGCATATATATGGGTCTTGTTTTTGTATCCATTCAGCCAGCCTGTGTCTTTTGGTTGGTGCATTTAGTCCATTTACATTCAAGGTAATTATTGATATGTATGTTCCTATTACCATTTTCTTAATTGTTTTGTTTTTGTTTCTGTAGGTCCTTTTCTTCTCTTATGTTTCCCCTTTAGAGAAGTTCCTTTAGCATTTGTTGTAAGGCTGGTTTGGTGGTGCTGAATTCTCTTAGCTGTTGCTTGTCTGTAAAGCTTTTGATTTCTCCATCGAATCTGAAAGAGATCCTTGCTGGGTAGAGTATTCTTGGTTGCAGGTTCTTCCCTGTCATCACTTTAAATATATCATGCCACTCCCTTCTGGCTTGCAGAGTTTCTGCTGAGAAATCCGCTGTTAACCTGATGAGGGTTCCCTTGTGTATTATTTGTTGTTTTTCCCTTGTTGTTTTTAAGAACTTTTCTCTGTCTTTACTTTTTGTCAGTTTGCCTACTATATGTCTTGGTGTGTTTCTCCTTGGGTTTATCCTGCCTGGGACTCTCTGTGCTGCCTGGACTTGGGTGGCTATTTCCTTTCCCATGTTAGGGAAGTTTTCAACTAGAATCTCTTCCAATATTTTCTCAGGTCCTTCCTCTCTCTCTTCTCCTTCTGGGACCCCTATAATGCGAACGTTGGTGTGCTTAACATTGTCCCAGAGGTATTTTAGGCTGTCTTCAGTTTTCATTCTTTTTTCTTTATTCTTTTCCGCATCAGTGATTATCACCATTCTGTCTTCCAGGTCACTTATTCGTCCTTCTGCCTCAGTTAATCTGCTGTTGGTTCCTTCCAGTGTATTTTTCATTTCAGTTATTGTGTTGCATATCTCTGTTTGTTTGTTCTTTAATTCTTCTAGGTCTTTAGTAACCTTTTCTTGCAACTTTTTGATCTTTGCAGCCAATCTTTTTTCAAAGTCCTGGATCATTCTTTTTCCAGAAGAGTGCCTATCTCCTCTTCATTTAGTTGTTTTTCTGGTGTTTTATCTTGCCCCTTCATCTGGTACAAAGTCTTTTGCCTTTTCATTTTCTCTGTCTTTCTGTGGCTGTGGTTTTCAGTTCCACAAGATGAAATACTGCTGATACTGCTTGATTCTGCTGTCTGTCCTCTTGTGGAGGAAGCTATCTAGGAAGCTCATGGGTGCTTCCTGATGAGAGGGACTGATGGTGGGTTGGGCTGGGTGGGTGGAGCTCAGTAAAACTTTAATCCGATTTGGTGGGTGGAGCTCAGTGACACTTTAATCTGCTTGTCTGCCAATGGGTGGGGCTGTGTTCCCACCCTGGTGGTCCTTTGGCCTGAGGTGACCCAGCACTGGAGCTTACAGGTTCTTTGGTGGAGCTAATGATGGACTCTGGAAGGGCTCATGCCAATTAGCACTTCTCAGAACCCCTGCTGCCAGTGCCCCTGTCTCCTCGGTGAGCCACAGCTACCCCCCACCTCTGCAGGCAGACCTCCAACACCAACAGGTAGGTCTGGTTCAGTCTCCTATGGGGTCACTGCTCCTTCCCCCTGGGTCCTGGTGAGCACACTTTTTTGTGTGCCCTCCAAGAGTGGAGTCTCTGTTTTCCCCAGTCCTGTGGAGGTCCTGCAATCAAATCCCGCTGGCTTTCAAAGTCTGATTCTCTGGGGATTCCTCCTCCCCCTGCTGGACCCCCAGGTGAGGAAGCCTGATGTGGGGCTCAGAACCCTCAGGACTTCTGCAGTATAACTGTTCTTCAGCTTGTGAGTCACCCACCCAGCATTTATGGGATTTGATTTTAACGCGATTGTGCCCCTCCTACCATCTCATTGTGGCTTCTCCTTTGTCTCTGGATGTGGGGTGTTTTTTTTGGTGAGTTCCAGTGTCTTTCTGTCGATGGTTGTTCAGTAGTTAGTTGTAATTCTGGTGCTCTTGCAAGAGGGAGTGAGTGCACGTCCTCCTACTCCACCATCTTGATTCTCTCCCTTCCAATAGTATGCTGAAGAGAAGTGCTGAGAGTGGACATCCTTATCTTGTTTCAGCTTTTAGAGGGAAGTCTTTCAGCTTTTCACCATGGAGTATTATATTGGCTGTGGGTTTGTCATAAGTAGCTTTTATGATGTTGAGATATGTCCCCTCTATACCCATTTTCATAACTTTTTTTTTTATCATGAATGGATGTTGAATTTTAGCAAATGCTTTTCCTGTGGCTACTGAGATGATTGTGTGGTTTTTGTCCCTTCTTTTGTCCCTTCTTTTTGATGTGATGTGTCACACTGATTACCACATGTTGAACCATCCTTGTGACCCTGGGATGAATCCAACTTGGTCATGGTATTACATTTTGTTGGATTCAGTTTGCTAATATTTTGTTGAGAATTCTTGCATCTGTATTCATCACAGATACTGGCCTATAATTTTCTTTTATGGTAGTGTCTTTGTCAGGTTTTGGTATCAGGGTGACGGTGGCTTCATAGAATGTCTTTGGGAGCGTTCAAAAGGAACTGAATTTTTTTTAAGTAAGTAATTTATTTATTTATTTAGGCTGTGTTGGGTCTTATTGCTGTGTGCGAGCTTTCCCTAGTTGTGGTGAGCGGGGGCTACTCTTCATTGTGGTGCACAGGCTGCTCATTGTGGTGGCTTCTCTTGTTGCAGAGCATGGGCTCCAGGCGCACAGGCTTGTAGTTGCAACACGTAGGCACAGTAGTTGTGGCTCAAGGTCTCTAGAGTGCAGGCTCAGTAGTTGTGGCTCACAGGCTTACTTGCTCTGCAGCATGTGGGATCTTCCCAGACCAGGGATCAAACTCATGTCCCCTGCATTGGCAGGCAGATTCTTAACCACTGCGCCACCAAGGAAGTCCCGAACTGAATTTTTTATTAACCAGAAATTGTGCAGTACTGAGATGATTTATATACAATGGGGGGGCATCAATTAGGACTTGATAAGTAAGCATTTTTACCATCAGATAATTTTCCTTATGGTATTTTCTGTAACAAGTTTTGCGTGTTCATTTACATTGAATGTGATAATCCACATTCCCCTAAAACCCCAAATGTAAAATAAGTCTTCCATACATGTATACATAAGTATATTCTGAATAATGCTTAATTTTTCTAGTATTGCTCCATGTTAACATTTCACATGGTAGATGGTAAGATTCAGTAAACTTCTAAGTATTTTTTGTTTTTAATTTTATTGAAGTATAGTAGATCTACAATGTTGTGCTAATTTCTGCTGTATAGCAAAGTGACTTAGTTACACATATATATGTATATATTCTTTTTCATATTTTTTTCCATTATGGCTTACCACAGGATATTGAATATAGTTCCCTGACATCTAAGTATTCTTAAACAGTAAAATACATTACATAATCTCTTGAAGTCAACCCCCAACAATTTCAACCTTTGACAAGGGATCCTAGCTAATATTAAAATATTATATGGTTCAAGCTTAAAAATTCCTTAAGATTACTAACTATACTTGACACAAAATATTCTAGGATCGTATAAATCTACCTATATTCTTATTGTTAGAATTTCTCTTCTTCTTTAATGTCTAAAGAAATAAAGCATCTGAATTACTCAGCTGTTTTTAAGCACTTTCTATTGCTCAATCTCATTCAATAGCACAGATTATGAAACTGCCATTTGTTCAGGATAAACAAGTGATTCCCCAAAATACACCTACTGTTAATCAACAGAAATCCTTTTAATCACCTATAGACTTTCCAGGACAAAACAATGGAATAATGAAAATGAAAATATGTTCAAACTAAACCGGTCCTCAGGCACTTCCCTGGTGGCATAGTGGTTAAGAATCTGCCTGCCAATGCAGGGGACACAGGTTCGATCCCTGCTCCGGGAAGATCCCACATGCCGTGGAGCAGCTAAGCCTGTGTGCTACAGCTATCTATTGAATCTGTGCTTTAGAGCCAGTGAGCTGCAACTATTGAGCCATGTGCTGCAACTACTGAAGCCCACGCACCTAGAGCCCATGCTCCACAACAAGAGAAGCCACCACAATGAGGAGCCCAGGCACCACAACAAAGAGTGGCCCCCGCTCACCGCAACTAGAGAAAGCCCACGTGCAGCAACGAAAATCCAACACAGCCAATAACCAAAGAAATGTTTAAAAATAAAAATAAAAAAATGAACAGGTCCTCAAAGAATCTATTTAAACAATATTTGCAGCATCTTCCTGCCACTAGGTTTTGTTGTTGTTGTTTTTAAATATTTATTTATTTATTTGGATGCTCTGGGTCTTACTTGTGTCACGTGGGATCTTTTAGTTGCAGCACGTGAACTCTTAGTTGCAACATGTGGTATCTAGTTCCCTGACCAGGGATCGAGCCAGGCCACCCTGCATTGGGAGAGCATAGTCTTAGCCAATGGACCACCAGGAAAGTCCTTCTGCCACTAGTTTAAAATGTGTGGTTTGGAATGTCAATAATCAAACCATCCCAATGTTTCCATTTCCATATGAGTTACTGAGGATAATCCAACAAATTCAGCAACAACTCTATGGCTCTTCCTTTTCTATTGTCATAGAATAGTTACTTTGAAGGTGCTAAAGGAATGCAATAATTTCAAAGAAAAATGCTATGAAGCGATTACTAAGTTACTTCCTTAAACATGTTCGGCAATATTAGTAGAAATGAGTATTACTACTGGGACTACCACTTTGAAGAATTACTTGAACTGTATCTTTTAAAATTAAAAATACACTTATTCTATGACCCAGCAATTCCACTCTTAGGGATTAAGCCAAGAAAAATAAAAACCCATGTCCACAAAAAGACATACAAACTGTACACTGTAGCTTTTATTCATAGTAGACAAAAATAGGAACAATCCAACTGTCTACCAGGAGAATGGAAAAACAAATTGTGGCATATTAATGCAATGGAATTTATTTAGCAATGAAAATAATAAGTTGCAGACAAACATAACAAAATGGATAAATCTCAAAAACATTACACTGATCAAGAGGACACAGGGAATTCCCTGGTGTCCAGTGGTTAGGACTTCGCGCTTCCACTGCAGGAGGCATAGGTTTGATCCCTGGTCAGGGAGCTAAGATCCCTCATGCCGTGTAGTGTGGCAAAAAAAAAAAATAAAAGAGAGAGAGGACACACAAAAGAATGTATACTATATGACTACTTTTATATGAGGTTCAGGTACAGGCAAAACTAATCTTTGGTAACAAATCAGAACAGTAATTCCATATGGGATATAGGTACTAAGGGGGTACAAAGGAACTTTCTCAGATTATGGAAATACTCTATATCTTGAGAGTGAGGTTACACAAATGTATACATTTGTCAAATTCATCTAAGAGTACACAAGATGTGTATACTTTACATATGTAATTTTTACATAACCAAAAATCTAAATAAGCAAATAAGGTAAGATGCAAACAAGAAAGATGCAAATGTACTAAGATTATTGTAATTCTAGTAGTGGAAACAGGAAAGACTAGACTTAAGTCTATATCAACAGAATAAAACCAGCATTTAAGCTCATTTCTTCCATTTTTGCTACATAGAACTTAATGATTTCTCTGAAGATGAGAAAAGAAAAATAAACATTCATACTTATAACAATGTTGGGGAAAGCAAAATTTTCTCATCAATACCTGAACCAAGAGTAGGCTTTGCTATGATACAGAACTGAGTTGTAAGGTATAAAAACAAATAATAATGACTTAATTTAATAGTGTACTGTTTTATATCAAGGTGAAACATTTGCTGAAAGCTTCCAAATCTAGTCCTCTGAATTTTTCTGATAATATAGAACTCATTAATCTGCCAGACCCTGTTCTAAGTGAAACCGGAAGAAAGGGGGTAGGACACAACCTTTAAAAGAATGACACAGGCATAGAACATGACAAAAACTGGTTAGAACTAACTAGATCTGGGCTTCCCTGGTAGCACAGTTAAGAATCCACCTGCCAATGCAGGGGACACGGGTTTGATTCCTGGTCTGGGAAGATCCCACATGCCACGGAGCAACTAAGCCTGTGAGCCACAACTACTGAGCCTCCTTTCTAGAGCCCGCCACTGCAATGAGAAGCCTGCGTAACGCAACAAAGAGTAGCCCCCACTCACTGCAACTACAGAAAGCCCGTGTGCAGCAACGAAGATGCAACACAGCCAATAAATAAAAATAAATAAATTTTTTAAAAATACAATAAAATAAAATAAACCTTGCTTTTAAAAAACAAACAAACCGGATCCAAGACAGTGGAAGATCTGACTTCCAATAGACCTTGAGCCTCATTATACACTCACTATAATACATCAGCATGCTAAATGACTTACCCACCAGCGCCATGACAGTTCTGAGGCTAACCATAAAAGGCCAAAAAGTGGGTGGTGCCCCAACTCCTGGAAATCCCCACTCCTTCCCTGAAATAGTTGGAATAATCCTCCCACTCATTAGCCTATGAAATTAACCAGCCCATAAAAACTAACCACGCCATATTTCAGGACCTCTTGCTTTCTGAGATGGCCCACACTCTGTCTGTGGAGTGTGTCTTCTACTTCTTACCGATCACCTTATCTCTCACTGAATTCTTTCTGTGATAAGACACAAAGAACCTGAGCTTCAAAAAAGGGGAAGGAAAAAAAAAAAGAAAAAAAAAAAGAGCCTGAGCTTCATTAAGTCCTGAGACCAGGTGTGTGATCTCAATTAAAAGACCGTGGGTTCAAGTCCCAATCTGAGCTGCATGGTTTCATAAGGACTTAATAAAAAAATCAACTCATTGTATCCTAACAGCAACCCTATGAGACAGATACTACTATCAACCCTATTTAACTGATAAGGAAATTGAGGTATAGAGAAGTCAAGTACTTGCCCAACGTTACACCTACACAGAGTCAGGCTCAAATCTCAAGCAGTCTGGTGCCAGGGTGAAACGGAACAGAACCCTACAGGGCCCTGCCCTGCCTGGTACAAAAGCCTTTTTCTTGTTTTCAGGAAAAAGGGCATCAGCCTCCTAGACCTTCCCTGAGTTCCAAAGGGCGGATTCAAGCACTAATTAAGTGAGGGAATGCAGAAACAAAGGAAAGGAGTCAAGAAACAATAGCGCAGCAATGGGGCAGGGTCCTGGTTCCTCCTCAAGGGATATACATAACAGTCTGATACACATCTCTTGAGTTCTTCTACAGGAACTAAGCCCCGCCCCCCACCTCTCCACACCCCCCCCAACCCAGGTGGAGATGGTAACTTCAAGCTAAGCACAACTACATGGACCCCAGACTGCTTAGAACTAGAAGGCTGATGATTGAGATTCCTGAAACACCACTCTGTTATCACACTACCAACCAATCCGAGGAAGGTCACACACCCTGCAGCCCTTCCCACCAAATTTTAAGCAAGAGCTACCCATTCTCCTTGCTTGGCCCTTGTTTTTTTTTTTTTTTTTTTTTTTTTTTTCATTTTAATTAATTAATTAATTAATTGGCTGTGTTGGGTCTTCATTGCTGCACACAGGCTTTCTCTAGTTATGGCCAGTGGGGGCTACTTTTCGTTGTGGTGCACGGGCTTCTCATTGCAGTGGCTTCTCTTGTTGTGGAGCATGGGCTCTAGGCATGTGGGCTTCAGTAGTTGCAGCACATGGCTCAATAGTTGTGGCTCACTGGCTCTAAAGCGCAGGCTCAACAGTTGTGGCACACAGGCTTAGGTGCTCCACAGCATGTGGGATCCTCCTGGAGCAGAGATCAAACCCATGTCCCCTGCACTGACAGGTGGATCCCCAACCACTGTGCCATGTAGGAAGCCTGCTTGGCCCTTGTAATAAGCCTTTTTTGCTCCAAACTCTGACAGTTCAGTTTGTTTGGCCTTACTGTGCATAAGATAAAAGAACTTGCTTTTGACAAGGGCTCTTAATCCCTACACCATATACTGGCCTCTGGGCTTCTTTTCTAAGATGATTTTTAAGCATCTCTTTTCTGCCTATATCACACAATTTCACCCCTGCAATACAATTCAAGGCCCACACATCAGTTTATTCTGAATTTTCCAGCAAAAATCTCTAAATCAACTTTTTGCCAAATATACTCTAGAAGTATAGTAATTTATAAAGGGACTCAATATTAAAAAAAAAAAAAATTGTTGATTTTTTGACTAAGACTAAATAGAGAAAGCCCTGACAGTGATGGTAATTTTGTTCACAATTCTTTCCACTGGCCTTAGATTCAAAATTGTTTTAGGCTAAAAGAAATTTTGAATTGTTCTTAGTATCTTAGCATTCAAGTCAGATGATTTTAACTTGTACAATTTTTAATTGCATATGATTATCTTTACCACTTATCTAATATAGTTCAAATCATCAGTATTTACTGAGTCCCAACTACTACAAAGGAGGTCAATGGATAAGTGTAAGAGATTGCCTCTGCTTTCAAGGAATTTTCTAGCCTAACATTTCTCATATTAGGCTAGGATACAATAACTACTAGGATCTACCGAATTCCCATCCCCACATTCCAGGGTAGGAAGAAGCATATGGGTGGCAATGTAGTATCTCACTGTTGTTTTAATTTGCATCTCCCTGATGTCTAAACATATTGAGCATCTTTTCATGTGCTTATTTGCTGTTTGTGTATCTTTTTTTGGTATTATATCCATTCAAATTTTTTGCTCATTAATTGCCCATTTTTATCGGGTAGTTTATCTTGTTTTGTGAGAGTTCTGAATTCAAGCCTTTCATCAGATATGCACTTTACAAACATTTTCTTCCAGTCAGTGTCTTAGTTGTTCATTTTCTAAACAGTGTCTTTTTAAAAAGCAGAAGTTTTAAACTGTGATGAAGTCCAACTTATTTTTTTTTTTATGGTTCATGTTTTTTGTGTATTATTAAAAAAATCTTTGCCTAACCTGAGGTCACAATGAATTTTTTTCTCCCTCATTTTCTTCTAGTCGTTTTATAATTTTAGCTCATATTTAGGTCTATGATCCAGTTTGAGTTTATTTTTGTATATGGTGCAATGTATCAGTCAAGGTTCATTATTTTCATATAGATGTCCAACTGTTCCAGCATGATTTGTTAAAAACACTGAGACCAATGTTTTTAATATCACAGAGCACAAGAAGTTCATTGATATAGTTTCAGATTCTATACTGCAACTAATCTTTAAGAAATTACAATTATCTGAAAAGGATATTTAAAACACTTCTACTCTTTCAAACTTTATACCTGTGTGAGGCTGGAATTCTTCATGTATTTCAAGCAAAACACCACATCACAACATACTGAATGCAGAAGCAGATATGAGAATCCAGCTGTCATTAATCCAGACATTAAAGAGTTTTGTAAAAATGTAATATGATGCTAGTCTTAAATTTTTATTTTAGAAAATAGGGTTTTTTTTAAATAACAATACTCCATATCCATTAATGTATAATGGACTTGTAGTTATTTTATAGCTACTTTTAATGAATAAATTAACATTTACATTTTTTCTCAGTTCTAATTTCAAATATAGTAAATATCAATAGATATACCCGATATAAACAAAAGCACTTTAGAGTCCGCAATAATTTTTAGGAGTGCAAAGGAGTCCTGAGCTAAAAACTAAACTGTCCACATCTCTTCCCTCAATTACTGAAATTATGATAACTGGAGTAATATATATATATATCTAAATGCAAATTTCATCAGGTCAAACTTGTGTTTAAATACTTTCAACAGCTTACTACACTTAGCATCAAGACTAAACTATCAATGGCCCACAAATCCTGCCATGATCAAGCTTCCCCAGTCTTTCCTAACTCCATTCTCTTCATTCTCTGAAACAATAGGTTTACAATAGGTTTTGCTTTTGTTTGTTTCCCCAGCAGAGTCCTTAAATGCACAAAACCCCACCAGTCCTCAGGGCCTTTGAACTGGCCTGAAATGTGTCATGCCCCCGCCCCACTACTCATCATTCAAATCTTAACTCAAACCCTGATTACCTGGATCTTCCTTATCCCCACCCTCAAGTTAAATTGGGTTCCTCTTTTATATAGTCTTATAGCTCCCTGCACATTTCTGTCATGGGAACCACTGACCAAAACCACCTGCCCTGGCCAAGCCTGATAGTAACCACCTGCATGAGTTACCTTACAACAGGAGGTCCTGGTAAGGAAAGCGGAACTAACAAGCTACCACCAACTGGAAGAATTCGGGAAAAGTCAAAAAGAGAGGAGACACCAGTCCATATGTCCTACCAACCTCCCAGAATCCTTCTTGCTGGAATCCATCTTGGCTGAACGATGCACATGCCACCAGGAAGGACCCTGAGTCACAATGATTGGCCCAGAGACAACCTGGAAACTAATCCCATTACCATAAAACCCAAGACTGCAAGCCACGTGGCAGAGCAGCTCTCCTGGGTTCCCTTACCCTGCTGCTCTCTGCCCAGGCACCCCTCCCAAAAAAGTCTCTTTCTTTGTCAGCATGTGAGTCTCCTCAGACAATTCATTTCCAAGTGTTAGACAAGAGTCCATTCTCAGGTCCTGGAAGGGGTTCCCCTTCCTGCAACATTTCCTTAATAGAATTTATCAGTTTGGGGGATTTGGGGGTTACATAATTTAACAGTTTAAGAGAACATAAATATAATGATCATAATATGTAAAACTATTAAATAAAAATTTGCCTATGTGTCATGAGTACTTTTCTAAGTTCAGTAGTTCTCATCAGATCCAGAGTACATGACCCTTGTATACTGAAGAATTAACCTTACCCAAAAAGAGGCCTGGTCTATCGCCTTCGCTACTAGGAGGTGGTATCTAGATCCCTGGAACGTCTTACCTAACACAACTCTGCCTGGTGGCTTTGGCCGCAGGACAAATGTGATTCATGATGGGGGCTTTAAGCCACACTCAGTTCCAATCCTGAGAAGAAATGGAGACTAAAAGCATTAGTGTAACCTACAGGAGGGGCTAGAGACTAAAAGTCAGCCATGCGGGCAGTCTGTAATTGAGCACCAATAAAACTCTGGACACCAAAGGCTTGGGTGAGTTTCCCTGATTGGCAATATCCTGTGTGTACTGCCACATACAGTGGCTCAGAGGCAGTAATGCCAGCCAGGATTCCATGGGGAGAGGATGACAGGAATTTCTACATTTAGTTCCCTCCAGATTCTGTCCTAAATGTCTCTCTTTTGGCTAATTTTAACCTGTATCCTCTCCCTGTAATAATCCGTGAATATAACAGCTTTCAGTGAGTTCTGTGAGTCCTTTCTAGTTATCAAACTAGAGGGGAGGAGTGGGGTGGGGGTGGGGGGCTCCTTTCAACTGGCATCTGAAGTGAGGGCAGTTTTGTAGGGACTGTTCTCTCAGACTGCAGCCTGGCAAAACTCACTGCAACCCCAAAAAGATTTTGAAAAACCCAACAGGCTAGACTATGAGTTCCTTAAGAGCTAAAACTTCATCAATATGATATATAGTTTAAAAAAAAAAAAAAGCAATATTTGAAATACATTGATACTCTCAGGATATCAATATTCTCTAATGTTAAAAGCAATAATGTTGATGATGAAGATGAGGATGATAAAAACAGCGGCTACTTACTGCATGCCTTACTACAGTCTCCATTCGCAGATGAATTCAGAGTGAAATGACTTGCTCACAATCATACCACTAGTGACAGACAGTACATAAGCCTTGATTTAACTAATTTTAAAGCCTATGCGCTTCACCATATTGTATCTCATAAGACAAGCAAAGGAAGCTTAATATCGTATTTTGCAAAGGACAAATATCCAGCAGCAGCATCACTAAAATAGTATCACTAAAGACAAGTAACTGTTAGCACTGTTCAGGAATATGGAATACTTAAGTTCCCTACCTTTAACTAACACTCAGTCAAGCATTCTGATGCTTACTTACAACTTGTCTTTGAAATTCTTATTAATAGAGTATGAGCTATGTACGTTAAAAACAAATTTAAATAAGTAATTTGTTACATATTACTATCAAATGCTAAATACAAATTTCAAGTACCTGAGGTGGATATATAACACTTCTGCCAAGAAAATCACCATGTGTGGTACCCTAATCTGTAAACTATGGGCACCAAGCACTGTCTTACATATTCCTCTACAAGTTTTCCTCTCTCCCTCTATAGTTTTCTCTCACATCCTGAAACTGTCCTAGCGGCCTCTAAGAAAGGCTGAAGAGAACTAGAATCTGATGGTCTGTGCAAGACCAGCTGGACTGTCTCAAGCTGAATGCTGTACTCAAAGGTCATGAAGGCCTTTCCACCTTGAAACTAGACCTGTTAATCAAGATATAAATAAACACAGTTCTTATATATATAAAATACACACATATATATACATAAACATATACATACACACACACACACACATATATAATAGTATAGTAGCCACAATACACTCTGAATTGAGCCCTTTACATTTTTAGTAATCATAAGAAAAACACAAGAAGGTACCTAGGCAACTGGCTATAATTAACTGATTATATTAACTGGCTTTACACAGGTCCAGAGCAAACATTACATATTGAATGCTATTTATTGAGATTACTTTAAAATTCATATCATACTTCTACTAGATATGAAAAACAAATCAAGTTGTGCTATGTCAATTTTGGCAAACCAATCATGATAATAAAAATGTCTCAAAAATGAATCAGTCTGGATCTACATTAAAAATTAGAGAACTGAGTGATGTGAAATACAGATAATATGAAGGAGAAAAGTGAACATAAGTAAAGGATGGGAAAGAAGGAGAGACACACTAATGAATTAGACACTCACACTAATGCCCGCAAATAACCCACAGAGACAGAGAAAGTACCTGGAAAGCTGTGAGTGCGCCAGTCCCTGGGTTATACAGGCATCGCAGCGAAGGCATGCTGTCCGCCAGGCTGGAGCAGCCCAGCCACAGAGACCTGGGCATAGAGCACTGCAGAGAGAGGACAACTATGAGATGGGACAGTATGAGACAGGATGGCACAGATTACAGGAACTTTCAAGGCCTGGCTAAATACAATATTCCAGTTGCAGCCTGCCTTTATGACAGAAACATCTTCAAGAAACATACTACCTACTAGTTCTAACGCCAGAGGGAAATTCATAAAGGGCACTAGTGGCCAAAAAGCAAGAAAAAGAAGTTACAGGTCAAAAAGCCAAATATTTAATAAAAAATTTTATCCCTGTCCTTCTAAGTATGAATCTAAAGGAAATCTACTTCTTAACCCAATTAATCAATTCTTTTCCTCTACGCACCTCAACTCATCTCCCATAAACTCACCACAGACTGAAATACTGTGCAGACTAAGCAGAAAAAAGGAATCGTTCATGGTAGCATTTCAATATTAGAAATGGTAAATTAGAAATCAAAATATCACAGGAAAGTTAAAGTGTTTTTTTTTTTAAGAAGGTGGAGAGAAGGAAAAGAAAAAGTATTATACCCCTACAGCTTTGACAGCAACTAACTCTGCACAGTTTGCATATGTTTTATGTATCTTGTTAGTCTGCTGTTCATTAACCAAAATGCATAGTTACCATAGCAGCTGCCTCTTCATCTTTCCAGATGGATTAAGGGGGGTGGGGGAAGGGAGGGAGGAGGCAAGAAACAATCCAAACAGAAGGGAAAACAACAACAAAGAAAGAAGGAGAGACAGGGACAGAAAAAGAGAAAAAAAAAAAAAGAGAACCCCCCAAAGCTGCTGGTCCTAAAACCTTCTGAACAAACAGGAAAAAGAGTGTAAGTGTAAAAATATATACAGTGTATTCAGTAGCAAAAAAACAAACAAAAAAAAGGTAGAAATTATGAGTTCTAGTAGTACTAATTAAACAATATTAGTGGTACTGCTCCTGTAGCTTTATAAAACACTGTATCTTTTATAAGAATTTTTACAATCTTTAGGATTCCCTAAATGTATCCCAGGCTGAAGCTTTGTCTATCAACTTGGGTGCTGTTACAGTCTAATAATACTAAAAAACTAAATACCTGATCACAGCACATATAAAAACAACATTTTGAAATATAACAGTGCACATAATACTAAACTTTATAAGTTTTGAAATATTTACTATCATCATGGGACTTTTTTTCTTCTTAAAACACTTTAGTTGGAGAAATATTAAGGAAACAAAATATGGTATTCATTGTTCACACTATATATAACTGATATAAGAATAGTATGCTGCAAAGGACTCCAAAAAGTGGTGTAAACTCCTGCTTTCAGATAATTATTTTTTTAGGTCAGGTGATTGATGCCCTGGAGAAATTAAGTATTTATCCACGATCATGAAATTAGAAAGTAGAGAACTGGAATCCTGGCCTATTGCTTCCCAGTTCAGAACTCTTCCTCTTGCCTTTATCCACCCCTAGGTCATAAAGTGGAGACATCAGATTTCAAAAACGGGTATCTGCTAAAGGCAATTCTGGGTAATTTAACAACCAAAACAGCTAAACTGCTTTGAACTACAACAATCTCCTAACTTTATTCATTGTTTCCAATGTTTCTTCACCTTAAGCTATAATCCATTTTACAAACAGCAGCTAAATAGAATTGTCTTCACTTTGTTATCATGTCACACTCATCAATAATTCACAATGGCTCCCTATAACTACTGTATGAAATCCAAGCACTCCATTAATCTGACCTTTCCCCACTGCCTATATCAACTCACCTTCTCTGTCCTTCCAGTTGGCCCTGGAACTCTAATTAACTACCTTGATGCTTTGTTCAAATATCCATCACATCCCATACTTTTGCATTTGTAATCTCCTTCTTCCTTTCACCCTGACATCTACCATTTACATCTATGTCTCCTAAGAATTCTTTAATTTCAGTGTCATCCAGTGGTTCTCAGTAGCAGATAGTCTCATTTTGTGAGAAAGCACCAGGGAGAAGAGAACAAGGGAGAGCAGGATTCAAACAACAAGCTTCTTTCCCCTTGAGAACCACCGTTCTACTCATATTACTGCTCTACCCTGGAAGCACCAAGTTCTTAGCCAAAACAATTTTTGTAAGTAGATGACATTAAAAGTTTCTAAATCTAATATTTTGGTCATTTATTCAACAAGTATTTGTTGAGCATGTTCCTCGTGCTAGGCAGTGTCTTAGGCACTAAGGATAGAACAATGTACAAAAGAGACAAAAATCCTTTATATTCTAGTGACAGTCTCTCAACCATAAATTCTTCTATATTTAAAACGCTTAATGGAAAAGAAACTCATTGTTAGTGAGTTTCTCTCACTGTTAATGAGACAATATACATCATAAAGCAAATGGTTAAAAGTTCTGCGTATGCTGGGTAGAACAAAGTCTCACTCTGAAGGGACTGAATTTGAGAAAAGAGGGAGAGAAATAAGTGAGAATTTAAAAAGGGAGAATGAAAAAATAGAGAAGAGAAAAAAAGGAAATAGTGAAGAAAATGGAGTAGGCACTGGAAGATAGTCTGTCATTTCTCTGCCTTCCCTTCAAAAGAGGGAGATGGCTCATACAGTTTCAGCCATAACTGAATCAACCGCATAATCTCCACTTTTTAATTAAAACATGCATTTTTATTTATATTTATGAATGCTCCCTGGTAAGTTTTTAAAACTTTCCTCTTTTTGTCTCCTTCATTTTATGTTATATCCTGTGTTATTTTTGCAATACGTACTTTAAAAAAAAATTATTTTTTTATTTGGTTGCTCTGGGTCTTAGGTGCGGCAGATGGGCTCCTTAGTTGCAGCATGTAAGCTCTTAGCTGCAGCATGCATGCGGGATCTAGTTTCCTGCCCAGGGATTGAACCCGGCCCCCGGCATTGGAAGCACAGAGTCTTAACCACTACACCACCAGGGAAGTCCCTGCAGTAGGTACTTGATTAATTATTATCAACTTCCCTTTCTGTTATGCACCCTAATGCCCTTCCTCATTCATTCATCCCTATCCTTCATCAAAACTCCTAAAAACTAAGAATTTGAAAGGGCTTATCCCATCCCCTTAAACTAAAATTCCAAAATAAAATTATAATCAATAATAAGGCACATATACCCAGGAAAGCCACTAGATATACTGGGATTTCTAAAACAGCATTAAATTGCAAACACCACACAGAGGATGCATTCCCGATTATTACAAGACAATTGGTGTGGGTATGGTAACTGCACTTGAATATAGTCTGATCTGCACATTACCATAAGATTTTATATATTATAGCTCAATTTAAAAACCAATTTTCAAATTGGTTTGTATTGTAACAATTAATCTTACCCATACTGGTAAATGCCACTTAAAAACATTGAGGAAAAAAATATAATTACAAAATTAATGGGATAGGCTATAACTTCTAACTCTACCTCTTTCCCTTCCAACTTCACATTTAGCAGCATTTTCTGAAGGAAGGAGGAAATCAAAGGAAATTTAGGCAATAAGCAACAGAGTAGGAAGGAGTGCCATTGTGGTTACTATTCTTATGCATTCCATATATTTCAGGGCCATCCTGATTGGTTAATTTCTGACAAAAATGTATGACTTTTTCTGTCCTTCAATATTTAACAATCTCCCTTAAAATGCCCAAAACCCACGTAAGTTTTCTACTTAAAGTTTAGGCTGTAAAAGTTTGTTTCTCCTTGCAAATTATATTTAAATTCTTAAGGTTTTCTTTTGACACTTAAAACAATTTTTAAAATTAAAAAAAAAGCAGGTTCTGAGACTTCCCTGGTGGCACAGTGGTTAAGAATCTCCGCCTGCCAACACAGGGAACACGGGTTTGATCCCTGGTCTGGGAAGATTCCACATGCTGTGGGGCAACTAAGCCTGTGTGCCACAACTACTAAGCCCGTGTGCTGCAACTACTGAAGCCCAGGCACCCAAGAGCCCATGCTCCGCAACAAGAGAAGCCGCTGCACTGAGAAGCCCGAGCACCGCAGCGAAGAGTAGCTCCCGCTCACCACAACTAGAGAAAGCCTACGCGCAGCAACGAAGACCCAATGTAGCCAAAACAACAACAACAACAAAAAACAGTATTTTTTAAAAAATGCCTGAAACATGTTTTCTAGTGCTTGAAAGAATCAGGAAGAGACTGAAATGTTGCGACAAGGGGCCTGCAGTGCTTTAAGGAGAATATAGTATCTGATGCCCATCAGATTCAACAGCACAAATTCATTCTCACAGAGAACAGTGAAAATCTTGACCAAAACCTCCCCCTATCTGGCTGCCTGGAAAAAGCCACAGTTCCTCTTCACTGATAGAAGGCCCTGCAGGCAAAGGGCTGGCCTTAGCATTTACTATATGAAGCTGAATGACAAAATCTCCTAAACTCAGGTCCCTGTTGGTCAACTTCTAGGAGTAACAGAAGCTATAATAATCAACAATAAAAAGATTGCTGCATTGAGAGTTTATGTATCCTTAAGCCATGGAATAGAAGAATTCCCTTTTCACTACTATATCAACTAAAAAATTCAGGCCAAGAGAACTACAGTATTCCAAAAGCCATGTAATACATTCAGACTCTACCTATACAAATTCAATGACTGCCTCTTAAGAATCCCAATTTATTCACTCACTTCAAAAACGAAACTCTCAACTGTCACATAGGATAATCATATCTGCCTATCCTTATTGCACAAGGTTTCGGTAAAATTAAAATAAGGGATCTTAACTTCAAGTACAGGGACTTCCCTGCTGGTCCAGTGGCTAAGACTCCGCACTCCCAATGCAGGGGGCCCCGGTTCAGTCCCTGGTCACGGAACTAGATACCACATGCCTCAACTAAAGATCCCATATGCTGCAACTAAGACCAAGACCCAGCACAGCCAAATAAATAAATATTAAAAAAACAAAAACAAAAAACAAAAAACTTCGAGTAAAAGAGAAAAAGATAAAGTGCCATCATTACCAACAACAGGCTTCCATGAATGCCACTTGCATTTCACAATGTTCTGGGAAGCCATTATGAACTGCAGATCATTGAATCAATAAATTCATCCATTAATCAAATATTGTTCATTACCAGAATGGACACAAGTGGAGTACAAGTGGACCAGAAGAGACCCAAGTGGAGTACAGAATGGACACAAGTGGAGGACCAAAATTTATCAGGCATAAATTGTTTGCCAGTCATTGTGCTAGAGCCTTAAAAACATTATTTCACTTAATCATTACAACCCTGTCAAAGAATTATTAGTATTTTCACTTGAACAGGAGAGTAAACTCAAGTTCAGAGAAGTTACAGTGACTGAATGTCAGTGGCATAAATAAGACCACAATGTATTTGTCTCCCAAAATCCACACTCACCACTATAAAGACCAATTCTCAAGTACTTTACACTCTATTGAGGGAGATAAGTTAACTAACCCAAATAGTAATTACAAAGAAAAATATAATAACGTACTAAACTGTGTTAGACAATAGCTGCTATTTAAGTTTAGTTAAAATTTCTAATTTTTAGAAAAGTTCAGACACAAGCTTTAGTTTTTTTTTTTAATTTTATTTATTTTTATTTATTGGTTGCATTGGGTCTTCATTGCTACCTGCAGGCTTTCTCTAGTTGCAGCAAGCAGGGGCTACTCTTGGTTGTGGTGCACGGGCTTCTCATTGCAGTGGCTTCTTTTGTTGCACAGCACCGGCTCTAGGAGCGCAGGCTGCAGTAGTTGCAGCATTCAGGCCCAATAGTTGTGGCTCTCAGGCTTAGCTGCTCTTCGGCATGTGGGATCTTCCCGGACCAGGGATCAAACCCTTGTGCCCTATATTGGCAGGCGGATTCTTAACCATTGCGCCACCAGGGAAGTCCCCAAAGGCTTTAATTTTATTGTAGCACTTGTTACTGTATGTAAATTAATTATATGCTTGCCTCCTCTATCAGACTGTATTTCTCAGATACGAGTCATGTCTTTTTGTTTTTAAGTCTCCAGCATGTGGTCATAGTAGATGCTTAATAAATGTTCTCTTAATGGCAAGAGATCAGTGAAAGCTACATATCAAAGAGAAGGAAACAGTTTTTGCTTATAGAACACTGAGAATACTGATAAAACAACACTGTTTACTGAGACTGACCTTACCAGGCTGGAAGGTATGTGTGTTGGATAAATATCTTTCACAATTCATTATCTTACTCACCTGTAAAACAATCTAGTAAGTAAATAAGATCCAGAGAGGTTAAATAAATTACTAAAAGTGAATGGGTACCATGCAAGTGGTAAACATGGAATTCAAAACTAGATACTCTGACCGCCTAGGATAATGCCACATAAAAATGGCACTTAAGGACTTCCCTGGTGGTCCAGCGGTTAAGACTCTGCACGTCCACCACAGGAGGCACAAGTTCGACCCCTGGTTGGGAAGTTCTTCATGCTACCATGGTACAGCCAAAAAAAAGGCACTTAAAAAGTCAGACATGGAGTTAATCTCATTTATTAAAAAATGTTGAGCCACAAAAGCTGGTACAAAAGTGTAAAGCAATTATATTCCAATAAAGAGCTTTAAAAAAAAAAAAAGTGGAGCCAAAGATGGTTTAGGGGCATTGGACTGACTCAGAAACTAAAGAAAAGGAATCCCACCCAAGAGGTCATGGTAATCATCAAAGTAATGGCCCGAAGAGCAGACAAACTTACATAAAGAGAAAGATCAAAAGGACTTAAGGATTGAGGAAAGGAACAAAGGAAGATGAGTCAGAAATAACCCAACATTTCAAATGAATGACTGGAAGAATAGTTGGAGCACTGACAGACACATGTAAATTGAAAACTACCTGTGGGTTTTTGGATGTTGGGGTGGGGGTGGAGTAGGTAACCTCAGAAATCATAAACATGATAATAAACCTCTAGTATGTGAGTAAAACTATTGCATGAAAGCATGCGTATAAACCTGGAAGCATTACATAGATGTGGGAATCACTGGCTTCTGTATAAACTGTAATGCACTAGGTAGAAAGAATTTGCTATAAAAATACTAGCAAGATTTTTTCAATATAAAAAGTAAAATTTAATTCCTCTTCCCTCTCATCTCCTTTCCTGAAAAATTCACTTCAACAGCCATTAAGTGAGTACAAGCTATGTAGGTATCAAACTGAATGGTATAAGTGGTGACGATGACCCAATACAGTCTTTTGGAGTCCAAGTGGTGTGAGAAAGGTGTCCCTGAGGGATAAAAGGCCTGGCATAGAGTTTCAGAGCCTAAGTAGAGTGAAGGGAAAAAATCTTTACAAGAGGGTGGCCTGGCGTGGGGTTCTATAGCCCTAGTTGAGTGAGGAGAGCATCCACATGGGCGACTGAAGTGGCAGTGAGCAGGATGATGAGCATGTCCACGTGATGGGGAAGGGCAGGGCAGTGAGGGTTTCCAAAGTAGGCAGAAGACATTCACAGTGAAGGGATAGTGGCACAGCACTGAATTTCAGACCCAGTGCAGTGAGCAGGGTGGAGGGGCAGTAACCCAGCACAGAGTTTCAGACTCAATAGGGAGAGAAGGGTAGAAGGGTTAGCCCAAAGCAAACAGATCCCAAAAGGGTGAGGAAGGCATCCACACAGAGTATGGGGTGGGAAATGGAGAGAGAGCTATGTTGGCAATGGGAGATGTGTTATACCAAGATCCATCAAATGAGGGGGATAGATCAAATATTGAGCATAGTAAGGGCGAGAATTCTCATCAGAGAAGAGTTACAAATCTAGAAAGGAAGAAAGCGAGAGTGAATACTATGCTGTGGAACTAGAATTGAAGAGACAGAGACAGTGACAATTTCTAGGTAAGTGATGTATATATACGTATACACATACACACACAAACATACCTCCTGGCTCTATCAACTGAGAGGGTCTGGTAACATTAACACCTTAATAGCAATGAGTACATTTGAGGATTCTAAATATCACTCTCTACTAAAAGGAACCAGAGCTCCTTAGAACAATGGCTAATTCTAGGACTTGGGCAAGGAAAGTTTAAGATGAGCTCAGAGTATCTTCTTGTGGTACTCAAAGAATGGTGGAGACATGGCAAGATGATACAGGGCCCAGTGCAAAAGGCTCTCACAGGCTAATTCTGCAACAAATTGAACTTCAGAATAAATAATGATAACAATGGATTTTAATACTGGCAGGCAAACTCTAACATGTCCCCCAGCGATCCCTACCTCCTGATATTCATAACACTTGTAAGTAATCTTGTCCCCTTTGCTTCTAGGTTATATAAGATTGTAACTTCCATCTTGCTAGCAGACTCTACTGCTTTCTTGGTTTGCATGCTTTGATGAAACAACTAGTCATACTGGAAGGGTTCACGTAGCAAGAATGGGGGTGTCCTCCAGTCAACAGCCAGCTAGGAACTGAGTCTCCAATAACTCTTGAGGAAAGGAATTCTGCCAAAAACCATGAAAACTTGAAGTGAATCTTTCCCCAATCAAGCCTTCAAATGAGACTGCAGCCCTGTCCAATACCTTCATTATATTCTTTTTGTTTAATAAATTTATTTATTTATTTGTTTTATTTGTTTATTGGCTGCATTGGGTCTTCGTTGCTGCACACAGGCTTTCTCTAGTTGCAGCAAGCGGGGACTACTCTTCATTGTGGTGCAAGGGCTCCTCATTGCAGTGACTTCTCTTGTTGCCAAGCATGGGCTCTAGGCATGTGGGCTTCAGTAGTTGCGGCACATGGGCTCACTAGTTGTGGCTCACAGGCTTAGTTGCTCCATGGCATGTGGGATCTTCCCAGAGCAGGGCTTGACCCGTGTCCCCTGCATTGGCAGGCGGATTCTTAACCACTGTGCCACCTAGGAAGTCCCCATTATAATCCTGTAAGAGATCTTACCCCAGGTCAAGCATACCCAGACTCCTGATTCAAAGAAACTATGTGATAATAAATGTGTGCTGTATCTTATTTTAAGCTACTAAATTTGTGGTAATTTGGTATGTCACAAAAACTAATACAATAAGCCACAGAATAAAACAGAAATCCATGACTCAATTAATATAGAGATATAAAAAATAAACTGAAGAGTGTGCTGTGGAATATGATACTTGAAGAGTCTCAAGATATCTTCCCATATAACATTTATTTCAAAGGGGAAAACAGTAACTTTACAGTGGAAAAACCTGGCTGACACCATAATCAAGTGATCAGCATTAATGTCACCAATAATTTAACAAATTAAAATCATGTGTCACCTGAAAGACTGCAATAAGAAGAACATGGCATCACCTCTGTGATATTTCTGCCAAAGATACACAGTCTATATCTAATCACAAGAAATCATCAGAAGGACTTCCCTGGTGGCTCAGTTGTCTCTTGTTATTGAGTTGCGAAGTTTTTTTTAATTAATTAATTAATTAATTGGCTGAGTTGGGTCTTCGTTGCTGTGTACGGGCTTTCTCTAGATGTGGCTCGCAGGCTCTAGAGCGCAGGCTCACTAGTTGTGGTGCACGAGCTTAGTTGCTCCACAGCATGTGGGATCTTCCTGGCCCAGGGGTCTAATCCACGTCCCCTGTATTAGCAGGAGGATTCTTAACCACTGTGCCCTTCACACCCACTAGGATGGCAGTTAAAAAATAAAAACAAAAACAAAGAAAACCCAGAGTTATCTAGATACCTCAGGAAAAAAGCAGGCCAGGAGATCCAGACAGACTGGAAGAAGCTTTATCATCAAAGTCCTATTCAGTCTCAAAAGCTTTGGAAGCTACAACTAAAAACAAAACAAAACAAAACCAGAAAATAACAAGTTGTGGTGAGGATGTGGAGAAACTGAAACCCTCATATACTGCTAGTGGGAATACAAAAAGATTCAGCCACTATAGAAAACAGCTTGGCAGTTCCTCAAAAAGTTAAACATATAATTACCATGTGACCACTTCTAGCAATTCCACTCCTGGGTGTATTCCCCCAGGGAAACCCCCAAGGGCTGACCATCTTAAGAGTATATGTGCTAGTAACAAAGTTCAAAATGTAACAACCAAAATACACAGATCTAAAGAGAGAACACACAAATCTAAGCTCATAGTTTGAGGATTTAACACTCCTCCTTTAGCTACTAGATAGAATAAGCAAAAAAGAATTGATAGAGGGACTTCCCTGGTGGCACAGTGGTTAAGAATCTGCCTGCCAATGCAGGGGACACAACTAAGCCCATGAGCCACAATTACTGAGCCCGCACTCTAGAGCCCATGAGCCACAACTACTGAGTCTGCCCACCATAACTACTGAAGCCCATGCACCTAGAGCCCGTGCTCCACAACAAGAGAAGTCACCACAATGAGAAGCCTGTGCACCGCAATGAAGAGTAGCCCCCACTCGCCGCAACTAGAGAAAGTCCACACGTAGCAACAAAGACCCAATGCAGCCACTTAATTAATTCATTACTTAATTAAAAAAAGAACTGAAGAGCACAATTAATGAACTTGACCTAATGACTTATCTAGAACAATGTACCCAACAACTGCAGTTGTCTGCAAGCACACTTGCTACACTTATCAAACAGAGCTTAAGATGGGCCATGAAACAACAAGTATCAACAAATTGCAAAGGACTGAACTTGCAAAGAATATGTTGTTCGATTAGCTATAAATCAGTATCAAAAAGATAACTGGAAAGGGTTCAGGTTCCAGGTAAGATGGTATAAGCACACTCCTTCCTTTTATTTCCCACTGAATGTAACTACTAAAAATGGACAGAATGCAGGGTGCAGCTATTTGAGGATTCCGAAAAGTGAACAGGAGTAAGCAGATT
Organism: Hippopotamus amphibius kiboko; assembly: GCF_030028045.1. Lineage (NCBI taxonomy): Eukaryota > Metazoa > Chordata > Mammalia > Artiodactyla > Hippopotamidae > Hippopotamus > Hippopotamus amphibius. Next base: position 28,722,902 of record NC_080190.1, read on the forward strand.
GGGGAAGATAAGCACTGATCCCAACAATGAATTTACCTTTTTAAAATGTTTATTCCTCCAGTATCCACCAGCGTAGACTGCAGCCTGAAACCCAAAAGTAGGTATTAGTATAAGCAAAGAAAGATCCAGGAGAAGCCCTCTAGGTCTGGTCTGAAGTGTAGAAAGGGTATCCTAACACTCAGAGAGAATAGTGGAAATCTCCTATTTTTCTTTCTTTAAAGTTCTCTCTGTTCCCTCCAAGCAATCCCATGATGAAAACCACAGTAGAAGTAGGGCCCCATAGGAGCCTAAAGCTCTGAATTAAGGAAACTCTTTTTGATCAGAGGAGTTATGATCCTAAAAGGCTGAGAAGAAACCTCACTGCTTTTTTTCCCCCTCTCCATCCTCTCCTTGCTTAGCCTCAGATGCAGTAACATATTCAGGTAGAGAAGGTTAAATAAAACCCCAGCTTTCTGGCAGGAGGACTGAAAAAGAGAATCCCAGGGAACTAGATAGTACCAGGGAGATCATGGAGAGGGGGCAGCTCAGAAAAATAAGCCCATAAAGTGCTTTATAACTCCTGGGCTCACCTGCAAGCTTCATACATGGAAATGTGAACAAAACAGTAAGCCATAAACTTTGAGAAATGAACTGCAAGACAGACTACCATCCAGATCCCAGAATGGCCACTGAGTGGCACAAACATGGAACAAATTTCAATAGCAGTGCAAAGCCTTTAAAAATGGAAGAGACATTGAAACCACAACCCTACATATGGCTATTTGAACTTGTAGGCTGAACTCAACAGGGTTGAGAGCCTGATATCAAAAATACCAACATTTTCAATAGGATGTAAATACATTCAGAGCCTTGTAATATTAAAAACATTCAGGATACAATCCCCAAACTACTAGGCATACAAAAAAAAGGGAGGGGGGGATCTCAATGCATATCAACAGATGCCAATACTAAATGACACAGCTTTGAATTATCTCTAGAGACAAAGACTTTAAAGTAATAGTACAGGGCTTCCCAGGTGGCACAGTGGTTAAGAATCCACCTGCCAATGCACGGGACACAGGTTCGAGCCCTGGGCCGGGAAGATCTCACATGCCGCAGGGCACCTAAGCCCACGTGCCACAACTCCTGAGCCTGTGCTCTAGAGCCCGGAAGACACAACTATTGAGCCCACGTGCCACGACTACTGAGGCCTGCGCGCCTAGAGCCCATGCTCCACAACAAGAGAAGCCACCACAATGAGAAGCCTGCACACCACAAGGAAGAGTAGCCCCCGCTCATCGCAATTAGAGAAAGCCCGTGTGTAGCAACAAAGACCCAATGCAGCCAATAAATAAATTAAAATAAATAAATAAAGTAATAGTATAAAATATTCCAATAACTCAGAAACACTCTTGAAAGAAATGGAAAGATAGAAAGTATCAGCAAAGAAATAACAGATATAAAGAAGAACCAAGTGGAAATATAAGAACTGAAAATAACTGAAATTCTTAAATTCATTGGACAGACTCAATAGCAGAATGGAGATTAGCAGACCAATATTTCTCATGAATACATAGGTAAAAGTCCTAAACAAAATACTAGCAAATAAAACCCAGCAACATATAAAAAGGATTAAACACTATAACCAAGTGAGATTTATCCCAAGAGTACAAGGTGGCTGCCTTGAGCCCTAAAGGTTTTCCGATGTCTTTTTGGTGCCTGATATCTTCCCCTTTAGTTCCATGACCTATCTCTGTATCCTTAAAATAGGTGCTCCTTCAACTGGGTTACCAAATTGTACACTCTAAATATATGCAGTTTACTGTAAAAAAAAAATAGGTGCTCCTTCTTGCTTAAGGGGAAAATGAGAAAACTTTTAACTTGAAATCAAAAGTATTCAATGAAATATTCAATATAATTATAAAATGAGTATTATCCGCAGAGTAGACACCATGGGAAGCCACACTTATTCCAGCAAAGCCACCAATGCTCCAAAAAAATTTTTGTTTAAGCCTTCCAAAATGAAACTGGATTAACATTATGAAAAGCAAGTGAGTCCCTGCCTTAAAGGAGATTATAATCTAGCAGAACATTTTAAAGGCTTAGCCATCTTTAAACATTTATAACATTTATAAACAGAAAAACACTAGATAAATCAGAGTTTAAATTTAAAATATTACTAGTTTGATATCATTATTGTTAGCCCATATAAACTCACACTTTTCTCATAATCTCTGGATGCCTAGTCCACTGCCTAGTCCAGCAGAAGAAGGGTGCAAGAAATCCCTGGTGAAGAGAACTGTTGAATTATCATAACAACTGAGAATAGGTGGGACACTAATCCAAGAGTTAAGACACTAATCCAGGACAAGGTGTAGGCTCATCCTCAAACCAACTGTAAGATCTTGAGCAGCTCGCTTAATTTCCACGTGCTTCAGCTTCTTCCCTGGTAAAATGGAATAGAGTAAAATATTTCTAACAATACCCTGCATCAACAAAATTCCATAATTCTATAATTTAAGTCCATCTGCAACACATCTAATATGGATTTTCTTAACAGGAATTACTAGTTTCACCAGAAAATATGGCCTAAAAGGATGGAAATCCCTTTAAACAATAAGGTAAAGGGGGAGCGGAGAAAGCAGCTCCTGATGCTTATTTAGAACTGTTAGGATTCAAACCTGGCTGCTTTCTAAAATAAATTTTATTCATTATTACTTATTAAGTATGCAATTAGTCAAATATAACACTGATAAACTAGAATTTTGAACAAACAAATGCTTTAAAATTCTAATAACTATGCATAAGCAGTAAATTATTCTTACTTGAATTTCTACTGCTGTGTAGCGCAGGGTTACTAAGTACATAATTACATAAGAGGGCCACCCAACTTCCAAAGGAGCCATTCCAGTGAATTGTGTAAATAATATGCTTTAAAAAAACATAACCTCCTCACATATGAATTTAGATTTACCAGATATGGAGTAGCTGTGTACCTGTGAGACTAGAACACAGTCCTAAAAAGGGCTTCCTAATTATGAATTTACCAGAGAGATTAGAATGACCCAAAGCAAATTAATACATACTTTTTTTTCCCATAACTTTCTATAAAAACATTTTCACTATTCTGTTTCAGTACAGAAAACAAAAGCTCTTAAAAGTCACTGCCTTAAAAAAAAAAAAAGTCACTGCCTTGAGATAAGGACTCCAGAGTACAAGACTATGACCAAATTTTTCTAACACTGACATTCTGGTTTTCTTAATTAATACTTGTGTTATATTTTTCTTTCATTTGCATCAATATAGTAAGTTCTAAGTATTTGGTCTATGACTGACTCTACTGTTAGACTGTTGAATTTGAATGAGTAAGAACAATTTTCTTTTTTTAAAAAAAAACACAAAAAATATTCAACATTAGCAGGCATGGCATCATAATAATACCTAGATGCCACATGTTTTTGTACCAAAAAAGTCATTTTTAATACCCATCCACAGGAAATCAACCAACTTAGTAAACAAATTTATGCATACAGCCAGGTGTTATCTTTATTCTCCCCATAACAGTACAACAAGTAAGGTTGTTCACTTACATTTTCTTTGCTACATTATTAAAAATCACCTTATGCAAAGTAAGGAGAATTCCTGTGTTTCTGAAGTGCTCATTTACTCAGTAAGAATAAAACTGCAATTATCTCAGATTAGGTTTTACACACTCAATCTCCTATACCTGTACTTAAAGACCTTTTAAATCATGCCACAAAGAAATTATCTGGTTATACTAGAATTTCATTTTATTAAAATCAAGTCCCACTGCAATAAGCTCTAAGGGACTGTCCAAATTCTTTCATTGCACTAGAATTTACTGCATTAAATATTATTTGATATAACTAGGCCACCAGCTGAGGCCTGGGAATCATGGGGTTACACAACAATTTTTGATGATATGGGGTTGGCCTATACACAGACTTCAAATGATCACAGTACTCATTGAGAGGATTAGGCTTTATGTATTTCTGAAAGAGGTAGGGAGGGGAGAAAGGGAAAAGAGAGGAAAAAGAAAAAAGAAAGCTTGATTGCAACTAGAGGAGTAAACAAAAGTTGAAGCAATCTCCTATTTTGATGAAAGGCACTTGCAACACTTTTTCCAGTATGGATTTACACATTTGTTCATAGCAGTTGCTATGACTCAACAGAGGCCAGTATCATGTTAATAACCCACATATTAAGGCAGGCTGGCTGCCATACAAGCAATCAGCTCTTATCCCTCACTTCACAGGCAAAAAGAGCAAAAAAAGCCACAGAGTAAAATCCTTTGATTGGGAAGTGGGGAGAGAGGAAAAAAATCCTCACATTGGACTTCTGGAACATCCCCCTCTGCATTACAGATGTATTTGCTCTAACAATGAGATCAAAAGGGAGCACTATCTGGAGCTTTCTTCTTAACTGAGAGGAAAACTCCCTTCATGAAAAGATCCCCGATATCAAACGGTATTTCAACGACTACAAACCAAGTATCACAGCCCTCCTTGGGTACTCCTTTATTTAACTTTTGTGTAGGAGTAGAGAAAAGAAAATTACTTGCTCATTAGAAAGAGAATAAATGCCTACATAAATAAATGCAACCATATTACATCTGACTTCCTGGGCATCACAGACCCACAGAGAAGAAACTCATTTTCAAAGTGTGTTTATTTCACTATTTGCAAATGGCTGGCTGATTGGCAGCTACAATATATGAAATAAATAACCATTTCAAAGATCAAGTCTCATGTTCCCTAGTAAGAAACAAAAATGAACATTATCTATCCTCCCCATTCAGTTTATGGAATTTAGCAGGAGAATAGGTTTATTGGCTATTTGATTGCTTGATGTGTTTATGAGGACATTTTCTGTGATGGTGTGGTTATTATTTAGGTTAGATAAGAAATTCTTCCCCTTTCTCTCAAGACATCATTATTAAGAGTTACATATTCACAAGAAGGTTCCAAAATGAATATTTCTGAAGCAAGTGAAATGTGACAAGAAACTGTGAACTGGGAAGTGATGAGTACAGCTAATACTTTTTTTTTCTTCCAAGAAAATTAACTACCTGATCTTACAATCTAATTTAGTAACGCCAAGACGCAAACTAGTAAATCTCAAGTGCACACTGATGTTTGATGTGATGATGACATTGTCCACTTTTAGACACCAATCTTAAAATCAGCACATCAGATTCTAATGTAAAACGGTTTTACAGATTTACAAACTAGCCTCAAAAAGTTCTGTACCAAGATAAGTTAGGAGAAAGGGAGATTCAAATTAATGCATTGTTATATACCAGTGTGCTACAATATCTAGGCACAACAGTATACATGCACTTATGGTAGGCTTTCATTTTCAAACTCCTTTACAAAATGTTAGCTAACCTCTTGAAGGAATCTTTGAAGTGTTTGCTAGGTATCTGAACCATTTACTAGCCTAAGCTGTCTTAGTCACATGAGTCACATATGATCTACTACTACTAAATAACAGCATAAAAGGGATGAGTATTTTACAAATCTTTCAAAACAAACAAATGAAAAAACTCTAGTTCTCACTTCTCTTTCCCTATCTTTTCCTATTTTATAAAAAGTTTCTTCCCTGTGCCTACATGAACAGATTCTCGCCAGTCAGGCAAAATCAAGCATTGCTTAAAGAGCTATTTATGAAAATCAGCTTATATTTAAGCAAGTCAACATTAATATTTGGATTTTGACTGAAAATATTTAATGGATTACTTTAAAACACTGGTTTTACCGTCAGTCAATATTATCTCTCATAACTGACTTACATTCACACCACAGTTTTCAACTACAACACAGGAACATTAAATGTAAAAACTTCTACTAACGGGCAAAAGGGCAATGGCATTAGTGTACTCACATTCAGGTAGTGTTCAACTATTTGCAATTAAATGTGGAAGAAATTGGGAATTTCAAGATCACAGTTTTTAGATCAACCCCTCAGATTTATGGATATTTATGGCACGTGTCCAGTCTTGCAGAACTCCATCTTCCTCCACCTCATTTGTAATAGAAACTGCTCTTAAACCACTTTACCACATTGTTACTGAAATACTTCTTTTACACAGTACCGACCAAGCAGCAGATCAATACTCTAACACAGAGATGCCGATTCCATTACCACAGAAACCTGTGCAAATAGCCAGATGCTGAACAAAGAACACAGCTTTCATTCCTAACATGTCTCCACTCCATTGGGAGGAAATATTTTGCTACGGTGGGCAAGAAGTTGGGAAAGAAATAATGGCACTTAAAATAATTAAGAAAAAAATAAAATAAAATAATTAAGAAGCTTTGATTACAGAAAAAGTCTGAAGGATATAGCTAAAATAAATTTCACCTACAAGATGCTTACCATTTATCATCAAACCCATCTGTTCATCTGCATTCATGATGCTGCATTTGATGCTTTACAAACTGCCATGTCATTAGGCATTTATGTTGCAGTTCAAACTTAAACTAGAATGATACAGAAAGATGTTATAGAAAAGAATGAAAATAAAGCATTGGGTAAGAAATAAGGGAAAGAGAAGGGAAAGAGGAGAAATTGAAAACATTCTACTGTTCTTTTAAAGCCCTTTCAGTTAAAATTCTGTGGCTTCAATTTCTTTCTAAATGTGCTACAAAAAAAAAATCTTTGTTCACAAGATTTTCATATAGTTATTACATTTATCTTTCCTTCATACCATTATTATGATCTGAGGCAATAAAACTGAGTTGAAATATAATTAGAAAGGACAGAGATCTGTCTATATGCAGTGATACTAGCAACTTGTGAAACCAGAGGGACTTAACTTTTGTCTAAAACCAATTCTCCCTATCCTTTCTTACATTACTTACTTATGATGGACTAAGGCTGCAATACATCCTTTCTAGACTAGCTTTTATCATTTTCACAACTATGGTTGCTATGACAACAGGATGCAGCTTTGTGCTGTTTTCATTTTCTCCATTTGAGTTGCCATAACAACACAATCATTTTGCCTTTCTCCAATATGTAACAACTTTCTCTGATTGTATTCTTAAGGACAAGATTCCCCCATGAAGAAAGTAAGTAACAGAATTTATATAAGAATTTTATTTAATAAAAATCCAATTTTATGGGCTTCCTAGGTGGCGCAGTGGTTAAGAATCCGCCTGCCAATGCAGAGGTCAAGGGTTCGATCCCAGCTCCAGGAAGATCCCACATGCCGCGGAGCAACTAAGCCCATGTGCCAAAAAAAAAAAAAAAATCCAATTTTAAAATCTTTTGAGGGAAGAGTTATTTTGATAGGAACTTTCATCATACAAAACAAAAAATTTAAAAAACACTCATACCTAAAACCTGAAATCTAAAGACTGTCCATCATTAGCAGTGACTTACTTTTATACAGACTTCCCCAAGCAAAAGATAGCAATATCATCATGATTATGATGATTATGAGCTATGGCAAAGTGTCCATTAATAGCTGTCCCAAGTAGAACAATCAAGAATGAATATAGTTCTATACTGCACACTTGGCTGTGGCAATCCAACATCATTTGTTAGCAATACCAGAGTTCAGAGTAGTGGCCTTTATACTAGGTAAACTCCATTTTAAAATCTTTACCTTCAATTCAAGGCTCTCCATGATAATAGAATCCTGAAGAAGTTCATGTAGTTCAAATTATTTTATAGTACAAATTGTGTATTTATAAAAAATCACATTTGTAGAAAAGATGAAAGAAAAGCATTTATTGTTCTAAGTCGGCAACAGAATTTGTTAAATATTGTGGCTACTGGATCACCATATCCATTACTAGGACCATCATGTTGGGACATAAAAGTGTGTTTAAAAAAAAAGACAACCAACTATCAATTGTTACAACCCCTTGTTGTATGTGCTATAACATGACTCTGTATATGCAAAAGGTTATCTTAATTTAATAGCTTAAATCACTAAATTCAGATCTTTTAAGCCCTTTGACCAGCTGACAAAGATTCATTAAAATTTCTCCCAGAGTGGGAATTCCCTAGCAGTCCAGTGGTTAGGATGCCTCGCTTCCACTGCAGGGGGCACGGATTTGATCCCTGGTCAGGGAATTAAGATCCCCCCAGCAAGCTGTGCAGTGCAGCCAAAAAAAAAAAACCCAAACAATTTTTCCCATAGTATAAATATCCATGAGTATGTATACATATTTATTGCTTACAAACAAAACATGGAAATATTACTATTTGAGGAGAAAATATGCAAGTGTTACTAAATTCCCCCTTAGTTCCCTACAGGCATATAAAAGATTATTTATAACATTGTAGTATTTTTACAGGATTGAACTAATTTTCACATATTAACGTAACAAGACATTTTAATTTTAATCACAGCTGAGATAATTTAATAAATTTTGTAGTTTGCAGTGAACTGAAAAAGATGATTTATTTAACCAAACCTGAGGATCATAGCACAATCATTTTCTTCAGTTCATTTTTTAAAGAAAAAATCTACTACTCTTCCGAACTTCAAAACAACAATTAGGTTTTTAGCCAGTTTTTTTAAAGGCTAAAAAGAGGAAAGGGTTGACAAATGTAAAGAGCAAAAATAATGACTGGATCAATATCTTTTCTTCAGAATCTTTTCCACATAGGAAAATGAGGAACTCCAAAACAATGATAATTAAAAAAGAAAAAAAGCAGCTAGAGCGAAAGGGTGGTTACACTACTTAGAAGAGGGGTTGAGAGAGGGGGAATGGCAATCACAGAGGGTGTTGACAGAAAAGGAGAGGAACTAGGAATGAATGGACTCCAATCCTGGGCAACCTGGATAGACTCTCACATGAAAATGAAACCAACAAACTAGGCTAAAATTGTACACAAAAGCCCATCTCTCTCTAACCCTGCTTTATGCTTTCCACATTACTGGCAGAGAACCTCAAGAAAATCCTCCTTTCTAATGCTTAAACTCCCAAGTAATTGCTACCTTTCAAAGACTTAGCTGAAGCCAGTAGGTCTTAGGCTGTAAGCAAGAGGATGTAATTCTATTATAGTGCAATAATGTGAATTTAGGTGCTAATGCTGTTGGAATCATGGCGTCTCAAGACTGGATTTTTGTGATGCACTTTGATAGGACTGGTGAATCATCTGTGCATGTGTGGTCTAGCATTCCTGGTGACAGCTATGATTCATCCAGAATACCCCGTCCTGTCTTTTCCTTTTGTTTGTGGTTTCCTTTGCTGTGCAAAAGCTTTTGAGTTTAATTAGGTCCCATTTGTTTGTTTTATTTCTATTACTCTGGGAGACAAATTGAAAAAGATATTGCTGGACTTCCCTGGTGGCAGAGTGGTTAAGAATCCACCTGCCAACACAGGGGACACGGGTTCAATCGCTGGTCCAGGAAGATCCCACATGCCATGGAGCAACTAAGCCCGTGGGCCACAACTACTGAGCCTGCGCATTAGAGCCCTCGAGCCACAACCACTGAGCCCACGTGCTGCAACTACTGAAGCCCACGTGCCTAGAGTCCATGCTCCGCAACAAGAGAAACCACCACAACAAGAAGCCTGTGCACTGCAACGAAGAGTAGCCCCCACTGGCTGCAACTAGAGAAAGCCTACATACAGCAACGAAGACTCAAAGCAGCCAATAAATTATTTTTTTAAAAAAGACATTGCTGTCATTTGTCAAACACTGTTCTAGCTATGTTTTCATCTAAGAGTTTTATAGTATCCGGTCTTACATTTAGGTCTTTAATCCATTTTGAGTTTATTTTTGTGTATGGTGTTAAAGAATGACTCCCAAGACTGAACCAGGACGAAATAGAAAATATGAACAGACCAATCACAAGTACTGAAATTGAAACTGTGATTAAAAAACTCCCAAAGGGCTTCCCTGGTGGCTCAGTGCTTAAGAATCTGCCTGCCAATGCAGGGCACACAGGTTTGAGCCCTGGTCCAGGAAGATCCCACATGCCGCAGAGCAACTAAGCCCATGGGCCACAACTACTGAGCCTGCACTCTAGAGCCCGTGAACCACAACTACTGAAGCCTGCATGCCTAGAGCCCATGCTCCGCAACAAGAGAAGCCACCGCAATAAGAAGCCAGCACACTGCAACAAAGAGTAGCCTGTGCTTGCCACAACTAGAGAAAGCCCGCACGCAGCAACAAAGACCCAACACAGCCAATAAATAAAAATTAAATAAATAAATAAAATTTAAAAAAACAAACAAACCTCCCAACAAACAAAAGTCCAAGACCAGATGGCTTCACAGGCTAATTCTATCAAATATTTAGAGAAGAGTTAACACTTATCCTTCTGAAACTATTCCAGAAAAGTGCAGAGGAACGTATACTCCCAAACTCATTCTATGAGACCACCATCACTCTGACACCAAAACCAGACAAAGATACCACAAAAAAAAGAAAATTAAAGGCCAATATCACTGATGAACATAGACACAAAAATCCTCAACAAAATACTAGCAATCCGAATCCAACAATATATTAAAAGGATCATGCACCACGATGTGATGAAGTGCCATTTATCCCAGGAATGCAAGAATTTTTCAATATTCACAAATAAATCAGTGTAACACATCACATCAACAAACTGAAGAATAAAAACCATATGATCATTTCAACAGATGTAGAAAAAGCTTCTGACAAAATTCAATACCCATTTACGATAAAAACTCTCCAGAAAGTGGGCACAGAGAAAACATACCTCAACATAATAAAGGCCATACATGACAAACCTACAGCTAACATCATACTCAATGGTGAAAAGCTGAAAGCATTTCCTCTAAGATCAGAAACAAGGAAGGATGCCCACTCTCGCCACTTTTATTTAACATAGTTTTGGAAGTCCTAGCCATGGCAATTAGAGAAGAAAAAGAAATAAAAGGAATCCAAATTGGAAAAGAAGTAAAGCTGTCACTATTTGCAGATGACATAATATTATACATAGAAAATTCTAAAGGTGCTATCAGAAAACTACTAGAGCTCATCAATGAACCTGGTAAAATTGCAGGATACAAAATTAATATACAGAAATCTGGTACATTTCTATACACTAACAACTAAAGATCAGAAAGAGAAATTGAAGAAGCAATCCTATTTATCGCTGCATGAAAAAAAATAAAATATCTAGGAATAAGCCTACCTAAGGAGACAAAAGACCTGTATTCAGAAAACTATAAGATGCTGATGAAAGAAATAGAAGACGACACAAACAGATGGAAAGATATACCATATTCTTGGATCGGAAGAATCAATATTGTTAAAATGACTATACTATCCAAGAAAATCTATAGATTCAATGCAATCCCTATCAAATTACCAATGGCATTTTTCACAGAATTAGATCAAAAAATCTTAAAAATTTGTATGGAGACACAAAAGACCCTGAATAGCCAAAGCAATCTTAAGAAAGAAAATGGAGCTGGGGTAATCAGGCTCCCTGACTTCAGATTATACTATAAAGTCATTAAAAGCAGTATGGTACTGGCACAGAAACAGAAATATAAATCAATGGAACAGGTTAGAAAGCCCAGAAATAAACCCACGCACCTATGGTCAATAAATCTACAACAAAGGAGGCAAGACTATACAATGGAGAAAAGACAGTCTCTTCAACAAATGGTGATGGGAAAACTGGACAGCTACATGTAAAAAATAAAAATAAAAATAGAACATTCTTTAACACCATACACAAAAAATGGTTGCTTCATTTGATCTGATGTTAGACAGTCAAATGTCACTTATGAACCAACTGTTCCAGTGGAAGACTGTGTTCCACAGCACAAAGGGGTTGGCAGTGGTGGCCCCTCATTTGTTTGTTCATTGTTTTTTAATTATTTTTTCTACTTTTTCAAATTTGATCTAACAGTTTTTTTTTTAATGCTGCTGCTTCTTTTTTTTTTTTTTAATTATTTATTTGGCTATGTTGGCTCTTAGTTGCGACACACAGGATCTTTCATTGAGGTGCGTGGTCTCTTCATTGCAGCTCGAGGGCTTCTCTCTAGTTGTGGCACAGGGGCTCTAGAGCGCACAGGCTCAGTAGTCGTGGCATGCAGGCTTAGCAGGCTTAGCAGGCTTAGTTGCCCCACGGCATGTGGCATCTTAATCCCTAACCAGGGATGGAACCCACATTCCCTGCATTGGAAGGCAGATTCTTAACCACTGGACCACCAGGGAAGTCCCATTGTTCTAATTTAAAAAAAGTTCAATTAGGGACTTCCCTGATGGTCCAGTGGCTAAGACTCCATGCTCCCAATGCAGCGGGCCTGGGTTCGATCCCTGGTCAGGGAACTAGATCCCACATGCCGCAACTAAGAGTTCACATGCTGCAACTTAAAAAAAAAAAAAAAAAAATCCCACATGATGCCGCAACTAAGACCCAGCACAGCCTAATTAAAAAAAATAAAAAATAAAAAAAAGCTCATTTATCAAATTATCATATGGAACATCAAAACTGATAAACAATAGTGTCAGATTTACTCCCTACAATGACTTCATGAGGTAGGATGTATGGTTTATTATTACCCCCATTTTACAAGATGAGAAATAGGAAGAAAGTTGTAGACAGGAAACAGAACCAAGGGCTAAGAAACTCTAGCGTTTGTATAAGGGTCAAATGATTTTAAATGATCTGGCTCAAGAGAGTGCTCTTTCATTATACACCATTGCCTCTTAACATTAAAAAAAAATAAAAAAATAAAAATAATAATCAAAAAACAACAAAAAAAAAGCCATCTTCCCTAACCAAATTTTCAAACTTTAGTATTTAATCCATGGTAGGTGTCTTCTAGGTTGGTCCTAGAAAACTGCCTATAGAATCTTATATAAACTAATCTACAAAAAAACAAGAAAAAGTGGTGGCCTCTGGGGAGGGAAAATAAATGCTAAAAAGATTCATAAAAGAGATTTTTTGATATATACCCTTTTTTAAAAAGTTATTTATTTATTTATTTATTTATTTATTGGCATCGCTTCTCAGCCTTTTGGCTAAGATCAAATGTATTTATTTATTGGCTGCGTTGGGTCTTCGTTGCTGCACATGGGCTTTCTATAGTTACGGCGAGTATGGGCCACTCTACATTATGGTGCACGGACTCCTCATTGCGGTGGCTTCTCTTGTTGTGGAGCACGGGTTCTAGGCATGCAGGCTTCAGTAGTTGCGGCACACAGGCTCAATAGTTGTGGCACACAGGCTCAATAGTTGTGGCACATGGGCTTAGTTGCTCCACAGCATGTGGGATCTTCCTGGAGCAGGGATCAAACCCATGTTCCCTGCATTGGCAGGTGGATTCTTAACCACTGAGCCACCTAGGAAGTCCTACTGTTTTTTTTTTTAATTTTGTACTGTGTTGCATGTTTTACATATTCAAAAACAAATATTTTAAAAATAACTCCATATTTTGATTTCTATCAATAGTTTACTATATATCAAGGTTTATTATAAAGCTATGTGAATAAGGCTGCATAGTACTGATACAGGGAAAAATAGGTAAATAGAACAATATACAGAATAATGAATGAAAAGTCAGACCAATGAATGTAAGGATATGATTTATGATGGAGGTAGCTCTACAGATCAGTGAAGAATACATATTCTTCCAGTAGATGATGCTGGGGAACATTGGAAATCCATACGGAAAAAAAATGAAATGAAATTCCTTCCTCACAAATGCAAAAATCAATTCTACAGACTAACATTCTAAATGTAAAAGGCAAAACTATCAAGCTTCTAGTGGAAAATATGAGACTATTTTCATAACCCTAGGGTAGAAAAGGCTTTCTTAAAGAAGTCATAGAAGCACTAATTTTTTTTTTCTTTCAGGAGCTGCATATGTATTTTTTTTTCTTTTTTTTCAAGAACTTTTATTGAGATATAATTTGACATACAATAAACTGCATATAGTTAAAGTGTACAATTTGATATTTTTTTCTTATTAGTAATGTATATACGGCAATCCAATTCTCCCAATACATCCCCCCTACACACACACTTTCCCCACTTGGTGTCCATATGTTTGTTCTCTACATCTGTGTCTCTATTTCTGCCTTGCCAATCAGTTGATCTGTACCATTTTTCTAGATTCCGCGTGTATGCGTTAATATATGATATCTGTTTTTCTCTTTCTGACTTACTTCACTCTGTATGACAGTCTCTAGGTCTATCCATGTCTCTACAAATGTCCCAATTTCATTCCTTTTTATGGCTGAGTAATATTCCATTGCATATATGTACCACATCTTCTTTCTCATCTATTGATGGGCATTTAGGTTGCTTCCATGACCTGGCTATTGTAAGTAGTGCTGCAATGAACACTGGGGTACGTGTGTCTTTTTGAGTTATGGTTTTCTCTGGGTATATGCCCAGTAGTGGGACTGCTGGGTCATATGATAATTCTGTTTTTAGTTTCATAGAAGTACTAATTAAACACACACACACACACCCTTCAATTCATCTATCTATCACATCCAGTGGAGGAAACACAAGCTCAACCATAAACAAAAAAAGAGTCAAAAGGGCACCATCTAGGCTCTGATTAGGGAAATATGGGCTCTAATCCAGGCTGTCATCAACTGTAACCTTGAACAAGTCACACAGACCTCTTTGGGTCTCAGTTTGCTCATTTTTAAAAGGAAGAAGTCATGGTCTACAATCCAAACAAGGTCTTTTGCCCAAAATATACCACCACTGATCTAAAACGACCGCAAACCACTGTTTCTTGAATGAGCTAAGCAGGTGGATGGATTTCCGGTGCTGACGCCTTAAGAGGATGAAGAAAAAGGGATAATGATGTTTCCCAGCCATCCCAGAACTGCAGAGGATAAATAACTGAACATATTGACAGTGTTTAAGGTTCACCTTGATAGAAAAGAGTGTATTCCAAATCTCCTAGATGTAAAGTGCATTTACTAGGGTAAATTGACCTTGCTGGGCATTTGCTTGGTCATACTATTTCTTTAATAGAATTGATAAAAGTAGAAAGAGCCTGGAAATATCAATACAGTAGCAATTAAAGGATTTCAGTGTATCTATTCATATATTCCCGACAAGTAAAATTCCATCATCACAGACAGGGATAAATTGTGGCTGCTTGCCTGAGTGGCTAGGGGAGTGAGAAAATTAAGAACAGGACATTCCAGTAGGATTTTTGATAACCAGTCAAGTCATTGCTGTACCATTTTTCCTGATACTACCAAATAACATACTCAATATTTCATTAGCTTCTCAAAATGACATTTTATGATGAAGCTCAGACTTTATAGTCATACCGTTATTAAGTGTCACAACTAGTTATGTTGAAATGATAATTACCCACAACAAATTTTAAATTAAAATAATTATGTAACAACACTAAAATAAGGTGAGATCGGGACCCATGGATAGGATTCAAGGATCTCTGAACCTCTTGAAATCACGTTCAAAAGGTATATGCATGTGCATGTGTATGGAGAGTATCTCACGACATACAGAAGATTTTCAGTGAGGTCCATGAATAAAAAAGGTTTTGAAGCTTTGAGTTAGATGATGCCTCCAGACTCAAAGCTCACACAAATTTAGTGACAACTCAGTTAAAGCAAATAACTGACCCACTTATTAAGAAAGTAGAACTTTGCCTCCTTCTGATTCATGGCCATTTTCTCTTAATTCAAGTTCAGTAAAAGCCTGTCTCATTTTAAAATAAAAAATTGTTCAACTTCATGGTGTCAAGCAATTAAAAATTCGGTTCAATAGTGCCTTCCAATTTCAAAACTCAAATTTTAACTACAATATATTCTATTTCTCAATAAGAAAGAGAATCTCTTCTTTAATCTTCTCCACCAGGCATCACTCTTTCTAGGTTCTGGGTACATTTTCACATCAACTGAAAACAAAGATCTCACTTTTTCTTACTGGTTTACATAATTAAATGGACTTGTTAGTCCAAATTCATCAATCCCTAGGCTTTTGAAAAAAGCTACTAGTCAAATCCTAGTCTGGCCAAAGTTTGGTGACTGATTCCCACCCCTACTTCATAAGTACATACTGAAAACAAACACATACACACACAAAACAAGAACTATAATTTACCACCAACTACTCTTAAGAAACTATAGCTTTGCTGACTGGCAAGTAATTTGCAAAAGCAGATCAGTTTAGCTGCATAAAATAAATATCTACCTGCACGTACTAGCACTAATCAGGGCGTGAAATTAAACTTTTTATTCGGAAGGAAATAACTGCTTCAAGGCTGTGATTTAGTCTGGGAAGCAAATAGTAAGGTCATCCTTTTCTTTCTGATGTTTATAGCATTTCTAATAGAGGAAGCAAGGGAGGGAGGAGGACAATCTGGTCAAATTCTATAGAAGCAAAAATATCTCTATGACATGACGAATGTGCCACTTATTTTACTTTACAGAACCAAGTTGGTGAAATGTACGCGGGGATCACTTAAGTGCTGAGAGCCCAAACTGACCACTATGAATATCTCATTCAGTCAAAACTAAGGGATCAGTGTTTCATTAAGTTAAGAAAATTCCAACAAATATAAATGCCACAGTAAGTTTTAAAATAGCCTATAGCCATTTTCATTACAACACAATTTTGGATTAGTCAAAGTAATGAGATCCTATTCAGTAATTTAGCCAATTTCCACAATTTTTCCAACATTTACCAAAATCAACTAATACAATCTTTAACTTATTCCACTATACTATATCCATATTACTCTCATGTCTACCAGAGAAGGCAAACAAATAGGGGAAAAAAAAAAAAAGCCCAAATAATTATGAGCAAATTGAAAGCCCTAGAGAAGCCACAGTGAGTCTCAAAGTGTGATCCCAGAACCAGTGGCATCATCTGGAAACTAGCTAGAAACACAGATTTTCAGGCTCCAGCCCAGGCCTATGGGATGGAAAACACAAGCCCTCCAGGAACTTCTGATGCAGCTTTTACTACCATAAGCCTTTAAAAACTAAACCCAATTATTTAAGCAGCTTTAGCAGTGTTTTCCACTAGATAAAAACTATAAAGCATATAACCTATACATTAGAATGTAAAAAGCACATTTTAATTAGTCTAACTTCAAAAACAAAAACAAAATAAAAATGACAAAGTTTACACAATGTCTTCTCAAAATAGGAAACAGTCACCATTTCAAAGCCAAGGAGAAAAACAAACATACACTTAGAACTGCCTGAAAACAAATGGGCTGATTTGACAACTTCTATAGAACAATCATCAGTGGATGCCAAAACTACTGAGAGAAACAATATTGGGAAACAAGTTATTTACACAGTTTCAAAGTTTCGCTCCACTGAGCACTTATTAATTCCAAATATGCCTTTACAATGGAGAAATTTGGTGAATAAAGCCTTGATGAAATGATCAAACTTAGCATCACAGATAAAGGAACAAAATGACATCATGTACTTTCTGATGTAATGCAATGAGAAAGAAACTACAACATATATGCCTGCCAAATGTTTTAACCTGAATCTAACCATGGACAACAATCAGACAAATCCAAAGGAGAGACATTCTGTAAAATTAGCCTGGACTCTTCAAAAATGTCAATTTCAAGAATGAAAACTATTGGGAACAATAGGGAACTATTGTAAATTAAAGAAGACTAAAGAGACATAACTATATATAACGTGATTGGATCATGAATTTTAAAAAAGGAGGCTATAAAGGACACTATTGGAACAACTGGGGAAATCTGAATATGAACTATATATTGAATAATAAAATGTTATCACTGTTAAATCTCCTGAGTGGGATCTTGCATTGTGGTTATGAAAGACAATGCCAGTGTTCCTAGGAAATACATGCTTTAGTAGATGTGAAATATCAGGATGTCTCCAACTTTCAAATGATTTGGAAAGAAAAGTATAGCTATATAGAGAGGAAAAACATCAAATGTGGCAAAATATTAACACTTGGCCAATCCAGGTGAGGGGTATATAAATGATTATTATGCTTTTCTCAATTTTTCTATAGATTTGAAAAAAGATTGATACCACCCATTCCCCTCTTCAAAGCCATATTTCTCCAACTGTATGATTCTTTTCTTAATTTTTTTTTTTTGCCGTGCTGGGTCTTAGTTGCATGTGGCATGCAGGATCTTCGTTGCCTTGTACGGGATCATTAGTTGCTGCATGGAGGATTTAATTCCCCAATCAGGGATCCAACCCGGGCCCCCTGCATTGGGAGCGAGGAGTCTTAACTGCTGGACCACCAGGGAAGTCCCTCCAACTATACGATCTTAAGGCAGTAACTTAACCTCTCTGTGCCTCAGTTTCCACGTCTGTAAATTAGGGATAATAACAATACTTACCTAATAAGGTGACAGGATCAAATGAGTTAATATATGTTGAGTGCCTAGAATCCTACACTGTACATACTGATGTATAAGTGTTTTCTGTCATTCTTGTTGTTATTTTATTATTACTACTACTACCACAACCCAAGGTTAGAGAGAGAAAGAAACGTAGCTTGGATGCTCACAGTCCCATATATAACTTCTAAAATATTTTCACTATTTATAATTTCACCTAGTCCTCACAACAGCTCTTTGAAGTAGGAAGATAATTATTATTGCTGCTTTCCAGATGAAGAAAATGAGACTCAGAGAGGTTAAGCAAATTGCCCAAAGTTTTCTGACTTCTAGAAAGTAGTGTGAGATGAGAACTAGGTCTTGTTTTCACTATAGCACAACATAAAATTTACATCCCAATCTTAACTGATTAGAAGGTATTTCAAAGAAAGCACACCAAGAAGACAGGTAGAACTCCTGTATTGTCAGTTACAGACAAAAAAAGTTATCACTAGTCCATTCAGTAAAACAGATGTCACTTTACAAAGCTTTGATATTTTCCTTAAATACCCTTGAAAACAAGGATCCAAAAATATGAACTCTTATAAAAAGAGATTTATTGTATTTTTATAGCTTATTACATACCTTGTAACGATCATTTTGTTAAATGTGAATGTCAGTTTTATCTTCGGCCCCTTTTTCCCTGGCTATTTACAAGCTTTGTAAGAATCGTTCCTTAATTAAGTCTAAACATAGTTTTATATAAATGGATTCCTGGAAATAAAACGTTCAGACTTAAGAAATGATTGTTACAGAGACTGTAACAGGCCGTAAAAAAAGAATGCCACTTTAAACAAAGATTTCTCATTTTAATTAAAAAGATAATCATCAGAACATTCCTACACTTAACAGAACCATTTAAAGAAGCTTCTTTGGAAAAAAAGATATATATGTGTAGTATCTTATGCAGGCTTCTGTGTATAATTTGCAATACATTTAAATCAAAGTCTCGGTTGATCCTATAGTATGAATTCTTATATACTGTACCTATACTTTAACGAGACACTGAAAGAGTTCCAAATGAGATAAACATCATTTCTAATTCTTTTTAACATGAATGCTTTCAAAAGATTATGAGTACTCTTCCATAAGATATTGGTAAAACACATTTAATAATACTTAAACACTTCTTAATATGACCACATATAAACGTATCAAGGATCACAGTTTATTGCTGCAGTTGCTATGTGTCAAGTAGAGGGACTATATCCAGAAGACTACCATATAATCAAAGGTGATACATACCTGCATAAAAGTAGTTTCTATTTTCAAACTCTGATAAAAGCTAAAACAATCATTCTTATTTTCAAAAGGTCACACTCGGATATGATTGGAGGATGTGAAAAACCTTTAGAATCATGATTTCATAAGGCAGGCTTCTTTTCTATTAATTCATTTGACTAACTTTTAAATTGTCCATTTCTAACCTAAGTCATGTAAAATTTGTAAAGTTAGGCAAGATTCCAAGAGAGATTTAAGTAGGTCTTATAAGCTGTCACTGTAGTTAACTGCAATTTGAAAAACAGATGCACCAATGTTCCTCTACTTAAGTCATCTTTTCTAAACCTGAGTCACTACTTGACTATTTCTGCAGCAATGTTACTGGAAACTGCTTCCAAGTGGACTATATATTTTCCCGGGGAAACAAAGTTCTAATCGGGAGGCTATTTCCTAACTGAGGACTTGGTATCAAAGAAAAAATCAAAACAAAGATTCGATAATTATAAACCTCTATGGTTATTAAAAATAAAGAAATTACATTCCAGCTTCATAAAATGGGAGTGACATACTAATGATCAGTAAGTATGTGTTCAAAGTGTTAAAAAAAAAAAAGTAACTCTTCCACATTTACTCATTAAACAAATTTGACCTCAAGCTAGTAACCAACTAAAACACTAAAAATTTAGTTAGCAATCAACTGATTTGCTTCTTATAATATAAACTTCTGCTTGGGATGATTCATGAAGGGATTTTAGAAGGGGGGCAAACAAATATGTTACTCAAAGGAATGCCCTCCTTTCCTCTAACTAAATTATTTCCCTGAATAAGCAAGTTTTCCAAAATTATACCAAGAATAGGAGAGCAGTACATGTTGATAATGATCATGATGACCATGAGTGTTTCTCACTTATTTTGCTTTGTTTTTAAAAATTATAGGGTAGCAGGACTTCCCTGGCTGTCCAGTGGTTAAGATTCCACACTTCCAATGCAGGGGGCACAGGTTCGATCCCTGGTTGGGGAACTAAGATCTCACCAAAAAAACAAAAAAAACTATAGGGTAATCACATATTTTTCTTTTTCATTTGCCTATCTCCTCAGTTTAAAAGCCACAAGTGCTCTACATAAAACCAAATGCCAGCAGAAAAAAAATACTCTTAAGTCACTCTCTCATTCTGTCACGGGGCTTACTTGAAACTTTGTAGCTAGGTTTTAAAGTACCCCTCACTTCATTGAAAAGCCATGAACATTCATTAGCACAAACTCCTTTTTAAAATACTTACAGGGACTTCCCTGGTGGCGCAGAGGTTAAGAATCCGCCTGCCAATGCAGAGTACGTGGGTTCGATCCCTGGTCCGGGAAGATCCCACATGCCATGGAACAACTAAGCCTGTGCACCACAACTACTGAGCCTGTGCTCTAGAGCCCAAGCCCCACAGCAAGAGAAGTCACCGCAATGAGAAGCCTGTGCAATGAGAAGCCTGTGCATCATGACGAAGAGTAGCCCCTGCTCGAAGCAACTACAGAAAGCATGCAGCAACGTAGACCCAACACAGCCAAAAATAAGTTTTTAAAAAAAAAGAATAAATTTGCTAGGATGAAAACAAACAAACAAAAAAAGTGGTTGTTCCTGAATGGAATAGGAGTTGGCTCTTAATAAATAAATAAATTAAATACTTACAAAAAGTCTTTCATAGAATGTTAATGTTACAAACATTCATAGAATGTTTCATAGAATGTTACATCACTCTAACATGAAAGGGCCTATAGACTGTCATACAGAATGAAATGAGTCAAAGAGAAAAACAAATATCGTATATTAACACATATATGTGGAATATAGAAAAATGGTACAAATCAACCGGTTTGCAAGGCAGAAACAGAGACACAGATGTAGAGAACAAACATATGGACACCAAGTGGGGAAAGCAGGGAGGGTTGGGGGGGAATGAATTGGGAGATTGGGATACCAAACAGTACACTCTAAATATATGCAGTTTACTGTATGTTAACTGTCTCTCAATAAAAGTTCTTAAAAAAAAAAAAAGTTACATCACTCTAATGACCATTCTTCTGATTCTTCTTATGAGGACTAGCTTTTGTGTTTGACCCCAATAGATAAAGTCACCAAGAACTGAGGCATGCATTAGGAAAATGCAAATTAAAACCACAATAAGATACTACTATATACCTATTGGAATGGCTATAATAAAAAATGCTAACAATCCCAAGTGCTGACAAGGATGCAGAACTAGAACTCTGGGGCTTCCCTGGCAGTCCAGTAGTTAAAACTCTGTGCTCCCAATGCAGGGGGCCTAGGTTCGATTCCTGGTCAGGGAACTAGATCCCACATGCCACAACTGAGACCTGGCACAGCCAAATAAATAAAGAAATATTAAAATTAAAAAAAAAAAGGAACTAGAATTCTCATACACTGCTTGTCGTAATGCAAAATGGAGTTTTTGGGGGGATGATGGAACTGTTGTGTATCCTGATAGTGGTAGTGGTTACATGAATGTATGAATCTACATGTGTTAAAATTCTGAGACCTGTACACTAAAAAAAAGTCGATTTTACTAAATGTTAATACACTGCTTGTGGTAATGCAAAATGGGCACTCTGAAAAACAGTCTGGCAGTTTCTTATAAAGTTAAACAAACACTAATCATATGACCCAGCAATTCCCCTCCTGGGTATTACCCCAGAGAAATGAAAATTTATGTTCCTACAAACCCTAAACACAAGTGTTATAGCAGCTCTATTTATAATCATCAAAAACCAGAAACAACTCAAATGTCCTTCAACAGATGGATAAACAAAACGTGGTACAATCCATACAATGGAATACTACTAAGCAATAAAAAGGAATGAACTATTGATCCATGCAACAAACTTGGATGAATCATCTAAAAGGTATTATGCTGAGAGAAAGAAGTCAGTACCAAAAGATTATATACTGTATGATTCCATTATATGACATCCTCAAAAAGATAAAACTAAAGTGAAGGAGAACAGATTACAGTTCCCAGGAGTTAGGGAGATGGGGAGACAGTACAAGGGAGTTTTTTAAAGAAAGAACTAAGACCAAAAACGTGCACACAGCAGACATGAATAAATACATGTTTAAACAGTAAAATGGAAAAGGAATGGAATGTCTATTCAATAAACCTTGGAAGTTTGTGTGAATTATTTTGAGTTAGAGTTTTGTTGTGAAACTATCACCACCACCATATCCTTTTGGTCTAGAATGCCCCTTCACATTTACCTCATTTAATTGTATCCAATTACATCTTCCTCTACTTTAAAGATGCTGTGGCTGATGGTGCTTATAATCCAAGGGATGAAGATAAAAAGATCTTTTCAGACAGAATTTCTCACTACCCAGAAAGCCTGTGGCTTTGTGCCTCTCACCTGAGTTCAGCCT
Organism: Hippopotamus amphibius kiboko; assembly: GCF_030028045.1. Lineage (NCBI taxonomy): Eukaryota > Metazoa > Chordata > Mammalia > Artiodactyla > Hippopotamidae > Hippopotamus > Hippopotamus amphibius. The sequence continues at coordinate 28,745,888 of NC_080190.1, forward strand.
TAGGAACCTGCTCAAAAGAACAACTCTAGTCTATGTAATTGTAGAAGAGACTAATCTTTCACCATAAGTTTCCCTGCCATTCAGTTATGCCTATTGGTTTAAGGAACACTTCAGTGATTCCTCAAACTTCTCCCTTCACTTCTTGACATTACCTCAAGACATTACTTTAAGAGCACTATAAAACAACTGTTGAGGTAGTCTGTTGTCATTTATCTTCACATATGTGATAGGGTCATTGAATATTAACAATAAAAGTAATGTCAGAACTATCCACAAACTTTTCATAGCACCAAGAGGGACTACCAGTTTATTGTGATATGATTTTAACATACCTAGAGTGGCCACATTTGGGGATGTTGCTATTGTTCTTCTACTAGATATACCTCTTATAAATGGCATTATGTTGCTAATTTTTCTGCTCCTATGGTTCACCAAATTCTCCAGCTGCAAACAGCACCCAGAAGTAAATTCTTTTTAGAAACCAACGTATCAGTAATCAGTTGGAATTCAAAGAGATTCTAACTCAGCCATGAAGTTTGTCTCATTCTGCCTTCACTCTTTTTTTCCAGCTTTATTGAGATATAACTGACATAACACTGCGCAAGTGTAAGGTGTACAACATGTTGATTTAATACACTTACATACTACAAAATGATTACCACCTGCCTCCACTCTTGAATCCAGTTAACTCAGCTGCTTCCTGCTATGTTCCCCATATACAAGGCTTCACCTTTTACTCTGGTTCTACCCACAATATTTCCCCCAATCCCTCTGTGTTGGTACACTGGCCAGGACATCGGTCCAGACATTTTGTCAAAATGTGATCTGAGAAATATCTCTATCAGAAACACTGAGATGCCTGTTAAACATGTAGATTCTTGAGGCCTACCAAATTAAGTGGAGGGAAGAAGAGCTGAGTATCTGCACTACATGTTAACATGCTCTCCAAATAATTCTTATGCTTAATAAAGTACAGTACTACTGCAGTGGGCACTAATGAGTAGGCTGAATTCTTTAGTTCCTTGCTGGGTATTCCAGTTCTACCTTTGAGCCCAAACTTGAAACTGAAGACTTGCCGCCTCTTTTCAGTACTCACTGATGCTGTCTGCCTATCTGGATCTCCGCAGAATGTTTGCACCCAGACTCCTTGACACTATCCTCCCCCCACCGCCGAAATTATATCCTCCCCTTATAAACTTCCCTGAGTCCCCAAATCTGTTTGGATTGCCAACAGATACCATGTTCCATCTGCCTGGCTAAATTTCCTTTCCTCAGCTCCTAGCTACCCCCAAGCACTTGGCCAACCTCAGCATGTAAAGCCTCCTTATCTGACTGATCTTGATTTAAAACACTGTTCTCAGTACAAGAGACAGTGATTATGAAATTACACAAAGGTAACATTTAGATGAATCCTGATCTATCACACAGCAATTTGAGAACTTCAGTTTGGCTCACTCTCTATGTGGATTTATCTTTCTTTTCTAACCTCTTATTATGGATACTTTCATATACTCAGAAAAGTATAGAACAGCATATAATGAAACCCCATCACTCAGCTTTCCATCTTCCAAATCCCAAAGATTATATCATTTTGCCCATTTTTATCTACATATATCTTAAATTTAGTCTCCGTATTAAAGTTAGGGACTACACTGATACCTTTACCCACCAAATACTTGTTTTGCCATACCTACTGCTATGGCAACCTTCCCTTTAATCACCCTGAACATGAACCCCAGCCATATTTTACTCTTCTCCTTTCTCTTTTTTTCTTTTCTCCTATCTTACTCCACGCAAACCTTATTCATTTTATCTCCATTTATCTTTCCTTCTTTCCATATCGACTGTCTTAGCTCAAGCCCACATGGCTTCTTGCCTAGACTATCATGTAGCCTTTAAGCAGTCTCCTTGCCTGTCTGTTCCACTGTCCCTAGTCCAATCCACTCTAAGTCAAATAACTAAAGTGGTCTTCTAATCTTCTTTCTTGTTATGGCCCCAGTGGGAATCAGATTCAGATGTAAATTTTACAACTTTCAGAAAAATGTACTCCCATGTGTTTACACCGAACGGAGGCCATGGACCTCAGATTAAAAAAAAAAAACAACTTTAAACTCAGCAACAAACAGAAAATTAAATTTTAAAAATAGCATCTAAAAACACCAAATACCTAGGAATAAATCTAACAAAAGATGTATAAAAACCCCTACACGGAGGAATTACAGACCCCCAAAATGGAAAGACATACCATTTTCATGGATTATAAAATTCTATAGTGTTAAGATCTCAGTTCTCCCCAAACATATATATAGATTCAATGCAATTCCAATAAAAGTCATAGGAGGATGTTTTGTGGAAATTAAGCTGATTTCAACATATACAGACATGCAAAAGCTGAGGGACATTCAGTATCCAATATCAAAAATTGGCATAAAAGTATAGTAATTAAGAAAGTGTAATATTGGCATAAGGATAAATAGACCACTGGAACAGAAAAGTCCTGGAAACAGGCCCACACACACATATATATAGACAGGTGGTACACAACAGAAGAGACCATGCAATGCAACAGAGGAAAAACAAAAATCAAAACAAAACCAAATTCTGTCCTCTATCTCACACCAAACACAAAAATTCCAGACGGACTGTAGATCTAAATGTAAAAGGTAAAATAAAGCATTTCAGGGTCTTGAAGAGATATTTGCAGACCCATGTTCACAGCAGCATTATTCATGCTAGCCAAAAGGTGAAAGTATCCCAAGTGTCTGGCAAGAGATGAATGGACAAACAAAATGTGACGTATACATACAATGGAATATTATTCAGCCTTTAAAAGGAAGGAAATTCTAATGAAAGAAATCAAAGATGACACAAACAGATGGAGGGACATACCATGTTCTTGGATTGGAAGAATCAACATTGTGAAAATGACTATATTACTGAAAGCAATTTACAGATTCAATGCAATCCCGATCAAACTATCAATGGCTTTTCTCACAGAACTAGAACAAGAAATTTTACGATTTGTATGGAAACGCAAAAGACCCCGAATAGCCAAAGCAATCTTGAGAAGGAAAGACGGAGTTGGGGGAATCAGGCTTCCTGACTTCAGGCTATACTACAAGGCCACAGTGATCAAGACAGTATGGTACTGGCACAAAAACAGAAATATAGATCAATGGAACAGGATAGAAAGCCCAGAGATAAACTATGGTCAACTAATCTATGACAAAGGAGGCAAGCATATACAATGGAGAAAAGGCAGCCTCTTCAATAAGTGGTGCTGGGAAAACTGGACAGCTACATGGAAAAGAACAAAATTAGAACACTCCCTAACACCATACATAAAAATAAACTCAAAGTGGATTAAAGACCTAAATGTAAGACACTATAAAACTCCTAGAGGAAAACACAGGAAGAACACTCTTCGCCAAAAATAACAGCAAGATCTTTTTTGATCCACCCCCTAGAATGGAAATAAAAACAAAAATAAATAAGTGGGACCTAATGAAACTTCAAAGCTTCTGCACAGCAAAGGAAACTATAAACAAGACGAAAATACAACCCTCAGAATGGGAGAAAATATTTGCAAACGAATCAACACACAAAGGATTAATCTCCAAAATATATAAACAGTTTATCCAGCTCAATATCAAAAAAACAAACAAGCCCATCCAAAAATGGGCAGAAGACCTAAATAGGCATTTCTCTGAAGAAGACATATGGATCACCAAGAGGCACATGAAAAGCTGCTCAACATCACTAATTATTAGAGAAATGCAAATCAAAACTACAAGGAGGTATCACCTCACACCGGTGAGAAGGGGCATCATCAGAAAATCTACAAACAGTAATGCTGGAGAAGGTGTGGAGAAAAAGGAACGCTCTTGTACTGCTAGTGGGAATGTAAACTGATACAGCCACTATGGAGAACAGTATGGAGGTTCCTTGCAAAACTAAAAATAGAACTACCATATGATCCAGCAATCCCACTGCTGGGCATATACCCAGAGAACACCATAATTCAAAAAGACACATGCACTCCAATGTTCACTGCAGCACTATTTACAATAGCCAGGACATGGAAGCAACCTAAATGTCCATCAACAGATGAATGGATAAAGAAGATGTGGTACATATATACAATGGAATATTACTCAGCTGTAAAAAGCAATGAAACTGGGACATTTGTAGAGATATGGATGGACCTAGAGACTGTCATACAGAGTGAAGTGAGTCAGAAAGAGAAAAACAAATATCATATATTAACACATATATGTGAACTATAGAAAAATGGTACAAATCAACTGGTTTGCAAGGCAGAAATAGAGACACAGATGTAGAGAACAAACATATGGACACCAAGTGGGGAAAGCAGGGAGGGTTGGGGGGGAATGAATTGGGAGATTGGGATACCAAACTGTACACTCTAAATATATGCAGTTTACTGTAAAAAATTAAAAATTAAAAAATAAATAAAATAAAATTTATTTGGCATTTTAAATTATAAAAAATAAAAAATAAAAAAAAATAAAAGGAAGGAAATTCTGACACATGCCTTAACATGGATGAACCTTGAAGATATTACGCTTAGGAAAAATAAGCCAGTCACAAAAAGTCAAATACTGTATGGTTCCACATATATGAGATATCTAGAGTAGTCAAATTCATAGAAACAAAGTAGAATGGCAGTTGCCAGGGACTGAAGGAGAGGGAAATGGAGGGTTGTTTATGGGTACAGAGTTTCAGTTTTGCAAAATGAAAAAGCTGTATTCTGTTCTAAAAATCTGTTCAGTTAGGGTCAAGCAAAACAGATGTCTACATTAGATGGGATGGTGGGATCTGCAGTGACCTACAGTAGGTTATCAGAACCCTAGCAGGATAAAGAGAATGTCTATATAGGAATATGACAGCCTTGGTAGCCCTGCACAAGGTGCTGGAGTCCAAATGGAGTGAGGAGAGCAACCTAGTACATAGTATCAGTCTGAAACGAGGAGAGTGTTCAAATGGGGGCTAGGAGCAGCCTAATATGGGATTTTGGAGGCTGATAAGGTGAGGATGGTATCCACAAGATGGGTGTCAGGAAGAGCAGCAACAGAAGAGACTGATCACATACAGGGGGGATTGATTAAGAAAATATGTTCAGGATAATGAGAATCAACTTACCATCAGAAAAGGGAGTTACAATTATGAAAGGAAATTGCTGAATGAACCCTGTTGTATTAGACTAGAATTGGAGATATTCATGTGAACTAATGGTTTTAAATAAATATGTAGATAAAATTTAAATAGCAATATAAATGTGTGCACACATGCACATGTTACACATACATATATTCCCTACCTCTGTCTAGTGAGAGGACTTGGGAACAGTGACACCCCAACAGCAATGTGTATACCTAACACCCAGATATTGACTTCTACATATTATTCTCTACTAAAAGAAACCAGAAATAAAAGAGAAATCACTGAATCCAGGGCTGGGGCAAAAAAAGTACAAGGTAAGCCTAAAATATCTTATATCAGAAAATAATAAAATGCTCAAAGAAGATAGAAATACATCAAAAAGACAAAGAAAGCAGTTTGAAAGCACTCTCACTGGCCAAACAGGGAACAATTTAACTGTCAAAAGAAATAATGATAGTATTATAACAACGCATCAAACAAAACAGGAATTCATAAGCCCATTCTGTTAGAAATAGATTGAAAATCTGATGAAGAATAAGATAGTAACATGGTTTCAAAATACCTTCCCATAAGATACCTACTACAAAGAGAAAAACATTAGCTTTAAAGAAGAAACTGGCAGATGCCACTTTAATGAAGTAAAAAAAAGTTATAAGACAAAAATTTTGTCACCCAATAGGAGGCAACAAGTAAAACAAAGCAACGCTTCTGTGGTATTTCTGCCAAAAATACAGGACCCAAATCTAATCATGAGGAAACATTAGATAAACCCAAATTGAGGGATCATTCTACCAAATAACTAGCCTATAATCTTCAAAAGTGCCATAGTCATGAAAGTGAAAGAAGACAGGAACTGTTCCAGACTGAAGGAGACCAAGGAGACATGAAAACTAATTTCAATATGTGATTCTGGATTAGATCCTTTTGTAATAAAGAACATTATTAGAACAACTGGCAAAGTTTGAAGAGGGTCTAAGGGGTTACATCTGTAATTGTACTATATGTCAATTTCTGAATTTTGATGGTTGTCATATAGAATATCCTTGTTTTCAGAAAATATACACTAAAGCATTTGGTGATATGACAACTTACTCAAATGATTCAGAAAAAATGTCATTTGTGTTGTACTTGAAACTTTTCTGTAATTCTGAGTTGATTCAAAATAAAATATTGGGCTTCCTAGGTGGCGCAGTGGTTGAGAGTCCGCCTGCCAATGCAGAGGTCATGGGTTCGATCCCAGCTCCAGGAAGATCCCACATGCCGCGGAGCAACTAAGCCCGTGTGCCAAAAAATAAAATAAAATAAAATAAAATAAAATATTAAGGGAAAGAACCACACTGGTGGTTACCAAACACTAAAAATAAAGATAATGATATTATATGTATGTGTATTTTATCCACATACACACACCCTAATTAGGGTAACTATCTTAAGACAGACTGCTAGTTTGCCATGGCTGCTGTAAAAAATTACGAAATACTTAGTGGCTTAAAGCAACATTAATTTATTATTTGACAGTCCTGCAGGTCTGAAGCCTGAAATGGGTCTCACTGAGCCAAAAATCAAGGCCTCAGCGGGGCTATGTTCTTTTCTGGAGGCTTAGCTTGTCTAGAGGCTGCTCACATTCCTTGACTCATGGCTCTCTTCCCCCATCTTCAAAATCAGCAGAGGGTTGAGTTCTCACATGTTATCACTCTGACCTCCTCTTCAGTCTCCCACTTACACATTTAGGGTCCCTTGTGATTACACTGGGCCCAACTTGGATTACCCAAGATAATCTCCCTATTTTAAAGTCAGCTGAGGGACTTCTCTGGTGGTCCAGTAGTTAAGACTCTGCATCTCCACTTCAAGGGGCACGGGTCTGAACCCTGGTCAGGGAACTAAGATCCCACATACCACGTGGTATGGCAAAAAGTTAAAAAAATAAAAAATACAGTCAGCTGATTAGGAGCCAAATTACATCTGTTACCTTAACTCCCCTTTGCCCTATTTAACATATTCACAGGTCCTTGGGATTAGACTGTCTATCTTGGATGGGGGGTGGGGACGGGGGCATAATTCTGCCTACCTCAAAGAGTTTCCTTTATTTTGAGACTATGTGTTTTCTACTTCTGTGGCATTAAAAAGCTCCTTTTGTTTATAAAATGATGGTGCTGACAATGGTGCTTCTTTTTCAAGCATTGGTTGTGTAGGGGAAAAAAAAAACTGTTAACCCTGTAAATCCTGTGTAGGTATTTCATAGCCACAAAATCGTGTGACTTTTTTACTGATCCCTTAAATGAAAAAAATCTGAAAACAAAACACACTGTTCCTACAAAAGAACCATATATTTGATGAAAGATCTGTATTGTATTTTTCAGAATCTAGGGAATAGATCAATAAGAAAAAGGCAGTCCAATTAAAAAAAAAAAATGACCAAGGCCTGAATAGACACTTCACAAAAGAGGATATCTAGTCAATAAGGACTTCCCTGGTGGCACAGTGGTTAAGAATCCGCCTGCCAATGCAGGGGATTCAGGCTCAATCCTTGGGCCAGGAAGATTCCACATGAGGAACAACTAAGCCCATGCGCCACAACTACTGAGCCTGCTCTCTAGAGCCCGCAAGCCACAACTATTGAGCCCGTGTACTGCAACTACTGAAGCCCGTGCACCTAGAGCCCATGCTCTGCAACAAGAGAAGCCACTGCAATGAGAAACCCGTGCAGCACAACCAAGAGTAGCCATTACTTGCCACAACTAAAGCCCGCTCAAAGAAACAAAGACCCAATGCAGCCAATAAACAAACAAATAAATAAACAAATACATTTTTAAAATAAAGTTTTTAAATAAATAGTCAGTAAACCTAAAAAAGCCAAGAACCTCAATAATCTTTTTAGGCGCTTGATTACAGCAGTCATTAAGAAAATGCAAATTAAAAGTCAGATAATACCATTCACCCACTAGTATGGCTGAAGTAAAAAAAGACAAGTAAATGTTACAAGAATGTACAGCAACTGGAACTCTCTTACGGTGCTGTAGAAAGTATAAAATGGAAAAAATTCACAGAATCTACTAAAGCTAAACATTTTTCATACCTTATGACCCAGCAATTCCAATCCTAGGTATATACCCAACAGAAATATATACATATGCACAAGAAAAGACACAAGATTATTCATAATAGCATAATTCACAGTAGCCAAAAACAGAAATAACACCAAATGTCCATCAACTATAAAATGGCTAAATATTTGAAGTATATTCACAGAGTGGAACACTACACGGCAATAAGAATGAACATACTACACCTAACACAACAACCTGAATGAATCTTCTTATGTGGGACAAAAGACGCCAGACACTAGAGAATATATACTGTAATGATTCTATTTACATGAAGTTAAATACCAGCAAAGGCAAAAACTAATCTATAGGTATTAGATAACTATTACACAGAAGTGACCCCTGGGTAAAAATTCAATGAGCTGGCTGTAAAAAGAAATGAAATTGGGACAACTGTAGAAACATGGATGGACCTAGAGACTGTCATATAGAATGAAGTGAGTCAGAAAGAGAAAAACAAGTATTGTATATTAACATATATATGCGGAATATAGAAAAATGGTACAAATCAACCAGTTTGCAAGGCAGAGATAGAGACACAGATGTTGAGAACAAACATATGGACACCAAGTGGGGAAAGCTGGGGCGGGGGGGGGGGGGGCAGGGGGGGTAGGTGGAGTTGGGGTGGAATGAACTGGGAGATTGGGATTGCCATATATACATTACTAATAAGAAAAAAAATCAAATTGTACACTTTAAATATATGCAGTTTATTATATGTCAATTGTATCTCAATAAAATTTCTTAAAGAAAAAAATATTCAATGAGCTGTATACTTTCTTTAAAAAGTGTATCTATTTTACTTCAATAAAAGCTTACAAAGACACATACCAAGCACACCAGAATATTATTCTTAAATACAAACTGGATTCAATTCAAACTCCCTAGCCTCCCAATCTATCTTTTCTTTCTTGTCTGTTATCCACCTTATGTTCAAATCCTACCTATCTACTCACACTGTGCTGGCCATCTCCTTATCTGGCCTTTACCCAAACTACTCCCTCTTCTTGCAACTGCCCATTTCAGAAACAATTCTGGCAAAATCTATCTATTCCACAAGACCCAATATGAAGCTTTCTTCTTCAAACCTTCCAAACATCTTTCCAGTTAAAACTAATTTCCCCTCCCTTAATTTCTATAGCACTTTGTGCCTCTATTTTAGCACTTAACAAAGTGTGCCTTAAGAGATATTTATAAATGCCTATATTCTCAACAGACTGTGAAGTTCCAGAGAAGACAGAAGTTTTACAATACTTAAACTTTGTGTCTTCATCCCCTCCTGCTCCCATAACCACCTCCCTCCACATGTAACATAATGTTTTGCATTTGGTTTATGTTTATATTTTTATCAAATCATGTTGCATGCCAACTGTCATGGCCTTGTTTCCAGTTGTCAGCTCAATGATTTTGCAAAGTACTACTAAACAGGAAAATGCAGTGCTCCAGCACAATTTAGGACCATAGAGTTCTAAATTTCCAATGAAAACCTTGGACACACACAGGAGTTTAAGTAGTATAACTTATCAATTAACACATTATACATGGCAATTTACAATTTAAAATGAACTGGGGTGGGGCAGGGAAAGAGAAAGAGAAAACCCTTCTTAAGTAGGTAAAACTAACAGTTAAGACTTTTCAGTTAAGAAAATGAGCTCAGGGCTTCCCTAGTGGCACAGTGGTTAAGAATCCGCCTACCAATGCAGGGGACACAGGTTCAATCCCTGCTCCAGGAAGATCCCACATGCCGCGGAGCAACTAAGCCCATGTGCCACAATTATTGAGCCTGCACTTTAGAGCCCGTGAGCCACAACTACTGAAGCCCATGCACCTAGAGCCCGTGCTCCACAACAAGAGAAGCCACAGCAATGAGGAGACTGTGTACCACAATGAAGAGTTGCCACTACTTGCCACAACTAGAGAAAGCCTGCGTGCAGCAAGGAAGACCCAACACAGCCAATAAATAAATAAATTTATTTAAAAAAAGAAAATGAGCTCAGAGTGAGGTGTCTATTCAAGCCACCACTGTCAGTCCACTGGCCAGTACACTTGCTACATTGTAGTCCATGATCAAGTGCATGTCTTCATTTGGTGTACTTGTTTTATAAATGTATACATTAAATATATTAAATTTTAATTTTTCTGATTGAAAACAATACATATTCACTGTAATGTAAAAATGTAAAAAAACATTAAGGAATATACAGAAAAGAAAAATCGCCTAAATAATGCTTTTTTTTGGTATGTTTCCTAATACCTCTTCAGATGCTATTAAATATTTTGAAATACTACCCACAATCCAATATTGCACAAATAACCACATCAACAGTTTAGTGTAGTACTTCCTAAAAAGTACAAGGATTTACACACCTGTGCTGCAAAAACATTACCCACATGCTACAATTCTGTTTTCATGACTTTTCAGTGAAAGCCTGACAGTCCCCCAGACATCAGAAAATATCGTTGCAGCTTAAGTTTAGGTGCAGAGAAGGGTTTAAGAGCTCTAATCCTAATACCAAGGGAGTTGTTAGGGCATTATGTATGACCTTGATTCAAATTCTGTTACAGTTCAAATTCTGTTACAAATGCTATTGGAGTAACATTAACCTTAACCCTTCCAAGTGCAGAAAAACTGTGATATTGCGATATTGATGAACTTTTCAGGGCATCTCTGTGGCTTAAAGTCAAGATTCTGATTATTTCTTTATACTTTTTTTTTTCTACACAACACAATATAAAGATACCTGCTGTATTAAATTGTGATTCTGGAAGTATCCAACCAACAAGTGTTGTTCAGTAACCAAAACGTGAAAGTACTAGTCAGAATAGTGCAAGGGAGAACAGAAAGAAAGCACAATAGTTGTAACAGTAAGCATTTTATCATTCTTCTATAAATCAAGTATATTAGATTATTATAGATTATTATTATTACTATAGTAAATTATTGTCCAAGTTGCTCTCTCTTCCACTCCTTCTTTCCGCCTCTTGACTTGACGATGTAACTTACTTTGGTTAATGGACTATCAGCAGGTATAATAAAACCAAGGATTGAAAGGTGTTTGAACAACTGGGTTTTCCCTTCTCTCTTGTGCCTCTACTATAGCTATGAGGACAGCTCTGAGTGCCAGAATAACATGGAACAGTCCTGAATGAGCAGCCAAATCCAGAGTGACCCAACAAAATTCAGTCAATAGCATCCAATATTCAGCAAGTCCACATATTCATGAGAATAAATAATATCATTTTATTGCCATGACATTTTGTGGGTCTTTATTACTCAGCAATAGCAATCAATACAATGATACTGTGACAACTTCACTTCCTCAGTAATTCAAATAATCAGAAAATCTATATGTAAGTCTGGACAGTAACTCTCCACTCTCACCCATCTGACCAGCAAAGAAATGTGCCATCATATTCCATTATTTCTTTGCTCTTCAAGGATGAAATACAGTGCAAGTGAGGGTCTCAAGCCAGACTGCCTGGGTTTGATCTCAGGCTTCTTCTAAGCAGAGTGACTTTGTACAAGTTACTAAACCTCTCTGGAATTGATTTCCTTATCTGAAAATAGGCGTAACAATAGTATTGAAACTATTTTTCAGGATTATTGGGAGGATTAAATGAAATAATAATATATGTAAAGAATTTAGAATAGCAAGTAGTAAACACTAAATAAAAACACATTAGCGATTCATGGCTGATCATATTTAAAAAAACAACAACAAAGAAAAATAAACAAACACAACCGTCCCATTTTTATTGTGGTTAAACCAGACAGAGTCAGATCAGGTCAGTCACAAGCCTAGGAATAATAGGAAGGCAAGTATACCCTGAAGGGAGAGCCAAATCTCAGAAAGGAGCAAGACCTCAGCAGGAAATTCCAACTCAAAGGTTCACCTTAAGCAGGTAGGAATTCTCTCCCAGCTCTGTGACTTTTGCTCACCTGCTCCCCATCCTCACCCTGGACACATACAAAGGAATCCAGGAACTATGACAGCAGTGCCCCAGAGAACAAATCATATTCTTAGTTCAACATTACTCTCAGTATCTATTCCACTGCTGTTATCGCGAGTCTTCTGTGAAATGTTCTATCTCTGTTTGAATCAGGCTTTGGAAAACCAGTACAAGATGAATCTTACAGAATACTAGTTGAAATGGTAAGATCAGATGGACCTTTCCCACAGAGATTCCCCACACCACTCCCCACTGCCAATGTTAGGATGCTGGAATTGATTTATTAAGGAAGAAAGCAGTTTTCTTCATACTGACCAAATTGTTAAACATTGGTAAATATTTTCTACTTCATCCACAATGAATTCTTATTATACACATTTAGAAAGCACTTTCATGATGTATTAAAATATTGCTAGGGCTTCCTAGGTGGCGCAGTGGTTAAGAATCCGCCTGCCAATGCAGGGGACACAGGTTCGATCCCTGCTCCAGGAAGATCCCACATGCCACGGAGCAACTAAGCCCGTGTGCCAAAAAAAAAAAAAAAAATCCAGATTAAAATATTGCTAGAGGGACTTCCCTCGTGGTCCAGTGGTTGAGAATCTATCTTGCAATGCAGGGGACACCGGTTCAACCCCTGGTCAAGAGCTAAGATCCCACATGCCACAGGGCAACTAAACCCATGGGCCATAACTACTAAGCATGTGCCACAACGAAAGATCCTGCATGCCCCAACTAAGACCTGACACAGTCAATAAATAAATAAATAAATATTTTAAAAAATATATATTGGTAGAAAGCACACTATATTTTTAAACTTTTTAATATCACAAAAATTCTTTTTTCTTTCTTTATTCTCCTTCTTTCTTTTTAATTGTAATGCCATTTACCACAAATAATTTTATCTATACATGATTAAGATCTTACATAATGTTCCATCTCCCTTTCGAAAGGGAAAAAAATTTTTAATTGCTTCCTGTCTTTTAGAATTTAAACAATACACAAACAATATAGAATAACAAGTAGTCTCCTTTGAAAGTTCATTTTCTAATTTAGCAATAAAAAATTTCTGGCAATCATTCAAAGTAGAAGTTTTACTCCACATCTAACAATTCACTTCCAATAATTTATTATGTACATCTATTACAAACATGAATCAAGAAAATGAGCACAAAGAATTATCATTAATTTGTAATTTCATACCCCAATACCTATATAAGAGTATTCATAAAAGAAACTGAAAGCTAATTTAAATTGAGAACAGTTAAGAGATATATAGAAACTCTGACAAACTAAGAACTAGTTTCAAATGTCCATCCAACTAGCTGGTAATCAATCTCACTGATTTAAAGAAAAGCCCAACACAGTGAAAAATCTGAATACTTATTTTAAAATGCAGTTTCTTGCTTTTAGACACATATAGTTCTCAGGCAAATAAGAAAAGTTCCTGAATCATATCAATTCATCCAACATTATCTCCACAGTAACATTAAGACAAGTCATGCGGGAGATCATGTTAGTTCCTTAAGAAGTTAACCTCAAAAAAGAGATGCCTCCAAAGCATTCCTAGTGTTATTACCCACAAATTTGGCTGAACCCATCTGTATTTTTAGCCTGAGCATCCAATGAGAATAGCATCTATGGTAGCCAAGCTCAAAAGGGCATGGCCCCCAGCAATTTCCCTCTCTCTGTTTATGCATGCCACTTTTCTTGTCTACAGGTAGAGATTACTTTCACTTCCTCTGACTCTGGGCTGGCCTTGACTGTCCTTGACCAATAGCGACATTCTCAACTTCCAAATCTAGGACTTAAGAGAACTGGCTGACTGGCTTCTATTTCCTATCTCCTGGAATGCTCCTTCTGAGAACCCAGGCACCATGCTTTAAGGAAATCCAAAGGCCATGTGGAGAAAGGCGGTCCACGTAAAGGAAGACAGAAGGCCTTGCTGCTAGCTGAACTCTCAGCCAGTGGCCAGCCATGAGAGAGTGTGGCCATTTTAAACCTTCCAGCAAAGTGAAACAGAAAATGCATCAGTAAACCGCAGATTTATGTTTGTTACACAGCAAGTTATCCTTTACACTGTCTCACTTATCTTTCAATTCTCTAAAAAACTATTTTATATGTCCTAAAATTACTTCATCCGTGTGTCAAATTTCCCCAGTTCTAAGATCCTGGGACTGGTTTATGCTGTCCATTTAAAAATAAACTTCAAATTCATCCCTTGACTTGTCATATAGACAGACCAGATATGATATAGAAGGATAGACAGATATAGATATATCACAAAAATCCAAAGGTAAACTTTAAGTCTAGACCATGTGTGAATCATGGCCAAATCTCAATTAGCAGTCTCATTGATAAGATTTTATTATAAAATTTCTAATCAAAGTACTACATTTATATAGTAATGAGCAAAATTCATGAAAGAGAATATCCATTTCATGTTGCCATTTTAAACAAATTTTACATTTTGGTTAAACTGTGGAAATCAGGGCATCTGTACAAAAATTGTCATTCACAACTCACAACTGAGGGAAGGGATAAGGACAAAATAAAGCCAAATACTATCAACAATTTCAATTTGATTAAAAGGATAGTCCTTCCATGTGTACTGTGCACTAATTACTATGTGCAAGCACAAATAAAAGATCTTCCTGTCTCAATTGACTAAGTAAACAGACATGTTATAACAGGGTAAGTGGGACCAAAGGCAAGTTGTGACTTACTCAGATTCATAATAAGACTGTTACTGAGCTGAAAAAGAATACCAAATCTCCAACTCTCCATTCTGTTTCAGTTATTAAGGTGTCATTCTTGGTGACTCTCTTCCAGTTGGCCTTTTCTCAAACAGCGGCCACAATAGCAGGCAAGGTCAAAAATGAAAGTAACTATTGTAAGATTGAAGAATTGGTTTCTCCCTATGGAAACTGACTCAACATTTAATAATACGTGATGTCCCAAAAGCTGCAAACTACGACATGGCCATCTCTAGCTCCACTTTAACTCAATCAGGAGACCATTATCAAAACAATTCACTGGTACAAAGCAGAGATCAATTGGATGAAAATGCTCCTAGGCTGAGGTCTAATGGGGAGTAAAGAAGATGATCTCATAATGTCTCTTTATGATCTGTAAACCACATTATTCCATAAACCTGACACGTGTCAAGATTAGGACTGAGTCAACCTCTCTGCAGGAAAACAAAAATAAGCAGATGCCACTTTTCTGACTTAAATCTAGAAACTGGCTGTAGATACAAAGCAACTTCCTCTCACTTCTAAAGTCCAAAAAAAAAAAAAAAAATGTCAAAGCCTCTTCTTAATATTTTAGAATTTCAACATAGGACAGAAACTCAAGAACCTTCTTCAGGCCTAATAGAATTTTGTTAAAGATACACCTGAACTTTAGTTAGGTGTTTTTGAAAGCACTAATTAAAAAAAAGTTATAGTAAATTTGACCAGTCTCTGAAAAGGTATTCTTGTAAATGGAGCAGTTTAAAGTCTAAATTCAATTAAGTTAGTGTCCATGTTTGTTTAGATTTGTTTCTGTATCTCAGGCAAAGACACAAAATAACTATGTAACAAAAGAAATAAGATTTGGAGTGGCAGGTTACAATTACTTCCGAAAAAGCAAAACTACATTGCAAATAATATCAAAGTCCCTAAGGACAACTGTTAAGATAAAAGTAAGTCTATCCTTTCCATCTTTCTTTAGCTGTAACCACAAAGTCTGGTTTTACATCTAGGATTTACAAATGAAGCACCAGAATAAAAGCATTAAATATCACACTATACAAATTTGCTAAACATACACATATAAAAAAAAGTATGATACAAAGTTAAAGAACTAGACTCCAAAGGATTTAAACACACCCACAAAATCCAATCCAATTTCATACTGTGCTTCAACCTAAAACTCCTAAGTAACTACCAATCCTTACATCTCCCATTTGTCACTACCTGCATTCCCCCTTTTATCTCCTGAATACCTCCACTGCTCTTATCACTTCTCAGGGGTCTCTGGATTCTAATTTCCATGGCCTTTCTTTTCCCAGAAAGTGATACAGTACCTGGTCCCCACATTTTAGTATCTCTAATGTTTGTAATTCTGGCTGCTAGTCAAACCCCTTCCTTTCCCAGAGACTGTCATCTTAGCCCTCGACCCCATCCCCAGTCCTTTTCTTCCTAAGTAAGGCCTAGTCCTTTCCAGAGTTTGTCAACATTAGTTTTGCCATGCTAGGATTGTACTGTGAAGGCAAAGATCATCTCTCCCACCTCACTCTACAAAACTGTAAGTCTCCCACCAGCCCTGTCTTTCCTCCACCCTTAGATCCATCTGCATCCAGCCCTGCCCGTTTCCCACCCACCTCCCACTTCCAGTATCTTTCCTCCCACTCTCCCGCTCTCCCCTTCCCCACTCCTGAATGCACCTCTTCTCCCGGGCCTCACCCGTAACCCTCACACCGGGAAGGCCCTGCCAGCGGCCTCACGGCGTCTCTCCTCCTGGCTTCCTCCGCTCTTCAGTAACTGTCCCTACGCCCCTTTCCCTCCACAGCTCCGCGAGCCGCCCAGAGCCCCCTCCCGGATTAAGCTCCCGCTGTCACTTGGCCTCTCATCCACAAGATGGCGGAGCTGCTGCCCCCACCCCCCGGGTCCTCTCCGCAACCCCTCCTACCTCCCAGGAGCTCCCGTCCCATCCCTTCAGCCGCCCCCGCCACCGGCCTCAGCCCAGAGTCCCGCTGCCCCCTCCTCCAGCGGGCGGGCGGCCCAGGCCCGAGCCTCAGCGACGCCGCCAACGCCACCGCCTCCACTGTTCCCCGGCCTGCACCTTCTCCTCACCATAAACTTGAGCGCTTTTTCCTGCAGTACCGCCTCGGCCGGGTCCATAATTGCCAGAGGCCACTGGGTCTGCACTCCACCGGGGCCGCCCCCTTGGTGCCAGGCCGCAGCCAACGCAGCGCCCGGATCCCGCCTCCTCTTCCTTCCCCCGCCCTCTTACCTCTCAGGCACCCGCTGGGGGGCCAGGGAGGACTAGCTGTTCCGTGCGCATGCGTGAGCCCTCTGGCTCACGGGATTTTTAGTTCTGGAGCCTCCCGCTGCAAAAAGTGAGGCCACACCGCGAACTGCAACTTCCGCAGTTCACTGCGGTAGGGTCACGGTGGCTGACAAGCCAAATCTAGACAACTGGCGGTCAAGTAGAGAGAATCAGCGTATGGGAGTCGTAGTTTACAGCCTCTAGGGCTGGGAAAGGGAGGGGCGTTAGTGTCTCCGTGGTTACCGAGCGACGCCAGTGGCGGCTTGCGGGGTAAATGGTATCAAGATGGCGACCAGCGCCTCACCTGTAGCCCAAATACTGGAAAAAGCTGTGAGAGAACGGAGGTCCTAGGGCCTCCCTAACTGTGACGCCCCCAGAATTCATATATCTGGCGTCTGCGGGACGGACTTCGACCCAGAGGCATTGGGCCTATGGGCACCTGGCAGCGCCTCATAGGCCAATGCAGTATTTCAAGGTCTTCCTAAGTCACCGCCCCACACTTCTGCCTGTCACCTTATTCTAACCCACAGAAAGTTAGGGATGAATAGAACTAGGCTCAGGAAATTCTTGGGTGTTTAGCACAAAGACACCATGGCCAGCTGCTGCTACCCCTGATATGTAAGCCCTGCATTAAGGGTTAAACAGGTACTTGCAAAAGGCCTTTAATGGTGGACTATAATGGCCGTCCAGCAAATAAAGCATGTAAGTACTTAGTTTGGCCTTAAAAGGGACAGTACGAATTTATTTTGGAAGTTGGGTTTACCGAAAGTGGAAAAAACACTAGGGTTGGGCTAAAAGTGATAGACTTGTACAAAATATCTGAGTTCATAAAATAAGTGAATTAGGGAAATGTCTTTTTGGCTATAGGGCAATTTTCCATTGTAAACTATTTTATTCATTCGTTCATTCAACAAACAGCATATAACCCATATAATCGCGTGCAGACATTTTGCCAAGAGGTGGGGATTCAGGTGACACAATAGAGCCAGTCTTATGGAGCTTACATTTCTAGTATGTTGATACTTTGTTCTACTCATCCCTATGTCCTCAGAACTCAACACAATGCCTGATACATAATAGACTTTAGGTTAATAAAAAAAGTTTTACTCTTGAATTTAAAAAAGAGAAAAGTTCTACATGACTGCAAAATGAAGGCTCAAAACTCATTCATATGAAAACCACCTGCAACTTTTCATAGGACTAAGGCATAATGTGACATGGTTGCCCAAAAAGCCAAAGCAGTCCTAGGCAGCTTGAAGGGACTAATGTCTGGGGAATAGAGTTTTATGGTTTCACTCTGTTTTAAAGCACTAAGACCACACCTGGAGTACTTTGTACAGTTATGGGCACCATGTTCTATAAACATCATATGCTGGAGCATAGCCAAGGACAAGATAACTGAAAGAAAAAATATTGATGGATGCTTACACTGGAAAAAACAGCACTTGGGAATAACATGGCAGCTAAATTCAAGTATTTGAAAGTATTGAAATGTGTATGTATATAGCTCTATACGGCAAACTAGGACCAATGGGTGGGGTAATAATAATAATAATGATGCTGCTGCTGCTGCTGATAACAGCTGTCACTTTATTAGCTCTTTGTGCCAGGCACTGTACTAGGTATACATTCATAATCTCTAATATAGAGTAATTTTGTAAAACAAGTATTATTATCCCTAATTTACAGATGAAGTAAGTGAGATTGAGAGGGGATAAATAACTTGCTCAACTCACATAGCAAATTACATCCTCAGGATTCTAACCCAAATCTGCTTGACTCCAAGGCCTGTGCTATTTTCACTGAACCACACTGTACTGACGTAAGACTCAGATTCAGAGCGTTCTAGTAATCACAGCTGTCCTGACAAAGGAAATATAGAGACAGGATGACCATATTGTCTGAAAACACAGAGACAGGATTGCCTAGGAGGATTCAGCTTGGGTGGGAGATTAAGATCTTTCAAACTCTAAAGTTCTATTCTGTTGAGAAGTCATTTGTTTTACTTTGTTATCCGTAGAGGAGTATGAAAATATTGCCTGATGAGGCTGGCAGTCTTTTTGTTTGCATGGTTCTTGCAAAATAGATATTATTTTGTGTGCTACATTTTTAACTCACAAATATAATATTGTTATATATCCCATTGTGTTTCATACTTTTTGCACCCAGTACCTATGGTTTTAAGATCCACTCATGTTGCTATGTGTACCTCAAACCTGTTGCTTCTAACTGCTGAATAGTAGTCTAATGGTGTGTATCCCCTACATTCTACCTATTCACTCTCCCAGCAAAGACTCCAGCTCCCAATCACTCCCAGTAACACTGCAGTGATCAACTTCCTACATGCTCCCATGAATACCTTTGGGAATACATACCTGCGATCACATTTGCTGGTTCATAGGCTATTAAGGACACTTAATTGGACTATGTAGTGTTGAACTGCAGTACAGAAAGACAAGGGCAGTCTACACTTCACCACACTACTCTACCACACTCAGCATCATCAAACTTTCCCCTTTGTTTTTGCCAGTCTATACATTTTACCTTGGACAACCTCCAACCCACAAGGATTATGCCCTTCTTTAAGCATAGTATTCTGCCCCTCTAACCCCCCTTCTGTAGTGTGTGCTTATAATACATAGCAGGCCAGAGCTAGAGCTATTCCACACATGCTTGTGATTTTTGTTCATCCCATTGGCATTCCCCTCTCAACCCTAATTGCTCATGAGTCATTTGAGAAACTTTATACAAAATATTGCTACCCAAGTTCTACCCTTGATTTTTTTGGGGGGAGGGGTGGGGGCTGCGTTGGGTCTTTGTTGCTTCCACGCAGGCTCTCTCTAGTTGCGGTGAGCAGGGGCGACTCTTTGTTGCTGTGTTCAGCCTTCTCATTGTGGTGGCTTCTCTTGTTGTGGAGCACAGACCCTAGGCATGCAGGCTTCAGTAGCTGCAGCATGTCAATTCAGTAGTTGTGGCTCGCAGGCTCAGTAGTTGCGGCACACGGGCTTATTTGTTCCATGGCACATGGGTTCTTCCCAGACCAGAGATCGAACCTGTGTTCCCTGCACTGGCAGGCGGATTCTTGACCATTGCACCATGAGGGAAGTCCTCTACCCTTGACTTAATAGATCTGTGGTAGGCCATTGGCAATGGTAATTTTAAATGGTCCTCTGATGGTTCTATTCTGCAGCCAGATTTGAGATCACTGCCTTGAAGTTTAGATGCTCAGTGCCTTCTTGCTGACCTCTGGCTATCCAGAGTCCCGCTCTATGACTACCTTGCCTTCCAAACTCTAGAACTACTCAACCCCCACCCCCCAAATCCACTATTTTCGAAGAACAGCCAATCAAAGCTCAAAGTTGAATGGAAGCAAGGTGATTAACTGATTAAAAACCCATCAACTATTTGAATATCTGATAGGCTTAATCCTAGGATCAAGAGGTCTGGTGGAGGTGGGAAAGGTTATTTGTATTTCAGTTGGGAGGCAAAATACTGTTTTAGTTGGGAGTTAAATAACGAATGTTTCCCCTTTGTCCCCTTACTTCCTTGTCCTCAAAAAACATCATGAGTCAGTTCCCTATTTAGGAAAGTTTGCTAACCCCACTGGGGCTCTGTGTTCTTGTGCCTAAGTAGAAGGAGTCATTATTAGCAGTGTAGGTTCCCTCAACAGATACTCCCACTGTCCTAGGCCAAAGTCATTCTTATCTGGATAGAGTGGTCAGTTCCCTTCAGGGCAGCTCTGTGTAGTGGGGACATTGTGGAGTGACGGTGAGGCTGCTAGAAAGAGCATTTCAGGTAAAGTTTCATTTTGTTTTAAGATTATTTTATTTATTATTATTATTTTCTTTTTGGCTACGTTGGGTCTTTGTTGCTGCGCACAGGCTTTCTCTAGTTGCGGGGGGTGGGGGGAGCTACTCTGTTGCGGTATTGAGGCTTCTCATTGTGGTGGCTTCTCTTGCTGCGGAACACGGGCTCTAGGCATGCAGGCTTCAGTAATTGCAGCACGTCAGCTCAGTAGTTGTGGCTCTCGGGCTCTAGAGTGCAGGCTCAGTAGTTGTGGCGCAACAGGCTTAGTTTCTCCATGGCATGTGGGATCTTCCTGGAACAGGAATCGAACCCGTGTCCCCTGCACTGGCAGGCAGGTTCTTATTATTTATTTATTTATTTATTTATTTTATTGGCTGTGTTGGGTCTTTTTTGCTGTGTGCGGGCTCTCTTTTTAGTTGCGGTGAGTGGGGGCTACTCTTCATTTTGGTGCGTGGGCTTCTCATTGCCGTGGCTTCTCTTGTTGCGGAGCACGGGCTCTAGGTGCATAGGCTTCAGTAGTTGCAGCACATGGGCTCAATAGTTGTGGCTCACAGGCTCCAAAGCACAGGCTCAATAGTTGTGGTGCACGGGCTTAGTTGCTCCGCGGCATGTGGGACCTTCCTGGAGCAGGGATCGAACCCATGTCCCCTGCATTGGCAGGCAGATTCTCAACCACTGCGCGACCTAGGAAGTCCCCTGGCAGGCAGATTCTTAACTACTGTACCACCAGGGAAGTCCGAAAAGTTGCATTTTTGGTGGTGCAGTCTGAGAACCAAAACAAGCCTAGTGTGATTTTAGGAGAAGAGTGGCACTAAATGAGACTGAAGAGGACAATAGCATAGGGCTCTATGGCAAGCCATTATTCAGCTGACATACACTGATGATGTGTATGGCATACACCAGATGTCACCTGACATCCTTTCTAACTGGGGTCAGTGCCTGTACCTTACCAACTATAAAATATCTTGATTTTCGTCCCAGGTTATATGCCAAATTAAGGAATTTGGACTTTATTCTGAGGGCTGTAAGAAACTACTGAACATTTTTAAGCAGGGCTGCAGCATGGTCTGATTTGTATTTTTAGAAAATCACTTACAGCTGGAGGCTGGGAAAAGGATTATGAGGCTGCTGAAATCTTCCTGGGAGAAATGACGGAGGTCTGATGAGGGAGGTGATGAGAAAAGAAAGAAGTAGATGGGGATATTGAGATAGAATCTATAGGACGGTGATTAATTAGGTATGTCATGGATATCGTTAAAGGGATGTGTCAAAGATAACTTCTAGGTATCTGGTTCAGTTAACAGAATAAATGAAGAGTGCCATTTTTTGAGACAGGGAACACAATAGAAGGAACAGGTGGTAGGAAGATAATCAGTTTTTGTGTTTGTTTGTTTGTTTTGACATATTGCTTCAAGATGCCTGAGACTTCCACATAGATTCAGACATCAAGGAGGCAGTTGGATATTTGGAACTGAAGCTGAAGAGAAAGGCCTGGACTATAGATAGGGATCTTCAACATATAGGTGGCAATTGAAGGAAAGGATGAAATCATCCAGGGAAAGTGCAAGCAGTGTAAAGAGCAGCAGGTCTAGGACAGAATTCTGAAGAACCTGAAGATTTACAGGAGGAGGGACTTCCCTGGAGGTCCAGTGGTTAAGACTTCACCTTTCAATGCAGGGGATGCGAGTTCCATCCCTGGTCCAGGAGCTAAAATCCCATATGCCTTGAGTCCAAAAAACCAAAACATAAAACAGAAGCAATATTGTAACAAATTCAATAAAGACTTTAAAAATGGTCCACATCAAAAATCTTAAAAAAAAAAAAAAAAAAAAAAGGACAGAGATTTACAGGAGGAGCAGAAGAAGAGCCAGCAAAGGAGCCCAAGAAGAAGTGGCCAGAGAGACAGGAGGAAAATCTGGCAAGTGTGGATCACAGTGAAACACCATACTGCCGTGAGTTGAAAAGAAAAGGTGAGGAAATGGAGACTGCTGAACCTCTTCTTACAAAACATGTGGCTATCAAGGGAAGGAGGGAAGAGAAAGCACAGTGGTTAGAGGTAGAAATTGGGGGTCTAGTGTTCATTGTTTTGTTTGAAAAAAGGGAGGGAATTCCCTGGCAATCCAGTGGTTAGGACTCAGTGCTTTCATTGCCATGGCCCAGCTTTGATCCCTGGTTGGGGAACTAAGATATACCCCCCCCCAAAAAAGGGGGAGGCTTTATTTCAAAGGAAACTGAAGAGGCATGACAACTAAATTCAATGACTGATCTCTGATTGGGCCCTAGAACAACACACACATTACACTGACACACGAAAGAGAAAACAGCTAGAAAAGATATCCGTGGGACAATCAGGTAAAAACTAAATATGGGAAATTCCTTGCAAGTCCAGTGCTTGGGACTCCGAGATTTCACTGCGGAGGGCCTGGATTCAATCCCTGGTAGGGGAACTGAGATCATGCAAGATGCGCCATGCGGCCAAAAATACCAAAAAACAAAAAACTTACTATGTGTTTATCACTCTGTAGATAGTTAAGAGAGAGGATCTGCCTTCAAGAAGCTTTCTATTTGTAAGGGAAACAAAACAAAATATATACTAACTTCAGGGATCTCTTGGCAACAGTATGGGCCTGGCACATGCAAACTTGATTAATTTGAGTAGGGTTTAATTAAAGGCCTATTTGCAAAGGTGTGGCAGGGAGACCAACAAGGGAAGTTCATACCCCTGGGCTAGCAACTGCAGGAGCCATACCACTCCTAGCCTGAGGGGTTGAGGGGAAGGAGTGGTTACCAAGACCCTGAGGTAGCTGTGGGTTGAGGGCCACTTGACAATAACAATAGCTTTCAAAAGGGGATTGGGGGAGGGGGGGCTTCCTAGGTGGTGCAGTGGTTAAGAATCTGCCTGCCAATGCAGGGGACACAGGTTCGAGCCCTGGTCCAGGAAGATCCCACATGCCGCAGAGCAACTAAGCCTGTAAGCCACAACTATTGAGCCCATGTGCTGCAACTACTGAAGCCCACGTGCCTAGAGCCTGTGCTCCACAACAAGAGAAGCCACAGCAATGAGGAGCCCGCACACCACAATGAAGAGTAGCCCCCACTCACCACAACTGAAGAAAGCCAGCGCACAGCAAAAAAAGACCCAACACAACCAATAAAATACATAAATAAATAAATAAATTTATTTAAACAAAAAAAGGGATGGAAGACTTCCTAGGTGGCGCAGTGGGTAAGAATCTGCCTGCCAATGCAGGGGACATGGGTTCGATCCCTGCCCCAGGAAGATCCCACATGCCGTGGAGCAACTAATCCCGTGTGCCACAACTATTGAGCCTGTGCTCTAGAGCCTGTGAGCCACAACTACTGAGCCCATGTGCTGCAACTACTGAAGCCCACGCACCTAGAGCCCGTGCTCTACAGCAAGAGAGGCCGCTGCGATGAGAAGCCCACGCACCACAACGAAGAGTAGCCCCCGCTCGCCACAGCTAGAGAAAGCCCGTGTGCAGCAGTGAAGACCCAACACAGCCAATTAAATAAATAAATTAATAAATAAATTAATTAATTAATTAAAAAGGGGGATGGAGCCCCTCGCTGTTAACAGGGAGGGATCTGGAAAGACTCACAGCCAAACATCACTCTCCTCCTACCCTCTAATCTTATTATCTCCTGTTAGCCAAAAAAACAGAGCCAGAGAGCAAGATACAGTCCATGTAGGTTATTTCTCAAAGTCCAGCTAGGGTGGGAAGGCTGGAGGGTGTCCCTAGAAGGGCAAATATAAGATTTCAGCCTGGAACCAGCTTAGGAGGATGGGGGGGATAGATGAGAATCTGGAATGTGGACAGCCCTGCAGGGCAGGGCAGGTCATTCACGGAGGCCCCAGGGGAAAATCCAGGGGGACTTGCAGCTGGAAAAAGCTTCCATATGGGACATATTAGTCAGCAGCTAAACAGAGAGCAATCCAGACAGCCAGGCTGTCAGCCCCAGAGAGGTCTGGGATCAGACTCGGGCGGCAGGGTGGGGGTGGTGGTATGTAGAGTCAGGACTTCAGTGTCAAGGAATTACCCCTTAAATCAAGTGCAATCTCCTCCATGTATCAATAGACAATGTTTGAGGCAAATAGTTTTGAGGGGCAGCAGTGTATAGGTGGGAGCCGGGACAGCTATACAAAGAGGTCTAGATTCCCTACCCCAGAATATTTGTCTTCTTGGGGTTGGTGCATGATTGTTCCTTCAACCACTACTGCCCCTAGGGTCCTAGGAACCGTTTTCTCACTGGCCCCATTTGACTTGGTTTGTCCTTACCACAGCTAAAATAGGCTGCCATTTAAAAAATGAAGGAAACTTACTTGAGAATAACAAAACAACTAAAAAGAAGAAAGAGAAGAGAAGAGGAGAGCAGAGGAGAGGAGAGGAGAGGAGAAAAGACAGAAGGGGAAAAAGAAAACACGTGGAAGTAAACATGCTACAAAGAAAGGCCATTGACTCTGTGTGTGTGTAACTTTCAATTATGTAAACTTTCAAACACATAGAAAGGTAAAGAGAAAAATATAGTGATTTCCTTCTACTCATTAGGAGACAGGAGGGAAGGGGACAGGGAATGAACATTAAAAGAATGACACAGCCATTGAGAAAAACAGAATACTACAAAAACTGGTTAGAATCAACTAGGCGCAAGATGTTGGAAGACCAGACTTCCTGTAGACCTTGAACTTCGTTATATGCTCATTCTAATATATCAGCATGCTAAATGACACACTCATAGGCGCCATGGCAGTTCTGAGGCTGACCATAAAAGGCCAAAAAGTGGGCAGTGGCCCAATTCCTGAAAATCCCCAACCCTTCTCCAAAATAGTTGGAATAACCCTCCCACTTGTTAGCAGATGAAATTACCAACTCATAAAAACTAATAACCCCATACCCCAGGGGTGCTCTCAGCTTCTTTTTTTTTTTTTTTTTTTGACCACACTGGAGGCATGTAGGAACCCGCACCCTCTGCAGTGGAATTGCAGAGTCTTAACCCCTGGGCCGCCAGGGAAGTCACTGCTCTCACTTTCTGAAATGGATCACATTCTGTCTATGGAATGTGGTCTCTGAATAAACTTGCTTTCACTTTACTATGGCTCACTGCTGAATTCTTCCCTGCACAATGCTAAGGACCCTCACTTGGTGGCCCATCCCAGGAACTATTCCGAGACCTGGGACATGAGCATTCTCTTGCTCCCCCTTCTGCAACAATTACTCAGCTTCAAAAATATTGACTTATGGCTACTTGTATTTCATTTGTACCCCCACCTACTTCTTTCCCCCATCCTTTGGATTATATTGATGCAAGTCTCGTATCATTTCAGCTATGAATATGTTGGTAGTTTGCAATATATATGTATAAGGCCATAAAGCTCCTTACTGACTTCTGATCTCAAAGCTTTCCTGAAACTACCTTATAGCACAGGGAACCATATTCAATATTTTGTAATAACTTACAAGGGAAAAGAATCTGAAAAATACATATATACATTTATACATGTTTTATGTATATATATAAAACTGAATCACTGTGCTCTATACCTGAAACTAACTTGGCATTGTAAATCATTTATATTTCAATAAGGGGACTTCCCTGGAGGTCCAGTGGTTAAGACTCTGCACTTCCACTGCAGAGGGTGAGGGTTTGGTCCCTGGTCGGGGAACTGAGATCCTGTATGCCATGCAGTGCAGCCAAAAAGTAAAAATAAATTAAAAATAGTCACAAAAAAATTTTCAAGAACAAGGAAAAAAAGCTTCCCTGAACTCAGAACTCCCCATCCTAAGTTTGTATCTTTCTCCTAGTTATTAAATGGACACATGGCCAAATGCTACTCTCTAGTCTCTGTCAGA
The DNA here is from genome assembly GCF_030028045.1 of Hippopotamus amphibius kiboko. Classification (NCBI taxonomy): domain Eukaryota; kingdom Metazoa; phylum Chordata; class Mammalia; order Artiodactyla; family Hippopotamidae; genus Hippopotamus; species Hippopotamus amphibius. The sequence goes on from NC_080190.1 coordinate 28,772,835, forward strand.
GGATTGTCCCAGCCATGTCTCAACTATCAGAGAGCAAAAGATCTAAACTTTATCCCCAGTCCCTGGGTTCTCCCTGTTGCTTCCAGAGCTTGCCTGAGGGTTTACCTCATTCATAGCACAGCCCTGGAGATTGACCCTCAGAGCTGAAACTCAGATTGGGACTTGAACCCACAGTCTTTTAACTGAGATCACACCTGGTCTCAAGACTTAATGAAGCTCAGGTTCTTGATGTTTCATCACAGAAAGAATTCAGTGAGACAAAGTGATAGGTAAGAAGTGGATTTATTTAGAGAGAAACACACTCCACAGGCAGAGTGTGGGCTATCTCAGAAGGTGAGAGAGGCACCAGTATGGAGGCTGTCAGTTTTTATAGGGGTGGGTAATTTCATAGGCTAATGTGTGGGAAGAGTATTCCAGCTATTTCAGGAAAGGGTGGGGATTTCCAGGAATTGGGCCACTGCCCACTTTTTGACCCTTATGGTTGGTCTTGGAACTGTCATGGCACCTGTAGGTGTGCCATTTAGCTTGCTGATGTTACAATGAGCATATACTGAGGCTCAAGGTCTAGTGGAAGTCTACCATCTTGGACCTGTTTGGTTCTAATCAGTTTATGCTGTGTCCTCAGGCTATCTCATTCTTTTAAAGGTTGTGCCCTGCCTCCTTCCCTCCTGTTTCAGAACCACTGTCCTGGGTCAGGCTTAGCAGTCCAGGTTTAGCTGGTCCAGGAGGAAAAGATGCACATAAAGCACTTTGCCAGGCCCTAGCTCGTTGTAGGGACTCAGTAAATGTTAGATGGTGGTGATGATGGTGATAAGGACAGGGTAGAATTTTGTCCAGGACTGGGACACAGAAAGGACATAAGAAGATTCATATACCAAGATTTGGCTTTGAGGCCTTAACCTGAATCTCAGTGTGGAAGAGTAATTTGTTTGTTAGTTTTTTAATTTGTTTTAATTCACCTCCAGAACATGGAATTTACCAGAATGAGATGCTCTATCACATAATACTGGAGAAGTGCAAAGGGTTGTAAAGCTGGGCTTTTGAAACATCTAATTATTTTCTTATGAGGGCTCACCTCCCAACATTCTCCCTACTTCAGTCACCTGACAGGGAGTCTGACTGAGGGAGTCCTTCAGGGAAGAGGCCAGTTCATGGCAGACAGGATTGAAAGAGGATCTGAGGATGGGCTGAGGGGTGGAGGTGGAAAGGGAGAGAAGAGACTAGTAGAAGGACTTGCTCTTCCTCCCTCTGGGTCAGAGGGCACAAAGGGCCCACACTGACATGGGCAGGAAGAAAGTCAGAGCCAGCAGGCCACTCTTGAATCCTCAGGTCTCTTTGTGCTTGTAACACTTTTATTCAAGTCATTGTTGTCAGGTGAGAATTTGAACGGCTCACAGCCAAATCCTTTGGGGCACAGACTGTGCTGCCCCCTCCTTTTATGTCAGGGCTACTGGTGGTGACAGTGTTAGCTCAGGAACAAAGCAGTGTATCTCCTAAAACCACTGATAAGACCTCTTGATTCTAAACCTCTGAGCTCCTGAACAGAGCTCCCCTGTGAGTCTCACAGTGATAACTGTGAGAAACCAGAGAAAGGAGGCAACCCAGAGGCTTCCTTTAGACTTAGTTCAGGGACAACTCCATTGCACTGAGGATGGACTGAGGGCTGATTGCAAAGAGTAAGTGGATAAATCCTGCGCAAACGTTTCTGGGGAGAAAAGGGGCGGGGGGGGCGGGGAGAAAGGGAGAAAGAAAGAAAGAGAGAGAAAAAAAAGATTAAAGTGCAAGTTCACACTCTTCCCCCTTCCCTACCTCACTAAACAGTCAGGGTTTGTGTTGATGAACCTTTATTAAGCTGTAAGAGAGAAAACAGTAAATTGTTCCTATAAAAAGATGCAGACAAGGTAAAAAGCTTCTGGTGAAAAAGAGATTGTGAAGATGGGAGAGGGCTGAAGAGAGGCTGCCAAAGTCAGAGCAGAAAGGAAAGAATTCCTGCCTCGAGCCAAGGTGTGTTCCATTCACCTCAGGGCCTTTGCCCTTGCTATTCGTACTCTGCTCTAAGCTGCCCTTTTCTCCTCCCCTGCCTTACTTCCTCACCCTCCAGGTATCAGAGCACCCAGTTAATCCCTTCAGAGCAATTGTCACAATTTATTTATAATTATTGTTTCCTTTCTGTGTTTCATTTGTCTCCCTCATGAGACTGTAAGCGCCATGAAAGCAGGACCAGGTTCATCATCATCAGCCCAGCACGTAATATGGTGGGTGCCCAATAAATACCTGTGAAAGGAAAGAAAGGAAGGGAAGAAGGGAGAGAGTTTTTGGTGGGAGAAGATTCTCTGAGGAGAGGTCTTTAAGGAGAGATGTGTGGTGGAATTTCCCTTTCCTGCTGCCCCTTTAAGAGACGAAAGACTTACATTACTCTTCAGTGCTATTTAGAGTCAAATTTGTGTTTTTAAACAAAAGACTTCATGCTGGCTACATGGGTATATACACTTTGAAAAAATTCATTGAGCTGTAACCTTATTATCCTGTGTACTTTTTTGTATGTATATTATACTTGAATAAAAATTACATTTAAAAAAGAAAGAAGGAGAGAAAGAGGTCATAGCAGGCCAGGGTGTACAAAACCCAAACACAGGTGACGAGTAGAGGGGAGAGAACAGATGAGGGGACGAGGGTGAATTAGAATGAAGACAGGAGGAAGAAATGCAGCTGGCCTGAATGAAAGACTGAAGAAAGAGGGAGAGTGAAGGAGGTGAGGGCTGCCTATGCTCAGATTAGTGGCCTGGATGCCAGGGCAGCGGGCTTGGGTTTGATTAGAAATTATCTGAGGGCAGTGTTCATAGCTATGTCAGTGGTTTGCCTTTTGGGGATGCGTAATGACCACATGAAGAGCTTGTTCAACAGCACATTCATGAGCCCCCTATTCTGATCAAGAAGATTGGGTGGGGCCCATGAACCTGCATTTTCAACAAGCTTCTCAGGTGATTTAATTAAAGGTTACCCCATTTCTCATAATTGGGGAAACAGAACACTCTCACTCTCCCATTTGGCCCAGGAGCCTGGGTTCTTGTCAGATATTTATTGATTCTGATGAAGATCAAACATTGTATCAAAGTGAACGTGACTGAGGCTAGATGTCCTGTTTCTTAGATCAAAATTTACTTATTTTTTACATTTCGTTTATTTTATTTTTTATTTTTTGTCCTGCACTGCATGGCATGAGGGATCTTAGTTCCCCCAACAGGGGACTGAACCTGTGTCCCTTGCAGCGGAAATGAAACTATGCACCTCAGATTGGGACTTGAACCCAGGGCCGGGACTCAAACCCGGCCAAAACCTTGACTGGGACTTGAACCCTCGCAGCTGGGACTCGAACCCAGCCAAAACACAAGGTCTTCCAACTGAGATCACACATCTGGTTTCAGGACTTAATGAAACTCAGGTTCTTGATATCTCATCGCAGAAAGAATTCAGTGAGACTAATTATTAGAGAAATCCAAATCAAAACTACAATGAGGTATCACCTCACACCACTAGAATGGGCATCATCAGAAAATCTACAAACAATAAATGCTGGAGAGGGTGTGGGGAAAAGGGAAACTTCCTGCACTGTTGGTGGGAATGTAAATTGATACAGCCACTATGGAGAACAGTATGGAGGTTCCTTGAAAAACTAAGAATTACCATATGACCCAGCAATCCCACTACTGGTCATATACCCAGAGAAAACCATAATTCAAAAAGATACATGCACCCCAAAGTTCATTACAGCACTATTTACAATAGCCAGGACATGGAAGCAACCTAAATGTCCATCAAAGGAGGAATGGATAAAGATGTGATACATATATACAATAGAATATTACTCAGCTGTAAAAAGGAATGAAATTGCGACATTTGTAGAGATATGGATGGACCTAGAGACTGTCATACAGAGTGAAATGAGTCAGAAAGCGAAAAATATTATATATTAACACATATATGCAGAATAGAAAAATGGTACAAATCAACCAGTTTGCAAGGCAAAAAAAAGAAAAAAGAAAAAGAAAAAATAGAAAAAGAAAAAAAAAGAATTCAGTGAGAGACAAAGTGATAGGTAAGAAGCAGATTTATTTAGAGAGGAACAAGCTCCATAGACAGAGTGTGGGCCATCTCAAAAGGTGAAAGAGGCACCAGTATGGGGTTGTCAGTTTTTATAGGGGTGGGCAATTTCATAGGCTAATAAGTGGGAGGAGTATTCCAGCTATTTCAGGAAGAGGTGGGGATTTCCAGGAATTGGGCCACTGCCCACTTTTTGACCCTTATGATCTGGCCTTGGAACTGTCATGGTGTCTGAGGGTGTGTCATTGAGCTTGCTGATGTGTTACAATAAGCATATACTGAGGCTCAAGGTCTAGTGGAAGTCTGCCATCTTGGACCTATTTGGTTCTAATCAGTTTATGTCATGTCCTCGGGCTATGTCATTCTTTCAAAGGTTGTGCTCTGCCCCCTTCCCTCCTGTTTCAGAAGCATTGTCCTAACCACTGGACCACCAGGGAGACCCTTAGATCAGAATTTAAATTCTCTTATAGAAAGATACTTTCTGTACTATAATCATTTGGCAGTTTTCATTGGTTTTGTGGTAAAGAGCACAGGCTCTGGAACCAAAACCTGGATTCAATTCCTGGAACTGCTATTTAACTTCTCCGAGCCTCGATTTCTTCAGCTGTAAAATGGGGGTCTACTTCATAGGATTATTATGAGGATTAAATAAATTACTGAGTGAAAGCACTTACCACAGTGCTTGGCACATGGTAAACTCTCATTAAATGGTAACAATGATCTTTATTTCCTTCGCTGTCCTCCTCTCCTAGCCCATTCTCCTGCTGTCTTCTTCTCCGATGCTGCATAATAGAAATATCTGGAGAAGTAATTGGGCCTTACCATTGTAGACAGGGTCCAAATATCTTGCAGCCTCCTATCCTTCCTGATGCTAGGGCAGCCAGGCATGGTGAAGTCTGGCCTCCATAGACCTCTAGCAGCATCTGTGTGGGAGAGGTTTTTCACTGAGAGTCTTAGGCCCATCCCCAAATTTTATTAGTGCTAGGTCTAGTTTGTATTGGGCCCTGGATTTGTGACCCCTCATTAGTTAATGAGTTGATGTAGTTGTGCCTCACGAGAATATAGGTCTCCCTACCTTGGATTTTCTCTAGCAGGAGGTCAATAAATCAGTGGAAACCAGGAATATTCTTCAGAGGTGGCGGGAGGGCAACAGTCATGATTATCATCTTTTTAAAAATTCTTCTTTAAAAGCAAAGCCAGCAACCATTCCTCATCGCCCTTTCACCCATGAGGCCAAAGTGCTAGTGCCCCAGCGTGTTAGAACTCACAAGCTGGACCTTACGAGTAGGAAATGGCTGAACGATCACTCAGCAGCAGAACAACCCTCCCTTGCCATGGCAGGGCTTCAGCTAGCAGATCTGGCAATTTATTTGTCAATATTATTTGTTGTTAGCTTAATTGTAGGAAAATTGAAAAGTGTAATGCATAGCCGTGAAACCCTTAAGGCTGGTTAATCTTTTTGGATTGTAACCAAAGTAATTTTTATTAGCTGATCTCATCTTGATTATAACATGCAGAGCCCTGGAAAAGTTGCTGAAGGCTCCAGGTCATGGTGTGCACAGAGAACCAACAGGCTCCATCATCTGCATTTTCTGCCAAGGAGAGTGAAGGGCAGAAGGGGCTGAATTAAAAGAATTGGGTTTGAACTCAACAACAAAAAAGCAAAGAACACAATCAAAAACTGGGCAGTCAACCAAAAGACACATTTCTCCAAAGAAGAAATATGGATGGCCATTAGGCATATGAGAAGATGCTCAACATTGCTAATTATTAGAGAAATGCAAATCAAAACTACAATGACCCCACGTCAGTCAGAATAGCCATCATTAAAAAGTCTACAAATAACAAATGCTGGAGAGGGTGTGGAGAAAAGGGAACCCTCTAACACTGTTTGTGGGAATGTAAGCTGGTGTAGCCACAGTGGAAAACAGTATGGGGTTTCCTCAGAAAACTAAAAATAGAATTACCATATGATCCAGCAATCCCACTTCTAGGCATATATGCAGAGAAAACTATAATTCAAAAAGATACATGCACCTCTATGTTCATAGCAGCACTATTTACAATAGCCAAGACATGGAAACAACCTAAATGTCCATCAATAGATGAATGGATAAAAAAGAGCTGGTACATATATACAATGGAATACTACTCAGCCATAAAAAAGGATGAAATAATGCTATTTGCAGCAACATGGATGCAACTAGAGATTATCATACTAAGTGAAGTAAGTCAGAAAAAGACAAACATCATATGATAACACTTATATGTGAAATCTATAATATGACACAAATGAACCTATCTATGAAATAGAAACAGAATCACGGACATACGGAATAGACCGGTGGTTGCCAAGGGGGAGAAAGGTAGGAGAGGGATGGATTGGGAGTTTGGGATTAGCAGATGCAAACTGGTATATATAGAATGGCTAAATAACAAGGTCAGTAACTATATTCAATAACCTGTGATAAACCATAATGGAAAAGAATATGACAAAGAATATATATATGTATAACTGAGTCATTTTGCTGTGCAACAATAATTAACACAGCATTGTAAATCAACTGTACTTTAATTAAAAAAAAAAAAAGAATTGGGTTTGAGATGAGAGTGGGGAAAGGAGAGCAATCTCCAGGATGGTCACAGAAATGATCCTGGCAGCCCCTGAGGCCAAGTCAAATTAGGTCCTATGCCTTGTATGCTGGAGGTATCAGGCCCAGGAGAGCACTACAAAGAACATTTGAATAAGGGCCATCGTAGCTCAGAATTAGGCTCCAATAGAGGAAATGGAGACAAATCCAAAAAGCCAAAGAAAACACCTGTTCTTTCCATCAGCATTGGTTTATTTATGACTATTTGGAGAGGCTCTCTTCTTCAGTTTTATAGTGTAAGTGTGGTGGTACCAAGACTTGGAACTATATCTGCAATTGAAAATTTGAAATTTGATTCTAACAGTCTCTGATCCATCTCTGGACTTTGTTTTTCTGCACCAAAGAAAGGGGAACAGACATTCGCATCCATTCTACTGCCCCTTTTTCAACTGATAATTGAGGGGGCCTCCTTTTCTGCTTTGACATCTCCAGATAAGGAAGGGGCTTTGCCTTCTCTCGGGTACCTCTAAATACCCAATCCAGCAATGAGCCTTTTCGAAGGGTGAAGTTGGGGCCAGAAACACTGGAATTCTACTGACACTTGAATGATGTCCTTGACCCCCAACCATACACCCCAGCAAATGAGCCGGCAGCCTATTCTAGACAAATGGGGAGCCTAGAGGCAGCACGTGGGCTTTTTTCCTCCCTTAGCCCTTTTATGAATATAAATATTTAGTGCATGGTGTTTTGCAGAATTAAATCTCTGAGCCCAGATTAGCCTGGTAATATCATTATGTAGATGCCAGGGATGAGCTACCTGTGACTGCTGTGTGTCTTCTCATTCAACGATGCCTGTGATGACTTGATGCACTTTCATTTGCCAGGGCAATCATTAATTGCATATGAAACAGTTGGTGTTTGGCTTTAAGGGAAGCTGATTGGGTCAGTCACTGAGAGTTTGGCTCAATGATCTATAGCTGGCTCTTTGCTCCTGCACGCCTGCTTTCTTTTCAACGCATTCTTACTCAGTGTTTTGGGGACCCCCTGAGGAAGAGGCTGTGAAACATAGGGGGTTTTAATCTGTGTTTTCCTTTGGGCATTATAGCTTTAATTTTAATATTTTGGATAATAAAGAATGATTTTAAATTAAATTTGCGAGTCGGCCATCTGTGATTGTTTGGACTTTTTCCTCCTCTCTGGCAGGTTTTTTACTTAATTCTTTCTGAACATTAGCAAGAGTGGGTTGAGAGCTGGAGAAGCAAAGGGTAGCACAGTGGGTAAACCCATGGAACTTAGAGAAATGGGAAAAGGCTTTGATGCCTGGTCTTTCACCCTGAGGGTTGGTAAAAAAAACTTGATGCCCTGAGTCAAAATCATAAAATTTAACTTGGATGCAATTGCAACTTCCTGTCATCTTCTCTTGATTTGACTTGTGAAAGTAATTTGCCAAGGGTATGCCTCAGTTGCCCATCTGTTAAACAGAGAAGTGATCTTCCCCACGGAGGTGCCACCATAGTTTAGGGACAGTTCTTCGTCTGAGGAAGAACTACATCTACTCGAACACAAGTCATCATCATCTACCGAAGGCTGAAAGGGTCTGAGAGCTTATGTATGTTTCCAAATCTAAAGCTAAATCCAAGAAATCTACCTAGAAATATCAATATGTTCTTCATCTAGTCAGTGAAATCCAGGATGGAGAATTTTCTACCCTTCCAAGGGAAGTAAGGACACATCATCATCACCACTGCAGACCGAGGCAGTAATGAGTCAGACAGACAGCACCACTGAACACACAGACAAATGCTGAGCAAATGCCAGAATGAAATGAAAAAGCACCTGCCAGCAGACGAGTTGGTGTGATGAGTTGTTTACCTAGGGAAGGCAAGGCAAGTAACTCTCTCTCCTCTATACAGTGGAAGGAAGCTTCTTGGAGGGGTGAAAATTTGCATTTCAGAAAAGAGGGGGAGTTTGAGGATCCGCACAGGGAAAGTAACCTTGGCAGAGTACGTGGGCCCTCTGAGCGGACTATGGGGATCACGGCCTGGGGACTAAGAGGATGAGTGGAGGGAGATAGACCAGGGTTCAGAGATAAAGCAGAGAGTGAGGAAAGCCACCTTAAATACTCCCCGGAACCAGAATGGGGTATAAACAAAAACCCCAGGAAGCTGCTGGAGGCCTGAAGTGGCTCAGAGGCTGTGTTAGCATCAGAATGGTTTCCTTTGTATCTGCTCATTTCTCACATCTCTCCTCCCTCACCCTGAATTCTGCTTTTATTAAATCAGGGTGGGGCTCCCACGCACCTCCCTACATGGAGAAAGGCCAAAGTCATTGCTGCACAGGTCAGAGGGCATAGGTTATGAAATGACCTTGAAGGTCAGGGAGGTAATATTCATGACTCTGAGCAGGATAGTAGCTCAGATGAACAAGTATTTATCATGTTTTTAAGACCTCACATGAGCATTCTTTGTCCCACGTGATTCCTAGACTAAGAGATAAGCTTGGAATCTCAATCAATCTCTCTCTTTCTCTCTCTCTCTCACACACACACACACACACACACAACAAGATTCTCTCCTTCCCATCTTCTCTCCTCTCTAAAATCCCTGGTTTTCCTAAATATAACCTTGGTATCCCCCCAATAGTAGAAAACAACCCCAACAAGTGCCTGTGAAAAAAGCCTTTAAGACTCATGAATATTTAGCTCGTCCTCATGTAAAATATATGACTTTGTGTAAGGATCAGGCGAACGAGGTGCATGATTTTTTTCTGATTTATGGGCCTGGAGACGGATTATTCATAGCAGAGCAGCTGTGTGGAAAGATTCATCCGCTGCAAAATGTGATTGTACATCAGGCAGTGTGTGGGAACGGAGCTATGACTAATGGCTGCTTTACATATAAATGAGAAGGTTTGTGCTAGGAACTGTAAAAAAATACAATCACTCAGCTGACGGGCAGGCTCCTTACCCTGGGTGCAGGAGAGGGACCACAGGCAAGGCAGGCAAATGAATGCCTCGCCCCCCAAGAGCTGAGCCAGGTAGGGGTGATGGTCAGGAAGCAGCCGGTGAGGGGATGGAGGGAATTTGGAAAAGCAGGCAACTCTCCTGACTTGGCCATCATCAGTCCCTGCATTTGTAACTTCCAGACCCCACCGTGACCTGAGAGCCTATCGGGCCGGAGATGTGGCCCAAAGGAAGTGGCTGCATTGCCAACCCACCCAGGGCTGATGGTCAGGTCCTGAACTCTCCAGAGCTTGATGTTAGGCTTCTGAAGATTCAGACCCATTTCAGAAGCCAGCACAGGAATCATCTGGGTAAACCTCTGCAGAGAAAAATTGTGCGAGCCTGAGATTTCCCTCTACCGCTCCTCATGTCTCCCTCGCTTTCCGTCGTTCGTCTCTCTCCTCTCTCGTAGCTGAGACAGGCTGTCTAGACATTGCAGATGTGGACAGATGTTGGGTCTGTAATTTATAACAACGGCCTCCAGAAGGCAATTCCAATTTGTTTCGGTAAGGCTTTGAGTTACAGGCAGAAAAAATACCCTGTAAATACTGTTGACTTACATGGTAACTACACCAAGGGTTTACTTAGTGAACAATCACTAACTACAGCATAATTACATATCCCTGCAGATTACCAGAGAGTTTAATGACACTGAGCAGGTAATGACCACCAAACCAAGTTTCTGGATTTGAGAGGGCCTGGCTAGTAAGGGAGTGGAGCTATACTTAACAGGAATTGATGCCTATTTCTTCAAGTCATCAATTAGTCTCCATTTTGAGGGCATTTTATCCACATGCTAGATACCCCCTCGCCATCATACTAAACTCCAAGCAGGTTGGATGTTGGTTGTTGCTTTGGGATGACTCCGTTTTATTTATTTATGTTTTGGCCATGCCATGTGGCTTGTGGGATCTTAGTTCCCTAACCAGGGATTGAACCCAGACCCTCAGCAGTGAAATCACAGAGTCCTAACCACTGGAATACCAGGGAATTCCCTAGGCTGACACAGTTTTAAACCATGCGGTATCTAGAGGTACACACAAAGCCCTCAGACAAGCCAGGAAGCTGGAAAATGATCTTTGCTGTTATCATAATGGGTCATACACTCAGCAGCAGGGCTGAGCTGCCCCACTCACTCCCACTCTCTCCTGCCAGCTGATGACTCAACAGCTGTCCAGGCCAACAGTGCAGAGGACTGGCCCACCCAAGATCAAGCTAATCCTCGTGAGGACTACATTCTGATCTGGCAATTATACTGGGAAACAGAAAGGTGAATTTCTAGAATTGTTTTTCAAGAAATTCAGGATGCTTCTTACTATGCTCTAGGGTGGTATGTGTGGAGGGGGAGGAAGAGGCTAGTATTAAGGCCAATACCCAGAGAAGTGAAGTGCTCTGCCATGATCTGAGTCTGTTGGTAGCAGGCGCCAAATTTGCACTTGGGGTCTGCCATCCCTGAGAATTCCGACCAGCTGGTCTCTCTCGGTTTAGAGGATCAGAGCTGGTCGGCAGCTGGGAAGCTCAGGCTTCCCTGGATATATAAAGTTGCAGTTGAAATAGCCATCAGGTTTTCATTTATGTCAGTCTGGGGGAAGGGGAAGAGGAGTGGGAATAAAGGGGGGATGAAAATGTGGAAATCAAATAAACACATTGGCAGGATTCAATTCCAATTTTTTTTTAATTAACAAGTCAAACACAAATATTTTATTTTTAAAAAATTAATGCATTATGGATAAAGCTAAAGTTCCCTTTGACCACCCTCCCAATCCTGGTTTCCATCCTTTCTCTCTCCCATCTATATCCCCTCCCCCAAATAATCACTGTTGAGAGTTTCGGATGAGTTCTCCTGAACCTTTAAAAATATATTTACATACATATACAGCCACAGAAAATGTACAGTATTGTCTTGTACATAGATATAACTTGTACATATGTTTCTGGAACTTGTTTATCTTCATTTAGCATCATGTCTCTGAGATCTATTCATGATAATATAAAGTTTATTTCTTTAAATCCAATATAGTAATCTATCATATGACTCTACCACATTTTATTTAGCCAGGCCTCTCCCCTTCTGATGAATATTTAGGTTGTTTTTCCCTACTACAGTTCACCAGTGGTTACCCCTGGGGTGGCCACAGGGATCACAGATGGTGCTCCAAGGGTTCTTCAGCCTTATCTGTAAGGTTTAATTTCTTACAATAAGAAAATATTTATGTATTAGTTATACAGTTTAAATACTCACTTTAATTAAAGAATTTTCTGATATATAAATTATCAAAAACGAATGAAACAAAATCGGTAATAAGAGGCAAACGTCTATTAAAATATAAGCAAAACAAAGTTCTTGGGCGTAATCATGTGCTCATGGTTTGAAATATATTTACTGAAAAATAATGATCTGAGCACTAAACAGTTCATATAAGCACATTCTCTTACTCAAAACAACTATGATAAAAATATCAACATATTGGTTACCATAGCATAAGCGTAATTAATATATGCACAAATACTTGGTCTATGTTTTTTGCTTTCTTCTTTTATGACTATGATGTCTTTCCCCACCCCTCTCTTTATAAAGGGGGGATGAAAATGTGGAAATCAAATAAACACATTGACAGGATTCAATTCCAATTTTTAATCCATCACCAGCATCCTCTAGTTTATCGCTTCCATAGAATCTTCCTTCCCTTTCTTGCCTGTCTAAAAACAGTCAAACAAATCTTTATCTTAATCCACCTCTAGGTGCAGACCCCTGGGTTTCCATAGACCGTGATAAGAATGCCCGATGCCAATTTTTTAAAATATTTATTTATTTATTTATTTATTTATTTATTTATTTATTTAATTGGCTGTGTTGGGTCTTTTTTGCTGTGTGCGGGCTTTCTTTTTAGTTGTGGTGAGTGGGGGCTACTCTTCATTGTGGTGTTCGGGCTCCTCATTGCTGTGGCTTCTCTTGTTGCAGAGCACAGGCTCTAGGTGCATGGGCTTCAGTAGTTGCAGCACATGGGCTCAACAGTTGTGGTGCATGGGGCTTAGTTGCTCTGCGGCATGTGGGATCTTCCTGGAGCAGGGATTGAACCCGTGTCCCCTGAAATGGCAGGCAGATTCTCAACCACTGTGCCACCTAGGAAACCCCTGATGCCAATTTAAGGATAGATATTGTTGGGAGAATCCTGATTCTTTGCAGTGGTGTTGTTCTCTCTTTCATTCACCCCTCCCCTGCCTCTGCTACTGAATGCTCTGCATCCACCCAACTCGAATGATATCTTGCTTCACCTGAAGAAGTGGGTCTGGTTTAGAATGTCAGCTCCTGGCAGAGCCACAAAACAGATCACTAGCTGGAAGGATAGGCCACCTGGGCCAAAGGAAAGGAGTTAGGATTATCAGATGTCATGACTGCAACTGCTCTTCTCTGGTGGGCATTGGCCAGTGGGTCTGGCCTCAGGTCTGGTCTAGGAGGAAAGATGTCAGCTGCAGGAGGATGGGTTTAGGAAACCATTTGTGTCTTAGAAGTTTAAGGTTTTGGATGTGGTGTCTAAAGATACTCCTGAGACTTATTTTACGGAAACTTTAAAAAAAATATGAGTAAGTCCTACCTGCCAGGAGTGTGTGAGATTTTTGTCCTACTGAGAGATATAGACAACAGTGGCCTGGAGCCTCTCACCCCAGGAGATCTTTGCACGTGCACCAAGCCTCACACAGCTCCCTGGCAGGAGTGCCTATAGTTACTTGTACTTCCAGCCCTAGGAGGGCTGTGGGGAGAAGGAGGGACGCCCTCTGGTCAGGGAGGACAAATGAGCTATAATAATGTTAATAGCTAACATGCATTGAGAGATTACTGTGTGCCAGGCATATATTATCTCTTTGATGATACATCCATGCATTAGCTCTTTGATAAAGACAAATTTACCCACTGCCAGGGAGCAGAACTTTCCTCAAAATAAGAGGAAACACATGGCACACAATCCCACTCTGTGGCCTGCCACATTAGCTGGAAGGTCATGTATCGTTTTTAGGAGTGGAGGGTAGAAACAAGAGGGAAGGTCAGCTTCAGCTTCAGGGACACACATCCACAGATGTCTGTCGGGGAGGGAACTTCAGGGTGCAGACTCAGGTGTCTCTATACACAGAGAACAGATACCACTGGGCTATGAGACAGCTAATGAAAGTATGGGTTTACTGATACGTGTATATACATACATGAACACATGTCCACACACAACATCCCACATAGTTACATATCACCTGGTGAGTAACATCTCTGAATCAATGAGAAAAGACCATAGCTCAGGCACAACAGATAGTGTAAGATGTGGTTCATAATATGCACATGAGAACGATGTTTTCTCTGCCACAAAGATCCCTTCCTAGACTTTTTTTTTGGCGGGGGGCGGGGGGGGGGGCATGCCAGCTTGCAGGACCTCAGCTTCCCAACCAGAGCTTGAACCCAGGGCCTGGGATCCTAACCACAAGGCCACCAGGGAACTCCCCCTTCCTAGATGTCTTGATAAGCTAACCTAAGTCTGGGGTGTTGGAGGAAGATGGGGCAGGATTGGGAAGGCTTCACTTTATGGGCATTTCCCCAGAAGGATTAAGGTCTGGTCTCCTCTAAACCTAATCTTCCTGCCATGGCCAGGCCTGGTATCGGAGGTATCATGTGTATCTGTGGGAAGGCTATGGACGTTCAGACTAGGGTTTGTGTCAGATCCAGAATCCAACCTCAGATTATTTCTCTAATACTGAAGACCCTGAGAGTCCAAAAATAGTTACCTGAAATAAATAATAGAAAGCCCAGGGCCTTTGGATCCAGAAAGCCTAGGTTTAACGCCTGCTCTTTCCACTAATCAGCTTCTCATTCATTCATTCATTCATTCACTCGATACTTATTAAGCATTAACTGTGTCCCAGGTGTGTGGCCTTTGGTGGCAAGCTATTTAACTCAGTTGGCTCCAGTTTCCTCATCTATAAACCAGAGATAATAATCCATAGGAATCACAGTCGTTGTGAGGATTACATGAGATGAGGTGCTTGGCACATAGTTGAGTCTCAGCAAATGCTTCTTGTTGTTATTAGCACTAGTAAGAGAAATCCAATTATGCCCCTTTAATAAAGTTGCTTTCTTTTGCTAGATTTTCCCCCCAAAGTTGTCTGAGCTGTGTCTAGGGAAATTTTGCATAGTCCCAGACGATCAGCCCCTCCTCGTAGAGGCTGACAGTGGGCCCAGGACATGGTTCATCTCTGGAGTAAAGCACCACAGGACAGGACTTCCCTGGTGGCGCAGCAGTTGCAGCCGCTCTGTAAGTATTTGTCCCCCTCCTACCAATGCAGGGGACATGGGTTCGAGCCCTGGTCTGGGAGGATCCCACATGCCTTGGAGCGGCTGGGCCCGTGCGCCACAACTACTGAGCCTGCACACCTGGAGCCCATGCTCCGCAGCAGGAGAGGCCACCACACTGAGAAGCCCAAGCACTGCAACAAAGAGTAGCCCCCACTCTCTGCAACTAGAGAGAGTCCGCACACAGCAACGAAGACCCAACAGAGCCAATAAATTTAAAAACAAAAAACCACCACAGGACATGTTTAGAACCCCGGTTGTTTTCTGTGCTCGCCTGTCCCCCTCCCTGGACTGTGAGCTCCTCAGGGGTAGGTACTGTATCTTCACTTGTTTAGCACTGTGACCACAGTGCCTCTGACAGTGCCTGGCACACAGGAGGCACTCAGTAGATGTTTGCTGAATGAATGCAAGAAGGAAGGAGCAGGGTTTCTAGCCCTGGAGAGTGGTTGTGCAGGCCCCTCTTTCATTCATTCCACAAATACTTATAGAGCGACTACAATGTCCCTGAATACTGTACCAGGTGTTGGAGAAATAAGGGTCCCTGCCCTCATGGAGCTCAGAGTCCAGTGGGAAAATACAGACTGTAATCAGATAGTCACAAAAGGAAACATCTCCTTACAATACATGGTCTGTGTTGTAAAGGAAGTAAATGATGCTGGGAAAGTGTATCATAGAGCCAGCTAACGAAGTATGGGTAGTCACAGGAGGCTTCCTCCAGGCCACAACATTTCAGCTGACATCTGAAGTGAGAATGGGAGTTAAAGCCTTGCGGGGGTGGTACTGCTGCCACCGACAGGCGTCTTCCGAGGAGAGGAAACCTGTGCACAGCCCCAGTGGCTGGTTAGAACATGGCACGTTCAGAAAACAGGAAAAGGCCGATATGGCTGGAGCACAGCATGAAACTGAGAGTGTACAGCAAAGAATTCGGAGACATGGGTTCTAGTTTTTGTCCTAAGAGCAAGGGGACACCATAGTGGGGGTTCAGGCTGAGGGATGATGATAGTGAGACGACCAATACCTGGCTGAGTTGAGGGGGCAAGAGAGCACCGGGGAGGCCCGTCAGCAGGGTGTTGAGTTAGCTGACAAGAGATGGCAGTGGCCTTGGACTGGAGGGAAGACAGAGAGAAAAGAGTGGATGAGCCAAACACTCCAGAGTGGAGGTGAGAGGGCTAGCTGATGGTCAGGCCCTGCAGAGCAGGCAGGAGCCGGAGGAGCCATGGATAGCTCCTCGGTTTGCAAACTTGCCTCCAATGTCTGTCTGCTCCTTGCTCACCTCTGTTAAAAATCTCCTTTCTCACAAACCCAAGAGTTTGGTTCTGATAGCCTTCAGAGGTGGATGGATTTCCACTTCCAGAGAATGAGACTACCAGGGGCCCTGTAGTATCTGGGAGGCACCTAGAGGGTCATTTTTCCAATGAACTGGGCACTAATTTATCCTCCCAAACTCACCCAAACCCAAACACACACACTCTCTCAGACTCTCTGGCTCCCTAGACTTACACAGACTTCCACACACTCCCTACAGACCACTCCATCCTACCCTTATTTATCCCTGCCTCCCCAAAGTCCTCCAAGGCCCCCTTTCCCACTCTTCTCCCTACCACGCCCCAGCCCCCACCTCCTTCTGCCTCCACTTCACCCTATTAAGAAACAACCACCCCCAGAACCCCTGCCCCTGGCTGCTGCTCCCTGAGCCCCGCCCGCCCTCCCTCCTCCTGCTCCTCTCCCTGACAGATGCCTCAGAGCCCCGGGCCGCAGTTAAGGTGACGAGATGCAGCAATTCTTTATGAACATTTCATTCCTGCTCGCTACACGACGTAAATTAGATGGTGTGTTACATTCGGGCAATAAGAGAGATATGTCACCACGACGCTGGCCCATTGGATGGAGAGGGTAATCCTGCCGTGAATTTCATTACTGCTTTTATATAGACAGAATTAGCTCGGTGACAGCGAGCCTGATTGTCTTTCACTAGGGGTTTGGCGAAGAGCTGAAAGGATTTCACCCTGATGCGCACACTACTGAGTGACCCGCTCACCAGCGGCTCCGCTGATTGCTTTGCACCTTGCAGACCCGCGACTGGCTCAGCCTCTCTGCCTCCTCTCCTCCCTCCCTGGTCCCCAGCCCTCCCCGCCTGGCTTTTTCTTGAAGCAGGAAGAAAGGAGACCTAATGGAGGAGTCACAAGGTCACGAAGGGAAATGTGTGGGGGAAGGGCAAGGTGACTGAGTTAAAAAAAAAAAAATCAACCATCCCTTTCTGATCAGAGTCTCCTGGACAGAAGCTGTGGTCATTCACCCTTGCCTCCCAGAAAAGAGCAAGAAGGACCAGGCCCCTGGGGCACATGCCCATGGCCCTCAGGGCAAAGGAACAACTGGGTAGAGGCTGGTAGACCCTTGTGAGTCTCCCTGGCAGAGACTCCCAAGCTGCCATCAGGTTCCTGTCCCTTTGCCTCTTGCATCTCTGGGTCTTTACCCCCCTGGCGGCTCAGGGCTCTCTCCCACCTCCAAGCCAGGGACACTTGTGAGAAACAAGAGCAAGAAGCAGGTGACTCCCAGACTGTGGACCTGCAATTCCAGTGTGCAGGTTGATTTCCATTTCCCACGCTCATCTCATCCTGCCACGGCCTCACCCCAACCCTACCACACATATACATGACACTGCAGAGATGTCCAGAATCTTCAACAGGACCTGGGTGGCCCAGCCCAGGGACTGCCTTTCTTCAGCTTGCTTCTGTGGTCATGGCTGGTTCTGAGAGAGTCAGCCCCTCTCTGTTCTCTTGTCCCCCACCTTGGTATCTCTCACCTTCTGTCACCTTGCCCACTTCTTCCCTCACCTCTGTCAATTCCTCACAAACAAAAGTCTGCTGCCAGGCCTCCCTGAGGCAGCTGGTCGCCCCTGGCCAGGGAGGTTGACCACAGCTGCACCCCTACTGACTGCTCTGCCCCTTTACAGAAGCCCCCAGGGAGATGCTCAGAGATTCCATTCCTTGGGGACTTAGGGGCCAGGCATGAAACAGACAGAATAATCTCCTCAAAGCCCCTCATCTTTCTGTCAGCCTGATACAACCATCAGGAAAGTTTCTCTCGCAGCCCAGATCAGCCAGCTCTGTGGCCTCTGCACTGAAAAGGATTAAGGCCATAGTGTCCCCTTTCCAGATGGGAAGAAGGCTCCCCAGACCTCGGCAGAGCTGAGTGGGCTCTTGGGAGGCCTGGCACAGGGTCGCTGCACCCTGACTCTCTCTGCCTGGGTACAGTGCACGGAGCTTTCCCTCCAGCCTCCTACCCCGGGCACCCTCAGCTCCAATGCCCTGTCCTCCGTGGAGCCCAGGGAGAGGGTTCCCTTAATGATTTACTCATGCAGTCACACTGAGGAGTTACACTGAAATCCCTTCTCCATGAAGCCAAGGCTAAGTCTATGATGCTGACACTAAACTCCGACCGTACCTGTACGGCAGCCGTGTGACAAGGCAGGTCACTGCATCTCTCTGAACTTCCATTTCCTCATCTTCAAAAGGAAAGTGGTAGTTGCTGTGGTGGAGGCTATGCTGCAATGCTATGCCTCCCCGAGCACTCAAGGATGGTCTCCAGGTGCTGCCCTGGCCTGGCAACTTTCCCTGGAGTTGTCTCTGCCAAAGGGAGCTGCCTCACTTAAGGTCATGCCCTTCCCCTGGGCAGCATGCATCCAACGCCTGGTCATCCCTGGTATACGAAGGCCCAGCCCCCTCCCCCCAACTGGGGACAGTTCTGAGGGGCCATTCTAGCCTCAGAGCCCTCCTTGTGGTCAACTAAGTCCTTTTTTGAGACAGCAGCACAGCCCAAATTCTCCTTCTGTTCAGTCCTGCTTCTTTCCAGTTCTTTCCCTTGCTCTGGTGATGGTCCCAGTGAAGCTCCTGCACAGTAATCTCCAGCCTAGAGTCTACTTCCAGACCCAACCTACAGACAATTCTATTCCTACCTACCTGCTGACTGGGCTACTACAAGCATGAAAGTGTTTTGTAAAGTGCCGTGAGAAACACAGCTGCTGCTGTTCACCGTCTTCACCATCACTGTCCTCTCCATCATCTTCCCAGCGGGGCCTGCTCAGCTGGTGTGATGAGCTTCACACACTTTGGCCAGGAAGTCCAGTAAATGAACACCCAGACTTCTCTTTTCTCCTAAGGACAATGTCCTTTGCATCCTTCCTTTTATCTTCTGATCAGAATGACCTTCCCAAGTTGGCCAGACTCCCTCAGAAAGCTAGCTGTGGTCCTAAGGATCTAGGGGTTCAAAGTGCTGAAGTTCTGTTACCCACATCTCATTCTCTGCACCAAGAATCAGTGAGCTAAGCGCCCATTGGATTCTCTCTCCTACGCTCTCCAGATGCCTTCCTAGCTGGTTTTCCTACCCTTTTATTTTTTATTTTTTTATTAAAAAACTTTTTTGGGGGGCTGCACCACGTGGCATGTGGGATTTGGGCTCCGCAACCAGGGATCGAACTGGTGCCCTCTGCAGTGGAAGCGTGGAGTGTTAACCACTGGACCACCAGGGAAGTCCCTACTCTTTTATTTAAAACATGTACTTTCCTCCCATAGACCAAAGCATCCATGCCTAGGGGGTGATGACAGGTCCAAGTGAAGCCTGAGGGCAGGGTCTCCTCTCCTAGAGCCAAGACTTCCTTCTGTGCCATGTTTACAGCAGCCCAAACAAAGCAAGCCTGGCATCCCTCTCTCCCAGGGGACAGGCAATGGTCCCAGATTATTGTTACCCTTCTGAGTATGCCCACACTGCCTCACTACTGGGCCCACAGCCTTGTTAGCATTTTGGAGTAGAATGGCAGGTAGGGATGCTGCCAGGTGAATCAGGTCTTCAACCCAGTCCCTATTCCTGGGCCCTGCCTGACCCAGAACCTGTGCCCCTCAGGAGTACAATGTCCTGCATCACTTCTGGAGCTTTCCCTGCAACGTTGCAGACACTGAGCAGGGAGCCAGGGATGTAGGGGATAGAGGTTTCTCACCACACCCCTATCCTGACGTCACAGCCCTCATTTTCTGACACTAATTGGTTGCCATGGAAACAAGTTCCTCAAAGTGCTTGATGACTTGTGGTGGTGGGAGGGAGAGCCATGGGAGCCAGCCCTGCCACAAAGAATTCACAGAGTCCCTCAGAGTCAAGCGGGGCTGCCCAGAGTCCCTATCCTCTGCCGGTACATATGCCTCACATATAAGGATAAAAGTCTGTCTTGTCCTTGAGTAGGGAGATTTTGCTGCAAAGTCAGAGACAGTCCAGAGCAAGAAAAGCCAGGCACTTATCCTTGAACAAATGGATATCAGATGTCATGTGGGCCCCTCTCTTTCAGTCCTAGATCAGAAGTCATCTCTTCCAAGAAACTGTCCTTAACTATCCAATCTCCCACATTCTTTCAGTCATTCATTCAGCAAGTACTTATGAGCCTCTGGTGTGTCGTAAACCCTGTGCCAGGCCCTAGGGATACAGCTGGAAGCTGACAGGACCCTGCCTTATGGAGCTCACTGTCAACATCTTATGCCACATCCTTCTATACTCACATGCTCAACCCTTTAATACGCGTCTCTGGGGTTTCTTTTTTCATTTCAGTTCCCCAGATGTGGTGAGCTATCTGGTTGCTGGTTGGGTGGGGTACAATTTGCTTCTTATCCCCTTCTAACCCATGGGCTTTCCAAGAGTGGAGCCCTCGAGCTTATTAATGTACATTCTCGCCTAACACTAAACCAAGATTTGGGGCCCCTCAGCCTCCCATGTCACCCCATTGCTCCCAGCACCAGCCTTCCAAGGACCTTGGATTCTTCCATTCTCTTTCAAGGACAAGGAGCAGAGGAATGGATGGGACTTGAGGATGGGAGCAGAAAGGTGTGTCTGCTGTGTGTCTTTTGGAGCGCACACACGGCTGGCCTTCCTGCATCTGTGTCCTGCCATCATGTGTGTGCACTTATGTTGGCCAATATCCGTGACTTCTAAATTGGCCAGTGCAAGGGTGTGAGCATGTGTGTGATTCCACTTATGAGCGTGAGTGAGCATGTGTTCAAGCGAAGGGGAATTTAGGGGTATGTCTCTATGTGTGTTTTTTCCAAATGCTTGGCTTTTTTCAAAATGGCTTAGAGCACTACTGTCATTTATGGGGTTTAAAATGTCAGAACAGGGCCTGCGGGGAGGCAGGGGAGATTAAACTGCAAACAGTGAAGGTTATAGATGACGTTTCTGATAGGCTGACAGGCAGACTCAGATCATGCCACACTTTAGCAATCATTTAAATACATACACTCATACACACACACACTGATCATCTCTCCATATTTTAACGACATATTCTGAAGGCTAAAAACATAAAAGGCCAAGTCTCGGGAACCACAACTCTGCTTTCAGAACGCAGTCAGCAGCTGTCTGGTTGTGTGTGTGTGCGTGTGTGTACTCACTCAAGTGCACCTACTGTGCCAAGTGTGCTTATTTGTATTTTAGTGTCTGTGTAGGTTAATTCCACCTCACTTTTATATGATGATCTATACAATTAACAAAATACACCACATTTAACAGTCTGAGCATCATAACAACTTGTATAAAGTAGGCAGCGTCAAGGTTACTACCCCCATCTTACAGATATAAGAAAACTGAGGCTCAAAGGGGTTCGATGGGCTGCCCAAGGAAATGATAAAGTGCAGGTTAGAAGCAGCATCTTTTTATACTTTTCCAGAGCTCTTTTCTTGAGGCTGTGGTTCTCAACTCTGGCTACATTAAAATCCCCTGTGGAGCTTTTAAAACCCATCAGTGCCTGGGCCCTACCCGCGGAGATTCTGATCCAATTGTTCTGAAGGTGGTCCTTGTGGTACGTTTTAAAATTCTAGCATGCAGGCTGGTTGAGAACCACTGCTTCCAGGCCTGGCGAAGTCAGGCAGAGCTGCGCATGGGGGCGTCCCAGGTGTCTGATTAGGCTCACATCCCCTCCATGTGAACGTGGATTCCAGTCTCTTTCCTCCTCAGGGTCTCTCGGCATCTACTTACAGGAAGACTTACTTCCCAGGATGATCAGAGCCTCTATTTCTTCAGCATCACCCCAACTCCCCACCCCCTTCTTAAAAGGATGCTCAGCTCAACCTGATGAATGAAGAGGCCACCAGCCATGTGCTCCCAGTTATGGCCACCCGGTAAGGGGCAGGCCGTGTGGTCTCACCAAGAGGGAGGAGAACCAGCTCCGCCTGGCCCGTCAGCCAGGGGAAGGCTAGAGAGCTGAGGGGCAGCTACCTTAGTGACGTAGGGCAAGAAGAAAAAGGGAAAGAGAAAGAAGGGAGAGAGAAGAGAACAGCTGGCCCCTTTGAAGACTGTATGGACCAGCTAACTGTTAAAGCCACAGGCAGTACTTGCCTCACTCAGCCCTTTGCAAGAGAGTCACTCTTAGCAGAGCAGCTAGGAGCACAGGCTCAGTAGTCACCTGCCTGGCTTAAATCCTGGTTTCTGGTTACTAGCTGTGTGACTTTGGGCAAGTGCTTAACATCCCTGTGCCTCAGTTTCCTTATCTTTAAAATGGTGATGATAATAGCAGGACCTGCCTCATCGAGTCTGGGGAAGATTCAGTGAGTTCATGTCATAAGGGCGGGGTAGGGTTCAACCGTTGCTATTTTGCATCATCTGATGCTTTGGAACTCTCCCTTCTTGAAACCCTACCTATCTTCCTGAACATTCCTTCTCAGTCTTCTTTGCTAGCCCTGTTCCTCTGCCCTCTCTCTGACTCATTGGTTCTTAGCCCCAACTCCATTTTAGAATCACCTGAGGAATGTTTACAACTCATTCCCAGAGATTCAGGGCCAGTTGTTCTGGGGTGGGGACCAGACACTTGTTTTTCAAGTTCCCTGGCTCATGGAAATGTGCTGCAAGGCTGAAAACCACTCCTCTAAGTGTCGATGCTCCCTAGGACTGTATTCTTGGCCCTCTTCTTTCCTCACCTGTCTTCCCCAAGTAACTGACCTCCTTCCCATGGCCGTAATTACCATCTATATGCTGCTGACTCAAATCCATAGACCCTGACAAGACTTCTTGTGAATTCCACACACGTATTTCTAGCTCCCTACCAGACATCTTAATTTCCAAAGGTATAGAGAGAAAGTTGTTCTTAATAGTCTCTTAACCTCCTGGGTGTCTGTACTGAGATATCCTCCAGATCCCCCAGGTACATGTTCCAATCAGAACTCAGTGTTTTGCACTCTCCCCAACGCATTCCACTCGTCCTGTTCCCCATCTCTTTCACTTCCAACCATTCACCCAAGGTGGTCAGCCAGGAATCCTCTCCCTCATCACCCCCCATATCCAACCAGGTACAAAATCCTGTCAATTCCCTTGTAAGGCTCCCCCCCGGTCTCACTCCTCAGGACTCCCACCCCGACCCCCACTGCCCAGGTCCTCTTTGTCTCTTGCCTGCACAGCTGTTAGAGCTGCCTCACTGGCCTCCCAGCCTCCAGCATGTTGGGCCGTATCCTCCTCCTCTTCCCTTCATCATCCTCAGAGCTATTTTTCTGAAATGCAAATCATTCCACTGCTAACACCCTTCCAGATAAAAGCACAAATTCGCATGGCCCTTTACTATCTATCCCCTTCCCCTGGCCTCCCCCAAAATGACCTCTCTACCCTACCCTCTCTATACAGCACTTCTCCAAATGTGCCAGGCTGTTTGACGCCTCAAGGCTTTTGCATATGCTCTTCCCTCTGCCTTACGTGCCCTTCCTTCTCTTCCCCCTCCTATTTTGCCCACATTTACAAATTAGCTGAAGCACCAGTTCCTCTAGGAATTGTTTCCTGAATGTTACCTCAGGTTGAAATGACCAGTTCTTTGTTTGTTTATTTTTTGTCCTCACTGCACCCTGTAATTATCTTATGTTGTCTCTCACTCTTTTATTTCCTTGTTTTCATGCCTGATTCCCCTACTGCACTGTGATCATCTGGAAGGGATAGACTGTGTCTTATTTATCTTTGAGAAGTGAGGTGAGGAGGGAGCTTATGGCTCTGGATTTTGAAGGGTAGCTTCCTTTCTCCTGGAGCCAAGCAGAGAGGCTACGTATGAGCGAAGAGACCCAAGTAAACCACTGGCCAGACACTGTGCCCCTAGGTTCCTCCTCTGGGTCTGCCTCTCCAGGCCCCAGAGCTGGCGGCTCTGACTGCCTGGGCTTCATGGCCCAACTGAGGTGAGTAGAGTCTTCTTTCCCTTCTTTCATCTGAGATGAGGCTGGGAATACCTCCAAAGGAATCTTCAGAGAGAAACCAAGAAAAACTAAAAGCAAGCAAGCAAACAAATAGACCAACCCATAAACACTTAGAAACATAAAAATGGAGAGAATGCAGATGTCTGATTCTAATTTGTCACCCCCTGCCTTAGGCAGCACATTGAAGAGTCACCTGGACACTGTCTCCCTTGCCTAAAATAGCACTTTCAAAAGCCACCTTCTCTCACCACTCTTACCCAGAGAAGGGGCTAAGCAGGAATCCTAGTCCCACCTCTTTTCAGCTAGGTGGGCAGATGAAAAGGTGCAAAATTTACAGTCACGGAAATTAACGCAAGCCCTTATCCTACACAGAAGTGAAAGGTCAAGGCCATCAATGGTCTAGAGGAATCGAAAAAGTCAATTCCCAGAGAATAACCCCGGGACACCCAGGACAGTGTTTGCTTCAGTCATGGCTGGATCTGCCATGCCTGACCCTTAATCGCTAATATTTCTAGAGCCCTTGCCATATGTCAGCACTGCGCCAAGCACTAGATTAGCCTGAGTAACCCTCACAACAACCTATAAGTAGGGACTATTATTATTGTTGTTACAGATGAGGAAACTGAGTCTCGGAGAGGCTAAGTGACTTTTCCAAGGTCACTAAGCCTTTGAAAGGTGGCTAAGCTAGGACCCAAACTCAGTCTGACTCCAAAAACCCAGGCTCATAACCTCCATGGTGCGCTGCTTCACATATATGGCAGGTGATTATTCAGTATTTGCTAATAGGAATAATAACAGCTAACATTTACCAAACAATGTGCCAAATGCTGTGTTAGGCACTTCATATACATTATTTTGTTCACTAGATAGGTACTATTATTATTCCCATTTTATAGATGAGGACAGTGAAGACCTGGGATACAAACCCAGCGGGATGGCTA
The DNA here is from genome assembly GCF_030028045.1 of Hippopotamus amphibius kiboko. Classification (NCBI taxonomy): domain Eukaryota; kingdom Metazoa; phylum Chordata; class Mammalia; order Artiodactyla; family Hippopotamidae; genus Hippopotamus; species Hippopotamus amphibius. The sequence goes on from NC_080190.1 coordinate 28,798,004, forward strand.
AATGAACAACCAGCATAGACAACTCCCCCACCAGCACCACCACCATCCTAGAGAATGCCCACGAAGCCAAGAGAAGGCCTTTCCAGGAGCTCTGACAAGGTGGCTGACACCTCGTTAAAGGCTGTCAGTGGACTTTTAACCCATGTCCTGGCAAAGGCAAAGCCAGCCTGGATAGGTCTGCCAAGGTCACAGCGCAGTGTACTCAGAAGTAGCCCTACAAGATTGGGCCAGGTCCTCCATTTCCCCCGGGGAGCTCTCCAGAGCACTCTCTCACCAGGTGTATCTACTCACAACAGTCTGGCCCGTGGAATTTGATTGGGTTTGGGGCCTCAATATCCAGCAAACCTCCAGAACCCTCTCCTAGGAAGGTAGTTTTCAGCTCTCCCTGCTGGATCCTTTAGTTCCTGATGGGAATCCTTGCACTGAGCCATCCTGTTACCTAAGGAAAGAGAGAGAGGGGAGGGAAACAGCCAATTCCTGGCCTCCCCTCCACATCTCTTCACCCTCCCCAAAGCCTTGCAGGCCGCCCCCACCACCTCCAACCCCACAGAATTTCTCACCTTCAGGCAAAGGCAGATGATGGCAGAGGTGGGGAACAGAACTTAACTGAGCCCTCGGGGCACTGCAAATCCCTGCCTTTAGTATTTAGGGAAGGTGAGTCCCAGAGGACAAGGGAGGGAGACTGGAAGAGGAAGGCTGAGAGGCTCAGAGATGCAGAGATAGAGGTGAAAGCTGACGCCAGGAGGGGTTGCAGAGAGAGACAGAAGAGGAGAGAGTGAGGGAGGAAAAGAAAAGAGACAGAGGAGGGTGGGAGAGAGGAAGAGGAAGGGGGGAGGGAGGAGAGAGACAGAAAGAGCCAGTTGCTTTATTCATGGCTGGTGATATTACAGACTGAGTGAAAATCACATTATCGTAATGGGAAAGTTAGAGTTGCTGAGATGATGCCCTGAAGCCTCAGAGCTGATTGGGGTGTGATTGCTATCTGTATTTATATGTAGAAAGCAAAGTTCACTGCCAGTTCAAGATGGTGGCGGCTGCTTTATGCAACATAATTCTTCAGTAGGGAGACGCCCCGAGCAAGCTGAGCAAGCCGTGCCGGGAGTGGGAACCGGAGCCTGAACGCGAGCTGACGCCTGAGCGGGCGCTGGAGCGGGCGATGGAGCCCGGGGTTGAGCTGCGTGGAGCTGCGGAGGGAGTGGGAGTTCGGGCAGAACCAGGGCCTGGGCCCAGACCGAGGCCTGACGGAAGGTGAAGGGGGAGAGTGGGGCGCGAGAGCCTGGGGATGGGGCCAAGGAGTAGCTCCCACCATCTTCCACCCCCCAGGCCAGCCCAGGGCTGGGCTACCTTCAGAGGCTGGAAACCTTGAGGGAGTCTCCAATTTGATCCTACCCGACCCACATTGTATAATTCAGTGCTAAACCCGACAATAAGTGTCAGGAAGATTTCACTGTTCCCATGATGACTGCTTAGACGCTTTTTTCCATCTCACATTTCTCGAAATTTCTTAATTTTAAATTTTCCCTGCTGTGCTGGTGCCCCACCTGTGGTCTGTTGCTTCCTACTGAGCAGCCCATCTCTACTGATTGGTGAAGGGGTGTGATCTCTGACTCCCCCAGTGCAGAGCGGGTTGGGGGGGGCGAGGTGGGGGGGGCGCTGGGCGGCAGGTGAGCCCAGACTCCAAGCCCTGACTGCTCTGGGAGGCATCAGCCACAATCAGGAAGAGAGACAAGGGCTGTCACTGCAGCCAGAGGAGTCTGTTGAGCTCAGACCACCTTTCACTTGAGGCCTGTTTCCCTCAGGGCTTTCTAGGGGAACGGGGCAGGGCTGGGCCCCACCCTGGAGTTGCCAGAGAAAATGCAGGATGTTCAGTTAAATCTGAACTCAGATACATAACAAATTTAGCATAAGTATACCCATGCTTTTTGGGGTATTTGGGATATTTGGGACATACTTATGCTAAAGATACTATTGTTTATTTGAAATTCAAATTTAATCAGATTCACCACTTAATAGCTGTGTGGCTTTTAGCTTTCTAGACCTTCAATTTCCTTTATCTGAGCACTAGGAGATAGTAATACCTTCCTCAAAGGATAATTGAGATCTAATATGTAAAATTCATGAGTATGTAAAATACTCAGTCCACTATCTGGCACAAAATAAACACTCAATAAATGATAACTACAAAATATCACCCCCCTTACATAACCTCTAAGGCACCCTTTAGTCCCTTCCCATCTCTATCTTAGGCTTCTTGGAAGTCAACTTAAAGGCTTGTATCAGGATTCCTACTCTGGAAGCTGCTGGCTGAATGGAGGATCCCAGGGAGAGATCTGATCCTACTATGGTCCCCCCAGGGGCCTTAACCTACAGGATCCACTGAGAGTTCTGGAAGGCTGATTGCAAAGGTGGAGCAGGAACAAAGAGCAAGTCCTAACCCAAGCTCCAAATCAAGCCTCACACATTCCCAGCTACCTCTTCTAAGCTTCGAGAACAAAATAGAGTCTACCTTCCTTTGGGCTCCCAAGTTTTCCTTTTTCCCAAGAAGATGGACGGTGGAGCAGGGTGGTGATATGATACTGGACAGGAAGTGGGCCCTGCCCTCTTGTGATGCCAAAGAATGGGCTGTTTGAGCAACCAGTCTGCCCAACAGCCATCCCCTCAGGATGTCAGCCCAAACCCCTATCCATCCTCTGGCAGAGGATGTCCATGTCCAGGACACACCAGCTTGAAATTAGTGAGTCCCTCAGGGTCTCTGTGTTTGTTCTCCCTCTACCTCTCTCATATCTCAGCCTCAGCTCAGAACTGACTTGGTAAAGAGAAGAGGCAGTGTGTGAAGAGTCCCATTGAGGCAGCCTGGGTTCCAGTCCCATCTGTATGATCTTGAACCTCTCTCTCACAGAAAGATGGAACTTGTTTCCTTCCCTCAATACAGGTGTTCCTAATTCTGAAAAAAAAAAAAAAGTAGTTCTCAGTACCCCTCATTCCCAGGGAGTCTGGTGGTTGGACTACAGCCTTTGTCTCTGAAGGAAACTAATTATTCTGGAGACAATTCTTGGGGAAATAGTAGCATGTCTCCTTCTGTTCAAGACTCAAGACTACAGTACCAGGCAGATTATATAAATGTGAAGCAGCCAGTGAAAGGTAATAGGGAGTGGTGGGGTCTGTGGCTCAAAAGCACTGCCTCTCAATTTCATGTTTGTTTGCTTGTTTTATTTTATTTTATTTTTTTATTTTTAAAATAAATTTATTTATCTGGCTGTGTTGGGTCTTAGTTGCTGCACATGTGCTTTCTCTAGTTGTGGTGAGCGGGGGCTACACTTCATTGTGGTCTGCTGGCTCCTCATTGCCGTGGCTTCTCTTGTTGCCGAGGATGGGCTCTAGGCATATGGGCTTCAGTAGTTGTGGCACACAGGCTCAACAGTTGTGGCACACGGGCTCAATAGCTGTGGCACACGGGCTCAATAGCTGTGGCACACGGGTTGAGTTGCTCCGCAGCATGTGGGATCTTCTGGAGCAGGGATCGAACCTGTGTTCCCTGCATTGGCAGGTGGATTCTTAACCACTGCGCCACCTAGGAAGCCCTGTTTGCTTGTTTTAAGTACTGTGCTCAGCAAACCAAAAACCCAGGTGGGTCTGATTTTGGTCTATTGGGTAACTCCCTAGTTTCTTGATCTTTTTGGTGGCACACATATCCCTAGCCATAGGGTCACAAAGTATTGACACAGAGTAGAGATACAACACATCAGAGACACACTGACCTACAAAGATGCATGCAGTCATCTGTGTATACACCAATATCAGACCCAAAGGAGCAGAGCATAGGACATTCACAGAGCTGCTCATTCCCAGCTTGCCTTCCTGCCCGCCTCTTGCCAACCTCCCATCCTCTGCCTCCTCCTCCTTGTCTTTGCCCACTGGGACCCAAGTCTGCTGCTTACACTGTTGCACCCAGTCCCCTCTGTCGCACCCAGTCCCCTCTCTCCCTGGTGGTGATACCCAGGGTAGAGCCCAAAGGGTATAAATGGAAATGGTGGGGGAGCACTCCACACAGTTAACCCATATGGTAGAGCCAACACACATGCATCTGGGGCCCGTGGAATACCCCTCTTGCTTTTGATCCTCACAACAAGCCTGTATTGGGGCAGGGGATTGACAAGAAGTGTCCACATACTCCTTGGCCTTGATATCAGGAAGTTGAACTACAATCCCAGTGGTTTAGGTCCCTGCCTGTTATAAACTCCATCGGGATGTGTGATGGCCCTCTCCCAAGGACCACTCAGCAGCCCTAAGCCTTCCTGGGTCCCTCCTCTGGGGACTAAGCCATAAAGCAGAGGCCCCAGGCACTCAGGCCATGAACTCTAGAAGGATCCTGAGAGGGGATGCCAAGTCTGAGACTTTTCCATGCTCCTCTGGTCCATTCCATCTTTGGCCATTAGTGCTAGAACCTGGGCAGCCTCTTCCTGGGCTCAGTCATTTCAGCAAAACAGAAGATCAATCAGTTGTAATAAAGAAAATAAATTAAAATCAAGTGCTCTTTCAAAGATTCTTGAGAACCGATTTTCAGATGATGATTCACTGTTGGGAATTGTCTGTCTGTGCTCCTGTCTCCTTCCCTTTCAGGATTATAAATAACATTGATCATCACCAGCATCTTATCAAAGCTGGGACATCCACACCTTAGGGAATGATTACCCAAATCTCACAGGAGGCAGGAGAGGACCCACTGAATAAGGTTTTGTCATCTTAGAGATGCAGAGGGAAGTCCAAAGAGATGACCTCTGTCCTGTCTTGGAGGCATGAGTCTTTGAGGGTGAAAGTGAGATATCTCCAAGGGCAGGAAGCTTGGCTGGAAGCTCATTTATTCAGCTTCCCCTGAGGTTCCTATTTTACATCCCTTTGGGCTTGTGTCTATGCAGCTATGTTGGCATTTGTGCATATGTCCCTGAGCCCTAGAATGACCCAGCAAGAGGAATTGAGGTTTGGCAGAGAACATTCTGCTTGTGGTAGAGAAAAGAGATGAGGCACCTGCCCCAGAACCCGCCCATCCTCTGCCCTCTCAAGGAATAAAGCAGAAAATCACCCGGTACCCCTGGGGCAAAGGAAGGGGCTTATCTGCTCAAAAGCTGGAGGCTGGATAAAATGACCCCTGCCTGAGATGGATGTCAAAGGAATGTCTCTGAGGAAATGTCACTCTATTCTCCTTGGAGGGCCCTAGAGGTAGTTGGTAATCCACCCGTCTCCCCCTACTCTTGTACCCCCTACACACACACACACACACACATAAATCTTAATTGTGTCCGGGGCTTTTTACAGCATTAATTAATCATATTTAGGCCTGTTTCCAGCTGTTGCTGAGGGAAAGAAGGTCCCACACGCCTGTGACTTAGGGTAAATCCACTCAGACGGAGGAATTCTTTGATTCCGAGGAAGCCGAGCATGGGAAAGACACCTCTAATCCCAGAGCCTCTCAGACCCTGCCTGCCACCTCCCCCGTGACTGCCCTTGGAAACTGATCTGGGCTGGGGAAGGGGAGGGGCTGGGGGCTAGAGAAGAGAGGGGAGGGACCGAGGAGGGGGTCAGGGAGGGCCCCTCCCCCTCCCTTGAGATGGGTTGACTGGAGTCAGGACCTAGGCCCAGCGCCACGCTGGCTTGGAGCTTCTGCCCTGTACTTGGGCCCTTTAGTGGGCTCGGGGGGCCCATGATTCCTGAATAGTCACTGGGCCCAAGAGTTATTACAGGAGACTGGGCGTGGACTGGTCAGACCAGTGGGTGGGCAGCACTGACCCAAGTACAGCTCTGCACAGCCTTCGTGGTCTGAAAAAGGGCCTTGCCCAAGCCTTTCGCTTCCCTGTGACTTCTCCCCAAGCCCCAGTGGCCTGTCAGCTCCCTTAGGCTCTCACACATCTCTCCATTTCTGGGCCTGCGTTTCTCTCTCCTCTTAGGGCTCCAGAGCACGATTTCAATGTCTTTCCCTGATGTCCGTCTGTCTTTTTTCGGCCACTGTCTCTGAACTCCTAGCCCACCACCTCAAACCTTCACAGAGATGCGCTTGAAGATAGATATTTTAAGGCGAGGGGGTCAGCCGGGCTGCTGCTGCTAACCTCTTCTTTGGTTTACGCTGGTAGCCCTTTAGGTACACATGTGGAGCAAATACAGGATGGGGGTGGGGGGAATGGGGAAGGTGGGGTGGAGGCAGAAAAGCTGCTGCTGAGCATGGGCGCAGGAAGGGACTACCCCACCTCTTAGAGACCTGGATGAGAGAGGAAGCGTTCCCCAGGTTGGAAAGTGAGGGCGCAGGGCTGTAAGAAGGCCAGAGACCAAGTAGTGGCGACGCTATCCCTCCTGCTATGATGACCCCAAGTCCGCACACCCCCTTGTTGAGGCCTGCTGGGTCCTGGCCTAACTGGGCCTAAATAATTGAGGAGCCCATTACAACCTTGCTGTTTTCTCACTGTCAAGTGTAAACGCTGCACTGGTCGGTGGGGAAATGGGGCTAATTTGAATTGATAATAGGAAACGCAGGGAAAAGTCATCTATAGTGAGTGAGGAGCGAGCGATCCCTGAGCAGATGCTAAATCTTGTATAATGAAAGAATCTGCCGATGTCAATTATGCACGAGCGTCTTTGCAGTGGTTGGAGGCGGTGGGCGGGCAAGGGAAAGGAGGGCTGGGTGCATCCCATAAACCCAAACACCCATCAAAGGCTCATACATATGGAGTGGCGGAGATTACGGCATAAATTTGAATGTTATGAATGTGCATGAGGGACAAGCAGGAAGCCTACCTCGTAAGGGGAAAGGAAACGGACTGTTTTTCAGTGCATGTGTACAAGGGAGCTTTTGTCCTCTGGGTCCCTCAGCTGTGTCTCCTCTGTCTCAGCTGTGCCCCCGGTGTACCCAGTTATATCCCAGGGTGAGAAAAAAGTCAGAGTCTAGGGTGCTGGGGCAGGGTAAGTTCAGCTGTTCTTTGGGGGCCTGGATGTGGGTTGCTTGGAGACTTTGGGCTAAGCTGCCCTTGACCCATTCAGAGTCTTCCCAGGATAGGATCTAGAGACTGATGCAGCCAGAGATCCAGAGGGATATTTTGAAATATCTGTGATGTGAACACAGCTTCCCCTCCTGTCTAAAGGAAGATACAGGAAAGATCAATGGAGACAGCAATGCCTACCATGGAATGGACAGAGTGATCCTGGAAGACAGCCTGGAGGAAGAGGTGACAAACTGTGCTATAAAGGGGGGTCAACAGCTCAGAATGACGATACCAAGAGCACATCTTCCTGTTCCTGGGTAAAAGTCCATAGCACAGATAGGAGTGTGTGCGTGTGTGTGCACGTGTGCATACACACATATGCGCGCACACACGCGTGCAGTAACAGGGCTCAGACCCCTCCATTGGTTCCCAACCTGCAGTTGCTCCCTGAGCAGACTCTGTGATTTGTGGTACAGGCCACCCAGGGACTTTAATCTTCACCGTGACAAATGCAATAAAAGGAACAATTTGGAGATCAGAGCTAAGGAAGACACATTTACAAACCCTTCCCCAAAGGTTGGATGGGGCTGTCACCATGTGATTTGTGCCGGAGATGAAGCAGGGAGGGGGAGGGGGGAGACAGAGAGCTGAGAAGGCGGACCGGGGAAGAGGAAGCATCACCACCTCTCTCCTCCTCACCTTCTCTGCTGGATCACAGTGGGGCAGGCAGGTGGCGGGAGGTGGCCTGGACCACAGGCAGCCACTTCCCCCCTCCCCCATCATGACCAGGGAGCACAGCTCAATTACCAGGAACACAGGCCAGAACCACGAGCTCGGAATTCATCTCAGCAGTTCAGGGGCTCTATCTAGAGGAGGAATGGATGCGGGGTGGGGGAGGGTTGGAGAAGAAAGAAAGAGGGAAAGGCAGAGGCAGAGTGGGAAAGACATTTTAATGGAAAGACAGTGACATGTCGAAGTGCAAAGGGATCCCCGAAGAAACCTCGGTCTGGAATAGGAAAGAGAGGGGAGATTTCCCAACCAGGGCTCCTCGCTCAGCCAGACCCTAGAATCTAAACCTAGAGCATCAACGGGGTGGGCGGGGCTGGGGGGGTACTTAATCTGGGAACAAATCTATGGGGAAGCAGAACAGTTTGGGGTTTGGCTGAGAACTAAGCTGGTAGATGGCCAAGCAGGACTGAAGATGGCAGTACAGTCTGGGAACTATGGCCTCCCTTTCCCCTCTGAGCCTCTCTTTTCCTATCTATAAAATGGGCCTAGGCTAGATGCTCTGTAAGGTTCCTGCTGCCTTACACCTGGATGCTCTGAGCCCCAGGTTTCTTAGAACCAACAACAGGAGACTGAGTGAGAGAGACAAGTGCCATCCTGCCACTCCACCACCCTGCCTCCTGTATCTGTACTGGTTTACAAACACGTGGGCTTCTTTCCACTGGGATCCCAGCTCTGATTCCCAGAGTTCAGATCTTCATTTCTCTCAGCCACTCATACCCCAGTTAGTGTTCAAAAGGAACTCTTTGGCCCTCTTTCTTCTTGAAAAACCTGGTCAGTCTTACCTTCCTTTTGGATAAGATCATCCTCAAACGAAGGCCATTCTGTCTCTAGCTCCTTCTATCCCATGCCCAGGTGGCCCCTCAGGAGATGTTCTCTCTACCCCAGGGTGTAACTCTGAAGCCTCTGGGTTCCTTCTAATTTCCTAACTTTGAGCTGCCAGCAACTGAGATGTTAGTTTCTTTGATCAGTGCCCTCCTCTCCCCGCTAGGCACCCTCCCCAGCTGCTATGCTCTGCCCATCCCACACTTCCAACCAGGCTGAGAGGTGCCATGCTGGCAGAAAGGAGAATGTTGATAGGCTCGGAGACTTTGGTTTTTCATCTCACTCAAGGCTACAGCTCCCACCTCCTCCACCTAGCTGCTGCCCTTGTGCATCTCCAGGTCCAGACTTGGTCCTCATACCCAGGTAAGCAGGCCTGGTGAGTACCTAAATGTGGGTAGGAGAAAAGAGACTTCAGGAGTATGTGGGCCTGACCCTCATTCAAAACTCCCTAGGGAAGACTGGGGCCCAATTGTCACGGTCATGCCAGCACAGTTCCTTCAGGCAGACTGGGCCTTTTCAGTGTGGTGACTCAGGGCTGGATCATGGCCTCCAAGGGGAGGTAGGTATTGGGGAGGTTGAGGAGGTGGAGGAACAGACAAAAGTATGTTTTCTCATCTCTAGACATGAAGGAGAGGAGTCCCTGCTTAGGAATAAACAGAGGGGTTTGTGGGGCCCAAATCAAGAACAAGCCGACTGCCCCAAATCTCTCTCCAGCAGAGGGGCAGGGGCTGGAAGTGTACAAACTCCATCCAAGTGAGTCCCTTGGAATAGGGCCCATGATGGACAGGAGACACAAGGGAACTGAATTGCTGATCACTGGATGGGGCAATTCCCATGGTCCTCTGCTGCCTCCCTCTGGGGGAGGGCAAGAGGACCAGCCCTGTCCTTCTCCCAGCCCCTCCTCCTGGCTTGGCTCCTCTTCACTGAACCCCTCCCCCATCTGAGTCCATGATTTCTCCCCGGGTCCTCATGCACTGTCCTCTCCCCTAACCTCCGTCCCCCAGATCCCCCACCCTCACCCCTCAGAAGGCATGAGAGAAAAAGCGGACTAATAGATGAGCAGAAAGGCACTCTCTGGAGTCTGGAATCTTTTCTATTCCTGCCTCCCCTCCTCAGAGGAGGAAAAGACTTTGACTTGGTTCACTCATTTGCATCCCCCGTGGGCTGCAATGGGAAAGGGTGAGAGAAGAGCGGGCTGGAGAATTCATCTATCTCCCTGGGACCTCTTCTTTCCCCTGGAGTATTACTTTACCCACAGCCCGATCCTTCTCTGAGGCCAAAACCAAGGCCAGGCCCAGGCAGAAGGGAGTCAATGTTAACTGATGGTTCATTGTCCTTCAGTGCCCCTCCCACCACTGGTGGATTGATCCCAGCTGGGCATCCCCCTGATCCCCAGATCTGCTTACCTCCCACCAGATATAGTCCAGTCCTGAGGGGGCTGAGACCCAAGATGGTGGAGGAGGAGGGGAAGGCAAAAGGAGGGCCAGAAATGGCTAATGGGTCACATGGACTCTAAGAGAGGCACTTCCTCTCTAAAAGCCCTCAGATTTAGTCCAGCAGACCAGAGGTTAATGAGAAAAACTGTCAAGGAAGTCATTCTGAGTTTCTCCTCTCCTTCCTGTTCACACTCATTTGGCCTCTGATTTGTGACTGTCCACTTACCCAGTACATCCTTACACACACACACACACAGCTGAGCTATGGCCAGCCTTAATGCTCATGTGATAAATCATGGGGCTGGGACTGGTGCAAAGGGTTTGAGGGGGAGGGCCGAGCAGGAGGCTGGGATGCTCAGCAGAGGGAGCAGGGCCGGCAGGCACAGTGTGGGATACTTTGGGGGGAAGCAGTGGGGTGAAAATGGGGGGCTGGAGGGTTTGCGGCCATGGAGAGGGACACAAAGTAGAGGGTCAGCCAGAGGCTAAGGATGGGTTGCTTCTAAAGGGAAGGCTTTGGGCGATGAGCTGCTCTAGCAGAATCCCATGATAATCAGGGGCCCAGGCTCTGGGAGCACCAGCATACCCTGTCCTAAGTGAGAGGTGGGCTGGCCCAGGCCTCCAAAGACACCTCTGGAAGACAGCCAGGGGCCAGGAGTGCTCCAGGTAGTGATTTTTCTTCCCTTCTGCTGTTAAGAGGATGGGCATGTGGGAGTTGGGCTGCAGAGCCCTTTTCCCCTCGCCCTCCCGGAAGGCTAGATTCAGCCACTCTCTCCAAATTCAATAATCCCCTGCTGAGATCCACCCTCCCACACTGAGCTTCCCCAGCCCCTCCCAAAGGGAAAACCAAATCAAAGCAAACAGGTCCTCTCTAAATTGCTTGCAATCCTAAACTGAACCAGCTCAGGGTAGGAAGAGTGGGAGAGGTGATTATGGTTTTCCGCCCATGTCTTCTTTGCCTGAGCCTGGCCTTATGGCCTCTTGCCCTTCAGTGGGGTGTAAGGTCAGCTGGGGTGGGAGGGTGGCCACTCTGACCCTGGGAGGCCTGCCCCTGTCTTTATCTATGCCCTGCCAGCTTTTAGTGCCCTTTGGAGGTTTACAGTCATATAAATCGCAGAGTCCCATGCTGGGCTCGGAGCCTGCAACTATAAATAGGCACGAGGTAAACAAGGTGGCAGATGCAGGGGCTTGGGACAAGACAGAAAATATGCCCCTCTTTCCCTGGGCAGGGGCCAAGGCACATCCGTGGAAAGGGATATCTTCCCTCCCCTCTCCTCCTCTCTCCTCCCCTGCCTGCAGGCTTCTAGCTTCCTGTGCTCTGGGCTTCTAGTCTTTTCCCTCGGGGGATTATCCTCCAAGGCAGCTTTCTGCTGCAAAGCTTCCCCGGTCACTCTGTCCTGTTTCTTCCAACTCAAGATGGGAAGGGGGTGGTGGTGTCTCCATTACTCACAGTGCCCCCCACTGCGTCTCTCTGGTTGCTTCACTGTCTGCAGCCTCTGCAGCTTCTTGAAGAGGTGCGGCTGCTACCAACCACCAGGCTCTGCCACTAGGGGCGCCCTGACCCCTTTTCCATCCTGATAGCCCAGGTGATGCTAACATTTCTCAACCAGGAAACTTCATAAGAAACTCCGGAGAAACAAAGTAACCCATTCCCTTCCAAAGTACAGAACATAAGAGTGCACAGATTACTGTCATTTGGATCGATTGATAGCTCCCAGGGCACTTGGATTTTCTCCCCAAGACCTCTGGGCTGTACTAGCTGGATTCTAAGCAGAGACTCTGAGCTTGAGACAATTTAGGGGGCACTGCCTTCTAGATCTGTCCCTGCCTTCTCTCTGCCCCAGCCTGGTCTGCTTTTCTGCTCTGTACTTGTCCTGGCTCCAGCAGGTTCCCAGCCTCCAGGGAGTTCTCTGAGCAATTTCAGACCCCACTGGCTCCACAATGACCTTTCTTCATCCCTTTTGGAAGACTGAATCCTTAACTGTGAAATTCCTTCTTTCATCCCAAGTTGGGCTCTCCAAACATACTCACCAGTTTAGAATCACAGAAATTAGAGCTGAAAAGGACACCCCCCTTTTTTTTAAACCGAGACATCTGAAGTCCAGAGGGTTTAGGTGACTGTCACCATAGTCACACAGCTAACATTGGCTTTGTTGCTAAGGTGGAAATGCTCCTCTGTGAAGCCTGGCTTCTCCAGCCAGACCTCCAACTTCCAGCTCCTAATGGCTTCCTTTGCCCCCAGAAATATCTTTCAAAGGTCCATTCTCCTTTGAGCCCTACCTCTAGCTGACTTCTCATACAGAGGGAAGGAATGGACAGGCTCTGAATCATAATGAATGGTTGAGCCTTACATGGCTGTTTCTCGTACCTTCACACACACACCCCTCCCCCCATTTCACTTGGTCCTCTCTGATGACTTACGGAGCAGATGATCCTGGAGGAATGACTTTCCAGAATTCCAGTTTGATAAGGCATGGAGGACTGAAAGGCATACTTCCTGCTGTGGGAAGTTACTTCCCTGGCTGCTCCTTCATTTTTCTTCTGGATGTCAATTCCCTAATTTGGAAGGCAAGGTGGGACCAAGTCCTGCTCCATGAATGATGTCTCCAGTGCCCTGGGCATGCAACGTCCAAGTGAGCACAGGTAAATGCACGCACACGTGCGCACACACACACACATACTCGTGTTCTCATCACCAACGTGTTCAAGGGTTCCTAGACTAGGAGTGAGACCAGAATCTCAGGTCACAGAATCTCATGTCAAATGAGTCACAAGGAAGGGAAGACAAATCCAGGAACAGATTTGGGGGGTGGAGACATGAGTTCCTGTGGTTCTCTGACGGCAGAGGTGAGGAGGAGATACAGGTAATTAAGGTGAGTGGGAGTGGCCTGGCTCCCTGATAGCTGGGAAGGGTGTCTGTCCCCACTGGGTTGTCAGAGTGAATGTAATCCATAGGAAAGAGGGAAGATGCTGATGGAGGTCAGTCAGGAAGTCCAGTTACCCCAAAGTACTCCCATCCTATAGATGGACTGGAGCTCCCAGAAGCCATCTGGAAGTGCCTGGGATGTGTGGGGCAGCTGGAGGGATGACCATGATCTATCCAGCACCTGTCCTGCCCCCACAGGCTGATGATGTAACAGTAGAACAATGTGGCAGAGGAGAAGGGGGGCTTTGGAATCTGGGGGAGGACTGGTCCAGTTCCCAGTGATGTGGCTGGGATAAGGCAGCTGTCGTCTCTGCTCTGAGCCCAGAAGGAGCCCCTGCCCCTTCAGTGAGCGCTCAGCCTGGTTATACTCACCTTAATATCAGTCCTTCAATCATGGGGTGGTTCATGAGCTCTCCTTCCAAGAAACAAAAATGATTCAAGCTACATCTGTCAACCACACAGACTCTAATCAGAGATCAGACAAGGCACAGAAAAGACCCTGCCCGTGACTGAGATGAAGACATTCCTACGAGGACAGGGTCATTCAGACACTGGAGGATTCCTTATTCTAGGCCCCCAAGCTTCTACTCCCTCCTTCCCACACCCACATCCCCACCTCTCTGGTCTTCTGATGCCCCTCACTTGCTCATGTGCCTTCAATTTAGGCCTCCCCAAAGGGTTTCTCATTCAAGCCCTCTTCACACCTTGTACCTGGAAGGCCTCACGTTGGCCCTCCATCTATCATCCTAGCCCTCCAGACTTTCACCAGATTCCTTGTGAACATCTTGGATGTGAACTTGCCTATAGATTTGATGACCACAATTGTCTAAAGTGTTCTGAGAAGCTCTGCTAATCAGCCTCAGGACAGAATGGAGAGTTGGTGGGACCCTCCCTCCCTACCATCCTCTAACTTGACCCTCTTCCCTTCTGCTTCTTCAACCAGGCTTCTCACGTGATCAAATGGTCAGAGAATTGATCTCTGTACCCACTTTCCCCTTCCTTGTCCCTAACTTGAAATCCCAGGTTGTCATTCTCCAAAGTGTCCTTGAAAGCAGCACCATGTCTAACTTACTCCTATGCCCCAAACACAATACCTCACAATTTAAGGGTTCAATAAATATTTATTGAAAGAATCCGTCCTCAAACTTCTTCAGTATATTTCCTTCTTTTCTCAGTACATCGTCCTGACAACAATTCCCAAGGCAGCTTTTGAGGAGCTGTTCAGAGACATTAACCTCTTTTAGTCTCAGATGCTGAGGAGGAAATGCACTGATGTCCAGGTCTGGGACCCAGAGCTGAGCACATGGCCTGCCTGCCTCCCCTGAGCCTCCAGGCCCCAGGCGGGATTGTCTCGCCTCACTCATCCTTGCCGCCAAGGCCTCCCTCGCCTGTATTTATATACACTAAAGCCTCTGCTCGAATAAAACATCCATGTAAAATCCAATTTCCTCAGAATCTCTTTTGGAGCCTGGGCCTGAGATGGAGTAGGTAACCCTGGCTGTAACTGCCTGAACCACTCCTGCTGGCTGCAAAGGTGAGGCCCATTTTTCAATTATCTATCTGCTGTGACAGCAGCGGTCCAGCCACCGAGCCAAGGAAGGGGGAGGGGGAGGCAGAGCTGGGGAGAAGGGAGAAAGAGGGCAAGGGCATGGTGGGGGAGAGGGAGAGGCAGAAACCTAGAGAGAGGCATGCAGGAGAGACCCTGCACGTGGCACCCAGCAGGTGCTCAAGAATTATTTGGAAAATGAGTGACTGGAAGAGCGAATTGGGAGGGTGGGGGTGAGGCGAGGAGAGACACAGTGGGTGGAGAGCCGGGGAGAGGGCGCGGGAGGGGGAGAGGGGGAGGGGAGGCGAGCGTGGATGGAGCCAACAAGAGGCTCCTGTGTCAATCCGTGGAAACGGGAGGCAGAGTGATGCGGTCACAGCTCCTGCCATCAATATCCTCTAATATAAATGTCAGTGATGCTATTTTCCGCGCAGTCATTTCGCACACTGCTGATTACATTAACGTATAATGGAGGGGCGCCGGCTCCACTGCTTTCTCCCCTAACCCTCCCCCCGGTTGATGTGTCAATAGCCGCCTCCATGAACAAGTCAATTTTCTGCAGGCTTGGCAGCGGAATAAATCTGCCCGGCTATGGGGAGAGCTGGAGATATTTATATACCCGGCTCCTGCCTTCCGTGTGCGCGCGTGCGTGTGCGCGGCGGGCGCGGGCTGGCGGAGGGGGACCGGGGCGGGGGGGTGGGGTGGAGGGGGGAGCGCGCCGCCGAACTGAATGATTTCCAGCCCGGACTCAATAAGAGGAGAATTTAGAGCGGTCCCTGAGCTGGGCTCCCAGAAACAGCCTTACACGTTTATTTTCCTTAGCTGAACAGGAAAGGCGAGAATTACATGTGGATTTATAGGACAGGCGCAGCTCAACCCAAATGCTCCCGCTCCGGGGGGCGGGGGCGGCGGCGGGGGCGGGAGGGAGGCGGCGGGCAGAGGGCGGGCCGCTGGGACCCCGGCTGGAGCCCGCGCCGGTAGGGGCGCACCCCCCTCGCCGGTCGCTTTAATTACATTTGTTCTTGTCCTTCGTGAGGGCGAGACTTCGGCGCGGCCCGCGTGGGGGTTTGGGTTGGGGGAAGGCGCAGGCCTGGACCGCCGGGAGATGGGGGTGGGGGGCGCCGGGAATGGGGACGAGGAGAGACCGGGAAGGGGGGCTGTCAGCTCCAGCTCAGGAGCGGATCAATAGTACGAGATCTAATGGGCTAACTGCCAAGCGGGCGCACCGAGGCGCTGCCCCGCGGGGGCGGGAGGGGGCGGGCGAAGGACGAGAGAAAGGAAGGGGGGGTAGGAGAGGGAGTCAGGACAAGGGGAGGGGGAAGGGCAGGAAGAGTGGGCGAGATGGGGGGAGGAGGGAGAGAGAAAAAACGGAAAAAGGGACAGAGGGAGAGCGGAAGGGAGGGGACAGGACAGCAGAGTCTTCGCGGGGGCGTCTCTTCAGCATCCTTCCCGCGGCTCAACGCTGGCAACAAGGAACCTGTCCCGGAGCTGTCAGACCCCGCTGCCGCCCGCCCCCGGCCTCGACCCTGCCACTGAGCCGCCAGGGGGCGGCGCGACCCCGTGCTGTCCCCGCGGACCCCGCGCCACCTCGCTGGGGCTCGAGTGACCCGCCGCCTCCGACGCCCGGTCCCCGCGCGGTGCCCCCTGCCCTTTCCCGGAGGCCTCCCTGCGTGGCAGGGTTGGGGGTAGGGCAGCTCGCCCCCTCCCCGCGCCCCGAACAGAAGGAAGCTTCTGGCTTTCATAGTGTCCAGCATGGCACCCTGGGACGCTGGGGCGGGAAAGTGCCCCAGGGGCTGGATCACTGGGCCTGGGGCTGACCAGCACCTCCCCCCTCCCCCGAGATACCCAAGGTTCCGGCCGACACGGCGTCGGCGGTGTGGGATTTGGGCCTTCACAACCTGGCGGCGGAGCGCAGGCGAGTCTTTGGGACAGTCCCTGCGCGAAGGGTCCTTCTGCGTGTGCTTTGCGGGCGCTAACGAGGCCAGCCAAGGTCGCCGGGATCAATGCCCAGTTTTAACTCTTTCGGTTCCCGGCCATTGTTTGGCCCCTAATCTTCCGGCTATAGGAGGATCCGTTTCTCACTTCCTGCCTGTCTCTTCCCAAACTGAGTGAGAAAATAAAATACAGCCCAACATCCCTGCTGGCAAATTCTGCCACCCAGTAGAGGGGAGCCTTGTTCAATGGTTCTCAACCTGGGGGCATATCAGAATTACTTGAGGGAGCTTTTCAACGTAAATGTGTCGACCCACATGCACTCGTATTGTAAGGGGTGTGTGGGCTGGCAGGGGTTCCTGGAAACATGCGCTTTGTCAAAGCTCCCCAGGTAATTCTGATATATTCCCACATGGGCATTGCCTGAAGAAAGGTATGACTATTGAACATTTTTTCATGTTGGGTATGGTAGATTAGCCTGGGCTCTTTGCCCTCATGGAAACGTCTATATGTGTCTCACTATGTGTATGTCATTGGGTACCTGTGTCATTGAGTAAGCATTGTTTTTATGCATCTCTTTGTGCGTCCTCTTTGTGTAGATGTCACGTGTTGTCCTGCGTGTCATTGGTGTCATCCTCAGCATTAATTGAGAGCACCTATTGTGTGTGTGTTGTCGTACATGCCTGTCCTGATGAGAGCAAATGTGGGTCCCGTGGTTTGTGTCAAGCACATCTCTGTGGGCTCCATTGTGGGGCACAGCCATTGTCTCCATGTCACAGAGAATGTGTGCCGGCAAGAGCTCATGACACAAATGGAACGAAGCCGATCTGCCCCAGAAGCAAAGGCAGCAATGACCTTCTTTTTCCAATTATATCCTGGTCAGAGGTGAGCGACCTCTCCCCACTGAGGCCGCTTCTTGTCATGCAAACTGAGCAGAAGGATGGAGATTAGAGGAATGTGACCGAGTCACGTGTGAAAACAATCAGCTATCAATGAACCCCGATCAATGCCCCAGATTACAGATGAGCCCAGGGCCAGCAGCCACTTCAGAGTTGTTCCCAAGGAGAAGAAAACACATAGCACACAACAGTCGTTCACAGCACACTGTCACACCCAAGTCCCACACTAAGAAAGACCCACCAAGGCACTTATACAGTCTGAGTACAGGTAGGAAGTGCTTGTTGGGGAGAGCTGAGCAAATGAATGGCCACCCGTTCTGAATTGGTGGGCAACTATTATTAGCAATAGGTGGTTATTGTTTTTGCTAGACACAATCTTTATTCAGCTGGTAGCGGGGAAGTGTAAAAGCTTGTGTTGAGTGTTTTCTATTTTAAGTCTGGAGAGTTAGGATTCTAAGTGGGTCAGGGGAGGCAGTGTGGGGATTTGGAGGAAACTCTCATGTCAGGAACAAAGCAATAGAGGGCTGTGTTGAGGGGGTAGCAAAGAAAAGTCTTTGGTCAGCTGTGGGCAGGGGGCAGGTGTGCAGTGGATGGGCTCCTGGGACCAAGGCATCTGTCCTCAGGACAACTTGAAACCAGGCTGTGGGGTGAGTGAGCTAAGCTTCTGATGGGCAGGGCCAGTCCTAACCACAGCTATGCTCCAGGGTAATAGGCAGAGCAGAGAGAACTGGGCCAGGGGAGCCGGGACCTCTGAAGGGCAGTGCCATGAGGGGCCCTCATGACTAGTCTTTGGAGGGAGGTAGAGGCAGGAATCTGGGGGACTGTAAGGACTTAGAAGCCAAGACTAGGTCAGTACCTACAGGGTCAAGGGAGAGTAATGAGACAATGGGAAGAGTTATGGGAAGGCCTGAGGACCTCATCAGACCTGGCTCTCCTATTAGGCTGAGGCTTTCTCTGGCTGGGAGTCTGTGTGGCTGGGTCTAGCACCCATGTCAGCCAAGGTTGTGGCAAGGGGAAGCATTATGCCATCTCCCTGTGGGTTGTGACAGGCAGTCCTCCTTGGCCTTTGTTTTAGAATTCCTTTGGTGCACTTTTGTGGAGGTCCCACTCTGTTTTACCCTATAGGAATGTAAAGATGGGCAAGAAGGCCCTTAGGCAGCTTACAGACTGAAGCAGAATAAAGAATTTTCTTTCTCTTTCTTTCTTTCTTCCTTCCTTTTTTTGAAAAAAGTAGTGTTGCATAAGGGCAAACAGCCTGGATTCAAATGCTAGCTGTGTCATTTCCCAGCTTCAGTTTATGAGTTCTCAGGCCCTCCTTTCCTCCATCTGTAAAATAGGGGTACCTATCTCTTAGGATTGTTGTGCAAATTTTAGGCAAAGCCCTTAGAACAGTGGCTGGACATACGTGTTGGCTTTTCTCATCTTTCCTTCAGTTTTCTGGTATAGTGCCTTTGGAAAAGTCCCATTCTTATGTCAGCAGAATTAAAATGAAAAAGGACAAGGTAATGGGGCAGTTAGAAGATGCTGAGAGGCTGGAGTGTGTTGGATCAGGGCAGTGATGGGGCCTGCTGGGGGATATGGGAATCCTGGTTTGCGGTGCATGGGGTAGCTGAGACACTCTTTCTAGGGGAGGCTGAGGGCAGAAACACAAAGAGGGGAGAGAGGTCCTCTGTGCAGTGCTCACCACAGTTAGGACAGTTAGGACAGTTCAGCACGCTAAGTCTGACCCCTTCCCCTGGAAGGGCGCCCCTGCTGTAGCACCATAGATGTTGCAGGGAGAGGGGTGCATGAGAAGCCCTGCTGAACACCTTTGCTTTCCTGGATAGGTCCATCCAACTTCCCTCTCTCACACTTGACCTCAGCTACAGCAGCCCCCTCTGCTGGCCTCAGGCAGGGCTAGACCTGGGCCCTGCCTCCACTGATCTCCCTTCCTTCCAGACAGTTCAGAGTTGAGATGAGATTGTTACAGGAGGCCCATCCTATAGCCTGGAAGATTGAGGGCTGGAAGATCCCTGAACGGAGCCTACTTGTCTACCCAGGCTCCAGTAACACTGGGGAAAGGTCCAGGCAGAAAACTCAGCAAGATGATTAAGTTGTAAGCTCTGAAAACAGTCCTGAGAGTAAGTTTGAACCTGATTCTGCCACTTATTAGCTGAGATGAACTTGGGCAAGTCATTTCATTTGTTTAGTCTCAGTTTCCTCATCTGAAAAATGAGAACAAGAATGCCTACGGGTGAGGTTGTTGTGAAGATCAAATAAGGCAGTGCACTGTATAAAGTGTTTAGCACACACCACTAAGTGATCAACCAGTTCTCCAGGAATTTGCCCAAGGAGGAACTTCCTGCTTATGGTAACACTGGCTTCCTTTAGGGGTCTTAGCCCTTAACTGTGGTCTTCTGGGGAACCTCCCTGTCTCAGATTTGTTTATTCAAACCCCAAAGCACTAAATGTCTGAACAGCTGCCAGAAGCTGCTGCTTCTTTATAGGATGGGGTTGGGGAGTCCTGGTACTGCGCAGGGGATAAAGGGTTAAGGCGGTGGGGGGTGCTGGCATGGGAGTGGGTCACCCCCTCCCCTTCCGTTGATTATTCTCCTCTCCAGGTGTTTTTGTGGCTTTTTCCCTCCCTTGGGTGGGAGTGGGGGCTGCTGGGTCCACTTCGGGCTTAGTTATTGTTTTAATTTTGGTGCTGGCTCCCTGGTGCCCGGAGTGGATAATGAAAGAGGAAAAGAGAGGTCAGGGTGGTGCCCAGGCAGCAGATTTCTGCCCGTCAGACTGGGCCGGGGCGGGTGGGGAAGTGGGGGATGTGTTAAGTTAATATCAATAAAGCAACTGGAGTCTCAGAAGTGAGGAGCTGCAGAGCCAAGCACAATGTCTTTGTGCTCTGGGAGCCTAGAGGGGCACTTTGCCTGTCCACAGTGACTCCCCAGAATGAGGCTGGGCATGGGGGTGGGGGGAGAGTGAGCATACAGGCTGGGCGGGTACAGCTCAGAGGCAGCAGGGAGTGACAGTGGAACCAGCGAGGACCTGGGTAGAGAAGGGGAGTCTCAACTCTGTCTCATGCTCTGTCCACTCTCTGGCTTTTCTTTCCCCATTGTCCCACTATGTGTCTAATCTTGAGGGTGGGCTTGGGTGGGCTGTGTGTGTATGTGCTGTGGGGCTTCTGGAGATGGAGAAAAATAGAGAAAGGAGACGGTAAAGTGTAGGGGTTAAGATCATAAACTTTGCTGTCAGACCTGAATTCCCAGCCAAGTTCTGCTTACTGGCTGTGCAACTTTGGCAAGTTACTGAACCTCTCTGAGCCTCAGTTTCATCGTCTGTAAAATGGCACCAAGAGTGTTGCTAACCTCGGAGGGTCATCGACATTATACATAGAGAACTCCAACCAGGGCCTGGAGTGCAGTGAGCACTCAGTACATGCTAGCTATCCTTGGCAAGCCTGTTTTCCTCAGCTGTAAAATGGGGATATCAGGTGTAACTTCCCCATAGGGGTCTTATGGGGAACAAATTAGATAAAGCCTGTAAAGTGCTTAGCACAATGTCTGGTACATAAATAAGCCCTCAATACATGTTAGCTGTTATTATATTATTTTTATCTTTATTATTCCCTGCTGCCTTGGAACTGGTGATTTAGCTGAGGAGACTGAGGCCAGGCCACTCCCTTCGCCATCTGAGGTATCTGGCTCCTTTCACGAGGGCCTTCTGAAGCCCAGTCCGCTTGGAGAACCCTTCTGGTTTGTCTTTTATAATCCTGGTAGATAGAACGTCTCCAGGCGCTTATTGCTGGACTTGCAAGAGATAGGGACCCCCGTGACGACCCCAGCCCCCAGAAACCTGTCAGTAACGTGGCCGTCTGTGGGAAGGCCGATGGGGCCTTACTCCTGTCCCCCTGAAGCTCAAGAGGCGCGTGGGCTGGAGGAAGGAAGGTGCTCACCTGTTTCCATCAGGGAGGCTCTGGGAAGCACACGAGTCTCAGAACACCCCTATCCCTTTCCCGACCGTGCTCCTCCAATTCCTCTCCCTCTCCCAAGGCTGGAGGTGGGGGTGGGGGCTAAGCGATCAAAACAGAGGGTAGTTAATGTTTCCCACTTGACCTTTCTTTCCTCAAAACCCCCCCCCCAACCCTTGCCCCCAGCGGGCAGGCAGGCTGAGGGGATGAATGGAGTAGAGGGCACGATTTTCACATTAATGGCAGCATATGTTGTGTTTATTGACACCGCAGGGTCCGTGCTTGTGGTGGTTGGGGGGGGCAGCTCCGAGGAGGCCACTGGCAGGAGGGGGCTGGGGGAAGAGGAGGCGGAGGAGAAGGCTGCTGGCGGGTGGGGAGGGGGAGAGAGAGGGGAGCCTGGGGCCTGGGGGGAGGGAGGCAGGAACAATATTGTTGCACGAGCACACCAGGTGCTCGCTGTCAGCCCGAACAAAAAGGAAGAGTCAGCAACTCGGGGGGGGGGGGGGGGGGGGGGGAGGCGGGAGCCACCGCCTGCTCCAGCCTCGCAGCCTCTCCCTGTTAACCCCTCCTCTGCCACGCTGCCGAAGAGGGGAGGAGCTGCTGGGATCTCCCCTCAGCTGTCGTCTATTCAGAGATACTACATCCCCGTTGGTTCTCTGGGAGATGTGTTTACCTCTGGGGTTGGTATGGTAGTGGCAGGACTTTCCCTTCCTCAAAGCCTGAAGAAAAAGAAGCCCCCTCTCTGTTGCACCCTTTCCATAATGGGGGCCCTGGGCGGACAGGGAGGTTGCTTTATGCAGTCCTTGGGAAGTTGGCAGACCAGAGTGGCAGGAGTCAATGACCTTGGGCTTCGGAAAGCAGCTGCATGTGGGGGCTGTGTGAAGAAGGGATTTAAAAAGTGGATGATGGGCCCTCCAATGGAGGAATTGAGGTTGCAAAGACCCCCACAATTCTCCTCTTCCTACCATGGTGGCAGATTCCTTGCCTCCTGGAAGTCTTCCCAGGGTTGTCTGGCCTTGAGGCTAAGTGAGCAGGAGGAGAGGGGGACTTGACCTGTTGTGTAGAGATGGCTCTAAGTCAGCTGAGAAGACTGGGCTTTCTCACTCCTTAGTCTGAAAAGCACTGGGGGCTTATCCTGCAGGATGAAGAGGGTAAACAGCAAAATGGGCCCCCAACTCTGGACCCCAATCTGGAGGTCCGCGAGGGGCTCCAGTGTTCCTGGCTGGGGAGCAGAGCTGCAAGGTGCTCAGCTGTCAGTGCTCTCCCTGACTTCCTTCCCCTTTCTACAAAGCAGGGAAGGGAAGCAAGGTGCTTAGAAATGATGCTAGGACTCTGCTTTCAGCATTCTCACTGCTTGGGGCCCTCCCCTAGGGTCTCGGGAGAGGGAGAGGGAAGAGGATCTGTGAGGGGAAGGAGGGGGGACTGGTCTTCCCCCGCAACCAAGGAAGCAGGAGTTAGGGTTTACACTTCACCCCTGAATGCTGGTCTCCTCCAGTCTGTGACCTAACATTCTGGAACCTTCCATCTGGACGTTAACTTTTGTCCTGGCTATTCTATTCTGAAGTCTGTGTCTTGGTCACTCTGGATGAGTATCCTAGATCCGCAGGCACTGGGGCAGGGGGAGGCGAGGCACAAGAGGAGGAGGGTGTTCTTTCACATCCCCACTCTCCGTCCCCACCGCTGTCCGCCCACCAGGGGTCTCTGAATATGGGTGCAGAGGCCTCTGGGGACTGTCCCCACCCAGGGCTGCGCTCGAGGCGGGCACGCCGGCCTGCAACCCTCCTCGCCGCCTCCCCTTTGGAGACAGGCAGCTCCAGCCCTCGTAGCTCGCGCTCCGGGGCACCCTCTCCCGCGCCGCGGCACGAAGGCCAGCGCAGAGCCAGCCGCTCGCACCCCTCGCCGCTCTCACCCCCGCTCCTCCCGGGGCTGCAGGCCGGGTCCGCGCCCCCCTCCCCGGCCTTCTCGCCGGCCTCCAGCTGCGCGCGGAGCGGTCCCAGCTCGGCTCCAGCTCCTCAATGGCCCTGCTCCCCCATTACCCTGATGTCGGCCCCTCTCCCCCTCGGCTTTATCGGCTCTCAGCCGGCTCCGCCAGGGTAATGAGGGCCCTCCTAATTACCGCTGCACAAACTCCACTTACATTAACAGCTCCATCCGAGGAGAGGCAACATCTGCTGTGCGCAGGCAGGCGCCCCTCCCCCGCCCCTCGCTCCCCTTGCCTCGCCGCTCCCCTCTTTCCGGGTCCTCTCCCCCGACCCCTTCTCCACCCTCTCTGCCCACCCCCCGCCCCCGCTCCTACCCTCCTCTTCTAATCTCATCTCTTTTCGTGCCCTCCCGCCACTCTGCCAGCCAGGCCCTTTTCAACTTCAGCATCCCAGGATAAGAGAGATCCACATAGAGGCAGGGCCCCAGAGGTACTGAGAGATGGAGCACTCAGAGAGGCGGGGCCGGGCTCCAAGAGACCCATAAACTCAGGGTCCCAGAAGCACAGCCAGGGAACACAGGAACAAGCGGAATGACGAAGCAGCAGAGATTGTGAAAGAGATGGGGTGTGGGGTGGGTCAGACTACCTATGTGGAGTGGGGCAGGGGCTGTTTTGCCAGGGCAAGGGTATGTGCATGGCAAGCAGGTGTGTGGAGACGTGTCATGTATTGGGCACGCTCATTTATTTCAGCATCACGTGTATGAGTATATGTGCACGTCAGTGTGTGCGTGTGTATCTGTGTGCATTCATGTGTACACCTATTAATCTATTATGTATTTGCATCAGGCATGTAATTATATTTGCCTAAATGTATCCCTGTGCTTACATTCTGTGACTGTGTGTCTGTGTATGTGCATATACTTGTCTATCATATACATGATGTTGCATGTGTGGCAGTTGAGTATGTCTTGTGTACATGTATGATCTGTGTTCAAAGTTGTGTGTGCGTTTGGGTGAGATGCCTGTGTGCCTCTGGGTGTGTTTGCATCTCTGCATGCATGCCTATGCATATGTGTATCATCTGTGTAATTATTTGATGAGAGTGGGAGCATGTGTGTGTTCCTGCTCCATGGGGGATGACAGGCAGTTGGGAAGACGCTGAGCCCATTTTATCTGAGGTTAACAGGGGTCACATTTCACTCCTGGAAGTCCCCCACCCTCCCCCCACCCCATACAATTAAGCCTCAGTGTGGTGGAAAGACAGCCAGCAGACATTAAGAAAGGTCAACAATATTATCAGCTCCTAATCCAATTAGTTACTGTTTATTTGGGAATTCAGCTCCAGGTCAGCTTCCAGGGAGGAGGCCTGGGAAATAGGAGGGCATAGGATGGGGACACACTGAAAGAAATTATTGAAGGTGGCCAGGGCTGTATCCCTGTGGCTGGGGGCTGGGGAGAGGCAGGATCCCCAAAACACTGCCTAATAATGCACCTCCCACAGGCTATTTGGAAGCTGGGTAGCTCTGGGGAAGGCCTGCACTGTACAGGAGGGGCTGAGATCCAGAGTTTCATTTCCAGAGGTTGCGGTGTGAGAGAAGAGGGGTTGTCTCCATCATCTGAGAGACTGCCTGCCTCTTTCCAGCCCTGGGATCCCTAAGAGGTGGACTGGGAGCTGGGCAGCCTGCCTCAGGGCTGTGGCCAGGTTCCCCCTGGATGGGAGTCAAAGGAGGAGATGTTGGTAAATGCACTATTAGTTCTTGAAGCCACTTCATTAATCCTGCCCTCTGTTTTATTTCCTCTTTTCTCTCCCACATCCTTTTCTAAGCTTTAGCAGGACCTCTACTCCCTCCCACCCCAGGACAAGCAGGGGCAGTAGCTTGAGCCCATAGAGTCCCCAGGGTCCCTCTTCGGAGTATAAATAGTGGAAGAGACCCAGGACGTGGACTCCTGGCCTTGGACAGGGAGCGGCGCAGTGGGACGGAGGGCTCTGGGCAGGAAGGGGATAGGTAAGGTGGTCTTCGCCCTACTCTGACCCTCTCTGACCTCTCAGGGATGGACAGTCTCCTGGGTGCATAGGACATGCAGAGAACTAACAGGAAGAGGGATGGCTGCTGGATTCCAGGCCGGATTCCAGGCCTCCCCAGCTCAGCACTCAGGGGCAGACAGGGCTGACACTGTGGTGAACTCAGATCCCAGCTGTGGCCAAATTAGGGTGACAGGAACAGCCATGCCCCTCCAGGAGCCAAGCCTTGGGTCATTTTTGCTTGTCTCTTGAGGATAAAAGTCCATGGGCCTGAGCCCCCCAGGACTCCACTGCTTGTTCTTTCTGCCCCCAATATAGAAACCCCCAGATTGGCTCTTTTCTCACTGCCCTTTCCAGGCACGTATTCTTGAAACACACACACACACCCTTACTCACAAACCTGCCTCTAAGACTCCAGGCTGGAGATGGCCAGGGTATAAAGACATTGGCAGTGTTCCTCATCTGAGGACTACAAAGGATCTCCGTGCTTTACAGAAGACTCCTCTGAAAGGCATCTCCCCATCTCCACCCCCCAGAAGGTAACAAAGATGATAATACTTTAATGATAGTGCTAATAACACATATCTTTACTCTAGCAGCTTTCATCCTTAGCCAAGCCGTGAGGTCCACCAGAAAAGCTCTTAAAAAATGTCCATGGAGGGGAGTCGAGGAAGGGAGGGAGTGCGGGGATGTGTGTATGGGAACAGATGATTGAACCTGGTGTACCCCCCCAAAAAAAAAATAAAAATAAAAAAATTTCTCCCAAAAAAAAAAAAAAAAAATGTCCATGCCCCTGCTCCACCCTGGATCAAGCCAATCTACATCTCCACGGCTGGGTCCCTGGAATCCGTGTATTTTATAAAGCCCCAAATGTCCATCCACAAGATGATGGCTATAGTTTAAAAATTCTATCAGTTTTTAATATGGCAATTTACAAGTGACAAAGCACTGCCTCTTGTTCTCTCCTTAGCTAGACACTATTATCTCTATTTTATAGATAAGGAAACTGTGGTCCAAGCTGATTAAAGGTAGTCGTTTTTCCTTCCTCCCTTCCTTCCTTTCTTTCTTCCTTCCTTCCTCCCTTCCTGCCTCCCTCCCTCCCTTCTTCTATCTCTCTCTCTTTTTTTTTTTTTTTTTAATCAAGGAACCAGGTCTCCTGATTCCAAGGGCAGCCTGTCAGATTCCAACAGAATCTAGTCAGTCACTGGAATTTAGAACACCTAGATGGGTCTGCCCTGATGCAAGAGCTCCCTCATTTGTGACATCTGCTTCCAAGCTCAGCCTCTTCTTGGATATCGATTCCTTTAATTTAACAATCCCTTATTAAGTTCTTACTTAAGCACTATAGAGCATCTCAAGAGGAATAAGACAAGAGTATTGCTCTCTACTATGTGGCAAGAGAGAAGCAACGTGATGTGTTTGGACAAATAGGGACTTCGGTGTCAGGTAGTTTTGCATTTGTATTCTGGTTCTACTATATATCATCCATGTCATTTTGTTCAACTTACAAGCTGCTCGGAGCCTCACTTGTAAAATGGAGATAATAATACCAGCTTTCTAGAGTTGTTCCTAGTGCCACATCTAATGGATGGTAAATATGATTACTATTATTTGAAATATAAAGAAAGAACTCTATTTGCCCAAATGGCTATATTTAAAAAGATTGACAATATTGGAGCAACTAGAACTCACACTCATTGTTGGGAGTAAAAGTTGGTAAAATCACTTTGGACTAAATATTTGGCAGTACTTACTGAAGCTATGTATATCCTACAACTTTGCAAATCTACTCTTGGGTATATGCCCTTGAGAAATAAATAAATGCTACGCCCAGCAAAAGTCATGTACAAGAATGTTCACAGCAGCTGATCTTGTAATAGTCCCAAATGGGGACAACCCAAAGTCCATCCACAAGAGAACAGGTAAATAAATCTGATATATTCATACAATGGAATACTACAAAGCAAGGAAAAAGAATGGACTTCTGAAATATGCATGGATGTAGATAAACCTCACAGATATAATGCTACATGAAATAAGCTGAACACAAAAGAGTTTATGCTGTACAATTCATTTAAATAAGGTTTAATAACAAGCAAAATTATTCTAGGATGATTTTACTTAGGAGATAGTAGGGAATGGGGCACAAAGGATCCTTTGGAGTGCTAGAAATGAGCTATATCTTGATCTTAGAGGTTACGTGTGTGTGTGTAAAAACTCATTTAAAATTCACTTACGATTACTACACTTGACTGTATATGTTATACTTCAATTAAAAATAATTATATTGTAAAGCAACTAGACTACAATACAAGTTAATTAAAAAAATAATTATGCTATCAGGCAGCTTAAGATCGATGTCTTGAGAGGAGTAAAAAGGACTGTGGAACTCAAAGGAAGAGGCAGACCTGATGGTCATCGCGCTTAGGCAGATGATCAGGAAAGATTTTGTAAGAAGAGGCATTTAGTATGGGACTTGAAGAAAAGATGGGGCATTGGTAGGTAGAGAGGGAAAGAGCTGTTGAAAAAAAGGCATTTTCCAGTTGGGATGCTCTTGTGTGAAGGGTGTACAGGAGGAAGAAGGCTGCAGAGGCAGTTTGAGATTAGACCAGCAAGACCCTCCCTGAGTTCTCCAGCAGAGAAGTTTGTACCTAACTTGGCACCACAGTGTTTTGAGCAATACAGGGACTTAATGGAGTGTGCTTAAACAAAATTCATCTGGCGGCAAGTGGGTTGGCTGAATGAAGGGGAAAAAGGCAGGGTGTCCCAGTGAGACGGCCTGTGGGCCTGCTGCAGTCTCGAGGGCTCTGGGATCCTGGACCTCAGTCCTTTTAGGTGGCAGGGCCATGCCCTAGGAAGAGCCATGGTGCAGTGATGGGAGTCAGGAGAAGTGGGCATCAGGAGATGGCTCAGCTGAGGGTGGGGTCCTCAGGGAGACACATTCCTCCCCAAACCTTCACTGGGGCATATGCTGCCACTTCCTCTGCATTCCTTCAGCACTGGGCACAGAGCACTGAGCTCTGTCTTTGATCTGAGGGACTGTTGGAAGCTGGGCCTGGAAAGTGCTCCTCTGTGCCTGTCTTCTCTCTTCTAGCAGAGCCCAGCACTGTGCCAGGGATGGAGAAGATGAGTAATAAACATTTATAAAGTGAAGTCTTAGTTGAGTCTGGCTCAACTAAGACAGCAGGAAAGTCCTCAGAAACCTGAAAAGAAGTGAAGTGTAGTTTGCCTGAGTTTGCATTTTTCCTATATCACTTAACAGCTGTGTGATCTTGAGCAAGTTACTTTCTGTGCCTTGGCTCCTTCTAGGTCAGTGGGGATAATAATAGTACGCATTTCCCAGAGTTACTGTGAAGATGAAATGAAATAAAGCACCCAAAGAAATTGAAATAAGGCCTGATGTATAGTAGCACTGGAGAAATGTTAGTGATTTGCATAGTTGCTTCTGAGGGTGGGGTTAAAGGTTTTCTTTCTCTTGTTTCTTTACACTTACTTTCTGCAATAAGCGTGGATTACTTGGCTAAGCAGGGAAAAAAATTAAGTAAAAGAGGGAAGAAAAAAGAAACTGGTGATAGAAACATGCTTGAAGGCGCAGCCAGAGAAATGGACACTCTTACTCAGAAACATTTCCCCAGCCTCCAAGCGGGGAGAAGGGGTTACCCCCATAGGCCTGGCTCAGCTCAGAGGCTTGAGCACAGAAGGGGGTTGTGTTTGAACCTTAAAGAGTAGGAGAGGTTCAGGCTGATTAGCACGTCGATGACTCAGCTCTACAAACAAATCCAACATCTTTAATAAAAAGTCATCATTCGCTGAGTGCTTACTAGGTGTCAGAGTTTTTATATATTAAACTAATCATCGGTACTACCCTGCAAGGTAAATATTATTACTCTAATTGTTACATCATTCTGAGAAGTAACTTGCCCAAGGTCCTACCACAAAGCTGAGATCTGAACCCAGTGTTGAATGACTGCTTTCCACTAACTCTCCAGGCCATATGCCACATGTGAGGTGCAGGAAATACCTCTAAAAGAGATGGTGCTGGGCAGCCCGGCCCTCAGGCCCAGACCCCCCACCCTAAGTAGGACTGGGCTGAGCTGGGCACTCTCTCTCCCCCAAGGTTATTGCAGGGAACTGCCAGTCTCTGGACTTGTCCCCAGACCTCCTCCCTAACGGCAGGCACAGGCACGAGGTACCCGTCCCTGTCCCCAATCCAGTCAACATTGCCTCAGCCTCCCACCCTCCCAGACGGCTGACTTCCCTTCCCCCAACACCCTCTTCTCCCCTGCCAGGACTCCCCTCTACCGCCTCCTCCATTCTCTCTCCATCGCTGGACACCCGCTCCCCTCCCCTGCCTGCCGACACCATCCATCAGCAGCACTTGAAGCTCTGCCGCAGTCCCTTGAATTTGCTAAATCCTCTATTTGGTTTAGTTCCACTCCAGCTCCCCCTGCACAGAGGGACCCGATGGGACGCAGGGACATTATACGTGTAATAAAGAGCTGGTTTGCTCTGATAATTCTGATAATGATACACACCTCACATCTTCCCACGCACACACACTGCCGTATACACACGCACGTGTCACACCCCACACCTCCCAATCCACATGCCCACAGTCCGACCTGCGAACATGCATCTCACATCCTGGAGCCACTCCCCTGACCGCTGTCTATACTCACCCCACCAAGGTACACACCCCATTCTCTGGGAACGCTCTGGGTCAGCTCTCCTCTTCCCGGCTCCCACAGCACACGGCACGCCCTCATCACAGCATTTATTGCCTGTGTCCTGAGGTCTGTCTTCTCTGAAGCCCGTTAGATTGTGAGCAAGAGTAGCATCTGTGGTTCATCATTGAGCAAGCACACTGCTTGGGGAACATGGTGGCTCCCCCATAACCTTGTTCAGTGACCGACGGACTGAATGAATGAATGAAGAGATGATTGAATGCATACATCACTGCATTCGTCTCAGAAACACACATGACATCCTGGGATATCCCCCATCCCTACCCCTCCTCCCCATCACCCCTCTGAGTTGCATCTTTTACTCACAATAACACACACACCGCACACTATGGAGGCTTTCACTTGTGCTAGTGGCTGCTTGTGACACCCCCCCCCCCCCAGCTGCCTGGGGTCCTCCTGTGTGTGTGTCAGGGAAGAAGGGGGAGGGCATGTGTGTTTGAGCGCGGGTGAGTATGTGTGAATGAGTGTGCAGGTGAGTGTCTGAGCGAGTATACGTACGTGTGTACACGCATGCACGGGCACCCAAGCCTTGGATGCCCCACACTTACCTTATTCCCCATCTTCTTAAAAATCCTCCCCCCCCCCCCCAAGGTCTGGCTCCTTTTAGAGAGAAATTTTGTCCTCAGTTTCCCTGTTTTTCTGCAGCCCAGGGACCCTTAGGAAGGAAAGAGGGGTGGCGGTGGAGTAAGATGAGGAGGACTCACTTCAGGCCAGCTCTGCTCCTATGATCCTGGTCAGTGTGCTCCCAGCTTCCACCTGCCCTCCACCACCACGTCCTGCCCCCACCCACATCTAGGAGAAAGCAAAACCAAAACACAGCAGCCTCTGCCCTCTGAGGACTGGAAATCCTAGGGCCCCCGAGAGGCCCCCAGGCTTGCTGATGGCCTACACTGATTGGGCCACCTCTCTGTCCCCACTCCTGAATCCTGGCCACTGTGGCTCCGTACTCTTCCTGACCCCCTTCTTGCCTCTAACCTGGTGTCTTTGCTCAACGATCACCATCTGGCCAGCTCCCAGTCACTGTCTTAGGCTCCCTTTCCTCATCCGTGGCAGGGATCCCCCACCGCCCTGCCCTTGGACGTCTTTTCTCTAGGGAACTTCAGAGATCGTCGGAGTCGTGGAGATGCAGCCATTTCCCCAAAGTGGAGCCCTCTCCTGGGCAAACTTAGTCACTGCAGCAGCCTTCTGCCTCTTGATGGTGACTTCAGCCAAGCTCTGGCCTCTCTCCTCACTGACCAGCAGGATCTGGCCCCTGAGTCCTCTCCATGTCGCCCTTCCCCAGTCATGCAGGTGTCCTTTGGCCCCTCCCGGACTTATCCTCCATCTGATCCTCATGGTCACTGCCTCCCCCTTGCTGCTCCTCCACCACCACCCCAGGCACACCTCATTAGACAAGCTTCCCAATCACCTGGGGCCTGGAGGGTTCTGGGTCTGCCTCAGAGAGAGCCACTCACAGTCAGCCTGTCCTCCTTACATGTGCCAGAATGTTTGATTTTTTTTTCCTTTCAAAAAAATTTTAAAATTTATTAAAAAAAATTCTTCCTGAAAGTTCACCATTCTTTTTCTTTTTTTTTCTTCTTAAAAAACAAAAACAAAAACACCACACTGATCCGATCATGTCACAGCCCTGTCAATGGCTCCCCATTCTTCTAGGATAAAGGCCCCAACTCTTCCTAAAGCCTGGTGGGCTCTGGCATAGCCTGGCCTCTGATGACCTCCCATCCTCCTCTCCATCATGTTCTGTGCACTCCAGCCACAATGACCTTCCTAAGGATCTTTCTACCCCTGGGACTCTCCAGGCCTCCTCTGCAGGCCATGGGGCTTTGGGCATGTTGCTTGCTCTGTCTGAAATGCTTTTCTCTGTTTTCTTCACCTATTCAACTCCTTCTCATTTTTCCAATATCAACTCAGATGTCACTTCCTCAGAACAGCCTTGCCTTGCCTCTTAAATCGGGTAAGGCTTCCCCCTACTACATGTGCTCATAGCATCAGGAACACCTGCTTGGTTGGTCTATTTTTATAATTTTACATTTATTTATGTGATAATTTCTTCAATGTCTGGTTCACCCACTAGAGCTCTGGAGAATAAAGAGTATGTTTTTGTGTATCATTGAATCCACAGGGCAGTATCTGGTACATGGGAGGTCTTTGATAAATATGTGAGGTATGAATGAATTAATCAGCAGTCTCAAGCCAGGCAAAGAGAAGTTTCACCGAAAATCAAATAGTGCTTTCTTTGAGTACCTTTCATCATGTTACTTACCTGCTCAAGAACTTTCTGTGGCCCCCTATTACCTCACAAACTGCATCTAAAGTCTTCTCTGGATTTTTCAGGCTTTGATAATCTAGCTTCCTCCACTCAATCCAAATTTATTTTCTGTATTTTCTATCACTACCCTTCGCTTCCGCCAAGCAAGCTCAGTAGCCCATTAAACATGCCTTAATTGGCCTCACCTTCACACCTGCATTCGCAGCATTCTCTCTGCTGGGAAGGGCTCTCCTCCCTCATCTTCACTTAAATCTTACTCACCCGTCAAGGCCAGGATCACATCCCAGTTCTTACACAAAGCCTTCCCTGACCATTCTAGCACTCACTGAGCTCCCATGGCCTGTACTGTCTGTACATCCAGAATATCAGAGACTGTCAACCTTGGAAGGGCCACAGTTTCAACCAAAGTCTGACCAAGCTCTAAAATCTATTTCCCAAGCTCAGCATTCACGCACCAGCTTCACAATTCTTGCCATATCCATGTACCGCCAATAACATTATTTACTTGATATTTTTCTTTAAATAAACTTCCTATTTTCTTTTTTTTTTTTAAACTTCCTATTTTCTACTTGAGTATATTTATTATTTAAAAAAAGAAACCCTACAGCACTACAGTAACTGGAAAACCAACCATCAGTTGCCAGAAATAGAAATTAATTATGAAATTAATTTAAAAAAAAACAATGAAATTCGATTCCAGCTGGATACCACTGCCTGCTGAGAACTCTTGAGCCTAAGGTCTCTTCTCTGTTAAAAAGGGAAAGAAGAGAAACCTATGTCACAAAGGGATTGAAAAAATACTAGCACCAAACTGAGACTTTCTTTTTGATAAAACTGGAAGCATCAGATAACCCAAATGCCCATCAATGTGAAAGAAATATCTGTGTGTGTGTGTGATAAAATATACAAAACCTAAAACATTACCATTGTAACCATTTTTAAGTGTACAGTTCAGTCAGTTCAGTGGTGTTAACTACATTCACATTACTGTGCAACCATTGCTGCCATCGTCTCCTGAATTATTTTCATCTTCTCAAACCGAAATTCTGTATCCATTAAACACCAACTCCCTATTTCCTTCCTTGCCCCAGCCATTTGACCACCACTCTACTTTCTGTCTCTATGAAGTTGGCTACTCTAGGTACCACATATAAGTAGAATCATACAGTATTTGTCTTTCTATGCCTGGCTTATTTCACTTGGCATCATTTCTTCAAAGTTCACGCATGTCACAGCATGTGTCAGAATTTCTTTCGTTTTAAAAGCTCAATAATATTCCGTTGTATGTATACATCACATTGTGTTTATTCATCTGTCAATGGACAGTTCTTAGCAGCATTATTCACAAGAGCCAAAGGGTTGCTTCTAACTTTGGCTCTCATGAAAAATGCTCCTAAGAATATGGATGTAAGGAAAGTGATATCTTTTACGATAGTCTGTGGTATCCTCACACAGAAGAATATTATTATTATCATTTATTTATTTATCTTTTTGGCCACACTGTGTGGCTTGTGGGATCTTAGTTCCCCAACCAGGGATCGAACCCGGGCCCACAGCAGTGAAAACGCTGAGTCTTAACCGCTGGACCGCCAGGGAATTCCCTCACACAGTGTAATATTATACTGTAGTCAAAACAAAGGAACTTGGGACTTCCCTGGTGGTCCACTGGTTGACTCTGAGCTCCCAGTGCAGGGGGCCTGGGTTCGATTCCTGGTCAGGGAACTGGATCTTGCATGCTCAGCTAAAAGATGCCGCACGCCACAACTAAAGATCCCACCTGCCACAACTAAGACCCAGCACAGCTCAATAAATAAATTTTTTTTTTTAAAAAAAAGGAACTTAAGTGACGTGAAACAGTATGCATGACTCAATACAATATGTGAAATAGTCCAAGAAAATTATATACAGCCTGACACCATTTTTTTAATAAAATTAAAATTTTAAATATACTTTTTAGGAATACATTTAGGTGCAAATATAATACACTATATTAACTATATTAAATATATTAAAAGGAAAGCAAGAGAATGATGAATATGGGATTCAGGATGTCAGTTGCCTCAGGTTAGAAGCAGGGAAGGGAACACAGGGACCATTTGGTTAGTTGCTAATATTGTCAAGGTCTGAGATTTTGTTTTGGGTGACAAATTCATGGGGTGTTTGCAATATTATTTAAAAGTGACTAATTTAAAAAACTAACTAAATATATAATAAAGTGGTCCATGCAAGGATCAAGGTGAGATTGTGTCATGAACAGAGGAATATGATTAATCCAGTTCTGTGAACCCAGGGTCCAATGGAAAAAAGAGGAAAAGAAAGAAAGAAATGGACAAGGAAATAACTTTCTCACTATGGGATTCAGTGTGATTTAATGTCTTGTCAATGCACCATCGAAAAATTGCCTGGCATTGTGCCAGAGGTCCAATTTCTACAGTTGGGGAAACAGCTCTAAAATATCTCTATCATGAGGCTGCCTGCTTCCTCTGCCATTTTGCTTACCTCCAATATGAGGAAACTTCATGGACTTCTGAAGATACTTACCGGGACAGACCTTTTTTGTCAGGGAATATTCCCTGGCATGGAGAGAATTCAGCCTCCCTGCAATCCTGCCCACTGTCTTGTTCTTGCCTTGGTGTCTGGCACGGGCTTGGGCACATCAGAATCCAGAGTTTCTATACTGATTGCTTCGTGCTTGAGCCGCCAGCCTTGGAGAGGGAGCCAAGCCAATGTTCCCAATCGTAAGACAAAAGGCTCCCAAACCTTTCTAAACAGAGCCTTTTTGCTCAATGCAATCCATTTTGGGGGAAGAAAACAACATTCTTAATTTAAAAAAACCCCAAAACTTAAGCAATTTTCTGATAAACTTTTACGTGGATTCAGATTTCTTCTCAGAAACCAGTTTCCCATCTACCTCTGCAGTCGTCAGTGAGAGTTTAATGCATTTTATCCAGACATTATTTTTGTATGTCCAGTTTAACAATGACTGTAACCACTCTTCTTTCCTCAAAATGTGTCTACCAAGAGGTAATCCTTGTATTGGCTTCTTAGAGGTCTCTTCACTTGCAGCAAGACTGAAATAAAACTTTGACACATGCTCATAAATAAATGGTCTAAAAAGGCTTTTTTATGTGTTTTTTCTTTTTCTTTAACACAACCGAATACTTGAAGGTGGGCTAGAATTTCTTAGCCATATTTTTACTAATCCCCCAGGCTTGGATTAACTGAGACTCCTTGGTCCAAAACCCCTTGGCCAGATTCTGTGGAGCCCCCTCCCAGCTTTAGCCAGCCATTCTCTTCCCCTGACAGAGTCCATGGCCTTGGGAGTCCAGAGGCAGAAGGGAGCTGAAGCAAGGGAAAGGGGTGAATATAGGCCTGAATGTATGTCCATAAATCCAGGTTCTCATTGAACTCGGAACTAAGGATAAGGCTGCCTTTACCCCCTCTCCTGTATCTGAAAGCCAGAACCAGTCACTGGGGTAGCGGGTGGAGACCCTTGCGCAGATGTTGAAAAGGAGTTATAAATACTGGTGCCTCAGGTAGCTGCTTGGCAGACGTGGTCCCTAAAACCTGGCCCCTGTCCAGCTTGGAAATGAGCCCCCTGCCTCCCATTGGACACGGGATTGTCTCCAGGCACAGCTGACTCCCAACTGCTGGGCCTCAGCCCCTCCCCCCAAGGGCTGCCGAAAAAGAAGCCGGCCCAGGATGACCAAAGCAGACCTGGGGAGTAGGCAGAGGGCCTGGGGTCTGCAAAAGTTCTGGGTCTGCCTTTGGGGTGCCAGCTTGACTCCAGAGTCATCTTCTTAACCTTTTTCATAACTTCTAAATTATAAATGTATATGTTCATGGTAGAAATTTGGGAACTATAGGAAATATAAAGAAAATAAAGTCACACATCTTCTTACCACCTAGAAACCATCACTGTCTATACTTCTACTGGTTTTATTCTCGTCTTTTTGTTTAATCTATGAATTTATTTTTGCTCCATCAATGGGGTCATTCTCTGCCTAATGCTTTGTATCCTAGTTTTCTGTTCACCCTCATCTCCCGCAAATGTTCTTTGTGTGATTAAAAGTTTCTTGAAAATCTGATTTTTAGTGGATATAGGTTAGCATAAAGTCCACAAGCTCCCCTCTCCTGCAACCTCAATCCCCGCCTCCATCCCTCAGTTTTCAAGAGGTCCTAATATATGGCCTGTGGAGCTATAACTGTGGTAACTTTTCTAGTCAGGGGCTTGGGACCTCTCTGGGGGCAAAAGGAGGACGAGGCTAGGCCCCCAGGAGTCTCAGACACATTCTGGGGGCAGATCCCTTTAGCTCTGGACCCTGCTGTACCTACTCACCCCCCTCAGGCAGAGAGAAATTAGAGAGGAAATGTTGCTTTGTGTTCACCCCCCCCAGTCATGCGTGAGGTCAGTCCTCTGTTTTCCCTCACCCCCCATTTTCCTTAGAAGTGGGTGTCCAGGGTTTCTGAGGCTGCAGGCAGCTCCTGGCCACTCTGAACAGCCTTAACCATCCCAAACCACCTCCCCACCTCCCCTTGTTTCAGGCAGCCCTGGGCTGGGGCTCCCTTTTCCGAAGCACTGTCAGTGGGCAGTTGAGTGGGAGGGTGTTGTGGGCAAGCATCAGAAGACAAAAGAGGACCTGGAGCCAGCACTTGACATTTGTAGTTACCCAGCCCCGGCCCCTCCAACCTAGAAGGTGCCCGGGAGCCTTAGAATGGCCCTGCGATGACACCAAGGGCAGAAGGGTTGGTAAAACCTGGGGAGAAATGGGCCCGCTCTTGGTGCCTGAACTTTATCCAGCAGAGATGAAGGGGCCCTGCCCTTCCCTCCCCACTCAGTGAAGACTCCTCTCCCAAGCCCTCCTCCCAGCCCCCCTAGATCCCTTGTCTTGACTGCATCCCCACCAGCACAAAGCCTCTCCCAGGATGATCTCCATGTTTTAGAGCCTTGGCACACTCGGGCAGCAATGGACCAATGAGAACTTCCCCCTCCCATGAGGAAATCGCTAAGCCCAAACTCTAAAGGCAGGTCCAGTGACAGATACCCAGCCTCACATTCAATCTAACCTGGCTCAGTGAAATAACGAGGCTTTGAGAGTTGTCCCCGGGTCTTTTCCCCCAGCCCAGTGCAGTAACATCTGTCAAGAGCTCACTTTGTGCAGCACTTTAACGTAACAGTTCTTGTTTACACACATCTTCTCATTTGATCTGCTTACACTGCTATCAGGTAAGTAGGACTGGTCTTACTTTCCTTGTTTATAGATGAAAAAACTGAGGCCCGAGGTCAGACTGTTGGGAATATCAGAACTTAGGCCACAGAACTTATCTGATCTGCGGACCTCTCCCACTTCCTCGATATTCAGCTCTCCTGGACACTGAGCGATCAAGGTCCTCTGTTTTGGCTTTCCATGCCTGCCGATTTCAGACGGAGGCAGCTCTTTCAAACCTAAATGCTGCCGGGTCTTCACTGGGAAACCCTTTCTCTGTCCTGGCATTTGTCTCAGTACATTCCCCTCAGTGGACTGTCATTGGGAAGAGGGAGGGAGTATCGCATTCTGAAACCTCTCCTAATTGATTTCTCTCTGATGAGGTGCCGTAATCCTTTCTGGCTGCCCTTACTGCCTCTCCAGTTTCTTGAAACAGCCTCTCCATACCCGTTCTCCTGGCCTCCCACATATTCCCTGGGCTCGAAATCTCTTTCCTGATTTTTTTCTTGGCAGCCATCATCCATGACAGGCTTGTGACCCACATGTCCATCAGGAGAGCCTACCTCCCAGAGCCCTCACACAGGTGCATACACACGTGCACGTGCGCACACACACGCACTGAGGGGGGTTCACCTCATTCTGCTTCGCCCACTCTGTTCAAGTCAGACTGGGGGGGAGCAGCGGCTCCAAGCATGGGTCTAAAGAACTCTGCCTGAGGTGAGGCCTTTCTTGCCAAATCTATCAATGGCTTGTTGGGGATTGAGGAAAGGTGTGAGGCCTGCTGTTTGCTCCTCTTTGAGGCAGCTGGGGGAGACAGGCTTACCTGGGTAAACCTGACCCTGTGGCTAGGGAAGACACAATCTCCTAGACTGTGGGCTGCCTCTTCCTTCAAGACCTCCAGCGCCGTCACAGGATCCCCTCACCAGGAGGAGAGCCACAGAGGCCAGGTGGGCTGAAGCAGATGCCTCTGGCCCCACACCTCTGGAGCCTGGCTGGACCAGAACTCATGCTTGTCCCCGTTTTCATCCAGCCAGCTCTGGGGGAGGGAAGGAGATCGGCTGGGTGCAATGCAGTGTTTCTGGGGACTTGGGGGCGGGTGGGGGGAGGGGAGTCCATTCAAATTGACAAAAATAGAACATCAGCCTCATATCATTTTTCTCAAAACAAGATTTATTGAAGTTCTGTCGGTGAAAATCACTGCTGTGTGGAACGCTTAACTTATAGATTAGATTACTCAGTCGTGCCTTACTACATTTTTCATTAGAAAAATATTGGCTGGGAGAGTTTGACCTCATAATCTCTGCATTTTAAACAATAACCAGAGGAAAACCAAATAGAAGGCACAAGTTAACGGGTTTTTCCCCCTCAAGCATTTCCCCCGGGAGAGATCAGAGCGAGGGCCGGGAAGGCCACAGGAGCGGAATCTGCTGCGTGAGCAGTTCCCCAGCTCCAGCCCTCTCCCCAGAGGCTGCGGTGGCAGAAGAAGCGTGGGCTGAGCTGAGTCCTTGGGGCTTGGGCCCTGGCACGTCCTTGCTCAGGTGGCCGGAGTCTGTCTAAGGAAGAGCTGTCTGTTAGCGTATATCCATCAAGACCTGACAATCCCAGGACAACCGTGGGGCTCCGTCTGGGCTGCTGGGGTGGAGGGGAGAGGGCATGACTACCTCTCCACCCCCCGCCCAGGGGGGATTCCCTCCTAGAGGGTTTTATGGAGGAGGGAGTGACTCCAAGGCTAGGCCACCTGGGACAGTCTCGGCTGCCGTCAGGCATTCTGCTTGTTCCTCTGGACCTAGCAGCAAAGGCTCCTGGGGGATCCTAGGCCTGAAGCCCTCGGGCTGAGGGTGAGTGTGGGGTGCTGGCTGGCTCAAGAGAAGGGGGCCGCCCGGCTACAAACAGATCCCTGGCCACTTTACGATAGCCGATCAGATTCCTTGGAGGACAGCACCCCACCCCGTCTGTGTCTTGGTTTCTACTTTCTGAGGCTTTGGTGATTTCTAAGTTCTGACACAGTCATTAGTTACAAAGAGCAATTATTTTTTTTTGTCATTAAGTCATTTTTTAAATGGCTCCAGGCGACATCACAGAACAAAGAAACAAAATATCCATGAAAAGGCTTAATCACAAATTACTAATTATTTCACCCCCTCCTCCCTCCCAAAATCGTGAAATCTGAGCCCCATGAAAAGGGAGAAGGTCTCCCCAGCCATGAGCTCGCCATGGATCTTAGGCACCTAATCCATCATGGGGGGGGGGGGCGTTTCCTGCCCCCCGCCCCAAGCCCCAGGGGAGGGGGTGGCAGGAGTTCCCCATTCCTAACCTTTGAAGTTACCTTCTGCCCATAGATAAAGCCCCTCAGTCAGTGATGGGGGGTTTGAAAATGAGCGGGGGACCCCATCCAGAGCCCCACACCTTGGGCCCCTCCTCCAGGCCGGCAGTCTCCCCAGCTGGCATTCGACTCTGGGCCCTTTGAAGCTTCCTGGGCCACAGCAGAGGAGCCGCCCCCCTGCCGTGGGGCTCCTAGAGTCTCCAGCTGGAAAACAAACCAGAGGAGGAAGTAATCCTGGAGGGGAAGGCCCTGAGTCCCCAGACGTGAGGAAATAAAATGTATTTGACACCAAGATGTATGGGAGTGGGGGGACGTCCAGAGTGTGGGCCCCTCCATCCGGCCAGGCCTTTTCCTAGAGATAACTCTGGTCTCCTTATCTGACCCTTGTTCACTGAGACGTTAGCTGCACGGAGGAGGCAACAGTCATGGAAGCCCTGTCTGAGGCCAAGAACAAAGATAGGTCTGCCAGGGAGGTGGGTTCTGGAGAGCAGGCTTCCTAGGAACAGCCCACACCTGCCCCGTCTCTCTGCTCAACATGCCCAGTTCCCAGTGAGCAGCCTATGCTGAGCTTGAGCCATCAGTTCAACAGTCACAAAAGGAAGATTCTGGGAAAGATGGCATTGCAGAGCCAGAGACAGGGCCACTGAGAAAGATGGTTATGTGTCCAGGGTGGGGGGCAGCTGTGGAGTCCCCAGTCTCAAAACCCAAATATTCTCCCAGGCTCTCCTCACAGCTCAACTCTGAACCTGACTCCAGACTAAATTCAAGACCAGTGTTCATCCATGTAACCCAATGCTTATCAAACTCTTACTAGGTGCCAAGCAACAGGACTACATTTGTTGCCAGAGGACACACAGACCCTACTTTCCTGGAGACCTAGTTTACTTTTCTTTTTTATAAATTTATTTTATTATTTACTTATTTATTTACTTACTTTGTTTATTGGCTGTGTTGGGTCTTTGCTGCTGCACACAGGCTTTCTCTAGTTGCTGCAAGCAGGGGCTACGCTTCATTGTGGTGCGCGGACTCCTCATTTTAGTAGCTTCTCTTGTTGCGGAGCACGGGCTCCAGGTGCATGGGCTTCAATGGTTGCGGCACACAGGCTCAACAGTTGTGGCTCACGGGCTCTAGAGCACAGGCTCAACAGTTGTGGTGCATGGGCTTAGTTGCTCCATGGCATGGGGAATCGTCCCAGAGCAGGGCTCGAACCTGTGTCCCCTGCATTGGCAGGCGGATTCTTAACCACTGCGCTACCTAGGAAGTCCATAGTTTACTTTTCTTGAGTATCTTTTAACTGAGAAGACTTGGATAAAATAGAAAGTCAAAGCCATGCCCAGTGTCCCATTATAGCCTGTGGTTACTCCTTGGTTGTTTAGACAGTGGTCCTTGGTTGTTCTCTGACTCCCCATTCGGACCATTCCCTTAAACACAGGTCTTGTGTATCTCCTGGGTCTACCTCCCTGCCAGTCCTGGGCACCTGATAGAGGTGGAAATGGTCATAGGTGGAAGGAAAGAAGGTAGGCTAGCAGGCTTTGACTGAACAGAACCAACGTAACAAATGTTTGCAAACACTGTTCCTATGTCACATGACCAGTGAAGA
This sequence comes from Hippopotamus amphibius kiboko, assembly GCF_030028045.1. Lineage (NCBI taxonomy): Eukaryota > Metazoa > Chordata > Mammalia > Artiodactyla > Hippopotamidae > Hippopotamus > Hippopotamus amphibius. The sequence continues at coordinate 28,839,353 of NC_080190.1, forward strand.
CCTTGACTATAAACATCCAAATTATTAGAATCACAGTCACTGTCCCAGGCAAGAAAGCTTAGAATTCAAATAATCATTGTCAGCCACATAGAGTTCCCTTCTCCCCCTTTCTCATTCCTGTCAAACTGTCCTCTTTCTTCCCTCTCTTAAAAGCTTTCTGACCAAGGAACGTCTGGCAACATGCTGGGACTTGGGCTGCCTTTATTAATAGCATTTTTAAAACGAGCAGGTTTTTCTTGAAAGTTATCTGCTCCACTCTCCTGCTGCCAAAGCTCTAGCTCAGTGGTGCTAGCCACTCCTCAGACTATGTGTAGAATGTGTGAACCTAGGGGCATAACCCCACTCTGGGTGTAGCAGAGACTGCTGGTTGTCCTCCAATATCCACTCTCCCTTTTTAAAAATAATAAACCCCCCAGGTTTTAGCTGGAACTTAGCCACCCAGTTTAGGACTATGTTCCCCAGACTCCCTTGCAGCTAGGTGTGTCTGTTCAGTTTAACTAGATTCTGGCCAATGAGATGCAAGCGGAAGTAATGTTATACCTTCTGGGCTCTGCCCTTCAAAAGAAGGAGCTGACCCTCCACATCCTCTTCTTCCCTTTTCACTAGGTGTGAAATGGACGTAGGAACTAGAGAATCCATCTTAGAGCTCAAGATGGAAGCTATGTGTTGGGGATGGTGAAGCAACAATAAAGAAGGAGACTGGGGCCTTGACACTGTGGGATGGAGTGCCATGTCTGCTCTGGAGTGCTTCTGCTTAGACTTTATGGGAGAGAGAAACAAACTCATTATGTGCCTAATCCACTGTTATTTTGTAATTTGCTTTGTTTCTTCCCTTTTGCTTCCCTGAACAAAGGAAAAGCAATGATCTAAGGCAGCCCTGTCCAACATAATGTGAGCCACGTATGTTTAAAATTTTCTAGTAGACACGTAAAAAACTAAAAGAAACAGGCAAAATTAATTTTAATATCTCGTATTTAACCCAGTATTTCCAAAATGTTATTTCAACATGCGATCAATATAAACAATTATTAAAGAGACAGTTTCCATTCTTTTTCTCATACTAAGTTTTTAAAATCCAATGTATATTTACACTCCCATCTCAATTGGATTAGCTGCCTCTCAAGTGCTCAACAGCCACATTTGGCTAATACTGACAGGATTGGCCAGTACAGGTCCAAGGGAGCTGCCAGAGGCTGAACCAGTTGGGAACTGAGGACCAGCTCTGAGTTAAATATAGCAGCCACAGTCACCACTGCTCCTACTGCTGTGAGGAGGGCCTTTTGGCAGAAATTCCATTTCCAGCCAGATGTCTGGCACACCCATCATACTCTGGCTCCAGCTCACAAGGAAAAAGCCTCTGAGCCTTAGTTTCTATACTCGACCCTGGAGAAGGGGTATTTTAGGAAACAAGTAGACCCCTAGGAAGATGGAGAAAGGGAAGGGAAAGGTGTAGTGTGGGTTACCCTCCAACCTCTATTCTGTCTGTAATCAGAACAGAGTGGAACAGGAAAGAGCGCAGGTCTGATTACAGAGGCATTAGGAGAAGGGGGTCCTCCCTCCCAGCTCAGGGAGACCCTGAGCCATGACGTGTCTCTCCTGAGCTTGCCTACAGGGTCAGGCTTACCTCATATACTTATTGGTATTAAGGAAAGAAAAATACCGCATGAAGAGTCCATATTTACCAACGTAATCCTCACTACCAACTCTCTCATCTTTACAACAATTCAACATTTCTAGCATTGTCACAGCCTTCTTCACTTCTGACCATAATTATTGTCACCATCATCCACTGATACGACCATCACCCTCCAATATTGTTTGTCACTGTGAGCTTCAGTTTCACCACTTCCTTCACCATGACAATTACCATCACTTAACTCCCTTTATCACCATGGTAGTGATCATTAACAAATCATAACAACAGCATGACCACTCACCACCCCACTGCTGCTATTACCATCATCACACAATCCCTATCATCATCAGCCTCACTGCGACAGCCACTTCCACCATCACAATAAGTATTAGAACCTCCAACATCTCCTTCACCTTATTTTGCAAGGTCACCCCCAGACTCTCCTTTTCCTATCTAGAAATCCTCAGAGTATACCCCAAATTTCCACCTGGTCAAAATAACCTCTCGTAGCCATTGTGTCCCAGCATCCCCCTAACTCAACCATTCTTGCCTCAGGGTCAAGTTCTCTTTGCCCTATTTGACCTTTTGGATTTTGGACTCTTGCCTGTCCTGCCCTGTCCACTGAAACCTGCAATCCCTTTCTGCCTGCTTGGATTCTCTCGCTTTTGGACCCGTTGTTTATCTCTAACTCATGGCCACTTAACCCTGGGCATTCTGCCATCAGTTACAGAGGTCTTCTGGCTAGGCCTGGGGAGCTCAGCATTGCCATGCTCTCAGGGGACCAACATCTTGCCAACATCTTTTCTTGGATTTCTGCTGAGTGAAAACAGGCTGGATTTGTAGAGTTGGTCCCTGAAGGCTGGTTTGGTGACTCCCAAGCCCAGAGGAAGCTAGGAAAGGGTATTTCTTGGCAGGACTTACCAACAGAGGAAGTTGGTAGATAGAAAATGTCAGAGGAAGGAGGAAAGGTCGGGAGGGAGGGACAAGCTCTTTGCTCTCCCTGGTTTGTCCAACAGAGAACACAATAAGACCATTGTCCTAATATGCTTCTCTGACTGACCTCAGAGATGACACTGCTCTTTATGGAAAGCTGGCTGTAGAGAGACCCTAGACATTCACATCTCTTCCATGGACAGTGAGATCTTGGGTCTAAAGCATTTTGGGAGAGGGACTGCCTCTGGTATTCCTGATGGTGGTGACCATGTCAGAGACAGCAGGAGCTCTCACCTCTCCCCACCCCTGCACTCTGGCTACAGTTGCTCCAGTTACCTTCATACCCTCCCAGGGATCCACAGGCACTCAGGTTTTCTTTTCTGCAGGTAGTCAACCCCTCCAGTTATATGTGGTTCATGGGGATAGAATGGATGTGCATCTGGATTGAGTTCTGATCCCAATGTGCATCTCTTGACCTGATCATGTATCTAAAAGTAATGGCTCTCCAATCTCTAGATCTGAATGATATTTATCAGAGGGCTGGGTTTGATGTAGGAAGGAGAGGGTAATTCCTTCTCCACTCTCTCATTCATTCATTTGTTCTACCTTTTCATTGACCAATTACTATGTGCTGAGCACTGAGCTAGACCTTGGAGACACAAAGATGAATAAGACTTGGTTCTTAACCTTAAGGAATCTATAGTTGTCACTGAAAAGAAATGAAGAAAAAAATGCCCCTGGCCTTTCCATCTTGTCAAGGGTCAACCACATGCCTGAACCAGTCCCCCTGAGAGGGCAGTGGGTGAGATTCCGGCAGGTAATGGATGAATACAGCTATGCCCTGACAGGGATATTACCTACAATTGGTTCCAGTCATCTATGGAGGTGTGGTATCCTAGGGCCAGAGCAGAGAAAATATCTTTTACCTCTTCTCCTAGCTAGGCTGGTTTCTGTACAGGTTGGAAACCACTCCCAGTGGAGGAAGCACTGAGGGTCCTAGGAGAGAAGGCAGAGGCCAGAGGCAGGGGATGGCCTGCTCCTGAGGTCAGATTCCAGAACAAACGGCAAGCTATCTGCCTTTCCAGGCCTAGGGCATGGGGCTAGTGTGACATTCAGGAAGAAAAAGGAATCCTATGTCTACCTCAGTATGTCCCTAAGTCACGTGGGGACCAAAGCAGGATTGGTGGTCTGAACCCCAGGGTGGGGCATATGGTGTGTCAAGGGCTGGTGGGGGACTGGAGCCTGCACAGCCTGGGTAGGAGTTTCTCCTGAGTTCAGCTCTTAGAAAGGCTGCCGGGGCCCGGCCAGTCCCAGGTGCCTGTGGTCCGACGCAAGAATTCTTCCCAGAGCCTCAAACAAGCCTGGAGGATGAGGCAGGGAAGCACCCAGATGGGTGGGGTAGGGTCTGACCCCTTGCTGTCCCTCCAGCCAACAAGCCCAGTCCTGCTGCTCCCTCCACCCCTGCCCAGTCACAGTGTAAAGGCAGAGCTGGCCTCCTTCTCAAATGTCCTCCTGTCTCCAGGCCACTCCTGTCCTTGGCCTATTTGGGAGTGAGGGTTTAGGAGACAGGAGAGGAGAGCCTTCTGGGAACGACAATGACACTCACCCACCAGATATACACCAACACCTGGCTCAGGCCCACACTTCTGCAGGCAGATACACACATGTGAACACACACAGCCCTATCCTGGTCATTCCTTTAATCGTCCAGCAAACGTTTATGGAGCAACTCCTCTGCCCAAGGCACTGGGCCAGGAGGTGGCCTTACGACAATGAACAAGACAGACCTAGACAAGTGGTCCTTGCCTATACAGAGCTTACAGCCTAGCAGCCGGGAGAGACAGGAGACACACATGGACACAAAGGTGGTCAAGACATTAAATCGTAATAAGTGAGATAAGAGAAAATTCCACTGGACTATAAGAAAAGAGGGTAGAGGGCCCACCCAGGGCCTTCACTTGGAGCTCTACAGACTGCGCCCTGCTCAGGAGAGCTGCACAGGAGCACGGTTGGGGGCTCTAATTCTTACAAAGGCAAGTCAGGGGCTAGCAGTGGCCTGAGATCTAGCCTAATCTCGGGGTCCGCCTCACATCTACTATCTCATTCCCAATCTCATGATGCCCCAAGGCCAATTTCAGGGTCAATCTAATGTCACATACACAGAGTGCACAATACCCTAGCATACACTTGCACCAACCATCACACACAAGCTCACACTGGCTCCAACACCTCATTACAGACTTGACTTTGACACTTAAAGAGTCCTCACAATCACACACAGATTCTCACACATGAACTGTCACTTGTGCTGACAGTCTCACTACAGTCACACATCATCCTTCACATCCTGTTAGGCACACAGTTTCTCTCACACCGTCACCCACATACCCACTGCTTCCCTATAGCCGCACACAGTCCCTCACACCCTGTCTCTGTCTCTCTAACTCACACACACACAAACACACACACACACTCTCGCACACACAGGCGGCCACGCTCCTGTTAGGCTTCTGGAGACAGGCGTGTGCAGCCCCTGATCACAGCTAAATGTCAGCGAGTCCCTCTCCTCCCAGTTAGAGATGAATTGTTGCTCGGGAGATATTTCATCCTTAATGCCTCCTGCTTGAACTGGAGCATGCGTCTCGAGGAGGCTATGTTTTCCCAGTCTGTCTGCTGCCCCCTTGGCTGGCTCAAGGAGCTGCCCTCCTGCCTCTCAGCTTTCACTGGGGGAGAGGAGGGCTCCCTCTCCCCTTACAGCCTCTCCTCATCCTTTCCCTCCCCGCCAGCTCAGCTCCTGGCAAAAGAACAAAGCCCAGGCAGCCGCCCAGGCCCCCTCCCCAGCTCCCTGAACAGGAGGTGTCCCCAGAGCCCAGGGGCCAAAGCCTGGCCACATCCCACCCCCATCCCAGCTGCTAGCTGCATTCAGGGCCAATGCAGACCCCATGGCCTGGAGAAGAGTTGGGCATAGAGAGAGGGATATGGCATTGAGTGACAGCTGTCTTAAGGGTCTTCTGCATCCTTCTCCCTCCCCATCATCAACTTAAAAAAGAAAAAAAAAAGCTGAGTGATGCTGGTGTGAGGGTAAACTGGTACAACCTTTCAGGAGGCCAGTTGGGTAAGATGTATCCACGGCCTCTACAGAAAGTATCCCCTTTGCTCCAGCAATGTCATGGTTATGAATGTATTGTAAGGAAATAAGCAAGGATAGTCCAGACGATTTAGCTTCAAGGGGCTTATCCCAGCCTGGTTTATAAGAGTGAGAAACTGGAAACAACCTAAGCATCCCACAGTAGGGATTGGCAATGGCACAGCCATCAACAGAAAACCACGCAGCCATTAAAATGATGGTGTGGAAGAATGTTTAGCATCATTGAGAGGTGTTCACACATAATGCTGAGTAAAACAAGCAGGTTGCAGAACAGTATGTGTACTAAATGCAATGTGGGAGCCTGGATGGGATCCTGGAGCAAGAAAAAGACGTTAGCGGGAAAACTAGTGACAGCCAAATAAAGTCTGGAGTTTAGTTAATAATAATGGACCAAAGCTGGTTTCCTAGTTCTGACAAATGTACCATGGTAATGTGAGATGTTAGCATTACAGGAAACTGGGTAAGGGGCATATCGAAACTCTCTGTACTATCTTTGCAAGTTTTCTGTAAATCTAAAATTATTCCAAAATTAAAAGCTTATTTAAGAAACCGTTAGGTATATATAATGTGATCCCCTATTTTGTTTTTTAAAAAATATATACATCAATAAAATAGATAAGAAACAAGGATTTACTGTAAAGCACAGGGAACTATATTCAATATCTTCAATATTGTAGGTTATGTAATAACCTATAATAGAAAATAACCTGAAAAAAATGTAACTGAATCACTTTGCTGTACACCTGAAACTAACACAATATTGTAAATCAACTACACTTCAATAAAGAAAAACAGAATATACATCAAGGTCTGGGATAATCAGCACCAACATGTTAACTTTAGTAATATCTGAGGGGTGGGATTATAAGCACTTTTAATTTTGATCATTTGAATGGTTTTTTTCCAGCTTTATTGAGGTTACACAGACATATAACATTGTATTAGGTACGCAATGCATTGATTTGACACACGTATATATTGCAACTGTAGCTACACCTCCATCACATCACATAATTACCATTTCCTTTTTGTTCTCACATTTAAGATCTACTCTCTTATCAGTTTTCAAGTATACAATACAGTACTGTTAACTATAATAACCATATGGTGCATCAGATCCCCAGAGCTTTTTTTTTTTTTAAATAAAAGAACATGTACCAACTTGTGAAATTAAAAAAAAAAAAAATCAAACCTGAAGTGTCACTGGGGACACTGAAAGCATCCTCATTACAATTCCACAACTATTACAAACTTTCTCTGCAAGGCTTCCACTCTAACTTGACCAAGAATATGAAGCCCATTCCTCAAATAATACTCCCCTCTCCACCTGTCCCCAAACCCACAGTCCAGCCCAGAATTTCCCTGGATCATCACTCACCCTTTTCCTTCCCTCCTGTCTCTGAAGAAGAAGAGTTCCTTCTCCTTACCAAGGACCCAACCCCTCCTGCCCCTTCCCAGAATTTTCTCCATCAAGCATCTTCTACATCTTGTCCATTTCAGCTCTCCCTTTCCTCTTTCTCCTGGGTAAAATTTATGAATGAGAAATCAGCTTCATCACCTCTAGTTCTTTGTCATTCACTCTTCCTGTAATATCCCCACCATCCCGTAGTCACTTGCGGTTAACTGTGACCTGAGAATAACCAAACCTACTGGCCGTTGACTCTGTCTTCCTCACTGATCATGCTACAGGATTTAATACCAGTTCCCTCCCTAAACACTTCCATCATCTCCAGGCCACTTCTTTTGTTTTCCTTCTAACTTTCTGACTACTCCTTTTCAGTCTCCTCTGACTCTTCTCTGCTCCAACATTCTAAATACAGGAATCTCCTGGGATTTAGTTTCCATCTTATCTTACTCTACCCCCTGCCCCTGGCAAGCTCACAATTCCCCTGGCTTCCACTAGCCATCTCTTTGGAAGAATTCCTAACTGACAGCTTCTGAGTTCCCACCTGGAATGTTCAACTTCCTGCTGAGCATCTCTGAGTGGATGTCCCAGAGCACCTCAAACTCACTATAACTACAATCATTATCTCCACCCCTCTCCCCAACAGCCCTGCCTTCAAACTTCCACCATTCTTTCAAACAAGCTGAACACCTAGGAGTCACTTGGACTCTACCCTCCCCCTTCTTTATCCTCCAAATCTATTCACTGGTCCAGTCTGGAAAATTCTACACTAGCCTTGTCTCTTGCCCACAGCCTTTTGTGTTCTGCCTTCTCTGCCCCTATCTGGTTCTGGCCTTCCTTACCTGCACTATGGCAATATCCTCATCCAGGACCATCCTGCCTTCCATCCTGCCCCACTCACCCTAATCCTAGGAGTGCAATAGACCACAGCCCCTAAACTTTATTTTCCAAATGATGATGCTTTTGAGAGTCAAAGGGGGCTCTGTAAAATAATAATAATAATAATAGCAACAACAACGAAACTTAAGAATAAAAATAATAATAATTTACAGTGGGACAACAAGCATAAATTGGAACTGCGCTGGGCATATGGTCATCTTACCAAAAGCACCCATCTGATCACATTCCTTTCTTGCTCAAAGACCTTCTGTAACTCCCATCGAATTAAGTTTAGACTCATGCTAGCATTCAAGTCCTACCTTTCCAGCCTCTGTCTCATGCACCCCACTCTCCTAGTAAGAACTCCTCACTGGCCCTTGAACATGACTCATGCTATCCCAGTCCTGTGCCTGTGTCCATGTACTTCCTTTCTTCTGGAAATCCTTGTCTTCAACTCTGCCCCACAAATCCTATTTTTGTTTCAAGACTGAAACTGCAAACAACCCTCCGTGACGTCTCCCCTCGTCCTTTTCTTGCACCTCTCTTATAGCACTTCGCATCCCTTAGCAGAATATTATTTCTACTCTTGGCTCTATCAAAGATGCTGATCAGTGGCTGCAAACGGCTCCACTCCCGACCAGCTCTTTGGCTGGGCAGCTGCTTACAGTGTGGCCTGGCATTAAAAGATGAGCTGGGCCAATCCGATTTCCTCTCCTGGGAATTTGAACTATGAAATACAGAGAGACTAGAGCAGTTAGTGGAGGTGATGTAGAGAGAGGCTAGAGAGGCCGGCTGGTCAAATGCAAGTCACAGTTATGAGAAATTATGAGGAAACCCAGGAAGCTCACGACCCTGCACGCGGGTCAGAAGCAGTTATGAGCTGGGGCCCTGGAGGCCGACCTGAGTGAGAATCCTGACTCTTCTGCTTCCTGGCTTGAGCCTGGGCCAGAGTACCTAACCTCCTTGAGCCTCAGTGTTCTCACATGTAAAATGGGGGTAATGAGATTAGCTAACTCATAGTGTTCTTAAGAGGATTAACTGAAGTAAGCATGGAAACCAATCTGTCTGGCTTTCAGTAAGTGCTCAGAACTTGTTAGCTATCATTCCTTTTCCTCCTATAACAACAACAACAAAACCAACAGATTCATTAATGTTAATGAAGAGAGACACACAGGGAAAAGAAGACCCTGTGGGGTGCCTTTTCACCTTACCAAGAGAGAGAAGTTAGTGCTCAGAACTGCCTTGGTCCATGTGCTTCCATATAAAAAGACCCTCCTTTTTTCTTGTGACTATTCAAGGGAACCTGTTTCTTGTAAGCAGGAGGCCCCCTGCCCAGACTCCTGTCTTCCTCTTGGGTCTGGACTTGAGCCCCTCACAGTCCTGGATGATACTCTGTCTCCTGCCTGGGCCTTGAACACAGCTCATGTTCAATGCTTTTGTGAACAAATAAATAAGATTCCAGGTCGTCTCCGAGGAGCATACAGAAAGGCCATATTTAGGGGACTCAGAAATGCCCCGGGTACATTTCTGGGGGAGAGTCAGCCCCCTGGTTCATGGCCTCATCCCTCAAACTAGGAAAGAAGGCAGGCCAAGACCAGGATCACTCTGGAGGACTGATGCTGTGGGGTCCACTTGCTGAGTTCTGGCCTTGCCCACATGCTGCTAGGCCTTGCCTCTTCCTTTCCTCACTCCTTCGCCCAGGAAGAGGCTGTAGGGTCACAGGAGGGGCAAATGAGAGAAGAGAGCCGCTGAGTCAGGTTGCCAGTCTGCTGAAACAGGGCCAAGGCATCGCCTACCAACCTCACCCTCTCCCCTCCTCCCAACCCCGTACCCAGCCACACTCACATCTTTTCCAACCCTTACCTTCATTGTGCTCTTTCTTACTGTGTCACCGTACATGCTATTCCTTCCCCCTCAGATGCCCTTCCCTGCCTTTACCGCCAACGAAAACTCCTAGTGGTCTTTTAACACTCAGTTCAGAGCTGGCCTCCTGCTGGAATCTTCCTGGATCTCCTAGATAAAAGTAAATGCTCCCGCTCTGTGCTCCTATGGTCCTTATGGAGATTTTTATGAAGCAAAGCTCATTACTCCAATTACCTGTGTACTTGTCTGTCTTTCCTCGAGATGATCTCAAGGACAGGAATTCTGTCCTGTTCATCACCATGCCCCCAGTGCTTAGTATAGGATCTGGCACATAGTAGGCTTTCACTAAGTGTTTGTTGACTGACTGAATGAATGTATGAACAGATTAACTGTTTCTTCCAGCTCTGGGACCCCTGGATCCTGCTGTTTTCTCTTCTTCCCTGGCTGTCTTGGGCATTTCTTCAAGTCTTCTACAGTCCTGTGAACTATTTCTCCCAAAGGCACTACTATCCACCCTCAGTCCCAAGCGACATCTGCTGTCTACAATACAGGACACTGCAGGGTTATGGGTCTGCAGTGCTTTGAGGCTAGAGATTTGGGGCTTAGGTATGAAGCAGGAACCACAGGAGAATGAGGACAAAGTGGGGCAGGTTGGGGACTTGAATGTCTTCACTGGCCACTTGGGTCCTGGTGGTGGGTCCAGGCTCTCTCTCCCAGGTAGGCCTCTGACTGGGCTGCCGGGCATGGTTGCCACTTGCCTGCCCTCCTACCTTCCCGGGCCCACGGCTGAGCGGCTGGCAAAGGCAGTACTGGGCCAGCCCGAGCAGACAGCCTTGCGCGATTGCTGGCTCCAGGCCTCCCAGCCCAGCTTGTAGCTCCCCCCAGAGCGGCGGGATTGATTGGCTGCAGCCGGAATGGGCACCAGTCTCCCTGGCTTGGACAGAAACGGGGCCATCTGTTACACCTCTAGTTAAAAGTACATAAAGTTGAGCATTTGTGCGCCGACAATACCACCCCTGACACCCTCCACGCGGCACAGCGCTCCGGCTCCTTGGCAGGCTTGCGCTCTGTGACAGGCCGGCACAGCAACGCCTACATGCTGGCTGGCACCATGGCTCCACCCCCCAGCAGCCTAGCCCAGCTGGGTCCAGCCTAGAAGCCCTAGATTCCACCTGTATCAGAGGGTGGAGGGAAGGAAGGGGACGGGTAGGAGGGTGTATACTGCTGGGCAATTCTTGCTCCAGCTCAGGCTTCCTGGGCTGCAGATGATGCTAGACTTTAGGTTCTGATTTGGGGGAACCCAGTACAGTTGCTCATGCCAGTCCTAGGGGACAGGGCTTCAGGTGGGCCCAGGCTGGCTCTCGGCTCATATCAGGCCTTGGGTTTCCTGGGCCAAGCCAATGAGAAGCGTCCATCTTGTTACCCAATAAGCTCCTGCCTCTTGAGTTTGGAGCCTCACGGTGGCATCTTTCACCAACCCAGAGAACAGCTTTGGACAAGGCTGGGTTCTGGACTGTGGCCTTGGGCTTGGAGTTCTAGACTCTGATTTCTGGGCTCTGGGAGGTGGACCCTGATTTCTGAACCCCAATTTCTGGTCTCTGGCTTTGGGCCTGGACATTCAAGGCATTCCACAAACATCTTTTCCCACTTATAGTCCTCTGGTGCTCCAGTCAGGCCAGCCTACTGTCTCCCAAAACTGCTATGAGCAGCTCTGCCTGCCTCTGTCACTTTGCTGTTGCTGCTCCCTCTCTTTCCAACCTGGAATACGCTATTTCTTCCCTCCAACCTCTCAATCCTTCCCATCTTTTGAGGCCTAGCTCTAGTTCCAGCTCCGCCAGGCAGAATTCTCAGGCTACAGGACTCCTGCCTGCTCTGATCCCTCAGAGGCCCCCTTCCCCACCTGAATGGTTTCTTATGAGGCTTGTCTTGCATGAGACTGGTGCTCTTCTGCACAGGTGGAAACTGGGCTGGCCTTTATCTTGCTCACAGAGTAGAATAGAGGTGGGAGCGTGAGGAGGGAGGAGGCTTTATAAGTGCTGGCCTCAGCTCAGCTCAGCTGTAGGGGAAGGGAGACAGTGACTACAGAGGTGGTACTGGCTCTCCTAGGGGCCACCCTCAGAGCTTTGATGGTCACAGCATGGAAAGCAGATGGCCAGGTAGACAGACAGCTTTTAATTACTCATGTGTTCATATAGTACACATTTATTAAACACCTGCTATGTGCTGAGTCCTGTGTGGAGCATGGAAGAGAAGGAATAGTAAAAAAAAAAAAAAAAAAAAAAGAGAGAGAGAGATTAGACACAGTCCCTGCCCTCAAAGAGCTTACCCATTAGTAAAGGCCACAAGACAAGTTCAAATAATAACTATAATGCCCAATGAACTAACCAAAATCAACAGAAGTGTCCTTGTCTTATGCAACAACAGACTCGCTGGAAAGGACCCAGAAGGTCAGAGACTTTAATATCCATCCTCAGCCAAAAGACATTTATATACATTGCATGAGATAATGTGGGCAAAGCTCTTATTTGGCACAAAATAAGCGACAGTAAAATGACAAAGATGATGATGGCAGTGACTGATTATTAGCCTTCCCAGCTGGTTCAAAGCATACTGCACCTGTTGGGAAAGCTCACTCCCACACAAGGCAGCTCATTCCACTGTTTACACTTCTACCTCTCAGAAAGCCATTCATTCACAAGCGTAAGGTGAAAACATCCTCTCTGTCCCCACTTGGCAACTGTGGTAATCCCACCCCTGGGACCACACAGCAGGCAGGGACTAGGGTGAGGCAAGTGAGATGCCCAAGCACAAAATGTCAGAGGTCGTACACAACACTGAGAACAAGTACCTCCTTAAATTTTGTGGCCCATTCCTCTTATTTGCCTCACCATAGTCCCAGCCCTACCACGCAGTGAGTCCGTACCCTTCCCCAGCCAGCCCCACATGGGAGCAGTCAGATTTCTCAAGTACCCTTAGCTTCCAAAGAAGTGCCTACCAGCAGCCTATAGGATGTGGGGTTACCTGGTACAGCCCCCAAGGATGGGGTGATGGGGACAGAGGAGGACTAAGAATTCTGGGAGGGTGTTAGTTCTAACTCAGGGGACTTACCTCCTCACTCCAATCCTTTCCTGCACAACACCTCCTTCTGGCCTGGTCTAGTTGCCCCCAGCTCTTCCCCATAGCACTGGAACAAAGAAATAAGTAAGGCTGGTGAGCCCAAATCTGGGCCCAAAAACGAACACAGGCGAATGAGTTCTAAAGGACATTGAGCAGTGGGCCTGAATATGGAAAGTCATGTGACTGTTTCTCCTCCTCATGGGCATCCCCAGGTAGGGTGTGTGTGTGTGTAGAAAGCAGAATATAAAGCTTATAGGCCATGGAAAACCCTGGCAGATTGGGATTGGGGGGTGTTGAGGGGAGAGGTAGAGAGCAGGAGGGCTAGGGGAAGAAGCGAAATGGAGTCTAAAGACAGGATGATCTGATGCACTACTTTTCAGCTGGGCACCTCAAACAAACCACTTGAACTTCTGAGTCTCAATCTGCTAGCTGTAAATTGGACTACAAAGACTGTTGCCTACCTACAGGGAGGACCATGTCACCTACTGTGACAGGCCAAGATCCTTACTCGGGTTCAGTCACGTTCATTAGGCTGGGGGTGAGACCCAGACATGCTGAAACTTTCTGGGTTCCGCTCAAACCGGAGTTGCACTCTGCTCCCCAGCCTGGGCTGGGGTCCAGCCTGGGGATCTGTTTTGCCTAGAGCCACTTTTGTGGCCTCCTTGTTTCTCTCCGGCGCCCATCAACCCCTGTCTGGACAAATCCTCGTTTTTTCCTTTCCCGGTTTATAAAGCCCTGTTTACCCCCGCGGCTTCTTCAGCCTCCCAAGAAACAGCCCTGAGACGCAAGAGGCTATAGGATTCCTCTTCCCAATTTCATAGGCACAAACCAAGGCCCGCAGCGGGTTAGAAACGCAGCAGGGAGCTTGAACTCGGCTCTTCCGAGCCGCTCCCCACAGGCTGGGGCCCGAGGGGCCGCTGAGAGACCGCTGGCATGGGCGCGCGGGCTGGGGGCCGCACCGCGGGCTGGGGGGCGGGCGCGGGCGCGCCGGCCAGGGCCTGCGCTTCCCCAGGGCCGCCAGCAGCAGGCGCTGTGGCGGAGGAGTCCTCCGTACCCGAGCATTAAATTAAGAATAGCTCACACTAATCCCTGGCTGTGGAAACAGCGTTTTATTAAATGCTTCACACAGATTTGGTATAATAAAGATGAATATACTATATTCTTTGCCTCCCCCAGAGTGAGACAATAATAAGAGAGGAAAAAAAAAAAACCAGTGTGAAACATAAATACAATGTAATGGGACTTGTGTCGAGGGACGCGTGCCCTGTCGGGGCTGCCACTGGGCGACCTTGCGGCGGGAACTCGTGATGGGATCACCGGGAAGCCGGTATTCCAGTCCTTCCCTGTCCAGTCAGGCGTCTCCAGGCCCCGGCTTCCAGTCTGCCTCACTCCGCTCCCCGTTAGCCAGCCCCCTCTGCCGCTAGCAGGACCCTACCTCAGAGAGGCGCCCCTGGAGAAGGTGAAAGAATCTCCCCCGCGCTGCTCCCCCTCGGACCAGGACTTCCGAAGACGTGGGCCCCACAGGACAGACTGAGCAGATGGATAAACTCGGAAGAGGAAAAACCGAGGAGCGGCTGCTTCTACCTCGGCTCTGCCACCGCCACCTCCCGGGCTCGGGGGTGGGGGTGGGGGTGGGGAGAGTTGCTCTCCCCCTCCCGCCCCAGGAGCCCTCCCAGAACGAGCTGGAAGTCCCTCACGGGGTCTCCTTTCCATCCTTCTCTGGGAGCAGCCACAATCGTTTACCTGAAAATAAGAATTTCAAAGCTTTCCCGGCACGGAAAACGCTTGGCGATTCAGCGCAACCCCTCCCCGCTGAGGTGGCTGGCCCCGAGAGGGCTCGATTCGCCAGTCCAAGCGAGGCTGCGCGGCTTAAACTCACGAGCGCCTCGGAACCGGATGTAGGTTCGAATCCCACCTGGGCCGTTGACCAGCGGGATGCCATCTTAACCTCAGTTTCTTCTTCGGCAAAACCAAGATGTGGTGAGGATTAGGAGACGTTTCTAACGCCTGGCAACCTATCAGCTGTAAAAAAGAAAAATAAAAAGCAGCTACCAGCTGCTCTCGAAGTTTTCGTTACAATAAACGAATTCTAGTATTCTCCCGAACCTCACTTCCTCCTTAGGCCCCAAAGCCGGCAACCCCTTTCCCCAAACGAATCAAAAGATTTAGTCTCCCATCACTGTCCCTAAATCTCTTGACCTTTGTCCCGTCAAGGCTTAAAGAAGTTAAGAGACTTACCCAAGATCACACAGCCGGCCGGCGGTGGAGCCGTTTGAGGTCAAGGTGCCATCAGTCCATCTCACCTGCCTCTGCAAAGACACCCGAGCGGGCCTGCTGCGGAAGCCTTTCGAAATTTGGCCTCGTACCCCGCGGCCCGGCTGAGGCCTCAAGACGGGCAGGGTATGTCCAGGCCTCCACAGGCCCACGGCACCGCACCAAACGAAGAAAAACAAATGCAAAAAGGCGTAGGGAAGAGGAAGGGCAGGAGGCAGCGGCATACGACTAACATTCCGATGGGGCGAGGGCGGCGCAGGGAAGGCGGGACGCGAGCTGCCTTCCGCCGGGCTTCTCGTCGGGCGGCCCGCGACACCGGTGGAGACCAGACTGCGGGCCGTGTTCGCGCCGGCCCCGGGAGGGCCCGCGGGGCCAGTGCGGGGGTCCCGGCCCGAAGTTCCCTACGTGGGAGTAGGGAGGCTGCTGAAGAGAGGGCGGGGTCGACCTAATGGAAGTGAAGGGGCCTGGGGAAGAGCTGGAGGAATCAAGCGTCGGTGGGTGTTTGCTGAGATGACTGTGATCCCTCGAGATCAGGAACCCAGGGACTTGTAATGGAAAAGCCAAAGGAAGCTGGTTCCGCTCAAACGAAATAAGGCTGCGGGCAGTACGCACTTCGCCTCTCAGGCCCAGCAGCCTGGGGCTCCCTTCCGCCCCAGGCGAGCTTGGGGACCACTGCCGACGCCGCGGGCTAGTGCGGCGGTAACTGCATCTATGGGTATGGGAGAGGCGGGGGCGCAGAGGCAGAACCTGGGGATCACAGTAGGTGAAAGTCCCGTGGCTTCCCTGGAGCTTCACTCTGATCACAAGGAAAATCCTGGCCCAGACGAAGCAGCTCGAGCTCCTGGGCGCCTGGGCTCTGAGCACAGGAGCCTGCCTTCTCTACTTCGCTCAGAGCCACGCCGCCCGCGTTCTCTGTGCGGTTGGGCACTACCACAGCTCGGTTTTCCGCAGGTCGGGCCCCGTATTCTGGCCCTGGTCCCGCCGCCTATCTTCTCTTGCCCGGGGTCTTAAGAGCGGCTTAGCTGGGATGCCCTCTGACGGTGGGGCCCGAGGGAATCGGGGACCAGAGTCTCCTGGGATTGGGGCGGGCAGAATCCAGGATGCTAGGGGGCAGGGGGTCTTCTATATGGCTCCGCTCCTCAAGCGCCTTAGTGACACCCCCCCCCCCCTCAGCTGGAACGCTAGCGGAGGCGCTGGCGGCGGCGCTAATGCAATGAGCCCCCGCGTGGCTGCTGAATTATTCACGTGCAGTTTATTATGAGAAG
Source organism: Hippopotamus amphibius kiboko (assembly GCF_030028045.1). Taxonomy (NCBI): domain Eukaryota; kingdom Metazoa; phylum Chordata; class Mammalia; order Artiodactyla; family Hippopotamidae; genus Hippopotamus; species Hippopotamus amphibius. The sequence goes on from NC_080190.1 coordinate 28,855,873, forward strand.
CCTGACTCAGGCCTTTCCCGCGCCCGCCTAGCCACGCTGGCCGGCTCCTAGGTCTCCTCACCTCTTCCCGCCTAGGTTTCTCCGCCTGTCCACCTGGTATAGCCCAGGCTGTGTTGCCTGGCCTGCAGCCCGGCGCCTGCCCACAGGCAGAGACCTCTATGGAATGGGAAGCCTGACCACCATTAGCGGTTTTGCTCAGACCCAGGAGTTTCTTTAGTGAGAGAGGTCAGTTCTTGGAGCTTCCGAAGATGGTGAAGAGAATGGAACCCCCATGTGGACTCAGGAGCAGCAAAGGCTGGGGTGCAGCCTCTCCTCAACTCCCCCCCACCCCTTCAGCCCCAAACAGCCATCCTAGGAGCCCACCAGCCCCTGTCTCAAGCTGCAGACCTGATGGGGGTGCACACAGGACCAAGGATTTCATCCCAACCTCAGCAGCTCAATGCCCAGGCCAGGGAGGGAGGAAGTACGAGGCACTCTGTCTCCCTCTCTGGGCTGGTGCTTCTGGCCTCCTGCTTAGCTGTTCCCCTTGCTGGGAAAGTGGTCCTCACTTCTGCACCTACCCCAGTGCTCCTGGATTTTCAAGGCTCATTTCAAATGCCACCTCCACTGGGAGAGAACCAGACTCACCCCACTATCTACCGTCTTCATAGTCCCCTGGGTTACTGGGGTGGGGGTGTGTTTCCTGCCACTCCTGCCTGCCCATCACTCTCCTTATTTTATCTGTGCTTTCTCTCTGCTTCTGGGCCCAAAATATGATGGGGACTCAATCCTGGTTTGTTTTTTGTTTTGTGTTTTAAAGAGAGGGTGAACAAACTCCATCCTGAGTCAGCCCATACCATAGATGGGTCCAGAACCAAGGACTGCCCCCCCTCCCCATGGCCAAAAAGCATTAAAGAATGAGGTCTCTATGCCCCTTTGTGTATGTTGGAGGTGTGAGCAGAAGGAATGCCTCACACATCTGCACACAGCTGGCAAAACAATGCTACCCTTCTCTTACACCCCTCTTCCTCTCTCTGGGGCACAGGTAGGGGTCCCTGTCTGGCTCTCCCTTTTGTCTCTTATTATTCATTTAATTTATTCATTCAATGAAAGCCTGGAGAACCCTTGATATATGCCAGGCTGGCATAGGCATGGAGAGCAGTTTCAGGTCCCCAAGTTTACAGCCATGTGTAGAGAGAGGCAGAAGGGCGGGTGACAAACCAGCAGTTCATGGAAATCTGACAGTGACTCCAAGTGGGGTGTGCTAAGGGAGCACAGAGGACTGAATAGGGCATGGAAGGCTCCCCAAGATGAGATGAGCACTAAAAAGAGCAAGAGGTGCTGGGCAGGGAATTCCTTGGCTGTCCAGTGATTAGGACTCGGTATTCTCACTACCGGGTCCCAGGTTCGATCCCTGGTTAGGGAACTAAAATCCCATAAGCTGTGCAGTGCAGCCAAAAAAAAAAAAGGTGCCAGGAAAGGAAGCAATAGAGATCCTTCCCGCCCCAGGTTGACGGGAGCAGCAAAGGCTTGAAACCAAAAAAGAGGGCTGCCCTGGAGGCTACAGAATATGGTCACCTGGGCCTTGAGCACCTCTCCCCATCTCTACCTGTCCATATCACTCAGTGGTCTGCCTGTGCCCCCCACGCTTCCGCTTCCAAAGGGCAGTCAATTCCCCCATGCAGAGCTCAGATGCCAAGAAGAGGTTGGCCCATGTGGTGGGACCACCCTGTCACTAGGCTCTGAAGGAGTTCAGTTCACAAAAGAAGTTGGGGAGGTGGGAGGAGAGAAGCAGGGAAAGGAACTTTCCAAAAAGTTGCCCTGGTCATAGACTCTCCCCCCATCTCTCTTTGCCGGAAGATGTCCTGAGAGCTGGGCCTGGCCAGAGACAACAGGGCAGGTCCAGAAGTAGGCTTGGAGCCTGACCTGAATTTTGGAGCAGCTGGTTCCCTGCTCCCCAGGCTGACAGCTTCCCTACCCCTTCCCCTATTGGCCTGCTTCTGGCCTTAACCTTTTCTGGGTCTCCAACCCCATTTGAGAATCCAATGTGTTAAGTAATATTGCCCCTGGAAAAAAATATGCACATTTGGGCTCACATACATAATTTTATACACAATTTCTGGGATCTGCAGAGCCCCTAAAGCCCATTTAAGGAACCTTTGGGCTCCGGTTAAAAACCTCATTGTTCCAAGATTAAGACTTGAATCAGAAAAAACAGTCTTCAAATTCTAATTACTCCCAAACAGGCTGTGTGACTTTGAATGTGTTACTTAACTTCTCTGGGCCTCATTTTCCTTGAATGTAAAATCGGGGTAATAGCAGCAGCTAGCTCACAGGGTTGTGAGTAATAAATGAAATCAATAAAATTCTTAGCCAGAAGCCAAGCACATGGTAAGAGCTTATGGTGTTTATTGTCATGGTTGTTGTTGTTACTGCAGAAGGTGGCCCAGGGCAGAATATAAAAACCAAGTGGGCAGTCCTGGTTCAGCCAGGGTGGCAGAAAGCCATCTATCGGAGTCTACTTCTACAGCAGAAGAAACACTCTGAATTCCACAAGGAGCGTCACAGTAGCAGGTCCCTGGGGGACAAAAATGATCCCAGTTGGTGGTCAACTCATTTCAAGGGATGTCGCTACCTTTTTTCTGAGGGAAGCTCTGGCCTGAAGGCCAAGGCTGGTGTGTACACAAATAATCAGAAAATGAATGGGGCTACCAAAACAATCTGGATTAAAGCCGATGGAGCCGTTGGAGGTTCACCTGAATTATTCTCCCATGCTAAGAAATAACTCACTTTGTCTGAGTCTACAGGGTCCCCTTATCCTCACAATTCATGAAATGTTCTTTCCCTCCTCTTTGTCCGGAATAGTCACTGAACTAGGGGAAAAGCAGATTTGGGGCAGAATAATCCCTTCCCCTTTCACTGGAGACTGAATAAGGTTGGACCCTGGTGGCATAGGCAGCAAGCAAGAACTCAGGAGTCAGTATACAGTGTAGACCAGGTTCTGAAGACAGGCATTCCCTCTGTGGAGCAGACTCCAGGACCAGCTGCTTCTACCTCCAGGGAAGAAGACACTGGCCCAGATGACCAGCGGTGGGGGACCCCAGAGTGTCTTCCTGACCCAGTATTGGATCCCACAAAGGGGGTTGAGCAGAAGGTGAGATCCTGGAGCAATGGCAGAGTTCCTTCCCACCAACACTTACCCTACCTGCCTCTGAGTTACTCCCCTTTCCAAATCTCACAATCTCCAAAACTCCTCTGAGGTGGGACCACCAAAGCCCAAGCCTTCCCCCTCCACAATACACGATTGTTTATACTCCATTTGCTTGACAAAAACTCATTCAACCAATACTTGAGGGAACCCAGGTTTCTGCCTGGCCTGTGATTGTCTGAAGTGGATGGAATCCCCACATCAGGGACCCTGCCCTTAAGCATCTCCCATTCAGGCAGGAGAGGGAGTGAGGCTGAGGGCAAACCCAAAACACAGCTCCTAGCTCTGCGGAAGAAGCCAGTGGATTTGGGCTCCTAGGAGTTCAGAAGATCTCAACTTCCTACACACTGGGGTCCGGAGTGGGGGAAAATCCACAGGGTTGGGGAAAAAAATCAGTGGGGCAGTTGGGCTTGTTTTTGAAGATAAGCTGGATGAGGTGATGGGGGTAGGGGGCCCTAAACAACAAAATGGGCAGGTGACACCATGTGCCCCCTGATTTCCCAGCTATGCTGGCCAAAGCTGTTTGGCCAGCCAAGAGCACAACCAAATAGGCCCCAAAGCCCCAAACCATGGAATTGGGTGGCAGGTATCTGCCAGGAAGGGAAGAAGAGATTTGGCGATGGTGGGTGAAAGGGGTAACATAGCAGATGATTGTGGAATGTCCTGTTCACTTTGACACAATGTGGCCAGAGACTAAAGGTCCAGGGAAACAGGGCTCCAGTGGAGAAATTCTATGCTCCCACCCCTCTGCTCCCCAATTCACATTCCTCACCTTCCTGACAGTCTCACAATAATCCTGAACTCTGCTGGTCCTGAGGGACTGGGAGATGGGTAACAGCAGGGTTGTCCTTAAGATCCTGTCTTTCAGACCAATTATCAGGTGTGGAGACAGGAACAGACTGGAAGAATGAGGGAGGAGTATTGGAGGGAGCTCCTCAGGAGGATGGGGACCAAAGAGTCCCTGTTTCCTGATCTGGAGGGGTCTCCTCTGCTAGCATGGGAGTTATGGCTTGCCTGAGGCTCTGGGTCAAGGCTTTGGGGGTTATGGCAGGAAAGGGCTGTGGGCCTGAGGCTGAGGCAGGATCCTGAGAACAGGAGTTGAGAGGAGAGAGGGAGAAAGCAGACCCCTTTCGGTCCCAGAGCTTCCAAGCTAGCAGGGTTCAGCCCCCTGGAGCCCTCTTCTTCAGTTCCCTCTCCACAATCTCTGGACTCTGACTCCAGGCCCGGCCTCACTTCATGACTCCCAGAGCAGCACTGATACATCAGAGACAGGCCTGCCTTGGGGATAGTTGTGCAGCTCTGGGGGAACATTCTCACCATTCTTGTTTCTAAAGCACATGTCCTCCCCCCAAAATGCAGGACAAAGATGGGGAAGAGGGTAGGTAGCTCTTCCCAGCATTGCCAAGCAGGCCTGGGGCAGGCAGTGAGGTCCCAAACAAGAATCCTCTCTCCCTACACAGTCCCTTTTTACTCTGGAGAGATGCAAGCCTTGTTCCAAACAAATAACTAACTGGGAGATAAAGAAACTAATCTCTGATGCTCAGAGGACCCTATGCTAGAGGCATCCAGGAAGAGAACCTGTCCCCTGCCCCACAGCCCAGTTTAGTTTGCTTTCTGGAGCAGGTATGAAGGGGCAAGAAGCCCAAGTGGTCCTATTCTTCTCATCCCAACATAATCACAGTCCTCTGAACTGGCCTCTCTGGGGCCTTCTCTGGACCAAATAGGTCTGCCAGACTGCACTGCCTGCCCAGGAGTTTACAAACAAAGCCAGGGAAAGGGCTGAGGTTGTATGTGGGGAGGAGAACAGCTCTTCTTCCCTTGGCTACAACCCCTCTTCTCCTCCCCTCCTTTCTATAGGGGCACAAATTGAAAATTAGGGTGGCAGGGCAAGAGGCCCCACACAAACCAAAGGAAGGACTTAGAAAAAAAAAAAAAGGCAGCCCCCTTGGGTGCCTCAGGGGAATGAAAGACATAGGTAAGGGTTCAAGCACGCCCAAATACCCACAGGTTCACACACGTTTACACAAACATACACATGGAGAACCACACACAGATATACATATTCAAAAGCATAAACATTCAAATACCGATGCATACAAATGCTCGCCTGATATGTACAGAGTTCGGGCCGTAGGGTTTCCAGAGCCCAGTCTGACACGAATCCCAGCTCCCTGTGGGTTGCTGAGAGCGCAGCCCCAGCCGTGGCCCGGCCCCCTCCGGGCCCCCGCCCCGCATCCGGAACAGCTGGAGTCGGCCTGGCGGTGCACTCAAGCCGGGCCCTGGGCTGGGCGGGGCCGGCAGCGGGGCCCCGGCCGCGGCCGGGCAGAGCGCAGCGGGGAGGCCCCGAGCCTGCCCCGTTAGCTCCGGCACCCAGCCCGGCTACCACGGTGGGACGCCAGTCACCAGACGGACCGTGGCCCCAGCCGGCCCGGAGAGCCGCGGCCGGAGAAGAGTGTGCAAGATTGCCGGAGGAGGTAAGGCTGTCGCTTCGGGCTCAGGCCGGGGGAGAGGTGCCTAGAGCCACCAACAACTCCCCCTTCCATCTCTCGGTTGGGGAAGGCTGTGTGCTCTGACTGGCCTCCTCCCCCAACCCCTAGGATCCCCCACCCCCGTGTCCTATGTCACCTCACCCAGGGCTGCAGAGCCTCCTTGGACCTCCCGCGGGCCAACCCCGAGGGCTGCAGATTCCTTCTCCCCGGGCGCGTTGCCCAAGGCCGTGGGTGAGGGGCAAGTGGATCTAGAGGTAGAGAAGCTGGGTTCTTGGTCTCAGCTCGGCAAAGTCCGCTCTGGGCGGCAACAGGGCCCACCTAGTCTCCTGGTCTTACCTGGCCCGTGCGGCGGCTGCATACCTCCCGGGTTGAGCTCTTGCCGCCCTTCTCGGGCGCCAAATCCCGGGTTGGAGAGCCTGAGACCTCCGGGCCAGCGCTGCCATCACAGCCAGGCCGGCGGGAGGCGGGTGCGCCCAGAGCGCGGCTCGCAGTTTGGGGTGGGGGCGGCGGCTTTTCAGTCGCCGGAGGTTCGGGTGCAATAAAGGCGCTGCTAATGTAATTTACAAACAGCTCGGGCCGAGCGCGGCGCAGCGGCCGAACTGACAGGCGCATTAGGCAGGCTAATTCCAGCCGGCTCCTCCTACCCCAGGCCCGCTAATTAATGAGCTTCCCAACTTAGAGCCTCCTGCATTGGACAGACAGAGAGTGAAAGAGAGGACGAGGGAGAGGGGGAGAAGGAGAGAGACGGGGGGAGCAGAGAAGAGAGAAGAGAGAGGGAGGGAGGGAGAGAAGAGGAGGAGAGAGAACAGAGAGAAAGAAGAGAGGAGAAAGACAGAGAGAAAGAGAGCGAGAGAAGTGCCGCTGCTGATAATTGATTACTCCTCGATCAAGGCTAACTTGTTAGCAATAGTCAATTGCCCCATCTCTCCGCCTCCCCTCGCAGTACGGGATCGGCGCCCTCGCCTCGGCTCTTCTAACTGCCGTCGCCAAGACCCGGGGCCAGGAGCCGCCGCGGAGCCACCTGACACCTTTAAATAGCAGCGGGGCTGGCGAAACTGGAGCCCCGCGCGGCGCGCCCCGGCTCGGGCCCCGGATTGCTGGAAGCCCCGGCGGCGGCAGAGCCCGCGTCAGCGCCCTCCTCCTGGGGCCCCGTGCGGCTCTGCTCGCCTCTGCCGCTGCGCTAATCCGCCCCGAGCCCGGCCCGCGCCCTGCCCGGCGCGGCCTCCTTCCCGCCTGCCGCCCGCCCGCGCCGTCCGGCGCCCGAGCCGCCCGCGGGCTGGGTCCCCGAGGCCCTAGCCGCCCGGGCCGGGCCCCCAAACGAGGCCGACATGACTTCCAAGGAGGACAGCAAGGCGGCGCCGGGGGAGGAGAGGCGGCGCAGCCCGCTGGACCACCTGCCTCCGCCCGCCAACTCCAACAAGCCGCTGACGCCGTTCAGCATCGAGGACATCCTCAACAAGCCGTCTGTGCGGAGAAGTTACTCGCTGTGCGGGGCGGCGCACCTGCTGGCGGCCGCGGACAAGCACGCGCCGGGCGGCTTGCCCCTGGCGGGCCGCGCGCTGCTCTCGCAGACCTCGCCGCTGTGCGCGCTGGAGGAACTCGCCAGCAAGACTTTTAAGGGGCTGGAGGTCAGCGTCCTGCAGGCAGCTGAAGGTAGGCGCCACCACTGGGTTCCCCGGCGTCCAGCACCCCGCGCCCGGCTCCATGTGTCCCACGCATGGTGCTCTGTGCCTCTGTCCGCCTCCTTCCGCGCCGGCCGTCAGGGCCCTCCAGCCCAAGCCGCTGCCGCTGGGAGTGGAGATGCGTGGGACAGGACCCAAACCCTATTTCCTAAGGACCTCTGGATAGGCCAGAGTCGAGTGACCGCGGAGGGGAGGCGCGAACCCAAGACCTCTCTCAGTCTGCCTACTCTGCCTGGCTCCCTCCCGTTCTCAGTGGCCTGGGCACTCCTAGCCCTGTTCCTGGGGTGGAGTATGAAGAGCCTTTGCTGGGACCTTTTGGGTAGGGGTAGAGTCGGGTTGATTGTGACGAGATGGAGAGCCAACATACACACCCAGTCAGGGCGTCCCTGTCTGGCTCTCATATCCTAGCGACCTCGGGTCTTTCAAACCAACTCTGAAGTGACTGGGCAGAGACCAAAACATTTTTTCTAGGGACTTCCGGTAGACGAGAAATGGGGGAAGGGGGTTTGCCATAGCCTAGGCTTGCCCTAGTCCGGGTGGCCAAATCTAATCCGATAAGGGAACAGCGGCAGACTGCAGGCCGGATGGGTCTAGGTGGGGTGAGTAAGGGCCGGGGTGGGGTCTCCTCTCCCTTGGCGCAAGCCTATACTTTGGTTTCCTCGCAGGCCGGGACGGGATGACCATCTTTGGGCAGCGGCAGACCCCCAAGAAGCGGCGAAAGTCGCGCACGGCCTTCACCAACCACCAGATCTACGAGTTGGAGAAGCGCTTCCTCTACCAGAAGTACCTGTCCCCCGCCGATCGCGACCAAATTGCGCAGCAGCTGGGCCTCACCAATGCTCAGGTCATCACCTGGTTCCAGAATCGGCGTGCCAAGCTCAAACGGGACCTGGAGGAGATGAAGGCCGACGTGGAGTCCGCCAAGAAACTGGGCCCCAGCGGGCAGATGGACATCGTGGCTCTGGCCGAACTCGAGCAGAACTCGGAGGCCGCGGGCGGCGGCGGCGGCGGCGGCTGCGGCAGGGCTAAGTCAAGGCCTGGCTCTCCGGCACTCCCCCCAGGCGCCCCGCAGGCCCCGGGCGCCGGGCCCCTGCAGCTCTCGCCCGCCTCCCCGCTCACGGACCAGCCGGCCAGCAGCCAGGACTGCTCGGAGGACGAGGAAGACGAAGAGATCGACGTGGACGATTGAGCGGCGCCCGGCATCTTCTGCCACCCCCGGTTCCTAGCGCCGTTCGCCCGCCGCCTCCCGACCGGACCTCCGAGGGGAGCTGGGACCTCCTCTGCAACTCCCGCCTTCTCCCCGTTCCTGGCCCGGACTCGGCTCTCGGCAGCCGCCTCTCCCTCTCGAAGCAATAAACCCGGGCTGGCCGGCCGAGCCGGCCGCCGCGCGGCCTCCGCCGCCCCGGGAGCCCTCGCCATGCAATTATGTATGGCTTCTGTATAAATATTTAAACCTATATATCGGGTTCTTCCCACCGCAGCCTGACTTTTTTCTCTCTTTCTTTCTTTTATTTTTTAAAATCTCGGAGATTTCTATGTTTTCAAAGCCCAGGCTGCCGAGGTTGCTGAGGGCGAGGCAGAATCGAGGGTAACGAACACTTAACCTCCAGGTCTGGAGGAGGGGCCGCCCCGACTTTTTGATTTTTCTTTGCATGTGGCGAATGCACCGGCCCTCTCCCTCCTCACCTCCCTAGGCCTATTGCAGTTGACTTCCTTTATTTTCTTCTGCCTTTATTCCCTCCGGCGTGGGAAGGGGCTGAGGCGGGCAACCGGGCCCTGACTTGCAAGTTTCAAATCGATGTTTTCTTCCCCTCTGTGAGAGAAGTCTGTTTTCGATGCCATTTTTGCCTCCTAATGCCCAGTAACGCTATTTTTAAGATTCCTCCCCACCCTCTCTCGGTTGCCTTGTACTGACTATTGGGGTCCGGGTCTTAGGGACAAAGCAGGGGGAAATCCAACAAGGAACCAATCAACCAACAAACCAACGAAAACGGAACCCAAAGCCCAATAATTATTTTTTACTCTTTTTAGAATTTTTTTGCATGTGACAAGACTGAGAGGAGGCCGACCTAAGCCCTCGCCCCACCTCCTCCGCAGCTCTGGGTCTGTCTTGCAGTCTCCTACGCCCCGATCCTAGCTCGAATTGGCCAGACAAGGGTGGCTGGATGAGGGTGGGTCTCGCGTGCCACTCCCCTACTCCTGCCCTGCCCTCCCTCCCCGGACTGTACCCAAGGCCTCTTTCTCCGTTAAATAAAGTCTTTGCCATTTTACTAGAACCGGCGGTGACCATGTCTGAATGAGTGGACCTTATTCAGAGAAGCCGCGGCAGGCTCGGTGTCTCGCCGCCGCTGGTCGCTGGCTGCCCAGGCCTTGGAGATTTGGAGGAGTTTCAGGGCAGATGTGAGAATGAGGGGTGAGGGGGAAGTAGTGAGAGAGAGGAGGCGCTTCTGGCCCACAAACACGCGGCAGCTACCAAATGATGCGGGAGCGAGAGAAGCCGGCTTCGCCAGGTCCGGGTAAAAAGTGAGGCGTACAATGCTGGGAGAAAATGTGTGCGTACTTTGAGGGCGCCACGGGTGCAAAATTAATTTGTGTGGGGCAAAAGCTGGGTAGGGGGGTCTTGCCGTGGGGTTCTTGCATCCCAGCCGGGGCCTGAGGGCATTCTTCCTGCGCTCCCCGGGACACCGGCTAAGCCTCGGGTGGTATAGCTCAGTCGGACAGCGGGGTGGAGCCTGAGGGCTCCCAAGTTTCGGTTCGCCAGAAGCCCTCACCCTTGGCGGGGGGGGGGGGGGGGGGGGGGAGGAAAATGAGGTCAAAGGCACCAAGGCAGGTTGAGTTGCTCACACGGGCACAGGAAGATGTGAGCTCGAAGCGTCTGAGAGTTGGGATGGATTTCTGGTAACGTTCACAAATTATGGGCCCCGAACCCGTCTGGGGACAGAGACATCAATCTCCCAAGGACTCTCGGGGGTCCCCGCGCCCCGAGGGCGGCTGGGGCAGGAACATAGGCAGCTTTCACTTTTCCGAATGGAGCGGGTTTCTCTCTGGGCTTTTGTTGTCGCTGGGCTGGCGAGTGGCCGCTGTCACTAGAGGAGGGTCCCGCCTCCAGGCCACTCGGCTCTCTTTCTAAGCAAAATTGATGTGAGAAATGCGCATCTGGTCTCGGGCAGGCGATGGGGCCCCGGGGCCTGAATCGCGAACATGCGAATCCACGAGGAAACGAAGAGAGAGAAATAGAAAAAGGAGAACAGAAAAACACTTCAAAAGCAGAGCGAGAAAGTGGAGAGCCAGAGAGACGAGGGGGAGAAAGAGAAAGAGGAAAAGCTACACAGAGAGAATGACAGAAACTGAGACAGAAACAGAGGGAGAAAAGGGGAATGGGGAGAGGGGAGAGAAGAGAGGCACGAACGAAAGAAGGAAAGAGGCGGCCGGGCAGCAGGGCCGGCGTGCGGCCGGTTCCTCCCGAGCGACATAAATCGCCCTCTCAGGATGGATGGGTCTGTAATTCGGAGCGCGGACCATGAAGGCCGGGACGAATGGACCCGGGCGGCCGCTGACAGGCGACAATAGCCGGGCCCAGCCCCCCGCGGCTCCGGGTGCGGGCGCGGCCACGGCCCTCCGCAGCCCAGAGCGCGCCGGCGCTGGCGACCATATGGTTTTTGAATTTTCTTCACAATTTGTAGACAATTTGATGGATTAGGTCCCCGCGCGCGCCTCCCCGGCACAAAGGCGGCGCAGGGACCGCGGCGCGGCGGTCACTCGGGCATCTGCGCCCGCCATGCGCACCCCGCCCCCGCCCGGCCCCCGCCCCGCGCCCGGAGCCCGGGGCCGCCCGCCCAACACGCCCATGAATCCCAATGAAGCGGCCCTGGCACCTCAGGCCGTTCCCCGCTTTGCGGCCCCGGGCCGGGCCCTGCTGGGTCCCTTCGGGCTGGGGGCGGCGGCCCCGGGGCTGAGCCCACCCGAGCTGCGGAGCCCGCGGGGCGCGCAGCTAAGCAGGCGCATCGGGGCTGAGGAGAAACGGGGCCATTTATCCGCCCGTCTAGTTAAAGCGGGTTATTTGTTTGCTTCTGTGGTCTCCCCCTCCCCTCCCCCTTCCCTCCTCCCCCTCCTTCCCCTTCTGCCTTTTATTCTTTTGTCTCTAAATGGATTTAATGAGCCTGAAAAACATGACAATTGAATATAACCAAGAAATAAAAAATAACGAGGGAGGAAGGAAGGAGGAAAAGAAAGACGGAAAGAAGGAAGGGGAAGGATTAATAAAATAAAGGGGAAAATCCATTCAATTCAGCAAATGTTTGTTGTGCGTCTTTTCTGCGCCAGGCTACGCTAGGGGCTAGGGAAATGGAAACAAATCAGATCCAGTTCCTGCCCTCAAGGAGCTCCCAGTCTAGCGGACGAGACCCGACGCACCCCAGCGCAGATAGAAGACTTGGGCCGAGGGGCAGGGAAGTGCCCTTTGCAGAGTTCGGAGAACCGACTTCGGGCTCGGAATAGTGCAGGCTTCGTGGAGGAGGTGGCTTTGGACCCAGGCCTTGAAAGACGACGAGGAATTCGTTGTTTCTAGAGGCCAGAAAGCGGGCGAGCGGGCGGAGGGACCGAACCGTTGTCGGAGGGCACGGGAGAGAAGCGAACGCGGAGCCCTGGGCTGAGCACAAGGAGGCCCGGGAGAGCGCGCGGCGCTGGGTACCACACCGTTTGGGGAGCGGATTCGAGCCGGCCCGCAGTCTTCTCGGCTGTGCTGGATTCGATGCCTCCGCCAGGCTGCCGGAGCCCCGCTGACAGCGCGTGTGGCCGTGGCGGACCGACTCGGTGCGACCGGGCAGCGCGGCGCGGGGTTAGTTTCCTGGCCCCATCGCGCAGCGAGGCGGCAGCGACCTAGAGCAAGGGCTGAGGGGCTTGTCTGGAGGACAGGAGCGAGGAGCTGGGATCCAGGGAGGCCGGGGCTCTAGCCCACCCTCTCCCAGGCAATCCCGGCTCTGCTGAGAGCGGCTACCCGCGCTCCGCCCAGGGCGCAGGGATGGCCTTGGCCGCGCTTCGGGCGCTACAGCGGGGACCTGAGACGTGAGAGGGCCTCGAATCCAAGTGCGGGCCCTGGTCTCCTAGCAGGCGCCGGCCGGGCCTGCCTCAGGTGCATGGTGTGTGCACTGCATGTGTGCGCTCCGTGGGAGCCGGTCGTGTGCATTACGTGTTTATTCTCCGAGTGCTCAGTGTACGTAAAAGTGTGGCGTGCATCGTGTGAGGGGTTGTGGGCCCTGGCCCATCCTCGGGAAGAGGTTCGTTAAGGTTTGGGACCCTCCGGGCTGCCAGCCCTGTGGCCGTAGTTACTTTACCGCCTGGGGCCGTCGCAGGCCTGCGTACTCAGGACTCTGGCCTCTCTGCAGACCCACTTTCGGTTCCCGGCTGCCCGAGGGAAGCGGCCCGGCTCTGCCTCTTCCTTCCGGGTTGGGTCGGGGCCTCGGCCCTGCTTGCCAAGTCCCGGGACGCGGGCAGATTCTGCTCTCCCGGCCGGGGACCTTGCGGCGCGCGGACAGGCTTGGCCCCGCCGCGCGATCCGGCTGGCTCGGCTTTCCCCGCTCCGCCTTCCCGGGCCTGGGGGCCGGCGGGCGGCGCCGGGTGAGGCCAGGAGGCGCAGTTCCTTATTTTACGAGGTGTCGGGCCGGTGTCAGACGCAGCTCCGATAAGTAATACTCCAGTCTGAGGGACCAGAACGTGGTAATTAATCCCAAAGACTTAAGTGTATTTTAGTTCAGGAGAAAAAAAATCACTAATTCAATCGTCCGGAAAATTGAAGTTTGATGCATGAGTCCCCCCTGAAAGGGACAGGCTGGGGCCGCGCGCCTCCCCTCCGCCCCTGCCAGTCGCCGCAGGGACCCCCTCCTCCCCACCCTTCTGAGCCTCCAGGTCCAGGGAAGTCCACTCACCCCACCCTGCATGTCTCCAGCCGCGGGAACCCAGGGCACCTTGACTTTGCTCCCTACCCCAACAACCAACCCCTCTTTCTTGTGGCCCAGAAAGCCGTTTGTGCCAAGAATACAGATGTTCCCCTAACACACACACACACACACACACACACACACACACACACACACCTGGGAAGGGGCCTAAGGGAGCACAGGAGGTGTAGGGGGAGTGACTAGATAAGGGGCCCAAAGTGGACAGGGACTGCAAGACATGTGGGAGAGGGGACCTGGAACCTGAGCAAACTGGGGTCACATGGGTCAGCAAGTCTGAAGCTGCTGTGGTAAAGTGGAGAGTACCCTGGCCAGCTTCGGATGGTGTGAGTCCGGGTTAGAACTGTGGGTGGGCAGGGCCGTGGTGGTTGGGCTGTAGAACTGTGGATGGTTGGTTTGTGTGGGAAATAGGTGCCTCCCTAGACTGTGCCCATGCTTGAGTGAGGTCTTGGGCAGAGGTTAGCAGGCCTGAGGGAGCTGGGAGCCTTATCCCAGGTGGGTCCACAGGCTGTGTCTCCCATAGATGAGTCTCCTGGGACTGGAGCAAAGGAAGGTGGTGGTCCTGGGCTTGATGCATGTATATGAGGGGGGAGCAATACTTGGAATGGAGGAAAATTCCCACCCTGAGTTTCCCTGGGGCCCTACCTCTGCACTCCCAGATCCAGGGCTGCCATTAGCAAGTCACCTTGGCTCCTCCTAACAGCTGCCAGTCCAGGGAGAAACCTTGGGGCTGAGGGTGTATGCGTGTGTGTGGGGGGGGGGGGGCAGGTTCTCCAGCATCAGCAAGGTGTGTCACGGAGTGTGTCAGGAGAGTGTGTGCAACTGAGAGCCTGGGCATGTGCAGCTGATTGATGGAAACGGAGCATGTGCATCTGGGGGTGACTGAGTGTGTGCTGCTGTGTTCGTGTAACTGATTGTTGCAAACTAGTGTGTGTGACTAGATGTGACTAAGTTTGTGCAGTGAACAGAAAAGAAGTAAAACTGTCACTGGGGTAGGTGTGAACAGTGGGTAAATGATGCTCCACCCCCTCCGGGGGTGTGTGATGTATGCAGGAAGCGGGTGTGAGAAGAGAACTCGGAGAATGAACATTGATGTGGAACTGAAGCTACAGACAACCAGAATCCTAGCTCCAAACAGCTTGACCAAGCTGGCTACTCAAATTCTCAAATTTACACTTATGGGGGGGGCAGGGTAGGAGTGGAGCACATGATTGGAAGGGAGAGGGCCTTACCAGAATAGTGAGCAGAAGGTGGGATAGAAAACTTCAGCCTGAGCTTGAGTCAACTCTGAAGGCAGTTGAGGCAGTGAATAAACACTATATAGGCACACACTCTGCTTCTTTGGTGGGGGAGGTGGTGGTGGTTTGTCCTCTGTTTGCTATTGGGTAATGGCTAGGATGCAGCCTGCCCCCTCCTACTCAGGCTGGTCCCCAGGCTGAACCTTAGTGTAATTTGCAGACCTACCTTTGGCTGTACCAATCCCAGGTTGCCTTAGAAGGCCCAGCTTTCCCCAGATAAGTTACTCCTCTCTGCAGGGGCTCCTCCCTGCCCTAAATGGGGAGGACATAAATGGCAATGTGTACATGTGTGCATGGTGGATGGTGGGTGGGTGATGCTGCCAGCAGTGTTGGGAGTGAATGAGTCCTGCCTGCTGTGGAATCTGGTATGTGTATGTGCAGGTGTGTGCAGGGATTGCTGTGCATTGGGGTGTGCACGTGGACACATGTAGGCTTCCTCATGAAGAGCTGGATGTGGCTAGTTGTTTGTGAGTGAGTGTGGATGTGGTAGGGAAGGAATATGAGTTACCTGTGAGTATCCTGGGACCTGTGCAGGTTTAGTTATCAGTATATATAGATAGAGATGAGATGAGTTGTCAAATCTGGTTGTGGTTGTGCCATCTGAATAAATGGGATGGAAGCATACCCAACTAGGCTCAAAATTCAAGGGCTCAAGTCAGAAGCAGTGGGTCCAGGGCTCTATACAGAGGGATCTAGGGCTGAGAGTCTCGTCTGCCGAGAAATAGAGGCTTCCCCACCCTTCCTCCCGATCCCCCCAGCACAGAGGCTGGGAGGGAGGGTAGGGTGGAGAATAAGTGACCCCTCCTGTGTCTCAGAGGCTGCTCAAAGTGAAGGGCCTAGGTCTCCACAGGGACTGTTCCTTCTCTCCTGATGTCTGTGATGGGGCTTATTGATCTGCTTGCCTGAGGACCCCCTGGGACCACATGCTCACGTGTAGATGAGGGATACTGCCACGGCCAATCCAGGGCACACACAACATAGACACACAGTGTCACATAGACATCCTAGAAACAATGCAAACACACAATGCAGGCACTGAGTTGCACAGACTTACAATGCAGAAACCCAAAACACACCCACAGTGACACCGACATACAGAATGCCTAGAAACAGCGCAGTCCACATGACACAGCACACCCACGGAAATATAGGTAGCCGGTAGATAGCACACACAACACTTAAACAGGTAAACCTTTGCTGTTGAACGGTTACACCATCCCCACTGTTATATACACAATACAGTCACAGTGACAGAGCCACAGCCCACAATTACCACAAGCAAATACGTGTGCTTCCAGACATTCTGTGCAACCACAGGCATGGAGAGGGAGATAGTTGGTTTAGGCGACTTTGGGGCAAAAACTGCCAATGTGCTGACGTTCTGAAAGGAGTCCAAAAGTGACAGAGGGTAGCAAATCGCAGACAAGAGTGGCAGGCAGGGAGGCTGAGGCTGTCCGGGAGAGCTCCTAGCCCTTGGCCCAGGAAAAATCCAAGTCCTCAACCACCCCAGAAATGCAATCAAAGCTGCCCGACACCCACCCGCACTGCACAATGGCTCTGGCTGGAGTCGTTATCATTTTTGTTAACTTTTTATCGACTGTTTGCTAGATGGCGTGTCAGTAAAGTGTATGATTTGAGATGAAAAATTAGGCAGATTAACCTGAGGGGAGAGCCTGATTGATTACTAAATAGGATCAATTTGAAAGTTTTAGTCCTGGCGTTTCTGCAGAGCCTCTTAATACTTCAAACTTCAATTTTACGGGCGATTGAACTAAGCATGTTTCTGACAAAATTGATATATGTATTAATTTGCTTTAACTGGTGATTAATTACTCTCCACTGAAAGAATTATATGGAGCTGTTTGCCTGCGATTTGCATATTAATCAAATTCTAGTTGATAATTCCACCGGAGGGGGGGTCAGGGGCGGGGCGTGGGTCGAGAGGGTGTGAAGGGGTGTTTGCGAGTGTGTGTATGCCAGTGTGTGCGCCCGTTTATGTGGGGGGTGGCTCCCCACCCCCTCTTTGCTCGCTCCCTGCTTAGCTGCCAGTTTAGTGCATTAAAACCAAAGATGCAGAACGAGTTTGCCCGGCTATTTGGCGGGAGCAGAAATTGCCTGTCCGGTTTTATGATCTGCTCAGCCTGAGCAGCCGGGTCCTTAATGTCCCCTGTCAAAGTGTCCGCGATTTAAAGGGAAAACGGCTCCCGCTTTAGCGCCAAGCTGGCCTGACAAGGGACGAGGCAGGGACGAGCACCCCTTTAAATAACTCCCCTTCCAGAAGGACCATGGTTTCCGGATGGCACCCCAGCTCTGGGGACCCTGGGAAACCAAGCTATGTCCTTGGAGAAGTCCTGGCTCCTGGGATGCTCTAGCCACAAAGCATCCCCCCTCAACACATACACATGGAGCCACAGACAGGCACAGCAGAGATCCAGAGTCACGGTAAGGCACTGTCACTTGAGCTGAAAGCCACCCTCTTAGACACGCGCAGACACAGCTACGCAGCAGTCACACTCCTGTTCATTTCGATCCCCATTCTGGGGCCTGTCCATAGACACACTCAGCTACCCACACGCACACCCAGACACACAGAACCCCACACAGGCAGGGAGCACACATAGACACCCAAGTCACGTCCACACGGCCTTTCAGGCGCACGTGGTCACACACACTCAGACACACGCACATTTTCAGATCCACACGCAGACCTCATCCACACATAGACCTCATCCACACACACACACCCAGGCTTGGAACCCTCTCGCATGGGGATTCGCAGCCGGTTACACCCCAAAGGTCTGCTCACATCTTCGCGGGCACACGCAGTCCCCACCGCCCCCTCCTGGTCCCCTTGCCCCGCCCGACTCTTTAAGCTAAAGAGGGCGGCGCTACTGAATCAACTTTTCCCATCTCTGGATTCAAAGGGTAGGAGTGTAATTAAAACCAGATAATTAATGAGACAATATTCCTCCAGCTACATCTTTAATGAACAAACCCCTTCAGGGCAGCCTCTTCTTCTAGGCTCATTAAAGAGAAGAAAGTTGGGCGGCTCGCAGACTTCCCGGTGCGTTAATAACCAACCCGGAGTGGGTGCATCGGCCGAGAGCGAGGGAGCCACCGCTGCGCTTCCTGGCCCTTGTCCTCCTACCACCATTCTGCACCTTGGCCCGCCCCCACCCCCACCCCCATCCCCTCTTCTCCCCCCCACCCCCCATCCCCACCTGGTCCCAATCTCTCCGGCCGCCCCCAGCGGTCCTGCCAGCCACCGTTCGGTGACTCGCTGCTCCGCCTGCCCTCTCTCTGGAGGCCTCTCACCAGCACCAGACAACCTGCGCTCGGACTTGAGCAGGCGTCAGGACTCCCAGTTTCCCTCTCTACGCTGCGCGTTCCAGCCCTCTGGCTGGCTGGGGCCGGCTCTATAGAAGGGAAATCAAGGCAAGGTAGGGGCCCGAGTCTCCCTCTGAACCTCAGTGCCCTAGCTGGGTGGCCTAGGACTGGCATTTGAGCTGCAGTCCTGGGAAAGGATGGGTTGCAGGTGGGGGTAGAGGCACTCGCTTTCCACGCGCGCTTCGTGCACTTTCAGGAACGCGCACTAGCAACCACATGCACTTGCACTCGCGCGCACGCATCTTGCATACACAGACACGCCTACTCGCTCGCGCACTCAATTTCCTGGTCGCGAAGCCTCAGGTCCCGACCATGGGGCCCCGGCAGCGGGGAGAGCCTGGCTTGGGCCTTCTCCCTCGCCGCCTGAGGTCGCCCTTGCGTCAGTCGTCTCCAGGGTGGGAACTTTTTTGCTTGGCGCGCAGCCTCCTGGGCCTGGAGCAAGCAGCTCGGCCAGATTAACTAGGAGCGGGCAGCGTATGGGGGCTCAGCGCCGGGGGAGCCCTAGTCAGACCCAGACGCGGGCGGTTGCTCTGGCAGCGGCTTTGGCGGCGGCGCCTGTGTTCGCCTGCTCTGGCTTTTAGGGATGAGTTATGTGGCAATGAGCGAAGTAAATCTGCATGCGCAAAAGATGCTAATTACTCTTAATAGCCTACCCAGACGCCCCGAGACTGGAAACCCAGAAACGTAAATCTGCTCCCGATAAATATTTTTAATTGTGAAATTTCCTGGAAAGAAGGCTTTGGTTGCGCAGGCCGAGGCATTTGGCTTTGGAGGGAGGGAAACGGCCCCCACTCAGAAAGCCGGGTCCGGAGTCAGGGCCCCGCACAGGGGCGCCAGGCGCGGGCCCAGCGACCTGAGCCCGGCTGCCCGGCGCTGGGTAAAGTTAGTGATGTATCGCATTAATTACCAGTGTGAGCTGCAAATGGTTTGAGGCCCAGGGAAAATTAATGGGAATCCAAATTCTAATTATGTAGCTGTTGTTAAAGAGTTTAACTGGATAGTCACGGAGAAAATTGGATTATGCATAGGAAATATGCAGCCGGCGCACGCGGTTCGGGGCACGGGTCCGGGGGCTCTCAGCCACACCCACCCCCGCCCTGGCACTGGAGGACACTCCTCCTCTCAGAGGAGGGAAATGACCCACCCACGCTCCAGCCTATAAAGGTTGCATGTTTTTCTAAGGTAGCGGCAGGGCTGGTCTCGGGATGGGAGGAGACCAAAGCTTGCAGAGGCGCGCTCTTGTATGCAGAGTCGGTGTGGAGGTCAGGGGTTTCTGGGTCCCTTGGTCTGGGTAAGCGTTTGTGCCCATTTCTCAGGTGATTGCCTCCGGGTCTGGGCGAGTCCATCCTGTACCTCTTTCTGGCAATATCTGGGCGCTGTGAGTTTACATTTTTTCCACTGTCAGTTTAAGGAAATAACCACCAACCGGAAGCCCAATTACACCCGAAGCCTCGTCATTCACTTTATTAAGGACCCTGGATATGTTTCCATTTTCGCAGGAAATGAGGTCTGATCAAGCAGCACTAATATCTCTGGCCTCGGGGAGGGGGAGGGGACTCTCAGAGGCGGGATCTATTCCCCCGGAGGCCTGGCAGCGAGTGGTGCTGAAGCTTCGAAAAGGGGCACCTTTGGGCAGTGGTCATCCAAACCTCCACTTATCCCAACTTCTCCCAGAACCCTGGATTCGTTTTGTCCCAGGCCACCCATTCGGCAGGCCGACACTCTCCCGTATCCCAGCGCGCTGGCCTTGGAGCCCCCGCCACGCTGGCACTGGTGGGGATGGGGAACGAGGGCCTCGGCTGTTGAGGGGACTTGCAGGCCCAAAGGGAGATCCAGCGTCCTTTCAAGCCCATAGCCCACCTACCCCATCCCAGGAGGCTGGCAACCGCTGAGGACGTTGCTAAGGGGGTAAGCGAGACTGCAGGGGAAAGCACCACCTCTCCGGTTCCCTGCAGTCTCTGAACCCAGATTTCTATATCCCCATAATGAGAACGCAACCTCTCCCTGCCACCCCCTACTTTAGTGGAGGAAGCCGGCGGGTCTGGGTCTCACCTAGAGTTCCACTCCACCAGGCCAGACCCCGTTCCGCACTGCGCGAGGCTGCCACCGCTTGATAGTTTCCAGCGCCCTTCATCGGATCTTGATTCCCTAGACTGCCGGGTGGGATTAACGCTTGCGCTCCTGGCAGCACCTGCCCTCGGCCTCTTCGGGTCTACCCTTTCCTCCACATTGGCTCCCGACTGAACGCGGAGGGCGAGTCGGGAGGGAATGAGACCTCTGGGTCAAGCCTCAGGATAAGGGGATGGTGCCGGGGGAGGATCCCACAAGTTTGGGGCGTCAGAGTGTCAGTAACTTGCAGGCCTTGGCGAGAAGCTAAACTGGGGCCCAATGGATCAGTGCAAGGAAGGCCTCAAGCAGAGGAAGGGCACGTGACTCCCAGGTGTCCTGGAGAGACAAATTTTGACCCAGGGAATGCGTCTGAGTCAGATGCATTTACAGCCCCTGCCCCTTCCCCTTCCTTCCTGGGCTGTGAGGGGGATGGAGGGCAGTTCTTCAAACGCGGCAGATTTCTCAGAGTCAAGGGGAAGCCGCTGAGGGTATCTGAAGGAAGAGCAAAGAAAGAGAGACCGAAGATACGGAGATTTCCCGCCCCGCCCCCCCGCTTCCGGTTGCGCGGGGCGGATTATGGAAGGCCCAGAGCAGGAGGTGATACACAGACCCACAAATCCTGAGAGAAAAACAGACATGGACAGACGCGGGCATGCTCTTGAATTTTTAAATTCCCATGCCGAATTTGGATTCTAATACCCAGAATTCTTCTCCCCGCGGCCTCAGAGTAAAACCTATAAATCCGGAGGTTTTATAGGTTTTAATCCGACGACAGATTCAAAGATCGAGGGTCCTCCAACCCCTCTCCAGCTCCTGGGGAAGGTCTGGGGGATTCATCCTCTGTCCCTCGCAATATGTGCCATGCCTTCGGCACCCCTTTTCTCCTCGCCCTGTCTAAGCCTCCTGGGAACTATGGCTGCCTCACAGCCCCCAGATATCAGGTTCGTCCTTCTGTTGCATTGAGGAGGATCCTTGGATTCAGCTGGCTCCTTCCAGCAGCCCTCCCTGGGTCTTCAAGCCAAATCCCTGCACTTGAGCCAGGGTCTTCAAAAAGCCTGCGCTTCTCTGAGATGCGGGCTTCGAGCGCCACCTAGTGGCATTTGTGGAGACGTGCAACAGCAGCACGCAGCACCCTTCAGCCACCCCTTTTCCCTGTACCCCACCTGGAACCCCAAAGCCCACCCACACGTAGTCCCACTCTCACACCGCAAGCCCTTACGTAAGCACGCTTCACCTCCACTTTCTGGCCCTGAGCCATTAGGAGAGGGGTGGAAGGAAGAGGCAAGGAAGAGCAGGGGTGCAGCTTGGGGGCATCTCCTTGGGACCCGCAGATGCCGGGGACGCTCTTTCAGGGATCGGAGAAGGAGTGGAGCTGAGAAAGGCGCAAGCCCGCGTCTCTGCTGGTGGGGGGCATTAAAAGGGTCCTCTTGGGGCATCTCAAGAGGCCACTGCTTCTTCTGGGTGAGTGCCTAAAGGGGGAGTTACGAGCCCCTAGTCATCCCTGTTCCTCCTCCGGCCAAGCGCTGCTCTGCAGTCTCTCGGACTTCAGAAGCAAGTTCCCAGAACCCTCCCGGCTTGCGAAGTTCAGGTCCTCGCAACCGCCTCCGCGCGGGAAAGGTTAGACAAGGGCTCCCTCTGCTGTCCATAGTTCGGTACTACTGCAGGCTGCCGCGCTGTAGGGCCGCAAAACAGGCAAGAAGCAGGGTCTGTTTCTTTGATCCTGATCTGATCTGTTGGCGGTCATCTTAGCCATACCTCTGCCTTCAGGAGGGAGGTCCCTTACCCAAACAGGCAGAAGAGGCTCCTCTGGTCTTTGTAGGTTTTCACAGGGAAGAAATGACTCAGTGCTGCTGAGTTCCACCCCTGCTGCTGGTTGTGTACTCTTTCCCTTCTGCCGCTGTGCCCGCTGCCCACCCCGCCCCTCAACTGATACAGTGTCTGGCGAGTTATAAATTTCTTCCTCTACAGTATGACTGTCAGTCCTGACAGGACAGGCTGTGTTTTCCAGGTCGTAATCTACAGATGGAAAGGTCAGGGGAAGGGTGAGTGCCAACAGGTCAGTCCATTCAGAGACTATCTAAAAAGTGGTGAGAGGTGGTGACAGTGCTGTCTGGCACTTCTAGAAGAGCCAAGATCCCTGAGTTTCCAGGTGACTGCCAGCCATTCCCTGCCAGAGAACCCCTACGAGGTCCCTCTCATGCATGACAGACGCTGACTCCCCCATATACCACCTACTTCCTCCTGCTGACCCAGGCTGCCACCATCTCCTACTGACACTGAACCCCTGACCCTGGCACAGCCACACTCACCAGAGCCCCACTCCTGAGATCTGCTCCCACCCCACTGCAGGACATTCTCCAGCCCTGTACAACTAGGAGAAGCAAGGTCAGAGTGGGCTGGAACCCTGGTCAGTTGTGGGATGAGGCAGTCTGTAAAGGTCACTCTGGGTCTGTGCCTTTGACTTTGGCACTGTCCTTAGAGAAGCGGGGGGGGGGGGGAAGTGTGTGTGTGTGTGTGTGACAGAAGGAGGGGTACAGGGCTTTGAAGGTCCCCCTGTAATGAGATCTGGAGATAACCTTTCTTTTGAGGTGATGCTCTGTGATTGTGTATAGGTCTCCCAGAGCTCTGATCCAGGCCCCTCCTGCTCACCTAGACACAGATCAAAGTAAGCCACAAATAGTGGGAATTTCCAGTTACTCTAAGTAGCCCAGGAAAATGAGACTCCTTAAATGCAGGCCTTAGATGGCGAAAGTGATGGGGGTGGGGGGGGTGGGGGGTGCTTCTGCCCTTCTCCATTCTTATCCTTTCTCTCTTGGGGTCTTCAGTAGTTTCCCATGAGGGAGCAAGGTGCTTCCTCCCCTCTCCAGTGTGGACATGTGGGGGGCCTTAGAATCACTGCACTTTGAACCAGGTCTAGGAGGAGAAGGCAGCAGGGGAGCTGTGGCTGATGTGCCTGGCGGTATGCCAATCTGAGCTTGAGAATATGCAGATTTGAGGGCTGTACTCCAGAACCACTGAAATGGAATCCCTGGGAACCAGCCTGAGAATCTTCCCTGTGGCGTGGGAGCCCCTCCCTCTTTACCCCATCATGGATTCTTATGGGCACTCGTTTGTGAGAAGTACGGAACCTTCCCGCTTCCCATACACGCCCCACTCCCCTCAATGGCTTACAGCTGAGGAAATCATGCCTGTCATTAGGGATCAGACATCCAGGGTTTAAGCCTGTAACTTCCTAGCTATGGGACTTTGACAAGTCACTTCATCTCTCTGAGCCTCAGTTTCTCCATCTGTGAATTGGCGACAGTAATCCCTGCCTCAGAGGGCTGCATCGAGGGCCAGATGAGCCTAGTATTCCCAAAAGAGCTTTGTAAAAGGCACATTTCAGTACAAATGCTGGTTATTATTCATGAACTTCAGCACTGGATGTAAGATGTTAAGTTCAGGGGGACCCCCCTCCTTTGGAGATTTCTCCTCCTTGTGGGCACGTGAGGGCATCTCACTTGCAGTGCCCCAGAGTCTCCACACTGCTCCCACATTTTCTTCCCAGCCCACCTCTCCCAGGGAAGAAATGTAACTGATCTCTGTGGGAAAACAAAGGAGAAAACAGCCATGACCTTACCCTTCACATGAAGGGGCTTACCTAGCGTCAGTTTCCAATATTAACAAAGTGGCTGTGGGTTAAGTTCATCTGGCAGGGGTGAGGGGGTTGGGGGGTGGAGGAGAACTTGTTATAAAAAAAAAAAAACACAGGAAGCTGAGCCTGGATCTGGAGTTTGCTGGGAGGGGGGAGGGGGAGGGGGCTGGCTTGTGCATTTCTATCCTGCTCTCCAGGCAATTGGGATTCCTTTGTCACCGGGTGAGACCCACTGCCCTAGACTATCCAGTGCTGTTGGTCATAAGCAGGCAGTGAGGCCCTACGGGAAAAGCTCCCCCGGAGACTGCCTGTCTCTGGTTTCCTTCCAGGGCAGATGCTGGGATTGGGGCAGGGAGTAGTGACCTGGGTGGACAATGGCGACAATAACCTAGGATGACACTGACCTAGAACGACAGGAGGCAGGTCTGATGGAAAGAGCAGGGCTTTGAGGTGTGGGACAGGGGTCTCACCCATGCTAGCCTTGTGGTCTGGGCCTTGACCTGTCTAAAGCCAGTTTCTTCATCTGTAAAGTGGGGGTGACACTCAGACCTGCTGCACTCCAGAGTGGTCATGAGTAGCCACTATGTCCAGAGAGGGGGTGAAAAGAGGGACTTCCCTCGTGGTCCAGTGGTTAAGAATCCATCTTGCAACGCAGGGGATGCCAGCTCAGGGAACTAGAATCCCACATGCCGCAGGGCAGCTAAGCCCACACACTGCAACTACAGAGCCCAGACACTCTGGAGCCCGCAGGCCACAGCTGGAGAGAAGCCCATGCACGGCAATGAAGAGCCCGTGCGTCGCAACTAAGACCCGACACAGCCAGAAAAAAAAAAAAAAAAGCATCCTGTTCTGAAACTTACTTTTTTTTTTCCAATTAACAGATCCTGGATATCTTTCCATGCCTAGATTCTGTGGTGGTAGCTTGTAAACTGTAAACTGCAAAACTGTTGAAATGTTGGTTGATTTAAGTAACAGACAAAACAGTACCCTTTGGGGAAGGTTCAGGGATTGTGTCCTCATTGCGGTGTAGTGTGGGTGTGCCCACGTCTTTGAGATGATAAGTTGGAGGGAAGGGAGGGTTAGTGAGCACGTGTGGGTGCTTCAGGAGCTGTTCAGGAGCTGGTGACCCAAGTAGGATGGAGACTTTACTGATTCTTAATAGTCTGAAGCCTGGAATGAAAAGGAAGGGACTCAATTTGGAGTCTTCAGCCCCTAGAGAGCCGCCCTCAACTGCCTCCTAGGAGTCTGCCTCCTTGGCAACTGGGCATCGAGGGGCTTATTCTTGGGCCTTAGGCAATGGGGAGACCCACAGTCACCTCTGGGATGTCACAGAAGGTGTATTAAGGGATATGTAAGCTATAACAAAGAGGCCCCGAAATACAGAGGCTAAATGGGATAGATGTCTATTCTCCCTCACATAATAGTCTATATGCTGTCACAATTAAGAGCAGATTCTGGAACTAGGTTGCCTGGGCTCAAATCCTGGCCTTTGTGACCTTACAGAAGTTACTCAACCTCTCTGTGTCTCAGGTTCTTCACCTGTAAAGTTGGGATGATAATAGTTAATGACAGTAATTCTACCTCATAGGGTTTTTGTGAAGATTAAATGAATTAAGTCCCTCCAAAAATTCTTTATTGAGCACCTACTATGTATCAGTCACTGTTTGAGGCCCATGGTGGCTCCCATCAGTGGGCTCAAATTGGCTGCTCTAGCTCCTGCCATCATATCTGCCTCCCAGTCAGTAGGAAGAACAAAAGGATTAAGGAGCACATACCCATTTCTTTTAAGGTCATAACTTAAAAAGTGGCCTACAGCTGACCTCTTCACAACCATCAGTCAGAATTCAGTTGCCCAGACTCACCTCAGCTGCAAGGACGTTGTGGAGTATCATCTTCAGCTGTGGGACCATGTGCCAGCTAAAACTCAAGTATACTGAAGAAAGAAGGGGATCGTGGACATTGGTAGAAAACTAGCATTTTCTTCTCTGCTCCTGGGGGGAGCCACATCTTCCTCACATACAACCCCTGAGGAAGACAGTGACAGAGCGATGAGTGAGAGGGAGCCCGAGGGAAAAAAGCAGTAAAGAGATCACTTAAGGAGGAAGGTCCTTGAGGGAATTCCCTGGCAGTCCAGTGGTTAGGACTCAACACTTTCACCACCCGGGGCCCGGGTTCAATCCCTGGTTGGGGTAGTAAGATCCTGCAAGCAAAGAAGGAAAGTCCTTGAGACAGTGATAAGGAGATGGGAGGGTAGAAACCAAGACCCAGAGCCACCAGTTTGTGGCCAGGATCTGGGTTCAGGGAGGTGTCCTGGGGATCGGGGAGCATTTTCATGCATTTGGATCTTTCTGTTTATTTCCTTCTAATCCCTCTGGGTTCTGAGTAAAGGTCTGTGGACTTCTGTGCTGGGAAAAAGGCTGCATTATTTTTTGGTGCTAGCCTGAGCCTAAGAAGAGGAAGACCCAAAATATATCATGCTGGAGGATGCTTGGGGGTCCTGGGCAGTGGGAATAGAATCAGCCACAGGCCAGAAAGAAGTGGCCCAGGGTTTCCACACTAATGGGACAATGCACTGAGATTCCCGAGGGTGCCAGGAGAAGCAGCTAACAGGCTGCCCTGGCTGGGCAGCTCTGCACCCTGACCTTCGGGATGGTGTGAAGAGTGGCTGTGGGTGACCACCGATGGAGTTGGGGACTTGAAGGCATAGGGACAGTGTGATGACACTTGAAAACTAGGGGCTTTTGTCATCCCCACCACCATAGCCTTTTGTGTGGCTGTGTCCTCCCTGTATCCCTAAGCTTACAGGAGCCTCTAGACCTGGCATTCTTAACCCGTGCCTGGAATCCCCTGCAGTTGTGCTTAAGTGTGTTTTTCTCGGTGGTGATGCATTATGTGCTGTTATCAGATTCCTAAAGGGTCTGTGAGCCAGCAGAAGTCAACAGCCTCGATTTCTTTCTCTATTCCTTGTATCTGCTGTGAGGCAAGCACCTTGATGTGATGTTGAAACTCCTGTGACTGTGCATATAAATGTGTTTGTACGCATTAACTCTGAGGATGAGCAGGAACTCCATAGCCCTTGTCCCTGGAAGGACAGCTGTCAGGATGTGGCTGAGGTGTTGGCCGAAGCTCCACCGCCAGAGGAAGGGGAGGTAACAGCCAGGGAGAAGTGCGGCTGCGGGGAGGGTGTGCCACACTGCCACCAGCAGCAGGGCCCCTGGAGGAAGAGGGGCAGCCCAGGGCTGCAGTTTTCTCTCTTCTGTGGACCCGGCCAGAGAAGGAGGTCAGAGGGAGGGAGCATAGCAGGTGGAGAAGGACAAATGGGGACTGGGCAAGGAGAGGTGAGACCCACCTTTTCCTTTCCTTCATCTCTAACCTTCTCTAAACCTGGATTCCACAAGACTGGAGATTTTAGATAGCAAATTCTTTGGAAGCACATGGTAGGCTTTTGACATTTATCTGTTGAATGAATGATTGAATAAATAAAGCAAAAATAGCTTCATGAGGGTACAGCCATGTTAATACCAAAACAGGGAAACAGTCTCTTTTTTTAAATAAATTTATTTATGTATGTATTTATCAGCTGTGTTGGGTCTTCGTTGCTGCATAGGCACTTTCTCTAGTTGTGGCGGGCGGGGGCTCCTCTTTGTTGCAGCGCACAGGCTTCTCATTGCGGTGGCTTCTCTTGTTGCAGAACATGGGCACTAGGCCCGAGGGCTTTAGTACTTGCAGCACATGGGCTCAATAGTTGTGGCTCACAGGCTTTGTTGCTCCGTGGCATGTGGGATCTTCCTGGAGCAGGGATCGAACCTGTGTCCCCTGCAGTGGCAGGTGGATTCTTAACCACTGCGCCTCCTAGGAAGTCCCAAAAAACAGTCTTTGTAATACAGTCACCTGAAGCTCTTTTGGCAGGGTCTCAGTCATTCCAACAAGGACTTGCACTGTGTGCCGAGACCCTCACATTGAATCCCCAGAACAATCTAGAGACACAGGCACTGGGAGTTAGGATGCCCATTGTGCAGATGGGGATGTGAGGCTGGGGGCTAAGGCACTGCCCAGTGTGGCAGTTTACAGGCAATCAGAACTGGACCTGCTTCCTGACTCTGCAGAGTCTGTGCTCTGCTTCTGCTCACTGGGCCACTGTAGGAGCCCGCACCTCTACTCAGGCCCTGGTGAGCTTGGGAACCGTGTCTTCAGGTGGCAGCTTCCCTTTCAGCATCTCTTCCCCTCCTCTCAGGTGAGCGGTGATGTCTCTCTCTCCAGTCTCTTGCAACTCAAAGTGTAGTCCTGGGACCAACAGCATCAGCATCACCTGGGAGCCAGTTAGAAAAGCAGCAGCTTGGCCTCACCCAGACCTGCTGAGTCAGAATCTGCATTTTAACAGGATTTCCCTGAGTGATTTGTGTGACCTTTGGATTTGGAGAAGTTCAGCTCTAGATCTCTCTGCCATCCACAGGTAAGGGAAACCTTGCTAACCTTATTTGTAGGAAGCCACTTCCTCAGGGATGCTGGGGGCAGGGATGCCTGTTTCATTTAAGACCTGCAGCATCTCTGGTCCTACTTCAGATTTCCTAGGACGTATTCCTTTGAAACCTTCCCTCTCCTTCCAACCAGAAAGCCAGATTCTCCTGTCCTCCCTCCCCACCACGATCCCTGCATTACCTTAAAACAAAACAAAACAAAAAACACTTGAAATCCCAGAATAGTTTTCCCCCTCCCCCCACACCTCACGTGGCATGCAGAATCTTAGTTCCCCGACCAGGAATCAAACCCACACTGCTTGCAGTGGAAACGTGGAGTGTTAACCCCTGGACCACCAGGGAAGTCCCCAGAAGAGTTTCAAATGTACAGAAAAGTTACAAAGGTATACAGAGGTCCCGTATACCCCTCACCCAGCACCCCCAATTGTTAATGTCTTATATTACCATGGTGTACTTGTCCCAGCTAAGCAAACGATATTGGTGCATTACTACTAACTAAACTCCACGTTATTTGATGTCACTAGATTTTCCGCTAACGTCCTTTTTTCTGTTGCAGGATTCCATCCAGGATACCTGGTTACATTTAGTGGTCATGTCTTCTTAATCTCTTCTGGTCTGTGACAGCTTCTCATGCTTTCCTTGCTTTTTGAATGCCCCTAACAGTTTGGAGGAGTACTGGTCAGGTATTTTGTAGACTGTCTCTCAATGCCAGTTTGCCTGGTGGTTTTCTCATAGTTAGACCAGGGCTATGGGTTTCAGGAAGAAGACCACAGAGGTGAAGTGCCCTCCTCATCACATCACATCACATCACATCACATCAATCACATCACATCAATCACATCACATCATCACATCACATCATCACATCACATCACAATCACATCGGGGGACATGTAATCAACATGACTCATCATCAGTGATGTTAAACCTGATCACCTGGCTGAGGTCCTGCCTCACCTACCCTTCCCTTTCTTCTTTCCCCAAGTCTCTATCGTTTCCTTCCTGGTAGTGTGTCATGATTTTAGTAGTTAATGATATGTTTGTGCCACAGCATCTCCCCCACCACTTCTCCGGGGCATTCCTCCCTGTGCCACTTAGGTTGTTGCTCTGATGCTTTTATTACTGATGAGGTGTCCTGTTGGAAAACATCCTCTGCCAGCAGAAGCGCTGATGCAGTCATGTGTCTTCTGCCAGCATGAAGCCTAAAAGCTAAATGGAAGCTGTCCACGGGGGCCTGGAGGCAAACAGGACGCAGGGCCTTGAACAAGCCAAGGTATGCTCCAAATGATTTAGGAAAGTGTGTCCTACTCAAGTTGAAGGAGAAAATTAGAGTTAGATTGGAAAGTGATGGGGAACGGGGCAATACTGGATAAGGGAGGGAGATATCTAGACACACCTGAGTGTTTGCAATTCTTTATATTTTATTCTAAAGTCTGAATTATCCCTTTCAGTCATATTAGGCTGTAATTATGGCTTTTGCTGTGACACAAGCCAGTCCTATTTTCATTTTATAAGAGCAACATTGGATGGGAAACATCCTGCCGCTCTTCCCACTCTGAGACTTCAGTCTGCCTGTGCTCCATCAGGCAGCCCCGATCCCCACCCTAGATCCAGGGCTTCCTGTTGCCAAGTAACTGTGGAAGAGGGAGATGTTAAAGACGTACTCCAGGGGCTCCACCAAGCAGGCCAGGTGCTCAGGAAAGAAAACTCTGGCCTCCGGATGGAACTGATATCTTTTAGAGTCCTAAGTGCAGGGGTGGCAGAGGTGCCCAAGATTCATGCTGACCTGCCTCCGCCCCTGCAGCCCTAGTGAAATTGGTAGAATCACGTTCAACTTCCAGAGTTCTCTATTCAGTGCTAAGTCTGTATAGTTCCAGGATTGTCCAGAGATGGTGAAACATTGGTACTTGTCCTTCCTGAAAAGGCACGTTATGAACAACAGTCATGTACATGCCAGGTAGGAGTCTGCCCTTGGAAGGTTCTGTAGGATTCTTAGCCACCCTACCCAGGATGCATGATGGGTCCAGAGAAGATGCCACTGGCCAGCTCTCCTTTGGGGGTAGTTGTGGGTAGGGGGAGGGAGGGACAGTCAGCTGCCACCACCATGAATGCTGGTTGCTCACAGGAGGTGGATTGAGAAAGAATGTTCTCTGCCCTCATTTAGGAAGAACTGGCCCTTTGATTCAGCTGGTCACACCCTTGAGCTATATACCTTGATAGGGAGAGGTGAGGGGTAAACAGGCCTCCAAGGCTATCAGCAGCTGTTTTAGTCAACTCTGTTTGGTGGTGATGAGTGGAAAGCCACCCAAAGCAGCTTGATATAACACAGCTATAGAGGACTCCTCTTTGAGCCTTCCCTGGAGGCAGGCTGCAGAAGCTGGGGTACAATGTGACCCCACTCCACCAGATGTGGCTGATTGGAGCAGAGGTGGATATCGACCCAGACTGGGCCTGCCAGAGCCTTCCTCCTCATTCAGACAAGGGCCAGAGGGTGATCCAGACATCTCTGTGGCCACTTGAATGTGCACCCTACCGGGCTGTGAAGTAGCCATGCTTAGCTCATGCACATGGAGAATTAAAGGAAGTTGGTCTCAAGTAAGATGCTTGAGACCACAGGACCGTGAGATGCCGAGACCAGCTCGGCGACTCGAGGTGAGTGACGGGTGCCGCAAGCTTGAAGAAGACACAGACACAGACTGAAGAGAAAAGTGGGACCGGGGGGCTCAAGACCTCTCGGATCAAGAGCCCCGCTGACTCATCCCAGGCTGCTTTTATTGAGTTCGTGGGCTAACATTCTCAGGTTACACTCATAAACAATCAAGGGCCTCACATGACTGAGGCAATTATCTTTGTTTACTTCCTGGGTCCGAGTTGAGCAGGTGTGGATTTGAGCTGGGGGTGGAGAGCAAAACAGCCCTGGGGGCAGGAGACCTCTCTCAGATATTGGGGGTCTGTGCCCCACCCGTGTTGGCCCCTCTGCGACTGTGCCTGTCTTAGGTTGTTCCTCCCTTGAGGAATCTTACCCGTCTCTGGCTAACCAGTCATCCTCCAGGGCCAAACACGGTGATATAAGGAAGGCTCTATGTACCACCCCTGTTGGCCCCTCTGCGGCTGTGCCTGTCTTAGGTTGTTCCTCCTCTGAGGAATCTTACCCGTCTTTGGCTAACCAGCCATCCCTCAGGACCAAACAGGGTGATATTAGTCTCCACGCCCCACACCCTCAGCTCCTCCACTGCTCAAGAATCCCATCGCTCGGCCCACATCAAAAAGGTTCCTGAATGTCTTCCCACATCTCCCCCTTTTTGTTTTCGTAGGAGAAGATAAGCCTATTCGAGTTATTTCTTTTTCCGTCAATCCTTGGAGCATTCCTCCTGTGCACCTGAGAACTTAAACATAGAATAATTAAAAGACAACAAAAAGTATCAAAATGCTTAGGAGACTGCTATTCATGCCTTTTATCCAATCCAATGGATGCAATGCTTTTAATCCATCAGCTATACTTTGTAAAGTAGCAAATTTGGTGTAGAGACTGCAAAAATCATATTGCATGCCAGTTATTTTAGTTTGTAATTGTTGTATGTCCAGTGTGACACCATCCGCTCCATATCCCAGCAGATGTGTCACTGGCATCATGGCCATTCCAGATTTGTAATGTTCTTAAACTTAAGGGAAGTTTCCATATTTTTGTTTGAGCTCTGCCATTCTCTAATTGAGGCCAAGGAAGTATTAATCCAATCCTAAGCCATAAGATGGGATAGGGCGAGTGCATGGCAATATTGGTATATGCCATCACAACCTTTTACAGGGATTGCAGGAGGAGGAGTTTTGGTGTAAACCATTAGAGACTGCATACCCCTTAGGGGACCAGTTTCATACTGTTCCATAGGAACCATTAAGTAGTATTACACCCTCCGTCCCACGGCAAAAATCCCAAAGAATCTGATCTTGTCTGTCAGCCCATATCCGTTTTATTTTACACAAAGGTCTATCAGGGATGGCATAATTAGTAAACTTAGTCTCCAAAGCTCAAACCTGAAAACAAATGTACAAAGTTCATCTCCGGAGATTCTACATCCCATTCAAGATGGCGTTTCTTTGGAACGCTCATGATATGGCTTAATTCTCCGAGATGGAATCCACACAGGTTCCAGGCCTTGTCCTGGTGACACACAAGCAAACCCTCTTCCCCATGTGATTAACCTTCCTGATGACCAGATATTAGTCAATGGGTCCTGCCACCATATCAGAAAAATTATAGAAGCATCTGGTATAGGAATCCATTGAGTTCTCTTAAGAAACTGCAAAATGGGATTTTTCGGATAGTGATTATCAATTTTCCCAATATAATCAGCAAAGGCAATTTGCCAACTTACACAATTTTGGAAACAAGCCTGAATTTCTTTTGTAGTTAAATTAATAATTATATGTGAAGGGTCAGTTCCAATTAAATGCTTACTTCAAGTTCTTCCCTTCAGAACCAACTGAGTTAATAATTCTAAATAAGGTGACAAGGATTTTACCATAGTATTTGCTAAAAACAACCATTCCACAATTCCTTCATTTTGCATTAATATCCCCGTAGGTGAATGAGGAGAAGGTAATATAATTAATTGTAATGGCTGATTAACAGTTACTCTCTGTAATTGAGAAGAATGAATTTTATTTTCTACAAGTTTTAGTTCCTCTAAAGCAGCTGATGTTAAAGTTCTTGGACTATTTAATTTTGAATCTCCTTTTAACAAAGCAAATAGGTTAGACAATGCATAGGTGGGGATCCCTATGCATGGGCGAAGCCAATTAATATCTCCTAGGAGTTTTTGCAAATCATTAAGAGTTTGGATTTGATCTGACCTCAGTTCCACCTTTTGTGGTCTAATAGTTGTTCTATCAACTATTGTGCCCAAATATTGATATGGGCTATGCATCTGTACTTTTTCTGGAGCTATTTTAAGTCCTGCTCTATCAAGGCAAAGCTGCATGCTAATATATGCAGAAGTAAGTAAATCTTGATTAGGAGCAGCATATAAGATATCATCCATGTAATGGATAACAATTAGGAAATTCTAGTCGTACTGGTTCAAGGGCTTTAGCAACAAAATTCTGGCAAATAGTAGGGCTATTCAACATGCCTTGAGGTAACACCTTCCATTGAAACCTTTTTCGATGTTCTTTATTATTTAGTGCAGGCACAGAAAAAGCAAATTTTTCTTTATCCTTGGGATGTAATGGAATGGTGAAAAAGCAGTCTTTCAGATCAATAACTATTAAAGGCCAATTAGCAGGGATCATATTAGGTGATGGGAGGCCTGGTTGTAAGGCCCCCATTGGTTGTATAACTGCATTGACTGCTCTGAGATCTGTTAATAAACGCCATTTACCAGTTTTTTTCTTTATTGGAAATACTGGAGAGTTCCATGGGCTAAAAGATTCTTCAATATGTCCTTTTTCTAACTGTTCAGTCACTAATTCTGTTAGAGCTTCTAACTTTTCTATGGTTAAAGGCCACTGCTCAACCCATACAGGTGTATCAGTTTTCCAGGTCAATGGGATTGGTGCTGGGGGAAGCAGTAAGCTTTTACGAACAGTGGCCACTAGTGAAAAGACTGATATCCAAGACCTTCTCTATTTGCATTACCTTCAGCTGGAATGGGAAATAGTTTCCCTTGATGATATTTACCAAGACCTAACCCTGGCTGATATCCTTGATTTATTAGCATTTCTTGACTTTGCATACTATAAGTATCTATCGTTGGAATGTGGATTTCAGCCTTCCATTGTTGCAATAAATCCCTTCCCCATAAATTAATGGGAAGGTCTGCTATATAGGGTTGTAAGTGGGCTGGCTGCCCATCTGGGCCAATACAAGGCAATATTTTAGCACTTTGCTGCAAGCCATGAGCTCTACCTAAACCTACCCCTGTAATGTCTGCAGGACAAGTAGGCCAACGAAAAGGCCAATGATTACTGCTTATAATTGAAACATTAGCACCTGTGTCTATTAATCCTCTAAAAGCTTTTCCATTTATAGTCACTGAGCACGTTGGGCGTGTTTCTAAAATTTTTTCAGAGAGGAAAACTCCAGCCTCTCCTGTGCTTCCAAAGCCTTTCGTTCCCCTTACTTTTGTACTATTGCCAATCTTATAATATGGCAGAATAAGCAATTGTGCTATTCTATCACCTGGATGGGCTTTCCATGGAACCGAAGTTGATATCATCACTTTAACTTCTCCAGTATAATCATTATCAATCACTTCAGTATGAATTCTAATTCCTTTTTGTTTTTCAGTTTCGTTTGGCACCGCACATGCCCATCGGTCCTCTGACGGACCAGCTTCTTCATCAAAGCTATCATCTGAGCCTTCAGGAGCCCATAGAGGCTCTAATAGAGGCTTTAATACTGACTTAATCAGAGACCACATTTGACCAAACAGAACCTGGTACGGGAGTCCCTTTAGAATGCAGTTTTTTAAGTTTGCTCCCAACCTTATCCCCAAGTACATAAACCCAGTGTTAGCCTAAAGAAGGAAACTATATATAATATTCTCAACTATTTACAGAATTTCTAACAATCGACCTTCACTTGCTTTTTACAAGACCTTCACTTGCTTTTTACTCCACCTGCCCTTAGGAGCTGCCGTAACAGGCATACATCTGGTCAATATTAATCTAAACTTTATTTCCCATATTTTACCCCGAACACAAACTACCCAAGAGATTTACTTACTGGCAGGATTTTTTCAGAGGCCTCTTACTCTCCTCTTGGGGGCTTCACGGCACTTCCCAATTCTTTACTTTTGTCAATTTCACTTTCCGTGAACCTTCGTCACTCAAGCCTTTCGAGCCCCATGTTGGGCGCCACTTGCCGAGACCAGCTCGGCGACTCGAGGTGAGTGACGGGTGCCGCAAGCTTGAAGAAGACACAGACACAGACTGAAGAGAAAAGTGGGACCGGGGGGCTCAAGACCTCTCGGATCAAGAGCCCCGCTGACTCATCCCAGGCTGCTTTTATTGAGTTCGTGGGCTAACATTCTCAGGTTACACTCATAAACAATCAAGGGCCTCACATGACTGAGGCAATTATCTTTGTTTACTTCCTGGGTCCCAGTTGAGCAGGTGTGGATTTGAGCTGGGGGTGGAGAGCAAAACAGCCCTGGGGGCAGGAGACCTCTCTCAGATATTGGGGGTCTGTGCCCCACCCGTGTTGGCCCCTCTGCGACTGTGCCTGTCTTAGGTTGTTCCTCCCTTGAGGAATCTTACCCGTCTCTGGCTAACCAGTCATCCTCCAGGGCCAAACACGGTGATATAAGGAAGGCTCTATGTACCACCCCTGTTGGCCCCTCTGCGGCTGTGCCTGTCTTAGGTTGTTCCTCCTCTGAGGAATCTTACCCGTCTTTGGCTAACCAGCCATCCCTCAGGACCAAACAGGGTGATATTAGTCTCCACGCCCCACACCCTCAGCTCCTCCACTGCTCAAGAATCCCATCGCTTGGCCCACATCAAAAAGGTTCCTGAATGTCTTCCCACAGTGAGAGAGAAGGGCTGCCTGGCTTCTGGGCCCTCCTGGGGTCAGGGGTGCCACCTGTCCCTGGGTTCCAGGAGACACCTATCCTTATTATAACTACCCTTTTTGCCTAAGTTAGCCTGGGTGGGTTTCTGTCACTTAGACCCAAAAAAGGCTAAGACAGGGGGTATCATAGGAATTCAGAGAATATCACAGAAAGGAAAGGCAGGAAGCACACTGGGGCTCAGGAATTGGAAAAATCATGTCAGTGTGTCCATCTGTTTTTTTTTTTTCATGCTTCTATTTATCTCAACAGACCAGTTTTCTTTTTTGCTTCCATCAATGAATCTCAAACTAAATTGTTGCCCTAGTCCTGAATCTATACAACCTTTCAGTTTTAGCCATAAGACTGCAATCTCTGCATGTAGTTACAATATGAGAGAGAGAGATTCTGCTTAGCCTGGGGGACAAGGAGTCTCACACTGTGTATTAATCAGGGACACTTGCCTGCCTGCCTGCCTGCCTGCCTGCCTTCCTTCCTTCCTTCCTTCCTTCCCTCCTTCTTTCCTTCTCTCTCTCTCTCTTTTTTTTTTTCTAAAGAAGAGACAGAAGTCCGACCCTAAGTAGCCCAAGAAGAAAAGTGGGAATAGGTTAGTTCATGTAACTGATATGAACAGACTGGAAAGGAGTTCAAAGACAACTGGATCAAGAAACGCCAACAAGGTCACTGGGGCTCCAGTCCTCTCTGTGCTGGCCTCACTGCCTCACACTGGACCTTCATGTGGGATATGGGAAGGCTGACAACTCTAGGCTTATATCACCCAGAGTAAATAAAGTGATCCCAGATTCTAAAAAGGCCTCTATCTTGTTACCTGTATGCAAAATCCCAGTTAAGGAGCTATTGACCCTGTGTAAATCACACTCCCTTTGCTTGATCACTGTAGCCAGGAGGACAAGGGTAGTGTGATGGCAGCCTCTCAGTGCCCACATGGAAGGGAGCAGGCTTCCTTAAAGAACAGAGCTGGTTGGGAGGGTCCATTGGGCATGGCCTGCAGTGTGACACCCTCCCACCCCACGCACCCTTTGAGGGGCCAGGGATGTGGCAGATAAGCAGCAGGGAAGCTGGGTGAGAAAGATGGTAGTAATGGCTCCACGTCCTCCTCTTCTGCCTTCCTTCCTCTTCCAGCTCTCCCTCAGAGCGCTTTCTTTGTAGATCTGACTCATTCTGCCAACAGCCCTTTGGTTTCCTATGTTCTTGTTCTCCCTGGAACTTTAGTCTCCTCCTGTGACTTATTCTGCCTGGGCTCAGCCCACTGGCTCTTGGACCCTTGCTTACACTCTGGGGGAGGATTCTGGAAGCAGGGCTCTGAGCAAGAGCCTGTAACTCTCCCCATGGGTTATATTGCCAACTGGGGCTGCAGACCTGGGCTCACAGGGGCCACTGGGGCAAGAGGAGGTCAATTTATGGAGGAAATGTTTGTACCTGGTGCAGCATCACTGGCCCAGGCGTCAGGCTTGGAGGATCCCAGGCTGAGCTGACTTCTGTCCCAGGGAGGGTCTTAAGAGTAACTAGCCCTTCTGGCAGCAATTATAAGCACCTCTCTGTGTTGATTTCTGTCATCCCCAGGTCTTAAGCAAAGTTTTGTCAAATGCTAACAATAACAGAAAGACATTAAAGGTCAGAGGCCTGCAGGCAAACCCTGCCTTCAAAACCGAGACATGGGGAGACATCCGGATTACTTCACAACTCCAGTCGTCTCTCAAACAAGTCTGTTCAGACGTCTTTAACTATGCATTTTAGCACTTCTCTCTGCCAGAGTGTTGACACTCGGGCTGGCTTTCCCAGGGCTGAGTGATGCCTTGGCGGTTGTGTGTCGCCCCTTCCTGGTACTTAGAGGCGCAGGCATTGCCAAGAGGCAGGAGGGTGAGTCAGAGCAGCATTCCTGCTTCTCAATCAGTATCTTTTCTGTTGGCAAATCGCTCAACACAAACCACTTAATACACATGGACAAATCTGTCCAGACTCTCAAAAGATACATTTCTTGAGGGTGAGGAAAGAGGAAGGACTGTCTTCCTCATACCCTTCGGCCACCTCCTCCTATTCCCCGCCTCTCAGCTCTGGCAGGGAAGATTCTGAGAGTGGATACAAAGGTGGAGCTTGGGGACTGCAGTGAAGCCAGATGATGGGTGAGGACCGTGAAGTGACCCTGAGTCTCACTGGGAGCCTGGGGTTGTGCCGCCTTTGGGACCCACTGTCCCGCAAAAGTATGAACTAGCATCTAACAAGGTCTAAATCAGTGCCAGGCTGTTAATCAGTAACACTCTTTTAACAACCTTTTTATTTGGCAAAACCTTAAACCTACAGAAAAGTTAAAAGAATAGTATAATAAACTCCCAAATGACCTTTACCAAGATTCACTGATAACTAGTATTTTGCTACATTGGCTTTATTCTCCCTCTCTTTCTCTTACACACACACACACACAGGTAATTATTTTAGTATTATTTTTTTTCTGAACTATTTGAGGATAAGTTACAAACATCATATCCCTAAATACTTCAGCAGCACTTATCTCTTAAAAACAAAGATATTTTCTTACATATCCTTAGGACAACTATTAAACTAAGGAAATGTGATTGATACACACTATTATCTAATATATGGTCCATATTCAAATTTTGCCCTTTGTCCCATACTGTCTTTTATAGCATTTTTTTTTCTGATGCAAGATCCAATCCAGAATTACATATTGTGGTTAGTTGTCATGTCTCTTTAGTCTCCTTTAGTCTGCAGACATTCTTTTCATCTCTTTTGCCTTTTATAATATTGACTTTTTAAAGAGTTTGGATATCTGACAGCTTTCTCATGGTTAGATTCGGTTTGTGCATCTGGACAGGGATGCTGCATGAGTGATGCTGGGTCCTCCTTGGTGCATCCATCATGAAGCACAGGATGGGGAGTTCCCTGGTGGCCTAGTGGCTAGGATTCCAGACTTTCACTGCCATGGTCTGGGTTCAATCCCTAGTCAGGGAACTGAGATCCCACGAGCTGTGCGGCACAGCCAGAAACAAAAACAAAAACAAAACCACAAAACAACAAAGAGAAAGAGGCACAGGGGACTTCCTAGGTGGCGCAGTGGTTAAGAATCTGCCTGCCAGTACAGGGGACATGGGTTCGAGCCCTGGTCTGGGAAGATCCCACATGCCACGGAGCAACTAAGCCCATGCACCACAACTACTGAGCCCGTGTGCCGCAACTACTGAAGCTCGAACGCCTGAGAGTCCATGCTCCGCAACAAGAAAAGCCACTGCAGTGAGGAGCCCGCAACCACAATGAAGAGTAGTCCCCGCTCACTGCAACTAGAGAAAGCCTGTGTGCAGCAACGAAGACCAACGCAGCCAATAAATTAATTAATTAATTAAAAAAAAAAGAGGCACAGGATGTCATTCGGTTCTGTTATTGGTGACGTTAACTTTGGTCACTAGGTTAATTGTGGTCCCTGCCAGATCTATCATTTGTAAAGTGTACTTTTTGCGCTTTGAAATTAATAAGTGCTCTGTGCAGAGATATTTTGAGACTGTCTTTTCTCCCCTTAAACTCTTGCCCAACAGTTTTAGCATCTATTGATGATTTTTTCCTGGATCAACAACTACTATGACAGTTGTGAAATGGAGTTGACTCTTTATAACATCTAGATTCAGCTGCTATTTATTACCTCATTTTACAGATTAAACCATTGAGGCTCCGAAGGTCAAGTAACTTGTCCCAGGCCACAAAGCAGGGAGATTCAGATTCAGGCCTGTCTGACTGCAGAGCCTGTGCTTTGGTCCTTCTTCTGTCCTGCTCCTGTGCTGCCCTTTCAAGCCATCAGCCGTGGGAGGTGACGAGATGCTCTCAATCCTGTCTGCCCCACTGAACACTCTACCTCCTTGTGCCTTTCCCTAAATTTGAGGCTGAGGCTCTGGTCACAGTTGGATGGAAAGAAATGGGCCTCAGAGTCATTTTTGCAACCCCCCATGTCCCAGCCTTTCCCTCTTAGTCCCCTCATGGTCCTTCCAGAACTGATATCCAGAGCAGAAATCTCACAAAGAAGTCATCTCAAAGGGGGGAGGGAAGGGGAGAGGGCCAAATTAGGGGCATGGGATTAACAGATACAAAAGACTATATATAAAACGGATAAGCAACAAGGATGTACTCTATAGCACAGGGAATTATACCCTTTATTTTGTAATAACCTATAATAGAGTATAATCTGCAAAAATACTGAATCACCATGCCGTACACCCAAAACTAACACAATGTTGTGAATCAACTATACTTCAATGTAAAAAAAAAGTCACCTTAATTATCCTGCCCCTTTTCCCAACACACACACACACACACACACACACCCCCCAGAGCCAAGAGGCTTTCTCCTCTCCTGATCTGCGAGAAGAGGGAGAGAAAGAGTGCCGTGAATTGGGCTTTTCAATGTGCATAAAAGTGCTTGTCATGGGAGGAGAGCCAGAGGCAAAGCTGCAGGGCCTCTGCAGTGTCACACGTGTGTGTGAGTGAATGTGTGTTTTCCAGCAGGGAGATCTAAAAGGGAAAAAGAGGAGTGGCGATAGGTTGTGCCTAAAAGTGCTGATCTGGAGTCAGATTGCTGGGATTTGAACCTGGGTCCACCATCAACCCGTGTCACTTTGGATATGTTATTTAACATTTCTAGGCCTTGCTTTTGTCTTCTGTAAAAGAGACATAATAGTACCTACCTCAGGAGGTTGTGAGGATTAAATGAACGAATCCGTGGAAAGTGCTTTGCAGGTGAGTTTTGGCTCCATCAATGTTGGGGGTGTGTTGCAGAGGAAGATGCTGTGGGTGATGGTGGGCGACGGAGTTGCTGCAGAGGGCCCTGGCCCCAGGATAGTGTCCACAGGAGGGGCGCACCGGTGGTTAGTCACCGGAGAGGCTGGTGGGGAGGGTGAGACTGAGGCAGGAAGGAAATTCCAGTCGTGCGGGCTGGGAGGGCTGCAAGGGCTTCATGAGGCACTCCCTCACTTGTTTACACTTTATCTCTCACCTGCTTCCAGAAAGGCTTTGAAGTAATTGAAGGCTCAGGTGCCTCAGGCTGCCGAGATGGGAAGGGCTGTGTCCCAGCTGGAGCGCCCGGTTGGAGCACGGCTTGGGGCAAGGAGGCTCTGCTGCCAGGGCCTGGGCTCCCCCGGAGGTGGAGATGGGCTGCCTTCTGAGTGTGAGGGGGAGGATGGCAGGGATGAGGCTGAGGAAGGAAAGCCGGACTGAGGCCTGACAGACCACCCGCCCAAAGCCCAGATGGACAGAGGGGCTGGAGGCTGGGACTGTCCATCCTGGATAAATGTGGGAGGAGGCCCGGTGCGAGGGAGGGGGGTGGGGCGAGCACGGAGGCCAAAAGTTCTCAGAATCTGGCTGGGTCCATTTCTGGGATTTGCTCAGTTGCTTTCCGGGGGTTTAGACAACCCTGTTGGATATTCTTCTTGGCCAGTCCTGGGCGCTCCAGCTGCCCCAAGGCGCGGGCCCTCTCCACCAGGAACCGCCAGCTTCTCATCTCTGGAGGGAAGGCCTTTCCTTTGGGGTCCAGGTGCCTCTGGCCTTAGGCTGAATCTCACTGTCCTCCCCCACCTCCCAACCTCCTCCCTCCCCCTCTCCCACCCCACCCACAGTTGAGTTGGGCCCCAACCACCCCAACCTAATGCAGTGGGACATCCTGATGGTCCACTGCCTCTGACAGCTGCGAGGAGGCAGCTCCTGCCCCCACCCACCGGGAACCCTTCTTTCTCTGGCTGCCTGGGGCCTGAGCTTTGTCTGTCCCTCCCCCACACCATTTCCTGCCTCTTACCTAGATCATCCTGACTTGCCCCAGGCTCCCCTCAACTCAGGTTTCCTTAGGGGGCATGTTGATGGCATCCCCACAGTACACCAAGTTTTGGCAAGTCCAGCCCAACTCTGACAGACTTTCTGTCACACTTCCCTACAGCTATTTAATCCACACTTTACCATGTAATGGAATACCGTCCATTTAGGGAGGTGGAGGGGGTCTCCCCCAGGCGGGATTAAACATGATGACAGTTCCTAAAGGTAGGGGCTGGAATTCAGGCTAAAAAGTAAGGCAGCAAGACTGGGGGGAGACAATCAGAAGTTAAGGAGCCAGCATCCGCCAGCCTGGCTTGTGAGGCTGCCCCAGCAGCAGTGGTGGGAAGGAAGAACCAAGGGCCTCTGCTCTGCAAAAGGAAACCCCACCCTGAAGTCAAACTAGGGGGCAAGGCAAACAGGGTGAGAGGGAGCTGGATGAGATGAGGAGGGAGCATCAGGGCTAGAAATGCACTGGCCTCAAATCATAAGACCAGAGGACAGGACAGGGTGCAAGGAGGGCAGGGCAGTGAGGGAGGCAGGAGGTGCCTGGGCAGACAACCATTGGCCACCGTCTGGGGAAAAACCTCTTTATAGACGGAGGGGCATCTGTGTGGGAACAAAGATCCCTGTTAGAGAAATCACTAGCTACAAGGAGCAGAAACATACTTAACTTGCTCAACCAAAACAGGGTTTACTACAAGGAAATAGCCGCAAGTCTGCTGTAGATGTCAAGCTGCAGGGATGAAACTGGGCCTAGATACAGGCACTGGAAGTGATAACTGGGGTTGTTATCCCCAGACGCCATGCAGGCTTACCCACTGTGTGTCATACCACCTCTCTCTCTCAATTGGTTTTTATCTGCTTCTCTTTGTACTCTTGTAGTGGACTTCGTAGTCACTTTGGGGCTACTCAACGTCTATATCCCCTTGCTAATAGCACCCCTATTTCCTATGGAGGACTATTTTTTTTAAATAAATTTATTTATTTTTGGCTGCATTGGGTCTTTGTTGCTGTGCACGGGGTTACTCTAGTTGCAGCGAATGGGGGCTACTCTTTGTGGAGGTGCACAGGCTTCTCATTGTGGTGGCTTCTCTTGTCATGAAACATGGGCTCTAGGCACATGGGCTTCAGTCGTTGTGGCTCGTAGGCTCTAGAGTGCAGGCTCAGTAGTTGTGGTACACAGGCTGAGTTGCTCCGCAGCATGTGGGATCTTCCCAATGCAGGGCTTGAACCCATGTCCCCTGCATTGGCAGCTGTATTCTTAACCACTGCACCACCAGGGAAGTCCCTGAAGGAATGCTTTCAAATGTATCCTGGATTTTGTTTTTATTCAGGTATGATGAGGCTGACTGATTAGGAGATGACTGCCACTGAAGAGAGAATTTGTTACTCATAGTTTCCAAGAGAAGAGAGCATGCCTGCCACACAAGGTCACATGGGGAAGCACCAGGGTCATTCAGGAGGCAGAAGGAGCAAAGGGAACATGTGGGTACAAGCCTTTACTGCCATTTCTGTGGGAAAGTCAAGGCAAGGGAGAGTAAACAGATTTAGAATTTGCAAATTTGAATAATTTCAGTGGGCTCTGGGCTATAGGATGGTCTGTAGTAGTCTGGTATCTGGCCCTGGATGATTAGGGCAGAGGGATATTGTCATCTGGAATGTAAGAGTCAGATGGCCCAGACCGTCTGGAGTATGGACTGCGGGCTGGTTAATTTATATATGAAAGGCACAGTCCCTGTCTGTGACCTCTAAGAACTGGTTAACCTGGGATGAGCCATCTCTCCCCAGTCAGTAAGGCCCCAGCTGCCAGAGCACCAAGAATATAGGAAATAAGAAATTATAATTGAGGCAGGTTAATAACAAA
Organism: Hippopotamus amphibius kiboko; assembly: GCF_030028045.1. Classification (NCBI taxonomy): domain Eukaryota; kingdom Metazoa; phylum Chordata; class Mammalia; order Artiodactyla; family Hippopotamidae; genus Hippopotamus; species Hippopotamus amphibius. Next base: position 28,899,325 of record NC_080190.1, read on the forward strand.
AGCAGGGAAGGAAGAGGCAAACAGAAGAGAATGCAAGCCTCAGGGAATAAGTAACTTATGGCCTCTTTTACAAAGATCCTGCCATAAACAGCCCAGACATCTGAGTCAAGGAGATAAGGGAAAACCTAACTTCTGCACTCTGGCCTCTGTACCTTGCCCCTGCCTAGATAAACATAGCTATAGGCTCCCAAAAAAGCGCGGGAACTGGTTTATAAAAGGGGAAACTTTCCTTTGTTTCGGGGCTCAGTCTTTGGATGTGAGTCCACTGGGTCTGTACCGGTACAACAAACATTGCTTCCTGTATTGCCAGCCTCGGTGTCCTGCCTACCTCTACCGATTCCTTCAACATAATGAATACAGGAACTTACTCACATTGGATGTGACCTTGATGGGATGGTAAATGCAGACATTCTTCCTCCCTCTATAAAACCAGAGAGATGGGAATGAGGCCGGAGCCGAGGGCACAGTTTCTGTGTCTCACAGTCATTCTTAAGGACCTGAGAACTTAAGCGTTCACAGTGTCAAAAAGATCATCTTATGACCCCACCTCCCACCCCAGCTCCTGCAACACAAATGTCCAGCACACCAGGGTTTGTGAGAAACAACCCATAGAGTCATCTTGCCTACAACTACAGGCTGGGAGCAACCCGGGCCCTAACATCCAGGTCATGGTGTCCTCTGGTATTATGATTTGAAACCACCAAAGATAAGCCACTGATGCCCTACGTGTCGAACAGTACAAAAGTGTGGGACCAAGCAAGCCTTCCAACCCTGACCTAAAGTTGTAGGAAATTGGCAAGATTATTCGTGGCAAAGGGCGAGATTTCACTGATGAAGAGAAAGAACAACATTTAAATAAATACGAAGCAGAAAATATAGAGTAGAATGAATTCACGAAGGCCTGTCATAATTCCTCTGCATCATACCTTCCTTACACAAGTGGAAAAAGTCATGCAGGAGCTGCTTTAGAGGAAGAGAGTCTCACATGGAGAAAGGATCTTACAGGAACATTCAGCTTGCTAAAGATCCAGAGGATTACAATGATGCCTTTTTAATTAGCTAATTAATTCATTAGTCTTTTAGAGCAATTTCAGGTTCACAAAAATTGAACATAAAGTACAGAGAGTTCCTATATATCCTCTACCTCCCCTCCACAGCCTGCCCCCGCTATCAACATCCCCTACCAGAGTGGTACATTTGTTACAATTGATGAGCCTACACTGACATATCATTATCGCCCAAAGATCATAGTTTACATTAGGGTTCACTCTTTTGGTTCCATGGATTTTGACAAATGTATAATGTCATGTGTCTACAATTATAGTATCATACAGAATGGTTTTGCTACTCTAAAAATCCCCTGTGCTCTGCCTATTCATCTCTTTCTCCTCTCTAAGCCCAGGCAAACACTGATCTTTTTACTGTCTCCATAGATTTGCTTTTCCAAGAATGTCATATAGTTGGAATCATATAATATGTAGACTCTTCAGATTGGCTTCTTTCACTTATTAATATGCACTTACGTTTCCTCCGTGTCTTTTCATAGCTTCATAGCTCATGCTTGATTGTAAGCTAGTTTGATAGCTTCTTTTTGGTGCTAATGATATTCCATTGGCTGAATGCACCACAGCTTATTTATCCATTCATCTAGTGAAGGACATCTTGGTTCCTTCCAAGTTTTGGCAATTATGAATAAAGCTGCTATAAACTATTTACAATAGCCAAGGTAGGGACACAACCTAAGTGTCCGTCAACAGATGAATGGATAAAGAAGATATGGTACATATATACAATGGAATATTACTCAGCCATAAAAAAGAATGAAATATTGTCATTTGCAGCAACGTGGATGGACCTAGAGATTTTCATACTGAGTGAAGTAAGCCAGAGAGAGAAAAACAAATATTATATGATATCACTTATATGTGGAATCTAGAAAAAAATACTACAAATGAACTTATTTACAAAACAGAGACTCACAGACATAGAAAACAAACTTATGGTTACCAAAGGGGGAAGGTGGGGGGAAGGTTAAATTAGGAGTTTGGTATTAACATATATATATGTGTGAATATATATATATTTTTTATTGGTGTATATATATCAATAAAATAGATAATCAACAAAGACCTACAGTATAGCACAGGGAACTCTACTCAATACTCTGTAATAACTTATATGGGAAAAGAATCTGAAAACAAATAGATATATATATGTACAACTGAATCATTTTGCTGTACATCAGAAACCAGCACAACGTTGTAAATTAACTATACTTCAATTTAAAAAAGAAAAGAAAAAATTTGTGCTATTTGAAGTTAGAAGTGGATATGGAGAGAATCACCGCTGAAATTGCACAGGCAGAGGAACATGCCCACAAAGGGCAGAGAAAGGGGGAAAGAGGCAGCAGAGCAAGCTGACTGCGGTCCAAGCAGTATCGTTCCCGAGGAAGAGCAAGCAGCTAATAAACCAAAGGAAAGAAAGAAAACAGGAAGCATTCCACTGGCAACACAGGAGACACCTTGAAGAAATGACAGAAAGCCAAGTGAATGGTGAGGAGGGCACATCGGTTCCTGAGGACAAGGACAGAGGGCAGGAGGGGTGGACAGTATGGTAGAGGGAGGGGAAAAGTGATGGTGTTACTGGCTGGGAGAATAAAAGTGTCTGGAGGTGCTACCACCAGATCCTATATCAGAAGGTGAGAAAAAAAGAGGAAATGTTGCTTTTTTTACATTTTTGAAATAATTTTATAAATGAAAAAGTGTCCTTTAAGTTAGGAAAAAAACCCCAAAATCCAAGGATGGACCCCCCTCCTTTCACCATCACTGTACATCCAGGGTTCGGCACCTGAGTGAAGTTTGCCTGGTCAGGTGCTCTCTCCTTAGACTTTGGGTCCCCAGGGAGAGACACAGGGGAGGTCATTCACCCCGGTAGTGGAGCCCTAGCCACACTGTTCTTGTGTGAAGCTACTGCTGTTGCTCCTCCTTCCTGGTGCCTGGGTTCTCTAGCTTTCCCAGACTCCTTCCAATACATTCCACTTTGCTTAAACTAAATTAGCTATTTAAGTTTAACTTGATTTTTGTTGCTTGAAATCAGGGGATTCTAACTGATGTATGTCAGGAAATGGCTGTCCTAGCCACGACTCTGCATTTTCTCTCAGCGCAATAATGACAAAGTAGAGCTCTGTATTCCAACTTCAAATTTCTGGGAGGACCAATCTGACTGCCCAGCTGAATTAGGTATCCATTCCTGGTGCAATCAGCCTGGCTCCAAAAGAAGGCAGGGTAACAGAATGCTGATAAGGCCAATGGGGAGGCTGGCAGGACATATATTCACATACGATTATACATACTGTGCAAAATGTATTGATATAACTCCAAGGGGTCCCACTGGCATTGCAGATTGTAAATATGCATATTCATAATGATGCCATTTTAGCACATGTCAATAAAGTGTGTTGAGAAAGGGACATATTTTTCCTAGCTCTTATATAAGTCTTCTATGGGCTAGTGGTGACCTCAGACTGGGCCCACTCCTCAGCAGGGAGGGGCTTGGTAGACACTTAGCCTGGGCTAGGTACACCCTAATGGTGGTTCTACCAATCACACATAGCTGGTGGGGTCCAGTGCCTTGATGTCTGGACACGTATTATCCCCTCTTAATGTACAATAACTGGTTGTGAAGCACTGAAAGTTTAGATAGATAGTAGTTCAAGGTTTTGGAATGAGAGAGGATGAGAGAGAGAATGTCTGGGCTGCAAACTCTGACAAGCCACGTTCCACCCAAGGGATTCAGAGCTGCTGCACACTCCCAGGAAAACCCACTGAAAGACTTCTCTCTGTAGCTACCTTAGAGAAGGTTGTTCATTTAGTCAATGGCTCTGTGTCAGTTCTGTGTGATGGGCTGGGGCTCCAACAGGAATAAGAGGGTCAAGGTCTAGTCTAGTGGGGGAGACAGACACGGAAAAATGTTTACTAGATTATGAATATGCTATGAAGGGGGCAGCCCAGGGTATCAGGAGAGTGCTGTTACAAGAAGGGAAGTAAATTTAGCTAGGAGTTAGAAAAAATTCAGGGTGAGTAAGATTCAACCAGGTGAAAAGTGAGGTAGCATAGGTGAGGGGGGAATTATTTAAGCTATAGGCTAACTATTAGAAAGAAACTGAAAACTGCAATGGATCAGATGAGATACAAATGCTTTCTCTCTCCTGCAAAGGTCTAGAGGTAGGCAGGGTCCAAAACAAATAGCTGTCTTGGCTTTGAAGTCAGACCAAAATAACAGTGGCTTAAACAAGAAAGATACTTCTCTCTCATGTAAACCTCCAGAGGTAGAGACGCCGAGGTTGGTGTAGACATTCTGCTCCATGAAGTCTGCAGGGACTATATCTACTAGGGTTCAGTTAGGGAAGCAGAACCACTATACATGGGATCAATAATTTATTATAGGAATTAGACTTTACACAATTGTTGGAGGTGCTAGAGAAGTAAAGATCACAAAAAAGAGTTAGAGGATCATGGAAAAGTCACTACTTAGCCATCTAGAAGTATTGACTGTGTATGCTGAGAGACAAGCCAGAGCTCGCAGGGAAATAAGGAAGCAACATATATCTTGTTTCCTGGAGGGGGACAGAGAAGGGTCTGCTGTAGAAGTCTGTGGAAGGTTATTGTCTTTTCATAGATATTACTTCTGCAAGTTCTTGCCCAGTGTCTAGTGGTGAGCCTGAGGTCTCTGCTGGTTATCAGGGCTGGAAATGAGGAAGATGAACTGTGCACTCAGGAAGATAAGTACGGACAAATAGTAACCTTCTGGCACATTTGTGCCTGTCTCTTACTGCTTCTGGCCACAACAACCAACAGAAACAGAAATCCTTCAGAGCTATTTTACTTCTACCTTCCAGATCTTGAGCATATTCCTCCTTGGGCAAATTCTAGCCCAGAACCGTATGGGGAAGGGTGTTTTAAATTATACTTCCAGTTTAATCCAGGTTACATAGTACAAAGCCACCACAGGTTCCCAGGCTCCTTCTAGCTCACTGCTAGGCATTCTCACCTCCTGTTAACCACCCCATGTTGAACCTCCAGAGGAGAGGCAGGTCCACCTTGGAGAGCAGCATTTCAGGAGTAGCAGAACCCATATTGAAACCCAATGGGCTCATCCAAAGGCATATCCTCTTCTGCCTAAGCAAACAGGGTGGGGAAGTGGTCATTGGAAGTGGCAGCAGAATTAAGGATCCAGATAGTAGTAGTTCCCTCCCTAGGTACCCACCACCAGCCAAGGGAATGATAGAAAAATAAGCTCAGAAAGAAAAATAAGAAGACATTGAGTAGCACAATCCCTATAAAAGAAAATCCAAAAGAATGAACCTATATGAAATGAAGCAGAATTAATGGACCATCAAGAACAAGACTTTAAAATAATCATAATAAAAATCCTCTAAGAGATCATGGATAATATTGTAAATTTGAACTAGGGAATGAGCATGTATAAAGAAGCTATCAAGTATGAAAAATATAATAGCTGAAGTAAAGAAATCAATATGTAAGTTGAATGGCAGAATAGATTCAGACTGAGAATGAACTCGTAAACTGGAAGACAGGGTTGATGAACTCTCCCAAAATGTATCAGGAAGGAATAAAGAGATGAAAAATACAAGGGTTAAGTTAATAGATATGGAAGATAGATATGTGTCTAAAATGAAAATTCCAGAAGGGGAGGGGAATAAAAATGCTGAAAGGAAGGAAATATTTGAAAAAAATAATAAGTAAAAGAATTCCCGTAATTTCCCAGAATTAAAGAAAAGTGTAAGATTTCAGGCTGAGTACCAACAAGATAGTTTTTTTTTTTAAACCACTTGAACATATTACAGTAAAATTTAATGAAATGTGAGCTTTTATTCCTTGTTTAAATAAAAATTTTATTTGTTAAATAAGATTTAATAAAATTCTAAAAGCTTCTAGAGAATCATAACAAACAAGCAAACAAACATAAAAGAAAAAACAACACATACATGCACACTACCCACTAGGAACAAGTATCATACTGACATCAGTTTTCTCAGTAGCAATACAGAATGCAAAAAAAAAAAAAAAAAAAAAGGAACTTTGGAATTAGAATTTTAGTATAAAAGTGAAATAAAGATATTCTCAAACTTTCAAAGTCTTAGAAGATTTACTTACCCAAAGGCCCTCTTTGAAAATACTTTTGGAGGAAGCACACTAGCAAAGAGAACTAAAGCCCAGAGGACACTTTAAGATACTAGAATGAAGTTTGACTAAAATATTTATTAAGGTATATAATTACCTAGATAAGTAAATCTAAAAATAAAAAGACAAAAAAAGCTATATCCATCACTGAGCACTAAAATTCTAGATGATACAACATGTCTGGGTTGTGTCTCTGGAAGTTTGTGAAGTCCATTGGGAGGTAAGCACACAATTTTTTTTGGAGGGAAAGATATAGCTATTGATAAGCTCAAAATTGACAAGGAAAAATAAACACAAGTAAGGGTTATCAATAAGCTAAGAGTAATACCAAAAGAAATGAAAATAGAATGTATAAGTTTCAAACCAACAAAAGAAAGTTCAATCTATCTAATGAAAGTTATGAAAGGAGAAAAAAAAGAAAAATTCAATATGGTAAATAGGAGGTATGAAATCAGATGGCTGATACAGGGACTTCCCTGGCTGTCCAGTGGTTAAGACTCTGCTCTTCCACTGCGGCAGGTGCTGGTTTGATTCCTGGTCAGGGAACTAAGATCCCTCATGCTGCCCTGATATAAGTCTGAATATAACAGCAAATAAAATAAATATAAAAGCAAATAAAATAAATATAAATGGGTTAACTTTACAAATCAAAAGACAAAGAATTTCATATTAGATTAAAAGTAAATAATATATTGAAATAAAACATATTACTTTAAAAGGGGATACAGAAAGGTTGAAAATAAAGAGAAAAAACGATAAACTAAAACATCAATCAAAATAAAGCCATTGTAGGAACTTGCCTGGTGGTGCAGTGCTTAAGAATCTGCCTGCCAATGCAGGGGACACGGGTTCAAGTCCTGGTCCAGGAAGATCCCACATGCTGTGGAGGAAATAAGCCTGTGTGCCACAATTAGCCTGTGCTCTAGCGCCCTCGAGCCACAACTACTGAGCCTGCGTGCCTAGAGCCCATGCTCTGTAACAAGAGAAGCCACCACAATGAGAAGCCTGAGCACCACAGTGAAGTGTAGCCCCTGCTCATCACAACTGAGAAACTTGAGCACAGCAACAAAGACCCAACCCAGCCAAATAAATAAAAATACATTCAAAAGAAATAAAAACCATAAAGCCATTGTAGCAGTTTTCATATCAGACCAAAAAAGATTTTGAGGTGAAAAACATCATAAAGGACAAAGAGGGACAGCATATATTTGTAAAAGAATAAGTCAAAGGGATAAAATAGCTATGAATACATATAAGGCTAGTGTTACAGATTAAAGTATATGAATGGCAACCGACAAAACTTGGGTTTTGGGTCAGAATAGATAAATCAACAATGGTAGTTAGAGATTTTTAATAGATCCTTCCCAGAACTGATAGTTTAGGTAGAAAAAATGAAACAAAGATATAGAATATTTAAATAATATATTAATAAGCTCAAATTAACAATATATAGAGAAATTTATTCCTCAAAATTGGGAATATTTATTGAACATTAGCAAAATTTGACCTTGTAGTAGATCACAAAGGAAGCTTCAATTAATTTCAAAAAATCAACAGAAAAAATATAGGTCTCAGACCATAGTGCAATAAAATTATAAATTTAAAACAAAATGGTAGCTTTAAAAATCCTCTATGTCTGTAAACTAAAATAATGCTTCCAAATTACTCTTTGTTTAAGGAGGAAATGATAAGGAAAATTTTAAAATACTTGAAAATAAACAATGAAGCACTGCATGTCATAATTTGTGGGACAAAATTAAAACAGTACTTAGAGGAAAATATATAGTTTCAAATATGTTTATCAGGAAATAATAAATAGAAACAAATGAGCTAAGCATTTAACTCAGGAAGATAAAAAAGTAGCAGAATACACACAAAGATACAAGTGTGAAGAAAAAATAAAGATAAGGAAAAATCAATCACATTGAAAATTACAACAAAAACTATAAAAAATTAACAAAACTAAAACCCTGTTCTTTGAATCAACTGACAAGATAGGGGTATCTCTGAAAGATTGATCAAGAAAAAAAGGAAGAAGATGCAAATAAACTTAATAAAAAGTAGGGGAAATAACTACAGTCATAGCAAAGATTATAAAAATAGTAAAAGCAATTAATACTATGTGCTGTAGATTAGACTTGTAAATAATCTAGTGGAACAAAATAATGAGCCCTGAAAAAGACTCATTTTCTATGGATACATACAATATCACAGAGTTGGTATTGTATGTTCTGAATTAGTAAGCTCTCCATATAGAAAAAAATTAGATTCTTACTTCACATCATATACAAAAAGAATTTAGATGTATTAAAGACATAAATGTGAAATGCAAAACTAAATTTTTTAGGAAAAAATGTAGGAGAATATTTTTTAATATCTTGGGGGTTGGCGAGATTTCTTAAAGAAGGAATAAAAGCTCAAATCATTACTAGAAATACTGATGTATTTGCCTACATTCAAATTTTAAAACTGCACATAAAAAATGATAGAGACAGGGACTTTTCTGGTGGTGCAGTGGTCAAGAATCTGATTGCCAATGCAGGGGACACAGGTTCAATTCCTGGTCCGAGAAGATCCCACATGCCGAGGAGCAACTAAGCCCATGTGCCACAACTACTGAGGCCTGCGCACCTAGAGCCCGTGCTCTGCAACAAGAGAAGCCACCACAATGAGAAGCCTGCGCACTGCAATGAAGAGTAGCCCCTGCTCACCACAACTAGAGAAAGCCCATGCACAAAAACGAAGACCCAATGCAGCCAATAAATAATAAATAAATAAAATTTATAAAAGAAAATGACAGAGACAATGTTGAAAGATAAGGCATAGACTGGGAGAAGAAATTTACTGTACATGTAACCTACAAAGGGTAGAATACAGAGTGCTACATAAGGAATTCTGACAAGTCAATAAGAAACAGGCCAGTAGAAAGGATAAACTCAATGGCCAAGGCACATGTGAAAGAATGTCCAAGCTTACCAGAAGTCAGGGAAATGTGAATTTTAAAAAATGAGATACCAATTCAGAAGGATGTTTGGAAAATTGTTTAACATCTGACCAGACCAAGTGTTGTAAAGGAAGTAGGGAAAGAGGAATTAACATGTTGATGGGAATATCAATTCATGTATGAGTTTAAGTGGAAGATGTGCATGTGCACAGCCCTGCATTTCCCTTCCAGGTGTATACCCTGGAGAAACTCTCACCTGTGTTCACAAGAAGACGTACACTAAAATGTTCACCATTGATTGCAACAAGTTGAAAACAATCTAAATGTCCATCAACAGCAGACTGGAAGTACAGTCCCATCATGGAGTTCTACACAGCAGTTAAAATGAAATAGAGTTAGGGACTTCCCTGGTGGTCCAGTGGTTAAGAATCTGCCTTCCAATGCAGGGCACATGGGTTTGATCCCTTGTCAGGGAACTAAGATCCCACATGCCTCAGGGCAACTAAGCCTGTGTGTCACAACTACTGAACACTCGGGCCACGACTAGAGAGCCCGAGAGCCATGACTACAGAGCCCACATGGTCTGGAGCTCATGCACCTCAGTGGAGGATCCCACATGCCACAGTGAAGATCCCGCCTGCTCACATCTAAGACCCAATATAGCCAAAAATAAAATAAATAAGCTAAAAAAAAAAAATGAAGTGGAGTTAAAATGATCTGTTGACACAGACGATCTCCAGAACACAATTTGGGAAGCCAGAGAGAAGTTACAGAATAATATGTACATTATATACAATTTATTTTATTTTAAAAAATTATTTGTTTATTTATTTATTTATTTGACTGTGCCGGGTCTTAGCTGCTGTATGTGAGACCTAGTTCCCTGACCAGGGATGGAACTCGGGCCCCCAGCATTGGGAGTGCAAAGTCTTAGCGACTGGACTAGCAGAGAAGTCCCTATATACACTATTTATTGAGTTTACACTTTCTGAAAATAAAACTACATGATAGTTGAGGAAACACAAAAATGGAATGACAGTATGAAAGTGTACATGGGAATGGTAAAGACTAAATTAATGACTGTGGCTTCCTCTGGCAAAGGAGGGAGGGGGTGGGAGGGAGGAGAGGTACATGGCAGCCTCAGCTGTATCTATGTTTTTCAATGAAACTTCTGAAGCTGATATTTTTTAATATTAAAATTTGACAAAGTTGGATGGTGGATACACAGATGTTCTTACATTATTCTCTTCTCTTGCTTGTTTGAAAATTTCATAATTACACAACAAACTTAAAAGTAAAAACATTAGAAATAGCTTTATACCAATAAAATTTTAAATCTATAAGAAATGAATGTTTATTGAAATACATAAAAATGCCAAACTTTGAACAAAAAGAAATAGCAAATAAGTCAACAACCAGTAAAATAATTGAAATGATAATCAAAATTAACACCTTTAAAATTTTTACTCAACTCAGTTGACTTTGTAACTAAGTTCTACCAAACCCATGGTATTCAGTGTGTCTTTTTATTCTGATGCTTTAATATCTGGGGCCTTGCTAACCTTGGAGAGACTGACATCCGAGGGCCAGCTAATTCCTAGAGATAGTAAAGGACTCATCTGCAACTAACCCCCATCTAGAGCCCATACACCCCACTCCATCTTCTCTGGGCTCTTTCACTCCAGGCCACTGTGCCATTGCACGAAATCACGCAGCGCCAGGTACCAGGCAACTAAAGACAGCTCCTACACCCAAGAGCCCACTGAAATTATTTCAACTAGCCAATCCTAAACCAGCTTACCTTGTCTTGCCTTATCTCCTCCTGGTCTTATGCCTCAGAGCAACCCAAATTCAGGTCGATGAGGGAACACGTATGAGTGTTGTTTGCTTCAGCAGAGAACTGGAGGCATCCTAAGTATCCATCATTAGGAGAATGGATAAGTAAGCTGTGATAGAGAAATGCACTCTGTGGAGTAAATAAGTAGCAGTTGGAAGCAATGGGTTTGAAGTCTATATAATAATATGGATGTCTTAAAAGCAGTGAAAAAGTAAGGAATAAAAAGATATATAAAATGCACACACATTCAAAACACAATATATTTTTCAAAGGCACACATACCCAAGGACCAAATACAATATATTAACTGTCTGTGGGGAAAAGAGGAAAACATGAGCAGTTTTGGAGATGAAGGGAAGAAAAAATAAGCATATAAAAGAAAGGGCATGTATGAGCCCATTATCGTGTTGCATGATCTGGGTCAGTTAACTGAACTCTGCATCTGAGGTCCACCCCAGCTAAAACAGACCACACACACACACACACTCTAAAGCTACATCTCATACCAGACCTTCCTTAAAATCAGGTCTGGGGCCTCTGGGGTGGCAAGGGAAGGGTATTCGGGGGGACCCCGGGGTGTAGGTAATGTTCTACTTCTCGCCCTGCATGATGGGATATTTGTTTTAGAACTAATTGCTAAACGGCACGAATAAGTTGTATGGATTTTCTTTATTGTTCTTTCCCCCTCATTTACCAACACGATCTCTTTTGTACTTCTCTCGTGAAGTAGGCACAGGGAGTTTTGAGCATTTGTTACCCACCTTGTCATCTCCCTCTCCCTGCCTCCTTGTCTCTGAGGGGTTCTGAAGAACACAGTTTCAAAACCTTCAAACTGGTGCAACTCTTGTTTCACTGAGGGGCAAACTGCAGTTCATATGGGGCACCTGTGGGCGGCCTGTCACCTTCCGAAAGGGGCTAAATCATCGGCTGGCTGTCCTGATGGAACCGGTGTCCAGGGGACGAAGGCTCTAGACCTCAGGAGGCTGCCCTCTGTGTGCCAGGCACTGAGCTGGGCACAGGTGGCTGAGGTTTTGGTCCTGCCCCCAAGGGGACAGACTCCAGTAACTGACCTGTGAAGTCCATCCATGTCCGTGCTTCCTCCACCTGGAAATCCTTCTGCTGTCCCTTTTCTGACCTCGTCAGGTCCTGTGCTTGTCAGTCCTCAACCTCACCAGACTCCTCCCGGGAGAAAGTTAAAGGGAGTGATTTCCTGCCAGCCCCCACCTGAACCCACGGTTATCTCTTTGGCTTGAAGCCATCTGTCAGGAAATGGCCCCTCTCCTTCTGAGAGCTACCTGTATCTCTGTCTCAGCGTATGTTTAAAGATCTTCCATGGGGGAGGGGAGAAAAGGAATGAGGTCACCTGTGAATATTCCTTTTCTCGGGGACACCTGGTCCTTTCAATCGTCCTTTAAGTAAGATGTGAGGTTTTCTTTTCATCTCTGTTTCCTGGATGATGACCATGGAGGGCGTGGTCTTGCCCAAGGTCACCTGCAGGGTGAGAACTGGACAACAGATCCCTCTCACTCCAGAGCACGTAGCCATCAAATCCTCTCCAGAAGCCATCAGGGCAGAGATCGTGGGGTTCACAACGAAGAGTACGTTCCTAACGGAGGAAGGAGTTCTGTGGGAGAATACCTTCTCATCCCCTCTGGTGAGAGACTGGGGGCCTGGCCAGGGGTTGACAGACGCAGAGAAATGAAGCTCGGCTGGCCTAGATGGCCCTGAGGCGTCAGTGGCCAGTGCCTCGCTCCCACGGGTGCTGCTCCAGGGCATGGGCCCTACGGATGCCTCGTGTGGGTGGGAAGAACCAGGAAGAGTGAAAAGATCATAGTTGGTGGCTATTTTTGGGAACTGGAGTTATTTTTGAGGTGGTAAGAATTCAGAGGAACACATTCTGGAACACAAGGCTGTCAGGAGCCACTTCGGCTCAGGCACACACTGGCCTTGGCACAGGCTGCGGGTGTCTGGGGCACTTTGTAACAGCTTTGTAAGGTGTAAAGAACCAGCCCTTAGTGGGGAGAACCCCTGCATCGCAGCTCCAGGGACAGGAGCAGGAACGCACAATAACAGGGGACGAGCTCCCCCTTGTGGCACTTTGGGGTGATGGCAGCCCTGAACTCAGGCCTGGGAACCTGGGGAGATTTCTTCAGGTACCATCTAGAACTGATGGAGCATTTGTTGATAGAGTGTTGAGCCTTGCATGAGCCTTACAGGAGCCTTACACTTACCATCTCACCTTCACAACAGCTGAAGGAAAACTGTGTCTCTTTACTTGGTCCCATCCTCTACCCCCTACCCTCAGATGCAAACTGAAACCTCACTTCCTCCCAGAGGAGGCTGCTGACCCCTGCCCCTGGGTCCTGTACCTCTGCTGGTGCTTCTAGAACGCCTGGCTGTCTCTCTGATGCTTGTCGCACTTTATTATGATTCATTTATCTAGCTTCACCAATGGACGGTAACTTCCAGCTGACTCTCCATTACATCCCCAGCAGAGAGGAGGGACTGAATTAATTTGGGTTAAATGAACAAATGATGGATAAGAGAGTATTCCTGGCCTGGCATGCATAGTTTGGACACAGGGTCAACATCACAGCAGTGACGTTACACAGTGCCCCAAGTGATCACTCACTTCAGGGAGAATGCCTCTAAAGACCATTAAACTTGAAAACTTGAGCACTTCTCCCTGCAAAATCCCAGATGACTACATATTATATTCCTTCATATTTGCACTATTCTCTCATTGGTAAGATAGAGAGAGGAAATGAGAGGAATTTTAGGATATAACCATCTAGATTTGGGACACAGTCCCTGAGGGTTGGTCCCAGGCATGGTCACTGAAGTGGGGGAAGAGGTTCCATCAGATAACATCATCCAGCAAGTGAACCTCAAGAAGTCACTTGAGCTGGCTCTTTGAACTTGGGGCCAAGTTCAGTGGGGTCAGGGATCACACTGTTGATCTCTCACCATATCACCTTTTGTGAGGTTTTAATAAGTGACTTTGGTCTCTTCTGGTCAGAGGTTTCTCCTTGTTGGTCCATCTGCATGTAGTGGTGGAAATGGAAACAGTGCCAGAGAAACCGTGGGCTCCCCAGGTGTGCCACAGAAGCACCTCTGGCACACTCTAGAGCGCTGGGAAGACTTCCAACAACAGTTCAGTTTTACAGGTGAAGAAACTGAGACTCAAAGAGTCTCCCCATCACACAGCTGGAAAGTAGCAGAACGGTGATGGCAATCCAAGCCTGTGGTTCCAGATGTGTGCTCTTGACATATTTTTGAATAAATAATATATTCACACAACAGAAAATTCAAACAGTTCAAAGCAGTTACAAGTCAGCCTTCCTTCCACCCTCTCTCTCAGTCACTCCGTTGCTCTCCTCGGAGAACCAGAGCTATCATTTTCTTGTGTGTCCTTCTCAAGGTTTCCTATACATATGCAGACCCACATAGTCTCACTTTCCACACACACACATGGAGGGCAGCCTAGCACACACCCTGTTCTGCACCTTACTCTTTACTCATATCTTAAGAGTTTGCTCCACATCAGTGTCAAATCTCTTTCATTCTTTTCATGGCTGCATATATTACACTGATGGGTATACCATAATTTACTTTCCCATTTCTCTATTGATGGTTTTTTGTTTACAATCTTCTGAGATTACAAAAAACAAGGGAGGATTGGAGACAGAAGAATGGGTGCACCAAAATGGGCTGAGATTGGCCCTGGAGGGAAATTACAAAGACGGTACTTTCTTCATTCTCCAGCCTAATAGACCTCTGTGAGTTCCCAGACACCCCTCTTCCTGCAACTAAGATGGTAATGTTCAAACCATCCAGTCAAGCAGGGCCTAAACCCAGCCAACTTGGGCAGGGCCAGCCCTGATCTGGGAAAGGACTCTGAGTTTGGGTTTTTTTTTCCCTTGGTTTTTTTGGCCATGTTGCATGGCGTGTGGAACCTTCCCCACCAGGGATTGAACCCATGCCCCCTGCAATGGAAGCACAGAATCTCAACCACTGGACCACCAGGGGAGTCCAAAGACTCTGAGTTGGACTTATGGCCTGGTGTGGCTTTTGTATCTGACCAGCCCCAGGAGAGACAGTGCCCCCAGGCCCCAGACTGGCCCCTGGTTCTTCTCCACATCCAGCCTGTCTGCTAACTAGTGATGATGGCTATACCAAATACTTCTATCCATTCTATGAACCGAGGCTCCTGAGTTCTGGGTCCCTGTCTTCTGAGACCAAAGTCCTTCTGAGGCTGTCCTGGATCCTCACTTGGGAGAAGCAGCAAGGACGAGGGGGAGGCTGTTCTTGTATGGTCAGGGTCATAGGGAGAGAATAGGGGTGCAGCTGGGAAGAGAAAGAAGCCTGGGTACTGGGGGCTTCCTACAAGTGGGGGTGTGTTAGGCAGTCTCTGCAATGGTGCCCAGTGATCCCTGCTTCCTGTGTAATCCACCCCGCCTTGTGGAATCACCTCCCCTTGAGTGTGGGCTGCACCTAGGGACTTGCTGCTAATGAATAGACGACAGCAACAGCGATGTCACTTCTGAGATGAGGTCACAAAAAGACTGGCTTCCATCTTGCTCACTCTCCCAGGCTCTCTTGCTCTGATGAAGCCAGCTGCCAGTTGTGAGCAGCCCTACAGAGAGGGTCACATGGAACTAAGGGGCAGGAACTGAGGGAAGCTACCCACCAACAGCCAGTAGGAAACTGAGGTCCTTAGCCCTCAGTCCCATAACCACAAGGAACTGAATCCTGCTAACAACCATGTAAATGAACTTGGAAGTTGATCCTTCCCTAGTCAGGCCTTCAGATGAGATTGCAGCCCCAGGTAATACCTTGACTGCAGCCTTGTGAGAGGAATGCACACAAGGAGAAGGTTGGATGATTATAGAATGGGCTAATTCACAGTATCCACCACACCTTCCAACTGATGGTGGAACTCCATCCTTCCTCCCAGAAATTCCATGGACTCAACCTACCCCATACCCATCACCACCCCCTCCATTTTCCCGGGCCCTAGCCTAACTATCTCAAGGAGGAAGGACCCTCCCTATCCCACCCACTGTAAAGATGTCTTATCTGTTTTGGTCAAATATGGCCTTGTTCTCCGGTTAGAATCACTGTTCAGCAATTCTCACTCTGCCTACCTTGAAATGCCAAGGTTAGTCTGCTGGGCTTGGGATTATTGTTACCCATGTGCCCATCTTGTCTTACCAAAATTTCTGTCCTTACTCCACAGGCCCCTAATTGAGAGGAACCTGAAAGAGCCCCAAAGTTGGGGGAGATCTTGGCTCATTTTCACTCAGAGCATCAACTAGCCTTAGAGAATCTCAGTCCTTGGTCTTCTCCAAGTCGTGTCTCCTAGTATCCTGCTGACTGAATAAAGCGGGGAGAGCAGTGTCCCTGCATTTCTATTGCCCTAAGAGATCCCTGATCTCTGTGGATGGGAGAAGCCTAGTAACAACCATTTATTAAACATCACGTCTGACTCAGCCCTGAGACAGGCATTGGGACAGAGTTGGTTACAACTCCGAGGGTGGCCTTGGGAGCTTGTACTCTAGTGGGAGAAGAAGACAAGTAGACAAGTAAATGAGCACTCACAAAACCCCGTGATGCATGTGATGAGAGAAGAATACCAAGGGCATTTTGGGAGCTGGAAAGAAAGCTTAATTCTTTCCTGAGGGCAGGAAAGGCTTCACAGAGGGTGAGTAATAGTTTATTGGGCCCCATAAAAGAGAAGGCCTTTCAGACAGGAAATGACACGTGCATGGCCACGGAGTATGAGAAATGCAGTGCTCTCAGGGAACTTCATGTGCTTTGGTAAAGATGACACTCCAGTGAGAGAGGGAGGCAGGAGCCACTGTCTGACATGGAAAGATGTCCAAGGTAGGTGGTCAAATGAATAAAGCAAGTCACATAAGAGTGTGTATGCTGCGATCCCTTTGTATTCTGTGTCAAGGATCTAGCTATACATATATATGTACGTGCTTGCATGTGAACGCCTAAAAACTTATTGGAAGAAAACACATGAAATCAACAATTGATACTTCAGGGGAGATGTAGTGAATTGGGAAGGAGGGGAGAGCAGAAGAAAGGTGGCTCCCCATTTTTTACTCCATACCACTTTGTACTGTTTGCATGTGTGTTATTTTATGATACTAATATATTAAAATCATTTAATGAAGGAAGTGATATAACCATATTTACCGTACAGAAAGATCACCTTCACAAGACTTGGGGAACACTTTGAATGTGGGGTGGATATTAGTTGCTATAAAGAATTATTGTTAATTTTAGCCAAGTATGAAAATAATCTTATTTTTTAGAGGTTCATAGTATGATATCTCACATAAAAAGCTTCTAAGCCCTGGGCAGATTTAACAGAAGCTGGACCCCATGGACATACCTGTCCTCCAGCTGTGTGAGTTTTTCCAGCAGTGCTCTGTGGCCTGGCGGAGACAGGATGCAGGAGGTGGTGATACGGCTCCAGGCCTGTGTTTGTCAGTGGTTTGGGTTCGATGAAAGGACAGGATTCAGGTGAAGAGGGGTGCACCTGCATGGAAAAGAAAGGGAAAGCCAGGCGGTTCCCAACTACAGTGAACAGGTGTGTGTGTGTGTGCGTGTGTGTGTGTGTGTGTGTGTTTGGTTATTCCACATCTGAATTCCTGACTTCCCTCCAATTTGGGAGGTACCCCCTTTGTGTGTGTCTTGGAAGGAGGCAGACTCTCATTTGCCACTAGAGAAGAAAAGGGACCAGAGCTTTCTTTCTCTGCCACACTCTCAGCTAGCTTGTGGGCAGATGACTCAGGCTGAGTCAGTTAATGCTCCTACCAAGGATGACTCAAAGATGTAGGGACAGATGAAAAATTATTCACAGTGAGGACAATGGGGCTGAGAACACAGCACCAGCAGCATTAAGTGCTCAGTGGGGACTTGCAGCCAGAACACGGTGGCTGGGAGTTTGACTTTGGTTTGACTTTAGCTACATTTGCTGTCTTCCTGGTTCTTGCACACAGGTTCTTTGGCATTTATGTGGATTCTATGAGCCACCCGAAATCTTACCAAAAACTCTTTACTCTTTTATCTTTAGAGTAGCCAACGTTAATTTTTATGCTTGCTGCCAAGAACCCTAACTGGGACATAAATTGGTAGAAGAAAAAAAGATGGCAGCCAAAAGGTTATCAGGGGAACAGAGTAAATGGGGATTGGTTATTTGCATTAGGGCTGTAGGTCTGTTGGGATTCAGGAATGGGGATTTGGTAGTCTATGCCATATAATGCAAACCAGCTAATTAAATTATTGCCTGTGGTCACCTAAAACGAAATTTCCACTGAGGACAGGATTTAGAAGACTATATGGGATGGGGTATCTGCTTCTAGAACCACAGCACAGTTGGATAACAATCTCAAGCCCTAAATTATCAGCTCAAAATAATGACTTAAACCCATGGACTTTCTATCATTGCTGAAAAACATACTTTATCTCTTGTAGCAACGGGGCTAACATAAATAAAAACAAGTCTCGAAATTTGATCTAATGGTTCTTGAATCATAATGTTAGAGAAATCACAGTCTTATAAAATTAGGACATTGATAGGAAAAAGTGGAACCCAAAGAACTGCAATAAGGCTATCTAAGAGACATTTAGAGGGAATCCCCAAGTATCACTGAGCCTCACTTACCAGCTAAACCAGCTCCTCTCCATTGTCTGGCAATGCCCCTCCCTTAACTGATAATGCCGTGACTTCTTCTGGAATCACCTGGCAAGAGGACATCATTTATCCTCATGCCCCACCCCTCCTACCCAACATTTTTTCAGATATGTCAAATCCCAGCATGCCAATTTGAGGGAGGGTTCTATTTGAAGGAGCAGGTGGGTGACAGAAATCTGGACTCCCAGCTGCTCAAACTAGAACAGCAACTTCTGAATCTTTGATAAGCGCTCATACATCATTAAATTCAGCCTCATCTAAAATTACAATATCAGAAACAGTATAACCTCAAAGGAATCTGAAGACTTACGAAGACAGGAACATTGGAGAAGATTTACTGTGTGCAACTTGACCCCCTCCCCCCCATTATGTCCTGGAAAAAGCCCCATATGTTTTGTTATCGAATAAAAAATATTTTGGTTAAGAAAATAACAGAAGCACCAAAAAGCATTGTAAGCTGTTCTCTGCAGGCTAGGGGTGCTATTGGGAGATGGTGTGTGGCTCTCTGTTTCAAAGAAAATGAAGAACTTTGTGTGCTTTAGACCAGGTAGTGACACTTAATAGCAGAGGCAAATGAACATAAATAACACATTAGTTGGGACTTCCCAGGTGGTGCAGTGGTTAAGAATCCGCCTGCCAATGCAGGGGACACGGGTTCGAGCCCTCGCCCGGGAAGATTCCACATGCCACAGAGCAACTAAGCCCATGTGCCACAACTACTGAGCCCATGTGCTGCGACTACTGAAGCCCACGTGCCTAGAGTCTGTGCCCTGCAACAAGAGAAGCCACCGCAATGAGAAGCCCGTGCACCACAATGAAGAGCAGCCCCTGCTCACCACAACTAGAGAAAGCCTGTGTGCAGCAATGAAGACCCAATGCAGCTAATAAATAAATAAGTAAATAAATTTATTAAATAAATAAATAAACAAATAACACATTAGTCAACAGAGCTAACAGATACCCCATGGACAAAGGTCCCTGACCATTGTAACTGTTTTTGCTTCTTCTTTAAATTAAGTGCCTAAACCAAAACAGCCCACTAAAATGCCACATGGTCAGTACTTTTTAATAGTAAAAACTGGTGAGTAGAGGCTTGAGTTGAGTTACTATGGTAAAGACTACTAATTGTTTTCCAATATCTATTTCCCCCTTAACTCTCACAGAAATAGAACCTCTGATTTTTAGCAGAACACATGGCTACCAAGAATAAAGACTACATTTCCCAGCCTCCCATACAGCTAGGTATAGCCATGTGACCAAGCCCTAATCCATAAAGTATGAGGGGAAGTAATGTGTAATTCCCAGGCTGTATCTTTAAAAGTAGGGGTTGTACCCTTCTTTTTCCTCTTTCTCCAACCTGCTGCTCAGAATATAGGAGTGGTTATGAGGCATTTTGGAATGTGGACAAAGGCAATACTGTAGTGATGGTGAGAAAACAACATAAAAAGGAGTGTAGGTCCCTGAATGGAGTTGTAGAACAGAGATACGATGCAGCCCTGGACAGCCTACATTTGACACTCATATGAGAAAGAAATTAACTTTTATCTTGTTTAAGACACTGTTATTTTAGGTCTCTGTCACTTGCAGGTAAGTAAGTAATGGTGATAGGTTAGTAAACCCCAATGATAGAGAAAGAGGCACCTCCCTCAATTCCTGGACCTGAGTCATTTCACAGACTCAAAAACCCTTAAGTAAAAGGGAGATAGAGTGTCCTCATTGAAGAATTCATCATAGCAGCAAAAGAATGTTCTTTAATAACTGTAGCTATCATTTATTAAATTTTATTATGTGCCAAGCCCTGTTCTGTTTTACGTATATTAATTTATTTAATCCTCAAAACTACTCTATAATCCATTTACCAAAGAAAGTTGGCATGTTAACAAAAACTAACTCAAAATGGACTATAGATCTAAATGTAAAACTTAAGACCATAAAACATCTAGAAGAATACATGGGAGAAAATTTTTATGACTTTGGGTTAGGCAAAGATTTGTTATCTATAACACCAAAAGCACTATCCATAAAAGAAAAAACTGATAAATTCTACTTCATATAAACGTTAAAACTTCTGCCCTCAGTAAACACCACTCAGAAAATTAAAAGACAAGACACAGACTGGAGAAAAATATTTGCAAAACATATATCTTATCAAGAATTTGTATCCAGGATATATAAAGAGCTCTCAAAACTCAATAAAAAGAAAGTAAGCAACCCAATTTTTTAAACGGGCAGGTGATTTGAACAGAAACATTACGAAATAGCCCTGTGGAAAGATGTTTAACATCATTAATCATTAGAATGATGTAAATTAAAACGACAATAAGATATCACTACCTTAAAATGGTTAAAAATTTAAAAACTGTACATACCACATGTTGGCCAGGATATGGAATAACTACAACTCTCACACATTGCTGGTGGAATAAAAAAATGCCTTAGCCATTTTGGAAAACAGTTTGACAGTTTCTTATAAAGATACGCGTACATACTTATCATATGGCCCAGCAATTCCCCTCCTGGATATTTAGAAAAGAAAAAGAAAACTTGAATGTTCACACAAAACCCTGAACATGAATATTCATATTGGCTTTGTTCTTAACTGCCCCAACCTGGCAACAACCCTAATGTCCTTCAATTGTGAATGGATACACCAACTGTGGTACATCCATACAATGAAATACTACTCAGCAATAAAAAGCAGTGAATTACTGACACACACAACAACGTGGATGAATCTTAACTGCACCATGCCAAGTGAAGAAAGCCAGACTTGAAAGGCTACATACAGTATGATTTCATTTACATGACATTCTAGAAAAGGTAAACTATTGGGAGAGAAGATAGAGCAGATGCTGCCAGGAGCTGGGGATGAGGGAGGGGTTGATTACAAAAGGGCATGAGGGGACTTGGGGGGGTGGTGATGAAAATCTTCTATATCTTGATTGTGCAAACTCCTCCTCATCCTTCAGCACCCAGCTGAGACATCACATCCTCCAGGCAGTCAACCCTGGTTGCCCCTCCCAGGTCAGTTTGAGAGCACCTCCTGCTGCCTACATTGAGAATGGTATTCACCACATACTACTACTAATTTTTGAGTCTCCACAGCAGTTATACAAATGGATGCATTTGTCAAAACTCATAAAAATATTCACTTAAAAAAAGGTGAACTTTGTTATATGCAAGTTACATCTCAAACATGACTTAGGGGGGTAAACTGCTGTATGAAGTAGGCACTGTTACCCCCATTCTACACTTTAAGAAACTAAGACACAGAGAGATTTCAAACTCACACAGTGCAGCTCCAGACCTGTGCTCTTGACCACAGAACTATATTGAATTCTCCTCTTGGCCTTCCTTCAGGAAATCTTCAACCATTCCAAGGGGAATTAAACCCTAGAGAAAGAGGAACACTCACCACTTTGAGAAATTATTAGTCATTGGCTTTCAGCTAACATGAACACCCCTGTGGTCCATCAGAGTGGAGGCTCATGGAGGTCACGAGATAATTTTTGACTCAATTTGCCCTACAGCAGGCCCAGTATAAACCATTCCATGGCTATCTTCATTTCTATCCTCAGGAACTAGCAAAAAACACACATTGGCAATCTAGCAGTAGGAAAGGCAAAATGGAAGCCTCTGGAGCTCTCACTTTCTATCAAAATAGTAGATCAAAAGCTACATCCTGAGGAAATTGCAAAAATTATACTATGAAAGCCTATTAAAGTGAAGGATGATGATTCCTATCACATCTCCATTTAATTGTCAAGAGACAGTAAAACATGGATAAGGCTTAGAGAATGTTTAAAGTTTCTACAGCACATTGGGGTGCTGTGTGGAACCTGTGTCACATCACGATATAATAATCACAGAGGAGGCACCTCTCATGGTCCAGAAAAGAACCAAGAGCTTTTTGTTTTCCCCAAAAGAAAATAGCTACACACAGAAGGGGGCTTGGTTTGCTATAGATCACTAGGTGTACACAAGACACCAAGATGAACTGAGCTGGCTGCTATTTGATCTATCTAGCCATGTGTTGGTTACCCTTTAGAGCCTGTCATCAAGTAGAAGTGGAATCTATGGCATCACATCCAAGTAGGCCCTGAAGGCATAAATAAGTGTTCTGTGCAGGCCACTCACCAGGGCCTGGACTAGGGGGAGGTAGACAAGATGCCTACGGTGCCAAATTTAAGGAGGCATTCACTGAGGCTCTGACCCAGTACTTGCACAACACTGAGACTGAATGCCTTCTTGTATTTTTCATAACAGGCAGCCAGCTTGCCTCACCCCACACATACCATGAAGTGCCCTCCCTCACTCCACATCTGTGATCTCATGGGGAATACCCTAACACCAGATGATGATGGAGGAAGAAAAGTCTCAAGTCTAGTTTATAGTGCAATACTCCAACCCTGGCCAGAAAGAGACCATTGCTGTACAGTCCCATTCAGGGGTGGCTCTGAAACGAACAGAAAAGAGAAACTTTCCCAGTGGGTAGAATTTTAAACAGTACATTTTGTGGCTCACTCCATCTGTAGACAGGAGCTGGCCTGAGGTAAGGATATGCAGTGAATGTATGGGCGGTTTAGACAGATGGTCAAAGACTTGAAAGGTATGAGATTGAAGACCTGAGGTAAGGAAGTGGAAAGAAAAAGTATAAAGAAGAATCTTTGGGGATGGATACAGACTGTGAAAATATTCATGTTTTATGAAATTGAGCGCCAAAACCTTCCACTTTAGAACTGGTTCTTAATAATCAGGCAGACAAGATACCACACTCGGGATCTGAGTCTCTTTCCCCAGGGAACTCCAGGGATGGCTCAGTCTTCTCCCAGATAAATGGCTCCAAGATTGAAATGAAAGCTATACCTGAACTCAACATCTCACCAAAGTTAGCCTGGTTACCATCACGGCAAAGTGCCCAATTTGCCAGCAGCAGCAATCAACCCCGGGTCCCCTATTCTATCACCCCAGGGGGACTAGGGAGGGATCTAGTAGAAGGTTTGGATATACCTTCACTGAACATCAAGTTTCTGCCAATATTATCTCCCATGAATTTAGTCTATACCTTATAACTGTCTTCCCACACAACACTGCTTATCAAGAATTCATATTGCAGTTTCAAAACCAAGCTAACATCCATGATATTCACTGATTTTATGTATTCCATCATCCAGAAGCAGCTGACTTTACAGATCAGTGGAATGGTATAGAGGAGACTATGGCTTGTCCCCTCAAACTCATCCTTCCTTTCTCCTGAGCATATGGTTGTCCACATAGGGACTCCATTTCCCAACCTCCCTTGTAGCTAGTTTTCCTCAATAGAATGTGAGTGGAGTTGGTAAGTAGCACTTAAGTCATCCTAAAGAGCCTGCCCTGGAGTTGCTGCACCCTTTCCTTCCTGCTGGCCAGGACCGACAACTTTAGAAGGAAACTGTTGAGGACAGCAGAGCTTCCTCATTAGCTTAGGTCTTGAGATGTGTTCATAGAGCAGAGCTATCTCTCTTCCCTTGTTGTAAGAGAAACATAAACTTTTATCTAGTTTGAGCCATTGTGTTTTTGGACTCTTTGTTAGAACAACTTAGCTTTTATCGTGGTGTGCTACAGTACTTCAAGGATGAGGTATATGTTGTGGGCTAGTGATTAATATAGAATGCTATTTCTCCCATAATCCAATTATATGGGTCCAAAAAGAGGGGGTGGCACTTCTTACAAGTACCCAATGAGCCTCTCACTTCTCATGACCCTTGTTTCTGCTGGATTGGCGTTAGGGAGAAAGTTCCCACCAGGAGAATATTTTTACTGAATTGTAACAGAAACTGCTACCTGGTCACTTCTGATTGCTCATGCCAATGGATGAACAGGTTAAAGGGGGATTATGGGATTGGTCAGGGTGATTAATTCTGAATATCAAGGTCAAGCAGGATTTTTTCTCTATACAACAGGCAAAAGGAAGTATTCATGGCACCCAGGGGCTCCTCTGGCATACCTCCTAAAGCTGACATGTCCAGGGGACTTCCCTGGTGGCGCAGTGGTTAAGACTCCATGCTCCCAACACAGGGGGCCTGGGTTTGATCCCTGGTCAGCGAATTAGATCCCACAAGCATGCCGCAACTGAGTTCACATGCCACAACTAACAAGCCCATGTGCCGCAACTAAGGAGCCCCCTTCTGCAACTAAGGAGCCCATGTGCCGCAACTAACAAACCTGCCTGCTGCAACTAAGACCTGGCACAACCAAATAAAAATAAATAAAATAAATATTAAAAAAAATAAAGCTGTTATGTCCAGTTGTAAAAGTTAATGGAAATTAAAGTTTAAAATGTAAATGGATGTAAAAGTTAAACTTAACTACAACCTTTCACAGGCAGGGCCATCAAGGGCTCAGGAATAGAGGCTTGCTCCTCCCCTGGGTAAAGAACGCAAATCAGCTCAGGTGACAGCTGAAGGCAAAAGAAACATAGACTAGAGAAGGGAGGAGGGACGTCATAAATACAAAATAGAATCTCATATTGCAGAAAGAAAGTGGCTTTTACCTCCTGACTTTCTGTCATGTTAGACATTTATATATTTGAACTCATCTGCATTTTCTTCCAGTTCTTATTCCCTTGCTATTTTATTAGTGTGTGTGACAATGATTAACTTTACAATTTGTTCTAGTTCACAGGTTGCAGAATACTGAGATAGGATCCCAACAGAATGAGCAGACAAATAGAATGAAGATCCTGAATTTAGAGCTATGAGGGTTTGGGGCAAGTCGAATGCATTCTGTATGAATGACAGTAGCATGATGCTGGATGGGAGCATTTTCTGGGGTGAAGGACTAATTTAGAAAGAAATGCGGGTATGCATGTTGGGCAGCCAAAGGGGTGGACTGCAGTGGCATTTATCATTTTCCTTTTTTTTTATTTTTTATTTTTTAAATCTAGCTTCTGAACACTCTTCCTGACTGGGGAGACTCTCCCCAAAGAAGGTCAGTATTGGTGGGGGAATTTTAGCTTTTCATATAGAAACCTAAAGAACGATGTTTTCTCCCCTCTTGACAGCTGGTGCATACATGTGTCCTAGGTTTAGCCAACCAAACGATCCCACACAAGACTTGACTCTGAAGGATTAAAGTTAGTCAGGCTGGAAGGAGACTTGAAAGATTACACACAGTGATACTTATGCCAAGAGTGTAGTGACAGGGGTGCCAGCAGCAGTGCCAACCAGGCTTTTCAGTGGTGTGACCTCGTGGTGTTTCCTGAAACAATCTTCCTTAGTTCTTCAGCCTTTCTGTTGATCTTGTAAACTATCCAGTATCCCTGCAATAAGTTAAATTTTCCTTGAGTTAGCTGAACCCAGACTTACACACTGATGGGCATGGAGAAAATCAAGGATTCAAGGAAGGGGAGCATTCTCTGCAGTTCAGGGTTGAGAAGTATTCTCTGGATCTTATGTAGGTGAGAAGGACTTCTGTCCTGCATTGGCTGGAGAGGGATGCTTGTTGCCTACAGGTACTTTTTGTGGACTCTGGTCACTAAGAAGACTCATTCGTCAGGACAACAGGGGTGGCTATTGACAGTCTCCAGACCTGTGGCCCAGAGATCCAAAAGACTCAGCACTCTTCCCCTCTACCCCTGCATCCAAGGGCCATAAAGGCAGAGAGGCAGGGAAGGCTCAGCTCTCTGGGGAGGAGCAGTCAGGGCTGGGTTAGCTCTTCTTTTTCCTGGGATTCCTGGCTGTTCCAAGGAATGTGAAGAGGAGGCTGCAGCGTTCACTATAATGAACTTCACATTACAGCTACAGGGGAGTTTCCCAGTAACACAGGAGCCCAAGGTGTTTTCTCCTCAACAAAAAATAACGGGCACCTGAACTCCTCTATCTGCCTTGCCTTTGCCCTGATCCTTTGTGGATGCTGCCAGCTGGGCCAACCAACTAACAGGAAAACTTATTGGGGGATGATTCCATAGGGGCCCCCTTGGGGCTGTCATCTCTCTGTAGTGGCGTAATGCCCTCCCTAGGTCCTCCTGGAGCCCCACAGGGCTCAGGACGCAGGTAGGACTAGAGAGAAAGAGGCTCAGGGTGGTGCTTATTTGTGCTGGAGAGCCAAGAGCAAGTGCGCCTTTCTCCTTCCTGGTTCTCACCCCGGAACCCTCCTCCAGGCCTGCAATGCTCACCTGAAACACCCTGCTCCTCCCGCGGTTTTCCAAGCGCTTACCTATCTGCGGCTGGGAGGCTCCCGGGCGTTTGAGCGCTGCTGGCGAGTCTGCCCCAAACCCACAGGAGCGAATCCGAGGCCAGGGCGGTCCCGGGGTTGGGCAGGGCAGGGCCCGGCGCCTCTACCGCCTCTGCACATTCTCGCGCTTCCCACAATTTCTGGGGGCGGGTTTGGGGTGGGGAGTCCGGGAATAGGCAGAAAAAGCGAAGCCGCGGCGCACTTTCCTGCCCGGGCCCGGGTCTTGGGTCCCAGGAAGGGATGCAGCTCACAGGGGAACCCGATGGAAGACTTCTCGGAGGTCCGGAGCCGCCTCGTGCACGTGTCCCTGGGGCGCAGGAATAAAGGCAAGCCCTTCTCTGCCCCGGCCGAGGGCACCGCCTCTCAGGCCGCCCTCCGCAGCCCTGCCAGCGCAGGGCGGCTGGATTCCCTGGCCTTTTGGCGCTCTCAGGTCCACGTGCCAGAGCGGAGAGACTCGATGCTGAAAACGGCCAGGTCTGCCGAATTCCCCAGCCCTGTGGCGACAGGACCGCACCCCGCGGGCCCGCGGAGTCCGCGTCAGAGCTGGGTGGAGGCTTGACTATGCGGACTGGTCGGATCCAAGCTGGCGGACACAGGCTGCGTTTTCTCCCCGGCCGCTCGGCCCTTCGACACCCCAGAGGGCCAGTTTGGGGGGACTGAAGTACAGGATGCCCCTCTGCTCTGAGAGCCTGTTTATATTTCTCATCCCGCATCCCCCCGGTACCGGGCTTCAAAATGAGAAGCCCGCTTCTTACCCTTTTCGCATCTCTTGCAATTCGGATATGACATCCCCTGCCTCCGAGTGTCCCCTGCTGTCTGGCCCCGACAGTCCCTTTGGTTGGTGGAGGTGGGGCCCTTCTCAGTCGCTCACTTATCGTCCCTACAGAGCTTTCCGCGGAGCTTTTGGCCTGGACACAGTTTAGGCTTGAGGAGGTCCGCACACCGAAGCAGAGCTTTTCCCACGCCCTGGGCTGTTTCCTGCGCATCGCGGGGCAGCTCACTGGAGTCCTGTGAACGCCTGTGAACTGGCCGGGATACCCCGCGACAAGCTGTGTGGAGGGGACAGTGCAACCCACCCCAGAGCTGAATGCTCGGGGACGGCATGGGGGGGGGGTCCCCTGAAAATGAGTATTCTGATCAGTCTGTGCAATCAAAGGCCCCAGGCCTTCCAGTGATATGCTGCTTCAGTCACCACCCCCTATCAAGAAACATCCAGTCTCTCAGGGACCACTGATCCCTCACTTTGCCTCTCCCACCAGACCTAGGCTGGCTCCTGTGCACCAGCACTATAAATGGGATTGGAGTTGCCTTCCGTCCTAGGGCCCCTGTGCACAGAGGCAGGCCAGCACTTCACTCTCCCCTCAGACAGTAGTTGAGGACCCAGAGTTGACTTGGGGCTTCTGTGGGGCTAATAAACCATCCCCTCCCACACCTCCTGCCCACCAACCTGCAGACTCTGCCCCAGCAGAGTAACCATGTCACCCCTGTGCTCACCAGAAAGCACCCAATTTCTGGCCTGAGATGCAAAAGGGAGAGAAGTAAAAGCCTGTGGGTAGAAACAGGTTCAAGAGCACCACCGTGTGTGAGCTTGTGGGCTGGGTTCCCTGAACAAACGTGCCAGTGTGCAAGAGCCGGTTTTCCCCTGACAGCGAGTGAAATGGAATGAACTGGTGAGAGGACTCTACGAAGTCCCCTAGGTGTTTTCCTACGAACCCGTGGGACCCGCCTCCGAGTCTGTAAGCAGTCAGATGTGGCCTTGTGGACACCTGGGAAGAGGTGGGGGAATGCCTGCAATCCTGCTTTTCCCTGGACTGGAGGCAAACATGAGGGTGAGATCTGGAGACAGCAGCTGTCGTGTAACCAAGGATCTCGCAGGAATGAGTGGGTAAATGTGTAGACATGCGGCAGGACTGTCCCCCTCTGTGGACGCACGGGTCAGCCTGAGACTCAGCCTGAGAGTGGGAGACGGGAAGAGGGCAGTGTGTGCCTGCGAGCACGTGTGGAGGTGTGCGCTGTGCTTGTGGGGAGGAGGCGGACGGTAGTAGACACTGTCCTGCAGTGGCCCCACACTGCGGGGGCTCCGGCCCTCCAGGGCTGGGTCCGTCTCCACCCATGCCCTTTGGGTCTGTACCAGCTCTCGCCCCACCAGCCCGCCCCAAGGACAGTTGAGCGCCTGTGAACGTGGGGATTCGCTTTTCGGCTCCTTGTTCCAAGGAGGGGCGGGAAGCACAGCACCTAAATACACAATAACCCTCTCTTCCAAGTGCTGAGGAGGGAAAGCTGCAGCGGATGAGAGCGGCCACTTGACTTTCCCCCAGAAATCAAGGAGCTGGTAATAAGGAGGCGAGGCCGGGGCCCCTGCAGTTTGTAGGACCTGCCCCCTACCGCCCCACCTGGCCTGGTGCACAGAAAAACCAGGTCAAGCCACCCTGGGGGTTGCGGGCGCCACTACAGGAGCCCTGGCGAAGAGCCAAACACGTTTACTTGCCTTATCTCCTTAATTCATTCTGTAAGCCGGGAAAGGGCTGGCCCTATAATTTAGGCAAGGAAACTGTAGGCTGCTAAAATTTAATTAACTTGCCTGAGGTTACAAAGCAGAGAAGCAGAGCTCAAAACCTAGGTTGATGTCCAAAGTCACCTCGGCAGCCGCCTGGGAGTGAAAGAGGATTTTTAGAAAGACGGCCAGGTGCAGAAGGAAGAGGGCATGGTGAAAGAGAGGGGCCCTGCAGGTAACAGGGAAGGAGCAGAACATAAGATAACAGGGAGTGGTGAGGTCTGTGGCATGCTGGAGAGTGAATTTTAGGGTATTAGTTGTGTCCGTATTTTTTTCTTTAAATAAAATGGAAAAAAATACTCTTGGGCAAATAAAATAAAACTGCAGGCCATATTTGACAGGCAAGCTTGAGAACCCAGGATTAGTCTCAGACATAGGGTGGTAGTTTAAGACCTTGATCCTTGAAGTAGTATCAGAAGCACAGGAAGCTTGTCCTAAATCTGGAATCTCAGGCTCCACCCCAGACTTAACAAATAAGGATCTATATTTTAACAAGGTTCCCAAGTGTTTCTTACACACCTTAAAGTTTAAGACTGTCAGGTGCGATTTATATATAAATGAATACACCTTATAGTGTATATAAAAGAGCCTCCCCAGGGACACCTCCCTTACCCCCACTTCCTCTACCACTCTAGAGGAAGCAGGGAAGAATGGAAGACCATGCTCTCTTTTCTTTTCATATTCTGACTGAATCTTACTGTTTAAAAGGTTGGCATGAGCCCTTGCTAACTCTCTGACCCACCCCAATATGCTCACCCATCCTCCAGCCAACAGCAACCTCCCCCAGCTACAGGCTTTGTATAGAGCAGATGGAAAAGGAGAGGAAGGAGCTTCCTTCCTGGTTCTCCACTCCTTTGTCTAATAAAGTGTGATTCATTCACTTCGACTTTTAACTTTTTGCTGGTTTCAGTCCCCCATCCTGCTGACCCAGAAGAGGGAGGGGTGGAAGTGTACTGAACCCCCTTCCAACCCCAAAGGGCTCCTGGAAGTTGTCAAGCCCTGGCTGGGAAGGCCAAAAGGGTGGGCACTGGTTAGGCATGGGGAAGGAGGAGGGCAAGATCTCATGGTCCTGGCAGTGCTGCAGAGGGGATCCTGGAAGAGGGGGCAGTCAGAACTGGAGGGGAACCAGTGGACAGGAGCAGCTTGGAAACATTTTTTCCAAAGTACTAGGGGAACAAAATCCCAGTGGACTTTTGAGCTAAGAGCTCCCTCCACAAAACGAGACATTCCTTGAGTTCTCCCCAAATCCACCACACCCCTGGACTCACCATCCCACCCAAAGACCTTGGCTGTAGGGTTAGACCCTGGTTTTGAATGCTGGCCCCACCCTTTATCAGTCGCATGCTCTTAGGCAAGTTGCTTAACCTCTCTGGACTTCAATTTTCCTTGTCTATAAGTGGGATGAAAATACCACCTACATCACAGAGTGTTTGTTAGTAATGTATTAAAACCTTTAAAACCTAGTGCAGTGCCTGGAACACAGCAAGTGCTCAATAATGTTATTAATATTATTATCGTTATTATTCCCCCCTCCCCCCCCGGGGCTGGTAGCAGCCACGCCTAAGGTCCCCACGGTCCCTCAGACCTCAAGCTCCCAGGGCCTCGGATCGAGGCGCCTCTCCCCGCGCGGCCCCTAGAGGGCGCCAGGAACTCACTTGTCCTGCCTTTCTGCGGTGAAGCCCCAGATCCGGCTCCCGCTTCTGGGCCTTTGGTTTTGGAGACTTGCGACTCCTCCCGCAGGAACCGAAGATATGTGGACTCTGGGACCACAGGGCGGAAAACGTGAGGTGGCAGGAGAAGCTCCTATTAAACCTCCCCTTAGAGGCGCACACAGCAGTGGGGGGCCTCGCACCCGCATGCCTCCCACCTCGCACACACAAGGAGGCCTGATTGCCATGGGCTTCGGGGAGGCAGGGGCGGCCGCTGGACATTCTGGGCCTTGCTAGGGTCCTCGGCCGGATTCCTGGGCGACCCGCCGCCCCCAAACCCAGCCTCAGGCGCACGGGGCCTCGTCGCCCGCCAGAGCTGCGGGGCTGGAAACCAAAGCGCAGACCTCAGCAATCTCCACCCCCACGCCAACCGGCAGTCGAGTTAGATCCTCCTCCCTCCAACTTGGGGGAGGAGAGAAGGGGGAAGGAGAGGAGGAGATCCCTTGCCGGGATAGCTGCGTGGTAACCACCCGTAGGAGCTTGATGGGGCCCCGCCTGCCTGCCGTGTGAGCTTGTGGGGGCAACTGCGAACCCAGCAGTGGAGACTGTGCGCTGTGCGTGTGTGCGCCTAGAACGGCACACCTGTAGCTCGCCTTGTGTAACGTCGCACATCCTAGTCTTTCTATAGCTGGAGGAGGTATGTGAGGTTGTCCATAGCAATGCAGGCTGTGAGAGAAAGTGAGTTTGTACCCACCCCGAAACACAACACGGGTACTCATCGCTCCCTCCGCTCACCACTCCCCCCGCTCCCCCCCAGTTGCACACGCGTCTCCAGAGTCTGCTCTGAGCTCCTTGGAAAATCCGAACTGGCTGCAGCCCTCACACTAGTTCAGCCTGTTCCTGTGCACTCCTCAGGAAAAGGAATCCAGGCGTGAGTGCAGGTGGGCGATTCCAGGGGCCTTCCTGGGCCTTCCCGGGTTCGAGCCATGCGGGGAAGTCACCCGCAGCTCTTAAGTGCCCAAGCAGTGACTTGGCCGCCCGGCACCAAACTCTGAGCTGATTAGGAAGGCCTAGGAGAGTGGGAAGCTGCTTAGGAGCAGGGTCTGTGAGAGGGAGTGAGAAGTGTGTATGCATGCGTGCATGAGTGTGTGTTGGGGTGTGTGTGTGAGTGGAGCAGGAGGAACAGAGCAGAAGGGGGGGTTTCCTCCAGCCTCTCGCCTGAGGGGCCCTCAGGGAAGCTCTGGGGCCACAGCTCCACCCTGCCTTCCAGCATGGCCTCTGAGTCCCAGCTGCTCCAGTTCTGCACAGCCTGGAGGTCCCTGCTTAATTGTGTCATACACCTGGAACTGACCTGCCTACCTATAAGTCACTCACACCACAAACAGGATGCCTATATGAGCCCTGGGCCCAGGGCAAACCCCACACCTGCCACCACAGTGGGGGCTTCACAACGCAGTGCTCAGGCCATGCCCACACAGCCCCCAAGCACAGATCCGGCCACACAAAGCCCCTATTATAGTTAACAGGTTGAGCCAGATTTTCTGTGTGCCATGCGGCACGGTACAGGGACTGCTAGGACCCCAGCCCTGCATGGGTTTTGGAGCCCCAAAGGCCACCACCCGGTCAGCCACCACGCTGGGCTGTGCCAGGTCTGAGCGGGAGATCCGGGCTCACTCGGCCGGGAATTTGGTCAGTGCAGTCGGCTCACTCAAGCCAAGAAAAGAAGCGAGCAGAAAGGCAAGTTCGTTAACTCCTCTTCTCTCTCCGCACCTCTGCACACCATTAATTTGTTCCTTTTCTATTTTTGAACAGAGACCATTCCCAGCAGGGGCAGTGGCAGACCCGGGAGTCGTGAGCTTTCTGCTGTGGGTAGTTGGCCCTGACTGTGACCCTGGCAGCCCCCTCCCTTCCAGCCTGCGTCCCCTCGGGACGGGGTGTGCGGGGCCCCGCCGCCATCCCGGCCTGGTCCTAGCCGCGGCCCTCGGCTGACGCGGGATTTGGCGAGATTCGGTCCCAACGAATTTCCGGCGGAGAGAGGGGAGTCGCGCGCCGGCCCTCAGCTGGCAGGGCCCCCGTGCCCCGGGGGTCTGCCGCCACCCTCTGCGACGCCTCGGCCCGGCTTCCAGGAGGGTTCCGGGAGCGTGGGAGGGGCTCCGGGAGTGTGCGCGCCCCGGGCGCCGGCGAGCGCCGGCAGCAGGCGCGCGGGAGCCGGGAGGCCTCCCGCGATGGGCGCCCGGGATCCTGGCGTGCGGAAGCCCAGCTCCCCGCGAGTCCCAGACAAGCCGGACAGGGTCCGAGAGCAGCGGGGCGGAGAGGCCTTGGCCCGCGATGTTTTGAGTGTGACCCCAGCTGTTTGCGAAGACCAGGGAAGGTAGGAGGTATTTGGGGAGGA
This sequence comes from Hippopotamus amphibius kiboko, assembly GCF_030028045.1. Classification (NCBI taxonomy): domain Eukaryota; kingdom Metazoa; phylum Chordata; class Mammalia; order Artiodactyla; family Hippopotamidae; genus Hippopotamus; species Hippopotamus amphibius. Next base: position 28,932,829 of record NC_080190.1, read on the forward strand.
AGTGCCCTGCCTCATTTTGCTCGCTTTTGTCTTGCAAGAGGAGGGGCGGAGGGGTGGTGGTGAAGAGTCGGACTTCGGAGCCGGTTTGGGGCTTCAGTTTGGGCCGGGCAGCCACTTCCCATTCCTGCCTCAGCTCCTCAGCTGGACAGTCTGCGGCCAGAAAATATCCAGGAGACTTCGGGAGCTCAGCCCCTTGAGGGGTCCTAGGGATTGGGAGGTGAGAGGAAGACCCCCGCCTCCTGTGGAGTCGGCAACTCTGGAGCACTGCAACCAGCAGGCACTGAAAGTGCCTCTTAAAGACACAAATGGAGGAGAGAGACCGCACGGAACGAAGAAGGTTCGGGCTGGGCAGCTCCAGTCGCGGCGGGGGGAAGGGAGAGACAGCCAGACCTGCCCAGACGGAAGGAGCCGAATTCTGCAGTTCTAGGAGGCCAATTCCGGATTTTTCTTGTCCCAGTACTGGATGCGGCAGCCAGTGCAGGCGGGAGACCCGCTGCAGACCTGACGCTGAGGACAGAACTTTCTTCCCACGACCAACACGCTGTCACGGCCTGGCCTGGTCACTGGGTGGGCCTGGGGGGGTGGGCTAGCACCTCCACCCTGGAAGTCCTTTAGACCAAGAATCCTCCTCCCTAGCCCAGATCCTGCTCCAAGGGGGCCACGGATGAGAGGTGGACAAACACTGCCCTTTCCTGACTCAGCCAAATTTCCCCGTGGGCCTCCTTGGGTTGGAGGTTGCTGTGCTTTGTCCCCATGTCATATGGAAGATCCAGGATGGCACTCTGGGCCAGGATGAGGCCTCTGATGGTATCTATAACTCGCCCCTACTCAACCCCAGTGTGGGTGCACACAGCTCTACATACATGAACAAGCTGCACACCCCACTCTTTTCTAGTTTTTAGCCACAAAATTCTCTTTCCCAACCCAAGGAAGAGCCCCCTATGCCCCTAGTCCATTACCCCAGGATGGCATGTTCCCCAAAGCCTCCACCACCTAGCTTCTTCCAGAAAAGCAGGCTCCAGTCAGTTTTGTGTATCCTGAGATTTGTCTAGTAGGTGGGGGACTCAGTGTTATGGGGAGTGTTGTGTACTGTGGCTGTTGTCCCTGCTGGAGTGGTCTGGGGTCTCCCTGAAGGTCCCTGGGAAGTCAGTTTTTCAGATCCCTCCTAGGCCAGGCTAGTGCTGGGAAGTCTCCTTTGGAGCACCACAGAGGATCCTGGCCCAATTACTGAAGGTGTGCCCCAGTCTCTGCAGCTTGCTGGGTAAGGGCCTAGAATTCCCAAACTCCTAGCAGATATTGATACCCCCACAATGTATCTGCACACTCCACCTTAGGCCCCCACCATGTACACCAGCAGCACAAAATTACACCCACTCACACAACACCACACACACTTACCCGTAGGGACAGTCACCCACAATGACCCATACTCCCCATTAATTCACTCCGCCAATTATATACTGTCCCATACAAGTATATACAGTAAAATACACACCTCACACATGATTACATTCATACAAGTAGAGATGATACACAGTGACAAACATTCACACACAACACAAAAATATATTCACATCGAGAAGCTAATATGTACTCTCACAAACGTTACCACATGATTCATTCACAATCACAGACACCAGTGGGTGACTATACAACTATCCAAAAAGTCACATTCGCACATGGTCACACACCACTGCAAGTTCATATGTATAATGGTAGTTTCGATTTGCAACTTAAGCAGAATAAGCACACACAATTGCAAACAAAATTACATACTTGAACACTTACATTCATTTTCAGTAACATCCTGATTGCCTACACCATCACAAACACACAATGCACACACATAACTGTCACACCCAAAGACAAATCTCGAACACTAGCTGTCCCAGGAGACCCCGGCTCTCCCACCTTTCCTCAGCGCTGCCTTCCCTCCGTTTCTCCCCCTCCTTCTTTCCTCTCTCTAAAGCTTGTAGGTCCTGGCCCCAAGATGTCCCTCAAATTTAGGTACCAGGTGCTGCCCTGGCTGCACCAGCTCACACCAAACCCAAGTAGCAGCAAGGTGCTGGGCTCAGCAAGGAGCAGGCAGCCTTGACTCCAGATCTGGAGGGTTTTATTATTTTTTCACATAAATTACACAAGCACTTTATAAAAAGGTTACACAGAAAACACCTTGTAAGTGCATAACTTAAACCCCCCCCCCCCATAAACAGGATCTAGAGAAATAGACTGAGTTTATGTGGAAATCTGCCTTTGTGTACCTGGGTGTGGCTAGGGTATGTGATGGGGGTCTGACAGGCCAAGTGATGCGGTTGTGGCTGTTGTGTGTGAGGTGTGTGACCGTATGACCATGGCCTTGTGTTTATGAGACGTGCCATGCTGCTGAGAATGAATCTGGGTCATCCCTGATAGTAAGGGTCAAGGGTGTGAAGGCTGCGGCTCTGTGTGCACGTGACACTCTGCCACAGGTCCACTGCGTGTGACCGTGGTGTGACACCAGGAAGGACAGTGAAATCACCTCTGTGCGGCCCTATGGATGTCCGTGTATGATGGAAAGTGGAAAACAGAGTGCTCTCCCCAGGGCAAGTTCAAATGACAGCCCATGCTGCCCTCTAGAGACCCCAGAAGCTCTTCTTCTACCACCTCTCCTGCCTCTCTCAGTCCCACGTTAAAAATCAGAATAAAATAAAATAGACGCAAACGGAGGACAGTTCGAGCAGGCACGGGAGCGCACAGGCATCTGGGAGGCGGCCGCGCTTCCCTTTCCTGCGCGTTCTTTTCTTCTTTTCCACCAAAAAGAGAACAGCGTCTGCGTGAGCGCGCGGGCCGGTGCGGAGGCTCGCGGCGTTCCCCTGCTGCGTGCAGTCTGCTGGGGGATGGCCGGCGAGAGTCCCGGCTCTGAGGCCTCGAGACCAACCACTTGGCTGGGCCCGGGTCTCACGGGGCGGAGCAGGCAGGCTCACTCGCAGGCCGACGCCACGGACGTGACACTGGTGATCTTGGTCGAGTCGTCAGACCACGGCTGCAGGTTCTGCAGGGCGAAGAGCGAGGAGTTGTGCACGCATAGCGGGTCGGCGGGCAGCGGCTGCGCCAGGCTCTTCTGGAAGGCCTCTTGCTGCAGCTGCAGGAGGATGCGGTTCGCCTGCTGCCTCTCGGCCTCACGCTCCTCCGCAGTCTGCCGCCTGCACCGGGGACAAGCCATTACCGACGCTTCGGGTGCGCTCCCGGGATAGAGCCTGAGCGAGCACTGCGGCCCCCAATTCCAGCTTGGGCCCCTTGAATACATTACCCTATCTTGAGGGTCCTGACTCCGACAAAGATGGGAAGCCACAAAAGTAAATTGGGGGACATCCTGGGGGAGCTGTGGGGCAATCCCCTAGGCCCAAGCAGCTGGGGCTTCCCGGCTCCGGGCAGGGCCCACACCCTCACGACTCTGGAAGGCGCCATCAGGGCTGGGATGGCATTTCTCCTCTCCCCAGACCCGAGGAAAACCAGGAGCCTTCCCAAGCCTGAGGGGCCTCACCCTCCCCACCAGTCCAGGGCAAAGGCAAGAACCAGTGGATATGAGCTGCCCTGACGGACCTCTCTTCTCCCCCTTCTCTCCGCGAGCCTCTCCCAGGCTTCCGACCTCCTGCGCCGAGCCCTGTGCCGTGCTGGGATTCCCGCTGGACCCGCCGGCTTCCTCCGAGGCGGTCCAGGGAGGCGATGACTCACTTATTCCATTTAATGCCTCCCCTCCACCCCGTCAACTGAGATCAAACGTCTGTCTCTAAGGTGGACAGACCTAATGGGAGTCCCCGGGGCCTCCAAAAGCAATTTGTAGGCGATCGATGAAGCCGCGCGAAGCCGGCGAGCGCCTCTCCCAGCGGCGGCCGCCGGCCTCTTTCTCGCCGCCCCTTCTTGCCTTTTCTGCTCTCTTTCTCGTCTTCCCTTCTTCCCTGCATTTCAAAATATTTCTCTTCCTTTAGGTTTTGTATCTTTTTCTCTTGTTTTCGCTCACCCCACCCTCTTCCTTCTCTCAGAATTTAAGGGAATTTGTTTGAAACGAAGATGAAGGTTTTAGTCATCTATTTCTTTCCTTTATTATACATAAGAATTCTTCGGGCTGTTTTTTCCTTTTCTCCTTGGGTGGGGTGTTCATCTTTGCCCCCCACCTTGTGTGTCAGTTTCTCTCTGCCTGCTGCTCTCTATTTTTCTCTGTGCCCCGACCCCAAGGGCTTGCCTGACTCCCTCCCCTCCCCTAGGCTGCAGCTCCGGGTGGGCCTTGGGAACGCAAGTAGGTCCACCCCCTCCACCCCACCCCACCCCCCAGTCCTTGCACTCTCCTTAGCTTTCCAGAGGTCTGGAGCTGCGTCTCCCACCCCTTCCCCAGCGGCAGGAATGTGGGGGGAGCAGCAGACTCGCGGGGCAGTGGCTTCCTTTGTGGGCACGGCGGCGGAATCTCGGGCAGATTCCTCGCCTTCATTCAGAAAAAGAGGAAACTCCAATTCCTTCCTCTCGGCCCAGGCCCTCCTGGCCGGCGCCGGGGACTTCACCCAGACTCTCTTGCTCTCCCCGCTGAGGCCTGAGCTAGCAAGAAACTCCCGGCTTGTGTGGAACTTAGCGCGCCGGCCAGATGTGCGGGAGGGTGCAGGGGTGCAAGAGGGTGCAACCGGAGAAAGCGCCTGTGTGGGGGGAAAAGTGAGTGTAGTTGTGGGTGTGTGACGGAAGAAAATGTTTCTCTCTTTCTCTCTCTCTCACTCACACACATACACCCATCTGCTCCTGATTGATCCCCCTTTCAGTGGGACCCTTGAAAACCCCGCCGCAGCCGGCGCAGATTGATTTTCCCCTTCCCGGGTGCGGGACCCGCTGCGCCCAGGCCAGGCATCTGGGGAGGAGCGAGTCAGCAGGGCCCAGGCCCGCGGTCTGGGGCCCCAGACGCTCTAACGGGAGCCCCGGCTGGGGCGCAGAAACAGGGCGCGTGCCATCCTGCCTCCAGTCTCCGGGATAGAAGAGGCATCTCTGTCTTTAAGTTTGTGCAAACAAAAAGTCCCTCAGGTCTCACTGATCTCGGAAGCCTGGACTGCGTAGGCTGCTCTCAAACCCGGACGTTCCACCAAGCAGCGGGGGAGACCAGCCGCGTCTACACCTGCAGTGAGTGTGCGCCACCGGGCTAGAAAGCCGGAAGGCAAAACAGCTGGGGCTCTCCGGCCCTACCTCGTCAACCGCCAGGTTGGTTCCCGCTCCCCGCGAGCCTAGCAGAGCAGCCCACTCCTCCGAACCGGAACCATCGAAAACTGGCGAACAAGGGAGTCTGAACGCCCCAAGAGAGGCCCAGAGCCGGAGACAGCGCCGCCCACGGCCGCGCCCGCCCCGCGCGCTCACCTCCACTTTGTCCGCCGGTTCTGGAACCAGGTTTTGACTTGCGCGTCGGTCATTTTGAGCGCCTTGGCAAGGGCGGCGCGCTCGGCCGAGGCCAGGTACTTCTGGCGGTGGAAGCGCTTCTCCAATTCGCAGATCTGCAGGCGCGTGAAGGACGTACGCGGCTTCTTCTTCTTGGGGGGCGTCCGATTCTGATAGGGGTGACCTATACGGCGTGTTACAGTGAAGGGTGAGAGGGCCACTGGAGCGGGAGACAGACAGACGGCAGAGGCAAGCGGCAGAGCGTCAGGAGGAGTCCCAGGCCCGACACCCCGCGAGTCAGCGAGCGCAGCGGCTAGACCCCAAGAGCAGGGCTGTGGTCCTCCCGTCCACCCCCAGCTACAAGCCTGCAGCGTGAAATGGCCCCCTCCCGCCTGCCAGGCCGACGCCGCTGCCGTCACCACGGAGGCCTCCCTAGCTCTGAGCTCCCACGTGCCCATCAGACACAGCCTCAGTCTCCTTGAGGGGCATGTCTGAGGCGAACTAAAGGTAGCAGCCCCCCCCCCCCCCGCCCCGCCCCGGCCCATAGCTCCAGGCCTCCAGCCTCAGAGAAGCTGCCCAACAGTAAGAGGCTATCCTTGGTCCAGGCCCTGAATCCTGGGTCCTGACCTGAGGCCTCCATCACACAGCAACATACACACACACTTCACATACAACAGGGGCAAATTATAGATCTATACACCCAGACAAGCTGACACACACAAGCACAGGCACACAGGCAGATGCATAGGGTGACAGCCATATGCTCCCTCAGAACCTTCTTTAGACCTGAAGCAAGATTAGGGCAGGCTGTGGCTCCCCTAGGTGGGCTATGTGGAGTACATTTTCACCAGAGCCCCAGGCCCAGTGGGCTCCAGGCTGGGGGTGGTAGTGTTGGTTCCACCAGAGCCTTTTAAGACTAGCCTGGCCTGGGTGGGGGGAGTGGGATGGGGCACTAGGCACTGCCCCCCCCCCCCCAGGCCTGAGACGACTCGGGTTGGGGCACTGGGGCCCTTCTGGAGGCCCAGAGCAGAATGGCTCTTCTGCCTCCCTCCACCTCACTTTGCCAGACCCAGAGTCTGGGTCAAGGTTCCAAAGCTGGAACAGGGGCTTAGCCCATGGTCTCACTGCTATTCCCCTTCCAACATTGGGCCCTGGAGCCCGAGCCCCATGGGAGCCCCACGTCGTGGTCGGTCGGCAGCCGCCTGTGCCTCCTGCTTCCTCTCTCTAAGGCCCGGCCGAGAATTCAGGCTCAACTCGTGGCTGCTTCCCGGCGGGCTTGGGGGCCTGGCCCGGCGGCGAGAGGATCGTAGTCTCGGATCCAGGGAACGCTAGGGGCGGCGGGAAGTGAGGCCGGGGAAAGGGGCCCGCGCAGGAGCGAGAGCTGAGTGCCGTGAACGGAAGCGGGAGCCGAGGGAGCCGAGGCAAGCGGAGGAAGGCGCGGAGCAGGCGGCGGAGAGGGCGGCAGGCTGCCGCAGCCGAGTGCGTAATCGTCCCAGGAGTTCTTTCGGCTGCCAATCGATCACGGGCCTGGCCGGTGCATTATTCACGCCGGAGGAAGCAAGGCTGGGCCCAGAGGGGAGGACGCCGAGCCGGGACAGAATGAAAATGAAGCGGGCGGCTCAGCCCCGAGCTGCCACTGACCCGAACGGAGCCCGCGGTCAGGGAAGAAGGGCCCGCCAGCTCTGCTGCTTTACTCGGGCTTGGGGCCTCTACCGGCTCCGGCAGCGCGACGGGCAGTGGACCACGGAGTGCGAAGTGTGTGTGTGTGTAGGGGAAGGGAGGTGGGGAACCTCTTTTCCTTACGTCTGATTCTGGGGCTCGCCGCCTCGGCCAGAGAACGTCTGCCGGGACGGGAGAAACAGTTTGTTCGCATCGCGCCCCTTTCTCCGAGATTCCCGAGCCCCAAATGCCGGCGGAAGGTAGTGCCGAAGCTACATCCCCCTTCCCTCCGCCTGACCGGGCCCAGGGACTCCGAGAGGGGATCAGGGTGAGCTTCTCAGAGCAGGGGTCCTGTGGGAGAGACGGAGAGGGGCCCAGGCTGGGAGAACTCTTCCAGCAAGTCGATTCCGCGAGCTTAGAGAGGTGGCGGGCGGCTGAACTTGGGGGAAGCACCAAGAGGAGCTGGGCGACCAGGCGCGCAGAGGGGGCTGCGGGGAGCCACAGGACTGGGGAGGGGTAGAGGAGAGCCCGGGCCGCGGCCAGGCGGGGCGCGCGCGGGCCGGACTCACCTGTGAATCTGTCCTTTGTGTATCTGCGGTTACTCTCCATCCAGGGGAAGGTGAGGCCGGTGAGGTTGTTGACGCCCGGCACAGCAGGCACGGAGGGCACGGTGGGCAAACCGGTAGCCAGAGGTTGAGGGTGGGCCACCGCTCCAGCTAGCGGCCTGTGCGCGGGCACTCGTATCACCCCTGCAGCGCTGAGCGTCCCCCCGCCGCCGCCAGCCCCGCTGCCGCCGCCGCCGCCGGGACCGGGGCCGCCCGCCAAGGCCATGTTCACGTTGTAGGAGCCAGCCAGCGGGCCCATGCTGCAGGCGCCGCCGCCCGCCGGGCCACCGGGGCCGCTCGGGCCTCCAGCGCCATAGGCCCCCGCGCCCCCGGCCCCCGCCCCGGCCGCGGGGCCCCCGCCGCCGTAAGGGTAGGCGCCTCCAACCAAACAGCCAAGGCCGTATTCTCCGTCCTGGAGGCGAGAGGAGGGCCCCATGCAGCTGCCCTGGTCCGGGCTGTTGAGGATCTGGTCGATGCCAAAGCTGATGGGCTCCGCGTGGCCCGGGTGGAGATGGTGCGGACCCAGGTGCTCCATGCTGGCCCCCGACCCCGGCCCCGCGGGGGGGGGGGGTCTGGGCGGTGGCACTCGCTGTGCTTGGCTCTGGGGCAGCGCGCAGCGGCGCGGAGGCGGTAGCGGCTCCTGGCTGCGCGGAGACTTGGAGGTGAAGTGCGTAGAAGGGCTAAAGTGGGGGGAGGGGAAGGAGAGAGGGGGCGCCGTATTCTTCCCCTCTTCGGCTGCTCCTTCCCCTCTCCGGCTGCTCGCTCGCTGTTGACTCTGGGACATCAATCACCGGGCGAAAAAGCTCGGTGCAAGCGAGCCTCGCAATTTCGGCCGGGTCTCTCCATTGGCTGTGCGCAGAGAGGAGAGGGGTGAATGACAGCGCGGGGGAGGGGCAGAGAAGGGGAGAGGGAGGCCGGGAGTCAAGACAGATGTAGGAGCCAGGGACTCCTACGGAGGGACTGAGACGGAGGCTCAGAGAAGTAGTTCAGGAAGAGAGAGACGAGGCGAACCAGAGGCTTAAATTAAAAGGAGAAAGGAAAAGAATAGGAGACCGGCAATCCCAGAGACCGATAGACTGATGGTCCCAAAGAGGTGGAGGTCAGAGCCCTCTTCCCAGCCTCGCTTAGAATTGGGCCAAAGGGGCCAGCCCACCAGGCCTCTGGGGAAGGGGCATCCCAGCGCTACTGGAGAATCTCCCCTAGAGCTCAGCCGGGAAGCACCTGTCTGTCAACCAGAGGATTTACTCCAAACTTCAAGTTTGGCTTATTAAAAACTAGAAGACCATCTACTCCCCGGGTATGGAGCTCAGGCCCCTGAGGCAGGCAGGTGAGTTCAGGCTTGTCCTTTAAAACACAGGCCTATGAACAACTGGCTATATGTTGTCAAAAAAGTCAGCAACAACCCCAACTCAGCCTGTTTAGAGAAACTGAGGGAGGGAAGACTTCCTAAAAGGCAGGCACAGGTCAAGGGAGTTGGCTTGGAGCTTGCTGATGGGGTGCCCAGGCCTCAAGATACCCCTTTTCCTTTTAAATAGAGCCTCAAGAAGCAGTTCCCACAGTATGTGAATGAATTCAATCAGATTGCTTTCACCTAGCAACTAGCCCAGGGCTGGCTATTCCAAGCAAGAAAGCTTTGGATTGTAGTGAGGGGCAGGAGTTATTTTCTTATTTTTGGAATCTTGGAAGGGAGGCCTAGGGGCTTAAGGCAGTGGGGGCTGGGTATGGTGGGACCAAGATCAAGGAAGTATATCTAGGACAAAATTAGGCCTTTTCAAAGTTTTGCCTGTGGCTGACTGGCTTAGAGCCCAGGAGAGAAGAAGGAAACTCCCTTTTTCTGCTTCCTCTCTTTCTCCTCTCTAGTAGAGAAAGGTCTGCTCCCTCCCAGGAGCCAAGCCCTGGTAAGGGCACAGGTTGGATCACTTGGGATCTATTTCTGGTCTATTTCAGATTCGACAGGCCTTCAGGGAGGGACTGTCTCTATCAGGCAAGATGCTAGAATGTGGAGGGTCACATTCTGCTTAATAAATCTCATTGCAATCTATTTGCTTTGGCCAAGTCTGTTACTTTAACCTGAAGAGATCTCCTTGGAGTAAGGGAATGGCTTACTTATCTCTGTTTCCCCCTGTGGAGTACAGCCCCAACCCACAAAATATACTCGTCTGGGTAAATAATGAATGAAAGAACCCACTTATTCAACAAATATTTTATTGAGTACCTACTATGTGTCAGTCACTGTTCTTGGAATTTGGAAAACAGCAGTGAACAAAACAAAGTTCCTGTCCTCACGGAGCTTACATTCCCCAGAATGGGTGAGACATAAACAAAGAAGCAAATACGATAACCAGATGGTGGTAAGTGTTATGGAAAACACTATAAACTCTATACCAACTCTTCAAGATGAGTATTATTCCCATTTTATGGATTCAAGGAAACCACATTTCAGCGAGGCTAAGTGACTTGATCAAGATGGAGGAGCTGGATTCAACTTGCTTTTATGGGTTCGCCTGGAAGCATGACTGCTGGTTGAAGGCACATCTCTGTGGGAAAAACCTTGCCTGAGCTCCAGGCAGGTGGACAAAGGCCCACTCAAGACAAAGCGAGATATGAAGTTGGTGGTTGTTTGTAAACACTAAGCAGAAACATGAGAGAGTGCTCTACTCTCTTGCCAGTTCTCTCCTCTCCACCCACCCAGTCAGGGGTACTACACCTCTACACAGGAAGTTCCAGAACTTTCTTTGGAAGTTGTTTGAGCCTGAATGAGTCTCTTTCTTGCCTCTTATCTTGAGGGAACTAAACCAGAGATAAACATAAATGTTTTAGTGAGAAACTACTGTGTGCCAGGCACCACACCACACTGATCTCATTTAAGACTCACAACAATCCTCTAAAGTTAATAGAAACATCCCCATTTTAAAATTATTAAGGGCTTCTCTGTGGTGCAGTGGTTAAGAATCCGCCTGCCAATGCAGGGGACACGGGTTCGAGCCCTGGTCCGGGAAGATCACATATGCCGCAGAGTAACTAAGCCCGTGCACCACAATAACGGAGCCTGTGCTCTAGAGCCTGCGAGCCACAACTACTGAGCCCACGTGCAACTACTGACGCCCTTGCACCTAAAGCCCATGCTCTGCAACAAGAGAAGCTACTGCAATAAGAAGCCCGCACGCTGCAATGAAGAATGGCCCCCATTCTCTGCAATTACAGAAAGCCCACATGCAGCAATGAAGACCCAATACAGCCAATAAATGAAAAATTAAATAAATAAATTTTAAAAAATAAAATAAGAAAACAGAATGAATGTTCATAGCAATATTATTCATAATGGCCAAAAAGTGGAAACAACTCAGATGTCCATTATCTGATGAACGGATAAATAAAATGTGGTATATCCATACAATGGAATATTATTTAGAAAGGAATTAAAAGGAAATCCTGCTACAATAGGGAAGATCCTAGAAAACAGTATGTTAAGTGAAACAAGCCAGACACAAAAGGCCACATGTTGTATGATTCCATTTATACGAACCATCCAGAATAGGCAAATCCAGAGAAGCAGAAAGTAGATTAATGGTTGCCAGGAACTGGGAGTCAGGGTGTGGGGGAGTAGGAACTGGCTGCAAATGCATACAAAGTTTCTATTTGTAGTGATGGAAATATTTAAGACTTAGTGGTGATAGTTGCACAACTTTGTGAATATACTAAAACCCACTGAATTGTATGATTTAAAGGGCTGAATACTATGGTACACGAATTATATCTCATTTTTTAAAAAAAGAAACAAAAACTGAGACTTGGGGAGATGAATAGACTTTCTCGAAGTCCCGCAGACAGAAGATTGATCACGCACCCCCACATCTGAACTGTTTTCTCTGTATGAGGCTGAGAATGATGGGGAGGGACACTTCAGCTTCCTTGGAGGCTGGTCCCAGTTGCCTTGCTCCTGTTAGTCAAGAAGTCACATTTGGGTCCAACCACAGTTCTGCCTGCTGTCGTTAAAACACTGTCTTTCTAGGCCACCCTCAGAACAACTTTTCTTTGCCACTCGCTGGCCCATGCTGGAAATCCCTTGAGTGTTCCTCACACTCTTCTTCCTCCTTTCTTTTCTCTCCAGATGGACCTTTCCAGCCCCTATAACTTTCCAACCCTGCCTGTTCCAATCCTTTGGGCATGTGCCTCACTCACCTCCTCAGGTCTGGCACCAGTCGTCCAGGGTACCTGGGAGGAGACCTCACCCTTGCCGGCCCAGCCTAAGGGTGGCAGAGGTCACAGCCGCCTAGTGGCCCACTTAGACTGTCAGGGTGCTCTTCTCGTCAAAACCCAGCAACCCAGGGACGCGCTAACTTTCCCCTGCCCTCAAAGCTGCCTGACATCCGCAGTGCTTCCCACTCACTTTTCCTACTTATGAGTCAACTTGTATCTCAATCTAGCTCTGAGGTGCTGGCCTCCCCGCAGCTGGAGTTCTCTGAGTCTACTTTAACCTCAGCCTTTGTCTCCCACTGGGATGGCTGCTGAGGGCCCAGGGTTACTCTCTCAGTCCCATCTCTGCCTAGGAAGATGAGACCAAAGAGTGAGGATTCATTGGGCTCTGCCCCCTCCCCACCCCCCAGAGGCAGTGTTACCTGAGCACAGTGCTGTAGTTTGGAAAGTTTTCTGAAATGGGGGAGGAGACTCACACAGAGTTTATAGTCAGCGCAGCTTCTGTGTTCCCACAGCACTTTTGCATGCCTTGCAGAGCAGTCCTGTTAGGAAAGTGGGGGTGGGGTGGGGGGAGGGAAAGAAAGCAGGACCTACAAAGCACACGTGATGTCCTAGGCGCCTTCAGTCACAGTAATTATCTCATTTCACCTTCCAATAATCCTGAGATGTAGCTTTTGTTATCACCATTTTACAGATGAGAAAACTGACTCACAGAAACCTGGAAAGGGACAGAGACCGAACTCAAATGCTGCTTTTCTGACTCCATTCATTACAAGCCCTCTCCTCAACACCAAACTTGGCAGACATGGCCCTTGCCTTGCAGGAGTATCGTGCACACATCTAGGTGAGTTTGAGCCCTGAGGCCACCTGGTAACACCACCCCCAACCCCAGCGCCATCCCAGCCCCCTCCCCTTGCCCGCAGGATAAAGAAGTACCTCCAATTAAAAGAGGAGCAGCTGGGGCTGAGGCTGTGGCAGGGGGAAGAGAAAAGGGAGGGCTCAGCCCCGGGGGAGGCCTCTTGGGATCCCACCCGGCTCCCTCCCTGCTCTGGGAGGACCCCTGGGCCAGGGGTTGTCCTTTAGCTTAGGGGTGTTTGTGATAACTTAATTACTTTGTGTTTGTGGGACTGTGCCTTCCGTCCAGGACGGGAAAGCCTCATGTGAAAGTGCATGACCGTGAGAGGAGCTGTGCAGACATACTGGGCATGTCTTTGAGGACTAATTTTGTTAATCTATCCAACAAATATGAATTAAATGTCTATTACGTATCAGTGTTAGACTGTTGGGGTAGTACCATGTTCGGCTCTTGGGATATAACTGCAAGCAAAACACATGTCAGTAAGGGTGCTGGAAGAGAGGAAGGGCGTCTGGGTCATTTTTATAACTGGATTTGTCTGCGTAAGGATGTAAACCAATGAGAATGCAAGTGAATGTGTGTTTTCTGTAACAGGATAAGAGCGTGTGTTTCTGTAACTGTTCCTCTATAGTGGGCACATACTAGAGGGCAAGAGTAGTCTTCAGCTACTGCGTGACAGTGTGAGTGTAATAATGATGTGTGCTGCTGATGGTTTGTGTGCACCTGTGGGAGAGGCTTCTTATTTTCTAGTGTAATTGTCAGGGAAATAGCCACGTGTGGGCCTGTGGGTGCAGGCAGCGGGAGACAGGGTATGACTAACAGGCTTTTTGAAGGGAAAGGATGGAACAGATTGAGAAAGATGTAAGGAGACATGTAACACAAAGTAGACCATGGGGGCCATTGGGGTCTGGATTCCCAACACCAAAGGTGCCCCTTCTGCCTTGCTTACCTGCCCCAGGAAAGGGGCAGAAAATGTTGCCATCCATGGAGGAGGCAGTTGAAGCTAGTGACTCAGGAACTTAGAAACCCAGTAAAGGGCACTTCACCTCTGAGGAACCTCAGGGTGAGGGGGTGGGAGAGGTGGTGTTGTCTCTGGGAACCTAGAATGGATGAGGAGGGAGTGAGCAGGTCAGGCTGGTTCCAGCCACATAATTCAGTGATTCTTCAGGGCAGGGACTGGGGGTTGTCCAGGGCCAGCCCCAGGTGCCCCCACCCCGTCCTTACAGAGCAAGGCCCGAGGACCTCTCAACATGGAAGGACAGCTACACGTTTTCCCATCAGTGGAGGGGAGGAATCCCAAATGGGTCGAAGACAGAGGAATAGGGGACAGACATTCCCTGGTACAGGACACATCTCAGCTGTCACCTGATTTAGGGACCAGCATCTTTCTCCTCCTACCCCCAATGCAAAGCCTACTTGAGTAATGGGGCCCTTATGTTCAGGCCCTCCCCTCCAGACCTCCCCACTCAGCTTCTGACCAAAAGGAAGCTGTTGGCCCCATCACCTCTGAGCATTGAGCTAGGGCCTCAGCCCTTTCTGACCAACTCCTTCCCAAGGGAGGCCCAGAGACTCTCAGGTCTCATGATCCAGCACTGGTGCCCTTGACTGGCTGTGTCTTTCATGCTAGGCTTCCTCTCAGGAGGAAAGGGTGGGCTGGGATGGGGTGGGGGTGGGGTGAGAGAAAGTCCAGGGTAAGACAGATCTTTGTGGCTCTGCCATCCCCTGACAGGAGGGCTCCATAGGCACAGCCCAGGAGGGCTTCCCACCAGTGGGTCCCAGTAACTAGGACCCAGGGCCGTGGGAACATGCCAGCCTCCCCCACCCATGGCCTCTACCTTAGGCCCTATTCATCGACCAGATGGGTCCTGCTGGGTCTGAGGAATTTCCTGTGGCAGAGGGCTGACCCTTGGCCAGGCCCACAGCCGAGGTGCCTGGGAGGGAGCGGAAGGAGAGACAGAACGAGCTCGTTGCAGGTCAGCCCTCTGCGGACCGCCATCGCCTTCTATGAACCTCCTCCCTGCGGCGGGGGGGTGGGGGGGGGGTGGGGGTGGGGTGCTGGCAGGCTCCCTTGGGGATCCGCGGGTGTGCCGCTCTCCCAACTTCATCCCTGCAGGGAAGCCGAGAATGAGGCCAGCTTTCCTGCGGGCCACAAACCAACCTTCGGTGGCCAGATCTACCCAGACTTCTCGCCTCAATTCCTCGCCCCTCCAAGAGCAGAGATTTGTCCTTAGAAGAAGGGCGGATGAAGACCTCCAAGCCCAGGAAACCCAGACTCTGAGGGGGCTCCATCCCGGGCTGCGGTGTGGAGGCCAGGTTGAAGGTCTCGCGGTGGCCCCTAGAAGCCTGAGCTGCCCTGGTAATTTTGAGGGCGCTCAGGGGCGCGTCAGAAGCTGTGGGCCTCCGCAGAGCCGCAACCACGATGTTCTGGCAAAGGAAAACCCGGCCGGCTCGGACCCCCACCACACACACACCCTGCCAATGAGAGGGTCTGGCCGCCCCAGCCACAGCCTCGGCGCCAGCCTGGTGGGTTCGGGAGGTGTCCTCCAGTAAATGAGTTGAGCTGGAGTTCAGGTTTGAAATTAACTCGCTAAGCTCCTCCTCCATCAGAAAAACATGGGGCGGGGTGAGGGGGGCTTGAATTCGGCCTGGGAGACCCAGCTGCTGCTGCTGCTGCTGGTGGCGGTGGGGATAATGTGCTCCTCACTGCCCTGACTGCACCCGGACCCCCGCATACACACCGATGGTCACGTACAGACACGGAACGCCCGAGGCTGTCCAGATACAACCTTGGCGCGGGTACAACCCCCTCTGGCGCCCAGACTCACAGACCCACACTCACCCTTGCACACAAAACGCAGACACTCCTGTGTGCAATCCCCACAGAGGCTCACAAAGCCTCCTTTGCCCCTTGGTACACAGGTGCCCACAGACACACTCAGCCACACTCACACACGCTCGGAAAGATTCAAAACAAACCAAAACTCTCCCTCTGCACACACAACCCCACAGGTCCCGCGCACTCAGTTTCGCACAGAGGCTACAAACCTACAGGTACGCTCTCTTCCTCGCAGACCCTCCTGCTCAGATAAAACCCACCTCCCTCCCTTTACGCACCCCCTCTGACAGCCACTTTGGGCCCACCAGGAGCCAATTGTTTCCCCACTTTTCTGGGGAGGCTAAGGTCTCCATCTCTCAGGGGGGGCAGGGTACGGAGCCGCAGGTGCCAGAAAGGGGGGGTGGCGCGCGGAAGGGGGAGGGATTGTATCCATATGCATGGGCTCGGCGCACAAAGAGCAGCTGCCCGGAGCTGAGCCCCAGCAGGCCCAGAGTGGCGGGGAGGCGGCGGCGACCCAGCTAATTGAATTAGGCCGGCCAGGCCCTGCCACCCGCGCCACCCGTGTCCGCTCTGCCACCCGCCCCGGCCGCCGCAGGCGCTGGTTGGGTGCCGAGGGACGGATTGAGGGAAGGAGGCACCGCCGCCTGAGCCCCTGCCCCAGGCAGCCTCTCCCCCCGGAAATAATCCCATTGTCCCGCCGGCTACGTGGGGCACTGGGCGCCCGGGATCCCCAACTGGACTGCGAAGCTGTGATGAATGGGATAGCGGCGAGGGAGCGGACACAGGGAGGGGCCGCGGCCTTCCTCCGCCCACCCTTCTAGGTCCTCAGCTGCCTCGGTTCGGTGTCTTTTCGGCGGAAGCGAGCGCAGGAGGGGGAGGGAGGTGAACCTGCCGCTGGAAATGAGACCCGTGGGATGCCTTCGTGAGTGAGGTGTGTGTAGTCTGCGTGAGTGTGGGGTGAATGAGTGGGTGGAGGGCTGCAGGCCCCGCCTAAGCCTGTAAGAGCATGGAGAGCTGTGAGCCCCCAGGCAGTGAGCCCAGCGCTGGCCGTGTGTGTGAACGTGATTTAGGGGTCGTGTGTGGGGCTGTGTGAGAGTGAGGTGTGAATGGGGTGTGTAAGGACACCCAGCTCCCACTTCTGGGGGCCACACCGACCCCAAGGCCAGCAGCTGAAAGTGCCTGCTTAGGGACCTTCCTTCCTCTCATCCTAGATTTCCATAGCAGCCTCACTGGAGATCAGACATCACCACTACTGGAATCCCCACCAGCAGCAATTGACAGTGTGGTTCCTGAACCTGCACTTCTGCTCCCCTCCCCATCCCCCATCTTTCTGGACAACGGTTTCCAAGCACAGGCATCTTTTCATTCTGTTCTCCTACTCTGACATGCTCTGCATCTCGGCTGATCCAGGGCTCACATGCAGCTTTTTGAGGTCTGACTCACAGTGCCCTGACCACAGGAAGCTCCCCCATGTATGGCTGGGAATAACTCCTCTGCCCTAGGCCTGGGACTCCCCCAGCCAGGCTGGAAGCGCACCTCTGTGTCTGTCCTGCCTCTAAACCACATGTGCCCGGTGGGGCTGGGTAGGGGGGGTGGCCGACCAGAGTCCCAGCTCGCCCCTCAGCACTGACACACACACACCAACTGGTGCTCCAACACACCAGCAAGACTTCCTTGTCTTGTGAGCTCCACCGAAGAGCTGCGGAGACTGGGTGTTCAGGGGTGGGGGGCACACAGCCATGTTTCTGAGTCCCTTGGGGCAAGGTCTTTCCCTTGGGGCAAGGTTGTACCCTTGCCTCCTCTACCCAGAAACAGAAGACCTGGGATGGGGGTGGGGGGGTGTCCTAGGGACGGAGCCATGGGGATCCTAGGAGAGCAGAATAGAGCCAGCACCCTGGGAACGTAGGGCTGCAGCTGGTGCTGGGGGTCGTCCAGTGGCCAGCACTGCCACTGAGACCCTGCCCCAGCCAGGACCCCTGCTCCAGCCAGGACTCCCACCTGCTGCTGCCTTCCACAGCTGCCCGCTGAGTTTTGACAAACCACCCAGGTTATGCAGTGAAGGCAGAGTCCCTGGACATCCAGCTAGGGTTGGGAGTGAGCCAAACCTGGGAGCCTTGTGCTCAGCAGGAGGGTCCGGTGCACCCTTCAGGGCAGCTACCAGGACCTTCTGGAGGAGTACCGCTATGGCAACAGTGGCTGTTGCCTCTGCCCACATCCCCCTGCCCTAATGCTTGAGGCTAGGGAGAGATGGTGGGGGTGGGTGGCTCCAGGCTGGGGACAGGCCTGGTGGGCCACCCTGAGAGACCTAGGCACCCATACCGCCCACTCCTACAAGCCCAGGGCCAAGCCTCCGCAGCCCACACGGTATTTCCCGGGACTTTTAATGCAGCACTGAGATGAGCAGTGACATCCCCTTCTCCCCTTTCATAAATATTGCATCTTCCCAATGCAATTACAGGAGACGGAGCGGCATGAGCGTTCACTAAATAAGATTATGGGGTAATGCTAATGCAGTTTATGTCTGCGCTCTGACACCAGACAAACTCCCTATTAATAACCTCTCAATGAGGCTTTAGGCTCAGAACGCAGGGGCCTTGCTCAGGAAGAATGGCCACAGCATGGGTGTCCCATGCTTGGGGGCTCTGCCAGCCTGTGCCCTCTCCCCAGGATACCAGAACCGCCCTCCTTTTCAGGCCTCCTGGCTTGGAGCTCTTCTTCCCAGGAGGCAGCCTCGCATCCACCCCCAAGCCAGGAGCCTCATCTGACACCCTCATTTCTTCCACTTAATTTCTTTATCAGCAACAGTTTGGTCCCAGCTGGTACCCCACCCCTCTCCTCCGAATCCACACTGTTGAAGGGGCCCAATTCTTTTCCCCTAAAGGGCATCCAGGGCATGTTCTTCCCTGGCTTAGAAACCTCTTATTGTTGTCTATGGGAAAATCGAAAGCCCTCATCTCAGCATTCAAGGCCCTTAATTTACTTTCCACTTCATCTGTAGTACTCTCCCCCAGTTGCTGGCTACCATTAGCCATTTTAATAAATATTAAGGATGATAAATACTTTCTCACCTTCCCATTTGCATCCAACTCTTGGGTGCAATGCTCTAACAACACCCATCCCCTCACCTCAAAATAGTGGTGATACTACTACTACTACTACTACTACTACTACTACTACCACTACTACTACTACTACCACTACCACTACCACTACTACTACCACTACTACCACTACTACCACTACTACCACTACTACTACTACTACTACTACTACTAATAATAATAATAATAATAATAAAAGGAAAGGAAATTCCCACTCCTACTTCAAAGTCCAGCTCAGAATCCTGCCTCCCCTGACATTCTCCAGGCATAATTCACGAGGCCCTTACGGGGTCAGTAGCACACACATTTTAAAAATTACCTTTTTTGTTGTTGTTATCGATTTGGAGTCATAGGGAGATGGATGAGTCCCATCCGCACCACTTTACATATGTGAGTTGGAAGAGACTCATGAACTTCTCTGGCCCATGCTTTTTTTGTTTATGAAACAGGCACAGTGGACTCTGACTTCTGTTTCATCAAGCTATTGTCAGAATCAATATAAAGAGGAAACAATATGTTTCCTAACTCATCTGGCGTATCTCTGCTTTATCATCTTTCTTATTGCGCTGACATTTATGTGAACAGTTTGTCATCCCTACGGGTCTGAGAGTCATTGAAACTGAATGTCATCCAGCCCTCCTCAGTTTCCCAGAGCCAGTAAGTGAGCTCCTCAGACATACTAGATGCTTCCTCCTTGCTCCCTAACTTCCCTCCTCCTGAGGCCTCTTCAGAGTTCAACTGAGAGGACAGGCAGGAGAGACAAGTTCTGGAAAAATAGGATATCAGCACAGCAGAAAAGTGCCAACAGGATTTCAGGGTCAAGAGAGGCAGCCCCTTGCCTCAGGGCTTGCCCTGGTGCAGGCTGGTCATTAACACAGCCCTGGGTTCTTCTTGGCCTTCAAATAAAAAGACATTTCATGCCCAAGGACCTCAGTAATGAGGAACCAGGGAGGGGCTGGGTAGCCTGCAGGCTCAGCAAAAGTTTCCCCTCCTCAGAGGCCTCCCCTCCTTTCTCCCTCCTCCTCCATCCCTCTGAAGTCAGCGAAACCTTTGAGCAGCTTCTGGAAGAAGGAGGTTCCTTTGCCTTTGGAGCAGGCAGAGAGGCAAGGCCTGCTAGGCCTCCTAGACCCCTCTCCTCTGCCCCCACCTCTCTGCCAAGGCCAAGCTGTCTTTACCTCAGAGAAGCCATTGGGTCTGTCGGCTCAGAGCCTGAAGAATAGGGGAGGGAGGCCATGCTTTACCAGCATTCTTCAGTCCCTTGTCCCTTAAAACTGGGGTTACACCTGGTCAGGCCAACCTACTTACCACCAACTCTGACTGGCCATTCCTGCCCTGGGCTCCAAGTGGCTGCTGAACGCTGCGGACCCGGCTGAATCTGTCTGGGGCACTTCGGACTTAGCACAGCATCCCTTCACGTGTTTACAAAGCATCAGACTTGGCTCTCTTTCCTCTTTCCCTTTCTCTCCACACTACCTCACTTGTCCAGTCTCCCTGTTGCATCTTTTCTTAGTGTTCTTGGTACAGGAAATCATCATCACCAGCCCTTTTACCCAATTTATACATGTTGCACACAAACACACACACAAATTCAGGGGTACACGTAGACCCCTCACTCTCAAAAACACAAGTACAAACTCTTAAGCATAACACAGTAGCCCGTCTTTGAAGCCCTGGGTCCACCTATGCAGACTTGCATCTCTGCTGTCTCCCACGGAAAAGCATGCATGCCGAGAAGATCCAACCACACATGTTGGTCTGTTCACACCAAAGGACACACAAACACAAATATACATCCAATCAACATGCCAAGCATGGTTGTCACAGTTCATGCTGCCACGGAACCTTCCAGCGTTTGCTAGGGATCAGGGAATTGCCTTCTTTTATCCTTGATGGGAATTCCACATATATCCGTATAACGTGTGCTCAGGGTATTTGAGGCTTGTACAGTCGTATGGCAGGATGGAGGAAAACCACTCCCCGGAAGGTACCTGAGCTATTAGTCATCCCAGAGGACCTGGAGAAGTAGGAGGAGAACAAATCTGAGCAGAGGGGTGTGGTTCGCTCATTGGAATCAGAACCTGTCCATCATCTGCGCTCTGTAAACCAGCGGAAGATCCTTAGGCAGGAACTAGGAACATAGCCTCCAAAGGGTTGTGGACTTCAGCACAGGAAAGGAAGGCGCTGTTGGGCCTCTAAGTTCCAAAAAGCACAAGGTAAAAACGGCACTTTCCTTGGGGGTGACTCCTTGGGCCCTGGTGAAGCCAGGCTTGACTGTGGCCAGGAAGAGCAGCACAGCTACACCAGAAAGGCTGCTTTCCACCTCAGTGTATTTCAAGAACACCAATCAGGGCACAAAGAAATGGACTAGGGTAAAGGGTGGGGCTTCAAGGAGTCAAGTATAATAGAAAGACCAAAGGCATTGATTCAAATTCTCCTTCTGCCACTCTAGTTGCTGTGTGGTCTTGGACAACATACTCAACCTCTCTGATCCTTAGCTTCCTCCTCTGTTAAATAAAGATATGCTACCTTCCTTGTGTGATTGTAGTGAGGTTTAAAAGAGATGAAAAGACCTAAACGTGCTTAGCCCAATGGCTGGTACATGACAGGATCCCACAGGTAGTGGCTGTACATGAGAAGGAAGTAATTAGAAGGCAAGTGTAAGAAGGCCTGAAACCCGGGGCAGGAAAATTTCAGGTCTTCCTTTCCTGCAGGACCCAGAAAAAGAAAGGCAGCTACAAGCTGAAATGCCTGTTCCTAGTCCAGGGAGCAGTGCCCAGTGGTTAAGAATCTAACACCAGATTGCCTGAGTTCAAATCCTACTGTGTGACCTTCAGCAAATTTCTCTATGACTTGGTTTCCTCCTCTGTAAAATGGACATGATAATAATAACAGGATCTATCTCACGAGCTTATGAGAAGTGAATTAATATTTGTAAAGTGCTTAGAGTACTACCTGACACATAATAATTGCTATACAAACATATGCTAAGTAAATAAAAATAAACCAGGCTCACGTGCTGATGGGGAATCTGGGTCTGAGAAGGATTCAGAGGCAGCAGGGCAGGCACAAGCCAGGGGCAGCCTGCTTCTTTGGCTGCAGGACCAGCTCTCTTCAGAACCCTGCACTCTCAGACTCCCTCTTTTGTCCTCCAGTACCTGTGGTTTGTCTACCTTAGGAACTAGTTACCCTTTTAAGTGTTCAAGCTGCTTAAGGTTTTGTTAAGGGAAAAGGTAGATATTTCTTTATATGTTGCTGGTGGTGCTGTAAATTGGTCCCATCCTCCCTGCATTATGTAACAAAAACCATGATACTGTTCATATTCTTTGATCAGATGTTCCCACTTTGGGGATCATATACCAAGGAAATAAACAAGCAATTTGCACAAAGATGTTTATAGCAACACTATTCATAGTAGCTCAACCTTGGAAACAACCCAAAAACCTAACACTAGGGAAATGGTTAAGTCAGCTAGGGAACGTCAGCACAGAGGACTATTACACAGCCATTCAAACTGCTAACTATGACACAGAGAAGTGGTAGGACATGTCACAATCCTCAGTGAAGATGCTAAGCAATGTAAAAATATCAATATTCCCCAAGAAAATTTACAGTTGATAACCTACTAATCAAAATCACACTTGAACTCAGAAAAATTGTCTTGAGCTCAGAAAAAAATGATTCCTAGTTTCACATGAGAGAGTAAATAGGTGAATATACAAATAATTTTCTAAAGTTTTGAAAATTTTCAAATGTTTCTAAAGAGCAAGTTTGACTAGATGTTAAAACATTTTGTTATAGGGCAACTAAAAGGAAATGTGGTGTGGGCACCAAAATAGACATTTAAATCAGTGGGACAGAAGAAAGCCCAGAAATAGACCCAATCACACCTAAGAATTTAATACAGATGTTAGAAAACAAGGGAGAAGGGAACATAACTCAATAAATGGGGTTGGGAAAAGGTTTGCCACTTGAAAAATAAGCTATTTTATATCATAAAATTAAACACGAGATGGATTAAATAATTAAAATGATAACTAAGAGGATGCAGGGAAATATAGGTACAATGCAATGTTAAATTTTAAAAATTCACAAACGATTGTATGTTCCTGTTGACTACAGCTCCGAAAAAGTACAGGTCTTAATCTTGCTAAGAATCAAGGGATGAAATGTTACAATTGCTGTAAATAGTTGGTGTTTCAAACTGATGGAATTTGGGGACTTCCCTGGTGGTGCAGTGGTTAAGAATCCTCCTGCCAATGCAGGGGACACGGGTTGGAGCCCCAGTCCGGGAAGATCCCACATGCCACGGAGCAACTAAGCCCGTGCGCCACAACTACTAAGCCTGCCCTCTAGGGCCTACGAGCCACAACCACTGAAGCCCATGCATCTAGAGCCTGTGCTCCGCAAGAGGAGCCACCGCACTGAGAAGCCCGTGCACCACAACAGAGTAGCCCCCGCTTGCCACACCTAGAGAAAGCCCGCACGCGACAACAAAGACCCAACGCAACCAAAAATAAATAAATAAATCTTTTAAAAACAAAAACTCATGGAATTTCTTGTTGTTGAGAAGGTGGGAGTTCAACAAAATAGGGAAAGGAAAGGGTGTAAGTCATCCCACCTTTCCAACAACACAGAGAAGTTGGTGCTGCTTGCAGAAGGGCTCGGACTATATCTGCCCTAGGTCAGACGGGGGGACCCTGGCAGTAGAGATCCAGGACAGCTAACAGGATATCACTACCTTCTGAGTTGACTCCTGAACCTGGCCCTGAACCTGGGCTTCTCTGTCCCCAAGCCAGCTCCTACTGCCTGGTTATACTCACCAGCTCCCTAGAGGCTAGACTGCCTGGGTTCCAATTTCAGTCATGCATCTAAAAACTGGGTGACCTTAGACCAGTATCTTAACCTCTCTGGATCTCAATTTTCTCATCTATAAAATGGGGATAGTAATAGCACCTATTCCTAGAATTATTTTGAGGATTAAATCAATTATTTCATGTAAACCCACATAATAGTGTGTGGCCCAGAGTAACTTCTCCTTAAAAGTTGGTCGTGATTTGGGGGAATTTGAGGTTGAGGGAATTCTACAGGAGGAGGCAGAAAACAGTGTTTGATTTCTGTGATACCTATGTCTTCTGGGTCTCTGGATGGTTTTGAAGCTGAGCCCGCCTGGCTCTGCCCCTCATCTCGGCTGACGAGGCAAGAGAGACTTGGCCAAGAGGGGCCCTCTGGTGCAGACCAAGAATCCAGTGCTGACACACAGGGCTCAGCTGCCTCAGATTCCTCTTCCCCGCCATGGGGGGGTTCAGCCTCCCCTCCCCACCCCCAGGGACAAAGACCAAGCCAAGTCACCATCAGGGATTTGGGGGGGAAATAGGCTTTGTGCCTGAGGGATAAAGAGGGGCCAGGTTCTGGGCGCCTGGCTGCAGGCCATGTCTCACCGGACAGAGACGGCTCCCCCAGCCAAGGACTGGCCCTCCAGGCAAGCTCTGTCCTGCTTGGAGTATTCTTGCCCGGCTTCCTTCTGGGATCCCTTCCTCCAATTCGACTTCGGCCACAGGTCTCCAGGCCGAGGTCTCTCTTACAGGAAACTGGAGATGTTTTCTTGTACTGCCTTCCCCTAGTCCTCTTGCTACGTCAAGCGCAGACGGGGTGGCGGGGTGGAGGTGCAATGGTCTGTTTCCGGCCATCTCTCCCTATGTGTCCCTCACACATAGACCTGGGCGTATCCTTATCTTCTGATGAAAACGTCTGTGTTTATTGCTGCGTGTCATTGTTACCATCACTCTCATTATAATCAGCCAAGGCAGGACTTCTCAGGACCCACTTCGTGTCCCCCAGGAGGGGCAAAGGGAGTGACTACTGGGTCCATGAAGGATGGAGAGACGTGCAGGGCAGGGCTCCTTGAGAGCCAGGTTGCAAAGCGCTTTCTTTTCCTGGGAACCAGACCAAGGGACCCTCTAGGAGACAAGGTGGCTATAAAATAAAGTGAACATCAGCCCTGGGGAGAGGGGGGTCCAGAGGGTTGGCTGCAGAGAGAAGAGAAGGAGGAGGCCTGGAAAGGGCTGAGGGTCCTTCCTGACTCCACAGTGAAGCCAACCCCATGGACGTGCTGGAAGACTTTTGAACCTAGACCCACGGAATGAAACTTTCTTTCATTCATCCACCCATTCATTGGTTCACTTATTTATCCACGCAGCCAACTCTGTGCTCTGTGCAGACAAACACATACAAGGACAGAGAGCAAGCTGGGGTGACGACTGTTTCAATGCCACTGACCCAGACAGAGTTTTCTCCAAACCGGGGGCTGTGCCTGCCAAATGGTGAGCTGAGCAGACCCCCTAGGAGGGGTTCAGGAGGGGCTTGCGGGGGGTGGGGGTGGGGTGGAACGCTCATTTCTGTCAAAGTTGGAATCCACCACTCCTCAACCTTTCTGGAATTCCTAGTGACTTTGTAGTTTGCCTGTGTTTGTTATTTTTGCTAACCCCTGTTTGCCTGTAGTTCCTGGTGATTAGAAAAACAAGCAAAGCAAGTCTTAAACACGAGAAGGGGGACATATGCTTGTTTCAGAGCCCAGGAGCAGAAAGAGACCTGGAGAGGTGGGGGGAGAGAGAGAGAGAGAGTCAGAAGTCAGAGCCCTTATCCCTGTCGCCACCCCTCCCCCATGAATGTCCCAACCTCCTTCCCATTTCCCCTACTCCTTTCTCCTCCCCCTACTCCCTTTACATGTCCCCTAGCATTCTACAGGGTCTCATGTCCCCTCCCCTCCCCCTTGGGAGTCTGGCCTTGAGCCTGGGGTGCTGGAGAACTTGGGCTGGGTCTCAGCACCCCCCTCCCTAATGAGCATTCGTTCTGGGATGAGCCCTGGCCTCCAAGGGTCAAAGGTGGCAGCTTTATTTACTCACAGCCATGCTCTCACTGCTTTGGTCCTTTCATCATTTTTTATAATGGAAACAGCCCAATGGCCACAGGCGCCCTGGGAGACCACCCCACCACCTCCCTTCTCCCCACAGCCTCCAGACACACAGACACTTGTATCCCTTCAATAAGGGCTCAGATTTCTCAACAAAGTACAGCTTTGCTCTCAGGACAGTTTTCAGCTGTCGATTTGATCACATTCCTCTGTCTGTTTAGAGCCTGAGCCAAAGAAGCTGGGGGTCGGCCTCCGCCTGTGAGAGTGGGCACGGGTGTGTGAGCAACGGGTGCCATGCACGAGCCTGAGGGTGCACGGTGTGAGGGTGTGCAGTTGTGTGGCAAAACCAAGGTAAGTATAACGCGTCTGTCTTGAGAACGTGCTTGCGTGTGTAAGAACCCGTGTGCGTGTGTATAAGCACGAGTATCTGGGTGTGAGTATGTATACATACACACGTGTGCGTGACAGCTGCACGTGAGCACAAGAAGGTGCACGTGTGCACGAGAACTTGGGTGTGTGCTTGTGCTTGTGTGTGAGTTTGTGTGCACACTTGTGGCAGAACCATATACACGTGAGCCTGCCTGCGTGTGAGCTCTTACAAGTGTGTGTGCATCTCCAGGTACGAACAGTGTCTAAGGCTGTGTCACCACAGCAGCCCGGATGGATCTCCGAACTGTAACGTTAAAGCGACAGAAGCCAGACACAGACATTAACTCGCTCTGTGATTCCATTCGCGTGAAAGATAAAAATAGGCAAAACTGATCTACAGTGTGAGGAGTCAGAATAGGGTCTTGTGCCTGGAAAGGGGGCATGAGAGCATTCCAAGGGTTCCGATAATATTCTATTTTTTGATCGTGTATACAGGATACCGTCTACGTGGGTGTGTCTACGTTGTAGAAATTCATCGAGTTCTAAACTCATACACAGTAAATAAACCATAAAGTGCATAATTTATGTGTTGTCTGAATATGTTATAATTCAATAAAATCTTTACCCCTCAACAAGAACATGAAGACTGTCTCCTGCACCTTCCCCCACGCGCCTCACACATGGCCCCCACAGTCCCCTCCGCCAGCTCGCCTGCATTCTCTCCTCCCTCCACTCCTCCTGCTTCCTAAAGGTGAGGGTGTCCGGTGCACAGACACCCTCACCTTCAGACCTATGAGGCATATGCATCTAGGTCGCTGAGTGCAGGTGTGACGTGCCTGCCTCAGAGCTCGCCTCCACAGTTCTCCCCAACCCCACGGCCCTCCTGACCACCTCCAACTCACCTTTCTTGGCCTCCCCTTGAAACTCAGTGACTCCATCGAAAGCAGTGCTCCTGGGAGCGGTGCTCAGATGGGGGAAGATTTGGCCCCACCCTGCAGGAGCTCACAAACCGAAGTTCTGGACTGGGTCAGACCTCAGGTGTGTACACTGATGTGGCAGTGCTGGACGGCCAGCCACTCTACAGAGGGACAAAAGGCACATGAGAGGCAGTGGGCGCTGCAGGGTATTTGTTAAGGGTAGCTTTTTAGGACAGAAAAATCTCAAGAGGGTCTCTCTTTGGAACCCCCCAGAGGCGGACCTTGGCTACACTATTTAAGCTCCCGGGATCTGGTTTCTTAATCTTAAAGCAAGAGAAAGCAATCTGGGTTCCTGTGCTGTCCCAGTGATTATGTGTATCTGTGTGTACGTGATTGTGTGCACGTGCCCACAGGTGATGTATATGACTGTGTGTGTGCTTGTGCCTGTGTGCTTACATACGCACATGAGCCCTGTGTGTGACTCCAGGGGTATGAGTGCTCATGCTCCGTGGGGAAGGTAGAGTAAGTACATCACAGCCCAAATTACTTTGCCCTGAGACTCCCACAAACACTTGCCTACTATATGTTCCAGGTAGGGGTTCAGAATCTCAGATTTCTTCAGGTCTCCCGGATGTAGGGTCTACACTGGGAAGACGGCTGTGTCTCCAGGGCAGGAAGGGTCAGCCTGGCTCAGCTCTTCCATCCTCTTCCAGGTGGGCTCATTCACTCCCTTCCTGCCCTGGCACCCTGAGGAACCCAGCTCTGTCAGCTCCATCCCCGGCCCAGGTCCCTCCCACGCTCTCCCAAACCTGCTCAACCCACCTGGTGGCCCAGCATCTCCCAGAGGTGCCTCCTGCACCACTCTTCAGGGGAACAGCCATCACACCAGAACCAGGAGAGAGAGCAAGAGCTGGGAGTGGGGTAGGTGGGAGGGTGGGCTGACCTCTTCAGAAGGGGCCGGGAGATTAGGCTTGCCACTGCCAGAAGCTGCCCTGATGCTTCTCTCGGACCTTAGCTTGTAGCACCCCCTCCCCCATTGCGCTGGTCTCTCTTTCCTGCCAGCTGGAACTCTGAACTCGGACAGCAACCTCCTTCTTCAGACCCCCACCCTCAGGGACTCAATCCACCCTGCAGGCTCAGCTGATGTTATACCTGAGTGACCCAGAGGGGCAACGGGGGCTTGCCACCCCCAGGAGGGTCCTGGAAGCATGGAAGGGATGAGAGATAGCTGTGAGTCACTCCATCCCTTCCCAGGGCTCCCTTTGAGGATGGGGCCCTGGCTCTGGACTCTTGGAAAAAGAGTGACCGCAGTTTCCTTAAGCACCTTAGGCCCCCTCAGTAGGTGTCTACAAAGGGCAGAGAGACCCACCCAGCCATATCTCCCTCCTCAATGGAACACAGGCCCAGACAGTGTTCCTCCTTTTAAAAAAGGGGATGAGAAACACTAACGTCTACACAGGTACATAAAATAAAGAACATTTGTGAAATGCTTACTATGTGCCAAGTGCTGGTCTAAGAGTTTTACATAACTTAGCTTATTTTAACTTCACAGCAATCCTGTGGTGAAGGTACATTCGTTATTCCCATTTTATAGATAGGAAGACTGAGGCACAGAGAGGTTAAGTAACTTGGTCAAGATCATCTCTCCAGTAAATAGCGGGTTCAGGATTCAAACCCAAGCAGCACAACCTGTGCTCTTAACCACTACCCTACGACATTTGCATAATTACCCTTAAGGATACACACACCTACCCATACTTAGGACAAGCCATCACACATACATAGCATAGAAAGATATCATTACCCAGATGTTAATCATACCTAACATTCATACAGCAATTTACTTACAAATCCTTTCATGCCTAGACACAATGCCCACTGAGGGAGGGATTGTTACCCCGTAAACAGACAGCAATTAAGCCTGCCATTTACTGACTCAACTGAGGCTCAACCATCTGCTGGAAATGGTTCATCTTCTCTTTCCTTCCTCTCTATAAATAAAGGTAAAATATGCTTAGCAGTAAAATTAAAACGGTACAAATAAGAATAAAGTGCAAAGTAAAAGCCCCCCTCCTTCCTCCTGTTATTCCCACTTCCAGGGCTAACCACCGTTAACCCTTCCAGAAATCGTCAATGCACACAGAGGCAAATACCATTGGAAATTATATGTGCTTTCTAATCCTTGCATCAAAATCCTTGCAAAGAAGCTCTGAGTCTCCTCTTCTATGGATGAAAAAACTCTGGGGCAGCTCTCCAACGTCACTCAGGTATGAAGTGGGGGAAGTTTGGTTGCTAATCTAAGTCTACCTGGAACCTGTGTTCTCACTCCCTCTGGCCCCAGGCCTGTTGCCTCCTCCATAACATTCTGGCACCGTGGTGGCCCAACTGAGGTGAAAGTCTCCATCACCCCCATAAGCAGGCCACACCTCTGCTGCTCCATGCTCTTCTGGCAGGGCTAGGGGCTGTGCTGGAGAAGGACATCCCAACCAGCAACTTGATCCAGGGCAGAAGTTGCTGGGCTGATCCCTGCTAAGGGGAGGGCAGGGAGCAGGCCTGGGAACCTGACTAAGATCACTGCAGGGTCCACATCACTGGAGGGATGTGTCCCAGGATGCCTCTCTTGAGTCCACATCAGGTTCCACTGAGGCCTTGAGGGTTAGGGAGAGCTGGAGGCAGACAGGCCTCAGTCTTCACGGTATCTCCCAGGCAGGGACACAGGATCAGGGAGGTGGGTGGTGAATCTGGGCTCCCAGGGAGGAGAGGAGCCTTTATTTATTTAATAATATTCTGGCCAAGCCTTGTGGCATGTGGGATCATAGTTCCCTGACCAGCGATCGAACCCATGCTCCCTGCAGTGGCAGTGTGGAGTCTTAACCAATGGACTACCAGGGAAGTCCCAAAGAGGGGCCTTTAGATAAGAACTCCAGGCTTCCACCTCTGCCTCCGAGAGGGGCTGACCAGGGACAAGGTGAGTACTATTCCTAGCTCCTGGGCGCAAGAGGGGGCTCTGGAAGTCCCCTGCCCTCTGGGTAAGCTTTCTGTGACTGCTCCTGGGTAAACTTTAAGAAGGACCCCCACCCCTGCCCCTAGAGCTGTCCTCAACTCCTCTTCCTACAGAGTCTGCAGGGGTGGGACCTGGGGAGGTGTGAGTTGCCAAGGTTTAGCCGCACCCCAGCTACTGAGGCTTCCAAAACCGCTAAATGGCTGGACGCAGTGGGCGTTCTGACCCAGGTGGCCTGGGCTGTCCCCGCTGGGTCCTGTGTGCCTCAGACCTGCAACCCAGTGCCCACATTTCCTATCCTCACACAGAATCTGGAGAATGGGACAGGGCTAGGACCAGGATGGGACCTACCCTTCCCCAGTCCTCAGGGGTGACTCTTTGGAACAGAATCCTCAACGAAGTGCCCCCTTCCTATCTGAATAAGAGGGTGTTTTCATCAGGAATCCCTGAGGTCAGTATTCAGTGGAGGGAGAGAAAGCCAAGGTGAGGCTTGAGAGGGCTGAGGAGGAACTGAGGCTTTATCCATTTCTCAATAATTTCTGGGCCAAGCTAACTCCGTGGGACAAGGCAGACCTCCCCAAGAGCTCACCCTCTCCCTCCTTTTCACATGGAAGAGCCTCTCCAGGTCCCCGTCACCTCCAGGATCATGTCCACACACCTAATGTGGACTATTTTTGAAACCCCACAGCTCTGTTGAGTACAGGGCGGGCATTTGTGGGACACCCCATTTCTACCTGTTGATACCAATAGCACCGGACTGGGAGTCTGAGGACATGGGTCTCTTGCCAGCTTGGCTTCTGACCAGTGAAGGACCTTGGACTAGTCACTTCCCCACTCTGAGCTTCAGTTTGCCCAGGGATAAAATATAAGAGTTGGGCTGCATTTGGAATCATGGGAATCTGGGAATGAGCTGGGGTGAGTGAGGTTGGCAATGGGTGTTCTGCTTGTTGATGGAGCAGGATCTCTCTCCAGGGGGGACACTGTGGAAGGTAGGGACCCCTAAAAAGATATCATTGGTCAAGAAGAAAGGATGCATGTTTGTTAGGAGTGTTTCTACGAGTATATATGTGACATGCACATATGTACGTGGGGGCATGGATACATGTGTAGGGGGGGGTGTGTGTGTGTGTACAGCAGCTAATTGATCCCTCCCTCCCAGCTGGGGTGGGGGAAGGGGCCGAGAAGGCAGTCACTCATTAGGAGGCAGCTAATGGGCCAAATGGCCATGTCAGCAAAGGCTGAGCTCAGAGGAGCTTCCTCCGGGAGCGGGGAGGGGAAAAGATGTGAACTAGGAAGAGGAGGGGAGAAGAGAGTGAAAAAGAGCGGGAGGAGGAAAGGGAAAGAATGACGCTTTCCCGGTAGAAACTGTAAGATTTGCCACGTCCTGAGGTTGTCCCGTTAATAAACCCTCCCACCCACCAGGAGAAGAAGTTCCTTGACCACAGAACTGGAGGTGGAAAAACTGGCGGGGGACGCAAGGGAGACACAAGTGGGCTCCTGCCACAGGCACAGGTAGACCAGCCTGCACTCGCAGGCCATAGAGACACGAGGACACTCACTGTGTATCACGCACACTCAGTGTGCAACCATGCACATAGAGAGCCACATGCTCACCCAGGGACACACCCCTAGGGCACCTGCGTGCATGAGGACGTGTGTGCGTTCACCCAAAGATGCCAGCTCTGCGTCCAGTGCAGGGGAGATAAAAATGAACAGCCCCTGCCCCCAGGGGCTGACATTTTAATGGGGGTGGTGCTAAGGAAACAGACCATTCATGTGGTGTGACACGTGCTATACCCATAGATGGCCTGTCAGGACCATCAGGGGATCACCTGCAGTTCTCATTGCCTGGAGCCATGTTCACACTGAAGGGGGGAAAGGGAGAGACAAGGCCAGCATCCTATACTTATCTTCACTCAGCTGAGCCCTGTGAGGGGACCTCTCACATCCCTCCCACCTCCACCCCCACCCTTCCTTCCTCACACCAGATACCTGCCATTGTTTACAAAGTCTCTCACTTGCAAATTGTGAAAACACTAACGGGAAAGCCTTGATGTTAGCAAATCAGATTCACAGTCCTGGTACCTGGTGATGGTGGGAGAGGTCTCCAAAGTTTGCAAAAGGATGACGTATTTCTATCTCACACCACTTACAAAGTCAATTCCAGAGGAAATAAATGACAAAAAATGTTAGAAGACAAGATAAAATTAAATTAAATAATTTTGGATTAAAGAAGACTGTTTAAAATAAGACACAAACTATAAACACCATAAAGAAAAACACTGACAAATATACTACAACTAAATTTAAAACTGCTGTGTGATAAAAGATCAGAAACGACATAGAAAGACAAGCAACCAAAGCATGACAAATATTAACATCCAGAATAAAGAATTCTAACACATCAAGAAAGAGATTTTTAAAAATGCATTAGATGGGAGTTCCCTGATGATCTAGTGATTAGGATTCAGTGCTTTCACTGCCGTGGCCGGAGTTCAGTCCCTGGTCGGGGAACTGAGG
Organism: Hippopotamus amphibius kiboko; assembly: GCF_030028045.1. Classification (NCBI taxonomy): domain Eukaryota; kingdom Metazoa; phylum Chordata; class Mammalia; order Artiodactyla; family Hippopotamidae; genus Hippopotamus; species Hippopotamus amphibius. The sequence goes on from NC_080190.1 coordinate 28,965,185, forward strand.
CAAGTGGTGAGGTGTGGCCAAAAAAGCATTAGAAAAATGGGCAAAGTATAGGAGCGGGGAATTTATAGAAACAGAAATACAAAATGTCCAATAAACTTAGGAAAATATGCTCAACATTAGAGAAGTGCAATCCTAACTACAGAAATGCAAATTAAAACAGACATAAGATTCATTTTTCCTTGATCCAATAGATTAGCAAACATTCAGAAAACTGATAGCATCCAATATTGGAGAGAGCGCATGTAAGTGGGTCGTCTCATCAGTAATTGGAAGCGCCATATATTGATCCAGTCTTCGTGGAGGGTACTTTGGAAGTTTCTAATAAAATTAACAATGCGCATCTTTGTCTTAGCAACTCTATTTCTCGATATCAGTTATCCTAATGAAATGTTTCATCTACCCACAGAACCACATACCAGAGAGTTTACTGAGCATTGTTTATAACAATGAAAAATTAGAAGCAACCTAACAGCCCACTGGTGAGGGGTGGCTAACAGTGACACCCCATGTTACAGAATATTTATGTCACAGTTAAAAATAATGAGGTAGGGACTTCCCTGGTGGGGCAGTGGTTAAGAATCTGCCTGCCAATGCATGCAACATGGGTTTGAGCCCTGGTCCGGGAAGATCCCACATGCTGTGGAGCAACTAAGCCCATGAGCCACAACTACTGAAGCCAGTGCGCCTAGACCCTGTGCTCCACAACAAGAGAAGCCACCGCACTGAGAAGCCTGTGCACCACAACGAAGAGTAGCCCCTGCTCGCCGCAAATAGAGAAAGCTCGTGTGCAGCAACAAACACCCAACCCAGTCAATTAATTAATTAATTAATTTTTTAAAAAAGAATAAAGAAGTGGTAGTCAACTATGCCAATTTCCACAAAAAGATTAAAAAAAAAGAAGAAGAAGAAGAAGAAAAAAGAAAGTCAGCAGGGAGACCTGGAGAGAGAGCATCTACCCTGGGGACTTCACCTCCAGAGAGGGAGGCAGCAATAGTTTCCAGAGTGTGGTAGGTTGTGGTGAGATTGAGGGTCCCCCGGAGCAGAGCAGAGCAGAGCAGCAGGGTGCAGATGGGAGCCTGAGTCCAGCATGTGGAGCCAAGGTAGACAGACATGGCAGCTATGCTCTTCACTCTCCCGTCTCTAACCAGCCCTCCTGAACCTGGGCCTGGAGCCTCGCTGGGGAGGCTGTGGGGCTCTGGCATGCCATCCCACCCCAGCTTGGAAGCTGGCTAGGGTATGCACATGCCAGAGGTAGGAGTCTTTGAGGTGGGAGTTGGGGGAGGGAGGCAGAAGATGGAGAGTGCTCACTGACTTCCCAAGAACCTACAGTTGACAGATTACAAAATGCTCTCTGCCACATAACTGCACTTGGTCCTCGTGGTAACCCTGTGAGAGGTTTTCTCCACATTTGCAGGTATGGAAACTTAGAGAAATAACATGCCCAAGCCACAGAGCTGGTCAGTAGCAGAGCAGAGATTGGACTGGATCTTCTGGGATTTTTCCTCTAAGATGCACCGACAGGAACTGTGTTTCCCACTCATGTCTGTGCTCGCACACCCCTGCACAATCATTTACACTCAGAAGCACCCATACCTCACGTGGTTACATGTGCACATACTTAGTCACACTCACTCTTTCAAAGACCCACACATTCACACTCTCACACAGGTGAACACATAGCCTTGCAGGCACACACCTACATGCAGTCACAGGCACACACACTTTCAGTGTCCCTCATACGTATTCACTCACACAGGCACAAGCGCACCCACACTCACCCTCGTAAGCTCTCCCTTCTTCCCAGAGGCTGAGTCTCTAATCTTAACCTTGACCCCACTACAAGTGTGTGTTGGAGGGGGCGCGGCGAGTCCAGGCCTCTGAGGAGTGGCCGGGAAGCAAATGTCTGGCTGCAGCAGCGCACCTCTCATCCCTCCCCCCACCACATTGTGGCTCCAGCCCCGGGGCAGAGGCTGCCTGTGTTTGGGCAGCAGCCAGGGTTGCATGAGCAAGAGAGGCCAGAACAGAGAATGGAAATGGAAACCCACCGTCATCGGAGCCCTCCTCAGGCCATCCTGGGCCTGTGCAAAATCCCCAGGCTCAGAAATCAGATAATTGGGTTTGAACCCAGTTCTCCCACTTCCTAGTGGTGTGGCTTTGGACAATTTATTTAACCTCTCTAAGTCTCTGCTTCCTCATCTGTAAAGCGGGGCTGCTATATCCGCCTGCCTGGCAGGACTGATACGAAGATCAAATTGCAAAAACATCTGTCACAACACATGGCAAGTGTTCAATAAATGGGGGCTGGTTTTTGTTACCCTTGCTGTTATGATTGTTACTAAAAATGTTCCCAGGTGTGGCCCAATGTAGAGATGAGCCAATGGGCAGGTGGGCCGAGGTGGCCTTTCCTCGGCCGAGCAGAAGGGCTAGGGTGGGGGTAAAGTAGGCACTGGGGTGAGAAGCCAGAGAGTGCAGCAGTGAATGAGGGGCTCTTCCCAGCTGGAGGTAGGCACAGCTGGACGGTGGTGCTGAGCATGGCCTCTGCTGTGTCCCCTGGTTTGGAGGGCAGTTCCTGCCCTGTCACAGAGGCAGATGGGAACTGGGGGCCTTTCCCTAGTCTTGACGGCTGGCATCCCATGCTCTGAAGCTCTAGATGGAAATCAGGGCCCACCCACCAGCAGTGCCCGTCATTGTCCTCTTCATCTCTGGCCCCAGTACCCCAGCAGGCACCACATCTGGCTCACTATTGCTCCCCTAGGAGCTTTACCGCATTCTCCAGGCATCCCAGGGAGGCTTGGGGGATCAGGACTTTTCTCCCTCACTGACGGTCAGACTGGGAGGCATTTTCTGTTAATTGACCCTCAAATGGGAAAATGAGGTATGGGACCCCAATCCAAGTCAGAGAATGAGTCCAGCAGAGCTGGGGCTAGAATCCCAAATGTTACCTCCATCCCCAGACACTGAGCACCAGGTCTGAGAGGGGCTGACCTGGGTTGAGAAGTCAAGATCTATATCTCCTGGAGGTGAGGCCAGATTTAGCCCGTGGCTAGGGAGAGACAAGACTTTTCCAAGGCACTCCTAGGCCTCCTTTAGATGAGAATGGAGGGATGCTGGAGGTGGGAGGGCGGGGCACAGAGACCAAGACTGGCCTCTCGGTGGCCTGGGCCTAGCTGAGGAGTCCAGTTACCCACGAGCCCCTGCTCCCCAGGGCCCCATCCCTAGGAGCACCTCTCATCACCTCCAAGCCCAAGTGGATCCCCCTTTATCAGCCTCCCTGGCACCAGCCTGTCTGAGCCTCCCCCATCTCTGTCGCCTAGGACGTTTGTTTTGGTATCTGTGGTGACTGTGGCCAGAGCATAATTGGGGTTGAAATACCCACTCGGACCCCCCGAAGGATAAACAAGCTGGGTTAGGGCAGCCCTGGAACCAATGTGAAGACAGACATGAAGACAGTGGGTCCAGGGAAGCCAGGCAAGCTGGGTGCGGAGGGCTGGCTGGGAAGGGAGGGGGACAGTGAGGAGGCCGACAGTGTGCCTGCTTCCAGGACAGCTGCTGCAGGGAAGTCAGCCCTTGAGGCCACCTAGGAAGACCACCCCACCCACATGCCCAGGTCTGGGGCTGCCTTCAGCAAGCTTCAGTTTTAATAGGGCTTTCCTCTGGCTTCAGGGAAGTCTCCTGTGCAGACTTTAGGAAGCTTGGTGAGAGTTCCATTCACTGGACCTCACCCTCACAGTCTACTCAAGAGGCCCAGGAGTCACACCTGGAGAAACACGTCTTCATTGTTGGTGACATCTTGACCTTGCCTTCAAGGAGCCTAAGAGCAGGAGACAGGGCCCTGCCTGGGGCTGGGAGTTCCCATCAGGATACAAAGGCCCTGGTGGGAGGCAGGAGGGGCACCCCGAGATCCTAGGTAACACCTGCTGAGAGCCAGGAGGAGGGGTTTATAGCACAGACACCTAGACAAGAACTGCCAAGGCGACGGGCGTTCCAGGTGTTTTCCTAGGACTCCAGTTGAGGCAGCTGGGCCCAAAGGAGGCCTGGCTGTCCTTTAGAGCCTGGTTCTGCCAGCTCCACCCTTGGGGCTCAGGATATTTAAAGGGCCAGAGCGCGGCATCCCTGGTGGAGGCCTCTCATTGGCTAGGTAGCCATGCAATGCCATACACGCTGTGCTCACAATCATGGTACAGTGTCTGCCCAGCCTCAGCAGAGGGGGTACAGACACTGCACACTTGGCCTGCAACCATACCCCCAAGGCACGTGTCTGAGGGGCTTGGAGAAGGGTCAGGCTGGGGGTCTCTGGAAAGCTCAGTGTTGAAGCCACAAATCTCCTGAATCTTAAGACCCATTTGTGTCTCTGAGCAGCTTACCACTCTACTTGGAGGAGGGAGGAAGGAGTGGGTCTGTTGGGGGACAGAGGCCCTTAGTGGAATGGATCCAAGCAACTCACAGGCCTGTGTGTTTGAATGATCAGTTTGCAGGAATGATCAGGGGGTGCTCAGATGCTGAGAGCTGGGCTTTGTTGGACCCCTGCTGACCATATTACACCAGGAGCTCCACCTTGGCTGCTGCCAGGGTCTCCAGGCCAAGAGAGAAGGAGAGGGAACTGATGGACTTGAGCCTGGGAAGGAGAGCCTTGACAGGCTGGCTGCATTTCAGGGGAGTTGGACCAGGGCCAGTGAAGTCAGGACTGGCTGTATCCTTCCCTGCAGGGGTCCCACTGCCCACACACACCTGCTGGGCTCCCAGCGCTCCTGAGACAACCTCATTTGAGGACGGCACCATGTGTGGTTGTTTTTTTTGGCACACGGGCTTTGTTGCTCCGCGGCATGTGGGATCTTCCTGGAGCTAGGATCAAACCCGTGACCTCTGCATTGGCAGGCGGATTCTTAACCACTGCGCCACCTAGGAAGCCCCCATGTGTGGTTTTGATGTGTGAGATGGGACCTGTCTTTCGGTCCCACTGAGGCTAAGGGCTCTTCCCCTTAGCAAGACTCTCCCATCTCCACCTAGTCCCTATCACTCTCTTCAGGTGAAACCTACCTTTCCAAAGGCACTTGCTCACCCAAATGCTGTTTCCCGCCTCCTGTATCTGCCGTCCTGGGTTTTAGGTCTGCCATCTGGTGGACATTGCCATAACTACCGCCACCACCTTCTGAGGCCGTGGCCAGAGAGAGCAGCACAGACCCCAGGGCAGGATGGAGCGCTGGGGGAGGCAGGTCTCCAAGTCCCGTGGACATGCCCACATCCTGCTTCCTGGGACCAGGAACTCCCGAGAGCTGGGCTTAATTGTCAGCAGAGACTCATGTAGAGCAGGCACCTCCAGGAAAAGTCTCTCTCTGCTCTAACCCAGCCCAATCTTAAGAAGCCCAGGGGCCACCAACAGGCCCTATTCTAAACCCCGTTTCTTCTGTCCAAAACTGCAGAGGTGCCCGAGGGCTTAGCTCTATTTCTTGGAGCTGAAAATTTCCCGTGCATACTCCTGGGTGCAACAGATACTCATGAATGGGGGCCCCTCTCCTTACCATCCCCCTCAATTCCCTTCCTTGCCTGGGGCTCCACGTCTGGTCCAAACTAGTGAATTGCATGGCCGCCGTGCAGACCCAGAGGTCTGAGGATCCACCTTGGAGAAGGAAGGATGGAAGCCCTCATTACAGGATTCCTCCACGCAGCCCAGCAACGGTGAATAATTTATGTACAAGGCGGAGAAGACAATAAATCAGCTGCAATGATTAACATGAGCTATTTTACGTGTGAGAAAGATCTATGGTAGGAGGCTGCCAGGTTGCTGGTGATTAATGCTGCTGTTTGCACTGGCTTCTGGCCCTTTATATTCAATTATGGTCCTGGAGTATGTGGGGGGTCCTGGGGATGGCATGGGGCAGACAGGAAGCCCAGGGAGGGAATCATTGATGCCTAGGACCAAGGTGAGGTGACAACAGGTGGCAGCCTAGCCCTGTGGGCACCCTTACGGATGAGAAGTTTAAGTTAGTGGGATGGAGTAGTGGCTATTTCTGTAATGCAAGTCACATTGCCTCTGGGGCCACCTCTAAATGCTAGTCAAGGGGGTGCCCTGGGAAGGTGGCACAGATGGAAGGAGGCTTCCTTGGGAAAATCTGACTCTTCCAGTGTCAGATGTTGGGTTTCTATCTGCCCTCCCCCCTGCCCCTGCTGCCACCCCCACCACCATGCTAAGAGTGGAGTAACGTCAGCCCGTCAGTCTGGGGCAGGTGGGGAGGGGGGGCGGCGGTAGTTAATGCTGGAAAAAGTTCCCTGTCAGCAACAGAACTAGGGAGGCAGGTCCTGTCTCCACATCCTACGCGGCAACGGTGGCAGCCAAGCAGGCTGGGGAAGAAGGCTCCGGGTGCCCTCCTCCCAGCCGACCCAGGAAGCCCTGGGAGGCCCCCTCCCTGGATTCCCACACTTGGGCCTCTCGTCCTCAGCCAGCTCCAGCTGGCCCCCATCAGTGTCGGGGGTTCCAAAGACCAGTGGCGGCTTTGGGGTTAAGTGATTTCCCCCTGCCCTGCCCCTCCCAGCCCTGGCTCCTATCAGCGCCTTCCTCCTCTTCCTCCTCCTCCTCCTCTTCCGTGACCTCTGTGCAGTGTGGACGTGCCTCCCCTCAGAACCCAAGGGTTTGTTAGGAGGCACAGGGTAGGTGTGGGGGGTTCTTCTGGGAGCTGAGCTGACACCTGGGCACAGGGACCCTCTGGGGGACGGGGGGCTGTGGAGGAAGAACTCCCCTCTCTCCCTCAGCCTGGCTGGGAGCTCGAAGTCACTCTACCCACAGGCCAGCGTTTCAGAATTTCAGTCCTGGGGCAGGAGGAGGTGCTGAAAGAAAAGGAAAAGGGGACGTCATCACCCGGATGGGGGTGGGATGGGCATCAGGGGAGGCTGGAGGGGGCAGGCCAAGGTTTCTGGTTCATCTCCCCCAAGTCCCCACCCTAGCATAGCCCGCAGCTTCGTGGGAAGCAGTTCTGAGTTATAATGGTGTGTGTCTCTGTGAGCCCGAGTATGAAATCCATGTCTGGTGAGTACCTGGCTCCAAGGCTGCATGTGTCTGTGTGTCTGAGCACCTGTTGTGTCTTTGAGCGTCTGCGTGGCGAATGTGCACACACACACTTGAAGCTGACCCCCACCTGGGCCCCCTCACAGCCCTGTCTAACCCATCGTTCCCCAACAACAGTCTTCCTCAGCCCCTAATCCCCTGTTTGCCTGGCTCATCCCCTGGACTCCCTGGGACTCCATTAATGAGCCCTGGACGCCCCAGGACAAGCTCCAAATTAACCCCACTGCTGACCCCGACATGGACACCTGTAATTAGGCCAGGGGGTGCTGAGGCAGAGAAGGCCCTGGGGCTCAGTGGGGTGAGGGCAAGGCTGGGCTGGGACAGGGAGCCTAATGCCCAGGAATGCTCTAAAAGCTGTGCCTGGCTCCAAGGCCCGCCGCCTGGCTCACCTCTAATACCTCACAAAGCCTCCCAGACGGGGCTCCAGGGGGATTACCCCGTGGAGGGGCCCTGGAGTCGGGCAGGGCTGCTCAGCGGGTCCGCCCAGCCGGCTCTGGGCTGGGAGGCCTTATGGAAGGGGAGAGCTGCGCCGTGGCCTCAGAGCCCAGCAGCCGGCCACAAGGTCCTTAGCAGCCCAGAGCCCGTGCCCATGACAGCAGCTGCCCAGGGAAGAGCCAAGTCCAGGCTGACTGGCGCCCCCCACCAGGGCCAGCCCTTCCCTCACCCTAACTTGTTTTGTTTGCTCTGTGCAGCGTGTCCGGTAGCTCCATCCGCATTAACCCTTGACCCTGAGTGTAACTCTTCCTCCCCTCTGACAACTGTGTTTACCCAGTGACTTTCTTGGGCGCTGAGGGGAGGGCTTATGCCTTTCCTCTCCTGCGCACCTCTCAGGGGAAAGCTGCACTGTCCTTGGACTCTTCCATCCCAGGAGCTGCCAGCAGAACCTGTTGCCCATGCATGTGCCTGAGCGCAGCTCCTGTGGCTGCGGCTACAGGCCTGGGAGGCGGCACCTACATGGGTTCGAGAGTGGGGCTAGATTGGTACAATCATCTCGACGTGCAGTCTGGCAAGTTTTTTACAAAACTTTCACTGGACATCTCATTTGACCCAGCAATTCTACTTCTAGGAATTTGTCTATATATGTCCTCACTTGTTCTCAGAGGAATATATCAAGAGAACTTGTAGCATTTAAGAGCTAAAGACCAGGAACAGGGACTTCCCTGGTAGCAGAGTGGTTAAGAACCCTCCTGCCAATGCAGGGGACACAGGTTCGAGCCCTGGTCTGGGAAGATCCCACATGCCAAGGAGCGACTAAGCCCATGCGCCACAACTACTGAGCCCATGTGCTGCAACTACTGAAGCCCACGTGCCTAGAGCCTGTGCTCCGCAACAAGAGAAGCTACTGCAGTGAGAAGCCCGTGCACCAGAATGAAGAGTAGCCCCCCACTCGCTGCAACGAGAGAAAGCCTGTGCATAGCAACGAAGACAAAATGCAGTCAAAAATAAAACAAAATAAAATGAAATAAAATTATAAAAAATTAAAAAAATAATAATAAAGACTAGGAACATTCTAGGTGTCCACCTAGAGGACGACCTAAATAATGAAGGCATAGCCATACAGTGGAATACTATGCAGCCATTCAAGAGAATAATCTTCATGTTCCCATTGAGAATGATCTTCAAGGTGTAAGGATAGCGAGGTGCAGAGCAGAATATAGGGTGGTGGGGGGGTTACACAAACAAGCGTTCACATAGCTTTGAAAATATCCTTTAAAAAATCTTCAAGGAGTAACCGTGGTGACTGTGAGAAGAGGAATGGAGGACAGGAGCAGGAGGGAGACAAAACTTTTGCTTATATTTTTTTGTACTTTATGATTTTCTTGAACTTTATACATATTTTACCTTTCAAAAATAAATTTATTCTACATACAAATATAAATAAAATGCATATAATCCGGGGCCCAACTATTCAACTTCCAGAAATCTAGCCTACACAAATAAATAAGTACACAGAGATTAAACAAGTATGGTCTATTGCTTAAATGTCATATACTGGAAACAACTTAAATGCCCATCAATAAAAGTAATTGTTTAAATAAATGATGTTATATCCAAACTATAGAATATTGAATGACCATACAAAAATGAAGTAGATCTACATGTGGCCTGGAAACACTACAAAGACAGATGGAAGGGAAAAAAGCAAACTGTAAAGCAACACAAAAATATCATTCCATTTACATAAAAATATAAGGAAAACTATATGTTTCTCTGTGTGTGTATATATGTATACATATATATGTATTACATAAATGTATCCCCCAAACTCTATCCCCTCAAATAAACACCAGTTGATGACAGGGGGAAAATGAGATGGGGAGGTTCACATATCTGCATCTGTATGTACAACAAGACTTCAAGCATTTCTTGCATAATTACAAAATAAAATAAAGCTTGTAAAAAAGAAAAACAGCACCACAGTCACTCCTCTAGTTTCCTCCCACATCAGCTTCCAGAACCCTCGTGACCATGAAATTATTATTCTCAAGTTACAAAGGGACAACTGAGGCTGACAGAGGTTATGCAGCTCCTCCAAGGTCACACAGCGAACACAAGCCAGAGTCAGGCCCCAAAGCTCATAGCTTGTGCATACCATCGCTTCTTAGAGGTAATATTTCTTCCATGTTCTGAGCCTCTTCAAGGGTGTGGACATTGAGCCTGGGTTAATAATGTCCCCTGGACTCCAACCTACTGCACAGAGTGAACCCTCTTTCCCTCCTGTGTACCTCACCCCCTCCAGCCCCCAGAGGACCTGCTGGCAAGCCCAGCAGGGCAAGGGCTCCAGAAGCTGGTGCAACTCCCTGCCTTGGCATGGCTGCCAGCTTCCCTGTCACCTGCTCCTGTTCTGGCTCCTTCTACCAGGGAGAGTTCAGTACCCATTCCCCGCCAACAACACCCCCCCACAGAGCACCCCCTTAATTACACTTAATGGCAAAGACCATAAGAGCTTTATTAACTTTATTATGGACCCAATTAGCAGCTAATGCCCCATGACTACTGTCCTCCCCAATAATCCCATTAAACATAATGAAGCAGCCATCCCCCTCCCCTGCTGGGTGGGGGCCGAGGGGACAGGGAGATCCATCTTCCTGAGCCTGATTCTGCCCCCTCAGGCCCATTGGACACCAGCTCAGGCCCAGAGCTTCCCAGGGACCATGGCTGGGTGTGGGAAGACAGAGATTAATCAGCAAGTATTTTGATGCCAGCCATTGAGCACATGTGCATGCGCTCACGCTCGCGCGCATGCACGCACACACACTCACACACACTCACATATACACACAGCCTGGCTGATGTCCAAACAACTCCCTTCTCAAAACAGGGATGTGGAAACACACACAGCCCTCAAGCACAACGCCGTCCAGCACACAGACGTTCTCCCAGCCTTGTCCAAGAGCTCTTCAGAGCAGGTTGTCCAAGTTGAGGGCCTCTGCCTGGGCTTGTCACAAGAGTGAGGGATGGGAGAGCCAGGAACCGAGGAAGACGGAGAGTCTCCCCCATGTAGCCACACCTTCACCACACCCCAGGCCATTCCTCTGCTTTAGCTGATGGTTTCAAATATTTATTCAGCACCCACAATGTGCCAGACACAGTATGAGGCCCTCTCTGCCTTCTCTCTTGAACATTACCCCAAACCAAGGAAGTGGGCATTATTTCTCCCATTTTACAGATGAAGAAACAGAGACCCAGAAAGATGGCCAGTTTTTGAAAGAGATCTTCTACATGATTTGCCTTAAAAGATCTCTCTTCTCTCCTTTTCCAGCAACCCACCTTTCCCCAGCCTAAGGCAGAAGAAGCAGAGATCATGGAGATAATTCCCTGTTACCTTTGGATGGAGAACTACAGCACAGAGAATGTTTGAGGGACCATTGTGGTGATCACATAAGACAGCCCTTGAGGATCTGATTCTACATCAACCTTGATGGGGGTGAGAGAATTAGAAATCAGAGAACATCCCGATTCCCTACTGCCACAAGAGGCCCCTGAATACCTAGACCCCAGGCACCTGACCCAGGGTCTGGCATGAATGCAAAGGCTGGTGCGGTGGGGGAGTCGGGGGTATTTGAGAGTAACCACAACAGGTAAATCCCCAGCCATCCCAGTGATCAAAACCTTAAGACGTGGGGATTCTGGTCCCTGAGGGTCTGTGCTAGGGGTCTCCATCCACCCCTACCGCCTGAACAAGAACTGCCTCAAAATGGGCACATAAAGTCTCCACGGCCTTAGGTCCCTTCACTGGGCCTTGGCCTCGGAAAAAGAATAGGGAGTAAATACCACCAAGACTGACAGGATGGAATCCACAGCTGCCCTGAGCAAGGGAGCAGGGGCTCAGGAAGGGAGACCCTTGAACCTTTGCTTGGAAACAGGCTCCCTGTTCCCTTTCCCCCTCCCCCGGGCTGGCCTAGCCTGGAAGCAGCCACTTGAAATGGGTCCCAGGGAGCCTGGGAGAGGGGCTGGCCTGGCTCTAGCCTCCAACTCCTGACGCCTCAGCCAGGCCCCCTTCCCCAGCCCCCCCTCGGGCCCAGCCCCAGCTGGGGTCAGGAGGTGACAGGGAGAGCTTTCTCTCTAGACCCATCCAAGTCAGGATCCACACTCCCCACCCCCCGCAAGCCGCCGCCACACACCCAGCATGGCACCCCTCCAATGGTTCCATCCCTGGGGAGGCTGGGTGATGCAGGCGAGTCAGCACCCTCCCCTTTCCCAAGAGGCCATGGGAACTGGGGAGGGGGCAAACCCTCCTCTTGGGGGTTAATTCAGGGCAAGGCACTGGGAGCCTCCCCAGGGTGGGGCCCCTATTTTCCCCTTTGCCCTGGATGAGTATTTTCTGACACCAAGCCCCCACCCCCACCCTCTGAACAAACAACAGCACCACCCTCCCCACCCTCCTCACACCCAGAGGGATCTGGTGACCCAGGAACCTCAGCTGGAGATATCCAGCGTCCGCTCACAGGGACACTAGGAAACCTTGGTGGAGGCCAAGTGAAATCTGGGGGTCTTGGGGGAACGTTCATTGTGCTGAGGCTCTGGGTAAGGTGCAGGTATTGGCTTTATAATTTCCTGGCTGTGTGAGCTTCAGCAAGTCTCCTAACCCCTCTGAACCTCAATTCTTCATCTGTAAAATGGGGCTGAAAATAGAACCTACTTCACAGTGCTTTTTGTGAGCATTAAAGTTGTAACATACATAACATGCTTAGATACGTCAAACCCAATAAATGAGAGTTGTATCATTGTTTTCCGGGATGAGGTGGTACCTAGATTGATCATCATAACAACAATAATAGATATAATACAGCATTATAGGGACCTAAACTAACCTTGTGCCTGATTCTTACTGAGAAAGGAGGGGTGGGCTTGTGTCTCCTCACCTGGGCCCGCCAAGGCCTCCACTTCCTATAGCCCACCCTGGCATGACAACTGCAGAGAGCTGACTTGGTCCTGGCTCACTTCCAGTAAGGCCGAAAAGTGCCCCCCCATCACATCTTATACACACACACACAGACACACACACACACACACACACACACACACACACACACGCTGTTCCTTCCTTTCCCTGAAGCAAGGAGGAAGAAAGAGATATGAGGGTTTGAAGGATGCAAATTACCTCGAGCTGAGAGAGGTGTCAGCTTCAAGGCAGCACCCCCATCCCCACCCCTTCTCTGCCCAAGGGACGGTGTTTCCACACGTCTCTGCAGGGAGACCCCAACCCCACCCCCAGGTGTGGACTGACACTGTCAGGAGAGGAGAGTGATCAGGAGAGGAGGTGACGTGCCAGGAAGAGCAGCCGTCCAGCCCAGGGGCCTGTGCCAGCGGTGGGGCCCCCACACAACCCCCCCAGGACTCAGATCTGTGACCAGGGCCCAAAGAGGCCAGAGGGTGGGTAAGTCTGACCTTCTGGATCCCAGCTTCCTTGGCCAGAGCCGAAAGTGCCAGGGGCTGAGCCAGCAGGTTGGGGGGGGCAACTCTTTTCCCAGGAGGCGAGAGAGATCTAGGACAATGATCTCAAAGGACCTTCCCAGCCCCACCTCTGGCCTGTCTGAAGATCCAGGTGGAGTCCCTGTCTCCATTTCCCCACCTCTCAAAGAGGGCCAAGAGCTGTTACTTGCTCAGTTTTCTGGGAGTGGTCAAACTGAGCAAGCGGTGGGTGGTCCAGGAGAGAAGGGCCTGGCGGAGGAGCCAGTCCCCTTGTCCTGTCTCTGTCATCGTTAACAGCCACAATTATTATTATTCGGAGAGATGGGCCAGAGGTGGTCAGGGACGTGGTTGGGGTGAATGAAATGAAAAAGTCCTCGGTATGTGCCGTCTAGCCAGGTTAATACTCCTGCCTGTCGGCCTGACAGCTGCAAGATTGATTACCCAGGCCTCCCGCTCTTTATAACTCGATCAGTCGAATTAATCTCTGGCTGTCGGCCCATCTGATGCCTGAATCACAAATTTAATTTGGAGGTGTACAGCTCCTCCCCCCATCCAGTCTCCTCCTTCCTTCCAGCCTCCCCCCCCCCCTCCTTTCTCCCACTCCTCCACCGCTTCCTGTTCTCCTGCTTCTGCTTCCCTCTCCGCCTCTCAGGCCCCTCAAGGGGGCAGTGGTGGAGGAGGGAGAGGGGGATGGGTGGCCCTGAGTCAGCAACCCCTCTGCCCAGGCCAGGGGAGGGGTCATGTTCACCCACCCACTGGGCAAGGCACCCACCCCACCATGCTCCACCCCAAATGGAGAAGGAGGCTTAGCTGACACTAAGTAAGACATATTAATGTACTAAAGACTTAATGAAGTTGGGGGGGTGGGCTGGTGAGGGGTGGAAAGTGCTTGCTTTATTAGTTTATGGCCGATTAATGGGGACGCCATTACTGTGATGGAGACGGATTGCTGCTGTCAGCAGCCTGGGCTGAGGGCCGGCCGCTCCTTCCTCGGGGGGTGGGTGCCCTGAACGGAGTCAGAGAGAACTTCATTAGAAGTGCCTATGGGGTCCCACCCGGGGAGGCCCTGAGGCCAGCCTGGAGGGGTGGAGGACAGCGGCTCAGCTCTAGGCTTGGGAGGGAGTTCCAAGGGCTCGGGAGCTGACAGCTCACATCAGCTGGGAACTCCAAAGGCACGAGGGCAGGGAGGTGGCCTGGCTGGATCTGCACACATCCAGGGCTCCATAATGTCACCTGGAGGAAAGGGAGGGAGGAAGCTAATAGCACAGAATAACCAGGGCCCACGTGATTTTACGGAGAGCCTATCCAGGATGAAGCGTGTGAAGAGCAAAGGAAAGTGATCCGTACTCCTTTCATCCTCCCTCAGAGGGAGCCAGTGCCCAAAGACCCCTGGTCCACCAGCCTGGAGGACTGGCCTACCTACACCGGGCTGCAGTCTGCCCTGACACGAAAATCCCAGCACTGGAGCCAGACATCGTGCCCCACACTCTGCAGACAAAGTGGAAGAGAAAGCCACATGGCCTCAACTGCCTGGCAGCTGCTGACCTCCCATGCAGCCAGTGGGGAGCAATGAGAGGGAGAGCGGGCGGTGTGGACTTAGGGGAGAGCAGCAGGGGGTGGGAGGCCAACACGACCCAGCTTCTAGGTTTCTCAGGCCTGGGGGACAGGGGGTCCCAGACATTGGACCCGCTGGCCAGACACACCTTTGGTGGCTTCTCCCTCCTCTCAGCAACTTCTCACCTCCATGACCCCAGTCCCACCGTGCTTTCTTTGGAGAGGGAAACGTAAAGGCTGGATGTAATGCAGCTCTGCTCCAAGAGGCCACTTTCTATTGAAGTATCTGTCAGGAGTATGTGACATTTTGGCATGGCCATCTTGATGCAGAAACATTAAACTTCCACATTATTTTTAATTATTATCAAGTGGTGTTCAAAACAGGCACTCCACAGACCCTCCCTAACCCCCTGCTCTGTCCTGAGCCTTTTCCAACCCCAACCCCATCTCTGAGAAGAACCAGTGATGAAGAAAGATTCTAGAATGGGCTCAGGACCACAGTCTGTTGACCAAAATACATGGTACTGAAAAATATTTTTACATTTTGACACAAGTTAGGCCAAACGACTATGGCAAAATGAGCCCCAAATGCCCTCTTTGGTCTCCTGGCACTTCTCATGTGTGTGTGATTCAATGCGAGCAAGTGTGCCTAGCTCCATGGGCTACTGCACGTCAGAGCGGCAGCCCTGGGTCTGAGTGTGCCGTGTCCAAGTGTTCCTCGAGGGCCTGCATCTCTGCGTGCTGGGTACTCCCTCCTGGGGCACTGAGCTTGCCATTCATGTCTGCTCAGGCTGAGGGCCAACCATTAGTTCAGGGGTCACCACCCAGACATGCTCCCCAAGGTAGCAGCTACCTGCTCAGCCTAACTGGGAAATAAATGCCCTGTTTCTGAGAGTAATTTAATTATTGGCTCCTGCGGACTAGTGGGTAATTAAATTCTGTAGCTCCCAAAGTAATTAATTGCTATGCAAATAGTAATGCCCTCTGCTTTGGAGAGGAGGATCTCGGCCTGAGTTTGCCCTGCAATTAGAAGCTAATAATTACCCTGTCAGTTCCTTGCTTCTGCCGGGTAATTACCTGCTGAAGCCCCACCGGTCACTGAGGATGTTCCCATCACCTGCTGCTGTGGCTCTGGTTCTGGTGGCCCCAACAGCCAGGGCAGGGCATCCCTGGATGATCTCGAATCCTTCCCATGCTGCACCACATCCACAAACACCAGGAGCCCTGAAGAGATGCCCTTCCTTCTGACCAAGGACAACTAAGGACGGAACCTCTTTAGCCTCCCTTTGCTGAGGGAAGAGGAGCCCCATCTCCCCAGTGTGTAAATTCCTGTTAGATGGGTTCAACTAACATACACTGAGAGATTCCTAGCTGTTGGCAAATTTCCCAAAGAGTATCTAACAGTTAATATTCATAAAAATCATTTTCACCATGTGATGAGTTTTTGATGTGTCAACTAGGCTAAGCTATATGAATGGAAGAGAGGGAAGCAGCCACTTTGCAGCGAACACACGCCTTCCCCCAGCTATTCAAACATTAATCTAGGTCCTGCTGAAAGGGGATTTTGAAGATGTAATTAAAGTCCCTAATCAGTTGCCTTTAAACCAGAGAAATTATCCTTTGTGGGCCTGGCCTAATCCAGTGAACCTTTAAAAGGGACTGAGCTATGCTTGATGAAGGAGACTGCAAACACCAGCTGGGCCTGCAACTACTCTCTGTACAATTGCTAGTTCTCCCCTTCCTTACTGCCTGGGGACAGCAGCTTTGTCAGTGCCCAGGGATCCGGTTTGTTGCTGATCTTTCCTTCCTGACTGCCTGACCTTCAGATTCTGGGTCTGCCCCTCTCAGGCCCACCTCCTTAAGAAGGGGTCAGAGCATCAAGAACCTAGGATGCCAACCCCCATAATTGCATCAGCCAATTGGTCCTTGGCCTGACTGACACATCTCTCTTTAGAGGTTGGGAAACTGGAATCAGATACAAAACAGTGGCTGACCAAAGATTCGATAGCCGGTAGGTGAGAAAACAAGGTTTGGAGCCAGACTCCCAATTATGTTACCACTTCCCAGGTGGCATCTAGACCTGGCTCCAGGTCCCAAGTCTCAGGTAGGTTATACCTGTGCCCAAGTGGGAAGTTATTTGTGGATCTCCAAACTACATACCTCAAGTATCACTGTGATTCAGCTAATTTTTCATTTCTTATCTGGATCTCATCCTCTCCATCAGCTCCAGGCCCTCTGTCCCAGGTTCTTGAAGCTCTGATTCCTTCCTGAGCACAAGGGCCTGAGAGTGGAAGCACTTATGTGTCTTTCTTATGTGTCTTCGAGGTTCTGACCATTCCCATTGAGGAACATCCAGATTCCACCCCTCTGTGCCCTCCTTCTCCAAGTCCAAAATCTTTCAACTGAATCCCTGGATTCAGTTGTCCTGGCATAGTCGCAGAGGGGAGATCCCTGGGGAGGCTGGATGCTGGGTAGAGTGTGAGTAGGGGAGGCTGATTTTGGACACTGGACTGAAGGGCATTGAGCCAAGAATGGATCCCAGGAGCCTGGGCAATAAGAGGTGAAGGTGGCACAAGGGGCCGACAAGGGTGAGAATCTTTGCCCTCCCCATACCTGGGTGCTTCCCACTTCCCTTCGGGTCTCAGTTTCGGTGTACTTCCTCCAGGAAGCTCTTCCTCACCCCTCATGTTCCATATTCTCTCTCTCCCACACTTCCATTCTGGGCCAGGTGAGCAGAAGGGCAGAGAACCCGGACAGAGGAGAAAGGTTTTACAGGGGACCAGCTCTCATCAGCCCACAGGACCATGTCTAGGACTGAAGGTGGTAGGAAGCATTACAGGCTTTGAGATAAAACTCTAGCCCTGTGAATGCCTGGCTCTTAGGTCAGAAATACCCTGGGATGAGTGTGTGCCACCTAAGACAATCCCCCTCCACCACCACCAGGGGGGATGAGAGAAAAATGGCAAGCAGAGGGTGGCATCAGGAAAGCCAGAGGTGATAAACACGTTTCCCAAACTTCACATGGGAACGCGGGCAGGAACTAGAGGGAAATGCTCAAGATTCTCAATATCAGGAAGTGAAGGTCCCTTGATATCAGTGAGAGTTTCCTCTATTTGGGAGAAGCCAACCTTGGAGAAGTCCCTTAACCCCTCTCCCTGGCTTCACTTGGCCCAACCCCCCATGACAGAAGGAACGTAATAATGTCCCTTGGTCTGGAGTCTGTACCCTGCCTTCTATAGCCAACTTCTGTTTCTGATTTGTTGCAGGAACTGGTAGGAGTTGTGTTCCTACCTATGCCTTCATGAGGTGGCAATTTCTTGCCTCTTGCTAGAAATTCTAGGACAAAGATGTATGATCACTTACAAGTTAGCACTCTTCAGAGAGCTCAGAGAGCAGTCCAGAGGGTGGGAGCCTTGTCTCTCCCATCAGACTGGAGCCTCCCTAAAAGCAGGGGACTATGTGTCTCCCCTCTAAATATGGACTCCCAAGGGCAGTTGATATTTCTGTCTTCCCCCTCAGTGCCTGGCCCCAAGGTCTATAAAGAGTGATTCTTAAAAGAAAGAAGAAAGAAAGAGAGAGAGAGAAGAAGAAGAAAGAAAGAAAGAAAGAAAGAAAGAAAGAAAGAAAGAAAGAAAGAAAGAAAGAAAGAAAGAAAGAAAGAAAGAAGAACGAAAGAAGAAAGAAAGAAGAAAGAAAGAAAGAAAGAAAGAAAGAAAGAAAGAAAGAAAGAAAGAAGAGAAAGAAAAAGAAAGAAAGGAAGGAGGGAAGAAAAAGAAAGAAAAAGAAAGAAAAAAAGAAAGAAAGGAATAGTACCTATAACATAGCCTGGTAGATCCAGTTGTCTCAGAACATGGCCAGGGTCTTCCAGGCACCCTCCACACAATCTGGCCTCCTCTCTTGGCTGGCGCAGTTACTGCTCCACTGACAGCTCTTTAGAATCCATTCAGAGTTTTGGCCCTGCTGTAATCTCTGGGTGATGAATATTTCCCCTAATGAACTGGTGGGAATTGGATTAGGTTGGAATGCCCGTGTGCTTAGACTCTAGCTGATTAAACCCCCATCTGTGCAAGGTCTGCTTATGAACAGCTCGTTACATACAATTTTTTGAAGGAGGGGAAAAAAATGATGTTGGTATTCAAGTTCTGCCAAGGAGTAGGAAAGAAAGTGAAAGCAAAATGTCTGTCCAGACTTTTAGCAGAGTCTAGTTGCTTTTAGTGTGACCAGGCCAGCACTCCTGCCCCCCGGGGCACCTCCACTTTCCCCCACTTAGCCCAGCGGTCCCCAGGGCTCAGGTGCCTGCATCCTTACCCAGGAACCCCGCCCAGGGTTCTCTGAGCCCACATCTATCTGTGCCCTGCAAGGAGCACTGACTGCACAGGGAGTTGCTTTGGGGAAAGGCAAGAGAGGGAGAAAGGGTTAGAGGGGAAGAAGTCAGACCTGTGGATTCAGTTCTCACCAGATGAGGCTCAAGCTCTTTATTCTTATTCCAAAATTATCCAGTCGCCTTGAAAGGAAATTGTAGGGAGTTTGGAGCCCCATTCGGGACAGGGACTCTGGGCAATTTCTGGGCCCTTTATCGGTCAGGACCAAGGATAGCACCTCAGCCGTTTCTAGGATCTCCAAACTTCCAGGCCCCTCCATTCACTCCCTTTCTTTCCTGCCAAGCATGTTTCTCCATTCTTTAACATTCTTCTTCCTCTTCCTTCTCCTTCCCTTCCTCTTATCCTTCCTTCTCTTTTTCCTCCTCCTCCTCTTCTCACTCCTTCTCCTTATTAATCCCAGGGACAGAACCTGGCTTTTGGTTCTCCACCACAAGGTACTTCGCCTCGGAAATCCCCCAAGAAGAGTTATTTAAGCATCTCAAGAAGCCTGTCCTATCTGACCTCTATTAAAGACCTTATGCCCATGATTGACTCACCCACACCATCCAAGAACACAGATACACACACACACACACACACACACACACACACACACACACACACAGAGGAATCTGGTGTCTAGCAGGAAGGAAGATCAGAGTGATCATGTTTGAAACACTGGCCAACTCTTCCCCTCCCCAGTGGGGTCAGGGATCAGACCACCTGATTTAAGTACTTCCAACATGACTATGGCTCTAACTCCCCTCCACAGCCCTCCCCTCCCCTCTCTTCTCCTTCTACCCTTTGCCTCCCCCTCCCTTCCCCTTTACTCCTCTCCTCTGTGTCTCTGTGAAAAGTGGCAGCAGCTGCTGGAGAAGGCATACCCTTCAATGAACATCAGCAATTGTCGTGACTGAGTGTCCCAGCCTTCCTTCCTTGTTAATCTAACTTGGGAAGAGTTGAGGTGTGCTCTGGCTCCACTGCCCATGAAAGGCAGAGAATAAATAACAAGCCAGAGGCATAAACAGATGTGCAGATATATGCAGCTGGTGCTTTCCTGCCAAATTACTGCGGACAGAATGCTGGCAGGGGGCCAGGATGCCTCACCCTCTGCTTGGAGTTTGGCCACCAGGACCCATCCAAGCTCACCATCCATTTGGCAACATCTGAATGAGGGGAGGGGATGCCAGGGAAGGGAGTAGAGAGGCTGCAGGTGCCCTTAAGTCTGGCGAAGCACTCCAGAAGTTTATCCCAAAGACTCAGGTAGATGGGGGTTAACATGGTAGGGGAAGAATGTAGAGTCCTGATCAGACCCACCCTGAAGGTTCCTGAGACTTCTTTCCCCAGGGTGGGGCTTAAAGTGGCTTGAGGGTCAATTCTAACAACGCTACATATATACATCATGAGCTCTATGTTGCCATCCTCCCTCTCACTCAAGGACTGGAAGTTCCTGTGATCTTTGATCATATATGACATTGCTCAGAGCTGGCATGGAGTCCAGTATGCAAGCAGCAGCTGGATAAGAGCCATACATGAAAAGATATCCCTTTGGGACTTCCCTGGTGGTCCAGTGGCTAAGACTCTGTGCTCTCAGTGCAGGGGGACAAGGTTCGATCCCTGTTCAGGGAACGAGAGCCCACATGCTGCAATTAAAAATCCTGCATGCAGCAACAAAGACCCAACACAGCCATATAAACAAATAAATATATTTTTTAAAAATCTTAAAAAAAAAAGATATCCCTGAAGTCCCCAGCCCTGGAGCAAAAGATGGAGGGAAAACTGGCTGAAATTTTTGTGGCACCATGGGACAAAGCAGGTGAGCAGGAAGAGAAAGAGTGTCCAAGGGCGCCTCTCTCTTTGGATGACTCCATATCTGAATTCAGAGAGACACCAGGCCACCTTCCAGGCTTCATTTAGATCACAAGGAGTCTTTCTCTTCATCAGTTTTTTTTTTTGGGGGGGGGGGGCGGGTAGGCATGGAACAGTTTTTCCAGTGCCTGATTCCTGCCCCTTCTCCAGTTAAGGTGATACAGATTCCTGACCTACGGGAATGGGAAGTATGTGCTCTGGTGAACTGTGGCATTATGATGGATCGTGAGTGGACTCACTCTCATAGGCAATGGAAAGCAAGAGAGTCTATGATAAAAGCAGTGGCCTAAAAAGGTAAGATGGGCAGTGGAGTAGAAGGATGGGTTGAAGGAATGAAAGATACAGAATGGGGAGGCTACTTAGGAGCCTGTTTCCACTCAAGTCTGATGATGGGATCCAGAGTCACACAATGGAAAAGGAATAGAGGGAAGAATGAAGAGAGAGTTGGTGGGACTTGGTGATGGATTGAACAGAAATCAGAAGTGAAGAGGAATAGAGTGGCAATATAATTTATTGCCCAATCCAGAACAGTTTTGAGTATGAAAGAATAGCTATCAATCATTTCCCCAGGACAGTACACATACACTGGACGATCCTGGGCAAATCTGGACACACAGACACCTTGGAAAAGATGACCCAAGGTGTGGTGCTTGGGCAACAACATGTATAGGGTGATGCTGACCAAAGCAAGGAGGCTGGGAGGCAGGGTGTAGGATGGAAGAGGAGGGGGTAAGGAGCTAGGTACTGGACTTTTTTCATTTGAAGTGTTTGGAGACATTCACCTGGAAATAATCAGCAGGCCACCCTCTTGCAAACGTCTGTGGGTTCTTGCTTGGAAATATGGGTTTCAAGCTTGAAAGAAAAGTCAGGGTTAGATATACATACACCAAATCTCTTGACCCAACAGTGTCACTTTTAGAAATCTGAATCTTAGAAATATTCATTCTTGTGCAAAATGACATATATTTAAGGAGGTTCACCGTGGCATTGCTTGTAAGAGCAAAAACTTTGAAACAACATACAAGTCCACTACTAAGGAATTGGTTAAACCTATTATGGAGTACCATGTGAAATATATCTACTGTATCGACGTATATCCTTATGTGCTAACCTGGCAAAAACTGATTTTTTAAAAAATTTATTTATTTATTTTATTGGCTGTGTTGGGTCTTTTTTGCTGTGTGAGGGCTTTCTTTTAGTTGCAGTGAGTGAGGGCTACTCTTCGTTGTGGTGCGCAGGGTCCTCATTGCTGTGGCTTCTCTTCTTGTGGAGCATGGGCTCTAGGTGTGTGGGCTTCAGTAGTTGCAGCACATGGGCTCAATAGTTGTGGCTCACAGGCTCTAAAGCGCAGGCTCAATAGTTGTGGCGCACTGGCTTAGTTGCTCCGCGGCACGTGGGATCTTCCTGGACCAGGGCTCGGACCGGTGTCCCCTGCATTGGCAGGCGGATTCTTAACCACTACGCCACCTAGGAAGCCCACTTCTGATATTTTTAAGTGAAAAGAACAAATAGTAAAATAGTAGTATGACATGATAAATCTATACAATAATTGTTTTAAAATCTAATTTGTGTGTGTGTAGTGAATATGTAAAAGACCTAGGAGAATACATACCATATTGTCAACTTCAGTAACTTATAGAGAAGAGAGTAGAATTAGAGGGAAGGGGGAAGGAGGGGCTTTTACTTCTTGCTCTATGCATTTCTGGATTGTTTGAAACTGTTTGAAATTTTTATAAGCATATATTCATGTACTATGTTTTAAAAGTAAGGAACAATGAAAAGAATTCTTTGAAGACAGACTAGGGATTTATCCTATGAAGGTGATGAATGGACCTCTGGAAATGGGGGAAGGTGGGGATTGGGGCTGGAATTTGAGACCTAGTCCCACAGAAGGGGAGATGGGAGAAAGGAGGCAGGGCCAGAGAAGAAACCCCAGAATATTCCCGAAGTGACTTAAACTAATTTCTGACCTCCAAGGCTAAGAGAGATAGACTCTCCACTCCACACGTAAGGTCGCCCAAATCATTCTCTCCAAACTCCAAGCCTCCCCTTCAACAGGGCTGAGCCCTTTTATAAAAGAGCCCAGCTTCATTCCAGGGCCCCTGATGGGTGATAGGTGGCCCACTGCTGCTCCAGACTCCATGCTATTAGAGAAAATCCCACTTCTTTCTTTCTTAAGGGCCACACTTGCCTAGAAGACCAGCTCCATCCTAGGCACCACACTGCTCTGGGCGACGCAGAGCCATCCTAGGAGGCCCCAGCCCAGGCAGTCTTGACTTCTTCCTGCTTCTCTCCTCTCCCCTGATGCTGCCAAAATGCACAACATTTCTCCAGGTGAAGAAAATAATAGCCAGAAATGAATTCTCTCTTCTGGAGCAGGGCTGTGTGTTTAGGGGGAGGGGAGTGGAATCAAGGCGACAGACAGCAGCGTGACTCACAGGGGCTCCTCCCCTGGGGAGATGGGGCCTGACAGACCGGGGTGTGTGATGCTTTGAGGTGATTTCCTGACAAGGCTGTCAGCGTTTCACTCCTCACTCTCAGCGTGAGTCCCCTGCAGCTGAGCTGAGCCTTCTCCTTCTTTCTCTTGCCTCACCTCTCCAGGGCTCTCTTCCCTCTCCCAATGGCCCCTCTCCCCACTTGCAAGCCCTTTCTGGTGCTAACTTTCTGCCTCAGTGCTCCACTCTCCAGCTTTGCTAGGCATTTTCCTTTTTCTTTTAACAGAAATCCATAGAGTCAGCTTTTCCGTTGGGGTGCCCTGGCCCTGGGCTCCTTCCCAACCACAGCAAATTTCATACATGATTGGGAGTCCAGGGATGCACAATACAAGGGGCAAGGAGGGAGCGTCTGTGTGTGTGTGAGAGAGAGAGAGAGAGAGACTGAGATTGAGAACAGGCAGCTTTGGGGCTGTGTATGTGCTGCTCAGGGGTGGGAGGGGTTCAGAACATGTGTAAGGGGCACGGTAGGGGGCACAGCTGAACCTGCTAAGGTTCCTCAGATCTTAGAAGATTATAGGACATGAGAATCAACAGTGTCTTTAAAGTTCGTCTCATCAGTCCTCCCCAACCCTCATCCCTGCCACTTTATAAATGAGCAAGCTGAGGTTCAGAGAGGTTAAATGACATCTTTTGTCACACAGCTAGTTAGTGGCAGAACCAGGGTGAGAACCAGGGATCCTGACATGGACAATGCTGTGTCCACAACTCAATCAGGGACCTCAGAGAAAAGGTCCTATCCCTCAGACTTGGGAGATGACAGATTTAACTAACAACTCAAAGAGATGGAAAAAGCTAGAATCTCTTGGTCTTCAGGCTGCCCAGGGGACAGGTAGGGTCCTTTCCCTCTGCACCCCCAGGAGCCCAGCAGTGACAGCAACACCACTCCTTGTGGTCCTGGCTGCTTCCCTCCTCTTCCTGAGCAAACCCCAGCACCTAGCACTCTGGCTGCTGGGAATATTCTACACTCCGTTCGTCTCCTTGGCTGCAGGTAATTCTTGCCTGACCCTGAGTCCCACCTGCGTCATCCAAGGACGTACGTAGTCCAGAACAAATCTGTCTTCTTCCTGTGCAAGCTCTGAGTCCAGCCATGCTGCCCACTAGGGCATTGCTTTACTTTTTAGAAGCATCTGCTGTCTCCCACCCCAAATCTAGAGTTCTTTTCATCCATAGCCCCCGGCATTGGGCTCACTTGCCTTCTGCGGGAATAAGATGAGACCCGTCCCCCTTCAGTGATTGGAAGAATAATTAATCCTTAACACAAGCTTTAGTCATTTACCATAAATGTGAAACACCAGCATGGTGTCCCCTGCACCCTCTACACCACTCAACACCCTCTTCGTCCTGGTTGTCCCTGCGCAAAGCGAGTAGAGGAAGGACTCTCCCTCACACCACAGGTCTCTCAAATCAGCCCCGGGAGCCTTCAAGAGGGGCCTGAACTCCTGAGATAGGAGGGGGAAGCGGTGAGTCTGTGAGTGCACCTGGCTTTCTCCCTCTCTCCTCCCTCTAATCACCTCTCCCAACTCCCAGCCATTCCCCAGGAAGAGAGTGGAAAGAAGGGTGCAGAAAAGAGGTTGGCAGGGCAATAAAAACGTCAGGGCCTTTCCCCTCAGCGCCCTTCTCCAGTTTCTCCCGCTTTCTCCCTTCTCCCCTCTCCCTCTCTCCATCTCCTCCCCCTCCCTCCCTCTTTCTTCTCTCCCGCAGACCCTGCAGCAAGCGCGGCTGGCCGGCCAAGCAGCCGCATTCGGGGTATGAGGCGGGAGAGGTTAATTATTGCTCCCCCGCCTACCCCCCCCCCCCAAGATGTATCTGACTGTCAGAAGCGGTGACAGATGAAGACAAAGTACAGGTACGGCTCCCGCGAACCCGGCCCTCGACGTACCAGCCAAGGGTGGGAGTGGAGCGGGGAGCGCTACCGAAGTTTTAACCCCTCTGACGCCGGTCCACACAGCCGGGGAGGGTGGGGGCGGGGGGGGGTGGGGAAACCCGAATTAGAATCCGGTCCCCGCCAGGACAGCTCAGCCCAGGAGACCTGTTGGCCTTCTCCCGCCTGGGGTGGGGAACGGGTGGGAGGCAAGGAAGGACTCTGTCCTAGACGCTGCAGAATCAAGGTCACGAGAGACCGTTTCAAGAATGTTACAGGTAACAGAGAAACGGGCTCAAGGAGTAGCCTGGGGGTAGGTCGACTCGAGGGTCCAGGGACCCCAGTGAGAGGAAGTGTTCTAACCCCCCTCCTTCTCCATGACAACAGCCCCCATGTTTGTCGCCAGGCGTCCTTGTCGGGGTGCGTGTGTTTGGCCACGCCCCTTGCGCGGCTTGCGAGATCTCAGTTCTCTGACTAGGGTTTGAACCTGGGCCATGGCAGTGAAAGCTCAGAATTCTAATCACTAGGCCACTCCTGCCCTTGTGTGTTTGAGACTGAGAACTGTGTGTCCGAACGTGTGTGTACTGTTGATGATACAACTCGACAGGCTTGAAAAGGTCTAAATATTTGTGTGTGTGTGTGTGTGTGTGTGTGTGTGTGTGTGTGTGTGTGTGTGTGTTGTGGGGTGCGTGGGTGTGCATGCAGACCTCCAATGCTTGGAAGGGGTGTGCGTGGGTACCTGTGAGGGGGCCTGTACTGTGAGCACAGTGTGTTGGGAGTGTCTGTGTAGGAAAGAGAGTTTTGCCTGTAGGTATGGCTGTGGTAAAGGAGTGTATCTTCAGGAGGGTGGATGCTCTGAGCTTGCAAGTACTGAGGTGTCTACCCTTGGGAGGGGATGGATGAGGTATGTCTTTCTGTGGGTACACAGTGTGCGCCAGTGTGAGGGGCTCCGTGTGGTGACTGACGCTTGCGTGAGTGTGAGCCTGATCTCGTGTGCCTGCCTGTAGGGCGTGTGCATCTGTACGCAGGCGTGTGCCAGCCCGCAGCTGCCAGCCTCTTCCTCTCACTGGCATCCCTCCCTTTCCTGACTCTCCTCTCACCAGAAGCAAACGAGGTGAAATAATTACTTTTCCATTTAAATGCCCCATGTTCAAGCCAGAATGAAAACAAAGTGATTTAATAAAATTGTCTTTAAAAGGGAAAAGAGGAAAATAAACGTCTGCTCTGCTCCTCTCCCTGGCGTTCAGGGAGGCCCCAAGCCCTTCAGAGTTAATTAAAACAGGAACTAAAATCACAGAATTGCTTACTAACCTTTTCCCCATTTTTGCCTTAAAGGTAAGGCAGCCTTCAGAAGCCCTGCCTCTGGCCTGGACCTTGAGGTCCCCTTGTTCTCAGGCTCAACTTCTCCCTGGGACCAACCCTCATCCTTGGCAGGCACCCTGGCTTTCCTGCAGCCACATTTGGGGGTTGGGGAGCTCTGCCCCTTCCCTCCTCCCAAAGAGTCATTAAAGGCCTCCTCTGGCCATTTGAAGTCCTTGACGGACATCGTCCCCATCAGCAGCTTCCGGCCCTCGCCTCCTCCCAGGATGCAGCCCGCCCTCAGCCCCTGCTGCCCCTCCCCATGGGCCTCCTGGGTCCCCGACTGCTCTGAGCTTTATCTGTCTTCACTGACCCCCTGGCCTGGTCCTCAGCTCCAGCTCAGCACAGTTCCGGCTGCTTCCGCCTGGTCTGTATCTGTTCCCCATCAGAGGCCCCATTGGAGCTCCAGCCCTTCAGCAGCCCAGATAAAAGAGATGGATGGAAGTGAGTTTTAAGGATACCCCTCCCTCCAAGCCCAGAGCTAGAGCCCTGGATTTTGACAGGGGCTCCCTGAGGAGGGCGGGGAGGGGGGTGAGGGTGAAGACTGCCAAGCTCCCTGAGGCGGGGGGGGGGGGGGTGAAGACTGCCAAGCCCCTACCCATCTCTACCTTGCCATAGCCTTTTCCTTCCTCCTAAGACCCAATTCCTCAGGACTCCCTCAGGCAGGCACAAGACTGTAATTACCCACACACTTCAGGAGGAAGCTCTGTACTAGGGACCCGGCCCCATCTCCATGCAGCTCACCCACCCAGAAACAGTGACAATAAAATTGACCATTTGTTGAATACCTATTGTATTTCAGACACATTACTTATAAGATCTCTAATCTCATCACAACCCCTACAGAGGAAGTTTTATCACTATTTTGCAAAGGGGGACACAGAAGAAGGGAAGCTTAGAAACTTGCCCAAGGTATGCACTTAAAAAGCAGTACCACAAAGCCTCATGTCCCCTTGCCAGCCTATCCTTGGCCAGAGAGCCCTAGTTCTGTTCCCAAAGACCTACCTACCATTACCCTTCAGAGACCTCTTCCCCTAGACATCCCCACTGCTGCCCCCAGAATTTAACGCTTTCTGATATCAGTGCCCACAGTAGGGGAGGAGCATGGGAAGCAGGGAAGCCGGAGTTAAAACCTGGGCCCCTGTGAGGGCCAGCCAAGTCCAGAAGATCTGGGGGGCCTTCTTCAGCCCTGCTCTAGTGATCTGGTGTTGGGATGGGAGGACAGAGGGGAGGCAGGAACTAACTGTCCCTAGAGCCCTCAACTCTCATCCTGGAAGACCCCATCACTTCTCATGACCCCATTTCAGTACCCTCAGTCCATCCTGCCTCCCATGGTGCTGCCCACCAAGGGAACAGGGTGAAACTTGATTGTGGGGTAACATTTGTCACCAAAACTGATTTTTATAACTGTTCACCCTATTCAGAGAGCCCTCAGTTGCCCAGATGGCAGAGAAAGTATTGAAAATAAAGCCAGGTCAGGAAGCAGCCTGTGTCTTCAGCCCCTCCCCCTGCCCCCAACCGGTGGGGTCACAGTCCAGGGACCTAAGATCTCAATGCTGGGAAGAAAAGGACTGAAGGGGAGGAGAGGCAATGAAGGGACAGAAACCCAGACTTTAGGATGAAGTGGTCCAGCACAGGAGGCTGAGAAGGAAGGGGACAGGCATGCGGTGTTACCACAGACCAAGAGTAAGGATGGCACCTGAAGACTTCTGGCCTTAACTGTGTCTGGAGAACATCTAGCAAAAGGAGGGAAGGAAGGAATGATTCAGAAGCACCTTTCCCAATTCAGTCCTAGGATGTGGTATGTGTAGTGAGGGGAGAGGATGTTCTGTAACCTTTTCCAGGTCACTGTTGTTTGAACCCCCTGAGCTGAGCCCAAACTGGAGGCTGGTAATGGCAGCTGGGCAGGCAATGACCCAGATGGCTGGGAGAGGCCTTCATGAGACAGTGGTGCTGTGAGCTCTGCCTCACCTCACCCACCAGTGAGTCACCTAAGCCAAGCCCTGGAGCCTAAGCTCTTCTCCTCTGCCCCCAGCTTGAGGAGGGAGGACTACAGAAGAACATTAGGGGTCCACTAATGGAGAAGGAAGGGGTGTAAGAAAGGGAGGGATGACTCCATCTGAGCTGGCCTCCAAATTCTACCCAAAGACTGGTTTTCCCTGCCACCAGAGCCTCTATCTCTGTCCCTGCATCCCCCCCCCCCAGCTAAATCCATCCCTGATCCTGACCCCATTTTCCCCCTCAGGCCCCATCTCTATCCACTAGCTCATCCCTCCCCCAAGAGTTCTCAAACCACCCCCATTATCTGCACCTGAGTCCTAGAGCTCCCATCACTACCTACCAGACCAGATCCCTTCCAGTCTCTAAATGCCCCCACCACTGCCCTCCAAGAATCTGTTCCTACCCCAGCCTCCCAGACTCCATTTGCACTCATCCCCAACCCATCATCCTTCCTCCTAAAGTGCTCTGCTTTGAGCAGAGAGGTGAGACTTGATCTTCACTAACGTTCCATCACTCTAAGTGGACGTACATAGCTGTTCCCTGTTTAGAAAGAACCTAGTTATTCAGAGGGCTGAGGAAATAACCAAAACATATCCTAGGAGGTAATCAGCCTATGTCTCCAGCCTCATTCCCTCTGCCCTCACCTGCCTACACACACAGAATAGAGTCCTAGGTGACAGGACCTGAGCTTTTAAGCAAAAAACCAGGGAACCTCCAAGCCCACCAGAATATTTAGGCCTGTCTATGCTGCACATATATATACATAAACAGAGTTACACATACCTGCACACACAATCCTGTAAACACACACGTATATAATTAATTCACATGCCCATCGTAGAATATAATATAGTTCCAACAGGGCAAGGACAATGTGTTTTTCTGTGATGTATTTCCAGTCCCGAGAACAGTGTTGGCACATGAGAAATATTTGTTGAAAGAATGGCATATAATGGAACATGTACTTGCAAATAAATGTATACATACAGCTATATACACATATGACAACACATCCAGATATACAGCACTTATGTACATACATACATATATGCACATACATGGTTATCTACACACATATATATGCATTTAGATAATCTACACACAGAGCATATTGTGTTGTACATACATATATGTATACACGTATGTCTACAGTGCATGTAGACACATATACACACATAACTACTATGAACATATTATATATATCACACATATACTGCATATACATGTGCACCTTCACATATATATATGAATACAAATCCAAGCACCTTTTTACCCAAATTTTTCCAGTTAATTTAACTGTCTTCAAGACCCTTGGCCCAGGTTTGGCTGCCACTACCAGAAATAACCACCAGATGGCACTCCTTCACCACTTCCTGTACTCCAAGTGTTTGTTACCTGAGGCAATGCCAAAAGATGTCTCTCTCCACCAAGGCTGAAAATTTGCCTAGTAGGGATACCCCAGGCACTTTCCCCTCCCCTACCTACCTGCAAGGTGGGCTTGTCCTTTGTCCCCAAGTCTGCAATCTCGGCCCTCTCTGAAATCAGGTTTATCCTCTTGGGCCTCCAGGTTTCTGTTCGAGAAGTGGACTCCCCCTTGGGGCTCCAGTTCTGCTCAGCTCTCAAATACACACACACATACACACCCACACTGTTCATCAAAGAGCTAGGGGCTGGAGTTCACCTGGACTCCCTCAGTTCAGACCAGTGCAGTTCAAGGACCCTTCCTTGAAGCCTTCAAATTAACAACCAGCAACTGGTTTCAGGGGCCCTATTCCTTATGATGGCCAGAGGACCAAGTCAGGGTCATTTGAACACGTGTAGCACCTACACACTTGTACACACAGCCCCTTTCAGCAGCTTACTCCCCACATTCTGCCTGGGACTCCCAACCCAGGTCAACCAAAAGCTGGGAGGAGAGTGACCAGGACCTGGGACTTGATACCCTAAGCCTGGGAGGGGCTGGTGCCAGTTAATCCTTATTGCCCTGGTCCAGTCTTGACTCCAGAGCTCTGGTTCAGAGCTGGAAGGAAGCGAATTCGCTCATCTTAGGCTAACTACTTAAAATCCCGGAGATGGGGGAGGTAAGATGGGACAGAGTCTCTCCTGCCTCCAGATCTAGACCATTGCGAGTCAGCTCTCCCGGAACCTCACACGTCGGTGTGAGCAACCTAGGACTAAAAACGCGAGGAAAGCTTCGAAACCCGTGGGGAGGCGAAGCTGGGAGTTCTGGCAGCAGCTCGGCTTCCCCCTCCATCTCCCCTCTCCTCCCCCGGGAGCGGCGGGAAATTATTTATTAAAACGCCGCCCGCGCTCTCATTTATTTGCGATGAATAATCCTCGGCACTGCAGAGCGTTTATTAAACCTTTCCCGTCCCTGCGTTACTTTAATAATAAATCGCGTGTCACTTTCCAGAGACGTTATTAAAGCCAGTCCGCTGGAGCAGAGGCGGGGCGGGGGGGGGGGGCGCGTAGCAGGGATTCCTCCTATTCAAGACTGTGGGGCCTGAACCTGTAGCGCCACGGAGGCGGAAACTGAGGCTACAAGGAGGCTCCACCTGAACATCCTGTAAAGTCGCGATCGTGGAGTACAGGCTCTGCGGGCGCGTGTGACCATTAGGATCGAGAGGAACTTCTGCTCGGCAAGTGGGCGCGGTAGGATCGATGGGCCCGCCAGGAGGCGCCTTCGAGCCCAGCTGGCCGGGAGTCGTCAGGGGCAGATAGATTCCCAGGCTCTTCCGGGACCCAGACCCGCGTCGCTTCTTTCAGCGCGGAGCAGATCTCCCTCTGGTCCAGACTCTGAACGGCAAGACTCCTCTACCCCCGCCACACCGCTCACATCCCTATTCCTACTTTCGCGGTCGACTTAGAATTCGCCCCAAGTATTCAACCCGCTCGAGCTGTCAAGCGCAGCTCCTGGAAACGCCGGACTCCAGCCAGGACTCGGCCATGAGAGCTGTCCTCTGGCTTAGCCTCTGCATGAGTCCTGAGGTTCCGCGCGAGGGGCGGCCAAGCCCTTGGTTTGGGGTCCGGGCCGCGCCCTTCCCTAGAGGCCGGGTTCCCTGCGTTGGGCCCCAAAGGACAAGCTCAGACACCGAGCCAACTGCGATGTCTCTCGTTGTGGCGCCAGTCTTCGGGCGGAGCCCAGGCGCGTAGGAGGGCCTCAACATCCACACACGGGGCCTTGGCTTTGCGAACTTAAGCTTTCGTTTTTTCTTTCAATCAGTCAGTAAACACTGCGCCTCACCAGTGTCCCTGGGCTAGGTAAGGAGAGTGTGGAGAGAGATTTCGAGAGCGAGAGTACGGTTCTCTGAGGGCCCTCCAGCCAAAAAGGACATGTCACAGTTGGGGCAGATGAGAAAACACGCTTACTATGACTTTGTCTGGTTTCAGCTGGGAAATGAGTGGATTCGTAGGGAAATCCCAGGGTGTGGCCCATACATGTGACCAAACTTCTCCTCTCCTTCATCCAGTTTTTGCTTTCATACTGGGTCCTACCCACATAGATCTGGTTCCCCACTCTGCCTGGGGAGGGGACAGAGGGGCAGGCAGTCTATCTCTAGATGAGCCCTAGTGCAGTGCAGACTGGGAGGATACCCTCCCTCGCAACCAGATGGCTCCAGCCTTCCTGCCCTGGGATGTGGGGGGTAGGCCTCAGCTCAAGCTTCCTCTACATCTGGCAGGCATGTGCTTAGAGAGCAGGACCTACAGCTTCTGGAAGCCAGAGTCCTACTGCCCTGGGGGGCCTCCTAGAGAAATGTGGTTTCCATGTGCAAATCTGCATGAAACATCTTTGTGTCTTAGTTTGTTCATAAATCTTTATTGCATGCCTACTGTGCCTAGTCCTATGCTAGGCATTGTCCAGTACAAAATGGTATAAGATATGGTGCTGCCCTCATGGAGTTCCCAGAATTACAGGAGAAATTAGACATGCCCAATGCCCATCTTACTGCACAGAGCTAAACCATGTTCCACCGTGCTCTTCTGGACAGCAGATGGCAAACAGCAAAGAGGATTGCAGTTAGTAAGTGCAATTGGGACTTAGGAGAGAGAGAAGTTTTCTAGAAGGTGTTTTGAGGAAGGGTAAACTGAGGTTAGGCAAAGATTAGGGATTAGGAAAATAACCTCAGGAGCTGTGCAGAAGGGCAGCCAAAAGACTGGCTTAGCAGGGTTGGAGGGAGGGCTGCCAGAAAGAAGTGGAGGATCCTGGTGTCTGCACCCCTTTGTGTCGGCTCCACTCCTCCCCACCCCACCCTGCCTACTAGAGACCAGCCTTCTGCCTGCTTGGTCCACACAGGAGACTGTCCTGGCCAGAGCATCTCCTGGATGGGCCCCCCTGCATCCCACCTCCCCTAGTCTCTGCCTCTTTCCTTACCCTCCTCCAACTTTTGTCTCTCCCACCACCATCACATCTCCCCTACTAAGGGCATTAAAGCAATCTGTGAAGGGGCCCTACTCCCCTTTCCAGATGTTTTCAAGAGCAGGGTTGAAAACTATCCCCACTCATCCACCCCCATGGGCCATGGCTCTGGACCTAGTAGTAATCCTCTCCCTCTTCACTCTCAGCCTCCTCCTCAGGAACCAGGCGCAGGGATGACAGCTGGGGAATGCCTGTGGAGTTCAGCTGGTCTGCAAACACATGTGGATGAAGAATAGAAAACAGGAAAGAGGGGCTGTCAGTGCCCCCATATCCCAGTCTGTGGGAAAGCCATGCCTGTGTGTGTACCCACATGCACATACACACATGGACACACATTCAAGGGCCTGAATCCACCACCTTCCCCCAGCCCCCAGAGCTCAGGGTTCTCCCTTACCTGGTGTGAGCACTGTCAGGCTAGCTGGGGCCTCAACCTGGCCCAGGGCATTGCGGGCCAGGCAGCGGTAAGTGCCCTCATCACTGGGACGCACAGCCTGGATCTGCAACCAGCCCGTCACCTCAAACTTCTGG
Organism: Hippopotamus amphibius kiboko; assembly: GCF_030028045.1. Lineage (NCBI taxonomy): Eukaryota > Metazoa > Chordata > Mammalia > Artiodactyla > Hippopotamidae > Hippopotamus > Hippopotamus amphibius. The sequence goes on from NC_080190.1 coordinate 28,998,606, forward strand.
GGTCCACCCCTAAACTGGAGCCAGGAGGAGTCAGCAGCATCCTTCTAGGGGGACCCTGGGCTGCCCCAGAGAGGGCTTTGCTCCCTGCCCCTACCTGCACAGAGATGTGGGGGTCATCCCCTGGCAGCTGAATGTCCAAGCCGTCCTTTCTCCACTCAATGGAGGCCATGGGGTAGGCAAACACTTCACAGCCAAAGATCACATCCTGCCCCGTCACATTCCAAATATCATATGGGTGCAACACAATCTGGGGCTCTGGGGGTGGAGATGGGAGGCCTGAGACCAGGATGGCACATCCAGCCCAGCAAGGACCCCATATACAAACCATTTTGAATGTGTTTGTGTGGGAACACAAGATATGCTGAGGTAAATACACATCCATAAACACAACTTGACACACGCATAGGTAGTACGTACAAATGTAGCTGCAGGTACACACAAGGGTAGGAACACAGAGATGGAAATGTACAGGCAAACAAGATGCATGAACAAGCACAGAGACCCACACCTCAGCTTGGCAGCCACACTGTGTCCCTGATTGCTCCCCTGTCCTCTTTCCACCCTCCAGGCCCCTATCCCGCTATGCTTGTAACCAATACCTCCCTCCCCCACATCCTCCCCCTTCTCTAACCAGGTCCCTTAGCCAAGGCCCAAAGAGAAGCCCTTCCCCCACCCCACCCTGGGGAGGGGGGCGGTCCACGTGGCAAAGGCAAAGACACTGAAACCAATCTGGGCAGCAGGCAGAAAGCCAGCGTTGTAGGGGGAACCTCCCACAGAGCGTTTGTTTTCCCAGCAGCCCCAGCCAAGCCAGACCCTCAAAGGGGCTCAGGAACTGAAGGTTACTAAAGCTGCCAAAGAAAACTTGAGGCTTGAATGGCCCTCAGCCCCTGGGGATGGGGGAGGAGCTAGAAGAGCCCCACTCCTCCACTAATCCATAAACGCAGAGGAGGGGAGAGCGCGGGAAGAGGTCCCGAGATTAAGTTAACTAATCAATGGTTCTACAAAGCCGCCCAAACGAAATCCGATTGCATCTCACAGGAACCTGTCTCCCTGCCTGGATTCTAGCGGTCAGGGCAAAGTCTGAGAGTCTCTCTTCACTCTTTCAATTCTGAGCTCAAGCGTTAACTGTGTGCCTGCTCTTTCAGAGGGTTGGTTTCTGCCACCTGGGTCTGGAAATTTCACGCCCCCAGCGCTCGCAGCTTTTTGACAAAGCTCCTGACCCGCACCTTCAGGCGGCGGCCACTGCAGACCAGCCCCGAGAGCAAACTCTTATAATGGACTATGGACTCGAGGCCTCCCTGACCTCATCTTTGTCGCTCCGTTGGCCAAAGACCAATGCCGTCGGGGACCAGGGAGCAACGCATTGAGGAACCCCAAGTGCCGGGGGTCGGGGCCCCGGGCCATGCGTACCCGATTCGCAGGGCCCTGGGTGCGCCACGGTGAGGTTGGCGTCCGGCCGAGCGCGGGCCGCCTCCTGCAGGCGGCAGATCTGAGCGTAGGTTCGGCCGTCGGAACCGCAGAGCGGGAGCTGCGAGCGGCAGGCACACAGCGGCTCGGGCACCTCTCCGCCGCTCAGGTCGCCACCTGTGTCCAACCGGCACTCAAGCTGCTCGCCGCAGCGCCCGTAGAAGTGGGCGCTAGGGTCCAGGTCGCAGAGCTGGCCCTCGAGGTTGGCACATTCCCAGCAGCAGCCGCACGCGTCGCGCACCCGGCCGGCCAGGCAGCCCCGCGGCGTGGCGCACTCTTCTGGCCGGCAGGGAGCGCAGCCGTCGCCCTCCGCCAGCAGCCGCAGCCAGCCGCGCCGCAGGTAATCGGGGCCTGGGGATGGCCGCGCGCCAGTCGGGGGCGGCGTCCGCACCACCAGCAGTAGCAGCAGCAGCAGGGGCAGCGCCAAGGCAGCTGCGGGCGGCTGTGGCATGATTAGCTGGAAGCCCTGAAAGCACTCGGGGCATCAGCGCGGGCGTGGCACCCTGCCGGGGAGGGAAGCCAGGTCAGGAGGTCAGAAGCAACCTCCCTGTTCCTCGTACCAACTTGAACCTTAGCACTACCCCCTCCCCTGCTACCTCGGAGTCAAGCAGACCCTCGACACTGAGGCACAGTGACCCTATAGGGGTCATCCAGTTATGCTGGGTGGTAACTGATTGGGGTGTTCTTGGGGGTTGGGGAGAGGTGAGAAGGGGAAGTGGTAAAGCACACACACGGCACCACCACCACCACCACCATCAACAACGATCCAACTCTGAAGCTTCCTGCCCTAGAGGTGCATAGGAATGGATGCTCCCAGGAGGAGTTAATAGGGGTAGAAAAGGAGGGGGGGGGGGGAGTGATGCCCTGGGGCCCAGAGAGCTCACCTAGAGTCCGGACTATGCCCCTGAGAGCAGCCTTGACTCCTGTCCGAAAAAGCAGGCCGTGGAAAGGAATCTCTACCTCTGCTCCGACTTGAGAATCTCTGACAGAGCCCACGGACTTGCACTCAGAGAGCAGCTCCTCCGCCCCCTCTCCCCGCCCCTCAACGTCGCACACCCAACCCCCTCCCCTAGTTCTGAAGCTGCCAATTTTATGCAGCCGCACGGGACCCTCCTGGGCCACTTCCCCCTAGCTTGGGCCAAAGTCAAAGTAAGAACAGAAAAGTAGTAACCGGACACCCAAGCTGGGAAAGGACTAGCGACAGGGCGGGGTGAGGGTTGGGAGTAGGGCATGGGGGGGAGGGGGGTTGCTAGGAAGCTAGAGTTGGTTGAAAGGCTAGGCCCTGTTCCATCTGACTTTACAGTCCCATGCGCTAGAACAGCTGCATAATGGCAAGGCGGTAGGAATTCTGGAGCCAAGTCGGGCGCTTCTGCAGGGCAGACACAACCAACATCGTCTCCCTGCAGCCCAGCGGCACTGCAGGCTTGTCCACCCCACTTCCCCACCAAGTCGCCGACCAGAGACTCGGCGCTTGCTTCTGTCTCCTCACATCTGGCCTCCTCCTCCCTCCCTACATCCGGCAGGTGCTTCAACCCAAGGAGGAGCGGGGTGATTAGAGGTCCCAGACGACTAGCGGCCACAGGGAGAGGAGGGCGGGGCGCCTCCCCAGTGGGCAGCGCTCCGGGTCGGGATTACAGGTTACGGTTGCGAGGCTGGCAGGGCCGGAGGCATTAGGTCTCGCGGCCGCCACCAGCGCCACCGTGGCACTTTGGGCTGGGAGGAGAGTATTCCTAGAGACCCGCCCGCCATACCAGGCCCCGCCCCGGCCTGCCCCCCACGGCTTACAGAAGCCGCGTTGCAGTCCAGTTTGTAGGGGGCGGAAACGGAGCTTTGCAGCCAGGGAGGGTACGCTATTCAGTCAAGCTCGGTCCTGAAGAACCTGGCTAGGGGTGGAGCGTCTTGGGCGAGGGCCTCTTCCTCAACCCCGAAGTTGGGGGCCGGGCCTGGGCCTCAGGACCGCCCATGGGGACCGGCTCCGCATGCGCAGCGGGTGCCTGGGGAGTCGCGCTCTCAGAAGCAGGCCGTGACTGTCTATGCTGCCAAACACTTTCATTTAGGGGTCCCCTAGCCGCGTACACGCCACTCCTGGCCAGAGGGGCTCTGCTGAGGCGGGGGAGGCAGACACGCAGTTTCCCTGGTCTCTAAAACGCAGGAGAGGGACGAAATGCAAACTTCACGCGCGGTCTCGTAACTGCCGCGAGAATCAAAACAGGAAGTCCAGCGATTCAGAACGGGAAAAGCCCGCGGGTTTTAAACCGGAAAAAGAATGGGCGGAGCCAGGTGTGGCTGACAGTTATGGGTAATTCCTCGTCGTTGGCCCTGGGGCAACTGAAGTGTCCACCGGGGGCAGAAGTGAACTTTAAGAGAACTGCGGAAAGCCCTGGAAAAAATAAAAGAGGGGTGGGGGACTTGAAATTGCGCAGGAGAATGATGGAGCCACCCCAAGGACACGTCTCTGGCTCTGGTTTACAAAATACCTTGAGGATGGAGATCGATGTCCGGGTTACAGAGCGGAAGCAATCCGGGATCTCTTAATGAATTGTTATCGGCTTCTGAAACCCGGAGCCAATATTTAAGTAACAAACGCCACAGATCTAGAAACTCTTTATTTATACCCCACCTTGTTATAGCCGGTTGTTTACTTTCAGTCTTTGCTATACGCTTAGCGTCTGGTATTAAGAATTGTGACTAACTCACGACTGATCTTGTGAACCTAGCCCTTTCCCTGGCAGCACAAAAAGTCCCCGTAAATATTTGTGGATTAAATGTGAAAGACTTCCGGAGTGTAAAAGTAAAGTTTAACGTGAATTTTCGGAGTCGCTGACAAAGGATGGCTAGACAGGGAACGATCGCCCTCTGGTGGTCTTGCGGTTGGTGACGCGAACATGACCACGCATACAGTGTAAGGCACCGAAATTGTTGACTCTTCTTGTTACAAAAGATGTGCTTTTATTTATTTATTTTTTAAGGTTATAATGGGGACCTGATTTAAACTGGGAGAGGAGACAAAACTGCGCGATCCTAGTTCCCCGACCAGGTGACCGGGGAATCGACCCCGCGCCAGTGCAATGAAAGTGCTGAGTCCTAACTGCTGGACCACCAGGGAATTCCCAGGAGATCTGCTTTTACTAAGTAGAGATTTGTTCCAGGAAAACGCCACATATTGTAAAAATACTTTTAGAAAGGAATTTTTTTCATAAGACACAATTTGTAAGTTGAGATACTTTACCAGATCCTCATCATCTGACACTTTATCCACTAAGGCTCCAAAACACATTCAGTAACATCTGTTCGCATCATAAATAGTGAAGAAATAGAAAAAAAATTTGCATACCCACACTTTGAAAACGTTGACTCAGTTTGACCAGATCATGCAAAACTGTTGGACCACAGAAAAAGGATTCTCAATTCATATGATGTGATGACTGAGAGGAGAGGAGCCAGGTGGCAGCATCCTTTTGCATCTGCATGAGGGAGATTAGATTCACATGAGGAGGGTTAAGTTAAAATTTGTTGAAGAACAGATAATCTTGCCTCTTTCCCCTCCTCACTCTTTCCTGTAGTGCTTGTACTGAGGAAGGAATGAGGTATAGAATATAGTTTGCTTTCCACTGTGAATCATAGCCTGGAATTCACCTTTACTTTCTTTCAGTCACTGACCCATGAGATAGTTGTTAAATATAATGACAGAAATGAAATGGGTTCTAGACAAATGAACAACATAAGATGAAACAAGGCATAAAGGATCAGTGTGGTAAGAAATTTCTTGGGAGGACCCACACATTGTAACCTGTCACTTCTTGAACCCTGTTTTGATATAATTGGTGAAAATAATAGGGTTGCAACTTTGAGGAAGAAGCAGAAGTGAAACAAATGGTCCAGATTGACCCGTTAGAGATGGATACAGAGGGCACTGTGCTTCCCATGAACATGAGAATCAGTTAAGTCAAAAAAAGCTCAATGTAGATAAAGACAGAATACCTTGTAGCTACCTACTATGACAAGTAGGTGAACTCAGTCAAAATGAAAAAAGTATAGGAAAATAGGGTTCAGTGAAAAGGAGAAGTATGTGAAAACTGATGACAGCTGTGTAAATATTATATATCATCAACAAACACCCTAAGAGAATTTGGAATGAGGCAGATGGTTGAGTATAATGCTTACAATCCTTTATTTTGTAAAATTATTTTTATAATAAAAGAGTAGAAGCTATTTTCATAGGTAAACTAGGATGGTGAGATATGTGTAGAAAGTTGGGATAACCAGGTGGGAAGATAAGCATTATAATTCAGCTACAAAAAAAACTGTTACCAAATGAAAGCTGGAATACCCAGCAGACTAGCTCTCTGGAATACAGAAGCATTAAGACAAGTTGAATAGCTTTAAGACATGCAGAAAGAAATTAGGTGACAGTTTTCTTCAGTTTACTCTTCTTATGTCATAGGAGACACCTCCTGTCCCCCAGGCTCCCAGTTTCCTATCCACCTTTGAGATGGAAATCTTAGTTCCATCTGACCTAACAACTTGGCCACATTTTATATTGATAAACTTAGAAAAGATGTTAAAATCATTGACTCTTTCTACTTTTTTGTTTTGTTTTTAACCCTTTTTTTCTTTCATTTTGAAATATAACAGACAGGCAGAAAAGTGCACAAAGTAGGTATAGAATTCGATTAATTAATACAAAATGAACACTCATGTGATCAACATCCAGGTCAAGAAACACAACATTGTTCACACCCCCAGAAGCCCCATCATGATTAATCCCTCCTTTCCCCCTAGATAACCACTTCTAAACTCTATAGCTTAATTTTGCCTGCTTTTGAATTTTATACAAATTAGGATATACCTAGGAATGGAATTGCTTCTTCACGTGATATGCATGCATTCAACAGTAGTTACTACCAAACTATTTTTCCAAATTTTTTACCACTGTGCCATGTACTTGCCAACACTTGGTATCGTCAGTCTTTTTTAGTTGTAGCCATTAAATAAATATTTTAGAGCCTAAAATTCTAAGATGACGAGTTCCACAAGGATTTCCTCCCCTGGGTTTTTAAAAAGCTTTGTTTTGGGACTTCCCTGCTGGTGCAGTGGTTGAGGGTCTGCCTGCCAGTGCAGGGGATACAGGTTCAATCCCTGGACCGGGAAGATCTCACATGCCACAGAGCAGCTAAGCCCGTGCGCCACAGCTACTGATTCTGTGCTCTAGAGCCCGTGAGCCACAACTATTGAGCCCATGTAACACAACTACTTAAGCCTGTGTGCCTAGAGCCCATGCTCTGCAACAAGAGAAGCCACCGCAATGAGAAACCCGCACGACACAACAAAGAGTAGCCCCCGCTCGCCACAACTAGAGAAAGCCCACACGCAGCAACAAAGACCCAACACAGCCAATAAATAAATTTATTAAAAAAACAAACTTTATTTTGAAATATTGTTTAGACTTGTATAGAAGTTGCAAAAAATAGCACAGAAGATTCCCATGTACCCTTCACTCACCCTGCCCCAATGATAATATTTTATATGGCCATTATATAATTATCAGAACCAGGACATTGCACAATACTATTAACTAAACTATGGGCCTTAATTCAAATTTCACCTGTTCTTTCATGTATTCATGTATGTGTGTGTGTGTGCACGCATGTGTGTGTGTTTATAATTGAAAATTTATCACATGTATAGGTTTGTGTAACCATGAGGTGAGTTAATGGGTCTTCTGGCATATGAGAGGCTACAGCTCATGCCAAGGGAAAAGCCAGTATTGCAATAGTAGATAAAATGTCCTATAATATATAAGCTGCTTTTTCAATTATTACCCAGAGTCACCGAAGGGGAGGGAGGCTAGTTGTCAGGAAAGCTAAATACTCTCACACTTTTCACACTCTCCATGTACCTATTGGGGCAGCTGTGTGCATGGGGAGAGTCCCGGGCTCACTGGTTGTTATGGCATACTTGGAAGGGAAGACCTGGTGATGACAAGTGATGTTCTCCAAAGCAACAGGCTCTTCAGTCCTGTCTGACTTTTTACTTGACAATTTTGTGTGAGGCCAGTGAGATACCTTCCTGCTGACACTTCTACAGTGATTCCTCATTCCTTCCGCCATTATTTTATATAATATCCCAATGATCACCAAACTTCTATCTCTGGCACAGACCTTTATATTAAAAGTCACACCAATATACTCAAATTGATGAATCTATTTCTGATATTTTCTTCCAAGCAGCCAAGGAAGAAGGCCAGAAGAAGCTCCAGCCTACATTATATCAATACTTATGGTTCCTGAAAAAGCATCAGTACATCAAATTGCAGGGAAATATGTTATTGACTGTGCTGGGGTGATGTGCTCAACAGGAATTAATCACGGGGCCAAGTCCTGACCAGCCTAGAGTTCATCTTTCCTGCAGCAGGTGCAGTCGATGCCCCACCTGTTTACCACGACCACTCACAAAGATTAGCTGCAGACAGTTCCTGTACAATCTCATGGGTCTCTCTACCTGAGAGAGTCCTCTGGCCCCTAGCTCAGCTAGCAGGGCAGGCTAAAAATGCCAGAGTTAACTCAGGAGCAAGCTGTAGCCAATGAGGGCCAAGATTTGGAGGATAAATACCCCTGCTTCCTTTCCTTTCAGTGGGATAATTCTGTGCTGTATTCTGCCCAGGCTTACAGAAGAGCTCCCCGCTCACTGATACACCCTTTATTTGTTCTTCCCCCCTCCTCTCACTTTCCCTCTCCCTCACTGTGTTTTCTGGGATAACCTTCCAAAAAAGCCTTGTCTCTGGTTTTGCTTTCTGGGGAACCAAAATTAAAATAACCTCTGTAGAGGGAGGAGGCCATCTGTCTGAGAGCCCCATCAAGACCATACAGACCAGGAAAATTTCTTGGACACCAAACCACATTTGTTAGTAACAATATCCTTGCTTACATCCCACTTTCAACGTTTGCTCTTAAGACAGAGTCTAGCATTGGCTTCTGTGGGAAGTTGGACAGTAGGTTAGTATCCAAGACTCTCCGGAGCTGGTTGTTTCCCTGAAGCCAAGGAAGAAGTTGGGAAATGTATCCTAGAACTCCAAGGACAAAATGATGGCATGCTTTTTCAAGGGCTGATGAAAAATAGAGAGGACTTAACAGTAAGCCAGGAACTACTTGGCTTTTAGGGAACCAAATCACACAGACAATCCTGGATTCCAGAAGAGCATCAGAATATGGTAAGCATAATGCTGAGCAGAGAACAACTGCCATCTCTGTCCAGTGTGGGCAACTCGGTACTAACAACAAATGTGTTAGGGAGAACATGGGCTACAGAGATAAATTATGGTTAACTCATCTATGACAAAGGAGGCAAGGATATACAATGGAAAAAACAGACAGCTTCTTCAATAAGTGGTGCTGGGAAAACTGGACAGCTACATGGAAAAGAATGAAATTAGAACACTCCCTAACACCATACACAAAAATAAACTCAAAATGGATTAAAGACCTAAATGTAAGGCCAGACACTATAAAACTCTTAGAGGAAAACATAGGAAGAATACTCTTTGACATAAATCACAGCTAGATCTTTTTTGACCCAACCCCTAGAGTAATGGAAGTAAAAACAAAAATAAATAAGTGGGACCTAATGAAACGTAAAAGCTTCTGCACAGCAAAGGAAACTATAAGCAAGACGAAAAGACAACCCTCAGAATGGGAAAAAATATTTGCAAACGAATCAACAAAGGATTCATCTCTAAAATATATAAACAGTTCATGAAGCTCAATATCAAAAAAACAAACAACCCAATCAAAAAATGGGCAGAAGACCTAAATAGGCATTTCTCCAAAGAAGACGTATGGATGGCCAAGAGACACATGAAAAGCTGCTCAACATCACTAATTATTGGAGAAATGCAAATCAAAACTACAGTGAGGTATCACCTCACACCAGTTAGAAAGGGCATCATTAGGAAATATACAAACAGTGAGTGCTGGAGAGAGTGTGGAGAAAAGGGAACCCTCTTGTACTGCTAGTGGGAATGTAAATTGATACAGCCACTGTGGAGAACAGTATGGAGGTTCCTTGAAAAACTAAAAATAGAGTTACCATATGACCCAGCAATCCCACTACTGGGCATATACCTAGAGAAAACCATAATTCAAAAAGACACATGCACCCCATTGTTCACTGCAGCACTATTTACAATATCCAGGACATGGAAGCAACCTAAATGTCCATCAACAGATGAATGGATAAAGATGTGGTACATATATACAATGGAATATTACTCAGCCATAAAAAGGAACAAAATTGGGACATTTGTAGAGACATGGATGGACCTAGAGACTGTCATACAGAGTGAAGTGAGTCAGAAAGAGAAAAACAAATATCATATATTAACACATATATGTGGAATCTAGAAAAATGGTACAGATCAACTGGTTTGCAAGGCAGAAATAGAGACACAGATGTAGAGAACAAACTTGGACACCAAGTGGGGAAAGCGGGGGGGGGGGGCGGGGGGGGTTGGGGTGGGATGAACTGGGAGATTGGGATTGCCATATATACATTACTAATAAGAAAAAAAAATCAAATTGTACACTTTAAATATATTCAGTTTATTGTATGTCAATTGTATCTCAATAAAAGTTCTTAAAAAGAAAAGAACATGGGCTAGAAAGAAGAAACATAAGGTTCAGCATAAACCTCTGAACATGTTCATGAGTCCATAAACCTTAAAAAATAAAAACAGTCCATAAACCTTACATGTCGATATGCACAGCCTCACAAATCCCCAATTCCTTCGTGTATTTTCCACCATTTTCCCCAGGAGTAAAGATACAGGAAGAGAGGTACCAAAAGATGACAATCAGGCGAGCTATGCAAACCTCCTGCTGGCTCTGTCCCCTGAATGGGGGACACCCCAGGGGGGAATTTGTTGAGTAGAATCACACTGAAGTTGAGCTCAATAATTGTGTAGAAATATGGCGCTTTAAATTAAGGGCTTGAGATCTTTGGGGTCCTGGGACTTGACTTGCTGTCACACTGCCCTCTACAACAGTTTGAAAGAATTTGGATTTATCACAAGAGAGAAGGCTGAAGGCCGCCATATATCAGTTTTGTGCTTTGGGAACTGTCAAGTGCTAACACTGGCCCAGCTGCCAGGGGCTGTCTGCAAAGCGGGCAGCAGCTGCAGTGGGAGGCAGCCTAAAAGGCTCTACAGTCTAGGAAGGACCTCGGAGAAGTTTATTTTATCATAGAATCCAGGCTTCCAGTCAGCTTTGCCAGCAGCTGTGACCCATCTGAACCTCAGTTTGTTCTGAGAAATGAGGAGGAATTCAGCCTTCAAACATATTGTATTTGGCACAGTGGGTTTTTTCTTAATTGCCAATTTTAAATAATGAGAAACTTTATATAAAAATCCAAAATTTAGGGTCAGAGTCATCAGGCCAGGATGTTCAGAGAGGCCTAAGGGAGAGCCCCCAGCTGCTCCTAGTGCTGAGATAGGGAAGTGAGAAAAGTAGGAGCTAATATCTAAGCTCCTAGTGTTGCCAGATTTGGGGGGGCGGGGGAAGGAAAAGAAAACCCAGGGAATCTGGTCCACCCTGCAACCACTGAAGGTGAGCATTGGCTGCCGTTTCAGGTGGGGCTGGCCCTCTCCAGCTCACCACAGTCCCAACCAGGCTTACTTTCCTTGCTTAAGATTCCTGCTGGCCCATGTGGCCTTTGAGTTTATGATCCTTGAACTAGATGGTTCCTTCAGCTCTAACATGCAATAACAATAACAATAGCTACCACTTCTCAAATGGTTCCAGCATGCCAGGCACTGTGGCAAGCCATTTACATACATCAGCTTGTGTCAGACTTACAAAGGTAGTATTATTAACCTTATTTTTTAAATGAGAAAACTGAGGTTCAGACCTGTAGGTAAATTTTCCCACTGTCACACTGACCAGTATAGCAACAGAGCCAAGATTTGAACCTGGGGCTGCCAACACCCAAGGCCCGATTCTTACCATCATGTTATCCTGACAATATCACTGTATCTTTGTCAGCCTAACTCAAGTGCAGCTGGAGCCAGAACTGCAGCTGCTGGTTTATAATTTAAATACCCCGTACTCAGGAGCTAAGCTGTAGAAATGCAGGTGAGTGTGTGCCCAGATGGCAGATCAGGAGGTGGGGAGGTGATGGGGAACCTCGTTGGTCACAGCATGTGGGCATCTGAGGCCAAAGTGCTTCAGGGCTGGCATCGAGAGCAGATAAGAGAGAGAGGCTGGGGCTTCTAGGGAGGCGGTAGGGGGAAGGCAGGTCAGTCCCCTGTTAGAGGCCTTGGGGAGAACCTCCAGCTGCTCCTAGTACTGAGACAGGCAGGTGGGAGGTGAGAGCAGTTACCCTGATACCCAAGCTGCTAGTGTTGGCAGGAACTTCCCTGGCTGTAGGTGGCTGGGGTGGAGGGCATGGTGACTGGAAATGAGGTGGTTCTCTGAGCTGGGGGGCATTGTGAGCCTCTGAGCCATGGGGCCTAGGGGTCCCACTCCAGCCTTCCTCATTCTCTCCTTCTCCCCTCCTTGCTTGAGTGGTCGGTCTGTGGTGACCAGCCAGGCTCCTTTGCAGGAGGCAGCCCAGCTACCTCACAGGAAAAAATGCCATCGGAGCCCTCCTTTGGTGCAGAAACACAGCAATTTACCCAAGGCCTCCGGATCACGGCCACATGCAATGCATGGAGGTGGGAAGGGAAGGGGGAAAGTCGTGTCAGCTCTGCCTGGGGGCTGCGCCGTGACGTGCCTGGCCCGGCGAGCAGCAGGGAGCATGGGGCTCCGCCAGGGGTCGAGGGCACCCAGCGGTTCCGCGGCCCAGACAGGTGAGTGGCCCGGAGCCCTGCAACCAGCGGCTTGACTGGGGCCCCCGCATCCAAGGCCCGGAGCGCCCCCTGCGAGGGCCAAGAACGCCGCAGGCAGGTGGCTGCGCCGGGCGAGGACGCCGGCGGAGGGAGCTCCAGCCCCGCCGGGGGGAGCGGGGTCGCCCCCATCCCACCTGCGCGAGGGCACCTCGCCCGCGGGAGGAGGTGCCGGAGTCCGTGGCGGGTCGGATTCCCAGCCAGCTCTCTCCTCACAGGAGGCGGCCCATTATCTGGCGTCGTTAAAGAGCAATTAGATGGAAATTAAGCCGAGAACAAGTATTGATTATCTCATTAAGGCCGGGGGAGCCCTCTCTGTCGGTGAGAGTTTACCACCGCTCACCCCATTATCTGCAAGGTGAAAGCCTGCGGTCATCAAAACCTAATCGATCTGGTCCCCATCCCCAAGCCCAGTCCCGCCCCTCCCCCCCTAGAGTAAGTGGATTCTAGAGAGGTGACAACAGGGGTGTGACACAAGGTGGAGGAAGAACTCAAGCCCCCTACTCTCTCTGCCTTAGCACTTCCTCTGTAGTTGCCTTCATTTTCTGCTCCCAAATCATTTCCTCCCTGGTGTTGGGGGGTAGGGGGTAGGTGTGGGGATGGGAGAGGAAGATGGGAGACAGTTGACAACTCTCCAGGTCTGGAGAGATGAGACTCCCCTAGTTTTACATCCAAGGAAGAGACACTAGAGTTGAGACAATGGAAAGAATTTGCCCCTGTTGACACAGAGTAATAGGGTGCCTTTGGGCTCCAAACACCTGGAGGGAAGGGGACAGGCTTAGTTCTGGGTGACCACCATCACCAAAGGAAGAGACACCTGGGACCATCCCACAGATTCCCCAACACTTGGAAACCTCAGAATTCAGAAGGGGATTCCTCAGGATCCCAGATGATAATCAGTGTGGTGGAGAGAAGAGTTGTTTTCATCCTGGCTTTGCTTCTAGTTGGTTGTGTGACCTCAGGCAAGTCACTTTGCCTCTCTAGGCCACGGAATCCTCAAAAGAATAGAGGTGGAAGAGCTCTAAGGCTCTTGAGTCCTGAGGCACCGTAATCTGACCAAGTGCTGAGCTCCCAGCTGGCACGCACTGGGGAGGCAGCTGTGTGCCCTGCTCCTGCCTGCCGCCCAGGAGCTATGGCCTCAGGGGAGAGAAGACATCAAACTGATAATCACAGAAATAATGCTACAATTATAACATGAATGAGAAGAGAGAGTGCAGGTGCTGTAAGGGTGTTTAAGAAGGGGGTGGGGGAGTTTACACAGGAAGTAGATAGTTCAATACAAAACACAGGGAACAAGCCTGTTGCCCACTCATGCATTCAACACACAATTACTGAATGTGCTGCAGAGCCCATGGTGGTCCCTTCCCCCTGGAGCCCACAGTCCAGTGGGGGAGACGGACAATGATATGATTACACAGGCAAAGGTAAAAGTACACATATGGTACATGTACTGAAAAATATGACATGGGGAAATGAATGAGAATAAGAAAAGGAATTGAGTTGGGGGAGAGGGGGTCAAGGGAGTCTCTCTGAGAAAGCGAAGTTCAGTCCATCATTTAAGATCAGAAGTCTTGCAATCAAACCCGTGGGAAAGGTAGGGGAGACCCCTGGAGAAGGCGCACCTTCCTCCCCTACTCGCCTAGCCTCAGAGCACGCCCAGGGCGGAGACAGAGCAGGGAATGGAATTCCAGTCTCTCACACTCCCGACCCCATTGTGGGGCTCACCTGATAGCCTCAGGGACGTCTTGGGGGGGAGGGGGTCGTGGTGGAGGGGGTGGAGGGAGAGATGGCGGCGGCGGGTGGTACGCCCGGCCCGCACCAGGTTGGCCCGCGCGGAGCGAGAGGCGCTGCAGCGATATCTGGGCTCATCTCCCTGCCCCGGAGCCGGGCAACTATTAATCTTGGTTGACGGTTTCTAATGTCCTAATTGGGAGGTGGGGAGAGCGGCCCAGTCCGCCCTAAAGGTAGAAGCGGCTAATGGGCCTCTTCATCACCGCCAGGAGCGGGTCCCTGGCGGAGCGCGAGGGGCGCTGCAGCAGGTGAGATGCGAAGCTGGCGGCAGCCCTTAATGAGGCTGCCCCCCGGCTGCGGCGGACCGAGAGGGAGCTCAGGCAGGAAGGAGGTTCCGGGGGTGAGAGCTTGGGTCGCCCATTCCCGCCCGACTGCCCAGCTCCGGAGCTCACCTGGGCGCCCTTTATCTGAAGAGGCTTCCTGGGGGCGCAGTGCCAGGGGTGGGGGTGGGAGGGGCGGGGCAGGTGCTGGGTTAGACCTGCGTAGATAAGGATCTTTTCAGAGGTGACAGGAGTTGGGTGGCATCCGCCGGGGGGAGGAATGTCTGAAAGCCCGCGTTGCCCTGCAGTAAGGAAGGGCCGGGCACAAAGTGGGCGCTCCGATGTTTGCTGACCTAAGAGGCCTTCGCCCGACGTGCGCAGGGGCGTAGATGTTAGGAGCAAGTGTGAATTCGTGAATTCACGGGCCTCTGGGACCCCGTGATTCCAGAGCGCCTTGTCTTTTCATAGCTGCGCCCCTTCCCGGTCTGACTCACTTTCCCTTCTGGGGCGGGTTTGTGAGCTCCCAGTCCTCTATCACTCAAGCCCGTCCGCTCCTGCAGTGTATGCTAGACGGACCTGTCGCTAACCCAATCCTCCCAGTGCAGCCCTCCTCACCCCAGCCCCCATCCTGGGCCAAACTGCCCGAGGAAGCGGGGCTGGGGGTGGGGGAGGCGGGTCGCCCACGCAGCCGTGTTGGCACTGCTCCTCCGCCCTCCCCTGGGGCCCGCCGCTCTGCCGAGCCCTGGCTTCTCTGCGGGATTCGGCGTCTCTCACACGCTGCGGGCCTCTTTCCCGCCCCCTCACCCGCCCCCAGCCGCATCAGAAATATATTGTATTCTCACCTAATCCTGTTCAATTACAGCATAATAAAACACATAATAAAAACCTAATTCATTTTTCTCCCGCGCCCCCCATCTCCCGGCATCTTCTTGCTCGGGATTAAAAATTTGTCTTCATGTTTGTGGCACCACAGTCCCCGCGCCTCCGCATCTTTAATATATGAGCCGGGGAGCTAGGGACCCGCCAGTTCTGCAGTCTCCGCGCCAGGAGGGCGCCCACCAGTCACCTGAGGATGCAGGCGGGGAAGGAGAGAGAAGCTTAGACATGCATAGGGCCCCAGTGGCACCCACCCCCTTCCTCCCTGGGGATGGGGGCGGATCAAAGGCCCCCAGATTTCCCGTGGCCGAGAGAGAGCACGTCCGTTCGTCCAACAGACCCAGTGTGGCCTCCAGGGGATGTAGTGTGGGGCAGATCTCTGGGGATTTTATCAAGGAGGCTGGGCTACCTGGTGCAACCTAGCTGAAGGTGCAGACCAGAGACAGTCAAGGAGGGGCCCCACTGTCCTCAGCCCACCGCCATCCTCAGTCCCTAGGGACACTCTACCACCCTCTGATCACATTGTGAACAACTTGGATCACTGCAACAAGGTTAGCACTCCCCAGAAGGAATTATTAACAATTTAATAAGAGAAAGTTTCCTACAAAGACTCAGTACTTGGTGAGCTTACAGAGGGCAGGTTTGAGACCCAAATTCAACCCAGTGATATTCCCTCACTCCTTCATTTCTTCCTTCATTCATTTAGGGCAAGGATTCCCAAATTTTCTCATTCATGGAGCCCTAGGCCAAAAGAAGTATCTAACAATTCCCTTTTTACTACTTAGGTCCAAACAACTTAATATTTACATCCTAATTCCTTTTGTAGCTGTTTGAAAACTGACAAATTGGAACAAAAAAAGAATATTTTTACATTATTCTTAAGTTTGATTACTTTATGGAATGTATATGCCTGTTGGGCTCTGCATAACTTCTCAAAATTTGGAATCACCTTGGCTACTGCCACCATTTCCTGTTCCACACTGACTTTTGTGTAGTTCTTACTGTTTGTCACAGCAACCATCAAAAACCCAGTTTTGCAAAGAAAGACATCATTGAAAGTAATGTAGCACAAACTAATTTTGAAACTGTGAACTACCTTGAGCTAGTAGTTTGTGCAGTGTCCAAGAAAAGTTGAGTACTGCTGGATTTCCCTCAAAAACTTAAAATGTCTGGCAGTCCTTTGAATTCATTGTGGCACTCTGGGGTGCCTCAGTGTACAGGTTGGAAACCACAGGCTTAGGGAGTCTACCTGGTTTCTTAAGCAACAAGACTCCTTAGTAGTCTTGGAAAGGTTGGGACAAGCGAACAGAGGTCATCTGATTTGGCCATAGGAAAAGAACTCAAATCTTATCCACAACTCAGGGGTCAGATATAAGTAGGGGAATCTGACAGCCTAGGGGTTCAGGTGTTGGAAGCTAGCGTGCAGAAGGAAGCTCTGAAAGAAAATCACTAGCAGTGATGAGCAAGTCTAGCAGGATGAACCAGACTCAGAAGGCTTGAGTATCAAAAGCAATGCTTCCAGGTATGTTGGGGGTCCTTAATCTTACAGCACTGCTACCCAGCACCACCCCTGACCCCACTGTGCCTTGGTGCCCTGGAAAGGAGGTCATGGCCATGAAACTATATCACCAGAGACCAGCAACTCTGTGTGGGAATACTCTGTAGGAACTGGACAGGAATGAGGTGAAGGTGTCTCCTCTCCAGCATGCCTCAAATGATGGCAGCTCGGTGCCAGACCCAAGAAGTGGCAGAGATAAGAGGGCAGGTCAGTGCCACAGGGAACTAACTGCCAAAAGGCAAAGGCATGGACATGTGCAAAGAAGCAGATAGCACAGTTGGAGACAGTGGCTCTGATTACATGTTAGATACTCTCTTCCTCACCTCTCTGCATTTAGGACCCCTAGAAAGACACAGAAGAGGGAGGGCTGAGCTCCTTCTCTTGCTGGCTATCGTATGTAGGGACATCTCTAGAGACAAGCTTCACTTTGCCTAGGGGACTTTTCAAGCCACACTACCCCCAAGATTCTGACATGCCTCCCTGGGAGGACGTGCTGCAGGCTGAAAATCACTAAAGCTGTGAGCCATTGTTTCTGTTGTGAATATGTCATGTCTTTTAGGTTTATTGAGGAGTAAAACAGATTGAGAACCACTGTGTTAGTAAACTAACCTAGAAGCAATATATAAGTGGGGTTTAGGGCACTTTTGGATTCCACATTCATTTATTCAGGAAACATGTATTGTGTACCTACTGTGGATCAGGCACTATTCTAGGTGCTGTGGGCATGTAAAAGTGAAGCTATGAGTAGTTGCCTAATGTGTAGAGAGTTTCAGATATGATGTGCAAGATGAAAAAGTTATGAAGAGTGACTCCACAAAAATGTGACTATACCTAACACTACCGAACTGTACACTTAAACATGGTTAAGATGGTTTTTGTTATGTGTTTTTTATCACAATAAAAAAAAAAAGTGAAGATATGCTACCTGCTCTCAGGTTTTTCATTTAAACTGGAGAGAATCCTTTGTATAGACTCAATAGGAATACATGTTGTAGCAAATACCAATCAGGTTAATTCCCAGCTCACAACCACTGCCCTTCTTTGAGAACAGCCCTAACCACAGAGGTGGACCTGAAGTAATGATGTGCAATGTCCTTGCAACTTGACCTTGACCTCTGGCTACCTCATAGGGGTAGACAACTAATCTAAGGTGTACCAATTTTTGAAACTTGAATAGAGAGACTGAAGCTGGCTGAAGCTGTTACCTGAATGGCAGGGTCCACATACTCCCGTTGCTGAGGCCTCCAGAACTGCCCAGCTTCTTCCCCTTTCCAAGGCCTGGTTGATTAGCTCCATCGCTGATTCTGAGAGCAATGGCAGAATCCTTCCAATACATCCCTCCATTTACTGAAGCTAGACACAATCATTGTTGTTCCTTTTCACAAATAACTTCAATTATAATCCAAACCAGTAGTGCTCCTTCTGGGAAATAAAAGTTGTCAACTGAGGATTTGCTGGTAATAGGGGAGGGGAGGTCTTCAATCAGAAAATAGCATAGGTGGTTAATTTATAGATTAAAATAGCAAACTTTTGTTCCATAAGCAAACACTTTACCCTGAAGGAGCCTCGTGCTGCTTGTTACAGGCAGGGGGTTATCTTCCTACTGGATATACGCGGATGGAAGGAGGACAGCGCTGTGTGAGTAGCCTAAGTTATTCAGAGTTCCTCTCCCATTCTCCTGGTCCTTATTCAGCAGCAAAATGTTGCTGGTCTGAGAAGATTGGAAGGAAAAAGCTGGAGGAGGCTGTGGCCTGAAGCTGAGGCTGCTGTTGTCCTTCTGGCAGCCTGGGCTGCGACTGCCAGTCAGGAAAAAGATGTGTTTACAAGAAGAGAGGAGGGAGCAGCCCCAGAAGCTCTCTTCTGGAGATTGATCCAACTGGTTCGAGGGTCCTCCACAATTCCTAGCAAAAGTTTGCCCCGCATGAGGACCCGAGATCACTGCAACGTCTGGAGAGACTAACGAAGAGGGGACCGAGAGAGGTGCCTTAATACCTGCCGAGCACGGGCTGTGTCCCTGCAGAGGGGAAGGCACTCTTCACCGAACAGCCCATTTCTACTCAGCGGCGGGCACAGAGCCATACTTAGCAGAGTTCACTGAACCGTGGGATGCAAGGGTGGAGAGACGGAGAGACTGCGGAAGGCTCAAGAGGCAGGGCCAATAGCCTCACAGGCCTCCGAAAAAAATCAGGGCGCGGGACCCAGGAGGGGGCCTTGCGTGATTCCTCAAAAACCTCGCGGACTTCTGGGCGGGAAGTCAAAGGGCGGGCGCTGGGGCGCTCGTGGGTTTCGAAACTGGAAAGTAGGGAGGGGATCTGGCGGATTTAATGGTCTAGGACCGAGGTCACCAAGGAAGCGGATCTGTGACGTAGGTTCCAGGCTCAGGTAGGCGAGGTGAACTGTATTCCCGGCCTGCGGAGCTAAAGTCGTTGCCCGGGAAACGGGAAGGAGGCGGAGCCAGCCGAGTTTTGACTGACAGGAGCCACAGCAGGGGCGGGACTCTGCTTCTGACTGGCTATGTCCCCCACGAGGGGCGTGGCTCACCTATGACTAACAGGCCCAGGGGCAGGGCTGGCTTGAGACTGACAAGCTTGACGGAGAGGAAATGGGACTCGATTTTGACTCGTAGGACACCCGCCAGGGCGGGACTAGGATAGCCTGATTGGCATGAGTCCACAGGGCCTGAGATAAAGCAGGCCCAAACCACTTGTCCTTAAGATGCCGGCCTCATTAGCCCCAGTAACCAAGGAAAAGAGCAGGATATGCCCACCTGGTCCCCTCCCTACAGCCAAAGTAAGCCAGGGCTCCAGATCCAAACCATTCTTTCCCTTAGAATGTGGGCCAGGAAGAAGGAAGAAGGCTGGGGAGGAAGGCCAAGGGTGCTGATGCAGGTTCCCAGAGAAGGTTCCCGGAGTCTGAGCACTGGGAGGAAGAGAGGAGGGCCAAGAATGAGGCAGATTACTTTCCAGTGAGAAAAGTGCTATTTCTGCCCAACTGCTGACTTCTGAGGAAAATTCCAAGCATGTGGAGGCAGTTTGGAAAACATAACTGACTAGGATTTGCCCCTAGAGAACCTGTGAAGTTAGCCTAAACCAACCTTTTTTTCTTTGAGAAGCTGGTGTGGAACTAGAAATGGAAGATGGTGGGAAAGCCTTCCTTCTAACTGGCCCACTGATGCCCTGGCCAATCTTCTCTCTGACATGGTTCAGTATTATTTGCAGAGCACAGATAATTGTTATTAAATGTTCTTGATGATCTTGTTTTACGGAGATTCCTGCACCTCACTCCCCAAGTGGGTTTCTTTTACCTAGATTTTCCAATAAAAGTGCAAGACCTCCTTTCAAGGGGATTGCCAAAGGTCAAAGCTGAAACTGCACAAAGAGGCTTCAAGATTTGACCCAGGGCTCAAGTTGGACTTGGTGGGAGGCATTGTTCCCTGGCAGAAAAGGATGGAATTGAAACTGGTTATCTAAATGTCGTCCCGTAGTTAATCAAGAATGGGATTCTTTGGTTATACTTCTTCAGCTATAAAATGCTTAAGCTTGGAAACTCCTCAGGGGCTTTGGTAAAAGATCTGTATACACTTGTGGGCCTGTCAGTTTTGCTGACCTGTATACAAATTGGGCCCGGGGAGGAGATGTCCTGGAATGTCAAAGGGACTAGGGCAATGACCTCAGGTTTGGCTGGTGGGAGAGGAAGAAGCATAGCACAGGCTTCAGAGTCACTCAACTTGTCTTGAATCCTGGTTCCACCACTACATAGCTGTGTAGGTGTGGGCAACTTTCTTAATGTATTTAATAAGCCTGTGTCCTTGCTATGAGTGGACATAACATGTCTGGTCTCACAGGGGTAGTTGTGGAGATCAAAAGAGACAATGGACTTAAAGCACTTGGCTGCAGTAAGCCTGCCTGGCACGACATGGAAGGACTCAACGAGCAGTAGCTGGTGTCACCCCCACCGCCCATCGAGTAAACTTCCACTTCCCAAGAGGATCAAGTGAGCCCAGGCCAGGGTCACAGGTTGCTTGAGGCTGTTGTGGGACCATTCAGCCCTAAAGATTTCTCTTGACCATCTATTGTAAGAGCTTTGGGCTGAGGGGTATTTCCTGCAGGTAATAGGGAATGGATTTTATTATAGATTCATTCATGTTTATACTTTTGAATCGTCCAAAGCTAAGACTTGGGATAAGAGAGGCAACTATTGGGGGAATTCCCTGGTGGTCCAGTGGTTAGGACTCTGTGCTTTCATTGCCGAGGGCAGAGGGCCCAGGTTCAATCCCTGGTCAGGGAACTAAGATCCTGCAAGGCATGGCCAAAAAGAGAGAGAGAGAGAGAGAAAGGCAACTATACACTGTTTAACAGTAGCTCTCACCAGTTACACATAGGCATGAACTCTGGGCTTTATTTTTCCCAGAAAAAAAAAAAAAGGTGGGGGTTATAAGCAGGGAGGGAGGAGAGGGCCCTGGGATGGGGAAAGGGGCGTTAACTAGCAAAAGGTCCCTACTAGGCCTGTTCTGGTGTTGCACCAGTGAGGGTGTGGAGGGGCGTAGAGATGTGCTGGCACCCTAACAACTTCTCTGATGGAGCCAGGCAGTCCTTAGCCCTCTAGCCTTCCTCTACCAGAGGCCACCACCCCATGCCAAATGCCTGAAGGGAACCAAGAAGCCCAGAGCCTGAGTTGGTTTGTAGGTGTGTGATCAGCACCCCCTAGAAAAAAAGAAAATGAAGCCAGGACTCCATCTGTTGAGAGAACAGAAGGTGGAGGCATCTACCCCCATCCCCTCTACTTTAGTACTTAGGGTGCTGATGGAGGACTGACTTTCTAACCTGAGAGAGCCCTCTGCTGGGGGCTGAGGCTCCCTACAGAAGGGAAGGGAAGAGACTAAGACCTGAACTTTGTAGAGAGAGAAGGGAAGGCCGCAATTGGGAGGCTATTCCTAGGCACACAGGACACAGAATTGAAAGAAGATCAAGAAGTAGACAGGTTTTCAGTTTATTGAGTAACAATGGCACCATAGCTTTTCTTACTGGTGGTGGTTGGTTGGGGAAGCAGGAAAGTGCTCTTAGAGGATCCCACTGGGGCCTTCACCCCATTTCAGCCAGAGCTCACAGGAGTTGGAGTCAAGGTCCAGCTCTGCACTCTGTGAACTCACCAGCACATATTCCATCCCCAAACCCACCTCCCCTTTGGACTAGCCGTTGACAACTGGGCCCTTCTTCCCCTTGGAGGTGGAGGTGGGGGTGGGAGCAGAACCAAGCCTCAAGAAAGAGAAAGAACTAAGATCAGGATCCTGCTGAATGTCTAACAAGATCAGTGGAACACAAAATTCCCTGTCTTAAGATTGTACACTCAGGGCCTAGTTGCCCTTGAGGTGTCCCAGTTATAGTCACTAAGACACCTGTGGAGTTTAAGCACCATTCCCATAGCTGCGTCCCTGTGTAAGAGGGTGCAGTGGGGGCTCTTAAAGAGGAATGCTTGCTCTGCTTTGGGGGCTATTTGGTTGGGGGAGGGCGTTGGGATTGTAAATTTAGATTTGAGATTATGATGTCAGAGCGGTCCAAGAACTCCTAGGATTGTGCCTAAAGGTGCCCATATTGCAGAGTGGGGGAGATGGGATGATGGCCAGAGCAGTACAGGACACTGACACTCCTTTGTTCTAGCAGAGAAGAGGAGAGGAAATGACCCTTTCCAAGTTGTGGGGGATGGGATAAGCCCCCTGCCTCCCTTATCCTGACACATCTTCCCCTGCCAGCCCAGTTCCTGAGTCAGCTTCAGGAGTCAGGAAGCAGAAATCTGAAGGATTCAGCCCAGTTTGGCCTGCTAGTGTCTCTCAGTCTCTGTCTTAAGATCCTGGGGCTCCTGTGTTCAGAAGGGGCAAGATTCCGTCAGAAATGACTTGGCTGGTGGAACTGTTTAGGCAAGAAAGTCCTGGACCCTGACTGGCTGGCAGGTGGCAGGAGGCCAAGAAGGGAAGCCAGAATGAGGACATCCCATGACAGCCTGTACACATGCACATATCATGAATGAACGTACATAGACACACTAGTGCAGGAGAAAGGGATTATGTGACCCTGCTCTTTGAAATCAGAGGAGAGAAAAAGGCTTATGGGGGCACCTCTCCCAGCCTAATGGATTGCTGGTCTCAATGGCTGCCCCCCCACCAAGCCCCCTGCCCAGTCCAGACAGCTGGGAAAGTGGCAAGGACAGCAAGCCTCCACTAAAGCAGCAGTCCAAGGAGGTGAGAGAGGATGCCAGGGGCTGACCCTCCCTCAAAGCCCCTTGTTGTAGTAAACCACTTCGACGCTGGGGTTTTGCTCACGGATCTGAGCTCTCAGCTCCGGCTCCAGCCTGCTGACGTGTATAGAGCTGCAACAGAACAGCGCAGGCAGGCTGAGTGTCCCTTGAGCCCACCCGCCTCAGGCTAAGGGATCACCATCCCTCCTCCTCCCAGGCTGCAGAATCTTCTCCTTCAACTGCCAGAGGCCCTGATCACTGTCATCCCCCCACCCCCAGAATAAGCTGACTGCCTGCCAGGCCTCCTCCCAGAACACACTGAAGGAACCTAAGGTCAGCTGCTCCCAGAGATGCGGAGATCTGTCCAAAGCCCCCAGCCAAACCCGGGGGCAACACTTACCTTCTCTGGGGGAACAGGGCACAGCACAGGGGGGTGGCAAATACCAGGCTGAGGGAGAAGAGTGTTGGAGAGTTTTGTAAAGCTCTGACCTAAGGGTGTGCCCTTCCAGCACCCCACCCCATCTCTGGAGACAGCCCCTGGGGTGGAAACTGATTAAAGCCAATGATGACATTAGGTTCTGGCTGAGGAAAGAGCCTCTGGAGTAGTGACTCAGAGCACCACAGCCAGTGACAGAATCAGGAATTAAACGTGCATGAAACGCTGGGATGGTACCAAAAAGTATACTTCCATGGTTTCCACGGTGGATGTAGAACCCCTTCGACTAGACTTTTGACCTTCAAGAACAGAGATCACCCCTAACACTCTTAGTATGCCCTGCAGGTGTCCAAGACCCCGACCAGCTGAATGTATGAATGAATGAGGTATATAAATCAAGCAGTAATACCCACCCACATCCATCACAGAAAGGACACTCCCACACACTCTAGCTAACTCTCTGCACACTTACCAGAAGCCCACCAGTCCCACCTGCAGGGGCGCCCCCAGCCAGGGGCGGCGCTGTGGGGAGAGAGAGAGAATGTAATGGTGTGTGTCCCCTGCCCCCTCACCCCTACACATTCACCCACCGCGGCTCTATCCCATCAGTGCTTGCCTTTGAGCCTCCGATACATGACCCTTTTCTTTCCCCCAATCCTGCAACAGGGATTGACCACCCTCCATGCCAGCCAGGCCCGCTTGCCGACACCCTCCCTAGCATTCCACCACCCATTCTCACCTTGCAGAATCACTTCCCACACTTCCTCCCGGAGCTGCTTTCTTCAGGATGCCTCCTCTAACCCTCCACTCACTCACTCCCATCCCATTGCACGAAACTGCCCCTTTCCAAACACATCTCCTGCTCTGCACACCCTTCTTGATTTGCTCCAGGCATAGAGACCACCAACCTGTTGCTCCGTGTGCATGGCTGGCACTCAATAAATATGCACGAATACATGATTCAACGAATGAGCCAGAGTTTGTATTCCTGTGCCTTGCTTATCTGTCCTGTTGGTGTGCGTGTGAGCCTGTGTGTGTGTGTGTCTCAATGTTTTTCATTGCTGACAGCACGAGCATGATATCAAGCGTGACTGTGATAGTCCATCCCTATGTGTGTCAGAGGTCCCTGGAGTGACACCAGCTTCCTTCAGAATAGAAACCCTTTCTTTCCTTTCCTTCCCTTCTCCTCTGGCACCCCTAGTGTTCCTTCATTCCAGCTCAATTTCTTCTTGCTGAATGAATTAATGGCAAACAGGTAGCAAGTCTTAGGTCAGGTTGGAGAGGAGGTTGGGGACTGGTCAATTCTGCCCCCAGTCACCGCTACTTCCAGGACAGGAAAGGTGAGAGTGGCCTACCTTCAGGAAGTCCTTCTTCTCCAGGGTGTCCATGATCACGGGGGGAATGGCTGAGGGGAGGGCAGGGAGGGAGGGAGTTAGTGAAGTGAAAGTCAGGACCCTAAGGAAGGGGTGATCCCCCTTTGCAGCTTCTCCCACTCCCCCCAGAGTCTAATGGCTCCCAGAGTCCTCAAACCCCTGGATAATGGCACTCCCTTCTCTTAGAGCCTCCCATTCCCACCAAACCACTCCTGCCTCACCCATGGCAGGAATCGCCATGCAGATTCTTGATATCACCACCTGGAAGATTCCTTGTTTGGCTGCAGCCACCGACTGGCCAAGCCTCTGACCTTGTTCATTGGTCACCGGGATGCCCACCTGCAGCTCCCTAAGAAGGGAAGAGGGTGGGGGTCAGGTCACAGGCCCCCAATCTGACCTGCCATGTCTGCATGGGCAGCTAGTCTCTGGGGTCCCCTCCGACAGCCTAGATTCAAAGGCTGGTTCTCCCAACCCAGGATCCCAGCACCAGACTGAGAGGAGGCCCAGCAGCTCGTGTGACTGGCTGGTGTGCCCACGTGCACATGCCAGGAGCGGGGGCCACTCACCTCTGCCTCATCAGAGGGATGTTGATGCAGTTGGCAGCTGCCACAGCTGCAAAGGGCACAAATCTGCCAACCAGCGGGGGCAGGTGCTGGGGGAGGAAAGATGTCATTTAGTGGCTCTAAGGGCCACGGGGTGGTGAGGAACTCTGAGGAGAGATACGGGGAGCCAGTAGGTTGGGGTGGAGGAGTGGTAGGGAAGAAGGAGGCAGATAAAGGGTGAACCGGGGGGACAGTGGAATGGGGGGCACTTACCTTGGTGAGGGATTTGAGTCCCAGGGCCGTGGCCACAGCCCCAGTGGTGGCACTCACGTAAGCCGTTCCCAGCTGCCTGCAGGTGGAAAAGCCAGGACACACGCAGGAGGTGAACAGTCCAGCATGTGCCTTTGCTTCAGGGACATGCCAAATCCTCAATACAGGAGGTGTACGAAGGTGGCCTCATTGCAGAGAAATGTCTCCCCTGCTCCAGTGTAGACTTGTCTGAAAGTGCCAATCCCTCCCCTTGAAGAGGACTGGGTCCCCCAAACCATACACAAGAAGACCCATGCCCTCAGTCAGGCCAGGAAAGGGAGTAGGGGGCGGACTCTGAGGAGGGCACTGAGCCACTGGCTGCACAGGCCCTCGGGGAACGGGCGAGAGCCATGGCGGGTGCGGAGAAGAGTCCCTGGGGATGAGTTCTCACCCCACAGTGAAGGGAGCGTCGCCACTGCGATTGGAGTAGTTAACGATGGCATTGAAGGACTGATTCACCCACTGCCAGAACACCACGGTTGGGGTCTTCCTGAGGGAACAAAGACACTTACTTCCACAGTGTCCCACATCCTTGGACACTGAAAATAAAACCCCAGAGGTTATCCCCAAACCCTCAGGAGGGGCCCTGCTGATGACCCTAGAACCTGCTCTGGTGACCCCTGCATGACCCTCCTTACACAAACCCAACCATTGTCTCTGGGGTGGGAAGACCCCAGGGGCCGAGTTCTGAGGAATGGAAGGGATTCTAACACAAGCTCTCACCCACCCGCAATTTTCTGCCCAAACTGGCCCAGAGAGCAAGTGCCTAGTCATCAAGTTATACTCTAGCTTGGACAGAGCGCCCAGGGAGGAGACACAGAGGACAGGACCTGCCTGTAGAAGGTGAGCATGCAGCCGGTGATGGTCATGTTCATGGGCACCTGGGCTGACATGCGGCCGATCAGGACCACCTTCTCCCCTGTGTCCGGATGGAAGGCAGAGTCATACGCATACTTGGCCCTCCACAGCTGGTCCTCGGTGAGCCCTGGCATTACCACGCCGGCCCTGCAGAGGTTGGCAAGGAGCAGACAGGCAATTCTAGGGGGCAGATCTGCCTTCCCAAGCCCTGCCCACCCAGTTCAGAGGAAGTCTGGGCAGAGGACCAGGCACTTTGGCCTCCAGTCTCAGAACAAAAGAGCTCCTTGTCTCTGGGGAAGAATCACATCTTCCCAGAAGAATGGCTCCTATTTCTATTTCCCTTCTAGCCACACAAAGAGGGGTGCCCTTCTGTTTCTCCCCAAATGCTAGGCCATGGGTATTGGTGGTTTCCAATGGGTCAAAAATAGTTGGGGTGTTGCAAGGGTTTTTCCTCCTGGAGACAAGAAGGCTGTCCTCCTACCTCCTTGGGACTCAACTTTGGGTCCCTCCGTCCTTGCAGAGGGTGGCCCAGTAGTGGGACAAGTCCTTATAGAAGGTTTGTGAAGCACAGAGCAGCCCCCTACCCATAAATATCAACACCACCTCCTGAACCCAAATACCCTGAAATCCTTTGGGTTAAAGTTCTGTGCCCTAGTTGTTTGTGATTCCAACAGATAGGGCCAGGGAGTGAGGGGGTGGGGGAGTGGGACAGGAAGGCAGGTGCAAAAGTTACTGCATTAATAGCAGGGAATGAGCCCCAGGGTTAGATGGGGTTGGTCGTCACCTGTAGTTTTGCACAATGTTCCGGGAAGCTTCCAGCTGTGCCCCAGACAGCAGGAGATTTCGGGGGTCGGTCACAGTGAAGAAGTGCCGGGCTCTGCCCAGGAAAGTGCTTTGGTCCCAGCGAGGTTCCTGGATATTTATATCTAAAGGCAACTCACCCATTTTCTGCAGGGCAGAGATCAAAGTCAGAGGACTGGGAGGAGGGGTCTGAGGGCTCCACATGGGGAGACTTTGGTGATGCTGTCCTGGTCCCTGGGCCTATTGCCAATCCTTCTAGAGCTCAAGGTGACTCCATATAGGTAAGAAAGGGTGGGGGGAGGAGCTGTTTTCTGGGCAATGTTCCAGTCTGCCCTGGGCCACTGGAGAACAGGGCCAGGAAAACAGATGTCCTTGCGCTCTGGCCTGGTGCAGATTTTCATGAGCGAGGATTTACATGTGCATGGTTGACGCATGAGCAGCGACTAATCCCATGCAGCCACTCTTGTGTCTGTATGCACAAAAATGCAGGTTATATGCATTACACACCCCTGTTCATGTCAGCCTTAGGCCCCGGTTGCCCTGAGACCTACATACAAACCCCCAAGGCTGTTTGGGAAGATGGCATAAGCCATCCCACACCCCAGGCCCTGACTGGAGGAGAGCAAGGGCTCATTGGCAACTCCAGGGCTTACCTATTCCAGATCTCAAACAGGGGACTGATGCCAGCCAGCCAGGTGTGCTTCTGGGCATGCACAAGTCCCCTTTCCAGACTCATCTTCCTCAACCCACACTGAATGGTCCAAGGCTCTCCTTGTTCCCCAGCTGGGCAGGGCTGGCACAGACACCCATCCACCTCTCCCTGAGCTACCTGCCTCTAAAGAAGCAGGATTCAGTAAGTGACCCCTCCACGCAGAGGAAAGCTTGAAGCAGCCATCTGGCCATGTTGGGCAAAATCCTACAGAATGACTAATCTTCTCCAACCACACTTCCTCCCTCACAGGCAGACACACCCTCCCCTCCCCTCTCACACACATTCACATACCCACACACAAAGACACCAGCATACTCGCCCTACAGAGACCTGCAAACAGGGTGGATCCGCCCTGCATACAAAGACCGTTATTTACACCACCACCCCCATATCCATCAGTTGCAGACACTTGAATGTGAGGCCCCACCCCACACAGAGCCCCACCCTGACATCCCCTCCCGAACCAACCTCTCCTCGTGCCTCATGGACCTCCCTACAGCCTAAGATACTGAATCCCGCAGAACAGAAGCTGCTTCCCCTTCTAACTCCCAGCCCTCAACTCCCTACTCCCCCGACCCCAGACGCCGCCAGGCACAGCGAGCACTCACGCTTTCCTGGGCGCCTGGGTTCCCGGCCTCTGCAGCTCTCAGACCCGCCTTCTTCTCCGCGCGTCGCCCCCGCCCTCACACCCATCACGCGTAACGTCACGCGTGACGCTCACCAGCCTGAAGGGCGGGGGCTCCCTCGGCGCATCCGCCCCGCGAGGCCAGGGATTGGCAGAGCCTGGGGGCATGGGTGTCATTAAGGGCGACGCCCCCAGCCCGGGCCACTGAGACCTGGCCCTACCCTATCTCCCACAGCCAATCCGGGCTCAGGGATCAGTTCTGGCCCGGTCCGCAGCCCCAGAGAGGAGGGGAGGAGCTGCCCCATTTGGTTGCAGTCCCTTGGCTGGCCTCGGGAGGCACCCGGCCTCTACAGCAAGGAGTCTAGGTACCCCGGGCGAAGGCGGGCGGCGTTCAGGGGCATCCTTTGACGGTGCGCCCAGAGGGACTCGGGTTACCGGCCGGCTTGTTTACTTGATGGCTGCCTTGGCAGTGGCCTCTGCCTTCTTGGCCCCCTAGGCTCCTACCCCGGTTTCCACAAGGTCCTCTCAGCACCTCGGCATTCTCACCCCTTCACATTCCGGTTCTGCTCGTGCCCGTGCCCCTCAGTGTCCCCAGCCCTTTCCTCCTCCCCAGTCCCCTCTTTCCTCCCCAGTCCCCTCTTTCCTCCCCTCTGTAACCTCTAGTTCCCCTGGGTCGCCAGTTTCCTTTTGCCCCCAATCCCTACCCTTGCATCACAGACCCTGGCCCCAGTCTCTGCCCCGGATATGAAGGGGCAGAAAGCTCAAGGCACCTCTATCTGCATCAAGCAAATGGAACAGAAAGATTCTTCTTCCTTCTAGTGTCTTGGGACCAGCTTCCCTGCCTTGTGTCCTTTCCAGAACTCGGTGGCCAGAGGGACATTTTCTGACATGGAGGGAGGATGCACGTGAAGGCAGCGCTCAAACACACACACACACACACACACACACACACACACACACACACACACACACACTCACAACTCACCCAGTCACCATACAGAGCATGCGTGCCGCACACCCAGGCGCCAGCCCTCGCTCCTGCCCACCGCAGGCTCACGCCCTGCTCTGCCCAGGTGACATTCCCTCGCTGAGGCCTCAGGGATTACCGCGGAGGGGAGACAATTCCATGAGCCCTGGTAGCTGGTTTGGCCTGGAAAAGACGCGGTTCTGGGCTCCCCTGCGCTGAACTGGTAGCGGGAGCCGGGCGAGCCGAGACCCAAGCCCTAAGTTCGTGGTGCGGGGTGGGGTATCAGAACTCGAACTGGAGCGGGTAGAACCCAGAGGCCCCAGTCCAGGTTACAAAAGGCTGTCCGGGGCACCCAAGGGAGGTGGTGGGAGGGAGTGACTGGCGGCCCTCCCAGCCAATGGGAGCGCGGGGCTGTGCGGGCCAGCCCTGTTCCTGCAGCCTCGGCGGGGCGTGGGCGGGGATCCCCCTGCTGCTGCAGTCGCCCGCGCTCGCGGGTGGGCGAGGCCGGCGGCTGCCACACGCGCGAGCAGGTGAGGGGGGCCGGGAGGACCGAACCGGGGGTAGGGTGCTGCGTTCTGGGTCCCGGAGCTGCTCTGGGGGATTTGGCCCCAGGTTTCGAGGGGGATGTTGCCAGGCTCTCGCCAGCAAAGCTCGGAGACGTTCATGCACCTCTTTAGACGGGAGGGAAGCGGGGACAGAGGGGACGGCAGCCTGAGGCCTGGGGAATCTCTGGGGGCCCCGGAATCTCCGGGGCCCTTGGCTGCAGCTGTCCCAGGTTCTGAAGGCCCTGGAGACCTGAGCCCCTAGGGCTGGCCCCCTACCCACATACACAGGAGAGGTGGTGCAGTGAACTGCCCTGGGCCAGATTTCTGTCACACTGCTTGCAGCCCTAGGGCCGGCAATAATCCCATCTCCACTCTCTCAAACTCTACTGAGGACTGGAGACCTACCGGAGTAGATGACTCAGCTGAGAGCAGGATCTAGGGGTGAAAGAGAGGTTCTCATCCACCTGGTTGTATAAATGGCTCCCAAAGTCCACAATGGTGGCTGAAATGGGTAGTTCTCTGGCCAGTGGTGAGAGAGGTGAGAGGCCTATGGCATGGGAGGTAGGATGTTCCAATCAGGGGAAGCGGTGGAAGTTCTGGGGGGCAGCAGGGGCCGCATTCACACCCCTTCCCCAATCCCTGCTCTCCCTGCACAGGCCTGGAGCACACACTCCTGAGAGGCAGCAGAGGTCGGGGGCTCCCGGTCCCTGAGATCCCAGTCCACACAGAAGGCTCATGGAGCCTGGGGCATTGTGGGGCCCTCCTCCCAAGGGCTAGCAGGTTCCTTCTGAACCTGTAGGGCGCTGCCCCAGTCTAGCCACCATGGCGCATGGTTTCTCCGTGGGCTTCGACCCACTGGGCCTCGGAGACCTAAGCTCCGGCTCTCTGAGCTCCCTCTCCTCCCGAGGCCACCTGGGAAGCGAGTCGGGCTCCGCAACGCGATACCTGCTGAGAAAGCAACGGCGGCTGCTGAATGGGCCCCCCCGCGGAATCCGAGCCTCATCGCCCATGGGCCGAGTCATCCTCATCAACTCCCCCATCGAAGGTGGGGGCAGGGCCCAGGCGCCGGCCGGGAACTGCGGGTGGGGGTAGGGGGCGGCAGGCACTAAACAGGAGGAGGCAGAGCCAATGCAGGTGGGGGAATTCAAGACATGGGAGTGTAGGGATGCAGGGAAAGAGGGCCTCTGATAACCCATAGACTTCCTTAGCTGCTCTTTTCTCACCTTTCGGCCAAACCTTTAGTGTTCCAGGATTGTGGAGAGGTCAGAGATGGGAGGTCTGGGCATGGAGGCAGAGAAGGGGGTATGGCGTCCTATGGACTCTTCCTTTCTCCAAACCCATTCCTGTATGACGTTGGGGGGTGGGGCAGAATGGAGAAGGACATTCTTCATCAACCAGTCCATTGTGTGCCCAGCTCTGCACTGGGCTGTGAGAAGTCAGTGTCTAGCTGGACAGACAGAACTAAAGGCTTCAGGTGCAGAGGATGGAGATAGAGGTAGAGTGGAAGATGTTCCAAAGAGCGAGGAGAGGAGGAGGGTTGAGGGTCAGGAGAGAGCCCCAGGTCTGGCCCCTGAGGGAGGGGGACACCTAATCTTATGTAGTTGCTTAACGCTGTTTCATTGCACACCTATTCTATACCAGCTCTTGTTAGGTCCTGTGGGGAACCCGCAGAGAAACAAGGCTCAGTCTTTACCTTCCAGAAATTTCCAGTGTAGCAGGGCTTAGAGACAGAGCAATGATAGCAGCTGGTGGTGGAGTGGAGATATCACAGACAAGACTGAAATGAAAAGCATGGAATATGGTGGGCGGGCACTTAGGAGACAGCCTGGCTGCAGTGACAGATGTGAGGCGACAAAGAGCCGGTAAGCAAGGCAGGACCTCAAATACCCGCAAGGGATTGGGGCCCCCTGGGCCTGGGCTTTCCATGAACAGGACCAGATAAGTATCTCCAGCTCCCTCCTCTCTCTCAGCCAGCAGAGCTTCCCTGGCTGGATCCCAGACTGGACTTTTCAGACCCTGCTCCTTCCACTTACCCAGCTGGGCCCCTCTGTCCCCTAACCCAGGCCACAGGGGCGAGGGGGGAGCACGTTGCTCAGGGAGCAGGCTTTCCTGCACCAGCGGCCCATCACACTCACCCCCATCACCCTCCATGCTCGGCCTCACCTTCAGGTGAGCAGCAGGGCAGTGTGTCATCCTACACATGGAGCAGAAGTCCTCAGGTGAGCTAGGAGCCATGGAGGGGGAGAGAGGGGGCACTGCAGCACGGCCCTTGCAAGTCCCATCATGTTAGAAGTACACCATGCCTCCCCCTCACAAACCCATGTACTCCAAGCCTGACTATGACGCAAGGCCTGTGCTCATGGTCCCTCTAAAGATCCTCTTCCAGAAGTTCCATGAGTGCTCTGTCCCTCTGCCTCACCCCAGTGCCCCACTGCAGCCAGGAGAGCAACAGCCCCTAGCAATGGAAGGACTGGGGCATCGCTCCAACCACCTGGCCTGTCTGGGTTGGGAGCCTGTGAGTTCAGAATCGTCCCCTCTGCCTGAGCACAAACATCTCCCAACTCACTACAGCCTGGAGCCCCTCCCCCACATTATTATTTAGACCATTCCAGAAGCCCACAGTAGCTGATAAGGGAGACACAGTGAGAAGGCGAACACTGCCACCCACATCACCCCCAAGAGTTCCTGTTAGCTCCTCAGACTCAGCGGGTCCCAGAGAAACCGCATTATCTTTAATCCCAATCAGCCCTTTCTCCTCAATCTCCTCATTCATTCACTTATTCATTATTCCGCTCATTGTTTCATTCATTAAAAAAAAAGACAACAAATATCAAGCACTGTGCAACATACTGGGGATACATTGGTGGACAGAATTACCAAGTCCCTACCATGATTGAGCTTATGGTCCAGTGACAGGAGAGCAAGAATAAATAATATATAAATAAGCAAATAATAAGAAAGGATGGTAAGAGTCTTGAAGATGTAATTTGGGTGATATGATACAGTAGTGGTTCTCAAACTTCAGAATACATCAGAAATGCCTAGGGGGCTTGTTAAAAGACAGATTATTGGGCCCCACACCCAGAGCATCTGATTCAGTGGGTCTGCAGTAAAACCCCCAAATTCACATTTTTAATAACTTTCCAGGTGCTACTAATGCTGCTGGGCTGAAGAGCTTGCTTTGAGAACCATTCTAACAGAGACTACCTGGGAGGAGGGAGAAAGGACTTTCTTAGCGAGGGTTGTCCGGGAAGGCGTCTCTGAGAAAGTGGCGTCTGAGCCAGGAGGAAGTGGAAATAGGAGGTGGCTTTATGAAGGTCTGGGCAAAAGCACTGCAGGCAGAGGGAACCCTGAAAGGACTGGCCGGTGAGAGGAACAGGAAGGAGGTCAGTGTGGCCAAAGGTCATGAGGCCGGGGAGGGTGGCCAGAGGTGAGTGCAGAGAGGTGGGCAGAGGGAAGCCCAGGGAGGGCCTTACTGAGCATGCAAGGAAGTTCCTTCTAGAAGCAAGGGCAGGCATTGAGGTTTTTAATCAGGGGAAAGGCATGATCTAGTATGAAAGCTGACTCTGGCCACTGTGTAGAGAATGGATTAAAGGAGGCAGGAGTGGAAGCAAGGAGATAGTAAGGAGGCTGCCCAGTGCCTGGAGGGATGACTTGTGGCCCAAGCTAGGGCAATGGAGGTAGAGAAGATTTCCTCCTGAGAGGCTTCAAGCTCCTAGGCTCAAAACCCCAGATTTGACATCCCCCTGACCCAGGGCCCTAGGGAGGCCCCCTGAGAGGGACTGAGGAGAAAGAGTTGAAGGGCAGGAGAACCAAAGGCTCCTTGTCTTGGCTGAGAAGGTCCTGGGACCTGTGCAGATAGAATCATCTAGGAAGCCCCAGAATCTCCCACACCTCTGTCCTGCACTGTCCCCGCCTAGAGCTGCCCTTGGGGATTTCTTCCTGAGCTGCTCTGCTCATGAACTGTAATCTGATTTCTCTTAGTTCGATTTAGAAGTGTGTGTGAGAGAGAGAGAGAGAGAGAGAGAGAGTGTGTGTGTGTGTGTGTGTGTGTGTGATTTCCTCTCTCAAACACCTCTGAGTAAGCCTTGCCCAAGAAGAACTCTCACCTTCCCACCTGGGACCCAACTTATCCCTCCAGTTCCCTCACTTTTCTCTAACCAAAAGGCCACCTCTGAGCCTTTGCTCACTCTGTCCCCTCGTCGGTGCCTTTCCCTTCCCCTTCACGCATCCAAATTCCATCCTCCAAGAAACCTTCCGTGACAGCTCCAGTCCTTAAGGACGCCCTCCTCTGACTTTCCCCATCACTGATGGACAGGACCACTTTTGCATTCTGGGCACATACTGCAACATGGTGGTGTTTTGGGTTTCTCTCCTCATGTAGTCAAGTAGCTCCTAGAGCCCTCACCTCCAGAATCACAGAGTCCATAAGATAGAAGGGACCTCAAGGATCCTTCCACAACATCCCAGACAGGGATTAACTATCAACTTGTATGCCTCCAATGATGGGGAACTCACTACCTTTCATGGAAAATTCATTCCATTGTCTTCCAGCTGAAGGCTTTAGAAAGTTTTCCTTTATTATTATTTCCCTTCCTCCATATAACTCCACTATGTGGGCTTGGTTCTGCCCCATGGGTTACACAGACAAGAAACATCTAATGCCTTTTATAGAACAGCTCTTCAACTATTTGAAGATAGACTTACCATACTCATCACTGCTGTAAGCCGGAGAGCCCAGACTCCCTTGACTGTGCCTCATAGAATGCAATCTTGAACCTCTTTTCCATCCATCTGACTCTCAGAGGGGCAGGATTTTTTGGAATTTGCCCTACTCCAGGCCTGTGGGCGTGGGAAGCTTAGTAAGGATTAGATACACCCCCCCCTCACCCCCCCACCCCCACATTATGAGAGAAGGAGAACAGTGGCTTCTAGCATGGAGTCCTGACCTGCTTGCTCCCACACCCTCCCTGGCCCATGGTCTCAAAATCCCTCAGCGAGGACTCCGAAATTAGCTGCCTACCCCTTCATGTAGGGCCCCGGGTGCCTGTGCCCAGCAATCCAGCCTTTGAAGGCCCCAAGTTGGGGAACCCAGGGACCCTCTGTGCCCAGAACGGGCAGGGGAGTCATGCCTGGGTCTCCACCCCAACAGCCAACAGTGATGAAAGCGACATCATCCATGCAGTTCGAGTGGAGAAGAGTCCAGCTGGGAGGCTGGGGTTCAGTGTGCGGGGCGGCTCTGAGCACGGCCTGGGCATCTTTGTCAGCAAAGTGGAGGAGGGGAGCAGTGCAGGTGAGCAGGGCCCCCCGGGATGAGGTCCTGGCTTAGGATGTGACCCCCACTTCGGTGGGTGTGGCGATGCTGCTGTCAAGGATGAGAGGAAAGGGCCCTCAGCTTTGGAGGGCCTGGTCCGATGGGGGGGATGGAAGGGGCTAATGAACAGATCCCTGGTCTGATGGGGGATACTCAGACCCTACCTGGGGTCCCAATCTCATTGAAGAAGTTTTACCCCAGGGAGCCTAGTCTGATGGGGGAGGCTCAGCTTCAATCTGGGGGACTTCTCCCAAGGGGCCCACGCCAGCGCCCACTCCCCTGGTGCAGAGCGGGCTGGCCTGTGCGTGGGGGACAAGATCACCGAGGTGAATGGGCTGAGCCTGGAGAGCACCACGATGGGCAGTGCTGTGAAGGTGCTGACGGGCAGCAGCCGCCTGCACATGATGGTGAGGCGCATGGGTCGTGTGCCGGGCATCAAGTTCTCCAAGGAGAAGACTACCTGGTGAGCAGGCCTGGCCCCACATCATCCACTCCAGCACTACCACCCAAAGCCGTGGCGGGAGAGGCCGAGGGCACAGGGCCCAGCCCGGGGCCTGGCTAGTGTGGCTTCTGCTCTTCCCATCCCCTGGCGCTGGAAACACAGGGATCTGATGGCCTGACCTCAAAATGACAAAGGGCCATGTCTTTCCCCCAGCCCTCCTCCCAACACTCTTCTATCTCAGACCCCAGTGGCCCTGCCCCTCCGTGCTGCTGCAGCTGTGAGCCTGGGGACAGTACAGGGCTTCTCCCTCGGGGGCCCGGGGAGGATTTGAAATGGGGCCTGGCAGTTAGAGCTGCTCAGTAAAGAGAGATTTGTGTGGTTTCCCTGACTTGATGAAATCTATGTCCCAGTGAAGATCTCAGGTCTGGGAGTCCCTCAAAGGCAGACCCACCTTTCCTATACAATTGTCTTGGCTACGGGGAGGAGAGGGTGGTGGGTGGATGGAGCCCAGGCTGAGGGCCCCATGCTGTTGTCCAGGGTGGATGTGGTCAATCGGCGGCTGGTGGTGGAGAAGTGCAGCTCAATGCCCTCCGACAGCAGCTCGGAAGACAGCGCACGGCGTATCGTCCACCTCTACACAACCTCCGACGACTTCTGCCTGGGCTTCAACATCCGCGGGGGCAAGGAGTTTGGCCTGGGCATCTACGTGTCCAAGTGAGGGCTGGGGCAGGAAAGGACACAGGGTCGGGCTGGGACCTGCGGATGGGTCAGCAAGTGAGTCCTGGCCAATGATATGTCCATGTGACCTAGGTTAGGGATGAGATCTGGAGAGGGGTCAGGGGTCACCAGGAGGAGGGTCAAGGAATTTGGGGCATCCTGTATTCAAATGAAGAGTCTGGAATGGGGTGAGGGAGGGCAGCCAGGTGGCCTATCAGACAGCCTCCTTTCTGAGCCCAGAGTGGACCACGGTGGACTGGCCGAGGAGAACGGCATCAAGGTGGGGGACCAAGTCCTGGCGGCCAACGGTGTCAGGTTCGACGACATCAGCCACAGCCAGGCCGTGGAGGTGCTGAAGGGCCAAACACACATCATGTTGACCATCAAGGTGGGCAGGACTGTGGGAGACAGGGAGAAGCCAGACTATAGGAAGGACTTCCCAGACCACTCTAGTACTTAATGTTGTGCAACTTATGACGTTCCACAGCCTCGTGAGTGGTAAGGCAGGCCTTGTCCTCATCTCTATTTCACAGAAGAAGAAACAGGCTCAGAGAGGTGGCAGAGCTCAGGAATCACAGTCAGTTACTCAGCTGATCAGTAGTAGGGCCTGGTTTCAGTCCTGCTCCCTGCCAGATGCCTAGGCCAGTGCCCCTTTGTATGAGTGGTGGAGGTCTAGGGGTGAAAGGAGAAAATTTCCTGCCCAGAAGAGGGGGTGGTAGCCGTGGCTTTGGGCAGGACCTGGGCGGCGGGCAACCTCAGGGCACAGGGCAGGGAAGGCTGTGCTGGAGCCAGAGATTGGGTTTCAGGGGAGACGCCTGGATTCATTATTCATGTGGGTCTCACACTTGCCTAAGGATCAAGTCCTTCCCACCCTGGCTCCTGAAGGAGGTGATATCTCACTCTCCCCTAGCGCCGGCCTCTGGCTCCTGCCCCTGTCCTCTCCCTTCCAAGCCTTCACCCATCTCATCATTCAGTGCCTCCTCTACCATCCCCCCCCACCTCTATTTCCCACCTCTCCCACATCCCATTTCTCCCTTTTCTTCCTTTCAAATTATCCCAAACACTCCTCCTCTCTCCCACTCTCCCCCATTCATTCATTCAATATTTTTGAGTGCCTACTACGTGACAGTCACTACACCAGGTACTGCATTACAACAGTGACCAAGATAGACAAGGTCTCGGCTACTGGAGGGAAACAGACAAACGACAGGCATGTGGATTGTGACAGCTTCTATAAGGAAGCTAACCGAGACACGTAGAATGGGGGTAATTTGGGAAGGCCCTTTTAGCCAAGGGGGGTCAGGACCTTTTAGCTCTGAGGAGGTGACACCTGAAGAGCTGGCCATAAGAGGAGCTGAAAGAAAAGAATTCAGGCAGAAGGAACAGCAAGTGCAAAGGCCGTAAGTATAGAGGAACTTGGCACGTTCAGAAATAAAGTGGCTGGTGTGGCTAGAGTGTGATGAACTTGCAGGAGAGTAATCGGGTTGAAAAGTTGACTCCTGTGCCATCGCTGCCCCATCCTTACCCTCCCTTGTCACCCACTCCCCTTGCCCTCCTGTGCCCACCATGCCCTCCCCAGGAAACTGGCCGGTACCCTGCATACAAGGAGATGGTTTCTGAATACTGTTGGCTGGACCGACGTAAGTATCTAGGTCCCAAGGTTGGAGAGAAAGGGCTGAGGCCCTAAAGTGGGGCCAGAATCTGTGCAGAATAAGTGGCAGGGGCACCAGGATCTCCTCAGGACTTTCACACACCCAGAGCCATCTCTGGGCTCCCCTTTGAGAGGCTGCAGGTTCCTTTACAGGCTCTCCTGGGGTCTGGAGTCCCAGGGGGTGGTTGGAGGAGAAGTGACTTGCTTAAGGTCTCTCACCCGGCCAGTGGCAGGACTGCTGAGCAGCGGGTTCCCTGGACCCCACGCTTACAACCTGCCCAGCGCTACCCCGCCAAGCCCACGGGTGGTCTGCAGCCCTGGAAGGGCCCCAAAGCCGCCCGGTCAGATCCCTGAGCGGGCCCTGCCCTCCCCACTGCCCGCAGTGAGCAACGGGGTGCTGCAGCAGCTGTCCCCTGCCTCGGAAAGCAGCTCCAGCGTCTCCTCGTTCGCCTCCAGTGCCCCCTACAGCTCCGCCGAGGGCTCGGGCTCCCTGCCTTCGGACCGCATGGATGTCTGCCTGGGGCCTGAGGAGCCGGGCAGTTGGGGCCCAGGATGGGGGCGGGCGGACACGGCCATGCAGACGGAGCCAGACGCGGGGGGCCACGTGGAGACCTGGTGCAGCGTGCGGCCCACAGTCATCCTCAGGGACACAGCCATCCGCTCCGATGGCCCCCCACCCACCCGCCGCCTTGGCTCTGCGCTCTCTGAGTCCCCCAAGACTGCTCTGCTGCTGGCCCTCAGCCGACCCCGGCCCCCCATCACCCGCTCCCAGAGCCACCTGACCTTGTGGGGTACGTGGGGGATGGGTGGCTGCTGCTCTCTCCAAAGCCCTGGGTCCAAAACCTGTCTTGCACCCTGTCCTGCGTCCCAAACCTTCCTTTGCACCAGGCTTGGCCCAGCCCCAGCTCCAGAATACACTCAGGCCCTGCTCTGGGCTCCATTTTACACTAGTCTGGTCCCAAAACCTACCCTCAGACCCAACCCCAGCTTGTTAGCTCTGGGCCCCAAACCAGCCCTAACTCAGCCCCTCCATCCTGGAGTTCCCAGGCCTGTCTACATACACCGGCCCCTCTCCATATAGCTGTAGCTGTGAATGGGGGAGGGTGGACAGTTGGCAGAGGAACCCCACCCCATCCTCACCCCCACCTCCCCACACAGCTGCAGGTGCTGTCTGCCCCCTACTCTCCCTTCTTTCTGCCCCTCCCCACACCCCTGGCCCTCGTCCTTCCCTTCTGCCCACCCCTCCAGCCCCCCGGGTGCTCCCTCGTGTCTGCAGAGGAGAAGCAGCAGCGGAGGAAGGAGAAGTCGGGGTCCCCTGGGGAGAAGGGGGCCCTGCAGCGCTCCAAGACCCTGATGAACCTCTTCTTCAAGGGAGGGCGGCAGGGGCGGCTGGCGGGGGATGGGCGCAGAGAGGCTTGGACGCTGGACAGCAGGAGCCCGGCCAAGCCCCGCCCCAACCTGGACCTGGAGAAAGGTAAGTACTGGGCCGGTCAGACAGTGAGGACAGAGGAGAAGTCCACGTCGTTACCCAGCAGCTCTGAGCTTAAATCCCACACTGCCTTGTCCTGGTGTGAGCCACCACTTCACCTTGCGAGCCTCATGAATGAAGTGGGAGCAGTAATACCTATTTCT
This sequence comes from Hippopotamus amphibius kiboko, assembly GCF_030028045.1. NCBI lineage: Eukaryota > Metazoa > Chordata > Mammalia > Artiodactyla > Hippopotamidae > Hippopotamus > Hippopotamus amphibius. The sequence goes on from NC_080190.1 coordinate 29,038,589, forward strand.
TTGGGCGTAACGAGGAATAAGTGAATTAGTGTATGTTAAGCACTTAGTACACGGTCTGACACACAGAAGGGGCTCAGAAAACGTAATGGTCCTTGTTATACTGCCTCATCTTCCCATTTTACAGGAGAGAAAACTGATAAGAGGCACAATGTAGATGAGAAAACCTTGGGTCAGATCCCCATGCTCTTGGTGCTGAGGGGAGACAGGGCACTCCTTTCCTAGAGCGTTTGGCTTCACCTCCCCTGGCCAGAGCTCCACAGGCTCTACCCAATTCTAGCACCATCTTGAGCAAGGCCACTTCTAGATCAAGGCCCAGGCAGGAGGGCCTAGACAGGCTTCACTCATGTCAAGGGCTTCCTAAGGACCCTTACAGAGGGCATCTCATCTCTCTGGTGAGATTCAGAGACTGGACCCAAAGTGGATGCATTGAGACTCTTGGGGTTGCCTGTGGCAGAAACTCAACTCAAGCTAGCTTTAAAAAGCGCTTCTTGGCTCAGCTACTGATGTTAAACTGGGTCTAAATGTTTAAACCATCTCCTCAGACATCTGCCCCCTTCATCTTTTGGTTCCTCTTTCCCCTTGGTTGGCTTCATTATCTTGCTGGCTTTGCCACTTGGAGGTAAGAGAGTCACTGTGTCTTAGCAGCCCAGGGGAAAGAGCTTCTCCTTAAATAGTTCCAGCTGAAGTCCCAGGCTCTTGTTGGCCCAGCTGGAATCACGTGCTCAACACATCACTTGTGACCTGGGAGAGAGAGAGGGTGCTTTCATTGGCCAGCCTGGGTCATGTGTGCACTCTGCAGTAAAAGGACTGAGAATGGCAGGATGAGGGGAGTGTCCCCAGGTGAAATCAGGGTGCTGTTTCTAGAAGGGAAAGTGGATGTTGGGTAGGCAAAAACAACCAAGGGATGAAGAGCTGGGCCTTGCCCCTCCCTGGGGTCTCAAGGTGACAGTCTCATGGAGAGACAATCCCTTCTAATCAGGAAAGGCCAGCCCCCGCCCTAAACCCATCTCTCTTTCCACAGCCCCCAGAGCCCTGCTCTCTCCTGATTCTCCTTCCACTTCTCTGGGCACTCCTCTCTTTCCTTCAAAGGCTCCTCTTTTCCTCTTTGTTCCCTGAAGGTAGGTGATTTGCCCTTGGGGTTCTTCCCTCCATTCATTTGCTTCCAAATGCACCTCCATGAGCAGGGTGCAGATTGGACCCTCTCTTTATCCAAAGCCTTCACTGACTTCCCATTGCCTGTGAATGAAGTCCCTGGCCTGAGCATGGCCTTCAAGACCCTACTCAATAGCCTAGCTTCTTGCTTCCCAGTCCCATCGCCTTCCAGCCTTGAACTCTCCATTCAAACCAGTGATCCAGTCAGTCCTGAGCCCCCAACCCCCATTTTCAGATAGGTGACCAGGGCTGCAACTTAGCTGAGCCTCTTTCTTTTTTCATAGCAGGGGGAGTGGGGCCCGTGCAGAAGTTTGTCACCTGGAGGCTGAGACGTGGTAATACATGCATTCCTCTCCCAAGCCTGGTTTACAGTAGAGCTGCAGATGGGGTGCATGTTGGGGGTAGTAGCTAAGGGACTTTGGGCTCAACTCAGTTGGGGTCAAGCATGGGGGATCAGACAGATAGAGAGGTGCACATTGGGGGCAGCTAAAAGAATTGGACTACACTTTCTAGGAAAGATAGTGTTGCAGACAGATATTGGGGTGCATTTTTGAGGACTAAGGGCTTGAGTTGGGTCTCCCAAAGACAGATTTTTGGGGAGATGAGAGAGGGAGCCTTGCTAGAACTCCAGTGGGAACAGACTTGTATGACAGTGCATGTTCAGAGGACCCAGGGGGCACTGGGCTAGGACTCCACTAAGGAACAGACTGGGATAGGGGTCTGTGTTAGGGGCTGAAGGGCCTGGATTGGAGCGCCAATGATGGGCAGATTGCTGTGGGAGACCGCGATGGGAAGCATATGGGCTAGGCTGGGATTCCATCGGCCCCTTAGCCAGTCTGTTCTGGGATCTGACCCCACTAAGGGGAGCCCCTGTCTCTTCTTCTGATGGCTCCTGGCTCCTTCATCATGCACTTTTGCTCCTGCCCTGCAGACCGGGAGAGGGGCCGGGCTCTGCTCTCTGCCAGGTCCCGGAGCCCCTCCAGCCAGCTGCCCGATGTGGATGAGCGGGTGCAGGCCTGGGCGAGCCGACGGCCCCTGATTGAGGACCTGGCCCGGCGGCTGCTGACTGACGACGAGGTGCTGGCTGTCACCCGCCATTGCTCCCGGGTGAGCCTCCAGCCCTCCCCCAGCCCCAGTACATGGTCACTCAGTCACCCAGCCCCTCATTCACTCAGGCCACTATCTGCTGACCAGTATCTGGGCTTGATGCTGTGAGGCCAGTGCTAAGTAAAAGCAGACATCACCCCTATAACATGGGCACCCATGAGTGCGCGCACACATGCACGCGCGCGCGCGCACACACACACACACACACACACACACACACACACACGCTGACCTTGAAGCCAGGAAGGGAAGATAGTAACTAAAACATAAGCACCCATAGTGACAAATTACGTGAAGTACAGTGAAGAAAAGGAACATGAGAAAATAATCTAAGAGGTGTGGTCTGGGAGGGCCTCCCTGAGGAGGTGATATTTAAGCTAAGGAGAGAAGGAGCCAGACCAGACAGGTGATGAGTTCAGGACCCGAGTCCCTGCAGTTGCCTGCTCTGTTCTCTGTTCTCTTCTAAACCCCAGCCTTCCCCACCCCCCACGCCTCCTTCCACTCCTGGGTCAGCCAACAGCCCTGGCCTCATGCCAGGCCCCCACCCCCGTTACCCATGTAAGTAATCTTTTGTTCTCCAGACATACCCCAAGCCTCCCCCAACATCTGCACTGTTGTTCTCTGTTTCCTTCCACTTCAGACAGAAGCAGAGGGCCCCATGGTGGGGTAGAGGGTAGATTTGAGGGAGCCTTTGTAGCCTGAATGTTGGGGAGGCTGCAGGAGGCACAGGTCACCCCCTCCAGGAGGATTGGAAGGCCCTCTTCTATCCCTCTGTCTCAAGAACCCCCGAGTTTCCTGTGATGGGTTCCCTGTGCTGGATCTGCATCAGTGCATGCATGGTCCTGTGTACCAGGGCAAGCTGAGGAGTTTCAGGAAATTTTTTGTGGTTCCCTCCACTCCCTCACTTTGGTCAGGGTGGGGCTGTGTTATGTCTGTGTGACGTATGCATTTGTTTATCTGTGGGGTACCTATGATTGTATCTGTGTGTATATCACCTGGAGACTGAGGCACACTAATTCATGCATCCTTTTACCAGCGCTTGGTTTGCAGCAGAGCTACATATGGGGCTGCATGTTGGGGGGCAGCTAAGGGCCATGGGCTAAACTCAGTTGAGTGTCACACTCAGCTCTGAGCACCAAGTGGGGCTGTGTGTATCAACAAGCCTTTGTGAGCCTGTGGCTCCAGGCTCTGGCCACTAGGTGGAGCTCTGTGTCGGTTTCTTTGGTCGGCTCCCGTTCCCTCATCCCTCTGCTCCTGGAGGGCCTCTGCCTGTGCCCCAGAGCACCTGGAGAGCAATGCCTACCATCCAAGCCTGACCCAAACCCCTCCCACACCAAGAGATCAGATCCTCAGGAGAGCAGATCCTGGGGGGTGGGGCCCTGGCCAGAATGATTAGTAAAGGTCCCCTAGTGACTCTGGTGTGTGGTCCCGAACCTCAGGCCTCCCTCCTCTCTCTGGCTCTGAGCCATCTCCCCACAGCCGCCAGACCAGACATTATAAAGCACCTCTTTGATCACTTTACACTCCCCAAGCCCTCTTGCAGCCTCCTTTTGTTGGCAGAACAGAGTACAAGTTCCTTATCCTCACATTCAAGGCCCTGCCTGATTTGACTCCCCAGCTCACTAACCCCTGCTTTCCCATGGTCACCACATCACATCATCTTCCCCCGTGTAACATATAACATTGGTTTATACAGGTTATGAATTGCTCAGCTCTAGAGGCACTACTCCCACTGTAGTCATAACCTGCACAGTCTATATGGAGGCCCTTCATGTGCCCAGTGGTCAACAAACATCTATCTACTCATTATTTCACACCACCCTTTCCTCCCAACGTTCATGCTATTCCCTGCATTTATCCTTAAGAGTCAGTGTAAGTGCCACCGCCTCCATACAGCCTACCGTGATCTTCCCACCCTCCTCTGAGACTCCCTCTGCCCCATCACCATTGGTTTGTAGTTTACTGGGGCACGTGGTCCTTTGCTGTTGTTGCCCCCACTGCTCAGTACAGGACCTGGTACTTAGTGGATGCTGAAAGCAGGTTTGTGGACTTGAAGTGTGTGCACATATGTGACCTGTTCTGTGCAATTACATGTACCTCTCCAGACAAAAGGGGGTGCATTGTGGATATGTGTGAGTCCCTGTAACTTTGTGTGTGGTTTAGGGCCACACACAGTTTAATTCCCAGATATTTATGAATGTCTCACTCTGGCCACCAGGGTGTGCTGTTTCCCTGTGTCCGTGCACATCCCGGAGGCTCCGTGTGTGTCCCACAATCAGTATGTGTCCCTCATGGCACTAGGGGGCAGTGTGCTGTCCAAGTTGGGTGGCTCCCAGTATTCAGTTTGCCAGTTTGTCTGTGTTGGTGGGGTGTGGCTGGTGGCATCCGGGCAGTGCCAGGCAGAAAGGCCTCCACCACCATGGGTACTGACTGGAGAGGCTTTCTATAGGGCCACCCCTTCCCCAAAGTCCCCATTCCAGCCTTGAACAAAGCCTAATTTGTAGGTCTGTGTGCAGATACAAGCAGGGACAGCCAGGCACACAGCCTAGTCTTTGGCTGGAATTCCTTCCTTCTGTCTAGGAGGTGGGGGTGGGGAGGAGAGTCCACTCCCTGCATATCCTTTTCCGGTACCAAAGCAGGGAGGAGCCAGATTTCTCAGGTTCCAATGCCTCTTCACACTTCCTCATCTGTGTAGCCTGGGGCAAAGTCCTTCTCTATGAGCCTCAGTTCCCTCATCTTTAAAACGGGAATAATGATGTCACCTCTCAAAGAGGTTGCTAAATGAGAGACCATGTGTAAAAGGCCTAGGAAAAGGCCCAAAGCTGTTATTGTTATTGCTGTTACAGTCCTGTCATTATTATTATTTTTTAAAATTAATTAATTAATTAATTAACTTATTTATTGGCTGCGTTGGGTCTTTGTTGCTGTGTGCGGGCTTCCTCTAGTTGTGGCAAGCGTGGGCTACTCTTCATTGCGGTGCATGGGCTTCTTATTGCAATAGTTTCCCTTGTGGAGCACAGGCTCTGGGCACGTGGGCTTCAGTAGTTGTGGCATGTGGGCTCAGTAGTTGTGGCTCGTGGGCTCTAGAGTGCAGGCTCAGTAGTTGTGGCTCATGGGCTTTTTTGCTCCTTGGCACGTGGGACCTTCCCAGACCAGGGATCGTACCCATGTCCCTTGTATTGGCAGGCAGATTCTCAACCACTGCACTACCACGGAAACCCGCTGTCATTGTTATTGCAGGCTTCTACCCAGTCACCAAGATAAGACCATCTTGTGGACAGCCTGGGGGTGGGGAGAACTTTTCCTAAACGTGGAGGTCCCTCCATGCCCAGGCATGTCCCCTCACTGAGCTCTGGAAGTCCCTGCTGCTGTCTGACCTGTGGTGCCTCTCTTTGCAGTACGTGCATGAGGGTGGAGTGGAGGACCTGGTGAGGCCCCTGCTGGCCATTCTGGACAGGCCCGCGAAGCTGCTGCTGCTGAGGGACATCAGGTGGGGAGGAAGGGGACCCCGATACCTCCCCTAACCTCTCCAGGGCTGAAGCCCCTCCAGCCACCTCCAGAGCTGAGCCCTGCCCACCCCTCATCTCTTGCCCTCCCCCAGGAGTGTGGTGGCCCCCACAGACCTGGGTCGCTTTGACAGCATGGTGATGCCTGTGGAGCTGGAGGCTTTTGAGGCCCTCAAGAGCCAGGCAGGTCAGCAGCCAGGGGCAGGGCTGTGAATCCTGAGCCCCAGGTGGGGCTGGGGGTGGGGCCTCCCAGTGGAGAGGGGCAGAGATTGCCTGGGCCTTTGCAGCTGTGTCCATTAGGGAGTCTTGTTCCTGACCTGCTCTCCTCTCCAACCAGTTCGGCCTCCTGCCTTGCGACCAGCCCGGCAGGACACACCACCCAAGCGTCACCTCATCACACCTGTGCCTGGTCAGTCAGAGTCCCAGAACCTGGGGAGGGGGCACACCCCGGGAGGACTCGGGGAGGGAGAATGGGCCTTCCATCCCTGTCCTCACATGGCATGTTGTGGCTTCAGAGGTACATGCGGTTACCCGAAGGAAATCCCTCGTCTGCTAGAACCATTTTTATCACGTCCACTCACCATGTACTGTACTATTATTTACTTAATAATTGGTTTTAAACCCACTCACTTTTTAAATCATCTCATTTCATGCAATAATCTCTGAGAAATTACCAGCTTGGTGTGGGAGTCATATTTTTACTTAGACATGTTAAAATAAGACTGTAAGTATTACAATAGAAAGTATTAAAATACTATTGTAATAGAGCCCGGGCAGCGTCCCCTCACTGTGGGGCACACAGACACAGGGCCTGAGCAAACCCAGGCCTGGGTCTCCCTACACCAACAAAGGCAAGGATCGGGTCTGGCAAGGTGGTCTGGGCTGTTGAAGAGAGGGTGGCCTGACCTTGGCCCTCTTCCACAGACAGTCGTGGAGGCTTCTACCTGCTTCCTGTGAACGGCTTCTCAGAGGAAGAAGATGATGGGGAGCTGAGGGAGCGGCTGGGGGGCCTCCAGGTCTCCCTGGGTGCCTCTGCCTCCCGCCACTCTCGTAAAGGGGTCCCCCCGCTCCAAGACGTGCCAGTAGATGCCTTTGTCCCATGCCGAAGCACCCGCACACCCCCTCCCCAGCCACCCCCTGTTGCTCCCCGGCCCCCGAGGCCTAACTGGCTGCTGACAGAACCCTTGACCCTAGAGGACCCTCGGCAGAGCTGGAGCCAGGGCCCAGCCCAGAGCCGCAGCCGCAGCCGCAGCCGCAGCCGGGGCAGAGGCAAGTCCCCCGGAAGCAGGCGTTCCCCATCCCCAGCGCCTGTCCCCACTCTCAGCACAGCCAGTGGGCGCTACCTCAAGCCTCGGAAGGCCAGGCCCCCTCTGCCACGATCTACAGACGGGCAGGTCAAGGCAGGGGGCAGTCAAGGGCCCTCTGAGAATGGAACCAGCGGGACAGCCAAGGAGGCAGCCGTGAAGGGCCCTCGTGGGGAGCTGAGGACCATCACTCTGTCCAAGATGAAGCAGTCCTTGGGTGAGTCCAGGCGGGACTGGGCCTGGTGGGGGCAGGGGCTCTTGGATGTGGGTGAAGTTGGTGGGCTTGGTTTTGGGGTATAACTAGGGAACCTGGGACTAGGGAAAGAATCAGGGTATTGGGGTATAGTTGGGAGGATCTAATTTGGGAGGTTTGGGATCTAGAGTGAACTGAGGATTGAGTAGTAATAGAATCTGGGGGTTTGGGAGACGTTGAGGGCTCTCTCTTTGGGGGTGGGTCCTGGGTTCTCCTGGGAGCTCAGGGTTTTAGAGGTGTGGGTGCACTATTACCCTGTGTTTTGCCCTCTCACTAGGCATCAGCATTTCTGGGGGCATTGAGTCCAAGGTGCAGCCCATGGTGAAGATAGAAAAGATCTTCCCTGGGGGCGCCGCCTTCCTCAGTGGGGCCCTTCAGGTGGGTGAAGGGCACCCAGGCCCACTCCCTAGGCCCAGAGCTGAATTCTGGCAGAGGGTGGGGCTGGTACATACTCATCTTCCAGCCAGACATGTTTAGACCAAGTCGTGGGAGAAGGCTTGGGAGCAGGGGGGTTAGGACTGCTGGATGAGCAGACCTAGAGAAAAATCTGTCCCCTCATGCCAGCCTGGGCCTGAAGACAGCCCATCCTGTTTCACCCCAGCCCCAAGGGACAAAAGGCTGTTGTCTGTGCCCCATCCTGCCCCCAATGGGCTCTGGGCACAAAAGTCCCATTGTCCATCCCCTCTGCCCAGATGGGGAGGAGTGTCCTAGCTGGTGAAAGGTGAGAGGTTGGGCGGTGGGGTGGAGTTGACCTGAGGAGGGAGGGCTGTGACTCTCCCACCCCCATCCCAGGCTGGCTACGAGCTTGTGGCAGTGGATGGAGAGAGCCTGGAGCAGGTGACCCACCAGCGGGCAGTAGACACCATCCGCCGGGCTTATCGAAATAAGGCTCGGGAGCCCATGGAGCTTGTGGTCAGGGTCCCCGGGCCTGACCCACCGCCCTTGCCCTCTGACTCATCAGCCCTCACTGAACAGTGGCTTCCTGCTGAACATTCCCCTGCCCACTGACCCCTTGATGGTACTCCAGCTACCTCCCACTGTCTCCCAGAACCTCCCATCAGTGCCCTTCCCACCCATACCCGGACCCCTCCCACTGATGCCAGTCTTCTGCAGCTGACCCCCTGCCCAGTCCCCTTTCCAACCCCCCAGCCTCCTGGTAAGTCATCCCAGACTCTCCCCAGCTATCCCATAACTCTTCCCACGGACCCCAGATAATCCTCTTGCCGTTCCCTGGACCCTACTAACCTCTTCAGGCCTCAGGAACCTCCCACTCCTGCTTGCTTTGCCTACTCCCAAAGCTCCATGCTGGTGGCTCAAATCCCCTCCCCCCATTCTCCCTCCCCAGTTGTCACTAAGGCTCTGCCCATTCCAGATAAACTTGGTGTCAAGGACAAGGTGCTACTGGGCAGCCATGTCACCAGCTCACTGCCCCCAGCCTCCCAAGACAGGAATGGGGTGTGGAGACCCGAGGTCTGCAGCTTGGGATTGGTGTGCACTCTTGTGATTCCCCCAAGCAGTGAGGGACAGGAACTCTCAGGGCCCTTAAGGGGGGGGGGGGTCATTGCATCCAGCCCTCAGCCCTAAGCAGTGTTCTGTGCAAGCGACAGGATGGGAGTCTTTTCTAGTTTCTCAAACCCTGAGAGCCCATTTCATGTTGTGGTCCACTAGGACCTCAGATCTTCTACTGGATTTCTCCTTCCCCCATCCCACCCTTTCTCCCCCTAAGACCTCTATGAGGGGTAGGGGAATAGCCAGCAAATAAAGAGGGCATGGGGGTCAAACAAGTTCTCATCATCTTTATCCAGCACACTCATCTTTTTTTAAAAACAAAAAAATTTTTTAATTTTTTTCTTTGGGTTTGTACAAGAAATATACAATGTGAAAAATATACAAGTGAAAATGAGGCCATAAACCTGGGTGTGGGGAGGGGCCGCTTGGTCACAAACACAAATAAACAAGACATTTCTGAGTTCTTCCTTTGGTCTGACTACAGCCCCCTCACCCCAGGAGAGAGGCTGCAGAGCTGGAACCTGGGGATCAGATCCCAGTCCCAGCCCTGTCCCCCAACACGGACAGGGTGGGGGCAGGCACATCTGGAGCAGCTGGCGCTGTCTGGCTCGCTCTGGCTTTGGGATGGGAGAGAACGTGGAGATGAGGGAGCCCCTTCCTCTTCTGAGCCCCTGGCTGGGTGGGCTGGTGAGCGCTGGGAGTGAATGGGGTTGGCAGAGTGGCGATGGCGGTAGTTGGGGAGTGAAACAGGTCAAGTGAGTAGGAGCTTCTGGGTGACAGTGAACATGGGGACCACCATCAAGGAGTCTGATCTTGTTCATCTAAGTCATAGGGCAGCCCCGAGTCCTTGGCAGAGGCCCAGAGGCCTGGATCCCAGGGGGACAAGTGGCCCTGGGGCCCTCAGTGGATCTGAGGCTACCCCGCCTGCATTCAGTAGAGTTCCCCACAGAGCTGGATGCCAAGGCCCTAGATTTCGGTGGCAGTGATCTCCTCCAGGCAGATGCAGGGAGCCGGTTCCGCCAGGCCCAGGTCTGCGAGCTCCCGGGCCTCCAGCTCCAGGCTGAGCTGCTGCAGCTCCTGCTCCAGCTGCCGGTTGCGTCGGTACATCTGAATGTAGTTGTGCTGCAGCTGCTTCTGGTAGCGGATCACCTGCTCCTTCTCCGCCTGCCAGGCCAGCCGCTCCCCTTCGAAGCTGTCCCGCTGCTCCTCGCCTCGCCGCCGCTCCCGCTGTAGCTCTGCCCGGAGCCGCTCCACCTGGGCCCGCAGGCTGCCCCCTACCCCGGCTGCTGCCCGCTGTGCCTTGGCCTCATCACTCTCTGCCAGGAGGAACGGGTCAGCGGTGGCAGGTGGCACAGGGGGTTCCCGGAGCCCGGCTGCCTCAGTGTCCAACTGCCCAGCTTTCTCCCGCAGCCGCTCAGCCTCCTGGCGGTGCTGCTGCAGCTCCTGGGAACAGGCCTCCAGCTCCAGCTCCCGTGTTCGGGCCGCCTCCTGGAGACCCCGCGCCCGGCCCTCACTGACCCGCAGAGCTGCCCGGGCCTCCCGCAGTGCCACTCGCAGGGCCACCAGCTCGCTGCCCTTCTGCACCAGCTCTGCCTGAGATTCCTTCAGTTGCTGCTTCAGCAGGGAGATCTCTCCTGACTTCTGGCACACCTTGGGGTGGGAGACAGTTGAAAAGGATGGTGAGAAGGGTTCTCCCGGGGGTCAGGCCCTGACATCATGCAGGACATTTGGGGAGAGGTGGTTTGATCATTTTACCCATTTTACAGATGAAGACACTGAGACAGCTATTAATTGGCTAAGGTGGAATACAGACCCAGGTCTTTTACTTTCAAAACTAGGGTCTTTAAACCATCATGAAGCACCAGCACCCTGGGGACTGGCTGGTGGCAGGTTTTGTAGGAATGGAAGCAACTGAAGGCAGTGCCCACATTTCCAGTTGAGAGGTACTACAGTATCTTGCTGAAAAGCTGAGACATTGGAACTGGACGGCCGGGTTCTCAGATCACCCACTGACTAGGTGTGACCCCGGGCTCCAGCCTTTCTGGGTCTCACTTTCCTCACCTGTAAAATGAGGATGTTAACAGCACTCACTTCACAGGGCTGTTACAGGGATTAGATGATACGCTCTATGTTACACACTTAGAGCAGTGCCTGTTGAGCAGCGAGCACTATATTCTCATTCTTATTATGGGTGGAAAGGCAGTGGATGGCAACATCACTGGCTACGTGAACACTTAGACCAGACCAGTGAGACCTGACGTGGAGGCCCAAGGAGACGCGCACCCAGAAAGGGAGGTCAGAAGGGGAGCCTCATCTCACAAGGGTGAGGAAGGGGCAGTCCGCTGGGGGTGGCAGGCGAAGGGGTGTGGCTGCGCCCCTCCTTTCCAGGCGTACTCCCCCAAAGGCCCTGCTCTCTGCCCATCTTTGTCCGGCCCACCTCCCACTTGGTCTCCTCCAGCCGTGGCCCGAGCTCTCGCTGCTCCCGCTCGAAGGTGGCGCAGCGCCGCTCCAGCTGCTCTCGTTCCTGTAGCAGCTGCGCAAAGTCATCCTGCAGCTGCCGCTTCTCCTGCTGCAGCTGGAACACCTGAAGCTGCAGCAGCTGTCGGGCCCGCTGCGCCCGGGCCGTGCTGTCCTCTCGCACGGCCTCGCGCTCCCGCTGCCAGGGCCGCTGCCGCTCCTCGTACACCTGTGGGCGAAAGGGCAGGCCTGGGTCCTGCTGGCTCCCCCCAGACCTCGAGCCCTGGCCACCCCCAGCTCCCCGATCACCGACTGCCCTGGCGGCCCACCATCCTGGGCTCAGGGAAGGTGAACTCCAGTCGACAATTGTAATAATTACGACACCAACAGCAGCAACTGCTTTTATGAAAAGAGACACAACAACAATGATAGAAAGCACTTATGTGGCACCTCCCAGGTGCCAGGCATTAGTCTAAGCACTTTACACCCTTCACCCTACTTCATCTTCATGATAACCCTGAGGCCAGGAACATCCCCATTTATAGATGAGGGAACTGAGACTCAGTACGACGAAGTAAGCTTGCTCAAGTCTGAAAGATAGTAAATGGTGGTGCTGTGTCCACCACGCTACAGTTGAAGCCAGACAGCTGGGCTGGGGAATGGGGTCACCGTACACCAGCCCAACACCTGCCCCTCAGCACAGACAGAAATGCTTCTTATACCCCCAGCACCTGTGGCCGTCCTGCCATGCCACCCCCGTCACTGCCGCTGACCACACCTGGCACATGGTCACCTCACTCTCGTCCAGACTGTCCCGCAGCTGCTGCAGCTCTGCCTCCCGGTCTCGGAGCTTTCCTTCCAGGACACAATGCAGCAGGGCCTCGTCCGAAGGGGGTGGAGGAGGCGGGGGCGGTGGTGGGGAGCGTTCCCCACAGGAGCTGCTGTCAGGGGAGGCCCGGGGACCGCTGCCCAAGAGCCCCCCTGCCACGCGGCCCCCCAGGGAGCCTGTGCTCTTGCTGGAGGAAGATCGGCCACTGTCTGAGTGGGAGGGCCCAGTGGGGGCCCCTCGGGCTGGCCCAGGCAGTGCCCCCCGTCCAGGGCCGTGGGAAGGCAGGTGCCCGCCTGGGGAGCTGGTGGCTGGCTCGGCACCCCCGGTGCTGTAAGTGGGCAAGCTGGACAGTGAGTTTCGGCCGGAGTCGGACAGAGTCCCCGATGGGCAGCCGCTGGCCCAGCCACTCAGTGTCAGGGGTTTGTCGGCAGCCGAGGAGGAGGAGGAAGAGGAGGAGGAGGCAGGGCCCCCAAACAGCTGCGTTAGGCTGCCTTGGCTCCCCGACAGTCCGGCGGCCCGAGGACCCAGGAAGCTAGGTAGGGATGGTGCCCCTCGCGGTTTGGGCAGCACTGGCTTGAAGGCTGTTGGGCGGATCACAATTTTCTCCATGTTCTGAAATGAGGTGCCATTTGACAATGGAGATGAGCCGCCCAATCTTTCAAAGCCCTTATCATACTCCCTGCCCTCCCATCTGGGGTCCCCAATCCCCATATATTAATAACAAGTGCTACCACTGGCTGAGGGCCTCCTGAGTGTCAGCTTTATGTCAAGCAATTTAAAGGGTTCCTCTCAGATCATTACAACAGCCATACAAGCAAAATATTATCACTGTCTCAAACGAGATGAGGAAGTGGAGGCTCAGCAGAGTTACGGGCCTTGCTCAAATTCAAACACATTGTTTTATGTACAAAACAGTATTTCTTAAGCAGCTAACATTTACTGAGTACATATTATGTGCCAGACACTAGGCTAAACACTTTACAAACATCATTAGATTTAATTCTCATAACAATTCTATGAGAGTTGACCTATTACATCCATCTTACAGATATAGAAACTGAGGCTCAGAAAGGTTAAATGATTTTTCCTGAGGTCACACAACCAGAACGAGGCAGAGTTGGGATGAGAACCCAGGTCTGGTGAATCAGGAGCCCACACTCCTTCCTCTAAATAGGTCTCCAACTTTCAGCTTCTCCAGGGTACCCCTGATTCCACCCAGGCCCCAAAGGAAGGGCTGGTCCTCACCTTCTCAAGCTTTCCAGAGACAGGGATGAGCTTTGGTGGGGGACCGCGGAGATGGGCATTGCGTGCCCGCTGCTCTCGGGCATCTTCAATGTCACTGCTTGGGCTGGGGGGTGACTCTGTCCGGAAGTCCTCATTGATGTAGGTAAAGTTGGTGCCAGGGACAGCTTTCCTGGGGGGCACAGCTGGGCACAGTGGCTCCTGTGCCTCATAGCCACCCCGCAGCAGCCCATCCTGCTGGCGGAAGAAGGTGGGCCCAGAGGGACCGTGGTGGCGGGGAGGAGCAGGCCCCCCGGGGCAGGGCCGGCCTGAGATAAGGCTGCTCACGCTGCCCATGGCTGGAGCTTGTGGGGCAGTGGCGGCCTCAGGAGTGGGCTCCAGTGGTACTGGCAGCGTCTGCACAATGGCCATCGCAGCAGAAGCTCGGGCCTGGCCAAGGGCCTCCAGGGAAACCTGTGAGCAGGGCAGTGGTGTCAGAGTCTCTCTGTCTTGAGCTCCCTCTCTATATAAGGTCCTGAGTCCCTCCTGGTCCTTTGGCCCAGGTCAAACAGCTCCCTGACATCAGTAACAAGCACTGATACCCTCTCTGGGTACCCTCAAGGCATCCTGAGTCTTGGCAAGAACCTCAATTCTCCCTGGGCCCCAAACCACTGCCAGCTCTGGTCTGAACAGGGCTGAGGACTGAATCTATCAAGCAGGGATGATGAGGGAATGGGGCCCCACAGAGGCCAGGACTCAAGTTAGGGAGGGAGCCCTCTCTACCAGCTCCCAGCACCAGTCCCTGGTCCCCTGGGACAGGTGGCCTCATTAGAGGCAGTCTGGGCAACCTCAGGGGTGCAGTCAGCAACTCAGATGGTAATTAGGGAACAAAGAGCTAAGGGTAGGCAGTGCCTAGCCTCCCCTAGCTGGACCTCAGTTTCTCCCAGACAGACGGGTGGCAAGGGTGGAGCTGGTCTAGCAAGAACCCAGAACTCTTAGGGAGCCCACAGATGCCCTCTGGGGTCTCCTGCCTCCCAGAGGTAGATGCAGGCTCATGCTTGTTTCCATGACAACTCCCAGCCTCACCGCACCCAGTTAGGCCTAAAGAAGCCTACACAGGTCCACTGCAAACCTCCATGAAACCTTCTAGCTTTGGACATTCCTCAGAGTAACCCTGAGAGGATGAGGATAGAAGCTCTACCATAACCTCTGGCAGCTGTTCCAAGATCTCACTTCCCTGGGGCCCAGGGAAGAGAGCTCCACCTCCCCAGGCCCTGCTCCTTCCTGGAAGGGGACAGCAAGTCTCCACCCGGAACTCCCTCCCTAGTCCTGAGGCTGAAGACCAGGACTTAGGCATCTGCTGAAGTCATCATGCAGAGCAGGGGCCAAGAAGTAGACAGAGAATTGCGTAGGAGTAGGAGTGTGTGCACTTTACTTATTTGTGCACGTGAAACTGCACAAGAGCATGAATCTAAGCACTGTGTGTGAAAACATCGTAAACGAGTGTGTGAGTATATGTTTGGATAGATGTATTAGTACATTCAGATATACATGCACATACATGTGAACTCATGTGCATATCTTACAAAAGTGTGTGTGTAAATAGGGTTTCTCTCAGAAAATATGTGAAAGTTGCAAATGCATACATAAGTGAATTTGTAGTGTACGAGTGTGACTATATAAAAGAATATGTTTGGTTAGATGTCCATTCACATATACATGAGTTCATGTATCTTACACGAGTGTGTGAATAGGAAATGAGGGTGCACACGTGTGTATAGAGCACTGTGTGTGCATGGGAGCATGTGACAGAGAGGGTGAGAGCCTCGGTTGCATGCAGGGCCAACTCGGTTAGTGGGAGCCTGGTTTTTGTCACTCACTGGAGTGTGGGGAGAGGAGAAACACATTAGTCTTTGCTTGATCTGCTCTCCTTCATTCTTGCTTGTGTTCTGTTAAGTCCACCAGCCCCCCTCCCGGCTCAAGTCAAAAGATCTGGAGAAGCAGGGAGGTGTCCAGATTGAAGGAGGAGGAGCTGGAAGCTGGGGTGGGGGTGACTGGTGTCCACGCAGCAGGGGCAGGGGCTGAGTCTACCCCACAAGTGCCAGTCCTGAGCAAACTCGATGGAACATCCCCCCGGAACACCCCCTCTTCTGCCCCCTCCCAGACCACTCCAGGGTATGGAGGAAACAGTGGGGAAGGGGCTTCTTAGGGGGCCATGGAGGCTGGCATCTCTGTCTGCATTTCCCCACTTCAGTGAGCACAGAGAAAGTGGGAACTGAAAGGAGGAGACAGATTCAGACAGGGACCCAAAAGACAAGAGACAAAGACTGAGAGGCCCCTGGTCAGGCAGACCCAGTGAGCCAGGGGCCCCCCCTAAACCCAGAAGAGACACTGAGCTGGGCCCTGAGAGCCAGACACCCAGGGAGCCAGCGCCAGGCGTCTGGAAAGCCAGGCCCAGCCAGCCCGGCTCCTGCTCTTGGAGCCCGAGAGAGAAGGAGGGGCAAGTGGAGGCTCCATTTTGAGAAATGCGTTTGTGGCTGTGGGAAGGGAACCCCTCGCTCTCCCCAACATCCTTGAGAAACCGCTCCAGCACAGCATACACTCCCCTGCTCAGTGGGCTGGGGGCGGCTGAGGGCTAGGTCCAGCCGGGCCCGAGGGAAGTCTGGCCAAGGTCCAAGCTCCCACAGACCTGTTTTGGGGGCAGAAGAGTTCGGGAAAGTCTCCCCCTCACCAAACTCCAAGGACCATCCAGCGGGATCAAGTCTGGGATCACGAGTTCCCATTCCGAGACAGGAAGCCGGGAGCCCCCAATCCACCCTCCGGAGTCCACCCCACCCCCCGCCCCCCGCATAAAGTGGGGGCAGCTGTGGAATGCCGTCACCCCACGGGACCTCCGCCGCGCAAAAGTTGGGGGCGCCCCCAGGTCGCCTCCCAGCCCCGGCCCCCCCTCACCTCCACCGCGCAGCTCCATGCTCAGCCCCGGGCCGCCCCCAGCGCTCCACAGGCGCGCCGCCCGGCTCCGGCCCGCGCGCGGCCACTCGGAGCGGCCCGGTCCGGCCCGGCCCCGCCTCCGCAGCGCCCCCGACCCGACCCGGCCGGGCCCGGCCCCCGCCCGGCCCAAGTGGGCGGTGCAGCGCGGGGGAGGGTCCGAGGGGCGGCCCCGCCCCCGGGGCGCGGACACGCGCAGGCACCCCGCGTCACGCGTGTCCGGCCGGGCGCACGCAGGGGCTACGCAGCGGGACTCAGGTCCCCTCCCTCCGAGGCGCGGTGGCTGTGTGTCAGGGGGCTCGGTCGGCTCAAGGACTAGGCGGCGGGTCACCCTCTACCCCTGCCCGGGCCCCGGGGCCAGCAGCAGCTGGTCATTGTTCGAGCACAAAGGGCCAGGCGCCCCGGCGGCCGCCCTCCCCCCTCCGCTCCTCTAGTCGATGCCTCCCCGCCCCAGACACACTCTCCAGCTTTGGAGTCCAGAGAGGGAGGCCGAGAGTCAGCTGCCCCCCACCCTGGGCCCTGCGCCCCAGCAGAAGTCGGGGGTCGAGGCTTGGTGGGTGCTTGCCCCACCCCCAGCTGGTTGGAGGAGGCGGGCTTGGATTTGCGGAGGCGGCGCCATCTGGCGGCCCATTCGGAGAACACGCCCAGTCACCCCCAGCCTTGGAGCGGGTGTGGGGGGGGTCCCTTCCCAACTCCCCAGCACTGTAGCCTCTCCCTCGAGAGCCCAGGCCTTCCCCGAGCGCGGCTCTGTGCTTCCCAACCTTCCCTTCGAGTCATTTGCTGAGAGAGAGGTCATTGCTCGGAGAGAGGCAGCCTCTGGGCCCCCAAAAGCTACTGGGGTGAGCCGGTCGAAACCTATAGGCCAAGCCTACACCGGCCTCACAACAGACAACACTGCACTGTCTTCTCAGGGTTTGGGATATTCTCACTGGCAAACAACACAATCTTAACACCCACACGACCTTTCCCACGTTCAGTCTCACACAGCCACAATTACACAGTCTGTTTCATCCACCGCAAGGTTCCATGTCCCTTCTTTCCTTAATCTTTCAGGCCGGCTCACAGAGGTACACTCGGTGTCACACGCCTAGTCGTGCACAAGCTTTCACAGCTGGAGCTCCTTCGCACTCAGTCGCAATCTTAAATACACTTAGTCTCCTAAGCATGTTTCACACTGACAGTCTTATTCACAGTCACAAAGACAACTTCTTAACACATACTCGTATTTCACAAACATTTTACCACACAGACTTTCCTGCAGGGGTCTCTGTGACCTCATCAGGTCAGCTGATGCCCGCACCCCTGGGCAAGGGCAGCCTCCTGCCCCCAACCCCGCCCCCCAGGGCCAAGGCCTGCCAGAGCTCCTCTGCCCCAGGAAGGAGCATCCCCCCCTTCCAGGCCACAGTCCTGGCCGGCTCTCAGCTCTATTTTTAGCTCTCTGGAAAGGGTTGTTTTTCTTTCTTTTTCCCTGGAAAGGGAAACATAGCCCAGCCACCCTCAGGCTCACCCTAGACCCTCTGCCTCACAAGAACAGACTGAGTCCCACCCCCCGTAGAGACCCCCTCTCTTGGCCTTGCCCTGATCCCAGCCTCCTGGGGCACCAGGAGCCTCCTCCCCTTTCTGGCAGCCTGCCCAGAAGCTCAGGCAGCAGCTGGGCTCAGCGTGTGTGTCGAGGTGGGGGGTGGGGCGGGGAGGGAAGCCGAGGGCTGCTGCCCACTCCCTCATTCCCTGGGGGGAGGGAGGGCCGTCCTCCCTTCTACCAGAGGGAGATAGGCCCACTCTGGTATTGAGGGGATGTGTACGCTTATGCATTCTCTGGGGAAAGGGGACTCCCACTCTTGCATGAGTGGGCTTTCTGCTCCTACTTTGGGGGTAGGAGCTCCCTGTTCTGCAAGGAGGGGTGGTAGTCGGAAGGGGACCGACAGGCACTCCCGAGGCAGCTGCTCCCCAGGCTGGAGGACCGGACTGCTGCACACTGCCATCCAGAATAGCGCTCCCCTCGAATACCTTCAGGGATGGGGACACCATATTCCGGAGAAGGAAGGCGAGGAGCTCAGGTAACCCCACCCCAGCCCAACAGTCTCTCGTCCTCCTGCGCTACCCCAACTCCAGAGGGCGTTGTGTTCCCATTCCTGGGGGAGGGCTTATCACCTCCAGGTGGAGAATGGAATACAGCCCGGCACGGTGCCTCGCAAACTCGCTTAGTACCGGGGAGGGAGGTTCCCGCCCTGAGGCCGGGGTTGGGGGAGCACAGCCCACTGGTCTGGGAAGCGATCACGTGCTCAACGCCTGTTTACGTTACGTCTTCACCTGTGGGCGGCAGGGAAGCATGAACCTGCCGAAGTGTCCCACCCGGCCCGCCTCCATCCGCGGTCACTGGGCGGCCCTTTTCTCCCACCCCCGTCAAGTACGCGACAGCAGCGCGCCCTGCCCGCTGGGGGTCCTCGCGGGCCAGTGGCGGTGCTCCACGGACTGCAAGCGTAACTTACTGGGCGCGTCCGCCCTGGAATGCACGTGTGTTCGTTTCCAGTAAGCGCGTGGGTCTGTGTGCACGCGTGTGTGGGCCCATCAGTGTGAGTTTCCGTGTAGGTTCCCTGTTCAGACTCTTCGCCTGTGGCCCCCGGACTGGGATCCCCCTCCTCACCCCAATCCCCAGCTTCCCCAGACCGGGAAAGTTCGCTGCGGGGGTGTGCGGGAGGCAAGAGTTCCCACACCTCCGCGGCCCCACCACTCACTCACCCAGCACCACCTGCACCGCCGTTCCAGCTCCCGCCCGGCTCCTGCTCCGGCGCCCGCACCTCTTTGCCGCAGATCTGCTGGCTCCCAAGCCCGCTCCGGGCTGCGGATTCCCAGCGCCCGCCTGGCCGGGCTTGGTGGAGCGGGGCGGGGCGGCCGAGGCCGCGCCCCCGACCCAGGCAGGGGAGTGGTCTATGCAGCACCCCCTCAACAGCCGACCCAGTACCCAGCCCAGCTGCGGCTCGACGGTGGCCCAAGACTATCCCTCTGGCCTCTGACTTCACAGTTTACTGGATTTGGCTTTTGACTTACGAAGGGACCAGCGGCGCGACAGTTAAGCTAAACTACCTGGCAGCCCTAACCAAGTTGTCAATAGGGCTTTATTGCCACCTTCCTCTGCTATGTAGGGAGCCCAACCGGGTCTACTCTCAGCCCACTCCCCAGACTCAGGGAAAACCCCTGGGAAGCAGACAAAGAAGGCTCGGGTTTCACCAAAACAGACCCCGCCCTTTCTCACACACACCTCGGGGTTGGGGCTGCCCGAGCAGAACAGCACCTTCCCCCTCCCCTGGAGTATGTGTCTGCCCAGGTGAGCAGGATTGCCAGTTCTGGCCCCCCACAGAGTACGGCCAGGCTTCTCTTAGGCTCATAAAGTTCCACCCACAGACACAAACAGGAAGTTGACCTGTATTACAGGGAGGCACCAAGGGCTCCCTCCGTGGCATTCACGGCAGCCTGTGGGAGGGCAGATTGTTATGTCTACAGGTATCTGGGCCATATTTGCAGCCTGAGTACTTGGTTAACAGGAGTCCTGTGAGTTTAGTCCCTTCCTAAACCCATCCCCAGTAAAGGGATGGAGGACCAAAGCTGCTCTCCTCACAGCCAAGTGTGACAATGAATCTGAGGCCAAGGCTGCAAATCCAGCTGGACTGTGCTGGGCAATGCGCTCCCTGCGCTCTGAGGAAGATTCTTAATGTCCAACTGGGTACAGGCAGAGAACTGGTTCCAGCCCAGGCAATTTGCCTCAGTTCCCTTTGGCTGGGCACTGGGACAGTGACTCCCAGGAACCTTACACAGGACCCAGGGATTAACTACTGCTTTCTAGGCTCCAGAGACTCCTGAACATACTTTGGGCGAATTTTGGTGTGAGGAGTTTAAGACACGTGTGGAATGGAATGTGTGTGTGTAAGGGGTGGGGCCGGGGGAGCCTTAGCTTCCCCTCCGCCCCACCATTCTGGTTTGTGCAGTGTGGGGGTATCTGCTAGGAGGGCGGGGCAAGACAGGCAAGCGTGTATCTGTCCCTCTATCCCCAGTTCACAGAGACCTCACAAAAGTCCCCTAATGGAAATCCCTAAAGGATTTCCTGAGAACACACCAGGCATCCTGCAGAGACCAGAATGTGGAACCCACATCCTTATAGGTAGGATTGACCTGGTGGTGTGCATCTGGAAGGCATGGCTGACGTTCAGAGTTATAGACCCTGGATGAGGCCTAGACCAGCCAGCGGCTGGGAATGATTACTGCGGGATTAGGAGGCCTGGCTCCAGCCAGTCTAGGAGAGACCCCCAAGAAGGGAGGCCCTAGAGGAGGTCCCCCCTCCCTTGCCCCAGAGAACAGCTTTGCTCCAGGGTCTGTTTCAGGAGACAATTGTAGCCACAGTTCTCACACACAACAGACCAGAGACCCCAGACCATTCCACAGGGTTCCAGAGCCCCCTCTTAGGTTGGCAGGGAGATCTTGATAAGGCAGCCCTGCTTCCAGGAAGCAGGACCCCCCGCCCCCTGCATTTACAAAAGGTTTCTCCCCAGCCCTCTTAGAACATCTTGCATTCTCATCACTCTTGCAGGCAAATCTAAAGGGAAACAGACTTGAGGATATCAGAGGAAGTGAGACGGGAAAGTGTCATCATTTAGCAATATTTCTGACAGGGTCTCTGGACAAGTTATTTTATAATCTCCTTCAGGTTTTCTTAAAAATGAGGAGTCCTGTACCTCTCCCCAAAACTCCAAAATTAGAAATGCCTGTGTGTGTGTCAGGATTGGGGAGAGAGTAGCGTCTTAGGTTCTGCATTTTTTAAACAAAAGCCCCAGTTCTGACATACACTAACAGAAGAGAAACGCTGAGAGGGTACAAGAGGAGGGAAGTGGACGGGGGTGGGGCCAGATAAGAATATGCTAAGCCTGAGTCCACAAGGCCAGTGAGTGGCTCATATCATAGAGGGACAGCTGGTCAGGCAAGGCCTTAGGCATGGGGCCCAGTGACCCACACCTCTGCCAGGGTTCACATGGAGATCCTCAGGGAAGACCAGGGATAAAGAAGCACCATCATGTCTTCCCTAGGCCATGGAGAGGTGTTAGGGTGTGCATATATGAGGACTCTAATGCCCCTGCTTTCTTGGCAGTGCAGCTCAGATGGGGTGGGGAGGGGACCTATCCACTCCCAATTCAAAGCAAGAGGAAAATCCAGTTAAAGACTGGGGAGACACCTGGTGGTCAAATAAGAAAAAGCACAGAAACAAAGGCATTGAAAAAAAAATTTTTTTTCTCAGTAAAACTGGAAAGGCTCTACAAAAAGTCATGATTGTGTCCACTCCAGCAGTCCAAGGCAATACACCATGGAATGAGTGTCTAGATGGCAGGCACTCTGGGCTTACAGCTCCGTTCCATGGCTCTCTTCCAGGCTTCCACCTTTGTAGCTGGTCTTGGTATTATGAGGGCTAAGCACCTAGATCCAATGGTAGTAAGCACCACCTCAGGGTAGGCTCCACAGTGGGGAGCAGAGGAGCTTGGTATCCACCATGTCACCCCTTGGCTCTGAAAGCCTGGGGTGGAGTTTTGGCAAGAAGTCTCCTATTCTCCTCCAGGTTCAGGGGGCCTGACCCCATGGCTTTGACCCCAACTTGCTCATTTCCACCTCAGGGCCTCTGTATTTACTTTTCCCTCTGCCTGGATTCCTCTTTCTCCAGATGTTTACATGGCTCAATCCTAGTTCTTTAGAGGCCCCGGCTCAAATGTCCTCTGCTCAGAGACACCTTTTCAGATCTTAACCTAAACTAGCCTGTAAGCACTATCACATTACTGTATTTTTTTCCTTTAAAGCATTTTTCACTGTCTAAAACTGTTTTGTATGTATTTATTCATTGCTTATTTTGTCTCTTCTACCAGATTACAGGTTCCATGGAAGCAGGGACCTCATCTGTCTTGTCAGTGCTATATTCCCAGGATCTAGAACAAAAGCCAGCTCACAGTAGGTTCTCAAATATTTGCGAAAGTGAATTCCCTTGCCATGGAACCCTGCCCTAGGCTAGGCCCCTCAGACTAGAAGGGCCCATAGCTCACAACTACAGGACAGAGACAGCTCCAGCAGAGGAATAAGAAAGAATCTCTACCCCAGCCTGTCCTGCCAGGCTCATTTCAGCAACCAGCCCTGCAATACCTTCACCTTGAAGGCTTGGAGAGGTCTGGCTTGTAGGGGTTGGGGGCCTGCTCAGAGCAAGGCTCAGAGATCTGGGGCACAGCCCCCTTTTTGCCAGAAGAGGGCTTTTTGGCCACTAGCCCATTATCATCCTTGATCTTCTTGAGCCGGGCCTTGCTCTTTGGTGGTATGGAGAAGGTGAGAGAGCTCTTGTTGAATTCAAGTGGAAAGACACCTACGTTTCCATCAAAGCGGTTCTTGGACACCTGCAGATACCGTTTCCCTGGCCCAGTTACCAGCTTCCTGTCCTGTAGGATCAGAACATTGTCTGCTTCCTGGCTTGCCTGGGGGAATAAGGGGCAGAAGGAGGAAGGAGCAGTGAGAAGACATATGAGAGAAGCACAAAGGAAGGTTGAAGGTACGTGGCGAATAGAAAGAATGGGGGAAGGAAACAGTACCTCCCCCATCACCAAGCTCTTTGAACTACTGATCACAATGCTGGGGCCACCTGAGTCTTTCAGTTCCCTGACAACCCTGTCCCAGATTGTGTACATGCTGTTCCCTCTGCTGCTAACACTTCTAGCTCCGCAGCTCACCAGCTCACTCAGCCTGAGCTCCTTATCGTTTAGCTCCCAGTCTAAATGTCACACTTCATCAGAGAGACCATTCTTGATCCCTGTAAATAAAAAAAGCACCATCATCTTAACACTTCTGTGTTATTCTCTTCCCCACTTCCATGCCTGTTCCATTGTGGCACATAGTTTGTGTTCCTTGCCCTGTATTCCCCGTGCCCAGCCCAGGCACTGTGTACCACTGGAAGCTTCAGGATCAGGCTGGTCCTGATGCCAAGAGGCCCTCCCACTTATTTGCTTATTTAACACGAACTGTCTGCCAAAACCCAACCCAACCTTTGTTGATACCTCTTCTAGGAGGTCTCCCTAGATGTCCCAGGCTCACTCAGATGCCTTTTCTCTTTTCTCTCCAAATACTTGTGCTGCCTATCGTAGCTCTTATCATACTGAGTTGTAATCACTGTCTCTTTTTTTTTTTTTCTGGCTGCACCATGCAGCATGTGGGATCTTAGTTCCCCGACCACGGATCAAACCCCCGCCCCCTGCATTGGAAGCTCGGAGTCTTAACCACTGGATTGCTGGGGAAGTCCCTCACTGTCTCCTTCTTCTCCCCACAGAAGATGTGAGTTCCTGGAGGACAAAAAGGGCAAAGGACCAGCCATTATCAGCCTTTGTATTCTAGCACGTGTATTCCTTATGTCATGGCCCCAGAGGCAGCTGCCTCCTGCCTGTTCCAGATGAACAGTCAAGATGATTTACGGCTGAATGAAGTCTGACCCTGGTCACACCTGCCCCCCTTTACTCTCCATAGCTTGAGCTCCTCTAAAGCCCACTCACTTTGGCTGAGCCAAAAATGGATGCTGTCTGTAGTTCTTTATCATCATCCTCCTTCCGGGGGTGAATGACCAGTGTCACATGGCAGCTGCTCTCTGTCGCAAACTTCCGAAAGGCCCCGACGATATAGTCTTGAGCTGCAATCCTGCCCAACAAAGCAAAGAGGTTACCAGACACAGAGTGACAAGAACAAACACATACTCCTGATTTGTTCACACACAGAGTGACAAGAACAAACACATACTTCTGATTTGTTCACATCTCCCCACAAACCACCACAACCTCACTCTACTTCCCTCTACCCAAGGACTCACACTTAAGTCCCTGTCCATACTTCCCACTGTCACACCCCATACCTCTATAAAGACAGAAATACATATGTGGTGGTATATGCCTGCACATATGTCAGAAAACAAGAGTAGAGTGTGTTAGCCCAGAGGCCAGCTGCCTGAGAAGATGTGTGTTTAAGTGGGTTACAGCTAGACAAGAGGAGGATGTCACCTGTCTGTGGACAGCTGCTCATGACCCATCATGAATTGCAGATTGTCGATGACCACATGACAAATGTCATAAACGTAGACTGCATGTTGCATTGTGTCTATTACAGTCCTGGGAAGAGAAAGAGACAATGAATTCAAGAGTCAGTTACAAGTAATCTCCAGACCATGGCGTTAGAAAACTCTGTTGGGAGTCTGTTCTCCCGCCCTCCTATTCTTTGAAAGCTGCAGGCCTGGGAATCTCACCTGATGCTCTGCTGCCCATGAAAAGTCATGAAATAGAGGGGCAGGTCCTCAAAGCGGTCGGCCCACTCATCGTATTTGTCTAGTTGCTCTTCTAGTCGCCCCACAGCAAACTGTGTCAGCATTACCCGGGCTAGTCTCACGTTGCTGATCTCAAAGCTCCCCCATAGCGTGTTCACTCCCTGGGTACACAAATCCAGGGCATACTCACTGATGAATGTTGTCTTTCCACTGCCTGTCGGCCCTGCACAGGGGGTGGAAACACAGACCTGGGTGAGGAAGTAAAGCCCTACGCTTGAAACCAAGACACGCAGAAGCTTCACAGTTGGGAGGGGAAGGCGCCTCTTCAACATTTACTGTGCCCCAAGCCCACGTGCTTTAGTCATCTGATCACCTCCACCCAAACCCGCCCAAGCAGTGATTTCCCAAAGGGTCACCTGTGAAGACCGTCAGCTCGCCCTTCCGATGTCCCTTCAAGAGACGATTGAGGTCTGGGAAGCGGCTCCAGCGAACGCCAGCTGCCTGCTCCACATTTGACAGTTCTCCTAGCACCTCCTCCCGAAGCTGCCGGAAAGACACGATAGACTTGTGCCAGGCAGGCAGGGCAGTACGCAGAATACGAGAAAGATTCAAGCCTTGGTTCAGAGCCTCCAGGGGAGGGGGCTGCTTGTCCCCAGGCCGCACCAAGGAGCATCGTTTGGGGTTCAGTTTCCGGGCAAACAACTTGGCAGCTTCCCAGGACCGAAGGTCATCCCCCAGCCACAGCACAATGCGACGGAACTGTTCAAGGTAAGGAAGCAAGGCGGGGGGTAAGCAGGCTGTTCCTCGGGGTAGGGCAAGGGTGGGCAGCCCTGTGGACTGGTTCAAGGCCAGGCTGTCCAGCTCACGACTCGTCAGTACCACCTCAACATCTCGACGACCGATCAGTGGTAACCCAAACAGGTTGTGGTAGGCACCAGGCCGGGGAATGGTGGTCTCTACGTAGCGCACTCTATTGCCCTGGCCTTCAGCCTCTAATAGCTTCAGGCCTCGTAATCCCAAACCTCCAGGGGAGAACCAAGGGAAGACAAGGCTGTGAGCAGACCGCAGATAGCGCACACTGAAACGCTTGAGTGTGTCATCTGTCACTCTGGTGAGGCCAAACATCACACGAGCCAGCTGGGCCTCTTCTGATTCAGGCAGCTCCCAGAGCGGTATGGCGCGGTCCCAGATCCTCCGGACCTCCTCACTGTCCTCAGCTTCTGGGGCCTCACTAAGCAGGACCCCTTCTCTGGCTCCATCCCCTCGCCCCTCCACGCTGGCCTGGAAGTCTTCCCAGTTCCCCTCTGCAAGGCTGGTCATGCAAAGAAAGCGGCCTGTGGTCTTGTCAATGAAGAGGCTGAAGGAAGTGGCAGCACCAGTCTGGTCCTTGAGCTTGGAGGTCCGCACAAAGGGACTAGGTGCCCGCAGGCAGCTGTGCCCATCCTGGAAGGGGATCCCACGCGCCCGCAAATACTGGCGGATTTCAGTTGCAGTTACAGGCAACACTGGTACCTCCAAGGCGGGGAGAGCCTCCTTCCTGTACCGTCTGCGAGGAGGGCCCGGGGCCAAGCTTCGGGGCAGGCCCCTCCGTCCCATCCACGCCCCACGAAGAGGCAGCAGGATACGGAGGGGGTACCCACTTCGGAGGAGGACCCACATTCCTAGTCAAACAGCTGAAATCACTGCTTGAAATGCCTCAGGTGCCCGGTTCGGGTGCCTTCACAACTAGCTCAGACCCTAGGGATCCTGAACGCAGCTCTCTTCTCCCTGAATCCTCTTCAGCCCCTCTACATGGCCACTTCACGACCCTTTCATATCCGCGTGCCTCTGGCCGGTTCCCTAGCCCTGCGGTCCTCCACAGCTGCTCCCCCGCCGCCTCACCTCTGCAACCCTCCGCGCCGCCCCTCGCCGATGCGGTTTCTCTCGATCACCTCCTCGCCACTACCGCCCCTCCACTGCCCCTCCTCGTCGTCCTCATCTCTGGGGCCGCCTGCGTCCCCTCCGTGGTCCCTCTCCTCTGGGACCCCTGCTAGAGGACCGCTCCGCCGCTCCTCCCCTCAAGGGGACTCCAGGCGAGCTGAGCGCCACTCCGCCGCTTCCACCGAGCTCCGCGCTCAGAGGACTCCCGCCGCGCCTGCGCCGCGTGGTTTCCTCGGCTCCACTGCTAGGAGGTCCGCTGCTCCTGACGCCGGCCCTGGGTCACCACTCTCGTCTCGCCCCTGTCGCCTGCCACATGGGTCCCTCACGCGCCACTAGCCATGACCTCGGAAACAAAACTGCCGCGGCGCGAGTGTCCCCGGAAGCGGAAGTCTCGGGTTAGTCCCGCCCCACGCCGGGAGCCTGGGTTTGGCGGCCTGGGAGCTGAGGCCATGACTGCGCGCGGGACCGCCAGTCGCTTCCTGACCAGTGTCCTTCACAACGGGCTGGGTCGCTACGTGCAGCAGCTGCAGCGTCTCAGCTTCAGCCTCAGCCGTGACGCGCCCTCGTCCCGCGGTGCCAGGTGAGCCGGGGAAGGGCGCGGGGGCGCGACTCCGGGCCGAGGTCGCCCCGGGTCAGGGGTCACCTTGCTTACGCTTCTCGGGTCTCTCAGGGAGTTTGTGGAACGGGAGGTGACCGACTTCGCCCGGCGGAACCCCGGGGTCGTAATATACGTGAACCCGCGGCCGTGCTGTGTGCCCAGAGTAGTGGCCGAATACCGTGAGTGGGGCCGGGCGAGGGCTGGAGGGCGGTGTCGGGGGTGGGGCTCGGCCCGCTTGCCTGCCGCTTGTCTGACCCCTGACCCGCTCGCTCTTATCGCCTCCTCCCTTCGGCCAGTTAACGGGGCTGTGTGCGAGGAGAGCATCCACTGCAAGTCGGTCGAGGAGATCGCCACGCTGGTGCAGAAGTTGGCAGACCAGTCGGGTTTGGACGTGATCCGCATCCGCAAGCCCTTCCACACGGACAGCCCTAGCATCCAGGGCCAGTGGCACCCTTTCACCAACAAACCGACGACACTGGGCGGGCTGCGCCCTCTAGAGGTCCAGGATCCTGCCGCAGCCCAGCGGCTGGCACAATGAAGAGTTGCCCCACCTACTCCAGTTCCTGGGTTTGGACTCTGACCCCAGTAGAGGTGGTGGTTCCTCCTGATTTGATTCACGGCCAACAGATGGAGCCCACCAAAGGCGAAGTTAACGCCAAAGCTTTTGCTTGGGATAAAGAAGAGCTGCCTGCTTCTTTTTGATGTCCACTGTGAGGGGCAGTGACTGTGAGTTTTCTAATTCTTATCCAGTTGATATCTCTGAAACCTGAGAGTCTTCAGAGATTTTACTGGGTCTTCATTTGTTAAATCCAGATGGATAACAGTGATCTCAAATCACAGTGAGGGGTTTTAAGGCTGGCTTCTGAAGAATCCCTTGTGCCCTGTTTCTGCAGCCATAGGCCAAGAGAGAGCTAGTACCTTATATTCTGCTGTGAGCCTGGCACTGGGCTAGGCCCTTTATATCTGTGTGAATGTTTATGTACAAATTGGAAAACTCAATAAACTTGCGAAGGTTACACTTGCAGTCTACTTCAAAATATGTGCATATTTAAACTATAACACCATTTTTTATTATCCTAAAACCAGAAGCAAAACAAATAACAACTCTTCAGGATGGTATAGTATCAGGCCATGTGATTAATTTAGGCTTGACCCTTGGAGAGAATGATTCTCAGGCCAGCTGATAAACAGTCAGCATTAGCGAGGGAAGGGGGGAGATGGTGCGGAAAAGAGCCAGGAGGTAAAAACCTAGAAACTTTTATATGAATTCTTGAACTGTGGTAATTTTGCTCTTATCACCATGATCAGTAAACAGTGAGAGCCTTTAAAAGGCCTGTGTACCTGCCTAGGACAATCAGGATAGAAGCTGAGGATCTCAATTTTCTCTGCACATGGTTTTATGGAAAGCAAAGCCAACCTTGCACCTTTATCATAGGCTCAGAAGCCTGTCCCCTGGTGATCAGGAGAAGGCCAGTCTAGACCAAGCAGACCACTCATAGCTGTGAGGAAAGGGGGTATTTATTAACCAACAGTGGGGGGAGGAGCTGAGCCCAGCCTCCCCACTCTGTCACATGCCTGTCCCGCCTACCTGGGTCGTGAGCGGGGGCATTCCTAAAGAAGGGTAGCCGGCTTACAATAAATACATTCATTGTGGAGTAGAGGGGGGAGAGGTTGGATGAAGGGCAGTAAAAATCCGTGGGATTCCACGTTCTCAGCTACAAAAATAACAGTCATCCTCACGCAAGGGGAATGGGGGAGCTCAGTCAGGTTTTGATTGTCCCATATGGGCCTGGAGACTTCAGAGGCCCCTGGACCCTGAAAGTGCCCCGGTGAGGTAGGACAGGGGCGGGAGCCAAGCATCCAAACTCCCAGCCTCTGCCCTTTGCATAGTTCCAGGAACGGGCTTCATGTGCCAGGTGAGACCTCAGATCTCTTCTCCCCCTGCTCTGGTTTAGGGGTAGCAAATGCTTGGTCCCCAAAAGGGAGGCTGGCTCATTGAGTGCAGTGTTGGTCACCCGTTCTAAGGAAGTGTCTGTGAGGACAGCTAAATGGGAGAGAGCTCTCCCTCTGAAATGTTCATGGACAAAACCCAACAGACACAGGTCTGACGCAGCAAGGGGAGGCTCAGCAGATGCCTGTGAGTGGAAATGTAAGCACATGTGCATGAGGAAGACCATGCCTGGAACTGTCTCTGTCACTCTTGAGAGTGGTAGGGGGGCTGAATCATAAGGGCTACACATTAAGGGAGAAGAGGGAATGATGCAGTAGTCTTACCTCCCCAGGCTGGCCTGTTCCCAAGGTCTTGCCAAAGAGGTCATCACATGGGGCTGGGACTACAGGAGAGGACTAGGTAGGATGGGATGTGGCAATTGGGAGGGTAGTCAAAGTCCAGAAGGGATAAAACAAGAAAGCACCAGGGGGTGGGGGTGGGGGCCCTGCAGCCCAGCTGATAGACATTCTTCCATGTGCGCACGTGAAGGTACACAGGGCTCAGGTGGCTCTGGTGGTTGGCAGAGGTCTTGTCTGTTTTCAGGACCATCCAGCATGTAGGGCCATGCAGAGGGTAGTGACATTGAGGCCATCTGGACCTGCAGAGCCCTGCCTGAGAGAAAGAAGGGTTTGAGCAGATGAATAGGGTAGGAGGGTGGCATCCTCTCCTCCCAAGTGACTAGGTTAAAAGGGAATAGCAGCTGGGGCTAGGTCTGCAGAACCTGAGGGAGCACCTACCTCTGAGGAGCACCGGTTGGTCTGGGCTGCTCACAGATGGGTCTGTGGAGACTGAGAAGAGGGCTTTGGCTGGGCCTGACTCTGGCCAGCCCTACAGGGACATCAAAAAGTTGGGAGAAGGGCCTGGAGTTGCAGGGATGAAGGTAGGGTGTTTGTGTTGGGGAGGCAGCGGCCCAGCCTGGGGCAGGCAGGCTGGTTTGGAAGAGCATTTGTCCTGGGAGGCTGGGCTCAGACAGAGCTCTCATCCAGGTGCTCTACGAGCTGCGTGTGCTTCCTCTTCTCCAGGATGCGGCTGAGCTCCTCTGCAAAGGAGCAGGGTCCTGCTGGCACTCCATTGTTGCTCTGCCTCAGGAGCACATAGCTGTTGCCATTCATCCTGCGCAACCGGCTGGGCAGTGCCACCAGCCCATTGGTCAGCTCAGCTGGTGGCAGTGGGGGCGGTGGGGGCGGTGGGGCTGGGGCCCCCTCCCCAGGGATGATCTGGAGGCAGCCACCCTCCAGGCCCCCAGCCCCCTCCCCATCATCACCCTCATCTTCCTCTCCAGGACACTGGCCTGAGACCGTCTGCAGCTGCACAGCAGAGCCCCCTGCCCGGCCGGCCCGACCCAATGAATATTTCCGTCGGTGTCCTCGTCCGCCTCCCCGAAGACAAGCCATGTAGAAGAGGGAGAAAGCCAGGATGAGGCAGAGGCCACCAAGTGCAGCAATGGCTAACACATAGAGCAGCCGCACATCAGGTGCCAGTTGTGCCCCAGGCATTGCAGGGGCCTGTGGAGCAGGGGCAGGAGTGGCTGGCCGCACCGTGAGGCTGTAGGAGGCCAGCAGGGTGCGGAGGCCATTCTCTTCAGCATAACAGCCGTAGTTGCCACTGTGCTCAGGCTGTGTGTCTGTTACCAGCAGCCCATCGACACCCACGCGGTAGCCATCCTGCCCATCGCTCAGGCCCATGCTCCCATTGAGCAGCCACAAGGCCCGGGCCAGGTTGGATGGCTGGTCACAGGGCAATAGGACATCATCACCCCGGAGCACCGAACGAGTCTTCAGTGGTAGTGGTGGCCCTGGAGGGAACGGGGCACAGGAATAGCTGTCAGTTCCTGCCTATCCTGGGAGGCACTGGAAATAGCAAGCCAGGTGGTTTGCTGTTAGGTTCCCAGCACCAGGCACAGAATCCGGAATTACGATGACAACTGACTGAGCTCTCTGTGCTCACGCTCCCACATAAGGTTCACATTGGCCCTTCTCAGTGGTTTCAGTTCCTGACATCTGCCAGTGATTCCTCATCCCTACCTCCAACAAAGAGTTCTCTTCCGAGTGTCAGACCTGAATATCTTCCGCGTGCTGAGCATCTCTTGGACGTGTCCCAGACTACGCCAGATATTTGTCTTGAATTGTCATTGCCATGTATGGCGCCACCAGCCATTTCCTAGAAACCTGAGTTTCCCTTGCCTCTCCCCCCCTCACTTTTGTATCTAACCCTCACTAAGATTCTGCTTCCAGAATCTATCTCAGACCTTTTCACGTCTCTCCTTCCCCAACTGCTGCCCTCCATCTAATCCATTCTCCATGCCGCAGTGGGGGTGACCTTTTAAAAACACGAAGCTGCTCATGTCACTCCCCTGCCTCTGCACAGTCCCGCCCGTTTCTCCAGCCTCTTTTCTTGTTGTTCAGACATGAAGCTTGCTCTGTCTGCTCTTCCCTCTACTTGGGTGTCATCCCCCCTATCCCCGCCACACACCACCATGCTGTCTGTTTGCCTGCTTAACTTGGAGAGAGCACAACAGTGATCAAAAGCGCAAACTCCAGTCAGCCTGCTTGGGGTCAGGTTCAGATTCTGACCCTACTGCTTAACAGCTGATTAACTTTGGGTGGTTTACTTATTCTCTCTGTGCCTCAGAGAGATTGCCCCTCGTGGAGATGAGAATAACGGCGCCTTCCTCATAGGAATACTCCGAGGATAAATGAAGTCGTGCAGGTGAGTGTTTGCTCAGTGCTCGGCGCGTGGTGAGTACTCAGTACTTGTTAGCTGTGATTATTATTATGATTATTGCTCTTGCTTCAGATATTGGCTCAGTCATCTGATCTTCCTTGGGGAAGTACTTATTATCTTTCAAACCCTTGTCATAGTTGTAATTATTCCTTTTGTAACAAAAACCAAAGAAAATACTTGTAATTAATTGTTTCTGTGATCATTTGATTGCCTGTGCACATACTTGGCTATCAGCACCAGACATGACAGAAAATGTCACATCTTGAACCTGTTTCCTTATTGATAATTTTTTTTTGCAAATGTTTGTTGAGTACTTACTCATTCTTGCTCAAAGCACAGACATAGCCATTCACATACATACATGCACATACAAATGGCATCAAATGGTAAAGAGGACAGGCTCTGCAGCCAGACCCACACACATCCATGATGTCACTTACCTGTGTCCCTGTTGCCCTCACAGCCTCGGTTTCCTCTCTCTATGTCCTGAATCACTGCTGTCCTGGAGACAGAAGATTGGGATTCATGAACAAGGGGAACTGGACTTGAGTTTCCCCAGTGGTGGGGTCAGTAAAGCCGTTACCAACAACTGGCCCCTACTTCCTGCAGCTGGCAGGCCCTCCTCCACCCCTCAGGCCCTGATCCCCTGGGCAGATGGGACCCTCACACCACCCTATGGCCTCCCACCTGCTACCCTGGGACCTGTTGGGTATGGTGGTGGTCACCATGCAGGCATGGGTGCTGGGGTCCCAGCCACAGTAGGGGTCCTGGGCCAGGATGCAGTCGTAGCAGGAGCGGTAGCGGGAACAGCTGGACAGTGAGAGCTGGATGACTCCACTAGGGGCCCCCACGTAGAGGCTATGCTAGGAGCCAGAGAGGACAGCTAGTCGGCAACACCCCACTCCCACTTACAGACACACATACACAGCTGCTGCCCAGCCTCCCCACGCCCTCCACCTATTTTGGCAAGGCCAGAATATCGAGAGTCATGAGTCGGGCTACCTGCATCGGCGAGATGACCAGGTTCTCCACAGACTGGGGCTCCTTGAACACCTGTGTCTCTTCAATAATGTGCATCGCAGAGCCCAGGACCACAGCCTTGTGGATCCAGCCATCAGCTGGTATGGGAATGGCAGAAGGTCAGATTCCAGCAGTGGGATCTACTCTCAGCCCCCTGCAGTAGCCTAATGGGAGCAGCTTGGAGTCATAAGGTCAGGGACAAGGATTCAGCAGTGGGCCCTCCGGATACTGGGAACTCCAAGCTAGTCATGGCAAAAATTGTTGGATTTAGAGGCATTCGTGACCAGGGTCAAATGTCATTGTGGTTGGTGACAGGAGTCAGCAGTCACCAAGGGCTAGTGATTGTTGGGGAATTGTTCATTGAAGAATCAGCATCAGTGGTCACCAGGGTTTTGTGATCAGGGGTCATCCAGGGGGATAGAGGTCATCAAGGATCAAGGACTCAGGCCAGCAGTCACAAAAGGGCTCAGGCCAGGGGTCAGAAGCACCTGTGCCCAGAAAGAGCAGGTCATAGGTGGGTCCAGCTGGCGTGGTGACAGGTGTCCCCGTGAGGTGTGTGTAGCGCACACTGCGCTTGAGCAGCAGGGGCCGTCCGCGTGTGGGTACCACGGGCCGAGCCATCAGTGGGTGTAACTTCACAAAGTCCAGGACCAGAGATGGCAAGTCCTGGGATGAGTTGTAGCCTCGGCTGCGCAATGAATCTGTAATGCACTGTGGTGGGGGATGGGGTGGTGAACCTCAGGACTCTACCACCTGCCAGTCCTCCCCACAAGGCTAGACCTCCTGCCCCTCTCAGGCGTCCTGTCTACTCAGCACTGACCCCAGGCCTGGGCACTCACTGAGCCAGGCCGGGGCTCCGGCACCGCTCCCTCGTAGCGGCCCCAGCGCCGGACACCATCCTGGTATTCCATGTAGGGGCCAGCAAAGACGGCCTGAAGCTCGGTCAGGTCGTAGCGGCAGATGGCTGAGGCCTCCAGGGTCTTCCTAGGGATGGGACATAGGGGAGGGGGCTGAGTCACACTGAATGGAGCCTGCCCACCTGCCCGCCTGGAGCCCTGTCTAATCCTAGCTCCAGGCCCACAGGGCCTCTCCTGAGGGTCAGCAGGCCACTGGATGTGCCTGAAATTCTCTGCAGCCCGCCTCCCTCCAGTGGATCCTGTCTCATCTTCACTGACTTCTGCTCCAGCCCCTGTGCTGTCCCCGTTCCTTGCCTCCCCACTGTCCCTGCACTGACCACTGTGTGGTCAGCGTGAAGGCTGCGTAGAAGTGCGTGCGGGCTGAGGTGTCAGCTTCCAGGCTGCAGACACCACGTAGTGTCTCATACTGTGGTATGTGGCAGATGAGACGCGCCTTTAAGAAGGAGGTCCATTTCTTCTGCAGGATCTTCTTCCCTCCCAGGTCTCCCTGGGGAGGCAGGGGCATGGGGTCAGGAGCCAGGGTCAGAGGTTCAGCCTCTACACCCTTGCCCTGACCTCAGTCGTACTCACCTTGCACACACGGGCCACACGGGCCACACGGTGGCTGCTGCGGCTCTGAGCAAAGCTGCTGGAGCCCTCCTCAGCAGCACGCTCCGTGAAGAAGTAGTAAACCTTGTCATCGTCACCCACTGCACTGGCCTTGCTCTCCCGCACCAGGACGGAGAACACAAACTCAGCATCTGTGGGTCACGCAGTTCAGGTGGCTTCTGAGATAGGCTGGGGATCTCCCCCGCACCACCCTCACTCAACAACACACAGGAATAGACAGGATCACCTGGGGATCTGGGGATGGGATGGTCAACTGCCCAAGGGAGTAAAGATGAAGAAACAGCCCCCTGCCCCCCATCATCCTGTGCCTCATCCTCCTAACCATTGAGCCAGTGCATCGGGGCCTCCTCAGTCCTCAGGGAGTGCGGGTGGTGGCTCCGGCGGATGTCAGGGATGCTCCGGAATTCATACCGAGTAGCTGTGTAGAGGCCTCCATCTGAGGCAGGGACATGCCAGGCATGAGAGACATGTCACCCACAACAAGACACGTAACACACGGGTGGCAAGTCCTAGAAACGAGATCTGTGTCCCACAAACAACATGCTTGTGGGTGAGGGGCCGATGTGGGGAGGAGGGCATGCTTACCAATGATGAGGCCTGTGAAGCCACGGGCTGGGTCATAAGGACACTTCTCCTTCCCCTCCTCGAAGCTGGTTGGCAAGGTGAAGGCCTCAGCATCCTGGGGGAACCAAGGGCCAGAAGTCAGTGATCCTGAGGACAGGCCAGCGTCGTCGAGGAAGGTCAGACCAATCCAAGGTCAGGGACCAGCAGTCAGGGCAGGGCCAGGCATACTCACAATGGCTGCACAGAGAGGCTGGAAGGCGTGAGTCCCACATGTGTAGAGGTGGGTGGCGTTGAGCCGCTGCAGGAATCGCACATGGTTGAAGCACTCGGTCTGTGGGATGGGTGGGGGAGGGCTGTGAGCCCTGGGCCACCTTAGAGACCCCTTCCATTGGGCCAACTTTGTGGTCTGGCTCTTGTCTCCACCCATAGGATAAACAGTTCTGTCTAAGAGCCTGGTGGGCCTTCTCACCCCAGGACACAGACTATTCCCTGGAACTCACTGCCCTTTGGTCTCCCAGCGGCACGACCCCTCTTCCCTTGGCCATCTCTTAGATTACCTGTCACACTCGGCTGGCTTCTCCTGCATCGTCTGTAGTCCCCTGTGGCCCCAGTTCAGGGGACCCAAGGGCTCTCACCACCCTAAGATGCTTCTCTCTCATTGTCTCAGCACTGTCCCCTAGTCACGAAGCTCCCACACCCCCTTCTGGGAAGCACTACCAAATCGACCCCCAGCTTCCAGCCATTGCTCCTGATATCCCAGAGACACATCAAACTTGTGCTGTCAGAAACCAAGCGCATCCCCTCCTCCCTCACCTGCATCTTCACTCTTAAACCTGTTCATCCAGCCTTTCCCACCTCACTTCATCTGTCCATCCTATTACTCAGGCCAGAAACCAGGCATCCTCTTTGCTGCTTCCCATTCTCTCACCCCACATTGTCTCTCTCCGTGACGAGGTCTTGGTCTTACATGTTTCATGACTTGGTCCACTTCCCCTCCACTGTCACCACCCTAGTCCAAATTACCACCATCACCTCTTCCCTAGACAGCTACAGAGACCACCTGACAGCTCTCCCAACTCTCTGCCACTCTTTACAAAAACTATTTATTTATTCAGTCAATGAGGAATACACGTACACCGTGTGTAATTCAAAAGGTACGAAGGGGACTTCCCAGGTGGTCCAGTGGCTAAGACTCTGCGCTGTCACTGCAGGGGGCCTGGGTTCGATCCCTGGCCAGGGAACTAGATCCCACATACCACAACTACAGATCCTGCAGGCTGCAACTAAGACCCAGTGCAGCCAAATAAAGAAATATTAAAACAAAACAAAAGGTGCAAAGGGATATGTTGTAAACAGTCTCTTTATCCTTGTTGCCTTCAAAGGAGGCTGCTGTTACCATTGTCTGGATTTTCCTTCCAGAGAGATTCTAACAGTCATCACCTTCTCGCAACCCACTTTCCAAGGCATATTTTAAAAATGTAAACCAGATCATGACACTGCTGTATTTAAAAACTCTTCAGTGACTCACCAGAGTCCTGAACATAGGGTCCCATATGCTCCCAGCCCTACATGATAGGGCCCTGCCCCTTCCTCTGGCCTCATTCACCCTATTGAAGCCACACAGTGGCCTTCTCTGCCCATCAAATGCCCTAAACTGCCACCCTCTTGACTTTGCCTTGTTAATGATTCCTCCTCCTGCCTGTTACCCAGGGTTTGAGTCCATGCAGCCCTCTTTGTCTCATCCCACTGCCTCACCAGGTGCAGTACTTTGGCATCCATCCCTCCTCTCCACCAGCCTGTTCAGGCCTCCCTTCTCTGACCCATACGATGCCTCCAACCTCCCCATTGCCTTTCTTGCCTCCAGACTCACTCTGTTTTAATCCACCTAGTGCCTGGGACCAGATAAATATTTTTACAATAGTGTTTCCCCAAAATGTTTACATTAAAAAAAAGGGGAAGTTGGGAGGGGGAATCCTGTGGTCAAATAAGTAGGAAATCACAGGTAAAACCTACCTTTACTGGGGACTCCTCAAAGCCTTGAGAGTATTGCTGTGCATTGTGGGATTGAGCACGCAGCATTTCCCAAACTCATCTAACTATTAAACATCTCTTTTTGAAAATTAATGCTTCTCTGAACATGCTTTGGGAAATGTTCTTCTGAAGTCAAAGTGCGGTCTGGCACCAGCAGTGTCAGCTTCATCTGGGAGTTTGTTAGAATTGCAGTATCTCAGGCCCTTCCCCAGAGCTACTGTGTTAGCATCTGCGTTTATAATGCACCAGGTGATTCACGTGCACATGAACGCTTGAGAATCTCTAAAGTATCAAATGGTGAGGGTGCCCATCGTCATAGAATGAAATCCAAACATCCAGCTGGGTGTTTACAGCCCTCCACAAACTGGGCTCCATCTGCCTCACCAGCCCCATTTTCTACCCATGTTACACTAAGAGGCAGCCTTTGATGGAATCTCCTGGAGATGCCTCTTTAAATGCAGCTGCCTCAACACCACCACAGATCCACAGAATCAGAATCCCCAGGCTGGTGGGCCTTGTGAATGTGTATTTTTAAAAAGCTCTCCAGGGATTTCCCTGATGGTCCAGTGGTTAAGACTCTGTGCTTCCACTGCAGGGGGCACGGGTTCAATCCCTGGTCACGGCCAAAAAAACCCCAAAACCAATGTGTAAAAAGCTCTCCAGATGGATCTGTTACATAGCCAGACATAGGACCCCTGCAGACACCCTGTTCTTTAGACAGAAAGGGCTTGACACTTCACTGATACTCTTCCACGGAAAACTGGGTACTTGAGCTATTCCTTGATGAAAGCCTCATTTTTCTTATCTGTAAAATGCAGGATAATATTATTTCATATGGTTTTTTTAGAATTAAATGAGATAATAGCTAAGTCAGCACTTACTAGAGATTACTTATTGTTATCGTGATTTTTGCTGCTGTTGCTGTTATCGTGATTATTATTTGGCAGCCCAGAGGCTATTAAGATGCTATCGCAGACCAAGCTAGTAGGTCACCAGATGTTTGGATTAAAATTACTGCTCCCAGGGCCTGTCACTCCAGTGGCACTTACAAGTGTTTATTGTGGTTGCTGCAACTGATCTGTACCTCTCCATCTGTGTCCCCACCAACTCTGATATCCCTCACTGAAGAGAAAAAGGAAAGGAGCTGGGGACAGGGCAGACCACATACCTGGTTGTTTTTCCCTTTTTGATGACATTTGCTTTGCATCTCTGGGGAGGCCTCCCAGCGAATCTGGATGGGGTGGTAAAGGGAATGGGCTGATGGACTGAACCCAATGCCTTTGCCTTTCCCCATTACCTGTGGGACAAGGTGACAGGACCCCAGGATGGGGGTACGTTTCAGGAGGAACACTGGATATAATGGGGACCTGGGCCAGGAAGGGCAGTGCTGTCTGACCAGCATGCCTTGGAAGGCAGACAGGGTTTCCAGGAAGTTGAGGTCCCAAGGAGCTGGATAAAGCTGGAGACCCTCTGGGTGGTTCAGGTTCCAGGGGCTGACCTCTTTGTGAGTCCCGTCTCCTATGTTGTGGGCATTGAGAGAGAACAGGGCGCCTCGGGCTCCCACCAGCAGCCTTGCTGAGGCCTCCTCCAGCAGCAGCGTTGAATAGTTCTGGGCTTGGCCCTTGAAGTGCTGGGTCCCAGAGAGCTCTGGGGAGAGTCGGAGCTGTGAGCCCAGCTCTGGGACTGCCTCCCCACCCCCAGCCCTGGCTCCTTCTGCCTTTTGAGGTTGCGGATAGCTAACCTTCGTAGGGGATGGTCATCCGTGGGGTGGCATCTAGTTCTCTGGATGGTCTCCTCAGCGAGGGTCCAGGGACTGCAGTTGCTGTGAGGAAGCTCAGGAGGAGGGGCCAGAGCCTCCCCCACATCTTCCTGGGGAGGCCCAGACCAACAAGACCCCCAAGGGGAGCCAGGGCCAGAATTAAGGGGATGATAGGAAGAACAGTCACAGGGGTTAAGGTCCCGGGCGGTCACTTAGAAGATCAGGAGTCATGGGGCCAGGGAGGGTCCTGGAATTGGGGAGACATGGAATCCCAGGGTTGTGTGGCCATGGAATCCCAGGTAAGAGGTCAAGAGGAGGGACAGATTACACACTGCCTGTCGGCATCAAATGCAAGCTCCATGGTGAGAGGGAGTTGTGGGGTCACAGAGGGGTTGTAGGTCACTGGTGGGGTCACCCTGCCCCGACAGCAGGGCTAGTCCTGGTTCTCTGAGGTGTGTTTTCTGAAGGAAAAAAAAAAAAACAAGAAAAAAAGCCCTTTCATCTGTGTGTGAATGGAAAGTAGATAGCATTACCCTCAGACCTCAGGTGGTACCAAAGGGAGGAGGCCCAACATCTACGAAACTCCCACAAGAGGATGCACTCAGTCATTCTGTCCCCCTTGCTGTTCTGATGCAGGAAATTGGGTGGAACTTGTCCACTTTACAAGACCCTAGACTCCCTTCAACCCAAACCTAAGGTAATAGCCCTCCTCTGACCAAGTGAGAAGCTTAGCTAGGCCTCTATCATGGTAGAGCTCAGGTTCTCAGGGAGAATGGCTTCTCCCAGCAGTGAGACTCAACTCGGGCAGCAGCTGCCCCTGCCGCCTGCGGGGGTGCCTTGTGCAGGAAGGCCTGGGCAGAGATGCTTAATGGGCCTTTGTTTATTTTGTCCTGTTTTCCCTTTGTTTTTTCTTTTCCCTGGCTTGAAAGCTCCCTCTGGAATTTCTCTTTAATTAGATATTTCTCCTCCTCGGCATTCCTCTCTAAGGGGGTGCACGTCTCTGCCCTGCCCATGTGAGTCTGTATTGTACCCTCTGGCCAAGTATCCACATGTGCCCCTACCTGCAAACAGGCACAGGCAATGTGGGGGGTATCTGCCCCCCTCTGCTCTGCATCCCCCCCCCTCCAACAGTGCAGTTGTAATACCTGTACAGGAGGCTCTAGTGTGCAAGGTCACTTAATTGAAACATGAGCAACATGGAAAAGGTGAATGATAGGATCCCTGAGCTCTTGGCCACTTCCCCTGGCATATCTTGGAGACTGTTCCCACACCTGGGCCCTCCCTCACATCAACCAGCTGGGGATGGGGTTGGGATAGGTAGCAGATCTGAGCTGACCCCTGTAACAGGCCTGATCTGTGAAGTTCCTGAAGCTTGTCTGGGCTAAGTGTGGAGAAAACCTGACCTACCCAATCTCATCAGACAAGGCCAAAGGGGCAACTGGCCTCTCCCCTTCCTTCCAGGTCAAATATTAACTTTGTGGCATTGAAGAGAGAGGAGGTACTGGAATTGGCCAGAGGGAGAACAGGAATTTGGAGGGTTTTTTCAAGAGGTAAAGGTCACCACTGTGGTGGGCAGAGCCCAGAGAGGAAGAATGGAGTATGAATAGACTGAAGAGGGCCCCTGGACCACAGAAGGGGCATTGGCTCCTTGTTTGGGGGCTGGGGCAGCAAGAGGCCCCAGGAAAACTGCCCATGCCCCACCTCTCACTGTGGAGGCACACCTGTTTACCTCTGGGGCCTCCTATTTGCTTAGTGCAGAATAGGGGGTGGGGTGGAGAGCCCTGTGGCTAGGAGGGATCAGTCTCTAGGATTGGGCAAGAGGAACGCACCCCAGGTCAGAGGAACCACTCAGAGTGTGGAGCATGGCACACTTATACAGGTTTAAATGAGTCACATATGTCTAGAGGCGGGTGACATGCACGCACATAGGTACACACACATACACATTCATCAGAGGCCTGTGAGCACATATACTTGCTGGAGAGTCATGCGCACACATTCACAGGGAGGTTTGTGCACACATATATTCACCTAAAGGGCCTGCCACGTGTTTATACATATTTACATGTAGAATTGTGTTCACATACCCGTTCATTCAGCAAGTCACCCAGCCTCAGTAGTGCACAAGGAGGGTTATAAACCCACACATGTCCCTATTAAGGATTGTACACCTAGTCACAGGAGGGTCCTGAACATACACATGTACATGTAGGGACATGCACACAAACCCATTGATACAGTAGGTCAGGCACCGTCATGTTCACAAAAGGATCAACTACATGTGTATGCACACAGTCCTCAGACACGCAACTGCATGTACGCAGAGACAAGCATATGTACATACAGGGGTCCAGTTCTCATTGCAGGCTTGGAGGCTGCCAGTGTCCACTGGGTGAGATGCAGAGCAGAACCCTGCCTCCCTTTCAGAAAGTCCCAATTCTAAGGCCAGAATCCAAGTATGTGTTTATGAGTGTGTGTGTGTGTAGTGATGGGGGAAGTTTCTGACCTCGGACGCTCAGATAGGATGGGTGCATGGGTCAAGGCCACTCTGCAAGGGAGGGAGGGGCTACCTAACCCAGGCAGAAGGAGGCCCCTAGTTTTAGCAAAGTAAAGATGCAATCGAACGTGTAACTTAGCCCTCCTCTACTCCCATGTATACTGCAGTTCTAGAGATGGGAGTTGGGCGGGAGCTCTCAGCCCCCATTTAACCTGTTGGGAAGGAGGGTGGGGCTAAATGGGGGGGGGTGCGGCGGAACTGACATCCCCCTCCCCCAGTGGCAGCCAGGCTTCAGGGTCTCCAGACTCCACCCCCAATTCCACAGCTTGGGTTCCTCCCCCCGGGCCAGCCCCCTGAACTCTGATCGCCTTCCCTCTATTAGATCTTAGGGCGGAGGGAACTGAGGAGGGTAGCCACCCCCCAAACAGGATCAATGTAGGATGGGCAGGCTCCCGACCTTCATCCCAGATGTCCACCTGCCTAATGTAGGCGGTATCTCCGTCTGCCCAGTAGGATGGCGGCCCCTCCTGGCCTGAGAACCCCTCCCCCGCTACCCCTTTCCTCCTGCATCCTGGACAGTCCTCGGTTCTCTCCTCTCCTTAGGTCTAACCTCAGTCTCTACTGCTGCAGCTCGAGGACATGCTCTCCTTCGATCCCGCCAGACGCCTGGAGACGTGACCCAGATCCCAGGGAACACTGTTGGCCACGCGGGCCCCCGCCCCACGCCAGTTGCCGACTCTGCGGTGGCTGGTCTGCGCCCAGCGCGGCCCGAGGCCTGGCTCGCTCCCCTTTAGAGCCTTCATGCGGGACCAGGGGACTTGACACTGAGAAAGGCCTGGCCCAGCTTGGAGGGTTTAATAGACGTGGGGAAGGCCTGGCCTGGCCTGGCCCCCGCCCCCTGGCCCAGGCCTCGCCGCCACCCGCACTCCACGCCTCTCTCACCTTTGCGCTCAGATCCCGGGCCATAGAGACGGCGATGCGCGGCTCCGCGGCCCCACAGCACCACAGCACCAGCTGCGGGAGGAAGGGGCCGCGGCCGGAGGCGGGGCGGGATGGAGGCGGAGCCGGGGGTGGGGCGGGGGCCTGGAAGGCGGGGCCAGGGAGGTGGGGCCAACAGGGTGGGGCGCCGGGAAGGGCGCTCTCCGCTTTCGCGCCCCCACCCTACTCTGTGGGTCGAGGCTCACACACTACCTTCGGGCGCCTGACGTGCCCCGCCCCCTAGGGCCACTGCTCCGGTATCGGCCTCTAGTGGTGGCTTCATCACCCCGTGCGCCTTCAAAGGGCTTATCCCAGCTTACTGCCCCTCAGCCCTAGGACCCCTCGGACTTGCCTGCTCCTGGGGATGTGTACACCCGTGCTCTCGGGGCTTAACTCTCCGAAGGCCCTTTGCCCAGTGCTCTAATCTGGAGCTCACTTCTTGCGCTCCCGCCACCTCCTTCTGCTCTCTGCCTAGGGCAGAATAGGTGAAGACCAAGCATTGGGGGCGGCTCTCAACACAGAACAGGGTCTCTATTCCTAGCTCAGGGGTCTCCCGTCGCCTGCTCTTTCAGCTTGAGGTCTGAGGGGGTGAAGGGGGTCAGACTTGGAGGGACGAAATAACAGCTTGACCAGAAGTGCACATAGAAAATGCTGGTTTTCTGATTAAATAAGCCACAATCATTTGCACCTGTCCATTCAACCAGCTCTTAGATGTAACTGGGAGTCACCTCCTCAGGAACTGGATCACTCAGACCCCTGCCTTCCCTTCCAGCTCATCTTGAATATCATTCTTACTCCAGATCTTACAGTGAGCTCCTCCTAGGCAATCAAATATGCTGCCCTTCCTAGGCTTAATCACCTCACCCAGCAGCAATCTACGAAGCCTCCTCAGAATCAATTCCCCAACTCCCTTAAACTCAACTAGGGTGTAGCCCTCGCATGGGATCTGGCTCTGCAATTTCCCCTTAACTCAGACCATGCTTCCTTCCCACCACCTATTAAATCCCCCTCTAGGGTTTGAATCAAACCTGAGCTCTAGCCATGACCTGGCCTGATCCTTTCTCATCCACGACAGTATTGATATGGGCCCAAGAATAAGACGAAAATGATGAGGGCCACAGGGTTATAGGTAACTGAGTCTCACATGTGTCGAAGAGTCTGGGTTCTGGAGGAGCAGGGGGTGGGGGAACAGGCAGATGAGCACTGGCCTGAGAGAGGGTGAGCAGGATTAAAGTAGGTGTCATTATTTAACTGAAGGCACCCTGGGAAAGACATGTCATCTCTCATCTCAGAATTCCCCAAAGCTCAGTTTAGCACTTCATCATATACAGTCTCATAGTTTGTGTGGCTGTGTGACTGCAGACCGCTAGACAGCAGAGCCCACATCACACTTCCACCCGCCCCCCTCAGCACTCTGTAAATAGGATGTGTGTGTATGTGGAGAGGGAGGTAGCTAGGGAGAAATGCTTACATTAAAGTGTACACAGGGAATTCCGTGGTGGTCCTGTGGTTAGGACTCTGCCCTTCCATTGCAGGGGGCACAGGTTCGATCCTGGTTGGGGAACTAAGATTCTGCAAGCTGCTCAGTACAGCCAAAAATAATAAAGTGTACACAAACTTTTACAAAGTGTCCAACTTCATTTTTTTCACTGTAGCCTCATTCCACCGCCCTATTTTATAGATGGGAAAACAGACTCTAAGGGGTTAAACGACTTGCCTTGAAATCAGGACTGGAAAAGCCTGAGAAGAGGGAAGCAGGGTAAACCTGAAGGGGAATTGTCAGAGCAAAGGCAGAAATGTGCAAGTTTGTGCACACATGAGTGTTGGGAGAGTAGGCAGAAGGGAAGGGGCATGAAAGAGGAAAGTGAGTTTGATTTGATGAGATGGAAGGTTCCTAGTAGGAAACAGAAAGGAAAAGTCAGCAAGCAGTTCAGAAAAAGACCACAGAAAAAAAATCCTGACAGAGCTGGTGGATTGAGTAAGGAAGACCAAGCTGGGAAGCCCAGGAGAGACATGCCTATTTAAAATCTGCAATCCTTGTGGGAAAGTGGGTTGGGGGACAGTGGAGGGAGGGCAGGAAGACTGCTAGCCACATGCATGGTACCAGACAGGAGAGAAATTAAACTACAGGGGCCCAGTGGGCTAAGGGACACAGCTCCTCATGTTCACACAGAACTCAGGGCCAACTTCAGATACCTCAGGCGGTGGCAAGTAG
This sequence comes from Hippopotamus amphibius kiboko, assembly GCF_030028045.1. Lineage (NCBI taxonomy): Eukaryota > Metazoa > Chordata > Mammalia > Artiodactyla > Hippopotamidae > Hippopotamus > Hippopotamus amphibius. The sequence goes on from NC_080190.1 coordinate 29,083,054, forward strand.
GCCAAAGTGATTTGGTGGTCGGTTCAGCATCCCACTCACCTACACTCTATGATGCAAGCCTTTCTCCTCTAAGGTGCTCTGATGGCCCGCTCAGAACCCCACACATTTTCAAATGAACAGAATGTATAAATCACAATGCTGAGTTCCAGCATGGCACTTGCTAAACTATAGTTGGGCAGTTACTGCACTCTGATAATACAGATTCAGACCAAACCCACTTCTCTGTTGTCTTCCCACTTCAGTCTCTAAACTTAATGAAATGATCAGATGTGACAGCAATTAATGGAACTTTCTACAGGAAGCCCCTCTGATTGACAATACTCCTCTCTGCAAATCAAGCTGATAAAATATGAGTGAGAGGATAGTGACAGCAGAAGAGATTCAAAATCAAACCAATAAATTAATCCTAACCTAGCCCTGAATCTGTATCCTGGGACACAGGGAGGTCATTCTTTGAGTGGGTTGTTACTTACCCTTAAAGTCACTACACTGGCTGCTTCATAGGGTGGCTATGAGTGGATACTATTTGAAAACCTGCTGGTTGTACTTCACAAACACAGAACACAAATATGGGTTTTGTTTTTGCTAGGCTATTCTCCCCAGCTCTGCTGTAAGAAAGTGGCAGAGGGCAGCGCTGGCTGTTCTCAGCCACCTACACACCAGTGTTTTGCTCCAGGCTTTGCACAGAGCAGTTACTTACTGTAGCAGGGATCGTAGCTGAAGGGTGTAGGTATAAAATCCTGAAACTTGAGCAGAGGTTCCCTGAGGCAAGAGAACTCTGGCCTAGTCAAGTTATCCTGCTTCCTATTCACTGTGGCAGCATTTCTGTTCCTGCTTTGCCATGTCCCTCTGGTTTGCCCAGCACTCTCCTTTTAGGTGGCGTGATCTTTATTCTGGCCACCCATACAGCTGAGGTGCTTCTTCAGTAGGCACTGTCACCAGTGCAACAACGCTGTAGTCTCACTGTTCCACCGTGCCTCAGAAGCCTGTTTTGCCTGTTAAGTTTTCCTCCCTGCCAGTCATCCCGGAATCAGAAGCTGGGCCTTCTGGTTTGCCCTCTCTTGACTCCAGCCTGGGGGATGGTTAGCAAGGAAAAGGGAGTCAGGACATGTCCACAAATGTTGGAAGATCACTACCCCTTTCTCAACTTTAGCATCCTGGATTTACAAAAAAAAAAATCAGTTTTTTGCCAGCAGAGACAGAGCTGGACAGAGCAGCTTCTGGAACTCCCTGTATCAGAAGGAATAGAGCACACATACACTATAATTTTAAGAGGTATAGTTTGCTCAGATGTCAGTGAACCCCAAAGTGTCAAGATCAATTTTAACTGTCATCTGAGAAGAGCCTCAAATTAGAGCTAAATAATGTTATCATTTATTGAGTTCTTGCTGTATGCCAGGCACTTTGCTAAATACTTTTCATGCATTAGCTTATTTAGCCCTCACTAATCCTGAGGTAGACACTGTTACTCCTTTTAACAGATGAAGAAACTAAGGCTCAGAGAAGCTAAGTAACTTGCCAAAGGTCACATGGCTGATATGGTGAATCTGGGATCTGAGGTCAGGACTAAGGGCAAGGGCAAGGCCCTTAACTTGCACAAAGCTGTGCTGCCTGTCGCCCAGTAAGTACTTAAGGCAATGTCTCTGCTTTTGCCTAGGCTGTGGCTCCCCACCCCTCCACTCCGCAGCTGGAGAAAAGTGCTCACAGGTGGTCAGCATCCTTCTAACAAGCTTGTCAGAAGGAAGAAAGAAACACTGGCATGGTTCTGGAACCCGAGGCCGCTGGCAACCATGCCTAGCCCTTCTATGAGCTCATAAGAACAGTTTCTCCTGTGAGGATGTCTCAACTTATGTCTCCCCCTTAGCTGGCAAATCCAGAGCTGTATCTGCCTGTGGGTTGGAAGCAGTCCTAAGCTCTGCCTCTGCACTGTATGGCTTCTCCCGTCTTTGCCCTGAGCTCTAGAACAAGGGAGACAGGCCAAGGGTATTCTTTTCCAGTCCTCTTTGCCTAATAACAGAAAATATTTTCATCTGAGTTTCAGAAGGTAAGATACATGAGAGCTCTGTTTGTATTGTTCACCACTGAATCCTAAAAAGAGTGCTTAGCATGCAGCAGGTACTCAACAGTTGTTGAATGGACACAGTGAATGAGGTAAGAATGAGATTACCAAATTCCTGACTGCAAAGTATGCAGCAAATTATTAATTGGGTTATATAAAAGTGAACTGTGTACAATTATGGCTTTATGTATTCCAGAAACAGGAAAACATCAAGCTAAAAAACTGACTGCAAGAGGAAGAAATCAGTTTAAAAACTAGGTGGGGCAGGGGAAGAAACAGGATGTTCCAGATACTTAACCATCCCCACTCCCAAACAAACAGTACTAAACACGCGTCCAAAGTGAGAAAGAGCTATTTTAATAACAGACACATACATTCATAGGATTTAAAACAAGATGTAAATAGTATAAAATCTTAAAAAAAACAAAAAAACCAAAAAAAAAAAAAAGAAACCAAAAAAAAAAAAAAAAAAAAGGAAAGAAAAGAAAAAGGAAATCTGCATTTACTTGTAAACTTCCTAAAAGCTGGTGGATTAACTGGCTGACAGGACTGCCCGGGAAAACAAACGCACAGATAAGAGGTGCACCAACACTGTTAATGAATAAGAAATAACTGCAGGTCATGCTTTACATGCCCAAGCCACCTGTACCCTAACTTGCCTCCTTAGAGACAAACCAGAACAGTCCTCCCCTAATTCACTTGTTAATGGGTCACCTCTTAAATTTTTTTTTTTTAAATTTCAAAATTACTCTTGGTTTAAAGACTCCACACATTACTGGCCAGTCCCCACCAACTATAGTTGTTTTGACAGAAATAAAAATGCAAATGCTCCAACTGAGTCTGGATGACAACATACCATTTTCTTTTACATCTGGGGAGATTTCTGTGAAGTCAAAAGCAAGCTATTACTTCAAAACAAAAACAAAATGCCAGCCTTCCAAAAGGTGACAAAGGCACCACTGCCATCCGGAGATAGACAGAAAATGTATGAATGCTGCTACTTTACTGCTACATAGATGCATTTTGTGCATGGAAAGCCTCTTCACTTAACATGATATAACCAACAGAATTATATTTTAGGATAACAAGAAAAGCAGTTTAGAAAAGGCAAACAGTTACACACTGAAGCATAAACACTTACAAGTACCTTAATTTTCAGCTTGCAATAAGGGTAATAAGTTTGACATACATATCCAGAAAATTAGATAAGGTGATTTTTGGCACAGTAATATTGCCAAACACACCACCACTCAGTGCAAGCTTTGTTTGCCAAGTCCAGAAAATGGCCTGACATTCTCTGTGCAATGAACATATTCTCCCCCACTACCATCCCATTCACTGGGAAACAACAGCAGCAGGGAGAAAAAGCACGGGGACTCAGAGGGAAAAAGGATAATACTTGACTTGGGAGAAAAACCATGGGCTACTTGTGCTGAAGAGACTCACAAAAATTTTTGAGAACCCCAATGCAAATACTGGCTGGAATATGACCTGGAGACTAAAGACGTCTACCAAAGTCATAAATACAAGGGTCCAAACTGATGTTTGGTTATTTATTTTAAATGGACAGATGAAGTATTTTTCTCTAATGGAGAAAGACAAAAAATAGAGACTTTTCTTATTGGAACTGCTAAATAAAAATGTATCAAAGTGGTTTTAAATTTGATGGGCAGTTATCTGTTGAAACTGCAATACAAAAGGGTCACTTAAAAAAAAACCTGAATAACCCACTTGTCCCCCCGTCAATGTACACGATTAGAAAATATTTACACACTGTAATTATAAGCAATATAAGCAGTATTTTATACTTTGAGATATTGTACACTTTACACAATGCAAAATGAGAAAAATATGAACACTTATAAAATTACACACAAATAATGTATCTACAAAGTATTAAATTACAGAGAGTGAAAGCCCCCATTGTTGGGCAGATAGATGCCAGAGTTTCAAGCTTCTGTCAATATAACTCTTTGTATCTATCTCATTAACCATAAGTGGCATTTTCTAACAATACCCTTGAGAGGTAGTATCAAGATAATAATATTCTTACCAGTAAACTCAACACAGAATAAAACTTTTGTTGGTCTGACTCTTGAAGCCTCATTTAGCTGGGGTTCTTGGGAACTAGATTAACTTAGTCTTCCCTATAAAATCTCTAACTGCTCAATGCTTGACATGGGCTCAAAAGTTACTGATACTATTTTAAATGATAAATTCAAGATAAAATGTTTTTTACTCCTAAGTCTCAATTTAGATGTAGAAAGCTATTTTTCAAAATATATTTCCTCCCCTCTCAAACCACAAACATCAAGTCCAATTTCCTTCCCCTCCATCATCCTTCCCCCACAACTGGAGGCAGCAGAGTGCTCAGGAGAGCAGTGTCATCCAAGTCAATTATCGAAAGAAAGAAAAACAAAGCTGGCATTATCTTTCAAGAGACAAACCCTCCTAAAAGGGACACTCAGTCAACAAAAGAATTTTTCAGTTAGCTAGTAAGAGTCTATTACTACCAAAGGCTTCAAAGGGCCCTTGGGCTAAGACCAGCTATGTGCACTTCTACTAACCCTCCACCATTGAAACCAAAGGATGGCTTTCCAGTGTTTAAGAATTTAGAGCAGCTGTGGTTTTCAAGTGCAACAAATTTAAAATACAAGCACACATGTGCACACACACATACACACGCGTGTGTAGTGTACCAAAGATTAAATGCCGTTCAGGTCTCTGCCAAGGTTGTTATATACTCACGAAAGTAAGGTTTTTGGAAATTTATCCAGATCTTTAAGCTTTTACAATATAGACTTCTGTAAAATGGCTACAAAGGGCCAGAATTCTAAGATTTAGCCAAGATTCTAAGATTTAACCAGTATTAAAAAAAAAAAAAAAAAAAAAAATATATATATGCACTTAAAAGAAATCCAAAACAAACTGCATATGTATGTTTTGGAATAAAAACAGAGCCACTATTTTATAGCTTAAGCTCTTCCCCTTAAGGGGATCTGACAAATATACCAAACTTCTGTTTCTCAACTGTTTGTTTCAATGTATTTTAAAAACCCAACAGATTTATAATCTTGAACAGCTAAGAAAAATGCATGGATTGAACCCCCAGGTGGTTTACAGGAGTAACAGAAGAGATTTATCCTTTCTATTACTAAATTCAGTTCTAAGCTTTCCCTTTGAGTCGTAAAATAACCAAGAAGGAAAATTAAACCAAACTGGAACTTGATCTTGCTTTCCATGTCCAGCTCCTCAAGTTGGTCCAAACGCTTTCTTACATACTTTCTGTGATTATCCAAGTGCTGCTAATACAATCCAAAAACAAAAAAGGTAACTGGCTTCCATTTAACAAGAGTTAACAAGGGAAGGTTAGACATGCAACTATTTAGCTGCTTCTAACCCTCCCCTCTTGTTATAGGATTCTGCTTTATGGGATTCTGCTCTTTTAAAAGGCCAGTTGCCTTAATTAAGCAGATAGCATTTCATATCTGCTTCAGAAATGGCAATTTCTTCATTACCAGCTTCAACTAGATATTCAAGTAGCACATTTGCTGCACATTCTCTTAGCCTTCCACTGGGTTCTGTAGTATTCCTTTCTACTCCTGGCTCTTACTGAATTTCTCTTGGTTCATAATTTTGCTGCTGCAACTCCTGTTAAGAATCTGGTACCCAGAAGTCATGAAGCTGCCCCTAGCAAAGGGAAGGGGAAAAAACAGGATAAAGGAAAATCAGATTATGAATTAATCCTTATAAAATCACTAATCATCAGACAATGGGCTTTGATAATGAAAGTAATAAAATCTTGATATTGTACATTTTTCTCAAAATTTATGGTAATCAGATTCAAGTTTCACATTTTATAGTCTAACAATTTAAAAAAGTATTAGTAAGTACAAGATGTTTTCCTCAGCACACACAGATGTGTGGAGGGACATATTTAAAAAGATTAAGTAAAATGTGGATTAATATACAGTTCTGGTATTAAATTCTTTTCTGTTTTAATGCTACATTAGCAAAAAATGGCTGGCCTAAAAAAGAAAAGTCTATTGAGATGAAAAACTAAAACAACAAGAACGACAAAACATTAACTTAAGATTTCTCAAAGACTTCTCTATCTTATGAAGAACACCACAGCAAGAGTCAAAGTGTCGTAACACAGTGAGAGTGCTTTTCAGAACTAATCTTCAGTGCTCCTGCTACCCTGATATGAGAGAAGCAACTTCTGGGCTCTAGCTAACGAGAGTATGATCCCTGGATCAGCAGCACTGGTGTCAATCTGAGAGCCTGTTAGAAATGCAGAGTATCTCAGGCTCTACTCCAGATCTACGAAAGCAAAATCTGTATTTCAACAAGTTCCTAACTGAAGCCTATGCACATTAAAATTTGAGAAGCAGGGAATTCCCTGGTGGTCCAGTGGGTAGGACTCTACGCTTTCACTTGCTGAGGGCGTGGGTTCCTCTGGTTGGGGAACTGAGATCCCTCAAGCCACGTGGCAGGCCAAATTGAAAATAAACACATGAAATAAAATTTGAGAAGCATTTTAGACAATCCCATATTAGTTGGTTTGTAATTAAGCAGGATGGAAAACTTAATAGCAGGTGTTTAAACAACGCCCCTCTTAAGGAAAGTCTCTTTACATATAACACCAAAACCGTAAGTGACAAAAGAAAAAAAAAAAAAAAGATAAAACTGGACTTCATCACAATGAAAAACTTCTATGAATAATATCATCAAAACAATGAAAGACAACACAAAGAATGGGAGAAAATATTTGCAAATTATATACCTAATGAGGACTTATATTTGGAACATATGGAGAATTCTTACAATTAAAAAATTTAAAAATGGGCAAAGGATTTGAATAGACATTTCTTCAAAGAAGCTATACGAATGGCCAACAAACACATAAAAAGATGCTCAACATCATCAGTTATTAGGGAAATGTAAATTAAAAATCCACAAGTGTTGGCAAGAATGTAGAGAAATTAGAAACCTCATACATTCTGGTGGGAATATAAAACAGTACAGCCACTTTGGAAAATAGTCTGGCAGTTCCTCAAAACATTTAACACAAAATTACTACATGACCCAACAATTCCACTGCCAGGTATATGCCCCAAATATTTTAATTTGAAATCATACATTCACACCAAAACCTATACACAAATCTTCATGGAAGCATTATTCATAACAGCCAGGAAGTGGAAACAACTCAAATGTCCATTTAATAAGTACATATATAAAATGTGATATATCCATATAATGGAATATTATTTGGAAATAGAAAGGACATACAACATGCTATAATATGGATTAACTTAACATAATGTTACATAAAAGAAGCCAGTCATAAAAGACTACATCATATATGATTCCATTTGTATGCAATATAAAGAACAGGCAAATCTATACTGACAGAAAGTAGATTAGTGGTTTCCTATGGCTTGGGGGAGTGGGGATGGGAGCCCTGGTGGTTGGGGAATGAGGAGTGACTGGTAATGGGTATTGGATTTCTTTTCAGAGTGGCGAAACTGTTCTAAAGTTAGATTGCAGTGATGATTGGGGATGATATTCTGTGCATATACTAAAAAATACTGTACACTTTAACTGGGCAAAATGTATGTGAATTTCATCTCAATAAAGATATTAAGGAAAATACTCCACATGAAATAGCCTCCATTTGATTCAATGTAACATTTTAAAATGGGGTCAACCACCTTCGGAAATAAATTAATGAATATAAGAGCAAACAAAAATTTAAAAACATACATAAAGTATTATCTTAAGATACCCAGAAGCAAGTGCTCCATCATGCTTTTTTCAAACAGTAGGACGAAATAACATTTAGCAAAACTATTGAGAATAAATAAAGACACCTGAGTAGGCCGACAGTTCTGGATTATTTCCTGCCACTTTCCATGTATCCTGGCAACCAAGTCTTTTACCTTAAAAATATCAAGAAGGGGAAAAGGGATCAGATCAAAACAATTTAATGCTTGATACAAAAGACCTGATAGCTGTGACAGAGCCACACCCAACAACTCAATGTAGTTTCTGTCAACAAAGAGAGAATAAACCCCTCGACTGCTGGAGGAGTTTTCAAGTCACAGTGATTACTAAGACCTTTCTTCACCATCATATACAAAATACTGAATGCTTGGACTCCATTTTCCCATTAGTTACTAAAGATCATCCAGAAAAACATATTCCCTGCCTTCAGGACATTTATATTTTCAACTTGCTGGCTTTTGAACACCCACATAGGGAAGATGAAGACTAGGCTTTGTCACAGGACCTAAGGCTTTGGATGTTCCCTGCCTTTCAAGTTCTATTTGAAAGACTCAAGGCCACAAAAAAGGGTTGTCATTTGCTCCTTTGCACATTACCAGAAGATACAAAATTCACAGCTAAGCCTCTCTAGGTTTTCACAAAGCACAGCTGACTCTTGAACAACATGGGGGTTAGTGGTGCCAAACCCCTGTTCAGTAGAAAATCATACTGCTATCTCTGCCTCAAAAAGAAAGTGATAAATGACTCAACTAAAGGCAGGAAGCTAAAACAGTCTGGATAGAATCAGGACTCAAATACATGTTGTTCAAAGGTAGACTGCACTGTGAATCCTCTTTAAATACCTGATCTATTCCTGTATTTGGAGGTTTAGCAAGTCTCCGTGTGAAACTCCTACCACAATAGAGATTGCCAGTTAGTTCTTGGACATGATTGCTTGACAAAATGTTTTATTTTATTTATTTATTTATTTGGCCATGCCACATAACATGTGGGATCTTAGTTTCCTGCCAGGAATCAAACCCGTGCCCCCCGCAGTGGAAGCACAGAGTCTTAACCACTGGACTGTCAAGGAAGTCCCAACCAAATGTTTTAAACACGTCAGGAATTTTATAGTTGCTTTCAGTTTATAAAGTGAATTGCAAGGTCTGCTTTTTTCTCCACTTGGAGTTCAGCAGATTCAGTTTCTCCAAACAACCACCACCTTGTCTATCAATACTAGAGGCTTGTGGAGAGGCATGCAATTCATTTATTTCAGCAGGACCATCCCCTGAAGCAATTGCCGTAGACCTCTGTGTCATTCTCCGCTCTAAGTAAGAGGAGCCCTGGCACCAGTCTATGCCCAGCCTCCTGGCTTTAAGAAACAAAAACCTTGGGTGGTCGCCCTTAGCATGTGTGTCAGCAGTAGCCACTATCACCAAGTTCTATGGGCCAGTAACTCTAGTCAATGTTCAAAAGAATGTGCTTCTGAAACTACAGTTTCCACTCTAAGGCAGAGAGCTATCCCTTACATGTATTTGAAAATCTGCAATCTGATACAATTTTGTTAGTTGCTCATTTTTGTACTTAAATCTATTAAAATAAATAGACACTAAATCTAAATGGGCATTGTTGAAATGACTGACCTTTATGGCTAATTAATGTAAAATATAAAGTTACAAAGCTGAAACCTCACATCCAATGACTATCCAAACACAAATGGCAAGAATCAGGTCTACGCTGCAAAAGCTAAAAGATGATTTACAATAAAATAAATCCTTAGAAGAAAAAGTTTTAAAAAAAGTGTTATGTTTCGGAAAAAATTGTCAAATTGTTTTATTAATACTAAAGTTGCTTTCCTAACTCCATACTCATATAACCAGCTTTTCTATTCAGCTTGTCTTAAAATGTATTTGCTTTGATATTTTTTTCCCTTTCACTTTCAATCTAGCTAGAAGTACTTAGTAGAAGCTAATTTGTTATTAAAGGAGAAAGTCATATTTCTACTCTTATATGTTCTTTTTCAAAGAGAGGCTTATATGCTTCTCTCACTCAAATATTAACGAAACCGAAGTTAAACAAAAAAACTAACAATAAGAAAAACGTACACTTACCTTAGTTCTATAAAACAGTCTTGCATCTTCCCTAATATCACACTTAACATGCTTCTCTAAAGCCCCACAGAGATGCACAAAGTGTTTCTGTGTAAAACAAATGCAAGGGATGAAAACAACTCTGAAGCATTACAATTTAACAAAGAAGAGATTATGTAGCTAGCACAACTAACAATCCATTTAAAAAAGTCTACCCGAGCAATTTCTGATATTAACCATCCAACATAATAGCAGTCATATCAGTAAAAAGTAACTGCCATAACAATAATATTGGTATGGTGTATTGCGTTAATGCACAAAATATAAACAAAAACAAAGGTTGTCCTGCTATGTATTAAGGCACATTAATGAAAATTAACCCTAGAGTTCAGACTGTGATGTAGTGCCCAGAAATTTGTCTTTTCATTAACACATTCTGTAATGAAACATTCAAATAACAGTTAACCTTTTTCTCTATAAACAAAAGGTTTAATGGTAGTTCCTTGAAAAAGTGTTTTAAGTTTTAGAAGTGTACAGTCCAAAATAGTCACTCTCATATATAAACTAAGGTTGAAGATAATAAGGTGAGAATGCAAATGGATACTTTTTGGGAGGTAAATGTGATAACAGCCATTTAAAAATAATTAAAATTTGATCTAGCATTTCTACTTCTAGAATTTACCCCATAGAAATGCCTCTAAATGTTCATGTTAGCACTGTGTATAAGCACAAGAAAAGGCATGTTCATCAATAAAAGTGTTGAAATACTATCGTTATTAGATAGAAGTGCTAGTGATTTACAGTGGGGAAAAAAAGGTTGCAAATAATATGAATAGCATGACTTCATTAAAAAAATTATGTTTGTATATGCATAAATTATGGAGAAATTTATAGGATGGAACTAGATTATAAAATCTTTCACTTTCTACCTTATATGGTTTTATAATAATTGAATTTTAAAGCAATAATCATTGTTTTCTAATCAGAAAAAAAATTAAAAATGTAAAGACAATATATAGGAACAGATAGATCACAACACAGTTAGTTCTATGTACAACAATGTTTATAAAAACACATGAACCAGTCTTGTGTCCTTTTGATCATGCCTAAGGAGATACAAAGTTTTAACAGGGATTGTGACTACGTAAAGTGTGAAACATGAAGAATTAAATAAGAACTTTCCCCAGGAGTATGGAACACGATAGCATAGGAAGAATAAAATAATTCAAAATGAAAATCTTAAAATGAGGAGATAACTTAGAAATGCATATCTGAAGTAGCCTGATTTACCATCAGCTTAATTTTGCAGGCAAACATTATCTCTAAAGAAAAAGGAAGTGGAGTGGGTGCAGAGATGGGAAGAAACCAGCTAAGAGCTAGCCCATTTGGTATTTGGTGATTTTGGTATCTTATTTTTTTTTTTATAAATTTATTTATTTATTTTATTTATTTATTGGCTGCATTGGGTCTTCATTGCTGCACACGGGCTTTCTCTAGTTGCTGGAAGCGGGGGCTACTCTTCATTGTGGTGCGCAGGCTCCTCATTGCAGTGGCTTCTCTTGTTGTGGAGCATGGGCCCTAGGCACGTGAGCTTCGATAACTGCGGCACGTGGGCTCAGTAGTTGTGGCTCACAGGCTCTAGAGCACAGGCTCAATAGTTGTGGCACACGGGCTTAGTTGCTCCGTGGCATGTGGAATCTTCCCAGGGCAGGGCTCGAACCCATGGCCCCTGCATTGGCAGGCAGACTCTTTACCACTGTGCCACCTAGGAAGTCCAGTATCTTATTAATGTATTACACCGCTGCCAAGTTATCACGGTTAAGTTCCACTCCAATAAACAGACCTAACATTTGTAGACAAATAATTCTTGTCAATGATATGGCTGCAAGGTTACTATTACTTCTCTCTTTCCAGTGTAAATTGGGATTTCTATAGTGAATCCAAAGTTAAATTTTATCCTATATAAAGAATGTTACTGGGATGGGGAGGGTGGGGGAGAGTCGAGGGAGGGAGGGAATACAGGGATATGTGTATAAATACAGAAGATTGAACTTGGTGTACCTCAAAATAAATAAATAAATAAATAAATAAATAAATAAGAATGTTCACTTATCCCATCAATAGTGTCACTTATTAAAAACAAAAAACACTAAAAAATACCTACTCGTTGTCCAGAAGAAAAAGAGTGAGAACAACTAACTTCACCGACTAAATGAAGAAGAATGTAGGTCAGGTAATAAGCCTGGTAGTAGAGAAATGAATAAAATCAACACCCATGAATTAGCCACAATACAGGTCATCCTAGTTTATACATTAGGAAAGTTGCCCAGGAAGGATTAAAGATTTGCTAGTTAACTGGGCTGTTAAGGAAGGAAGCTAAGCATTCATCCCAGGTTTCTGATTTCTAACTCAAGTGCATTCCTTTTACCACCTCACAACTGCCCTAGTAAAGAGCTACAAAAAATATTCCCAGTATTAAATTACCAACAACCACCCTTTTACCTCAATCCTCAAGTTAACTGAAGAATTTCAGGACAGCAATAAACAAAAATATCATTCACTATATAATTGTGTTTGCTAGAATGCATCCAGTTTCTAAACCCAGACACGTCTATGGTTAGGAAGTTGTCATTGCTAATGCTCATGTGTACTCTTTTGAGATGATCTCGCCTTGGATACCTGCTTTTCAAGTTCCAAATGAAGACTATCATCAATAGTGTCATTTGGCTGTTCAGCCCTTTTCTTCAAGACCATTTTCTTCAACAAATCTGAAGGCTTCATTTGCACAAGATAGCGATGTAAGACTGATATCTATCAAAAGAAAGAGGAGACACTGAACAATATTAGGCAATACACTTGCTCTTTCTCAGGCTTTTTTTTTTTTTTCCAGTGTGTCCTCTGTTCATTTTGCCTTTTCTAATTTTGTTCCTTTAGCTTCTTATAGTCCAGTGATATTCATTTCTTCTTTACTTAAAAGTCCCCAACTGACTCACCAAGGTCAAGTCCCCAACATGACTCACCAAATCCACTTTTCAGAGTGGGGTTTCCATGACATGGTTTTATACACTCACTTTTCTGTACTGTTAAACTTCATTGTAATAAAATGAGAGTAAAAAAAAAGGCCCTAATTTTTTTTTTCTAATCTTTATCGGAGTATAATAGCTTTACACTTGTGCCAGTTTCCACTGTACAACAAAGTGAATCAGCTGTATTTATACATATATCCCCATATTCCCTCCCTCTTGAGCCTCCCTCCCACCCTCCCTAACCCACCCCTCTAGGTCACCAGCAATCATTGAGTAGATCTCCCTGTGTTAGGCAGTTGCTTCCCACTAGTTATCTATTTTACATTTGGTAGTATATAAATGTCAATACTACTCTTTCACTTTGTTCCAGCTTCTCCTTCCCACATTCTCATGTCCTCAAGTCTGTCCTCTACATCTGTGTCTTTATTCTTCCTTTGCCACTGAGTTCATCAATACCATTTTTTTTAGATTCCATATATATGCGTTAGCGTACGGTATTGGTTTTCTCAGGGTATATGCCCAGTAGTGGGATTACTAGGTCATATGGTAGTTCTATTTTTAGTTTTTTAAGGAACCTCCATACTCTTTTCCATAGTGGCTGCACCAATTTACATTCCTACCAACAGTGCAGGAGGGTTCCCTTTTCTCCACACCCTCTCCAGCATTTATTGTTCCTAGATTTTTTGATGATGGCCAATCTGACTGCTGTGAGGTGATACCTCATTGCGGTTTTGATTTGCATTTCTCTAATGATTAGTGATGTTGAGCATCTTTTTATGGGTTTGTTGCCAATCTGTATGTCTTCTTTGGAGAAATGTCTGTTTAGGTCTTCCTCCCATTTTTGGATGGGGTTTTGTTTTTTTTTTTTGATATCCCAAATTGTTTAAAAGGGATCTTATTTTTTTTCTTTTTTTGGCCATGCCACGCGGCTTGCAGGATCTTAGTTCCCCAACCAGGGACTGAACCCAGACCCTGGCAGTGAAAGCGCCGAGTCCTAACCAATGGACCACCAGGGAATTCCCTAAAAGGGCTATTAAAGATTTAGTACTTGTAATTGAGGATGAAAACTTAAGAAGGAGACCAAATAGCATCACAACAGAGGTCAAAGGGAGGACTTTCTCTGAGAAATTACTTGAAAGTCACCAAAGTTGAATCTTCCTCCCCGTGAGTAGGGTCATTGAATTCTGAAAAAAATTCTCTTTTGATAGCAGTAAATATCACTGAAAGGACTGAGAGCTATTTGTTCATTACCCTGGTGGCTCAGGTATGGTCCCCCCATAAATTTAGAATCAAATCCACCTCAACTCTACTAATGGAGAAACCAGCTGTCCTTTTAGATCTCTCTGTCCCACAGCACCTTGTACATACTTCCTTCACTGTTCTTGCTACACTGTACCACAATGGTTGGTTAACTGTTTTAACCACTACATTATGTTTTCAAGGTTAGAAGTCTCTATCTCATTCAATTTTTTGTTTTAATTCGTAGGATGTAACAGATTCACATCTAGATCAGGTTCTATGCTGAGTTTTCAAATTCAACTACAATTAGCCCCATTAATGCTATTAATGCTTGTAAAAAGCCTTCAGGACTTTTCAGAGTGGGGTTTCCATGACATGGTTTTATACACTCATATATATGTGATATATCCACTACTGAACAAGTACTAAGGGCAACCACTTAATATTAAAATAGGTACAAGATGTGATTAATGTAGAGTAGTTCTGCAATTTCTAATCTTGTGATAAAATTGCTAACACTGACAAGGTGAACTAATTAAAAAAATAATGTTGTATTTATATAGCACATTATGATTTTCCCAGTACTTTTAAATTCTATTTATTTATTTTTGATGCGGACCATTTTTAAAGTTTTCATTGAACTTGTTACAATATTGCTTCTGTTTTCTGGTTTTTTTTTGGCTTTTTGGCCACGAGGCACATGGGATCATAGCTCCCCAACCACGGATTGAACCCTCACCCCCTGCACTGGAAGGCGAAATCTTAGTCACTGGACAGCCAGGGAAGTCCCTCCCAGTACTTTTTATACATTAATGCATCTAATTGTCCACAACCATCCTATGTGGTAGAGGGTGTCATACTGTCTCCATTTCACAGATGAAGAAACTGGGTCTTATTAGTTAAGTGCCATGCTAAAGATTACAATGAATAGTGGTATGCCTGAGAGCTGAGCTCTAACCCCAGGTCTTTTGACATAGGATCTATCAATTTTTCTACATATCACTACCTCCTTTATTTATTAAAAGAAAACAAAAATGTTATTTATACCTGCAGGTTACTCGCATTAGGGATATCTTCATGTTTCTCATCCAAAAGCTTTGAAATAATCACTAGGCTGAGGCACTGTCTCAGTTGCCTGGAATTAGAATTTTAAATATTTAGAATGTGTTTAATTAACAGTGCTTAAGAAGCAAATGAATGAGACAAAAGACGTTCTTCTAATTTGAAACACAACTAATGTTTCAAGAGAAGGCTATACAAGAATACATAAGCTATACTAGAACAGTAAAATTTTCATGTAAAATATTTGTATACAAAGTTAAAGTTGCCTGACGCTCAGGAAAACATTAAGAGCCTCTATCTTTGACCCTGATGATTTACTGTTAGAAAATCTACTTTATTGCTGGAATTGCTTTTTACTAAAGGAAAAAAAAGCTAAAAAAAGGCCAACTGATTCATTTTCATGGTATATGCCATCTATATTAAGTTATTAGATAAGCTAAAATTAAAAATCAAGAATATTACAAAGTGATCTAAGTATCAGAATCAGGCTGTCAATGCCTTTCCCCACAGCTGAATATGAAATAAGAGACTGTGAAATAAGACCTTGATCTGATGTTCAAGAAATGATGAAAGGAAAGAAAGGACCTAAAAGCATTTCATTAATGTAAACACACATTTTTCTTAGTGTTTAATTCTCACTTTTCAATACCTTCCACGTGATGTCCAGTTAGGGACCAGCTGTACCAACCACAGAAGGTTGTGGGGATGACTGGAGAGTTCATTTATGGCCAGACAGAGCTCAGGCACCTGAAAACAAACAGTGAACAAGATTTCTCAAATAGGTCAGTGGAATTAAATATCAGATCATCCACATCCCTTCTTACTGAAGCATTATTACAAAAAGAGCACTCATTTTTAGAAACAGCATAGAGTACACAGATTGTTGTACCTTAAACTTTAGAACAGACTGAATAGATAAATTTATCAGAATTTCATTTGGCTTTTGTGTTTGTGCTACATCATATCTATCTGTTTTTAAACAGTCTTTATTCTTCGAAGAAGTCTTTATTTATCTAAATATAAATACCAGTTTCCAAGGTATGTAACAAGAGTTGCACAAGATAATAATACATGTTCTTGACTGGGGATTTCTTGAATTTTAGGAATCCTCAATTATTCCAGTACTTAAAGTCTAACAGAACTGCTTCAAAATAATCCCTGAGTAGGGAACGGAAGTATGGGATAAGATTGACTATGTCTTGGTAATTGTTGAAGTTTGGTGATAAGTACTTGGGGTTCATTAAACTCTGCTATTTTTGCACGTTTGACATTTTCCACCAAAAAAGGTTGAAAATATTGTTTTAAAAAAACTTGACAAAAATTATACATGTTTACCTCAATGGCTGCAGAAGTTCAACTCAAATTCTTGTATGTGTGATTCACTCTATTGCTCCATTTAGGTCTCTGTTCAAAGGTCACTTCAGAAAGGACTTCCCTAACTGCTTCATATGAAATAGCAGAGCATCCCTGCCTTGTCCTGCTTTATTGCAATTTGTAGCACTTACTACAACTTAACATGATATTATAATATACATTTACATTGTTTATAACCTAACATTTTGACTAGAATAAAAGCGCCGGAAGAGCAAGGGCTTTGTCTTCTTCACAGCTTTATCTCTAGCACCTGCATTAATGCTTGGCCCACAGTAAATTTCCAATAAACATAACACATTTTTTGTTGAATGAATAGCTGCAGTTTCAGAAAAGTTTCAGTTTCATGAATTTAAATACACTTTCAGCAAAGACAGTCCTTCCTTCAGTTTACTTTTCATCTATTGAAGATCTTAACTGAGGTTAGAAAACTTTCAATTCTGCATGCACTATGAAAGTCAAATTGTGATACTATACAAAACACAATATTAAAGTTTTAAGTAATGTTACCTTTGTGTTCCAATCTCTGATGTTTTTCATCAGGTTTATCAGGAGGCTTTGAAAGTCCACTAAAGGAATCTGTTTCAGTTGTTTCTCCAAGCTCATTTTAAATAACATTAAAATCAGTAACATTATTTCACGATCCTGGTAACCTTCTGGATGTATAGATGTACACAAGCCTAAAAACTTTGACACATATCAGAGACAAAACAACTTAAGGAGATATAGTTTACTTGAAGAGTTTGTATTATAAAAACTTTTTGACAAAAAGTACAAAAGAGAACTATATAAAAGTTGAAACATCAGTAGCCTAGGAAAGAGAAGGCAATAAATACTCATGTTAATAGCTGAACTGATAAGTATTTTCTTCTCCATTTTTAATTTTCAAGATTTTCTTAACAGTTCAATATCATTGATTTGATTCAGTCACTAAAAATGTTTTAATACTGTTATTAATTCTTGGTCACTAAGTTGCATTGTAACTAACAATTTTTTTCTTTGTATATTCTAATTCTAAAAAATTATTGGTTTCAAAAATACTAGTATCAAGGGACTTCCCTGGTGGTCTAGTGGTTGACTCCACACTCCCAATGCAGGGGGCATGGGTTTGATCGCTGGCTGGGGAACTAAGATCTGGCATGCCGTGCGACACGGCCAAAAAACAAAACAAAACAAAACAAAAATTAAATAAAACAAAAATAAAAACAGCAAAAACAACCTTTAATACAAAGATTATTGCTAAGAAATTTCTTTTTTTTTTTTAATTAATTTATTTATTGGCCATGTTGGGTCTTCGTTGCTGCAGACGGGCTTTCTCTAGTTACTAAGAGCGGGGCTACTCTTCACTGTGGTGCATGGGCTCCGCATTGTAGTGGTTCCTCTTGTTGTGGAGCACAGGCTCTAGGTGCGTGGGCATCAATAGTTGCGGCACACGGGCTCAACAGCTGTGGCTCACGGGCTCTAGAGCACAGGCTCAATAGTTGTGGCGCACAGGCTTAGTTGCTCCATGGCGTGTGGAATCTTCCCAGAGCAGGGCTCGAACCCGTGTCCCCTGCATTGGCAGGCGGATTCTTAACCACTGCTCCACCTAGGAAGTCCTGCTAAGAAATTTCAAACACTAGAAATCCCATGGTAAAACACCAGTGATTTTGTTTTAAAACCATAAAGGAAAAAAACTAAATGGCTCAAGCTCTGTGCTAAAGACATACAAGAGTTTTTTCCTACCTTAACCACATTTAAAATGTTGGTTTCAGGAAGAGATGAAAAAATTGGCTTGCAAGATGAATCTTCACTTCCTTTCACCCCCAATGTCATCTGTGTTTCAGAACTATGGAAAAGTGAATAAAACAATGCGAAATGAGGCACAAAAGTCTGAGAAGCACTGAACAACAACAAAAGTTTTACTGAGGTATAATTTACATACAATGAAAGGAGTATACGCATTTAAATTTTTGATGATGTACATGCTAGTGTAACCACCATCCAAATCAAGAACTAGAACGTTTCTTTTACTCCCTTCACGTCAGATCTGAGTCAATCGGCTATCTCCCACTCCAGGTAAATCTGATTTCTATTTCTATGCACTAGTTTTCCCTTGAACAGCTATTTTTTATAAGGCATTCTCCCTGTTACTCTTGGTGTCAGAGAGCTATGTAGAAGGTGGCTCTAATTACAAAGAACTTATAATATTTAAATGCCTCAAGAGCAGCCCAATGAAGCTGCCACAGCAATATAAAAATTCTAAGCACCCCAATTTTGGTTGAGGAAATCAGTGAAAGTTCATGGAAGAGGAGACACATGAACTGGGCTTTCAAAACACACATATACATAATATTTTCTTGTGTACTTTTTTTGAATAAATAACCCTTTCATAGGGTTAAAAAAAGTTAAAAGATATTAAGGCACAGTGTGCTGAAGAGAACTGTCCTCCCAGTCCACGCTTTTAGCCATTCTTTTTCCCTCCCCACAATAACTACTAGTTTTAGTCCTTCCTTCCACAGCATTTTATATATACACAAATAAATATTAATATACCTTTCCCCATTGCTTTAATACAAATGGTAGCATACTATACACTCTGTTGTGCACCTCTTTCTTCACTAAATATATCTTGGAGATACTCATAACTACATGTGAAGAACTTTTATTTTTTTTAAATATGTGCTCAGTAGTCTTGTGTCCCTTCCTAGCTATACAACTTCAGGCAAGTTACATAATCTTTCTGTGCCTCACTCACCTATAAATAGGAATGAAAATACTATCTAGTAGTTGTAGTGACTATTAAATGAAGTACTATCTATTAAGCTCCTAGAACCAAGTCTGGCACATAGTAAACAATATGTAAGTGTTGGCAGTTCTACTCTTATAAACACTGCTTCAACAAGTGAGACAGACAATATTGTGGTGAGTAGACAATGAGGACAGAGGTGAGGGACCAGCATGAGGAAGATCCAATCAACAATGGCTAACGTGGAGGAATAGCAAGAGAATCAAATTGGTTAGAGCGAAACGGTGAACAAAACAGAAAAAATGTCAGAGTCAACTGTAGAGTCTTAAATACAGGTGTAAAGGTTTAGTAGTGGAGAAAGAAGCTTTCATAAAAGGAATCCTCTAACAGTGAAAAGAATAAATACTTTGGAGGTGGAAAGCCCCCAACGGGAAGGAGATTTCTGTCAGGCTAGGCATGAAAAGAGGATCTGAATTAGACTGACACTGGGAATGAAAAGGATGAAGAGCTGTGAGATAGGCAGAGGAAGAGGAACACAGGGATGTGACAATTGATGGAATATAGAATAATGGCAAAGAAAAGAATTGTACTAGTATCCTTTAATATCTTACTCTCCCTATCTGAATATTTAACAACCTTGAAACATTTTTCATTTCAAATCTACTATTTGGATAGAAACTTGCTATTGTGAATATGCATATACATACCAGCAAAAATGGATAAGTTGCACGTGAGTCCTAGTGAGAGAAGAGTGAGTTGTGGTCATATCTCAACAGGATTCAGTCTTGCGCTCATGTTGATAAACAGGTATTTCATTATGTTTCACTCATTTCTTCACCAGCTCACTCTTTTTTTTTTTTAAAGTGTACAATTTGATATTTTTTTTCTTATTAGTAATGTATATATGGCAATCCCAATCTCCCAATTCATCCCATCCCAACCTCCCCTCCTCCCCCCACCACTGCTTTCCCCACTTGGTGTCCATATGTTTGTTCCCTACATCTGTGTCTCTATCTCTGCCTTGCAAACTGGTTGATTTGTACCATTTTTCTATAGTCCACACATATGTGTTAATATATGATATCTGTAGTTTCTCTGACTCATTCCACTCTCTATGACAGTCTCTAGGTCCATCCATGTCTCTACAAATGTCCCAATTTCATTCCTTTTTTATGGCACCAATTCACTCTTACCTATGTTCATCTTTGCCTACCACTATACAGCAGCAGTGACTTAAACAGCCACCACCTCCTGGCTCTAGTCACCAAATCTGACTGAGGCAGCTCTTCAGTTGGTAAATAATCAATCAAAAAAAATATTCTGCTAAATATTATCTGCATTTATTATGTCTTAATGAAATCATTATATATCTTCATTTCACTACTTCCACTACAGTGAAGAAAAACTCAAATCTGTTGCATACAACATACAAAATCATTACATACTATTCAGTTGTGTTAGTTTCACTTCTTATTAGGATCTCATCAAGTCCACAGTTTATCTTAGGGGGAGCTCTAATGTATTTATGTTGTTCAATTTTCCTATCTGGTCTCTTAGTAATATTTACATACACACACACACACACACTTCTATTTAAGTTTATTCCTAGGTATTTAATATATTCTTCTTACTATTGCAAATGAAGTGTATCTTTTAACTAGCTACAGTTCATATACCTGAAGGTTACTAATTTCTCTTTATTAACATTGTACCCTGGCATCCATACCAAATTCTCTTATTTTGCATAGCTTTTCAGTTGATTCTTAGGCTTCTATGTATAAATAAAATCATTAAGTCACTTTTTCTGCAAATAATGAATCTTTCACCAACTCATTTCCTATCGTGATATCTCTCTTTTTTTTCCCTTGTCTAATTGTTTTGGCCAGTAGCTCCAAAATAATGGTAAATAATAACTGGCAGTTTTATTTAAAATTTTTTTTTTTAATTTAAAAAATGCTTCCATTTTTTCCCTGTTAAACATGATGATGGTATTTAGATTAAGATAGATGTTAAGAATGTATCTAGGGGCTTCCTAGGGGGTGCAGTGGTTGGGACTCTGCCTGCCAATGCAGAGGACATGGGTTCAGTCCCTGCTCCAGGAAGATCCCACATGCCGTGGAGCAACTAAGCCCATCCGCCAAAAAAAAAAAAAGAATGTATCTAATTCAAGATCTATTTCAACTTTGAGAGATTTAAAAAAAATCAAGAATGAATACTGAATTTAGCAAATGAATATTAACTATTGTTATATAAATTGTTTAAAAGATAACTTTTGGAGTTTATTATGAAAAGAACACTTACACTAGATTGTCTTCATTAAAGTCTGGCTGAAGATTCTCCAGAGGAAACAAAGATTTAAAATCAATTCCCATATTGAAAAACACAGCAGCTACATCAAACAATGATGGGATCCAGGGCCAAACTGGTGAATCACTGAAGGTATCTAGTATAACAGAAGAAAATATTTTATCCCAAATCCTGGGTTCACAAACCTACAGTTGCAAGATGACAGTCTGCATGTGAAACATGGATTATTACCATGATTTGATAGAAATGGCAGCTGGTAATGATATGTTAACCATATAGTTATTTAGAATAATCATATAGGAAATATAGATTTTCAAATAAATGTGAAGGAAATGACATTTATGAACAAAATATCTGCTAGTGATGGATAAAAGGGTGTAACTCAGGAGGAACATTTTCAAAAGACTGGAAAATAACAACAGTAAAAAACCTACTACTGCTAACACAGAAAGATTTTACCATGTTCAGTGCCTATATAGTTCCAAGCCTTAAAACAAGTGAAACAGGTAAATCAAATGCTTGTTTCATTACAAGGGATCTCAAAGGTGAGAACGCAACTGTCATACTTTTGCAGTGGATATTTTCAATTTTCTCAGTGCATAATCAGTACAATACTGCTGCTCACCAAAAAGCCATCAAAGTTAACTGGCTAAATAAATAAAATAAACTTGCAACTATTTCCACTTACCCAGCACAGTAGGCTATGACTTGGTAAAAAATTAGGTAAGGGCTGCCACTTGCAAGATCTTATGCTCTTTTCTTCAGTGCAACTAGAAAAATGCACTCATTTTTTATTGGACTTCAATTTCATTATTAAAGACTTTATATTACAAAAATAACTTTTATTCCTTATTTCCAAATATTCTAATGTTTAGTAATAAGAGATCATACAAAGCAACCAATAATTCATACTGTTAATCACAGTGAATTTATATACTCACCATTTCTTATTGTTATTTCCATTAAAGTACTTAAAATCTGCACAGACACAATACAGTCTGTATGAATTGACATCATCTGTCAAAAGTAGATAAATGATAGAGTATTAAGAGAGAAGAAAGAACAAAGAGGCTCAGAGAGATTAACATACTCCACCCAACATAATACACGAGTTGGAATTTAAATCCAGGTCTGATTTATAAGTTGGAGCCCTTTCCATTCTAACATGCTTTTTTTTTTTTTAAACAACTTTCATTTATAATTAGGCAAATATAACTTTTAAAACTATGAAAAATGCCTTTCTAGTTCATATTATGCTATGAAACCCAAAGACCTTAAAGGAGAAGTCTACTATGTTGATCATATCACAGGCAAAAATCAAACTACAACCTAGTAAAAATATTTGAAAAGATACAAATATACAAATTAATATACCAATGTGTATTTTTAAAAGCTATTCAATATCACTAGTAATCAAAGAAATGCAAAGAAAAATGACATGATATTATTAGTTGACTTCAAGATTGGTAAAGATCAAGAATTTTCATAGGAAGAAGGTAGTATGTCCACTGTGAGTGTAATTTGGTAAAAAATGTAAAGTCACTTGGTAATATTTATGCAAATTCATTGTCCTTATACTTTGACCTACTCAGCCTTTTTTACGTAAAGGAATTTATATATGAAGCATATAATTAATGTAATTTTACAATACAACTTCTTGGGAACAAAATCTCAAGTTTAAAAGACATTAAAAAATCATAACAGATGGAAGATGCCTTTGAGGACTGGGGTGGGGAGGGGGGGGGCTTGGGGGGGGGAGTCAAGGAAGGGAGGGAAGATGGGGATATGTGTATAAAAACGGATGATTGAACCTGGTGTACCCCCCCAAAAAATAAAAAAAAAAAAAAAAAAAAAAAATCATAACATATTGAAAGTTATTTTAAAGTGATTTTGTAGAGGAAAACATATTGTATTTCTATTTCTCTTTTGTTTTGGAACCATGGATTATGATTATAATAAATTTAAATCTAAAATATAAGGGTGAATAGCCTTAACTGTGGTTTCAATAAGGCATACAACTTGTGTCATTTCAAAATCAACACATGTGAAAGAAAGTCTCTGTGATAATGTTTGTCATTACTCTGTGCCACTAGGGGCAGCACCATTCAAAGGCATGTTGGACACAGGACAAGTTCTGCATAACAATTTTTTGTTGGTGGTGATGAATTTCAAGGTGGGCAATACAGTACTTAGAGATAAATAAATATGTAAAGAGATACATACATATATATAAAACAACCTAATGTCTGTCAATTGAGATGGATTAAATAAATAAATCATGGTATAGCACTACAAAGGAATACTATTACTATTACAATATAGTATGCAAAATAAAGCCATTAAAAAGAATAACATGTCTACACTGAGATAAAAATACTCAATAATTTATTGTTACCTGAAAAAAAAAGTTATAAAACAGCACATATTCTGTTCACAGTGTCTTTATGGTCAACTATGTTTAGACACATGATAAAATAATGAAGATGCAAACATTTAAACTACATTTTAACAATTAAATTTCAAACTATCAGGACTATAGCATTAAAATGAATTCTGACATACTTTATTAAAAAAAATACTTGTGGGACTTCCCTGGTGGTCCAGTGGCTGAGGCTCTGCGCTCCCAATGCAGGGGGCCAGGTTCAATCCCTAGTCAGGGAACTAGATCCTACATGCTGCAACTAAGAGTTCATATGCCACGTGCCACAACTCAGACTCAGTGCAACCAAATAAATAAATATTAAAAAAAAAAATTTCTAAGTTCCTAAGTCTCTCCATCATGAAAAACGGACTTGAAATTGAAAAGGAGAAATGAGACAAAATGTCTTACACAGAAAAAACACTTAAATGATTGTTTGCTTTTCAAAGAATAAATATGAAGAATATAAAAAACTGCTTACATGAAGATATGCTTGTATGTCATCATTAGGGTTTTAAAGGCTATAATGATGAGCCCACATCGACAAGATGAAAACAGATAAATGCAAAGTCTTACTTGTAAGTTTAAGGAAAGATGTATTACATAATTAGAGAATAATGAAGTCCTGGTGTGACAGCAAATGAAATAATAAATATAAATATGTGGGGGCAGAGGTAGATGGGTAACAGTCTTGCTGGAAAATGCTGGTAAGAAAAGCCCTTATCTGGAGGAGCATATGTTCATTTATTTGGGGGAAGGAGGAACACTTTAGGAGTGAAACTGACAAGCTAAAGGTCATTCAAAAAGGTGATTGGTAAAGGTACTGGATATTTAGTGATTCAAGTATGTTTAGTGTGGGGAGTGATGAGGGTCATGATAGCTGTTTAAAATAACTGAAGGACTGTTTGACAGATGAGGCATATTGTGGGAAGCTATAGAAAACATAATTAAGATAATAAACCGGGCTTCCTAGGTGGCGCAGTGGTTGAGAATCTGCCTGCCAACGCAGGGGACATGGGTTCGATCCCTGCTCCAGGAAGATCCCACATGCTGCGGAGCAACTAAGCCTGTGCGCCACAATTACTGAGGCTGCGCTTTAGAGCCCGTGAGCCACAACTATTGAGCCCATGTGCTGCAACTACTGAAGCCCACGTGCCTAGAGCCTGTGCTCCGCAACAAGAGAAGCCACGGCAACACACACCACAAGAGTAGCCCCACTCACCACAACTAAAAAGAAAGCCTGCGCACAGCAAAAAAGACCCAACACAGCCAATAAAATAAATAAATAAATAAATTTACTAAAAAAAAAAAAAAGATAAAAAACCACTTGGAGGCAAATTTTGATTTAATTAGGACTGTTTAAAAAAAAAATTACTGGGATCCAAGTAGTGAGTCCCTAACCACTGGAAGCAAATGCTCCTGGCCCCCCAGTATGTCCCACCTGTTACTCTCTCTGCCTAGAATGCTCTTCTCCCACTTACCATCTGACACAATATATACGTAAATGTACACACACGTTTATTGTTTGTCTCCTCTATTCTAGAATGTGGGTTTCATGAAATCAGAAACACTGATTTTTTAATTGCTGTTGTCTCCAGCACCTGGCACAGCTGGCACTCAAGTATGCCAGCTATATGAAAAATGAATGAAAAACTATACTGGAATATCTAGTTCTTGCAAATATGAGATTCTCTGAAATGCAATCTTAAAGCCCAGAATAGAAACTGCATATGTTTTTCCCCACTTCTCACTTCATATATATAGCAGTTACAATTCTCTGATACCACTGATATTTATAAAGTTACCATGTAGATAATACAAAATTAAGGTAATTATCTAAGTGGATTTAAAAGTTAAATCTGAATGGGGAAGAGAAATAATCAGTTGGATTTACACTGTTCCCCCTCAAATACGAAAGGGGAAATAAGTATACAAGTCAAATCCTAAAAATGTATGCAGGCACTGCCACAAAAATAGGGGAAAATATAGGAAAAAAAACCCCCAGGTACACAAGCACTAGAAGACCCCTTCTAGAGCAATCTACAATACTGATTTACCACTGTGATGAAATGTCTTAGGCACAAATAGCATTACTGCCTATCCTGTACACCACCTGCATTAGCATGTCTTTTGTAACCTCTTTATACTGACTCTTTTTGCCTAAAATTATGGGTTTGTTATGCTAGATTAATTTTTCTCTGGTAATGTGCAAATAAGATTATATTTTTAAAGTTTATTTTTAACTGGGAAATACAGAAAGAAGCAACTATACCCCAAACATTTCTCTTACCCGAAACAGCCACTTTAACACAGGTACAGGACACTGGACATAGTGATAAGCAGAGGTAAGGAAGCCTTGTGTTGTTAAAAAAATCTGATCTGTTTTTCCTGATCTGAAAAAATACAGTGAAAACAATATGACTGTTATCTTCATGGCAAGAAACTTCTACTACCACCACATCTGACATGATCAGGGAAATGAGTAAGCAAACCATCATAGTCCATGAAGTTGGACTCTTCCCCAACGTAGATGGGTTACTCATTAAAAATCAATCAATGGCCTAAAGCTGAACCAATCTGTTGGCTTGGCTTCAGATTTATCTGGTGGACAAATCTACATTAGCTGGCAGTGCTGAAGAGCCTATCGAGTCTCAGAATTTCATCTGCTTTTGCTAGCTTGGGTTTGTACTTCCATAAAACTCAGCACCAGAATTAATGTGATCTCTCTGGGTCTCAGTTCTCACACACTGAGAGAAATTAGACCAGTCTGGGCATTGTGGTAGAGATTGTTAGTTGCCTATCCCAACTATTCTTGTCTTTCCTCTTGGCAACCGAACCCTGAGGTTTTTAGCTGGGCACACTGGCTGCCTGAAATAAAAATCACTTCCCAGCCTTCCTTGTAGCTAGGTGTGGCCATGTTGACCAAGTTCCACCCAACTAACCATAAGTAGAAATGTTGTGTGGGGTTTCTGGGAATTTAAATGCAAAGGCCTGAGCTCCAGTAGCACCTGAAGCAACCAGGTGTTAAGGATGGTGGGGAAGAAAGATTACATGGTGAAACATCAGCCCTGGACCTCCTACCTCTGAACTTCTTTCCACATCAGAAAGAAATATACTTCTTGTTTAAGCCCTTGCTATTTTGACAGTCACTGTTATTAGATACTGATCTTAACCCTAGCTAATAAAGGCATGTGATATGCCAAGCGACTATCTTATACTGCTTCCTGTAATTAAATAATAGAACACAAAGAGCAATAGTAATAAGTAAGAGGATGAGGAAACTGGATTGGTCATAATAGAAATTAACCTTTCAGAAGATTACATCAGTTAGAAACCTTCTAATTTTTATGGAGGAAAAAGTAAAATATCTATTTCCCTACTTACTTAAGAATAAGCTTTTCTACAGCACTTTGTCCAATAAAACCAGAGTCTCTTAAATCCAAAGTATACTGATTGAAAATTTTTCCAGAATTAAGGAAATTAAATATTTCTTCGCCTGGATGATGATCAGGAATAGCATCAATTGTGACTGAAAATTTCTTTAGAAATTCTCTGAAAAAAAAAAAGTTATTGAATACTGAACAGTTATACTGCATACAGTTTTGTATTTCAGGATTGGGTGCAAAAACCCCTTTTCTTAGGACCAGTATTAATCCCAGATTAGAAGATGAACATGAGAACACATGCTATGCTCCTCTCACTTTCTGCTAATATTAAATAGCTATAGTCCAAAGCCACTAAATATGTCTGTGTGAAAAGAATAACTAGGAGAAAAGACAAAAAATGTAACTTGGCCTTAACATTTGCCTTTCAAATCTACCACAGATGTATTAAAAACCCATCATAGATTATTCACAAAGTAAATAACCATCAACAGCCCATTTATTTTACAAAAACAAAACTTTAAAATGTATTTTTAATACCGTATACATTATGAAATATGCTGTACCTGTGCTTTTTTTCCTCTGAATGATTTGTTTATTTATCCAGTTTTACTGAGGTATAACTGACATACAGCACTGTGTAAGTTTTAAAATATACAGCATAAGGATCTGACTTACATACAGCATGAAATGATCATCACAAGCTTAGTGCACATCCACCATCTCATATTAATACAAAATTAAATAGGAAAAAAATTTTTTTCTTGTGGTGAGAACTCAGGATTTGCTCTCTTAACAACTTTCATATACAACATACAACAGTGTTAATTATATTTCTCAAGTTGTACATTACATCCCTAGTACTTATTTCTCTTATAACTTGAAGTTTGTACCTTTTGACCACCTTCATCCAATCCCTCCCTCCCCCAAACTCTCTGCCTCTGGTAACCACAAATCTGATCTTTTTCTAAGTCTGTTTTTGAAGTATAACTGACCTACAACACTGTTAGTTCCTGTTACACAACATAGTAATTTTGTATTTCTATACATTTCAAAATGATCACCATAAGTCTAGTTATGATATATCACCATTTATAAAGAGATTATATAGTTATTTACTATATTCCCCACATACCTGTGCTCTTCTAAGAGGCCATCTTCATCATCTGCACTGTCCTGGTCGCCAATTCTGACTGGGGATTTAATGCCTCGGCCCTGTCTTATGTCTTCCTGTAGTTGCTTCTGCAGTTCATCTAGCCTGAGAATCAAAAGAACATTATAATAAATGGTTTGCCCTAAAAATAAAAAAATCTTTAGTTTATGTCTAAAAGCAGCACCAAAGAAAACTCTTATTAAAAGACTTGAATAATTCTTTATGGCTAGGACTTCAAGAATGATGTCCAAATCATTTAGAGAAAGGGGGAGGAAAAATCACAAAGAATAAACACCGATGATTTGATTATCCATCTAATCTTTAATGCTCATCTGACTTCCAGTAGACCAACAACCCGATAATGTTAACTAGGCTTTCTAGAAGCAGTAGTCATTATCATTGTCACTGTCATTATTACAACAACCAACACTTACTAAACAGTTACTATGACACTGTACTAAGGACTTTATGTACTAACTCTTTTAACCATCACAACAATCCCATGAAGTAGTGTATTATTACCCACTTCACACACAAGGAAACAGGCATTAGCAAAGCTAAGTTGCTCAAGCTCACAATGTAAGAAGCTGGGATTCAAAGACAGAGAGTTTAGCTCTGGAGTCCTTGCTTATCTTGCTTGCCAAGATTAAGCTATTTTAATAAGGTCCTTATTCCCATCTCCAGCCCCACAGTAGATGAGTATAATACAACAGTAAATGACCAGCAAATGCACTGCTCTTGTCACTACAGGAAAGAGTCAAACATCAGATTAAACTTTGCCTTTGGTCTGAGCAATGTTCAATTTTAAATAAGCAACTTCAGATTTGCCGTCACAAATCACATGAATTTACAAAACTTGCAAAGAATTTTACAGTAGACAGGAATTCCTTGGCAGTCCAGTGGTTAGGAATCTGAGCTTCCACTGCAGGGGGCAAGGGTTTGATCCCTGGTCAGGGAACTAAGATCCTGCATGCGGCACAGTGCAGCCAAAAAAAAAAAAAAAAAGAATTTTATGGTAGAGACAAATTTCTCTAGTTAAATTCAGAAAGCAGAATACTTCTCACTGTCTGCAATTCCTATGCTTAGCTACTTGGAGACACATATATATCAACTTCAACCTAGCTATGGTTTTAGTGAAATTCTCTGGGTTAGTTTCAAGGACAGTCTTTGAAATAATAAGGAATATTATTTTTCCCCTCTCATAAATAAAAGCAGTTTGCAACTAGTTATATACATTTCATTAGGGTTATTATAATTCTCAAACTTTTTGATTTCTGTACGTGTGTGGGCAGGGGTGTGTCAGTCACAATTCTAAACCTCTTCCTCAAAAGAGTAACTTGATGTAGAAATATCATGTCTGGTTATACTGGTTTCAAAACTTCAAGTAGGTGGGCATACAAATGTTTAACAAGTATGAAGACACCACTTCGTACTTGTTAGGATGGCTATCATTAAAAAACCAGAAAAGTCAAGTATTGGTGAAGAGGTAGAGAAACTGGAACTTGTGTGCACTACTGGTAGGAATATAAAATGGTACAGACATTATGGAAAACAGTACAGCAATTCCTCAAAAAATTATGTATAGAATTAACACATGATCCAGCAATCCCACTTCTGGGTATAAACCCAAAAGAACTTAGAGTGGATACTTGAAGAGATAATTTGTACACCCATGTTCATAGCAGCAAAATTTACAGTAGTCAAAAACAGAAGCAACCCAAGTGTGTCCATCAATAGATAAATGGATAAACAAAATGAGGTCGATACATACAGTGGAGTATTATTCAGCCTTAAAAAGGAAGGAAATTCTGACACATGCTACAACATGGATGAACCTTGAAGACATTAGGCTAAGTGAAATAAGCCAGTCATAAAAGGACAAATACTGTATGATCCCATTTCTATGAGATACCTAGAATACTCAATTTCACAGTAACAGAAAGAGTGGTAGTTGCCAGGGGCTAGAGGGAAGGAGAGAATAGGTAGTTACTGTTTAATGGGTATAAAATTTCAGTTAGGGAAGATGGGGAAAAATAGTTCTGCAGATGGATGGTGGTGACAGTTGCACAACAATGCGAATGTATGGTAATGCCAGTGAACTATACATTTAAAATGACTGAAACAGTAAATTTTATGTTATATATTTTTTGTCACAATAACAACAACAAAAATTCTACCCATGCTTTTGATCAAGAATTTCAGCTACAAGATACTAGTTGTGGTAAGCAGAAAGGAATTCATACTATTAGTTAATGCAGTATGCCATAAAAACCAGGATCTTCTGATTCAACCTATAAGCAAGTACACCTTATTTCTAACATAGCTGACAGCAAAACTGTTATAACAGCATTAGCACAAAATACATGCTAATTTCTCATGTTTTTTTAAGGTAAACTAAAAGCCAGCCATACAAACAAACAGTATGTTAAATTCAGCAAGGTAGTCATGATGCTAACCCACCTTTGTGTGTCTTCCATCTCCTTCACTAGACGCTCTAAAGTATTTGTATAAGTTCCACAATGAACACGTTCCTAAAATAAGAAGAAAATTTGGGAATACTTTATAATGTATCTTAGTAGAAGAATTTGGATGTTTTAAATTATTCAGAACACTAAAAAATATTTTCTATTTCAATAACCTGGGCCAGGAGGATATCTTTCTTAAAAAAGAAAATCTTCACCATCATGCTTTAAATCTAGAATTTTGTACTGCAGGCAATGTGATTTTACCATCTATTAGGAAAGGCACTACTTATAAAAATCCTGCTAGCCTTAGGAACTGATTGCCAACACCCAAGGGCTCCATGGCTACCCTGTCTTTATTTTTAAATTCTATTTTAGTGGAATTAAACTACTAATTTTTAGGTGTTACCATGAAACACTAACACCTTCCCCACCAAATTTTACACACATATGAGAATTTAATTCAGTTTATTCCCAAGATAGAATGAAGCACTTTATAAATAAAATTGCACACCACAATTAACAACATTTCTACACTCTACCTTCATTTACAGCAGTGGTCTCCAAAGCAGGGGGTGTGCAAGGTGATCCATTGGGGTGCAGGAAGAAAATAATAGAACTTCTATTTATATGGAACTTCTATAGAAACTCCAGTAGAACTTACTCTATTGTAACTTCTATATAACTTTTACAGGAAAATACTTTTTTCTTCTTCCTTTCAAATTCTGTTTTTTTCATATGCTTTAGAAAGTACATACTAGTATAGTAGCACATGTATATAATCTATAAGTATATATATATTGGGATACACGCTCAAAATTTGTTTTACTAATAAAAGTGTGTGTGATCAAAAAAGTTTGGAGACCACTGATTTACAGTTATAAAGCTAAATATATGGGAAACCCATTAACCAAACAAAGAACTATACCATTTTCAGTCTAATTATAAGCTGTAACAAACACTGAATTTTAAAGTAAGTACTAACAATCTATCCCTCTTTCGCTAGTCAATCCGTCTTTCTCTCTTCAAGTAAAGATAAATGTCATAGATCTACTTACTGTATAGTCTGATGACTGAGATCTAAGCCCCTTAGAAAGAGCAGGAGGCTTTCCTGTAGTGGCAGGAGGCTGGCTGAAGTTCAAAGCCATTATTTCTTCCAGTGATTTTAACGTCTCCTCTTCCTCATCACTGTCTAGGTTATAACCTAAACTTTCTTCATCGCTATCAAAGTCACCCCTCAGTTTCCTTTTCAGCGCACTGCTACCTGCATTGGAATTTCCTGAACTCTCTTTATCTGAAGGGGCTTTATCTGAAGGTGCTGTTGGGCTTGGAATACATGGCACAACTTCCAAAGCAGCAGGGGGAGACTTTGTAGGAGTGCCATATTCTGAACGCAAAAATCCCCCAGAAATTTTCCCTGAAGATACATTAGAATCAGCCTTATTAGTCTTTGCTTTGTGTTCCTTGTGTTTGGAGGACTCTGCAGAATGCCCAGAACATTCTTTAGATGAGGAACGCTCCTTATCTTTTTTAGGAATTGGAAGAGTGCAATTTTTAGCATTTAATGGAACCCGAGAGGAAACAGCACTTGGAACATGGGAAAGTAAAGGTAGAAGTTTTGTCTCCTGTGATGCCACAGAGCTAGCAGTTTTATTTTTCTGAAGGTTGCTAGGTTTTTTAACTGCAGACTTTTCCTGAGGTAAAGACAAGTGGGGTTTCTGTATCTTAGTCTCTTTGGTACTTGCCACACGGATTTGGCCACTATTCCTGGAAGAATGGTGCCCAGAATATAAAGGTGCCAAGCCTGCAGAGGAGCAATCAGCTTCTTCATTCGGCTCCTTGGATATATCTTCCAAGCGCAATACATCACCAGGTGTCTTCAGTGCAATATGTTTTATAAATTTTTCTTTCTGATGTGGTCCGTCAGGACGCTTCTCAAGGAAGGACTCTTTTGGTTTCGGCATTATAGATTCTCTTGTGCTTTTCAGATCTGAGTCCACAGAGTTCCTTTTTCTTTTGTCAGGGAATTTATTCTGCTTAGAGCCTGCTAAAATTTAATTTTTGCCAGATTAGTGAAAAGCATACTTTCCTATCTTATTAAAGTTTATTCAAAGAGTGTCTAGAACATCCTGACAAAATGTTTAATTTCTAAAAGTTTAGGCTGAGATTATTCACCCACATACAGAACGAGGAAAAAGAGCTAATATTATATTTATTAACTGATAAATACTCGTGTCCAAGAAATTTAGTCCAAAGCTAATGACAAATGCTCATTTTCATTCGAAAGCTATTAAAAGTTTACCACCCAAAAAGAATTAAAGGTGTTACTCCCCAAAACACTAAAAAACTGCATATTTGTATCAAGGAAAGGATCCTAAAGGCACTTTTCCTGAAAATGCATATACTCTTTCTTAGACTAAAGCCTACCTGGTTCTAGAAATGTAACACTTTTTCATCTAAATTTATAGTACCTTAAAACATGTATATAGGGCTTCATAGGTGACACAGTGGTTGAGAATCCGCCTGCCAATGCAGGTGACACGGGTTCAATCCCTGCTCCGGGAAGATCCCACATGCTGTGGAGCAACAAAGCCCGTGCACCACAACTATTGAGCCTACGCTTTAGAGCCCGTGAGCCACAACAATTGAGCCCATGTGCTGCAACTACTGAAGCCCGCGCACCTAGAGTCTGTGCTCTGCAAAAAAAGAAGCCACGGCAATGAGGAGTCCGCACACTGCAACGAAGAGTAGCCCCCACTCACCGCAACTAAAAAAGAAAGCCCGTGTACAGCAAAAAAGACCCAATACAGCCAATAAAATAAATTAATTAATTAAAAAAAAAAAAGAATTCGCCTACTAATACAGGGGACACGGGTTTGATCCCTGCTCCAGGAAGATCCCACATGCCGTGGAGCAACTAAGCCTGTGTGCCACAACTACTGAGCCTGTGCTCTAGAGCCCTTGAGCCACAACTATTGAGCCCATGTGCTGCAACTACTGAAGCCTGTGCGCCTAGAGCCCATACTCTGCAACAAGAGAAACCACCGCAATGAGAAGCCCTTGCATGGGAACAAAGAGTAGCCCCCACTCACAACTAGAGAAAGCCCATGTGCATCAATGAAGACCCAACATAGCCAATAAACAAATAAATTAATTAATTTAAAAAAAAAAGGGTGGGTGAACTGGGTACTACAGGTCTCCTTTTGCAACCTCTCTAGAACAGTAATGTAACTGTAAACACTTCATGATTCTTTTTGTACAACCTGTAGGCTGAATGCCTGTGTTACAACACTTCAAATATCTATTAATATAAAATACTCAGAAAAGACAGGGACTAAGTTTGTAAAAAGGAAAAATGCAAACGCTCAATAGGGGACTGGTTATTAATAAATTATAGAATAAATTAGGGAGGGACTAAGTTGGTCCTGAGAATTCAGCCAAAGGACAGGGTTCTGGAAGACCAAAGAGCTAAATGATTACCCTACGAACATTTTTGAAATCCCCGAACTTGTATGTGATTAATGAAGGTGGGATTATGTATATCACCACAGTTGTTATGTGCAATAGCAGTAATATAAATATAACATAATATTTGGATTATTAATATCTATTCACTATCAGATAAACATTCTTTATGTCATCTAGAGTGAAAAATCCCCTGATGCCCTTTATATTCTGTTGATATTCAATTGAAGTATAAATGTATATTTACTAGGATTACAATAACATATTTCTTATTGAGGATTATGAAAAACAGGCAAACATATTAGAAATAAAAATATAAGTGAAGGCAATTGTCTTACACCTGCCTCTGAAAATATGTAGAAAGCATCCTTTTCAAGCGGTATTCAAGAACTTCACTATGTGCGATTATATAAAGGAAACTACTTCAGTCACCGCTGATGAAATCTGCAAACCCATGAACTGAAGAGAATTTTACCTTAGTCATTATCAGAGAAAAAAATGCTAAACAGCATGGTGGCAACACCACCACCAGTAGCCCTTTGTACTAGAAGAGCAAGCCTAAAGATACTTTGTTTTTCCATTCACCTCAGTACAAAGTGATCATTTATTTAGTGTTATAAATATGTAATACAGGGAGTATAGGAGCAATCTCATGGCTGAGAAATTAATGTCCTTGTACTGTAATGTCAAAATCCACTAAAACCTGATCACTAAACCAACAATATTGTAACATTTTTAAAAATTAAAAAAAAAAAAACCACACAAAATTTCAAATTTATTCTTTTATCCTACAAGCTCCTTCTACGATAGTAAAATATGACTTCAGCCTTGGATGCAGGTTGATTACAAGACTCAAGATCATTTGGTCAAAATGCAATACACCTCTATGATATATAAAAAACAGTTTTACATGAAACCTGAAGAACTGTCTCTCTGTACATGTTTTTCCATCTCTAAAAGTAACCAGCTTATAAGGATATGAATCAAATGATTAAAAGAATGGCACACAGTAAGTGCTCAATAAATGTTGGCTATGATCAGTATATCCAATGTATCTTACTAATTGTGGAAATCTGTAAAGTCCATTTTTCAAAGTCTGCAGTCATAGCAGAAAAAAAAATTGATACACCAGACTTATTAATAGTTGGCATTTCTGGAGATCTTTCATTTTGTTATACATTTCTGCAGTGATTGAATTTTACACTATCTTCTAGTTAAAAAGAATATTTTAAGAATTACTGAATTAACAGTAACTGTTATTATGTATTTTCTCAATCAATAGATACGGAAAGTACAAACTAGTATCATGTAGGTGTCCTTGAATCTGATATTAAAAAGGGACCTTTGTATTTGAAATATTAAGAAACACTGTTTTGGACCACGATAACAGTTTCAAACTTAAACAAAGCATCTACATTATCAAGACCTCAGTCCATAATTCCAAGAATATAAGATTATGCTTCTTAATGTAGTCAAGGATTCAGAAGTAGAACACTGAATACCAATATGAGAAACACATTGTTAGGAACTCTTGAAGAAGGCAGAGTCAAGACAAACCACTCTTTACACATACTAAATTTAAGACCTATTCTTTCTGAATATAACTTTGCCAAACTTTTAACTAATCTGAGACACCCAATTTACCTCTAGGAAGGAAACTGCGTATTTAATAAACAAATTTAAGTAAAAAAACAGTGCCATTAAGATGCAAATTTACTTAAAATTCTGAAATTTAATTTTGATTCTACCTGAAGCAGGCTCCCATGAATCAGAAGAGGATCTTTTTCTTGAGAGATGTCCATTTTCCTATTAGCAAAATGAGAAAAAATTAATTAGGAGTTGCGAGCAGTCAAGAATGTAAACTTTTCTTCATAATATTTAAACACAGATTTCTAGACTGAATAAAGCAAGCACCAAATTTGGAGGTAAATCCCAAACTTCTAGAGTAAAATATTTTAAATTCTTAAGTCTTTTCATAAAAATGAAGTACATTTGTATTGTATAAATGTCAGTCAGTTTTCATAACGTAAATTTAGAAATTTTTATTAATAGCTCAAGATTAATATTAGAGCACCATACTGTACTATTATTTTAATAAAGAAATAGTGAACCTAATATTTGCCAATCAAATGGGTACAACTCACTCTTCAATACTTCTGTTTAGGTACTGATGCACCACTAAACACTGAAATCTTATGAAAATGAACCAAATGTTACTAACCTCTATTGATCATTAGCAAATCTCACTGGTAAAGGCACAAATTCCTTGCAAACAAACCCATGAGTTTACAAATACATTTTCCAGCAATATAAAATGCAACTCTATCCACTTTTTTTTTCCTCTTCACTCTTAGAATGTCATAGTTTGGTTTATTTTTGGTCCATCTGGTTTTAAAATCTCATAGCATCTTATTAACACAGCACCCTCTTGATATTTCACCTTCCTTTAGTTGCTCTTTATGTAGAGATGCTTTTTGAAACAGATGTACTTAACAACTTGACTTTCCAGGGGACAGGGACAGCTTTTATGCTAATTCTCAAAACAGAAATTTGATGAGCTTAAGATGTATTTTGATATTTCCACCATATTCTAAGTTTTCTAAAACCCATACTCAATTATTTAAGACATATATAACCTAAACCAGTGATTCTCAAATTTTAAAGTGCGTCAGAATAATCTGAAGGCTTGTTAATTGCAGACTGCTGGACTCTACCTCCACAGCTTCTGGTTCAGTGGGTTTGGAGTGGGGCCTGAGAACATGCATTTCTAACAAGTTTCTAGGTGATGCTGATGTTGCTAGTCTAGGAATCACATTTTGAGAACCTCTGTTCTAAACCATTTCCTGCTGTTTTAGATTTTCCATTCCCTCAACAATCTCCCTTCAGAGCAGCCTAACTTAAAAATGAATGTACTTGCGTAGAAAAAAAAAAAACAGAAAAAAACTTACTTTCCTGATTAAGAAAAATCTTTGCTCCTGGTGTGAAAAAAATTAAGGGCAAAAAACAATGCTTTACTAGGTTCAATGGACAGTTGGAGGAAACGTAATGAAAATAGCTTCTACACAAGCTGTGTATCAGTATTTCCCTAACAAAAGGTACCAAATTGTTTGTTAATGATTATCAAACATTTTTAGATTTAGTATTCTAAATATGATAAAATAGTAGCCAAGCTAATTCAGCATTTATTGCACATACCAGGTTTGAAAGATTACTGTTTCCAGCCGTGACATCATTCTGTTTACTCTGTTCCTGCCTTGGTTTGCATTTTCTTCCTATACTAGAGGATTTTAAGGAAAGATTGCTTGCTTCTGAGAAAGAATTTTCTGAGTTGATTCTCTGCTCCATTTGTTCCCTCCTCAACCTCTTTAGTTCTCTCTCTCTGCAGTAAGAAGCTAGAGACGACTGGAACTTAGCTCCCAGTGGGCTTTCTCCTGGGTGGTGCCTAGATAGGCTGCTCCTGCTGCTAAGACTTCTGGAGCTGTTCTTGAAGATGTCAGCTGCTGTCACCGTGGCCTGCTTTTTAGAATCTGCACTGATCTTGCCTCGATCCGCATCATTCTTCTCCCTGCTATTTTCATGAATGAAATGTGACTTCCTTCCCTCTGGAGACTGATGTTTTTTCTTCATCTCTTTTGACAAGAGATATGAAGGAGGAATGTATTTTGTAACCGCCTTTGGACATTTGGTGGCCAGTGACACACAAGGCTGATGTGACTCATGTACACCATGATCTCTGTGGTGCTCTTTAACACCTTTCATGAACGCCTCTAAGACAGGGCTCTTTTCTGATGGCACCCTTTTGGGTTTAGATCTTTTTGGTGAGGATAGTTTCCTTTCAAACCGCTCTGTCCCACTGATGGACAATCCACTTTCTCCATATTTGATGTTCGATTTTTGTTGAGAATCCAACATATGTCTATCTAAATAGCCAAGTAAAACACATACACATTGTATGTTATTAAAAATAGCACAAACTACTACATTTGTAAAAATATTTATTATAAACTATTAATACTCAAAATATTAAGCTATCACAAAAGTTTTCAAATTGATTATTTAAATGATGATACACATTTTATTTGGGGGGAAGGAGAAATTAAGACATGATTTAATAGCCTTACTTTCAAAGCTCCCTTTTGCCACATCATGTAAGCTCCCTATGGCTCTACTTATGAAATAAGTTACTTTAGTACAGAATCAAAATAGTATACATTATGGACATTGACTAGAATATTTTAAATGTAAGAAAGCATAACAGCAAAAAGTTTCTTCATGACATTTAGAACTTGTTTATCTTTGTAAACACTGCATCTTCTTTATATTTTCAATTCTGAACACCATGTTTAATCAAATTGAGTTTAGAGTAGATTTAAGAATTGACTCCATCTCCCTCCCCAAAAGATCCCACAAAAAAATGCATTAACAGTATACATACCTTGTTTTGAAGCTGGTTTGAAGAAATCTATAATTGACTGCTTCCTGAAAATAAAAGCATAACTAACATGGGATCACATTAGCAAATATTAAAACTTCAATAATTCAGATTAAGTGGAGCATGTGAGTAGATTTATAGACTATAGGCCGAATTTCACTATTTGGCTTAATCAAGTTCTCACAATAACAATAATGCTTTGCTAAGCTGATTATAAAAAATTTTGAAATATAATTCACCACTTCCTGTAGGAGTAAATTTATAAAAGCAATACTGAAGTTTATATACTCTATAGCACTAGAATGATAAGACTGGAGTGTAGATCTAAGGAATTGGTAGAGTGCTTCCTAGGACTGAAAAGCTTGTTGCTATGTGTGAGAATAAAAGAACTTGAGGGGATCTTATCCTGTTCCTTGATATCTCCAGTGACAGGTACAAAATAGATGTTTGCTGAATGAGTAATGGAGATTATAAAAACTAAGTAAAACCTGGACAAGAGTAGATGGTAGAATGGCAAACATGGGTGATTTTGCCAGTCTGGAGAGGCAGCTGAAAAGGGTGCTGGGCAAAAGGCATAAAAGATCAACTTCTAACCTTATACGATACTCTTTATAATCTACAGTTAGATATTAATCTAAGTAACAGCAAAAATTGGAATGAGTAGTGTTTCAAAATCTTAATTTTTTACTAAGAATTCTTAAGATATTTACAAAAACAAGGCACTGCCTGGGAAAAACACAAACCAAGAAAGTTAACAAGAATAACAAAAATGAAATTGTTTTAATTTTTAAGGACTTCTGCACCCTACAATAAAAACAAAAGGAAATAGGACCATATTACCAGAATTTGTATTCTGATTTGTTCACGTATTTAGAGTTGTCAACTGCATAAAGAGAATGTTACTATATGTAGAGCAAAAAATTATCTTTCTGGCAAATTTTGCTAAAATGTATTCATTTTAAGTGAAAGAAAATAAGCAGTAGACAAGTTTCCCTAAACATTTATCTACTGAGGTTGGAATACTCAGAGGAACTTGAACAATCCAACTCCCTTTAAGGTTATGCTTCTTCTACATCTTGTACTCTTTACTGGCCACATTAGAATAGCAAAGCCCATCTTTAATGGTTTCCTGAAAGTCCACAATGTTGGTTGTGGTTGGTTGTTGGCAGAAAAGCTAAGTAGCTATGAAATGAATGAATGAGAATCTACACTTTTTTTTTCATAAAATAAATTATATAAGAGAGTAAAAGAAATACGAGACGTTCTGTAAAGGGGAGAAGGTTGATGCCTTCAGTTATTGGTTGAGGAAAGAGAGATGAGAAAGGACTAAAAAGCAGCTAATCAACTTAAAACAAGATAATACTGAATGCTTTTACATTAATTACTAAAAGTAACACTGTATCTCTTCCCTAAAGTATTACATCTTTTCAGTTAATACACCTGAGAGAAAAATGACTTTGGGTAAAACATACAAGAAACCTGTAAAATAACCACGAATGTAACTTTCAAGAAGAAACAATCCCCTAAGTTCATATGCACAGAAAGGTCCATTACTTACTGATACCTAGTTAAAAAAAAATTATTTGTAACAGCACACAAACCCTTATCTGAAGCTTTTGGGACCAAATGTGTTTTAGAATTCTGAATTTAGAATTTTAGAAAGGTGGTAACTTGGATGCATTATGTAAAGCCCACAGTGGAGTCTGAGACTGCACCCTGTAAGCAAACACAGTAATATTTCCCCAGCAAAACTTAAGAATATTCACACTTAATGAGATAAAGACCATCTATAGCCTTCCATTAGTTCTGGTCAGGTTTGGCTACCAAGTTAGATACGGTGCCAAACTTACTGAAAACTCGATTTTCATAGCTTTCTGGCTTTCAGAATTAAGATAAGGGGTTGTGGACCTGTACCACAATATTAGAAGATAAAGTTTCTGTTAAACTTACAAGCTTTTAAACTTAAAATAAAAAAGACAGTACCAAGTGCGTAGAGAATTTAAACATATTTTATTGTCAGAGGATGTCATTTGATGAAACTCCGCATCTCATTACATAGCTCCCACAAAATCTTTACAAAAAAACCTGGCCTCTTGTAGAGGCGTAAAGTTACTGAAGGAGAAAACATATCACATTCTAAACCTGCATGTTCTTTAAATTAAGACTTATCGTGTATACCTAACTTCAAAGCAATTCGTGGAAGGGTTTCCCTCATCATATCTTACATAAATTGCATCCACAATATAGAAAAGGCTTATACTATTCAACCACCATGATCAGTAGAACTGATAACGTACAGAAAACCACTTAAATATGCATTTAGCAGTTAGGGCCCCGGGTCCAGCTAAAGAAAGGACAAAAGTCACGTTCTACCTAAGACGAGTGGTCCGTAGCCATTCAGGCTGTGATCACTAGACCCGGAACAGCTTCCCAACTACAGAGGAGACTCCAGCTCCCAGCAGCCCCCGCACGGAGGCGGGGCGGGGGGTTGCCAGGCCCCGGACGCGGAGGCCTGAGCTCGCGGAGGATGGCGGGAATTGGAAGAGCGGCCGTCCGCAGTCCTCCCTCATACCCTTGCCCCCGCGACCCGGCCCCTTCTCAAGCCCTCCGCACGGTACCTGTCCCCAGGACTCTCTGTTCTCTTTCCCGCTGCAGCAGGGGCGGTACTACCGGGTCTCAGATGGCAGCGCGGGGGCGACGACCCCGGGGCTGGGGATGAGGGGAAACCTGGCCTAGCGGGCATGCAGCGCCTTGTCATGTCGGCGCCGCTGGCGACGGCGGCATGAGCTGTGGTTGGAGAAGTTGGGTGCGTGGTTGCCGTCTTGTTGCTGGGACTCGGGGAGGCTGTCGGAGCAGAGGTGGGAGGCACCCCCTTCTCTCTTCATGGCGGTTCTCTCTCTTCGGAAGTGACTCCGTTGTGAGCGGGAAGGAACCTGAGGACCAGTAGGGGGCGGACCTTACTTGAAGCCTCGCGTTCTGATTGGCTGACACAGCGGTCATTCCGGTAGTGGCGCAATAGAAAACCTCAGCCTCTCAGGAGAAGGCGGGGTTTCGGGGAGGGGGGCGGGGAGAAGGAAAACTGCCCCCTGTCACGTGCACCGGGTGGGGGGCGCCGCGGCATCCGGGGCGCGTTGGCCTTGGCTGGAGCGCGGGGGCGGGAAGGCGCGGGCAGCCGAGGGCGCTGCGGCAGCTGGCGACACCCGTCTTGAGAAGGGCAAGGGGCGAGGTTTGCAGAAGCAAACCCGAGCCCGGCAGCTGCCTTCAATGAAGATGGCCAACATTTGGGCTTCCTGTATCACACAATTGTGCCTCAGAAATCCCCAGCTGTTCATTACATCGTTTCTTTAACATCTTAGGCCAAAGTGCCCTGATGCTGTCACTATTTCCTCGGTAGTCTGTACAGCCCAATCTGAAGATTTGTTCATTCTGTGAGGGTTCTTGTTAAGTGCTGAGGTGGCTCCTTTTTCTCTTTTTTTAAGAATGAAAAAAAAACCTCATTGAAATAAAGACTGTTTTTATTCCACAAACGCATTTTGTTTCTCAGTTGCTGAAATGAGTTATCCATAAAATATCTGCAGCCAGAGTCCTTGGAGATTTTTGAAAGGAACATAGGGTCAGCTTTCAATTACCCATGTTGAGTGTGGACAGCATAGATTAGTGAAAACTGCCAGCAGTCTCCAATCCTCCTTTGTAAAGGGCTTGCACTTTGGAGGCTGTTAGCCGGGGTTTTTCCTGAGAGGAAACAGGCTGGTCAGAGTATCTCCTAGCTTGTTTCCACGTCTATAAAATGGGCGTTCTACTTTTCTGGGTAATTGTAAACCATAAAAATGATAAGCAATGCAAAGTGCGCAGCTCAGAGTCTCTCATGTAATAAGTACTGGGCAAATTAGTGTTCTCTTGCCATTGTTCTTTAGACAGACTCTTACACTTTAACTTACTGCAGAATCTTTCAAAGGCAGGTCCGATATTGTTATAACTATTAACCAGAATATCAATCTAAAGGATGTTCAAGCCTTAACTGTCAGGCTTGTTTAGTCAGTTGGATGGAACAAAATCTTAAATTACACAGAATTTAGACAGGTCTTTAAAGTTTATTATACTCAGATTTAACTGCTTTGGTAGCTAAGCATGCCTGACTGGCCTGAAGTTCACCTCCTTCCCTTCCCTGTTAGCCCTCAGGAGGAAGAATTAATGAGGAACAAAGTGACTAACGGGGTGGCAAATTGGAGGGTAGAAGGTAAGCTGAACGTACAGGTCTCTTATTCATCACCAGAGTATACACACATAGGTATATACTGGGTAGTAGGGATGCAAGAAAGGAAATGCTGAAATAAGGGGCATTTTTCTGCTCCCAATACCTGAGAAGCTGCTATTCCTAGCATTGTTTCTTAGATAAAAAAGAATATAATAAATGCTCAAAATGTGAATGAATAGTGAGATATATTTGTTTACTAGGGGCTTTTTACACATATTATTACTAGCCTCTTGTATTATTTTCTGTTGGATGTTACTACACTAGCAAGTCCC
Source organism: Hippopotamus amphibius kiboko (assembly GCF_030028045.1). Lineage (NCBI taxonomy): Eukaryota > Metazoa > Chordata > Mammalia > Artiodactyla > Hippopotamidae > Hippopotamus > Hippopotamus amphibius. The sequence goes on from NC_080190.1 coordinate 29,126,546, forward strand.
TGTTTCTGTAACAGCACATCTACAAAACATTTAATCTGATTTGTTTCATTGCGTGCTTGGACCATAAAATAGGGTAATGCATGAAAACATGTTCTGCATGATCGATTAGTTGCTTTTCTTGGATTATAGTATTTGAATCATCCAGCTTCCAAGGTGTTGCTTTAAAGTCTGTACTTATGTTACCAAACAATAGTTTTTGAATTTTCTTAATCTGAGCAACAGATTATGGAGTTAAGTGAGGCAAGAAATCCCTTGATCAATAAATGGACATGGAGTCATAATGAAAACACAATTTTAAAAATCTCTTCTTAACAGGGAAGTAGTTATCTAAATCCTCAATAAGCATCAAGGCTCTTCTTTGTTTAAACTGTGTTTGAGAATGACACAGATTTGGATTGCAGGGTGAACTATGTTCAGTTTACCAACCAGAACTGCTGGGAGCCTCTAAGGCTCTTCCCCACTACCAGTCCCCCAAATAGTGTTGGCCAGTCTATGATGTCCAGTCTATTTATATCCCTTCTTTCCCTTTGAATTTGTGTGTATACACACCCACGCACACACACACATCCACAGCTATATGTATACACATGGTTAATGTAAGGGATTTTTACGCATTATTCTGCAGTGGGCTGGAGAGAGATGGCCTGGAAGCTGTACACTAGGTGAAAGATGTTAAGGAGCTCAGGTATTTGCACGTGAGGAGACCAGGGGAGAGAAAAGCTGGGGCGGGGGGATGAATAAAGTAGAGAAGACTGAATTAGAGACTTAAGACGAAACTTCAGCCAGGATTGGACAAATAATTTGGAGAAATGAAGGCTGAATGACCATAATAGGCTAGTTTGAGATTTCTGGGCATGGGGATGAGGAAGCAAAGGCCACAGGAATGGAGTCGCTTCTAGGCTTGAGGCTTCTAGGGTACCCCTCTGCTCAGATTAGCACCCTGGGTTGTTAAAGACAATAGGAGGAGCACAGGTTCTGGCCTTGATGGGAAGGGATGGAGCAGCCACAGAAACAATGTTGCGCGCACAACAGATCAAATTTGCTGGGAGCTGTCAAGCCCAGTGTGGGAGTCCTGAGAGGAGTGACAGTATAGCTGATACCAGAGATGCAAGCAGTCACAAAGACAGAAAACAATTTAGGGAGATTGGCTCATGCAGTACCTTAGCAGGCAGGGACTAAGAGAACAAAAGGTCAGTAAGCTACGCAGAATGTTACCAACAAGCAGGGAATTCTACCTTTTGATTCAGCAGTAATGACATACTTTTGCTCTGAGATTTGCAACACTCTGGAATAAACCCCAAGGCTCTTGTTGGAGGGTGCTCTACAGCAGGTGAGAGACAGAGATGGGTTTGCAGCAGAGCTGCCTGATGGTGGCCAAGAATGTGTGTGGAGGGGAGGGTAGAGGGTGACCTGGGAAAGGGGATAAGGAACGGACTCAGAAAAACAGGAAATAATTAACTTGAAAGCCTGACAGAGAAAGAAAGACCACGTGATGATCTGAAGGAGGGAAGGCGAGCTCCAGCGTCTCAAGATCTGCACAAATCACTTTGCAAATGGATGCTAACTCAAAACTGCCCAACAAGTGCTTGGAAAAAGCACTAGCTAGGTTTTAAGGAGCTGCTGGGGAAAAGCCAAATGTAATATAATATAATGTCACATCATGAAACCTAAACTTCCTGGGAGTAATTAGTAAAACTGCAGAAGTAGATCTAATGTTAAGGAAAGTTAAGTTTCTTGTTATTTCATTATGGAATGGTGCAAGATAGAATTTCCCACACTTTAGAACACAAGGAACATATTTGTAATTTTTGACATATCTGAATGTTTCATATATTAACAGTTAATATTTTTCTGTAAATCACTTTTTAAACTTCAATACATTTATTTTAGAAGAAAACAAAATAATTTCTACCAGTGGAAAATCAGTATCACTTGGAAGGGGTTATCTTTCCAAATGGAAGCTAACTCTAAAAACTAACAAATAACTAATTAATAACTAAAAAAAAGTCTCCACGTTTCTTCTAGAGACATCTTTTTTACTGGAGGTAGTAGGTATACGTATTACTTGTACATCTGAAATATAAAAGACTTTTTGGGAAATATTCGTTTTGGGAAATATTCGTTTTGGGAATTCCAGCCTGGAATCAGGTATTTTTCACACTGGGTTAGCAACCCATTAGAAGGTTTTAAAATTGATGTAATGGGGCTTCCTAGGTGGCGCAGTGGTTAAGAATCCACCTGCCAATGCAGAGGTCACGGGTTCGATCCTAGCTCCAGGAAGATTCCCACATGCCGCGGAGCAACTAAGCCCGTGTGCCAAAAAAAAAAAATTAAAATTGATGTAATGGGTCACAGACCACATGAAAAAAAAGAATAAGGGGCTTCCCTGGTGGAACAGTGGTTAAGAATCTGCCTGCCAATGCAGGGGACACAGGTTCGATCCCTGGTCTGGGAAGATCCCACATGCCGAGGAGCAACTAAGCCTGTGTGCCACAACTACTGAAGCCTGTGTGCCCTAGAGCCCGTGCTCGGTAACAAGAGAAACCACCGCAATGAGAAGCCCTTGCAGGGCAACAAAGAGTAGCCCCCCCTCGCCACAACTAGAGAAAGCTCGGGCACAGCAATGAAGACCCAATGCAGCCAATAAATACATAAATTTTTAAAAAGGGGAAAAAAAGGACAATGAAATAGACAATGAAATAGAGAGTATCAAGACACTGTACACAGTGTATGAGAATGTGTTGTTTCGCAAGACTTTTACATATTCAGTTGTGTGTGTATATTTTATACGGTGGTGATGTAAAAGGTATTTCTGTGGCCCTACTGTAGATGGTGGTGTAAACATTTGAAAGTTGTTGCTGTAATCTGTATTCATATTTCACACTTCTGTGTATTGGTGGCAATGAACAGCAGAAGCTGCTTGGGGGGCAAAAGATGGGCTTTCTTTGGTCACTCCTGCTGGTGGGAAGGGTGGGGAGACATAACTCCAGCTCTCCGTAAGCCCTTTTAAGACCACACCCTCTAGGAATGCGGGAGGCTTGTAGAGGGAGGCAGACTGTCTCTCTAAAGAAGATTACTTTTACCCCTCCTGGGCTGTAGTAACTTCCAGATGGGGAGGAGCAGCTGAAGTGGCCCCATCAGATCCCTCCTTGTCCTCAGTAAGCTTGAGGCTGTGATGGAGAAGTGGGAGAGAAGGGAGAATGATACAAAAGAGGTGGAAAGACCTTATATCGCTTGTCCAACTTGCCCCGCACATAAAACCCCACCACCCTGGAAAGAAGAGAGTCTGTTGTGGATAATACATTTGATCTCACACCTTTGCAAAGCTCTTCCCAGAATTCAGCACACCTGTCATGACCCATAAGGCCTTTCTTTATTGGGCTCTGATTTGCCTCTTCAGAGTCATTCTACTACTACTGTCCTTAAGCTGTAAACTTCCACAGCACCAAAATACTGAACCCTCTATGCCAGGCATGATAAGATGGCCTCCTCAAGGAGTCATCCTTCATCTCCTTCTTTTAGCTCCCAAAGAGGTGTTTCTTTTGTATGTTTGTTTGTTTGTTTGTTTGTTTGTTTTAAAGATGTGGTGTAACATTTAAAAATTGAGATATCACACAAAATTCTAGATTTCTGGCTTCAAGAGGTACAAAGAAGGGTCTCACATTTATGTCTACAGGGGCTAGGTAGATAATATAAGTACATGAATCAGGTCAACTCAAGGCCCCCCACAGGATGCTTGGCCACACAAAATGGATGCCGAGGCAGCAGTATTATGGAGCAATTTAGCTGAACTTGCAACACTTGTAAACAATATAAACTGGTATGGAATAATCTCTAAGATATGGTAGGGGAAAAATTAAGTTGCAGAACAGTGTTTTCAACAGTGTATGTTACAGTGTATACATATCTTATGTCATTGCTTGTATAAATAAAAGGGGTTATATGTGTGTGTATGCCAAGACTATCTCTGGAAGGATGCTGTGCTTGCCAGATAACTTCCTAATGCAACAGTATTCTACTGTATGGACACGCCATAAGTTATTTAACTAGTCCCCCATTGCTGGGCTAATTCGTTCCCTTTCAGCTTTATATTACTGATAATTATGCATTGAATACCTTTATTCATCCACCTGTGCGAACATGGAAGCATATCTCTAAGATACATTGGGAAGGGAATCCCTGTGTCAAAGGACATGTACGTTTTATATTTTGATAGACATCAGCCATTGGTCTTTTTAAGTGTCTACCTTGAGCATAGGTAAAGAAGCTCATAACAGCAGTTGCCTCTGGAGAGAGGTTTTTCCCTGTTTGTGAAATTTATATTTCACCAAGTGCATATATTACTTTCCCAAAGAAACACATAAAGTAGCAGGATACAAAATTAATGCACAGAAATCTCTTGCATTCCTATACACTAACAATGGAAGAGCAGAAAGAGAAATTAAGGAAACGCTCCCATTCACCATTGCAACAAAAAGAATAAAATACCTAGGAATAAACCTGCCTAAGGAGGCAAAAGATCTGTATGCAGAAAACTTTAAGACATTGATGAAAGAAATCAAAGACGACACAAACAGATGGAGGGACATACCATGTTCCTGGATTGGAAGAATCAACATCGTGAAAATGTCTGTACTACCCAAAGCAATTTACAGATTCAATGCAATCCCGATCAAATTACCAATGGCATTTTTCACAGAACTAGAGCAAGAAAACTTACGATTTGTATGGAAACGCAACCCCAAATAGCCAAAGCAATCTTGAGAAGGAAAAATGGAGTTGGTGGAATCAGGCTTCCTGACTTCAAACTATACTACAAGGCCATAGTGATCAAGACAGGATGGTACTGGCACAAAAATAGAAAGGAAGATCAATGGAATAGAATAGAGAACTCAGAAGTAAGCCCAAACACATATGGGCACCTTATCTTTGACAAAGGAGGCACGAGTATACAATGGAAAAAAGACAGCCTCTTCAGTAAGTGGTGCTGGGAAAATTGGACAGCTACATGTAAAAGAATGAAATTAGAACACTTCCTAACACCATACACAAAAATAAACTCAAAATGGATTAAAGACCTACATGTAAGGCCAGACACTATAAAACTCCTAGAGGAAAACATAGGCAGAACACTCTATGACATCCATCAAAGCAACATCCTTTTTGACCCACCTCCTAGAATCATGGAAATCAAATCAAGAATAAACAAATGGGACCTCATGAAACTTAAAAGCTTTTGCACAGTGAAAGAAACCATAAACAAAACTAAAAGGCAACCCTCAGAATGGGAAAAAATAATTGCCTATGAAACAACGGACAAAGGATTAACCTCCAAAATATACAAGCAGCTCACGAAGCTTAATACCAAAAAAGCAAATAACCCAATCCACAAATGGGCAGAAGACCTAAATAGACATTTCTCCAAAGAAGACATACAGATGGCCAACAAACACATGAAAAGATGCTCAACATCACTCATCATCAGAGAAATGCAAGTGAAAGCCACAATGAGGTATCACCTCACACCAGTCAGAATGGCCATCATCACAAAATCTGGAAACAACAAATGTTGGAGAGGGTGTGGAGAAAAGGGAACTGTCCTGCACTGTTGGTGGGACTGTAAGTTGGTACAGCTACTATGGAAAACAATTTGGAGGTTCCTTAAAAAACTACAAATAGAACTACCATATGATCCAGTAATCCCACTACTGGGCATATACCCAAAGAAAACCATAATCCCAAAAGAAACTTGTACCATAATGTTTATTGCAGCACTATTTACAATAGCCAGGACATGGAAGCAACCTAAATGCCCATCAACAAATGAATGGATACAGAAGATGTGGCATATATATACAATGGAATATTACTCAGCTATAAAAAGGGATGAGATGGAGCTATATGTAATGAGGTGGATAGAACTACAATCTGTCACACAGAGTGAAGTAAGTCAGAAAGAGAAGGACAAATATTGTATGCTAACTCACATATACAGAATCTAAAAATGGTACTGATGAACTCAGTGACAAGAACAAGGATGCAGATACAGAGAATGGACTGGAGAACTCGACGTATGGGAGGGGGCGGGGGGGTGAAGGGGAAACTGAGACGAAGCGAGAGAGTAGCACAGACATATATATACTACCAACTGTAAAATAGTCAGTGGGAAGTTGTTGTATAACAAAGGGAGTCCAACTCGAAGATGGAAGATGCCTTAGAGGACTGGGACAGGGAGGGTGGGGGGGACTCGAGGGAGGGGGAGTCAAGGAAGGGAGGGAATACGGGGATATGTGTATAAAAACAGATGATTGAACCTGGTGTACCCCCCCCCAAAAAAAAATAATGGTTGGATGAATCCATTGTGGATTCAATAACAATTTAAGCAAAATAAAAGAAAGAAGGAAAGAAAAAAAAAAAAAAACAAAGAAACACATATCACTATATCTATCTATTATCTATCATCTATCTATCTATCATCTATCTATCTATCATCTATCTATCTGTCTATCTATCATCTATCTATCATCGTCTATCTATCTACTCTATCATCTGTTCACCTAACATAAAATAAAAGGATCAATTGTTTTGGGTGAAAAGTTACACCATGTTACATTAATTGCTTTCCATGAAGACTACTCCAGATATCCTCCAGAGGTTTTTGTTAGCCTCTGCTCATTTCTCCCTCATGTCTCTTCGGGGAAACTTGCCACTGACACCCCTGTTCCTACCTGCCCCTTTCAGGCAACATGGAGCCTGTTATGTTATGTTGCCTGACCAGGGATTCGATAGTACAAACGTTGTTGTTGGGTTCTCAAACTCAACGTGTCTTAAATAGAACTCATTATCTTCACTCCCTGACCTCCAGATTTGATGTTCTCTCCTCCTGTATTTTTTATCTCAGTGAATGGTGTCATCATCTTCTCTCACCTGTCACTCAAACCAGAAACTTGGGAGTCCTACTAATCTCTCCCCTCTGTCACCCTCAGCTCCCACCTGTTAAGTCACCAAGTCAGTGATTTTGCTCTCTAAATATCACTTGTATCCTTTCTTCTCTCTTAAAAATACATGTACACACACACACACACACACACAGACCCGCCCATATTTGATTCTTTTTAGAAATGTAAAAGATATAGACAAATACAAAGGATGATATAACAAACCCATATTCATCTTCTGAACTCACAACTGTTAAAATTTTAACCAGTAACTTCTCTTTTCTGGTTTTCTTTATTTTTATAATAAAACACTACAGGCGTAGCTAACTCTCTTTTTCTTGACACCCCAGTTTAATTCTCTTCTCCCCTACTCCTGTGGTTTTTCAAGTCCACAGGCCTCAGATTCCTCATTTTTTATGTACATGTATATCTTGTCATAAAGACTATAGTGGATTATTTTGTATATGTTTTTTAAAAATATCCACACGTACATTTTATTTACGTATGCAGTTCATATATCACATTTGATTTGTCCATTACAAATAATACTGTCACAGACACCTCTGTACATGTTTCTTTTTATCCATGTGCAAGAATTCGTATGGGTTATATAATCAGAAGGGAAGTTGCTGGGTCATAGGGTATTTGCATTGTCAAGTTTATTGTATGATGCCAAATTGCTTTCCACAAATGGCTGAATTAATTTACAGTCCCACTAGCAATATATGAGAGCACTGTTTTCCTCATGTCTGCTCAAATGTTTGATACTGTCATCCTTTTTTATTTTTGCTAATCTGAAGGGTGAAAATGGTTTCTCATTGTTTTATTTTGCATTCCCTTAATTATTAGGTTGGGTATCTCTTTATACATTTGGGAGTGAGGCATTTGGATTCTTCTTTTGTTGATTGCCTATTTCTGTATTTCACCCATTTTAGAAGCTCCTGTATTTTTCTTATTGGATGGTAGAATTTTAAAAATGCATATTTTGAATACTCAGAAATCTTTTCCATCCCTTCTGCTGCACCCTGATACAGGTCCTAATCATCCTTGGCGAAGTATCTTGCAACAGCTTCCAAGCTGGTCTCTCTGACTTCAGTTTGCCCTTCTTCATTCTGTCTTCCACACTGCAGCCTGAACAGTCTTTCTAACAGGCAAATCTGAGCGTGCCATTCCCATATACATTACTGACAGGGAAACAAAGCAAAATAAAAACATCATCATCAACAACCGAATCACCAAATAAGCCAATTTTAAAGAACTCTCTGGTATACCATACCAGGTACTCCATGATCTGATCCCTCTCTACCTGTGTGAGGCCATCATGCTGTTCCTCCCCATACATCTTATATCCACCCATTCAGAACAATGGTATTGGCCATTCTTTGAACACATCAGCTTCACCCATGCTTCTGAGCTTTTGTGTACCCCATTTGTACTGCTGTCGTCCTCCTAGAAAAAATTTCCCTGACATCCCTAAAGAGACCTGGTTTCTCTTTGCTCAGCTGTTATATGCACTATAACTCCACTATAATCTTTATGACTTTGCATTGAAATGACTTATTGTATATATGTCTTCTCTCTAGACTGGAAGATTTGATAGAACAGGGCTCTGTCTCTTGGTCTCAAGAGGCAGTATAGCAGAGTGGTCAGGCATGTGGGCTCTGAAGCCAAACTGTTTGGGTTTGAATCTTAGCTCTGTTACTGTTTGGGAGGTTGCTTAGCTTCTCCATGTCTCAGATTCCTCATTTGTAAAGTGGGGATAATAATAGTACCTATATCATCCGCTTGTATTAAATCAGTTAATAAATATAAAGTGCTTATTAATAGCCAAAAGGTGGAAGCAACTGAAGTGTTGATTAATTGATGAATTTATAAACAAAATGTGGTATACATACATACAATGGAATGTTTTTCAGGCTTAAATAGGAAGGAAATTTCTGACATGTGCCACAGCATGGATTAACCTTGAAGACATTACACTAAGTAAAATAAACAGATCACAAAAGGACAAATACTGTATAATTCCCCTTATATGAGGCACTCTACAGTAGTGAAATTCATAAAGACAGAAAGTAAAATGATGGTTACCAAGGGCTGCAAAGAGGGGAGAATGGAGAATTAGTGTTTAAAGGGTATAGTTTCAGTTTGGAAAGACGAAAAAGTCTAGAGATGGATGGTGGTGACGGTTGCACAACAATGTGAATATACTTCATGCTACAGAACTGTACACATAAAAATGGTTAGGGAATTCCCTGGTGGGCCAGTGGTCAGGACTCCACGCTTTCACTGCCAAGGGCATGATTTGATCTCTGGTCGGGGAACTAAGATCCCACAAATCCCTCAGCACGGCCAAAAAACAAAAAAAGATTAAAATGGTAAATGTTATGTATACCTTATCACAATAAATGGAAAAAAATGCTTATAATGGTGCCCAGTATATAGTAAGTCCTCAATAAAGGTTAATTCTGATGATCTCTATTTATTAACAACCCATTATTAATAACCATAATTTATTCATGATAGGCACCTAGTATCTTTGCATGAATGCCTTGTCCACCCGCTCCAGATATCTTAATGTGATTTTCAGAATTAGGACTGAGAATGTTGAAACACTTAACCACTGTTCTTGAGGAGTTACATCCTCCAGGGGCGCTAGCTCCTACAGCTGGGTCAGTTCCCCCAGTCTGTCTCCTGTCCAGTCCCAACTTCCTCTGATTTTCTGACACAAAGTCAGTTCCTCAGAAGGAGATTCCTAGGGCAAGAGTATAAACTTGGTGTAGGAGCAGTGCTAGCCTAGGTGACACTTGGGCATCCCCTAACTAAAATTTCAGGAGTAACTCCCGCCATTCATTTAATCCTGGTTTGAGTCATGGTCAACAGTGACCTTCTGGTTCCTCCCTTCTTTCCCCAGCTCATCCATCCCAGGCACCTAGCTACCATACCGGAAATAACTGGAGGCATTAGAAAAATACATTACATTAAAGGAATCTGAGAACATTCTTTGCATTTTAAAAACCTGTGCTAATTCCACTCCAGTCCTCTCCAAGCCACTCACTAAATCCACGCTTTCCCTCTTCTCTTCACCTTTGATGCAGGCTTCAGTCTGAGATCTCAACATGTGGTAAACCCAAACCATCCGTTCCAAGATTCCTCCAGAATCCAGTTTCCCATGTTGGGGCTCAGATGATCTTTACTATAATGTTCTCCTTCTGAACTCTTTCAAGCACAAAATTCTCACTTTGTGTTCTTATGACCAGAACAGAAACAAACCTTTCGCAGGTAATTGGGAGCAGGAAAAGATGATTTGTTTTTGTTTTTTAGAGTACAGCCTAGAAATGCTATGCCTGATTTTCTAGAGGCCCTTGGAGTGCTGCTGGCTTAGATCACAAATGAAAAATTCAGATGTGGACAGGTGTGAAAGTCAAGAGCTCAGCCTGGGGGATTCTGGGTGTCTCCAATTCAGCAGAACAAATGGCAAAACAACAGGTGTCCACAGATGTACTGACCCATGAGGCACTCATACCCAAAGCTTGCCTTGGGATTGAATTCTCTCATTGAAATCTGCCCTGTCTTTGTGCAGCCGCCATCACCCAATCTCTGCAGGGTTTGGGAAATAATGCATTCTGCTGGCCTTATATTCCAGGTACCAGGAGGTTATGTGTGACTCACCCAGGATTAGCTGGCTTTAAGACTCAAAGTTCTGACATTTTCAAGCTGTTTGTTAGTCATAGAACATTGCAACCTACCTACAGATTGCATAACAATAAAAAACTATAGTTGGAGGAAATGCTTAGGGGTGACCACAACTGAGAGGACAAAAGACCTGTTGAATTGGGAACCCGGTCTAGGGTCCTCAGATCTATAAAGCATTGTCTGGAAATAAGATATTTGCAGGCTGGGGAAGAAGGAATACTGTGGAAAAAAGAATCACTATGACTTTCATTAACTGGGAGGATCAGAAACAGGGTTGGTAAAGCTTGGAAATTTAGGTATTCCATTTACTGTTTCTTCAGGTAGACAGAAACCAGAGCCAGGAATAATTAAAGTAAAAACTTTATAAGCTTTGTACCACCACACATTTGTTCTTATTGTTATTGTGTGTTTGTTTCTTGGAGTGATGGCACAGAACACATAGAACCAAAAAAGCCTGTGTGCTAGTCATTAAGAGCACCAGCAAAACAGGGAGCTTAGAGAACTGCATGCTGCTGCTTAGCCAGGCTTAGGATGGGTAGCTGGAATGGCAGTCTCCAAAGGAGAGGGAAGCAGGTTGAACACCTGGGTCTGCCGCAAAGAAAAAAGAGGGGAGTTTTGAGTGAGGTACCCAGTAGGAGGGACCAGTCAGCCTGAGAAAGGACTGAGCAGAGCAGCAGCAATTTCACGTGTGAACAAAGGTTGCACATAGCAACACTGTCTGTAATATAAACCTGGAAACAACCCGAGCGTCCATTAACAGGTGGTTGCTAGATAAATTATGAAGCAGCTTTCTGTGGAATATCATTCAGCCATCAAAAAGAATAGAGGGGATATAAATATGCTGATATAAAAAGATGCCTAAGGTATGTTAAGTGAAAAAAGCAAAGTGCATAACAGTATACGTATATAAAATCCCATTTCCATATGGTGTTTCCTTTTTAGATGAGGCATGTAATGTGTATTTACATTTTCTTTTATGTACATAGACAGTGTCTGGAAGGAAATACATGAAAAAGCTAATAGAGCCCCACTTCCCTGCTCTGGGATTGAGACTTAGGAGAGGTATCAGGGAATTATTACTTTCAAATTTACAATTTTTATTCTGTTTGAAAGTTTTAAAAAACATTTATAATTAAAAAAATTCTTTTTTGTAAATCTTTTCAGGGTTTCAACCAGGCAGATTTCAGGATTTACAGTTTTCAGAAATCTGTCCCTCAGTTCTAACTCCAAATAGGAATGTGGACTTCAGTTTCCTGATTTTGTCCTTTACCTAGGATGGCGGACAAGCTTGCAGTTTTAATATACAGTCTTTTCAAGCACATGTGGAATATTTACAATGACCATGTTCTAAGTCACAGCGGAATTTAACAAGAGGCCAAAGAACTGATAGCACATAAATAACATTCTCTGTCCGCAATGCAATAATATTAGTACTCAGTAACAAAATCAGTAACTATTTAAGCAATAGTTAAATAACCAAATCAAGATGTAGTCTAATTCTAAATTTTCTCTCTAACAGTGATACCATAAAGGAAAAACTTCTATGAATGAATTCTCTCTGATTTTTACCTTCACCCTTAATTATGATGAGGATAGTTGCTGCTCCTAAGTTGAACTATGCCCTGACTAAATGAACAAGTCTTCATTTATTTATATCTCATCTCTTTCCATAAAGGTTTGAAGGCAGTTCAGTTGCTTGAACTCAATTCTGAATCTGGAGGAACCTTCCTTGACACTGGTTATAAACACTAGTGTGTTAAAGCCATAAAATTCCTCCAAGATCCTAACCCTTGGCTACAGTCAGCAGCAGTTGAAAGATCCTGTTTTTCTCTGGAGAGGAGCCCACACCTGCCAGTCACAATAACGTTTAGATACTGACATTGACAGATGCCTAAGATATATCTTATGTGGAAAAGAAAAACAAGTTACAAGACAATGTGTAATATATGTAGCATTAGATGTCCTAATGTGCAAACGAGGCATATGCTTGGGGTGCCAAGAAAGCATAAAACACTTTTGAAATATATATATATATATTTAAAGTACTGAAATAGTAATTAAAGGAAAAATAAAAACTTTGACCTCTATACACTTGTTTTACTGTTTAGTATTTTCATTTTGAATGACACATGGGCGGGGTAGGGGACATCCTAACCATTTTCAGGCTTAGGGTTGCTTAAGTGCTAAATCTGGCCGTGATTTAATGATATTGATTTTGTAAAACTTTACACATATAGTAAATGTTCATCTGTGCAGAAAAAGCAATCTGGATAAATACATCTCTAATTAAAAGTGGTTACCTCTGAAGGATAGAATTTTAATTTCTACAGTATGTATTTCTGTAACTTTTAACATTTTTACAATGAGTATGAGTTCCTTTGTAATCAGGAAAAGAATGAAGATTAGAAAACAAAATAAAACAAATTCATTTTAGGCAGCAGGCAGTTAGGATTTGTCTGGAAATATCCCTCATCAGTTGTGTGGTTGTGTGGTCTTACTACCTGTTTTCAGCTCCTGAGATACTGCTACCAAACTCAGGTACAAAATCTTTCCCACAAGTGCAGCCTGAAGGCTCATCCTTACTCACTGCATTTTCCCATGACTTCTCTGTGACCTCCTGCTGCCACCTCTGATCTCTGGCCACACTCTACTTGTCTCCTTGTTCAGCTGGGCTCGGTGGGCATTCATCTAACTATTAAGATTCCCAACTCTGTTTTTCTCTTTTCCAGCTTGGCTTGATCCCCTGGGATTCACATTACTGCAGACCTTCTAATGAAACCCTACTTCTTTTTCCTATGTAAACAGACCTGGCCACCTTCGTGCATGAGTCATAACTTTATGTAAATGCTCTGGCAAGCTGGCTGAATGTAAAATGTGGACATGATCCATTAAAGATATTGGGCAGAGTAAGTTCTTAAAGCTGTGCTTGAATGGGAGATGGCTGACACCAGGCAGAGGATGCTCGCCAGTTTCCTGACAGTCTAGGGATGAAGGCTAAACCATGGGAAGAGAAGAGCAAGGCAAGAGGTGGCTAGTTGGCAGCAAGGAGATAGCAGAGTTTGGGGAGGTGGGTGTATTGGGTGGCTATGAAGGGTTTTGACAGACGAGAGACTTCTCTGAGTAGAAAATTTATCAGGGTCTGGAGCTTCCTGAAGACAAAGGCTATTGGGGCCAACTGGGATTTACTGGGCTTTAGCTAATCCTGGATATGGAGACGCACAAATTACCTGTCTAGCCTATTCATGGATGTGTCATACAGAGCACAAAACCCAGTAAAAGAGGTGGGAGAGCAGAACTCCTCTGAGGTGGAAGGATCCTTCCTCAAGGTAAAGCTGATGGCAAGTCAGAGTAGGTCTTGCTTGGTGAATAGTTGGCCACCCAAAGAGAGAGGCTCTGAGAGAGAAAGACTGGGAGAGGGAATGAAAGCGGATGAAGGCAGCCGGGTGAGCACTTCCAGTTACCATATTAGAAAGGAATCAGGAGCCAGGCCTGGGAACCAAACGTGGTGATGCCTGTATGACTCTTAACTGTTGTGGTGCTTCCCCAGTTGTGGTGCTTATGTTTCTCTGTGTCAGTTTCCATGGCGATTAGCGGTAAATCAGTAGCAGTAAAGCAGCAAAAGCTTTAAAATGAAATGGGTTTGTCTTTGGGGGCAGCAAGGATAGAGGAGCTGGGGAAGCTGGCAAAGGCACCTCCCCAAGGAGACAAAAGCCCGCCAGTCTCCAGGACCCACTGCAAGAAGGTGGAAGAGACCCGGACCCGGCGGTGAGCTTGTGCCAAGGAGGGCCTTAATTAAAAAAAAAAAAGTTCTCCCCATGGGATTTTCTTGCCCCTACCCTCATTTTACTTATCCCTCTACTGTGGCACTTATTTCGTACTTCATAGGAGAAAATAACTTGCCCTGTGACTATTTGTTTTTATATTTCCTAGAGTGAAGCCATGTCTCACGTGTTCCTATATTCTCAAGAGCCTTGTATAAAACTGAGCATGTATCAGAGGCTCAATATATCTTTATTTTTGTAAGTTAAAAATAATTTTACTTTTATACAGATATATAATGCATGCATGCCCCCCCCTTTTTTTTTTTACTGTTTCTCCTTGTCTCTGCCCTCCCCACTTCTCATATTCTTATGACCATATATAAATAGAACACACACACACACAGAGTTTGGTCAATAGATGTTTTACAAAGATATGTCATCTTAAACATTTTCTGCCCCTTGCTTTTCTTCCTCAACAATACCTCTTAGAAATCTACAAAGTAAACTTCTATAAGATGATCTTATTATTTTTAATGGCTGCACAGTAGTTCAAGGTGTGGGCTTTGCTATAATTCATTCAAGGTGAGGTTGTGCTGGAACCTCCAGCTTTCTAGAGTCGACTGCTCACATCTCTTCCCAGCTTGGCATTTAGTGACATTAGGATGGTAGCTTCAAGTTGGGCATGGTGGGAATACTTACATGATAGGAATAAAAAGCTACAAATCAGGGCTTTTTCCCATGGTTTTAACTAGCAAACCACTGATCTCTATTAACGGGTTTTTGTTATTTCTAGTTTTTTTTCTGGGGTGGAGGTGTAGGGGGAGAATGGGCCAGTGCAAATAAACAATGCTGATACACAAACACACACATACACACATACATGTGTATATATCTGTATCTCCTTATGTACTGGTGTTTTCATTTCTGTGGGAAGTAAGTGTAGGATTGATGGGTCAAGGGAATACATATTTTCAGTTTCAAAAGGTGTTGCCAGATTCTAAACGATTGTAGAAATTTACATTTCTGCCAGCAAAGTAAAAACATTTATCTGTGCATCCCTGCCAGCAATGGAAATTAGCTTCATTTTGATTTTTGCTAGTTTGAAAGGTATAAAATAATATCTCATTGTACTTTAACTTGCACCTCTTTGAATAGTAATAATTTTGAGCTTTTATTCCGAAGCATGTTGACCATTTAAATATGCTGTTTTGTGGGTTGCTTTCTAATAGCTTTTGCTCATTTGTCTATGTAGTCATTTTTCTCCCTCCTGTCCATTTATAAAATCTTTTTGTTTATTGTTGTTTTAAATTATCTGTCTGTCCTATATATTATGAATATTCCCCCCAAATCTATTGTTTGTCTTCTGACTTTATCTATTGCCATGCAAATTTTTTTTTCTATAGTTACAAAGTAAAATATATCTATATTTTCTTTTATGGCTTCTGGATTCCAGTCTTGGTTTACAACTGCCCCCCCCAACCCCCACCCCTATATTGAACATGTCGCCTTCTAAATTTTAAGACAGTTACTGTCTTATTTTCTATATTTGTCTTTAATCTATATGGAGTTTATATTTGTATGTGGTATAAAATAGGAGTCCAGTTTTATCTTCTTCCAGATGGAAGTTGTCTTGGCACCATTTATTAAATAATCCATCCTTTTTCATGGAATTGAAATACCAACTATGTCATACAGTAAATTCTCATATGTACACACTTGGTCTATTTCTGGGTTCTCTATTTTATTCCAATGATACATTTATCTATTCCCATATCAATACCGAATTGATTTAATTACAGTAGTTTTATAGTACATTCTGATATCTGGTAAGACAAATCTCACCCTTTTTCTTTTTCATGTTTTTATTTGCCATACTAAAGCATTTATTCTTCCACGTAACTTTAAGATCATTTTATTCAACTTTCCCCCCAAATCAAAACTTTCTAATTATCTAATTACAATTGCATCAAATGTATACATTACTTTTGGAAAAAATCACCTTTTAATCAATATTCTTTCCAAAGATACTTACTGAGTACCTACTTTGTGACAAGCTGTGGGGATACAGCAGTGAAGGAGATGGATGTGGTTTTGCTCTCTTTGAGTTCACTTTTTTTTAATTAATTTATTTATTTTATTGCTGTGTTGGGTCTTTTTTGCTGTGTGCAGGCTTTATTTTAGTTGTGGTGAGCGGTGGCTGCTCTTCGTTGTGGTGCATGGGCTCCTCATTGCCGTGGTTTCTCTTGTTGCAGAGCACGGGCTCTAGGCGCATGGGCTTCAATAGTTGCGGCACATAGGCTCAATAGTTGTGGCTCACGGGCTCTAAAGCGCAGGCTCAGTAGTTGTGGTGCATGGGCTTAGTTGCTCCGCAGCATGTGGGATCTTCCTGGAGCAGGGATCGAACCTGCGTCCCCTGCATTGGCAGGCGGATTCTTAACCACTGCGCCACCAGGGAAGCCCCAGGTTGTTTTTTTTAAATAAATTAACAGCCCAGCAATTCCACTCTTGAGTGTATACCCGACAGAAATGAGTGCTAACATCCACCAAAAGATGTGTACAAGAATACTCATTGCAGCTTTATGCATAATAGAAAAAAACCTGGAAGTAACACCAATGTCTTTTCAGTAGAATCGATAAATAATAGCGTAGATGAATCTCAGGGATAGTATGTTGTGCATAAGGAGATGGAGACAAAAGAGTACATACTCTATGGTCCCATTCATATGAGGTTCAAAAACAGGCAAACCTTACCCTGAGGTAGGGTAGAACAGTGGCTACTTTTAGAGGATGGATGCCTATTGACTATGAGGGGACACAAGGGAAACTTCTGGGGTGGTGGTAATACTTTACATTTGATCTGACTAGTGATGACACAAATACAGACATACTTTCATCAAGCCTTACATTATGCACCATCCACGTTACTGTTTGTAAATCATACTTCAATTAAAACAAAACAAAACAAGAAAAAGGGAAGTTCATCCTCACAAAACTGCCTTCCTCCCCTTCAGGTGCCTAGGGTGAGCAGCCATCTGCCCACTTCAGTCTTCTGCCTTCTCTATTGCTGGAAACTGAGTTTTCTAGTATTTTCTAGGCTGGGCTATGGCAGTCTTGAAGTGCCTGCAGCTGCTGTTCGCTTCGTGATTTTCCAGCTCTCTCCCCCCTTTTAAAAAACATATTAAAATAAAATTTCTTGATGGAATACACTACAGTATTGTGGAAAAGCAGCAGACCTGGACCAGCCAGCTCAAACTCCCTCTCCCTCACTGGTCAATAAGAAACCCTGGATTTTTGTGCCTTACCCCCAAAAGAGTTATAAAGTTCAGTAAGTGCCTGGAAAGCAGGCAAGACTCTGCGATGCAATCTGGATCACCCATTACCAATTTGCTTTGCTCACCCACCGTAGTGGCTGGGCCTTATGCTTCCTAGGGGAAAATGAGCAATTTGAATGCCTGCCCCCTCCTCCCTTCTCCCATTTCACCCACTCTCCTCCCTTTGTTCTCGATGAATGGTTCCCTGATGTGGGGGTGCCTGTATTTGTGGCTCTTTGGGGAGAAAACTTTGAGCCCAACTTGGGGTTTCACATGTAACCCCAAGATTGTAAGCGTCGGATGCAGCCTGCAGCTGTTACAAAACGCAGATCACCATGCAGCGCTGCTGAGCTGCAGTTCATGCCGTTTTGTATTTCCGCCCTCTAGGGTAGCGACTCACTGCTTTCCAGTTCAATGTGGGGACATGTCCCACGGTGTTGACTGCCTGATGCTCCTGGAGGACATTCCTAACCCACCACTCACCAAGTTATTAGAAATCTAACTCCGAAATCACTAATCCCCAAATAGCCTCTATTCTCTCAACTGCTGGCTTCCTCGCTTTGAATTTATGCACAGTAGTTCTAAACTCAAGGCCAAAAATTCTGCCCCATGCTGAGCCACTTTCAAAGGAGAACCAATATGCTAAGACTAGAGGGGGATTTGAATAGCGGCTAATTGTCAGTTTGTCTAGTGAAAAAAGCTTCCTCTGTCCCCTGAGAGGGCTGGTTATTTGTTAAAGTTTGCTGGGGTTTTGGAGCACCTCGCTGTTAGGGGCAGCTCAGACTCAGCAGTTTTAACTATTAATCAGGTCAAAGGCGGATGACAATTTTTCTTCTCTTCAGGGGAGGGTCTTGAAAGTTCACAGGAGGGGCTGTCCAAGCCCTTGTCCTGTGATGGGTGGAAAGGAGGGAAGAGGGAAGCGATTCACGCCAGAACGGTCCGAGTTCTTAACGGTTCCTTGCCCTAGACAGACTGTGTTGGAAAGTTGCTTAATCTGCCTCTGGATTGATTTTTTAAGTGAATATAGGTCTTTATACTTTCTGGGGGGTTGTGGCCTTCCGACATGAACAAATTCCAGACTTGACAGCACGTGTGAAAGCGTATCCTGTTGTAGCCTTGCAAATTGGAGTGCAGGAAAGGTGCTATCCTCTTCAAATAACGTGTCCATGTGGGGGCGTCAGCTCACTCGGGGTGGGGGTGGGGAGGGCTCCTCTTTGCTTCAGCGCACTTTGGGAAAGGCACTGGGCTTTTTCCAACTTGGGTTTATAACATTTCCAAATAGGCTGCCTCAATTCCTGCCCTTCCTCCCACGCTTCTCTCCTCGTCTCTGTGGATCTGTTTTCTCTTTTTGGCCTGAGACCCCAGCTTGACAAAATCCAGAAAGGTCTCCTTTCTGTCTTCCTTTCCGTCAGCCATTCTACACGATTCCAGCAGGCCCCGCCTCCCGCCCTTGTTGCTAGGCAGATTCCCCTGTTGCTAGGCCACCACTGCTTCTTCCCAGCCTCAAAAGGAGGCACGAATTCCCCGTGACCCACTCAACCGTCCACCTACCTAGCCACACGCTGACAAAACAAGTCGATCCTAAACACCCACTATAGGTGAACCCCCGTGCCCAGTGTAGAACAGTTCCAAAAGGGAGAAGAGGCAGCAAGCCCAGGGCTGGCAGAGTTAGGGGTGACCAGTTGTCCTTGGGGTGGTGATCAAGCTGTCTTCTGGGAGCTTTCTCAGGGGAGAGCCATTAACTTGGAGACTTTTCCCTGGTCCAAGGTCTGACCCTCAGCCTTACAGGTTCAGAAAATTCATTTTGTGTTCAACTAGAAACAGATCCTTGTTCTGATAGCAAAAGCATATTAATCAGGCTTGAAAGACGGATGACTAAAATGAGAATGTGAATTTATTAATTTATAATGAGAAGTCTGTCACATGGAGCTAGGATACTCCTGCAGGCATCACAGTCTCTCTGAGGAGGTAGATTTTTTTGGAAACGGTAGTGTCACTGAAGGATATGGGAGAGTTGATATGAGCACCAGTTTGCTTAAGAAAGGGAGTATATTTATATACATCTATATCTATATTTATATCTATTTTTAACATTCTTACTATATCCCAGGCAAAATGCTAGATGTTTTGTAGATGTAATTATTTAATTCCTCACATCAGCCATGAGAGGGAGCTACACTTATCCCCATTTCACAGAAAGAAAACAGTTCAGGTTAAATTGCTTAACTGAGGTCATCCAGCTAACAGGTGGCAAATCCAGGGTTGGAACTCATAGCCTATTGTAGAACTAACAGATCTCAGCTCCCTGGCAATGTTGAGATGACAGATTAGGTTGGGAGCGGGATAATGGACACTGAGGTGCTGATGAATCAGCCAGATGGAAATTTCCTATAAGTGATGGGACCTTTGGAAGTGGAGCTCTGCTGAGCCTAGATCTTGAGATGGAAATTAGAGGCACCGTGCAACATCTGCTTCACCCCTTCTGGAAGTGTTTTCAGAGAACAGCTTCTAAATTCTTATTGATAGTGGATAAGTATTTGTGCTTTTTAACTCCACTGTAGTGATACAATGCAGGAAGGTCACCGGGGCTGGGTAGGCATCTGAATGGGGTAGGACAGGGCACCTGAGGGAGATGCCAGGGTTAGAAGCTCAGAGAAGAAAGCCTCCTGGGATAGTGGCTTCACCACCATCATGCCAATTGGCCATTAACTCAAGAGGCCTAAGCAGACCAAGAGACCAAGATCTTAACTCTAAGGACAGGTAGAAGCAGCCTTGGGGAGAAGGTGGTATTCACTAAGCTCCTTAGAAGGGGCAACCTGAGCCTGTGTAAGAAGAAGGGGGCAGAGAAGTGCCTTCCTTGTCCAGGGGCCTGGTCAGGAGCCCCTACCAAAGGGCAGGGCAGACGTGCAGATAGCCTAGATTTGGAAGCTGGATCAAGACAGTGGCCTGAAGCCATGTGGCATGACCAAAAAAAAATCCTAACAAATAAACGAAACCAAAAAAAAAAAAAAAAGAGAGAGAGAGAGAGAAAGAGACAGGGGCTTGGGTGGCAGTTTTTGAAAGCAACTGAGAGCTCCATCAGGCATGGTCATTGCCTCTATCTCTGTTAACTTCTATCTCTGGCTAAAGTGTGAGCATCTTTGTCCTGTACCCAAGCTTTAAAGAACTGAAAAGGAATGAGAGGCAGGAGATATAGTTGTCCAACAAACTGTAGCTTTTCTTCCCTCCCTTCTCCCCCACCTTTCTTATTCATATATTCTTGCAGCAAACTTTCTGAGATCTATACGTGAGTCATTCTGGGAGAAGAAATCTGTGCTCTGTAAGCTGTCTGTTTCTCTGCTTTTGTAATTTACTTTTTTGGTGTCCCCCCCCCCACACACACACACACTCCAGTTTCCTAGTGAAGTACTTTTTGAACAATCTCAGCCTTGTTTGGACGCCTGAGATTTGCCCACATTTGGGCCAAGAGAGTCAAGGGGTTCCAGGGCCCCTGGAAATTTAGCATGGTGGGCCAGCAGCTGTCTCAGCTGGATTTGCAGGAAACAGCTGGTGGAGCCAGGGCAGAGAGAGGTGAAACCTCGGGAGAGGAAGAGATTGAGCAAGGGAGAGAAATGGGAGAGAGATGGGAGCAGCTGCATTCGCTAAGTCTTCCCGCCTGGGCTCCTCCGTCACAGAGGCCAGCCTGGCTCAAAGGCTCTCCACCCTGGTTTTACTCAAAAAGAAACAAACACGTTAAAGTGATGCCCTGGGGACAATAAACAGCGCGCATGGCCAGTATCTGACGGGGGAATCAGATTAGGTCTCTCACCTTAGAGCATGGGGTGGGTTCACCTGCAAAGCTTAAGGACACCTGGGGTGTGATTCAGCTAGAGGGGTATTATGCCCCAGACACTAGACCATGACTGTTTGGGGATGAGATCCAATCAGGGTACACAGCATTCAATTGAAATAGCAGAGAATTGGAGGAATGTGGGCCTCTTCTGTTAGTTTAGTAAACTGAGAGTCTCTTAGAGATTTGTGCACAGCACTAGCCTGTGCCTGACTGGAGGCCCTCCCCAACCCCCATCTCCCTTATTCAGATGAGCGATGATTTTTTTCCTTAAAGATTTGAAATTATGTAATAACTGGGGAAAGGCAATAATTTCCTTGACTTATTGCTGGCTGACCTTTGGGAATGAATGGCTGGAGTTGGGAAGATGTCAGGGTCAGTATGAAAATTTTGGGGGGTACCTTCTTCTAACCCACTAATATATTGCAGACTCAGGCTTGGCTCCTGGGCAGCAGCGGTTAAATTGAAATCTTGATTCTCTTGGTAACCTGATGGCTTAGTTTAGGCCTCAGGTTGCTGTTCCATGAACTGCCTTGAAATTTAATCACCCAAATTTATTTCCTAGAGTGTTTTTCAGCGTCTCCTCCTCCAGGCCCATTAGTCACTATCCCGTGACCTGACAGAGTGATTATTAAAGACCCTGTGGTTCCCTTTCACTAGATTTAGGGGTGTTGGTAACTCTGGAGGCAAGTTCTAACTTGAGTCACAACTGGGTGGATTTTCCTGCAATTGACTGTGAATCTTCCCTAAGGGCATCCTCTCAAGGCTTGGGAGAATAACACCGTGGACCTTCTGTTCTTTCTTCAAAACCAAGGAGATGGTTTCTCAGTGCTTCTAGGGCTGGTGTTCTCGGGCTGAGGGTTATATTATCCTTTGCCCCTAGGCACATCGCAGACTTCTCCCAGCTTCAGCCTCCCTTTTGGTGAAATGGGGATAACGCACATTAAAAAAAGGAGTGCTGAACTCGGTGCACAGGCATGCAACATGTGCCAGCTACCTTCCCATCTGGCTGGGACAAGGCTCAGGCCTTCTGTTGGGAATCTTGGAAGACAAATTTTATCAGTCTGATTTCAAAGCATTCTCAGAAAATTTTATTTCAAAAGTAGGTCCATAAATGAAATTTTAGCTGTCTCTGCCTCCAACCTGATCCTCTAAAGTAGGAGTTGCAGACTTACATGATTACAGGGGTCAGGCAGGTAATGTAAATATACAACAATGTGGCTGAGCCCTGTGGGCGACAGGAGGGCATGAGCCCTGTGAAGACAAGACACTGTCATTCTGCTGGAAACAGCGAGAATGAGACCCCGTGTGATCTTCTCATTTCTTAAGAGAAGTCAGATATCAGCCTATTTTGGTGAAAAGTCTCTAATTTTAAATGCTTTCAACCTATTGAAACATTTTAAATGTGGGATGAACAAAAAACTGCAAAGCTCTCCACTGGTTAGTGTTCTACCCTCTGCTCTTGGCAGGTTCTGGAGGGGATGCTGTCCCTGCCCCCAAGACTGAGCGTTCCTGCTCGCTGCTTGGTTGACCTCGGGAGGCATCTACCTGGGCCTGCTCCTCTCCTGCAGACATGTTGGACCAGTTAAAGGTTATTCTGTAGAAACGTCCACCAACAAGTCAAAAGATGAGTTTCCTGCTCTTAATAGATAATTTTTATTGGTTTTGCAATAAACGTATGAAATAGAAACAATAGCAATAAACCAGCTCAACAAGAAATCGAAAGGCACAGGCCCCCAAAGCCCTTCCCGCCTCTTCTTAATGAGTCTCTAATTTATAGACCAACTAGCAGCCCTACTTTTCTTTTTCCAAGCTTTGCAAACTTCTCCATCTCAGAGGCTGGCATGCTCTGGGGGCTCGCGCACTTGTTTCCACAGAGCTGCTGTAACGGAAGCCACGACACAGCGGAGCCAGACAGGACGGTGTGGCACAGCTTTGGGGCTTGGGGCTCTGGATCCAGCCCTGTTTCCTCTGTCTTTGAGGATCTGCCCTTTTAAATTTCATATTTATCAATGAAGGGCAGAAAGGGAGCGAACCAGGATAAAAACTCATGCTGAAATGACCAAGTTCACAACTTAACTTTTGGAGAGCCAAGTGACTAAGGAGTGGGCACCGAAAAGCACCCAGAGGCTGCGGAAAGGGTTTTCCACCCTCTAAACCTCTGACCTTTATCTTTTGAAAGGTGCAGAATATTTTTAGTCCATGGTGCGGGGCCTCTTCTGAGGGCCACGTCTGCATGCCCCGTCTGCTAAGCAGCACCAAGAGGTGAGGGGGGTGAACTCAGTGTCTCTGTGACAATGACGAGACCTCCTGGCTGTTGTTCTCAGTGGCAACTCAAGCGAGCTGGAGGCCCTGGGTCCCTACCAGTGGGTATTTACTTGCAGGGTTCCTGGCAGGGTCCGATGAGCGATAGCTGGAGTCAGAAGGGGTCCGTGCGCCACTGGAACATTTCCCCTGAGGCCTGCAGCCCAAAGAACGGGTTATCTATGTTTCTGATCACGCCTCAAAGAAAGTACAGGCCTCCTCCGGGCTCACACCTCAACAGTGAAAGGGGAAAAACAAGACCAAATGGGCTCCCATACCCACCCCTTAGGGGATGGTTGACGCCGGGGCCTGCAGGGATGACGGCAAAGACCCTGGCAGCCCATGGCCAGAGAGCACAGAGGGCTTTCACCGGGGATGTTTACGCTCTCCTGCCCTCAGCCAGCTTGGCGCTCTGACACCGCCCCCTTCCCTGCTTCCTGCCATGCCCCTTGTGAGGAAGGAGTGGTGGGTGCCTCTCCTAAGAATTCACAGCCAGGAAAGGGCTGCCGATTTCTCCAGTGCCGCATCTCTGCCGCCCTCCTCCCGCTCATCCCTTTTGCCCCTCCTCAGTGGGCTTGGGGGGAAGAGACCGCTGACTTTGCAACCCACAGCCCCTGAAAGTCCCCATCTATGGTATGCTGTTATGCTTCGAGGACACAGGACTGTGAACTCGAAATTGTCTCGCCTTTGTCACCTCCTGGCAGGTCTTTAGAGCTCCGGGAAACAGCCGAGCGGTACAAATCGCAGCAGCGTGGTAAAGCCCCCCCTTACTCCTGATGGGCTGCCTGACTCATATCCGTTTCCCTGGCAAAAAATAAGTTTTTGTTATTGCTGGCTTGGCAGAAGCACGGAAGAGTGCGCGAGGATCTACTGCCCCATGCATCACTGGCCAAATTGCCTGAGAAATCCCAGCTCTAGAACTTTTCATCGTTGGCTGTGATGTACGGAGCAGAACGGCAGCTCCATTTCCTCCGAGTGGGGCTCAGCGACGCTGACACTTAGCAGACCTGCTCTGCTTGCAACTCCCAGCAAGTGTGGCCTCTCCTTTCCCTTCCCCTCCTCTTGGCCCTGTATCCCCCCACCCTTTATCTTTCCCATCCCCCAGTCTGCTCATCAACCCCCTCCCTGCTTCTACCCAGCAGAGCCATAGCTGGAGAATCAGGAGGAGGCCCACAATGTCATTTCCCCATCACTCTGCAGACGATTCCACACTAATGTTCTTTTAATGCTGTGATGCTGCACTAATTAATAAGCATCCTGCACAGAGGCCTCGCCTCGCCTCCTCCTCCCCTCTCCTCCTCTTCTCTCCTGCCCCTCCCCACCAGCCTTCGAGAAGGCCTCGTGACATCCTGGCATCTGGCAGCAGAGAAAGGATTTCACTCCTCTACCTGGGCTGCCTGATATTGCTATGAGAGATAACTGTATACGAACCAATAATCTAGCCTGACAATCCAATTTACTGACCAATAGCGCACAATCCACCATGTCATCGGCTGTGGGGAGGCCCATAAATTAGTTCCTAGTAATTTATTCTGATCAATAGAATGGGCAAAGTCACTTGTCTCTTTAATCAAAGGCCCTCTCAGAGATGTCAGGACAGGCGGCTGCGTGGGAGGCAGCAAGTCTCCGTGAGCAGCTAGGCGGTGGGTGCTCAGTCCGACACACGGAGCTCTGGCTTCTGAAGTCCAGCAGAAGGCTCCCGAAAAGCAGCTGGTGAGGGGGGTACCCACAGTCCAGGCTGCTCACGGTTCCTTTGGTCTCCCCAACCAGAAAACATTGGCTGTAAAGTAAGCTAAGGGCAGAGGTGGCCAGGGTGGTAATGAACAAGAGATAGACTTCAGGAGACTGCACTGAACCCCAAGGATGTCTTATCCCTTCGGAATGTTCAGAGACTTCCTCCCCAGGTCTCAGGAGCCCCGCCAGCCCTTGTTCTGGGGCTTCTGTAAAGAGAGGGTACATAGGGTGGTAGACCAGAGCCAGGTTGCCTGGCTTTGAATGGTGACACTGCCACTTCCTAGGTGTGAAGCCTTGAGCAAGCTGCTCACCTCTCTGTGACTTGGTTTCCTTTCTGTAAAGTGGAACTAATAATAGTGCCTGCCTCATAGGGTTATTAAAAGAATTCAATAAATATGTAATAAATGAAATTAGTATAAAATTAAATCAACAAGTTAATATGTAAAGCACCTAGAACAGTGCCTGACACATAGTAAGTGCTGTATAGTGTTTGTTAAAATAAACAAGTACAGTGAGATCAAGGGAAAATATTGATGATTCTCTCTGAAGATGTGCCAAGCCCTTGAGATGCTCTGCTGCTTGAAAACTTTTGCTCTTTCCTACCCACCTTCATCTCTTGTCCTCCTTGTCCAAGATAAACAAAGAAAGAGTGCATTGATGCTATCTCTTTGAAATATCAGAGAAACTCTAGAGGCCTCCGTGCAAGGTTCTTCCCCTCCTCTGGGCCCTTGGGCAGAGCCAGTGCATCGGCCTTGAGGCAAGACACTGATTTTGCTTTAGAGGAAACAAGCCTGTTGTTAGTGAGGAGGAAAAGGAAGCCTTGTTATCTGTGTTGGCTGTGGCGCCTGACACGTGAGGCAGCGCTCTCTGACATGAGCAAAATAAACAAGCGATGACACAGCCATGGTGCAAGGGTCTGTCTCCTTGGATTCCAGGCCCAGCTATGCCACTCACTAGCTGTGGAACTTGGGCAAAGTCACTTCATGTCTCTGATCCTAATTCCGTACCCGAGACATGAGGGGGTTGGACAGAGTGATCTCGGAAGTCCCTCCCAGCTCTGACACTCTGAAATTCTGTTTGGTCTATGGAGGAGTCTGTTGGCTTCTCTCTGACTCCCCTCAACCCTATACTCCCCACAATAATCGAGCAAAAGGCTCTGAAACCAAGAGCCAGCAGCATGAGAAAATCCATGGTGTCTCAGGAATATTATAGTCACTAAGTGGACTGATGTCATTGATGGAACAGGGATGGGGATGAGAGCCAGCTCACTGAGGAGAGGGGTTCCTGGGCCCCTGACCCCTACTGCGACTAGGTTCCTCTATGTGCAACAGGCCACGGGCCTCTCTTCTGTCGTCAAGGTCAAAGCCAGGACTTCTGATTCTAGGGAACCTCTGGGGCCTCCTCTGCTCTAACCACTACCCCTCAAGGCTACCTCAGGGTAGGGAACCTCATGCTAAAAGCATAGCCTCGCCAATGCACAAAAAAGGAAACTGAGGCAAAATCCACCTGAAATTCCAGGTTCCAATGACTGTCCCTGGGTCCCCATCCTGGCCTCCCATTTCCCTGCAACGGAGCCCTGACATGTGCTCAGCTCAGACCTGGTGTGTCCATCATAGGTGAGCTGGAGGGCTGGGGTACAGCGGTCATTGGGGTGATGGGGCCAGGTTGGAGGCCTGAGGCCAGCCCAGGGTGGCTGCATGGCAGGTGCACACAGTTTCTGGTGAACAGGAATCTGGCACCCTCTGCTGACCCCGCGGCGGGAGACAGCTGGTCAACCAGGCTGGGGCTGCAGCCACCCGGAGGGGGTGGGGTGGGGTCCAGGACCAAGCGGCAGCTTACCAGTCAAAAGAGCAGCTCCTCTCTCTGAATAGATCATTTTTATTGGTTTTGCAATAAGCTTATGAGACAGGAACAATCGCAATAAACAAACTGAACAAGAAATCGAAAAGATGGGCCCCGAAAGCTGTTACTGAACCTCCTCACCTTCTCTTAATGAGTCTCTAATTTATAACAAACTCATCAGCCTAGCACCTCCAGGGTTCCCTGGCTCCATGCTGGGAACCCATGGCCTCTGCCTTGTGTGTGTGTGTGTGTGTGTGTGTGTGTGAGCTGTCAGCTTCAGGTGACTGAGATCTGGCCTTAGAGTGGCAGGAGGCTCCAGAAGGAGGAACTGGTGCAGGAAAGTCCTGGGACAGGGCTGGGACTTCAGTCAAGGCTACTTCCAGGAAGATCTGGGAGGCGTGGGCCTCCCCTGCCACTCACCAGACCTCTTTAGAATGGATGGGGCTGGCTGGGGAGGGACTACCTCCCCCCCCAATTTTTCCTCAACCCTCTTCCCAGCCCTAGGCTACATATTCAGACACAGAAATCATGTCTATTTCAGAATTCCAGACTAGGGCTTGCTGTGGGAGGCCGGGATAGCTGGGAGCTTCTGAACCCCCACGTTGCATGCTCTTCAGATAGCGCCGGGGTCCCTGATCGGGGCTGGGTTTTTTTCCTCCTCAAAATTGGAGGATACCTTAGGGCAGCGCCGTATCTTTCCCCTCCTCCCTATAAGCAGGCTCTCTGTGAGGGGGACTAAATGCCCCCCTTCAGACTGTGCTTCTGTGAGGCCAGCGCAGAATCTCTTCCTTCAGGAGAAGGATCCCTGGGGAAAGGCTGCATCTCCTCCTCAGACTGCGACTCCATGAGTCAGTGTCATGTTTCCCCACCTCATACTGGGGCTGTGGGAGAACAGGGTTACATCTCCACCACAGACTGGAATTCCCTTAAGCATTTATTCTTCTCCAGTCCCTTTTGTCACCAAGTGACCCTGAAGCCTTTTCCCAAAGCAGCTTCCTGTTCTTCTACTTGTCCTGCTCGAGGTGCGTGTTATCCCCCGCTGTACTTCCTGGCTGCTGCGCATGGGACAGGACACCCAAGGGTCAGGCTTATTTTCTTGCTCTTGATGGTTCGCATTAGGTAAGGGCTGTGCTTCTCCACAGGATACCCAGAGCCACCTGGCATTGCCTGCAATCCTAGGGGCGGCCACAAGATGTCAGTGTGAGGCCATGGAAATGGCTCCTGTCCTGGGGCTGAACTCAAAAGGAAGGAAAACAGGTAACAGCCTGGAGGGCTGTGGGGGCGGCGGGGTGGGGGTGGGGGGTGCAGATCTTGGCAGTCACCCGTATGCTTCTGTCTCTGTCCTCTCTACAGGTCCCAGCCCCTGCCATACCATTCCACCTACTCCCTCAAACTCATGACAACACTCCATCTCTGCTCTGCCCCCAATTCTTTGCTCCCAGAGGAGTGAGTTCTGTAGCTCCCTGACCTCCAGGTCTAGGGAGGATGAGAAGTTACTGTCCCTGCTGCAGGCACCCTTGTTGGGAAGAGCAGCCCTTGCAAGTGTGGTCCTGCGTGTCAGTGTGGGTGTGGCTTCAGGCCACCAGGCTCTTAAAAGCCTGGGCGTGCTTGCTTGGGGCTTGCCTGTGTGTGTGTGTGTGTGTGTGTGTGTGTGTGTGTGTGTGTGTGTGTGTGTGTGTGTGTGTGTGTGTTTGTATGTGTGTGACTCCGCAAGGGTTTGTGTCTGCCATAAACAGAAATTCGGAACTGGAAGGGGATCTTAGAAATGGCCCAGTCCAAGCTCTTGTTTTACAGATGAGGAAATAGAGACCCAGAGAGAGCAAACCTTTGCCCAAGGCCACACGGCAAGTTTGGCTAGGCTGTGCCTGGAACCCAAGTCTTCTGTCTTCTAGCCCAGTGTGTGTGTGGGGTTCCTGTCTGGGTGTGTCTCCAGGGCTGCGTGTTTGGTCTGCTTCTGTCTTAGCGATTTACTTCCAGCAGTTCCTGGGAAGCTCCCTAACTGACTGTCAGCCAGTAAGGTTCCGAACAGACTCAGAAGGTGAAGAGAAGAAGGGATGGGATGGAAGGGAAGGCAGGGGTGTGTGCATATGTGGATGAGGGTATCTTTGTGCTTCACTGTGGCAGCGTGTGGATGCCAGTGGGTGGATGTGTCTGCATCTCAGTATGTCAACTCCAGTGTCTGTGTCACAGACCCTGATTCTGGTGTGTAGGTTTGAGTCGTGTGTGTGTGTGTGTGTGTGCGCGCGCGTGTGCATGCTGGACCTGTGTGAGTGGCCTCTGGGAGTCAAGGCCGCTTGGGGAGGTGTTGGTGCTGCGGGTTGAATAGTGTGTGAGTGATGGTGTGTGCCAGCCATTGGTGTGTGTGTCAGTGACTCTGGCGCGTGCATCCGTCAGTGACTGTGTGAGTGACTGTGGGTGTCAGTGAGGACATGAGTGTGTTCGTGAAAGAGAGGCTGCTCCCTCTTCCCCACTTCCTTGTCCCCCACCTGACTGTCTCCCCTGGCCCCTAGGGTTTCTGTGTCCCCGCCCCAGCAGCAGCAAAATCCTTTATCGGTTGAGGCACCAGCCCCCGTGTCGGGATTTCAAGGTTCCTGTCGGTTCCATCCATCTTCCAGGGCCTCCTGGTATTAGCATTGATCTACAGGGGAAATGGAGAGCGCGGCTGGGTTATTACGCACCCGCCCGCCTTCCCTGGGCCGTGATTGAGTGCACACAGAGAATTTTTGAAACATGGCCACCCTAACTTATTCTGTCTTCCTGCCAATAGCGTGGCGTGGGTCCAAATTACGGGTCGATACCAGCTGATCTTTTTATGTTAAACTGTGATGAAGTCGCTTCTGTGTGGAGATGGGATTAGGCCCTGGGCCCTCTTTTAACGGAGAACTTTTGGGGTGGAAAAGCAGGAATTGGAGAGGGCACAAGGGGAGTGGTCCGCAGGCATAATGGAGGTGGGGAGCCGAAGACAGGCAGCATGTGCAGGGCGTACTTGCAGAGCAGTCAGAGCTGACTGCACTGGCCCCTGGCCTCCCATTCCAGCCTAGTTTCTCCCCTGTGACCCTCACCGCACTGGGGACCTAAAGGCCCCCCCATCAGACTTTCCATGGTCAGCCAGTCTGGCCCTGGTGAGGCCCCTCCCTGCTCCGCTCCAAGGATAGAATTCCATTTCCCTCCAGCCCCCTCCACCGGACTCCCCCACCCCCCCTCCACACACCTGCACCATCAAACGGGTTTGTCTTTAACCTCCAAACAGGGAACTTTAATTAAAGAGACAGTGACCCCTTTTATGAGTTTGGTCGAGTTGGGTTTCAGGGCCCTTGTCACTAGCGGCTCACATAACGCTAACAAAAGCTTGCAGGCCCCAAGAGGAGCCGGTCTCCCTCGTAGACATTACGGCAGGGGCACAGGGTGGGGATGGGGGGGCACTGAGAAGGGGGAGGCACCCCAGTGGTAGCCTTGGTGAGGTGGTCACTGGGTTGGAGGTTGGGGGAGGGGCCGGGCCTAGGGGCACAGAGTGTCTGCCGTACCTTTGGGGCATGACTTCTATCGCCCCAACCATCTGGACCCAGCAGTGCAGTACGTGGCTTGGTGACAGCTCCCTGTGTAAAATGCTTAGGTGCATGCAAATGTCCAAGGTTCCCATCCTGTTTGCCTGTTGGCTTCTATTATAAAGCTATAAGTAATTTCCAAGAGGAATAGATTGGATAGAACTTACTCTAAGAACAGTTGGATT
This sequence comes from Hippopotamus amphibius kiboko, assembly GCF_030028045.1. Classification (NCBI taxonomy): domain Eukaryota; kingdom Metazoa; phylum Chordata; class Mammalia; order Artiodactyla; family Hippopotamidae; genus Hippopotamus; species Hippopotamus amphibius. The sequence goes on from NC_080190.1 coordinate 29,157,688, forward strand.
TTTTAATCACATATTCAAAGGCAAAGTGATTTTATGATAAAACATAATTGCTAATAACTGTAATAACACCACTCAACATATGGCGTGAAACACAAATTCTGTCCTGAATCTGGAGGGGCAAACACTGCACAACACGCACTGCTCGGAAGGGAGCTGTCCTTCCACATGCAAGAGCTCAGTCTAGGCCTCCTTGTGCTTCCTGCTCTCCCTGCCCCACCTCCATCTCCCTTAAAGATCTCAAATGTGGACAACTATTGGCTTAGGGTTAGGAGTTTGAAGGGCCCTTATCTTACATCTAATCACCTCTTCACTGTTGATTTTTAACTAAGGGCTTCGCTAGGTCCTATAAGAGATGTTTGCTTGCCCTTTGATCTAGTTCTTTGATATCCTTTGTGAATTCTTAAAGCTGGAGAGGGCTGCCCAATCTGCCACACTTATTCATTCAACAAACATCAGGGGCTATTAAAAGGGACCTGTGGGTAATTGATTATTTCTGAAAGGGTGGGTTTTCCCTAAGTGGGGTACACTCCTAAGTTGTCAATGATCTGCATGGGGAATTAGCCACCTAAATGGTAATCCAGGGTTGCCTCTGCTGGAAACTAGGGTTGAGCCCACACCAGCAAAATTGTGGAGGTGGCATTTAAGGCCAAAATTGAGTAAAGGGGATCCTCAGCACCCCTCTCACTTCTGCTGCCACCCATGGGCCCCTGACTCTTGCTGGTGACACATGTGCTTGCCATGTGGGGACACCTAGGGGGGATGTGGGGACATCTGTGAGAAGACCCACGCCCAAGGAGGAGGAGAGCACACAGACCAACCCGAGAAACACGATCACATCCTGGGTCTACTCACTCTCACACGTGGGCCCTCCCTGATGCACAGCCCTACCCACGTGAGCAGCCTGTCTGTGTGTGTGCCTGGAGTGAATGCACCCACAGAGAGAGGTCACAGCCCCTTCCCGCCTCCCCAGGGGAGGGATCTAGAGGCCGGAGGGGCTGGGGAGTAATTGGTTTTGGCGTTTCCTACCTCTGCTGCCCGGGAAGCTTTCTCTGTTTCATCTTCATCCTGATCAATCCCTAGTCATGTGCCTTTCCACATGGGCGCCCCTGACCCCCCAACTCACCACGCTCTTAGAAACTTCGTTAGTGCCATTAATCTGCTGACCCAGGCAAATCGCCACCTCTTCCTGCAACCCAGCCTCTCAACCCATCCCCTCAAGACCACCCCCCAGGGTCTGCTAAGCACCCCCCAGGGTGGGCTTGCTCTCCCTTTCTCCTCCTGTTCCTGTTTGTCCCTTTCTGTTTGATGGCCTCCCCAAACCCATCACCCCCAATCAGAATCCTCCTTCTTCCTCATTTCTGTCTGCGTACTCACCGGTTTCCAGGTATTTCCCCCTGCGTGCACACCAGCACTTTGTGTGTAAGGAGACTGGTCTGTGTGCCTGCACCCTAGTGGTGGAGATGGTGGAGTCAGGCTCTGGCTGTGGGAACCCCACAAGGAACCGTGCTGAGGGCTGATTGTGCTCCAGGCACGGTGCTGGACACTTTACACAGGTAAATAATTTAATCCTCACCACCGAAGGGCCGGGCATTATTTCCCCCATTTTAAAGATGAAGTAGGGGTGGGGCGGGACTTCCCTGGTGGTCCAGTGATTAAGACTCTGCCTTCCAATGCAGGAGGCGTGGGTTTGATCCCTGGTTGGGGAACAAAGATCTCATATGCTGTGAGATGTGGCCAAAAGTTAAAAAATTAGAAAATTTGAAAAATAAGGATGAAGGAAAGTGAGGCTTGAGAGAGTAAGCACTTGTTAACGAGGAGCAGAGCCAAGATTGGGACCCAGCTCTGTCTGCCTCTAAGACCATGTTCTTTCAGCTGTTGAGGAAGGAAGGGGACCCCCGTCCTTGAGCTAGGTTCCCCTAGAAATGTCCTAGGGTAAGGAGACTCTGACATGAGGCTTGTCCCTCTTTTTCCCTCGGCTAGAGCGAGGTCTTGAGGTTGGGGTGACTGTGAGTGTATCTCCCTTTTCCTCTCAGCCCAGAAAGGGCCCATGGTGCCCAGGCCCCTGTCGGAGGCCCCAGGCTGCACCGCATGCCAGGGTGCGTCCCTCTCAGCCAGCGCCAGGCGTGCAGAAGAAGGGCCAGCTCCTTCTGTGGCCTCCGTGGCTGATGTGCTGGGCCCATTGTCCAGGCGGGAACAAAGACTGCGGATTTAAGCTGAGGGACCAGGCGGCTCTGCCAAGCAGAAAAGACCACCCCCCCTCGAAGCTGGGCCCAGCCGGGGGCAGGAGGAGGACCCGAGAGAAAGGGGACAGGGAACTTTTGAAAGTAACTAATTAAAGGGCCTTTGCTTGCCCCTCCCCCTGGGCGCCTAATCTCTCTGGGCAGCAGCCAGACAATGTGCCCCTCCACCCTGCCCCCCTCACCCGAGTTTTAAAACAAGAGACAACTTGAAGTTAATGAGCGCCACCTGACGGGGGTCCCCTAATGAGAGGGGGCCGCCGGGCGGCTCACACATTCTCTGGTTCCGTGAATAGCTCCCCCCCCCACCCCGAGTTTTATTCATCTCGGGCCAGGGGCAGGGGGCAGACAGGAAGGGGGCCGCTGGGCCTGGAGCACGTGGCCTGTGGTGCAGTGTGGGAGGGGACCCCTGCCCCCTCGGCCGTACCAGCTCTGAGGCGGAGCCCCACCAGCCTGCGGCCTGAGACCTGGGAGGCCCAAAGCCTGGCTGGGTGGCTCCGGGCCTGCCTGCTCGGTGGGCCCTCGGTCACCGTGTTGGCTGCTGGCTTCTCCCACAGGGCGTGCAGGCAGAGGAGGGCTGCTTGTGGCAGTGGGGACTGGGGTCAGGAGTCATAAGGAAGTGGACTGAAAGGCCCTCTTGCACACGGGGCAGTCTCCACCATCTCCGTCTTGTCCATATCACTCCCCAGCCCTGGTCTGATCTCTGATTCCTCCATCTCTGATTCCATCTGGCTGCCATCCCTGAAGCTCATCTCTGATACCCCATCTCCTGCTTCTGCAGATCTCTGACCTTTCCTGGTCCCTGACGGTGGCTCCTCTCTCAGCGTCTTCTGTTCCAGACTGGGTGGACAGCTTGTCAGCCTCAGGAGACAGGCCCAGCCCCCTTGAGAATGCACCTGGGTTGTGCTGTAACACAAGTGTTGTGCGTGTGTAACAGCCTGGGGGCATTGGAAAGTGTGGAAACCCTTTGGGAAACGGGTGGAAAGGGTGAATGACCTCAACTCTCTGCACCATGCCACAACCTTGCCCCCAAATCATTCCCTAAACCCACTGCCCATCCTGCAATGCTGCCCCCAACCTGCACTGGAGCCCATGGTGGGACTTAGAGAGTGAAAGCCCCTGACTCAGATGAGGAGTCTGGGAAACAGGGACCCAGGGCAGCCTGGTCTTTGCTCTCAGGCCCAGAGGTGACCAGCATGGGCTCCCCCGAGCGATGCCATAAAATCCCCCCACTACCCCCCAAAAGGTGGGAGCTGGGGGGCAGCATTTGAAGGGCCCAGGATGGTCTGAGGTAGAGGGGAGGGAGGAAGCAGACAGAATGGGGGTCTCCAGCCAGCAGAGAGCCATGGACAGAGGTGACTAATTTCCCAACTACTCATGGTGAAAATATCACATTTCATGCTTTGTTGCCGATTCATAGAAAAATCCTATTAAAACCGGGTGGATTATTTATACAGTTTAAACAAATGATGATCAAAGATTTTACACGTTTTGAAAGGAACCCAGAGTTATGCAGCCCAGCTGGGGGCTTAGCTGGAGTGTGGTGGACAAGCGTGAGCTCTGGGGATGTCTTGGTAGGGGCGGGTAAGGGTAAGGTTTGAGGCAGGCTTGGATGGCTTGGCCTGGGGGTAGGTACAGCTGTTCTGTCCAGTAGGGGGCGCCCTCCCTCCAGAGTTCATACCCCCTCCCTTCACCTAATCAAAGCCCCACAGATGGGTGATGATTTCATGTCCCTTTCGGTCTCTTCAGGGACTTGTCTCAAACGCCTCTGAAAATGTAGTTGTGAGGCATGTGTGTTTGTGGGACAGTGATTGTGTGGGACTAGGCGTTGCACCTAGACATGCATAACACAAATGCTGAGTGTGACTTTGAGTGCCAGGCCAGGATCTGCGCGTGGGTCTGTGCGGGCGTGAGTGCATGTAGCAGATATGCCCTGTGTGTCTGTTGGTTTCCTCTATTTTTTTAGCTTTATTTTTTTAATTAAAGTATAGTTGATTTACAGTGTTGTGCCAATCTCTGCTGTACAGCAAAGTGACTCAGTTATACACATATAGACATTCTTTTTTTTAACGTTCTTTTCCATTATGGTGTATCACAGGGCATTGAATATAGTTCCCTGTGCTATACAGCAGGACCTTGTTGTTTATTCCTCCTATATATCACAGTTTACACCTGCTAATCGCACACTCCCAGTCCTGCCCTCCAGTTTCCTCTATTATTTACCTTCCTCTTAGTCCCATGCCCAAGGCCTCGCCATCCTGCAAGAAGCCTGGCTTGCTCCTCTTGCACACACACACACATTACATCTGTGCAGAGGACCACTTTTCGAGAAGCACTTCCCAATGGCTTAGCTTGGGGTGGTGGCCAGTGGTAGGCGGCTGGAATAGGTACAGGTGCCCCTTTCTGGCGGACTTGAGGGGACCCCATCCTGGAAGGCATTACCTCAAGCTATGACTCCCCACCTCAAGTTTAAAGGGCTCACAGGAACTCCCTGAATCTGCCTCATCCCAGCTCCCTTGGGGGTGTAACCTCCACCAAGGCCCCCCCACCCCCACCCTGAGGAACAGCATGTTAAGTGCTTGAGATCTCTGGTTGGAGGTCTGTCTAGAGTCCTGAGGTGAGAACTTGGAGTTCAGCTCAGCCCCGGGAGTTGGGGGAGGGGGGTTAGAGGAAGGGTTGGATGGCGCCTGAGGCAGGGACAGAACGGCCCTGCATCCAGTGCCCGAGCCCCCTGTCCCTGCCCACCAGGCCGTCCTGCCTCAGCAGTTTTATTATCCATGGGGAGGTAACACCCTGGGGGGAGGCAGCCTGTCCTGAAGGGGAATGTAACCCCCCCACCCCCCACTCCAGCCCCAGGGGCCGGACCAGGGCCTCACTGAATTTCTGGTCTGACGGATCCCGAGGGGCTCAGCCAGGGTTCCCCTGGAGAGGCCATGGATAGTCCTGGAGGTCCCTGCATAGGAAGGGGGAGGGGAAGCAACAGAGGGAGAAGAGGCAGGGTCAGGGGGTAACGGGGGCCTTTCCTCGACAGGAGGAAGGAGGAAGTTTTGGTGGGACAGAGGTGGAAACAGTAGGAAATGGAGGGCATCTACCTCCCTGGGGATCCCCCAACTGGGATAGTGGAGAGTGGGCGTGGCTGAAGGTGCCTAGCCTGGAGCGAGTGCTCAGAGCTGCTGATGAGTCTGGGGGATGTCATTTCTTCGCTGCTTGGTTTGCTTACATATTTATTTCTCCTTCTCTGAAGCTGGTTCCAGCAGTGACGTGCGTGCCCAGGGCCTGTGCAGCTAGCTAAGGAGCAAGCCCTGGCCTAGGGGTGTTTAATCATCTCATCATGGAGACCCTGGCCTATTTGTTTTCCTCCTCAACTCTCTCTTTTCTTTCTTTCTTTTTTTTCTTTTTTAAGAAAGAAAACCGGCCACACTGAGGGGCCTGCAACAGCAGTGAGAACAATCACTTGTGACTCGAGCATCCATCACGGGCTGAGGTCCTACAGCTGCCCAGCCCAGAGGAGCCGCCACCATCACCACTGCCTTCGCCACAGCCTGCACTTTATTAGAATTTATATGTTGCCCTGATTGAGGGGGAAAATAATTAACACCCCTACAAATATATCGTAAACAAAATATTTATTAGAAATAAATAACTCGTTTATTTTACATATTTCATTTCAACAATAACATTACCCAATTTATCATTTAACATTTTTGCAAGACAACTTAACGACTACTTATTAGCATTTCCATTTTTCACCCGCGCACCATAAAGCACGGGCGCTCCCCAAATGGCCTGGCACAGGCCGAGCCAGGAGATCAGAAGACCCCGGGGAGGGCTGTGAACCCCCTGGATTTCCTTCTCTCTTACACATGTGAACATACGCAGGACAAACATCCCATAACAAGTTCTTGCAGTCACTTTCAAACATAGACGCTTTCTTCTCACATAAACCCGCTGAGCTGTACCGCCCCCCTCCCCTGAGTAGACACCCCCAAGAAACACACACACACACACAAATTGATACCCTGCCTGATTCCAAATATTGGACCCAACATCCACGCACACTCACGTGCAAACAGACTCCCATGGCCCATGATGCCCCTTGCACCCAGACACAGTCACTGGCTGCACACTTACGCCAACCACAGATCTCACATTCACGCAAAATGGAGAGAAATCACCACCTCTCCCCTCTTCCTCCACCAGGGGTGTGGTGGGGCATGGGACAGAGCACGTGTGTGAGATCTGAGGCCCCTCTAGCCCTCCTCTTGGCCCTCTGGCCCCCTTCCCTGCTCCTCCTCTCACTGCTCAGCAAGGATTTCCTGAGATCAAGGGCTCATTTTCACTCCAGACTTCTGCCTTAAGGGGGATCAACCCGAAGGGCCTGACCTGGGTCTCTCCATGCCCCAACCCCAAATGTGTCCTCTGGGAAGGAAGTGCGTGAGGATCAGGCCTCAGCTGCTTGAATTCTGGGCTGTGAGTTCAGGGCTGGGGCTCTGGGTAACAAAGGAAGAGTCTGGATCTGGGTGAAGTGAGGTTAAACTTTGTGCTGATGTTCAGTGCATTTGAGAGTCTCCTCCCCATCCAGGGTCAAGGCCCAGCCTAGCTCTGTCTGCCCCCTTCCTTCCACTGGCAAACACTCTCCCCAGCACAGGAGGAGAGAAGGGAGCGGGGAGCCAATACCCCAGGTGACAGTCTGGGCTGGGAGACACTTCCCCATCCTCCCAACCCTGAGTGTGACAAGGTACCTGATGGGCACAGAGGATATCTCTAACTGCTTACGAAATCAGACTGTAGCCCCCTCCCATCTCAATCCCTAAACAGTACACATTACTAGAGTGTGTGTGTGTGTGTGTGTGTGTGTGTGTGTGTGTGTGCGCGCGCGCGCGCAGAGACAAGCTGAGGGAACAGATGGGTGCACACCCCTCCAGGACACACATGGGTGCACATATATGCGCACACGTGTGTGCCACTGTATGACTTCTGCCCAGGCTGACTCATGGCCCCACCCCCTGGCGCCAGGCACAACATCTGGGAGATTAGGTCTGTTTGGGTGCCGAGGGCCAAGGCTGAGACATTCCCCCTTGAGTGTATAGCCTCTTTGCCCTCTCGCTGGGAGGTGGAGGTGGAAGGCTGGTGGCTGGGCGGCCTGGGGCCCAGGAGACGGGGCAAGGGGGCCTTTCACAGTCAACCTAGCCAGGGGCTGGGGGCAGGGCCCTGGGGGAGCACACACAATGGCTGGAGGTTGGAGGGTCTGAAACTGGAGACTTTAATAAAAGCCACTGACAGCAAATAAAGCTGCCAGGGGAGTCCCATTACCCACAACAAGGACCCTTTGTGAGCTAAGCAGGGCTGAACTGACCCTTCTCCACCAACCTGGCCCCGTACCCACCCACCCTGGCCCCATCGCCCTGCTTGCAGGCTCCAAAGCCCCCCTCCCCAGCCTAGTGCGATCCAGCTCAGGGTCTCGACGATGCTGAGGCAACCCAGCTTGCCATGCCCACAGACCGAAAATCCTTCTCTGTCTAACCCTAATTTCTCTACTTTCTCATGCTACTGGCCTTTAGTTGTTTTGTCCTCTTAACAAGCATCCAGTAGCAGGATCACCTCTTGTTAAATGAGTGGGGAAACTGAGCTGGGGCATGGGCTCCAGCCACCCCGGTCCAGTGGTAGGGCAGTGGATGGAAATTCATAGCTGTCCTAATCCTGATACACACCCTGCTATGGTCCTTAACCTCGAGGCTGCCCTGACCCTCTCTGGACCCCAGTGCCGACCTCAGCACTGCGGTAGGTCAGAAAGGCTATTGCACTGGGGGTCAGAAAGACCTGTGTCAAGCACTGGAGCTGACACCTACCAATTGTTTGGCTTTGGGTAAGTCATTTCTCCTCCTGAGCCTCAGTTTCCTCATTTTAAAATGAAGTTAATTTAAAGGCGTTCTTATGAGGATTAATGACCCAATGGGTATAACACATAAAAACTTTAAAGCACCCCACGAGTGAGGGTCATTATAACCACTTGCCCCACTCTCAGTTTGGAACCAAATTGTGACTTGAACATAGATCTTCAGTCAGATTCTGTGTCCTGCTCTGATTCCCATCCTGGCAACAATATTGTTAAGGATACAGGAAGCTTGATGAAAAGCTATTATTGATACATGAAAAAATTGAAGGACGGCATGGAACATATTCTCGTCCCTGGTCTCAGCTAAGAAGGTGGACTGATTGGTGAAGGGTTTGGGGAAGCCATGTGGGGTATAGAGAAAGCTGGGGTCAGAGCACTGGCCTGGAGTTTGGGGAGACTTTGGGGGAATAGGAAAAGTGGGTTCAGGGCAGTTGGGGGGCTCTGAAAGAGTCGGGGGTATGCAGAGGGAACGTTTGAGGTTGGGTGCTGAGGCAAGACGTGGAAAAGGCAGCAACCCTGGGCTCTAAGGGCGAGACGGGACCTGAGCTGGGCATTGGAAGATGGGGGTCCCGCCAACACAAGTCCCTCCCTGTCCGGCAGGCAGGGATTCTGGTTCAGGGCGGGGAGGGAGATTAGGAGGCGCTCTCAATTGCCTTAATGGGCTCTAAGAGGCGGGATCCTATTACAGCTCGGGGTGCCCCGGGGTGCCTTGCTGGGAAGACAAGCTAATCTGCCATGCAAATTAAATCCTGCCTCAAGACGCAAGGCCTGCTTAATGTGATCCATTACACAGTTTACTTGTTTATATCTAATATTGGAACAGGCAGCCCGGGCGGGCGGCAGCGGCAGGCGGAGCGGCCCAAAAGCAGGAGAGTAAATTACCAGCAAAATGAGCTTTTCCATCCTCAGCCGCCGCCGCCGCCGCCGCCCGCGCCTTCGCGGCTCTCCGCGTCCCGGGCTCCCCCTCCCGCCCGCCCGCCCGCAGCGTCCCCTCGCGCTCCGGGCTGTCCCTCTCTCTCCCGGTGGGTCTTTAAGGCTCTTTCTTCTCTTTGTCTTTCTCTTTCTGTCCTTTGACTGGAGTCTCTGCCTCTCTCTGTGTCCTCATCTTCTTCTCTCCCAGCCTCTGTCTCAGCCTCAGTCTTCTCTTGAGTCTTTCTGGCTGTTTCTTTCTCCGGGGCTTGGGTTTCTGTTGCTCACCTGGGCTCTTCTCTCTGTGGCTCCATCTCCTCCCTTAACAGGGTCTGGGACCTGAGAGCTGCCAGGAGGCTGCGGGCTGCCGTGTGGAGCAGTGGAGGGTGCACCCAGGCTGGGGGTCCCCCTTGCCCACACATCCTCTGAAAGAGGCGGGGCCTTGGAATGCCTGGTGTGGGGCTCAGTGGCTGTGGAGTTACTGTTTTGCTAGCCACCCCGTCGCTGATTGTGATGGCCTGTGTGACAGTGACCTTGAGATGTCTATAGAGGAAGTGTCATCGTGACCCTGTTTGTGTGCGTGTGGCCATGTGTGTCTGTGAGCAGGCGTGGATGTGACCTGCTTCCCTGTGTATACGAGTGTAGGTTTAGGGTAGTGTTTGAATCATCCCTGGGAGAGGTTCCCCACCCTCTGTCCCATGAAGCCTTCAGTGGGATCTCCTTTTGCCCCCCAGGTCTGCCTTATAGGGGACGTGAGATTCCCCTCACCTTCCTCATACTTCATGACCCTCGGGGCGCTCTCCTTGCAGCTTCCTGAATTGCCACAAGGCTTTCAGTGTCCCAGGATCACCCAACTGTCCACCATGGGAGTTCCTGGGGTCTGATGTTTCATCCTGTTCTGTCTCTGTCCATCTTCTCACCACCACTCTGGTCTGCACACCTCTGTGGAGCCACAACCCTTCTGTTTGGACATCGCTGAGGCTCAAACCTGCAGCTCCAGGAGGGTCAGAGGCCATAATAGAGACAGAGGCAGACAGAAGAGAATAAGATATGAGAGAGACAAAAACTAACACAGAAGTAAGAGACACACAGAGCACTGAGGCAGAGGTGAGCAGAGGTGATGGATAAGGGAGGGCCATAGACAGACGCAGGTCAGGGGCCAGGCAGCAGAGAGGCAGAAGGGGTTAGGAAGGCTGCGTGTCTGTGACTGGGAGCTCATGCGTAAGCTCACATAGGCCACAGGCCTGGTATGAAGGGGCCCTTCCAGACAATGAAGCTGTTTGGGGGAGTATGAGGAGGGGGTTCCCCGGCCCTCTGGACTTGATGGGGCACCTGTCCTGTGGCCTCATGCTGAGGAGGTAACATGAGCAACTCCAGCCTAAGCCTGTGGACCCCCAGTCTGTGCCTCTGGTCCCAAGAGGAGTCAGCCCTCCCCGCAAGGCTCTAAGAGCCTTAGGTCTCAGGGCAGACAGTGGGCAGAGGGAGCAGAAGCTCCCACAGCCGCTGGTGTGCACAGCTGCCGCTCTCATGCCCGCCCCTGCACACATACTCGCTCACACGTGCCACGTGCCAGGCTGGCGGCTTGCCAGTGAGGCTCTCCTGGCCCCAGTCCATGGCTCCTGTACCGGGGCCTCAGCCGCCTCTTTATGCCCAGGACTCCTGACTCCCTCACCGCTCGCTTCCCAAGGGCCTTGCCCCTTCCCAGGCCAGTGGGTGGTCCTAACCCTTACTCTCTTATCAGCAAGAACCCTGGAGTCCCCAGCTCTCCAACTTCTGGGCACATGTCTTCTCGTCCCTGACCCTTGGCTCAGGTTGCGGGGGGCGAATCCTGCTGGGTGGGGGGGTAGGAGGGAAGGTGTGAGTCTGTATGTCTGTGTGGAACGGGGGCTGTTTAGATAAACAGATGGCAACAAATGGCATAAAATTATATACCCATAATGTCAGTTCATAACATTTTGTTCGACATACTTGATTTAATCGCTTAGCTGACGATTTGGCTTTTGGGCCCATATGGTGGGGAATGAAGCTGCGTGGCACCCGCTCCAATCTGGCTCTTTTATCACCAAGGCTGGGGGGGCGGGGATGGGGGGGTGGGAAGGGGGGAGGAGAAGGGATGCAGATGGAAAGAGAATGAGCTGACAGGAGGGGGGCCAGGGAGGGGGTGACTGTAGGGACTGGAGAGGGCTGGACCCTGGCCGGGTGCAGGAGGCTGTCTGGAGACAGTGTGGACCGGCCCCAAGTCAGCTGGGATGGACGGGGCTGGCCCCAAGTGACCTGGACCCCATGGCTGACCTCACTGCACTCTCTTTGGCTGTGGCCACAGATCTGCCTCTGTGAGCCCAGGAGCCTACGACTGTCTTTTTTTCTCTTCGAAACCGAGACTCAGACACCCAGCTCCCAATCTCTGGGGGTATTCCCATCGCTTTTGCCAAACTGAGTAACTTGTGTGTGTACATGTACGTGCGGGCACGTGTGCCTGCCTGCTCATGGTGTGTGCCAGGGTCTGAGAGACGGCAAGATCCCTTCTGCGATGAATTATGTCTGTGCGGGTTCCTTGACTTTTGCGCTGAGCCACTGGGAGAGGGGTGAATGAGAGCTGGTGGCCGTCTGTGATATGGTAAGAGTATGACAGTGAATGGAGTGTATTACATTTTCGGTTGGCCTGGGACTCGTGACTTGTGGCCGTGTGAGTGACTGAGGGTGCGGAGGTGGGATGGCGGGAGGCCGTAGGGGGATGACTGTGTGTGCGGGATTGATCCGTGGGGCTGCGGGGTTGAGAGTTGTGCGGGGTGTGACAGTGTGTGAATGGTTCAGATGGGCTGTGGCACATAACAGAAGCTCAGGCAGTGTTGCTGAGTTTGTCCATCCAGCCACCTCACAGTGGTTGGCTCTGAGTGTGAATGCTAGGCTAGGGAATGGTGTGAGTGTGTGTGTGCACGCACGTGTGTGCACGTGCACTGAGGGCTACCAACAGACACCCCTACTCCCCGTTCCACTTCCACTGCCCCTTCAGGGACCACCTTGCGCTCTGCACACAGAAGTCGGGCCTCCGCACAGAGTGCCCCTCTCGAGTCCTTGGTCACCCGGACTGCACCTGGGTGCTCAGAGAAGAGAGCCAGACACTTCCCCAGACCGATGGCTGGTCAGGCCCACATTTGCCCAGTCCACCCCCCTCCCGGTCTCGGAGCTGCGCCAGGCCCCCCAAGCACCGCGAATCTGGGCCCAAATCAGCGCCCATCACTCACATCGCAGCCTCATCTGCCCCCTGCTGGGTCCCGCCCGCCCGCTGGCTTGGGAGTGGGGGCGGGGAGCCTGCTTAAGATGGGGCGGCACCTGCAGCCGGGTTGGAAGTCCGCTCCCTTCTCCCTCTTCCCTGGGACCCTGTGCCCCAACTCCACTCTTGGCTTTGTGTGCCCAGAGGCTGCTGGACTGTGCTTGGGGTCTTGCTGCCCATCTGCCCTTCCTGTGTCTCTGCTGCCATCTCTCTTTGTTCCCCCTCCTGTGTCTCATAAGGACCACCTCCCTCTGCTACTTCGCCTGCCTCTGCCTTTCTTCCACATTCCTGCTCCTCTCTGCCCACCACCTTTCTCTCCTTGTGCCTCTGGCCAACGCCTCTGGGGGTCTCTGAAGGTGGAGATCAGGCTGGACTGGGGCTGGGGCTGAGGTCCTCAGGATGGTCCTCTCCATTTGGGAAGTTCTGTTACCACACATCCCCTTCATGGCAAGGAGACAGGGGTCCTGGCTGGTAGTAGTGGTTGGTGCTTAGGTCTGTGACAGGGCCCTGAGGCCGGTGGGGGCAGGCTGGCTGCCCTTCATGTCTCTGAGGTCAAGTGCCTCCAACACCCTTACTCCCCACAGGATGCTCTGGTTGGACCAAATCCTCAGCTCCTTCTCAGGTCATTTGGTCATTCATTCTTTCAACAATCAGAGGGCACATTTGATCTGCCAAGCACTGTGCCAGCCAACATGAGCAAGATACTCACAGACCCCTGAGGGAGGGAGGCCCTTGAGGGAGACAGGTGTGCAAACCAGGTCAGGATGCTGCTGTTCTGGGGGTGGGAGAGCGAGACCCACTCCAGGGCCCGGTGAGACCCAAAGAAGGCTGAAAATTCTATGGGCAGGGTGTGGAAACCTGGGGAGAACCATTACAGAGAAGGGGGCTCTTAGCTGCATTCAAAGCATTTTCTTCTTTACAAAAATAGTACTCGCTCAATGCAGAGTGCTGAGAAAGCACAGGAAAGCTCAAAGGAAAACAAACACAAAATAGAGCCTCTAAAGAAAATTATGGAGCGTCTTAAGCAATGAATGGAGTTTTACCAAGTGAATGATGGGTGGCGATGGGGAAACTGGGGGTGGTGGTGGAGAAGGGCATTCCAGGCAGGGGTAGGGGCATGGGTTGAGGCACCCTGGCATAAACTCATGGAGTTTGGTAGTTGTGAGAGGTAGGGTTCTGTAGACTGGCTGAGGGGGCTGGCCCTCGTTCGACCCAGAGTAAGGAGCCACCCTGGAGAGTAGGGAGCAGGTGACTGGTGTGATCCTATTTTCCATGTTAGAACAATTATTCTGGAGGATGGATTAAAGGTGGTTGAGGCTTGAAGCAGGGAGACCAGTTAGGAAATCAGTGCAGTAGTCCGAGAGAGACAATGAGAAGTCATGACTGGGGTATTACAGTGGGGGAGGAAGGATGGGAAACCATCAGGATGGCAGAATGAATAGGACTGGAGACTGGTCCACCGTGGGGGTAAGGGTGGGAGAGACGGAGGAGCCAAGAATGAAGCCCAGGCCTCTGGCTTGGTCACTAGTGTGGCTGGTGGTGCCATTCCCTAAGACGGGAAACTCAGAAGAGGAGCAGGATTGAGGTGGGGGTGGGGCTGGGGGTGGGGGAAGGGCGACTGTGAGATGGAGACATCCAGGTGGAAATGTTCAGTTGACAGAGGAATAGAAAGGTCTAGAGCTTTGGGGTGTAAATTTGGAAGTCGCTGTTCATTTCGATGTGTTAGTCAACAAATATTTATTGCGTGTCTGTGATAGACTGGGCTGGGGATGTAGTGGTAAGTGAGGCAGGCTGTGCCCTTCCCTTGTGGGGCTCACAGCCATCAGTGGAGAGGTGGTGTCTGAAGCCAGGAGAGTGGATGAACTTCCCGGAGGGAGAAGAGAGGAAGGTGCTGGCATCGCTGGGCTGAAAGGTAGCAGTCACGAAACCAGGGTCTCTTGTCTCCCTCAAATCCTGGAAGGCCTTCCAGTACACTTGCTGCATTTTCTTCTTAGATAAGCTTTGACTGGCTATCTCCTATGGTCCCCATTCTCCAGGCCTGCTCCCTGCCAGTGTGCCCACAGACACGTGTGTGTGAGGCAGCCAGGCTCCCTGCCTCTGCCCTGCTTCCACGTGTCGGGTAGTGGAAGACAAGCCCAACAGACTCCAGTTCTAGCTGACGTGTAAATCCTCCTTCAGCTCCTGATAGTGTTTGCAAGACAATGAGACCCCCAAAGCCCTTCATGATCTGGCCTCTGCCCAGTTACCCAGCCTCATCTCCAGCCCAACCTCCCAGATTCCCCAGTGGCTATCTTCCCAAACTAACTCCCAACCCCTGGTCAGCCCTTGCTCTCCCCTGCCTACAAGCCTTGAACATGCTCTTTCTCCTGACACCATCTCCCTCTTTCATCCAGCCAGCCTAGCTAACTCTTAGTGAGCCAGCTTAACTGTCTCCTAACTGCGGGCTTTCTCTCCCTGCCAGAGACCCTTAAGGTCCCTCTCGTGGGCTTCTCTTTAGGAAGATCTTATTAGCTCATATGGTGATAGTCTGTTTGCTTGTCTGTCTCTACCTCTAGATAAGGAGATACTTTAAGGTAGGACTTGTTTTTTTGTTCATCTTCATAGCCCCAGTGCCTAGTATAGGTGCTCAGAATTATAGGCTGTGCATGTTGGGGGCATTGAGTAGGGCTGGATGTCGGAATAGGGCCAGTGGGGAGGTGGGGTTGTGTGGGGGTAGGGCTGGTTTGGGGATGGTGCTGAGTATTGGAGGAGGGGCTGGGTGTTAGAGGTGGAATGGGTGGGTGCTAGAGGTGGGGTGGTTGTTGAGGAAGGGCTGGTGCTGGAGGTGGGGCTAGGCGCTGGAGGGTGGGATGGTGTTGGCGTAGTGCTGAGAGCTTGGGGTCGGGAAGGATGATAGTAACGCAGTGCTGAGAGGTGAGCAGGCAACTGGGTGTCAGGGAAAGGGGGCTGGGTGTTGAGGGAGATGGATTTGGGAGTATAGGAAAGAGCCCCTGAGACCTCTCCAGAGTTCTGACTTTTAATGTTGCTGATCCAGCTCTTCCTTGGTAACCAGCTTCTCCCCGGGAAGGAGAGAAGAAGAGAGGAGACCCGGGGAGAAGAGCCTAAAAGGGTGAAGAAGGATTTTCATTATGAAGTTAATTAGCTTCAGAGCCGCTGCACCTTTCAGGACGAGGAATTAGAGGGATTTAATTGCTTTATCAGCCTTCCCTTTGATTTTCAGCAATCAGGCCGATTCCATTTAATTTAACTGCCACAGACGAGGAGAAAATTGATGCGCTCACCTGCCTCCGAGCAGAAAGAGAGAGTGGGGAAGAGGGAGAGGGGGAGCCAGAGAGACTGGCAAACACAGAGTCTGCAGATTAATGAAAACCAACAGCATTTGCTCACAATTGGAGATGAAGTGTGCCCTCGAGGTGTTTGGAATTGTGTATGTGGCCGTGTATGTGTGGCTCTGTGTGATTTTGTGTGTACGAGCGTGTGCGAGTGTTTGTGACTGTGAGTGACTTGGTTGATATGGAGATGGGGTTGTGGGTGAATGCTGGTGTTTGGCTGTAGGTAAGTGATGGCAGAGGTGTGTGACTGACTGTTGGAGACTCCTTGTACGTGAAAACAACGTGTGAATGGGGATGATTGTGTCTGCTGCGTAACCATGAATAGTGACTGAATGTGTGTCACTCTGTAGGTAAGAATTTCCCTGTGTGTAAGCCGCACATCTATTAATTCATTTCTTCAGCAAGCACTGAATGAACTCCTGCTTAGAGCCAGACACAGTGCTGTGAGAAAAAGATAAGTAAGACAGGGTTCCTGCCCGCAAGGGTTCATGGTCTAACAGAGGAGACCGATGAGTAAATGTCACAGTTCTGGGCTGCATGAGTTGCTCTGGGAGCACTGTTCTGGAAGGCCTCCCAGAAGAGGTGGCTTAAAAGATAAGAAAGTTTCTGTGTAGGGGAGGGATTTGATGGGGTTGTGGTGTAGGAAGGGCATTCAATCAGAGGGGACAGTATGTGATGCGTAAGGGAAGGCGGGCTTCCCAGGAGGACAGGCCACAGAGCAAGAAGGATTTGGGGCCATGCTAACAAATGTGGACTTTTCCTATAGGTTACTGAGTGGGAAGTAACCCTGCCAGATTTGTGGGTTAGAAAGGCTTCTTTGACTGCTGTGTGGAGGATGGATTGGAGAAGGCAAAGGCCAGAGGCAATTTACAACCATTGCAAAATCCAGGGGAGAGATAGTAAGGGTCTGAGGGAAGAGGGAAAAGAGAACAGATTAGGTGAAATGGGCAGAATTTGGGGAGGGGGAGAGGGCAGAAAGTATTGATATATGAGCATCTTGGTAGTAGGTGATTCCATAAAGGGAGATATTGGAGGACGAGCAAGTTGGGAGAAAGGGTCTTGAGCATGTAGAGTTTAAGATGAAACTGGGTATCCAGGTTGAGGTATCCAGCAGGTAGCTGGATATGAGTCTGGAAGCTCAGCAGAGAGGTCTGGGCTGGAGAAAAACAGAAAAAAACCATCAGCGTGTGTGGGTAGCAAATAACGCCATAGGAATGGATGAGACTAGCCAGGGAAAGTGTGGAGATCACGAAAAGGAGAGGGTCAAGGGCAAAATCCTGGAGATCACTCATGTATATGAGACTGGAGGAAGAAAAAGAATCAGGGAAAGATGATAAAGAATCAGACAAAACAGAGGAACACTGAGAAAAATTTAGGAAAGAGAGGAGAATGTTGATGAGAAGTTGAGTTCAGTTTTGGAAATGTTGAGTTTGAGTTTGCTATGAGATATCCACGTGAAGGTGTCCAGTGGGCAGGATTTAGGATGCAGAGCTCTCAGTGTGAGTGAAAGCTTGAAGATGTGAATCTGGTATGGCTGGTATACAGGATGAGTGAATGGATGTAGAAGACGATGAGATTGGAGAAGTGAGTCAGCCTATATAGGGTCTTGAATACCAATTTATGGGTTAGTACTTTAATCTGAGGGCAGGAGTTTTTGACTGTCTTTAATAAGGCAGATGACTTGATCAGAGTTTCATTTTGGAGATATCACTCCATATCTAGAGATTTCCCCCCAAGTCAGAGCTTGAGACAAAGACTTGGGTGAAGGTAGTTTATTTGGGAGATGATCCCATGGAGCAGTAGTGAGGGAGTGGGGAGGGTGAAACGGAAGACAGCTGGTGGCCACTGTGGGCGACTGGTGCTTAATCCTTGACCCTCAGCAATCATGTGGAATGTACTTCAGAATTGTCCCTCTAAAGGACCAGAAGTGGGCATTTATCTACTGACTGACTGGTTGAAGTTTGCCCCTGGGCCATTACATTCGTTTTCTCAGGCAAGCTGCACTGAAATCAGAAGTGGGCTGAGGGGAGGAGATGCTTGGAGAAATAAAAGCGTCTGCTATATTCTGACAGTTACTTGGGAGATGGATTGAAAAGGGAGAGGTTAGAGGTAGAGATACCAGTGAGATGACTGCAATGTCCAGACAATCCAAGATGAAGAATGTTGGTAGGTACTGATGGAAGGATCGTCTTAGAGGCATAAAATTAATAAGACTTGAAGATAGGGCATTTGGGGTTTTGTGGTAGGCAGAATAATGGCCCCTCAGTATCCACATCCTAATCCCAAGAATATGTCGTGTTACATGGCAAGGGGGAATTAAGGTTGATAATCAGGTCCAGGAGATTACTGGGTGGCCCACTGTACTCACAAAGGCCTTTATAAGTGAAAGGGGAGACAGGAAGGTCAGAGTCAGAGAGTAGCTATGCTTCTGATTTTGCAGATGGAGAAGGGGCCATGAGTCAAGGATTGTAGGCAGCCCCCAGAAGCTCGAAAAAGGCAAGGAAACAGGTTCTCCCTTACAGCCTTCAAGATGGAACAGAGCCTTGCCAACGCCTTGATTTGAATGCAGTGAGACCCATTTTAGACTGCTGACCTCCATAACTGAAAGGTAATTAGTCTGTGTTGTTTTAAGCTGAGTTTGTGGTAATTTGTTACAACAGCAATACAAAACAAATAAAAGGTCCAAGCAAGAGGACTCTCAAGTAATTTCCAGGGCTTCTAGCTTGGGCTGGATAGGGAGGAATTCATTGAGAAAGAGAAGAGAAGTAAATTTGGGAGAGAAGCTTCTGAGCTATTTTAACCATGCTCTTTGTGTGGCTGGAGAGACTTCCATGTGGAGCAACCCATATAGGATATGAAGCCAGGGTAGGAAAGACTAGGGATTGGGGGTCTTCATCAATGTAGAAGCCATGGAAGTAGATGAGGTTACCTAGCAGAGGTTGAGAACAGAACCTTGGGAACATGCCAGTGAGTTGCAGTTGATGAAATTGTTGCTGGTGGTGGAGGTCTGTTGATGTCTGTTTCCTCTTAACAAGCTCTCCGAGTTCCAGTGTTGGCTCTGTGACCTCTACTCTTCCTCCTCCACTGTCCCCCACATTTTCTAGTCCCTTAGATTCTTAGGAGGTAGCCTGGAGGGCTGCTTTGTAATGTTGTGCAGGTTGTACATTGCACAACTCTAAGGGCATCATTCACCTACGCTTCAATATGAATATGGTACCCTCCTAGAGTTATCAATGTACAACCTTGCCAAGAGTCCATGAAGGCGTGGTTGGCCTGTTTAGAGAGACAAGGAAAGAGACTCTTCCTAGCCTCTAACTACATATCCAGAGCCTCAGCTCTGGCTTGAATCCAGGATGCAAAAGAGGTCTCAGGAGCAAGGCCCAGACATAGAATGGGAACAGCCTCTGGAAGGGATGGAGCCCTGGAGGCAGGCTGTCAGGTGTGCAGGCCTGGGCCTCCTGTCAACCCCCATTCCTTGGGAGGACAGCTCTTCCCTCTTCCCCTGGCACCCCACCCCTGTTGACTGCTTTTTGATTAGAATGTGGGCTCTAACTTGGAATTAACCTGATTAATGTAATGAAGGCAGGGCCGGCTCAGCACTGCCTGGTGATGAGGGGAGATGGATTGGGAGCGAAGGCGCTTGGATGGAGGCGCGGCCGTAATTGCTGCGTTTACTGCTACCTGCCTCGCTGACCCTGCTGTTTAGCCCATTAATGATGATGCACAAGCCTCACTTTCCAGAGATAATGACAGAGGATCTAGGGGGAGGGGACAGGAGGAGGGAAAGGGCCCTGGGGGTCTGGGGTCTGAGGGAGACATGGGTATGAGGATGGGTCCCTGGCGAGGGTGAGAGGGTGAGGGGCCCGAGGCACAGAAGAGTATGGGGAGACAGAGGGTGCAAAGGTACAAGATCGGTGTTTTCTCCTGGTTTCTGCCCCCTTAGGATAATTTAGGATAACTACCTTGAGCAGGGGCTGCTACAGCTGGCAGGGCTCTCTGACTGGGCGGGAGGCCAGCACCACTGCCTCCCCAATTCAAGAGGGCTTCCGGAAGGAGGGGACCTGGGAAGAGAAAAGAAAACCCAGGGAGTTGGACAAGGGTTGAGAAGTGCCTTTCCCCTTGCCTCTAGCACTGGCCTAGAGCAGGGAGGGAAGCACTGAGGGAGTAGGGCGGAGTCTTTGGGGGCATGGTGCGGGCACACACATGCACTTACATATTCAGCACAAAGAATCTGTGCGCAAGTCAGTGGGAAAACTTATCACTTTAACTCCTCTTTGGTGCCTCAAAGAAGATGAAATGGATGTTCCTGATCTCATCTGCTGCCCCTCCGTCTACTTTATCCTCATCTATGTACATCATTCATTCATTCATTCAAGATAGTCAAGGGTTGCCCTGGTTCTGCTGCAAACTTATGGACCCCACTGGGTTCCTTCCCCCTCTGGGCCTCAGTTGGCTACTCTGTAAATGAGGGGTTGGAGCAGGTGGTCAGCCCTGACATGTGATGATGCAGGGATGCAGCTTGTCTTTATTTACACCTGTAGTCTGCCCTGGAGTCCTGGCGGGTGGAGGACCCTCTAAGAGCACCCCCAAGGACAGTGGGAGTGTCTTTCCTGCCTCTGCTGGACTCCATTGGGGCTGCCCACATCTATGTACTAGCTTTTTAGTGGTTGCTTTGAATTTAGTAGTGGCTTTGAGAACCCACGTTAAGCTCAGGGCAACAGAAACTCCCTGCTTTTTCTCACATGAGCCGCTGACAAACCCTGACGGTCTCAGTGCACTGGGGCAATCGATTCGTAACACAAATCCAGGACTTCACATGTATGCCTTAAATTACATTATGTTAATTTTATCCATTATTCCAAGCTGTCTGTGAGGCCCCAATTTTTTCCTCCACCATTTAACAAGTTTTATATCTTCTGATAATCTGATGAGCTTGGAGGTCGTTAACAAAAACAGAGAATAGGAGGGCCAAGGATGGAGTCATGGGAGCAAGCTCTAGAAATTTCTTTTCAGCCTTACGCCCATCTACTCTTTCCTTTCCTTTCTCCATTTTGACTACTGGTTCTCGGTGAACCTATCCTGGTTATTACCGTGCACGGATGTTCTCTGTTTAGTGCCCACACACTGTCAACAATGCGTTTTCCAGCCAGAGTGTAAACCCCATGAAGGCAAGAACTGCCTTTGCCTTGTTCATCACAGAATCCCCCGTGTCTAGCTCTCTGCCTGAGACGTAGAGGGTGCTCAGTATAGGGTCATTGAGAGAATAAACGACTCCTCTGACAGAAATAAGGGTGGTAGTTGTGTCAGGGTAGGACAAGTGTGGTGCAATTGTGCAAAATTTTAGGAACATTAGTGTGTGTTTCTGCCCCCAGGTCCCCACCTCTGGCCTCTGCCACCGGGCCTTTGATGTGAAGGGGTAGAGAGGAGAGGTAGATTTGGTGGAAATTTTTAAGCAAGAACTCTGGGGTACTTCTAAAGAGAGAATGTGTGTGTGTGAGGTGGGGAGAGAGAGCAAGCGAACATGCTTCGGGGTCTGGCAGATTTGGCTGTGAATTTTGCTTTAGTTATTTATTAGCTGCATAATTGAAGGCGATTGGTTATCATTTCAGAGCTTCCATTTTTCATCTGTAAAATGGGCCTAGCAATATCTAACCCCCTCAGTTGTTGTGAGGATAAACGCCACAGAGACACAGCCCTGGCTGAGGCTTGGTCCTGCGCCTGCGTCAGGGAGCCCCACCTCCTTTCCCCGCCCCTCCCTCTTCCTCACAGCGGAGACGGAAACTCTCCAGGAGAAAGAGAGCGAAGGAAGAGTGTGAGGAATGTTATTTGTGCTCCAAAATATCTGCGTATCATTACCAGAGTCTGGGAAGTCAACCCTGACTTTCTTTAAAGCTGTTTTCCCTCATTGTATGGGTTATGGATGTTAATTGAAGAAAAACTGGAAAATTCAGATGTGCAAAATAACACATCACGTTTAATCCTACCACCCACAAGTGTGTGTGCGCGCGTGCGCGTGTTTACGCAGAATGTGTTGCACTATTTAGTTTTAAACACATTGAAGTGGGGCTTCAGGGGAACTTCAGATGGAGGTGTCCGTTAAGCAGATGGAGATGTGAACCTCAACTGGGGGAAGGTGAGCTGAGCTGAAGATAACAAGTTAGGAGTTGGTCACTGTGTCTATGTGGCTTTCGCAGCTGTGGGAAGGCCACGGTGCTTGAGGAGGAGTCTTGGCTGAGGGCTTAAGGGTGGGACCCTGGAAAGCACCAGCACCCATTGAGGGTTAGGTGGAGTTGGAGGAGCCAGTGATTAAGGCTGAGAATCACCATCAGAAAGGCTGGAAGAAAATCAGGAGAGCGTCATCCAGAAGCCGAGAGAGAAGAGTGGTTTAAGCAGGTGGGGGAGGGCAGCAGTGTGACCTGCTGTAGGGATGTCAGGCAGGAAGGGGCCCAGAGAGAGCCATGGGGTTTGCAGCGGGAAGACATAAAGACCTTGGCTGGAACAGTTAGCCTGGGGTAGTGGGGGCGGAAGCCAGGTGATAGTGGGGAGAAGGCTGGAGGTGGGCGAGGAAAGTAGCAAGTGTAGGACTCTTCAAGAATGGGCGGTGATGATGGGAAAGGAGACTGTGGGGTCTTGGCTTGGGAGGAGGCAGCGTCAAGGGAAGGTAAACTTATGTGAAGGCTTGGAGAGGAGGAGTAGGGGAAGGAGATGGTGGGGAGAGAGAGAGAGAAGAGAATAGTTGCAGAAAAGCCATTATAAATCATCGCTTATGGTTTGTAAAACATCTCTGCATCTTCCACAAAGTCTGTTGAGGACATTGTCCATTCTGTAGTCCTGTGTCTCTTTCACAGGGAACCATGGGAGAGGCGGTGGTATGTAGAGGATAGGAGCACAGTCTCTGGGGTTTGCAGACCTGGTTTTGAGCCAAGTCTCAGCCACTTACTGGTTATGGGCACTTGGGCAACCTCTCTGGTCCTCGATTTCTTCACATACAAATTGGGAAAATAATATCTAATTCACAGGGTTGCTATATAAATTAGAGGAGGTGCCAGATGTTTAGCCTTTCGCATGGCGTCAGGCCTATAGAACTAAGAAGGGGAAGTTGTTACTATTACTTATGTACCCTAAGGAGTTCAGCTGCAGGAAACAGAAACTCTATAATAAGCAGAAAGGGATTTAATACTGGGAATGAGGGGGCTCTAGGCTGATTCTCAGGAATGCCTGACTCCCAGGACGGTGAAGCTGAAGTGGTCACCAGACCAGGGAAGTGGGAGAGATAAGAGCTTGTGTTTCCCTGGCTGAAGCTCTCACGAACTCTGGGTGCTGGAAATGCAAACTGGTGTCTCTATCACAGGAGAAGGCAAAGGGGTTAAAGGGCCATCTCACTGTACTTCATCTTCCTGGGAACCAGGCAGGAAGGAAAAACTTGGTAATGAAAAGATTCTGAAAGGGAGGCAGGGAGGCAAAGCCAAGGTGAGACAGCCAACGAGGAGGAGGTAGCCCACACTGCCATCACCGAGCCGGTGCTCAGGGAGGAAGCGCCAGGTTGTCTCACGTACGGAAGCTCAGAAACAAAGTGGGAAGAATCTTGGAAATTTCCCTCAGAGTAGGTGGCGAGTGATGTACTGAAAGTTCCCTGACAGTGATCCCAGAGGACCTTCGGTGGTTCGCACCTGAGGTCTGGCAGAACCCTGCCCAGACACGTTCAGACTCCCAGATGCTTTTTTGTAGAACTTTGTGGTCCCAGGTAAAGACACTAAAGGAATCTGGGTACACTAGGCTGTGTGGGAATGAGTTTTCATTTCTTCTGGCATTTGGAGCTCATGCTTCTGGAAGGAAGGTTGAAGAAGGGATGTGAGCAGTGAGCTTACAGATGGTGTTAAAGATGAAAGACTGGGATTTGCTTTGGGAGTGCTATGCAGGGGTATTTGGGAAGATTTGGGAAGAGACTTCCTCCTTGATTAAAAGAGCCATAAACCATAAGTTGATGATAAGCTGTCAGGAAAAGCAGAGTCGAGATAAATCTGTAAAAATGGATGCTATTGGAACTCATGAAAGGATGAAGGCTCTGGGGTCAGGAAGATCTGGCTTTGAATTTTGCCTTAGTTATTTATTACCTGCATGGTCGAAGATGATTATCATTTCAGAGCCTCAGGTTTTCATCTGTAAAATGGGGTGAATAATATCTACCTCCCTCAGCTGTCGTGAGGGTTAAATACAATGGCAGAGACAAAGCCCCCGGCTGAAGCTCAGCCCAGTGCCTGTGAGGGGGCCCCTCCTCTTTTCCCCTCCCCTCCTCTTTTCCCCTCCTCTCCCCCCTCCCCCAATACCCTGTCTTCCTTAGAGTGGAGACTGGGACTCTCAGGGAGAAAGAGAGGAAAGAGAGGAGAGTGTAAGGATTGTTATTTGTTCTCCAAGACAGCTCTGTACAGTTACCAGAGTCTGGGATGTCAATTCCGACTTTTTTTAAAAAAAACTTTTTCCCCTCATTACAAAAGTTATGAATGTTAATTGAAGAAAACCCAGAAAATTCGGATGTGCAAAATAAAACATCATCTATTATCCTATCACCCAGATTACTATTGTTAATATTCTGTTGTATATCCTTCTAGACTATTTTTATGCATATAATCAATTTTTTACATAAAATGCTATTATATAATACATATTGTTTTGGAAAATTTTTTTCACTTAACAATACATATTCATGCCAATAACTATAGTTCTATAATCTATACCAATGTCTTTAATGGTTTCATAGTAGTCTAGTATAAAGGATAATAAAGGATAACTTTACTGAATAATCTGTTATTGATGGACATGTGTATGCTTTCTGCCTTTGTAAACAATAAGGCAAGGAACATCCCTGAGCATATATCCAAGAGAAGCATAGGAGAATACAAATGTGACTGCCTGGGAAAGTATCTAATGAGGTCAGATTGATAAGGCCTTGCATAGATCCTTCATAGAGCATGGAAGGAAGGAAGAGCAACCAGGGAGAGGGACACCAGTTTGGCAACACACTATGAGAAGCACCTGAAAGGTTAGAGCTCAAAAAGAGTGGAGGTCGATAATAACCCCTTTGTATATCCATCCTATAGACAATCACAGAGGGAGGCACTGCCAGGTACTGACATGGGGGCTCATTAGGTATATTGTCGAATGAGAACAGCAAGTTACAGAACAAAACGCTTGTCATTTGTACATATAAAGTCACCGTACCTCTTTGATTTTCAAGGAAAATAAAAAGTTTAAGAGGTAAAAACAAGATTCTCTCTGAATTTCTCCATATGTTGTAGGACTGAATGTAAATAAGAATCTCAGTGCTAAAAAGTTTTTAAAATATAGAGTGCCTTGCCTTTCTGTGGTAAAAAAAAAAATATATATATATATATATATATATAACATAAAACTCACTATTTTAATCATTTTAAAGTATACAATTCAGCGGTGTTAATTTTATTCACAATGTTATGCAGCCATCACCACTATCTATTTCTAAGATTTTCTCAAACAGAAACTCTGTACCTGTTAAGCAATAACGCCCCATTTCCTTCTCTCATAAGCTCCTGGTAACCTCTAATCTGCTTTCTGTCTCTACGAATTTGCCCATGTTTCATATAAAAGAAATCATACAATGGTTTTCTTTTTGTATTTGGCTTCTTTCACTTCGTGTGATGCTTTCGCGATTAATCCATGCTGTAACACATCTCAGAACTTCATTCCTTTCTATGACAGAGTGATGTTCCGTTGTATGGATATACCACATTTTGTTTCTCTCTTTGTCTGTTGATGGACAGGCATTTCCCTCTTAAATCCATTTATTCAAATCAAACATTCTTTGTGAAAATACTAACGAGAAGCCTGTTTTCCGTTATTTAAAATGGTTATGGGTCAACTTAAGTTAACAGGTTATGGGTCGACTTGAATCCGTCAACAGATTTCCTGAAATGTAACTAAATCCCAGCAAATGCCTATGTAGAATCAACATATTATTATGTCAGGACGTAAAATGCTGAGAATATTGCTTCCACACAACAAACATGCTTGTGATGGACGGTTGCTTTGTTAGCAATAACAAAGCCTCTCAGCATCAGCCACACTCCAGACTCACATCCCCTTTGCTGACACTTTTCAAAACGTCTATACATGATTCTGACATCCTACCAATTCTATTTGAAATGTAGTTTGGGATTTTTCCCATCCATCATTATGTTTAGAATGTCATATCAAGCTTTGGGGATGCATATACTGTATATATTTTCGCTATCTAAACAACAACTGAGAAACAGCATTGTGAGATACATGTGTTCTATAAAGTTTGGGTACTAAATGCCTAGAGATGTTCTGCCAGGAAAATGTTAATGGGGGGAATATGTTCTACAGGATATGCCAATGTAGTTAAAGAAAACAAAGTATATGTTCTTTATGTACATATATGTGTGTAAATGCATAGAAGAATATACACCAACCTAGTCACAGTAAAGATGGGCAGAGACCTAAAGAGACATTTCTACAAAGAAGACATACAGATGGCAAAGATGCACATGAAAAAATGCTCAACACTGCTAATTATTAGAGAAATGCAAATCAAAACTACAATGAGATGTCACCTCACACCAGTCAGAATGGCCTTCATCAAAAAATCTGCAAACAATAAATGCTGGACAGGGTGTGGAGAAAAGGGAACTCTCCTACACTGTTGGTTGGAATGTAAATTGGTACAGCCACTAGGGAGAACAGTATGGAGGTTCCTTAAAAAACTAAAAATAGAGCTACCATATGATCAGGCAATCCCACCTTTGGGCATATATCCAGAGAAAAACATGGTTCGAAATGATACATGCATCCCAATGTTCATTGCAGCCCTGTTTACAATAGCCAAGATGTGGAAGCAACCTAAATGTGCATCAACAGATGAAAAGATAAAGAAGATGTGGTACATATGTACAATGGAATATTACTCAGCCATTAAAAAGAATGAAATAATGCCATTTGCAGCAACATGGATGGACCTGGAGATTATTATACTAAGTGAAGTCAGTCAGTCAGAGAAAGACAAATATCATATGATATTGCTTATATGTGGAATCTAAAAAAAAAAATGATACAAATGAACTTACTTACAGAACAGAAACAGACTCGCAGACTTAGAGCAGGAACTTATGGTTACCTGGAAGGAAGGGTGAGGGGAGGGATAGATTTGGAGTTTGGGACTGATGCGTACACACCGCTATATATTTTTTAAGCTCTTTATTGGAATATAATTGCTTTACACTGTTGTGCCAGTTTTTTTTCTGTACACCAAAGTGAATCAGCTATATTTATACATATATCCCCATATGCCCTCCCTCCCGCGATGCCCTCCCACGCTCCCTATCCCAGCCTTCTAAGTCATCACCCATCATCGAGTTGATCTCCCTATGTTATGCGGCAACTTTCCACTAGCTATCTATTTTATATTTGGTACACACTGCTATATTTAAAATAAAATGCCTTTCCCAAAGTAAACATTAAAATAAAATAAAAATGAGAAGTATACAAAATGATTATTAAAAAAAGAATGGACTAGAATTACAAGGACTGATCAATGATATCTTTAGCTTTATCTGTAATATTTTCATTTTAATAGGTATGTATTATTTGTGTAATTAAACATAAATGAATGAATGGATGGATGAATGAGTTAATGAATGAACAAATAAGTAAATAAATAAATTTTAAAAATGTGTTTAATATCCAGAACAACCTAGAACAAACTTTGGGGTAGAAGGTCATGTATGATGTTAACCAAAGACAGAGAGAAGAGCTGCTACCTATCCTTTTTCCTTCTTTCCATAGTGTTGAGGAGAATGACTTCAGATCAGAAGTAGTAGGAAAAAATTATGATAAAAAGATCCAGGTCCAGAAAGGTATCAAAATCATATGTGATAGGAATCTGCTTTCGGTGACCTTTGGGGAATCATGGAAGAACAGAGAGGTGCTACAGGATGGAAATGGACAAGTACTACCATTATACTGAGGAGAAGTAGACAATGGATTTGGAGATTAAAGATTGTCAAGATTGATACTGATTTCTGGCAAAATTCTAGAAATTATTATATATGGGGTCTGGCAAGGAAAACATGTCTACCTTTTGGCAGAAGACAGCATGAATTATTTAAGAACACACGCCAAAGAGAAATATCATGCTTCTTTTGTTGATAAGGACACTGAATGAGGAGGTTAGGGGAATGCTGAAGATACTGTTTTTTTCTTTCAACAGGGCATGAAGCAGTTTGTCATATTATCCTTGTGGGTACAGTGAGGAAATGTGGGCTGATAATGACCCTGCTTGGAGGATTCGTAGCTGGTGACTCACTGTACCCAAAAAGGTATGATGATGGTAGGGCTTATGTCTTCCCAGTAGGAGGTCTTTGAATCTGTGACTCAACCCTGGTCTTGTGATGTTTCTATCAGTGGCTCAAATGAAGATGTAGGTGTCCAGCTCATCACACTTCCAGATGACACAAAGAGGAACAGGATCACTAATAGGCTGGATGACAGAATTGAGATTAGAAATGATCTTGACAGGCTGGAACAATGATCCTTCATGAACAAATGACACTTGGAGGAGGGTGAATGTGGAGTTCTACAGGCAGGTTAAAAAGATCAGAGGCACAAATATAGGGCTGGGAGCCCTAGTTTAGGAATGAATCACTTGAAAAAGACTGAGTTTATAGGACAGCTGATTCATTTTGAATCAACCGTATGGCACAGCCAGGCCTGTGATGACTCCCAGGCTCCCTAGCTGCCTTAGTAGATGCAGAAAGCTTGGAATAAGAAAGGTCAATGGTTCCACTAAGATTCCATATTTTGCTAGGTTCAGGGCTGAGAACGCTTCCTCAGAGTAATGTCCAGGGGAGGGCAACCTCCATCATAAAGGATCTGCACCAAGTCCTATGAGTAGAGCAACCATAAAATATTACCTAAACTGGGATATATTTGAGTAAAAGAAAGTGTTATTAACAACTGCAATGTATAATAATTCTATTTTTGAGGCATCATTGGAAGAACTGAGACTTTTTACAGTAGAAAAGAAAAGAAAAAAAAGAATACTAATAGTTAATTGTTGTCATATGAGAAAGGGAAAAGATTTCTATGGCCTATTATTTTTTAAAATTGTTATTTAGAAAGGAGTATTGTCTCACTGAAAAAACTTCAAATGATAGCCAACTCTTTTCTGTCAAATGGGGATGATGCTAGTATCCAGCTCAGACTGTTATGAGTATTAAATGAACAGTGCATGGCATAAGAATTTGTAAGATCAAATTAAAAATATAATTGTTTAAAAGAAAAAAAAGTTCTTCCTTTTCCCACTACCTTCCATCTCCTATATCAGGCATGTGCCTCAGAGGCAGCTTTATTATTAATTTGTTGTGTGTATTCTAAACATTTTTTAATTTAAAAAATTAAGACTAATATGCTTACATGAAGCAAGTGTAGCAAAATTTTTATATTGGCTAGCTCTGAGTGATTAGAGTATGGGAATCCATTGTACTTATTCTATTTTCATGTATCTTTGAAATTTCCATTAAAGATAGTTATTTACATAACTCAAAAATTAAATTAATACAAGGTTGTAGCTACCGCCTATTAGCTCCCCATAGGCTACAATTTAAAAATTGTTTATTTGCTTCTCTATTTATATTAAAATATCATGTTTATCTTGCTTTTTTGACTTATTTTTTAGATACTTTTATTGACTGTCTATTATGGAAGCTGAGAATTGGGCTTTCTTATACCACCATCTATATTTATTTTATCTTTGTTCATTCTCTCAATATACTTACATCACGATTTGCAGTAAAAATCAATATTTTGTGTTTATATATATAAATGTGTAAATATTTCTTTTCTTTCTTCTTTTTTAAACAGCTGAGTCACGTTGTGACTTTCATTACATTTTATTTATTGCATAACTTTTTGTTTTTCCTGAAGTTAAAAATAGCCTCAGGTTCCCCTCCCCCACCAGCAGTTTGCTAAATTTCCTAGTTACTTATTCCTAATTCATGTCCAAATTCCCAACAGAAATATGAAACTTTATTTTTGTCAAGCATATTTGGTAATCTATTGTTGCCGTATTTTTATTGGTGGCATCCCTTTTGGACCTATAGTTTTTCCATTCAGGGCCATCACTAACACAAATGTCCCTTTTGAGTAAATTTTTTAAAAAAAGGCACACCCCCCTCCACCCCCGACAGATGGATTGTAAAAAGGAGCTTCCTGGGGTGACAAATTACAGAAGAGTGCTCTCTTTGTGAAGATTGATTAGTAAGAGTGTCTTATTCCTCTAGGTTTGATGCAACCCTTCATCAGGACTGTGGCTCGGCCAGCAGAGTGCAAGATGGACTTTGGTTCTCATTTATGGCCCCCAGAGGAGACATCTTTTGTCAGTGAACAAGTTACACCACTGTATGCGGTGTGCCTGTGCTAGTTCCTATCTGTACTGCTTACTCCACGCATATGTTGCACACCTATCATTACAGATTTTTTCTTCTCCGTCATTTTGGGAATTTCCCTCCCTCTTCTCGCGTGTTAAATCTTTTGTTTACTAAGTCCCAAGTATTCCTCTTTCTTGGGTTAGTCATTCATTTTTTAAATTAATTAATTAATTAATTACTGTAATTGGCTCCATTGGGTCTTCCATTGCTGTTCACAGTCTTTCTCTAGTTGCAGCGAGTGGGGGCTACTCTTCGTTGTGGTGCACGGGCTTCTCACTGCGGTGGCTTCTCTTGTTGTGAAGCACGGGCTCTAGGTATACAGGCCTCAGTCGTTGTGGCACACAGGCTCAGTAATTGTGGTACACGGACTTAGTCGCTCCATGGCTTGTGGGATCTTCCCGGCCTAGGGATCGAACCCATGTCCCCTGCAATGGCAGGCGGATTCTTAACACTGTACCACCAGGGAATTCCCAGGCATTCATTTTTATTTACTTTTTGTTTATTTATTTATTTATTGGCTGTGTTGGGTCTTCATTGCTGCACCCAGACTTTCTCTAGTTGCAGTGAGTCGGGGCTACTCTTCGTTGTGGTGCACTGGGTTCTCATTGCGGTGGCTTCTCTTGTTGCAGAGCACAGGCTCTAGAGCGCAGGCTCAGTAGTTGTGGTGCACAGGCTTAGTTGCTCCAAGGTATGTGGGATTTTCCCAGCCCAGGGATCAAACCCGTGTCCGCTGCATTGGCAGGCGGATTCTTAACCACTGCACCACCAGGGAAGTCACCTATCCAGTAATTTTTAAAGAAAGAATGCCTAGGAATTTGGGGGAACTTTGAAAAATATTTTATTTTAGTCTTACACTTGATTGATATTTTGACTGAGTATAGAATTCAAAACTTCAAATCATTTTCTCCTAAGAATTTTGGAGGTATTGTTCCTTTAGTGGTTCCATTGTTACTATTGAGAAGTTTACTGCCATTGTTATTTCCAAACTGTTGTATTACCCCTCTGTCTCTCATTCTGGAAGCTTCTCTATATCCTTTGGTGTTCTAAAATTTTATGATTATGTGTTTTGATGTGGGAATTTGTAAATCTTTTGTGCTGGGTATTTGGTAGTCCATTTCAATCTAGAAATTCATGACCTTCAATTTGGGGAAATTTATGGAATTATTTTAAAAATAATTTTCTCACCTTCATTTTCTTTCTTTCTTTTTCTTTCTTTCTTTCTTTCTTTTTCTTTCTTTCTCTTCCTTTCTTTCTCTTCCTTTCTTTCTTCTTCCTTTCTTTTCTTTCTTTCTTTCTTTCTTTCTTTCTTTCTTTCTTTCTTTCTTTCTTTCTTTCTTTCTTTCTTTCTTTCTTTCCTTCTCTTCCTTCCTTCCTTCCTTCCTTTCCTTCTCTTCCTTCCTTCCTTCCTTTCCTCCTTTTTCTTCCTTCCTTCCTTCCTTTTTCTTTCTTTCTTTCTTTTTGATCATGTTGCCAGGCTTGTGGGATCTTAGTTCCCTGACCACGGATTGAACCTGAGCCCTCAGCAGTGGAAGTGCGGAGTCCTAACCACTGGACCACCTTCATTTTTTTGTCCTCTTTTTCTAAGACTCCCTTAGTCAGATGTTTATACTTTCTATATTTACCTTTTATTTTTCTTATTTTTTTCTTTTCTAATTTTATCTCTTTTCTAATTTATCTCTAATTTTATCTATTATTCATTCTACTTTCTGGATATTTTCTCAATTTTACCTTGAAAACCTTCTATCAAATGTTTTTACTTTTGATATTATATTTATGTCAATATATACACATATTCATATATGCGCATATACATATGTATTAGTTTCTAGGAGTTTAAAAATTATTATTATTCTCTGAGTGTACCTTAAAAATACACCATTTTTATTTCACAGATGTGAGTTTCTTTTCCTCTCTGAGGCTATTAATTATAAGTGGTTTTTTGGAGGGGATTGTTTTTAGTTTTCTTCTCATCCCTGAATTGCTTTTGATTCTTTCAAGGTTTTTTTTTTTTTTCTTGTGGTAGTTAATTCTGGCCTTTATTTTTCATGTTAGAAGCTTATTTTCAACCATTAGTATCTTTTCCTGTCCCTCAATACACAAAAGCAAGGCTGTAAAACACTTGGAACTCTGTGTGCATGTTTGGGATCTGTTGATCAGTAGGTATCACTGGAAAGTGATAAGGTGGGGGACCCAGATGTTTTGTGAAAGACCCAAACTGCCAGAATCTAAAGGTATTTTTTTGGGGGCTGGTCACTTTCTTCAGAATCTCCATTTTGGACAGCTAAGCAATTGAATTTCTGAAAGTCAAGGTGGGGGAGATGGCGATTCCCATATTTAACTAGTTTATTTTAATATAACCATGGTTTAAAATTTTTATGGTTGAAAATTTCAAACATATATAAAAATAGGCTAGTATAACAAACCCAAATCGAACAATTATCAATTAATAGCCAGTCTTGTTTTATATAGCTCCCAACCACTCCAACCCCCAGATTATTTTATAGCAAATTCCAGACATCATATCATATAATCTATAAATATTTAAGTTTATGTTTCTAAAATAAAATGACTTTTTAAAATGATCATAATATCACTAGCACAGCTAAAAGACTTCATAATGTGCAATTAGTGTAGTATTTACATTTCCTTGATTACCTCTTTTAACTACTTGCAGGATTCAAGTATATTGCAGTTAGCTGATATGTTTCTTAAGTCTCTTTTAGTCTATCCATTTTTCCCCTTTGCAATTTCTTCATTGAAGAAGCTGGATTATTTGCACTAAAGTTTCTCACAATCTGTGGAAACTATACAAGCAAGAGTTTAGGTCAAATTTTCTGTAAAATGGTAGTTACATCTAAAGGCTTGATCAGATTCAATGCAGGTTTGATTTTTTTTTGGAAATACTACTTTTAAGGATTTTTGGTTTTTTGTTTCTTTGTATTTTCATCAAGAGGCACATCGTGTTCTGTCATTTCTCTTCTTGTGAAATTAACAGCCGTTGATGATCATTGCCTAGATTTGTTATTCCATTAGGGGTTGCAAAATGGTGATATTCTAATTCTATCCATTCCTTCTTCATTTATTAGTTGGAAGACTTCTATAAAGAGAAATGAACCTTCACCCAATATTTGATTTTCCTGAGGTACAGTTCTTATAAGAAAGGCAGTAGAAATGCTAGATTCTTTTTATTTATCAGTTTCCCAAATAATGAGTTAGTTTCCTTCCTCCTCTAAAGAAGATCAAAAAGGTTTTCCTTTTAAGTATAATTATATACCTATGGATTTAAATATATTTGATGTTTTGATCAGTTGCAGCCATTATTCTCATTGATGCTCAATTATCTCATCATTGGTCAGCGGGAGCCTCTAATTGGCACCTAAGTCCTTTTAATATGACCCTTGTCTTTAATAGCTTCCTTGTTTTCTGTTATGACAAGATTTGCAGGATCATCTTGTACATTTCCTGTTTCAGACTTGACATCTTCCATTTCCCCAAAGAGCCCTGGTTCCTTTTAGTGCAAAGTGGTATTTAAAGACCACAATCTGGAAACTAGAGGTGTTTACTCCTACCAAGTTGGTCAGTGTCTTGTCCTTTTCAGTGTAGAGAGCCAGGGAATGCATTTTTTAAAAGGTAAAATGTGTCAAGAGCTACTACTAATACATCCGATTAAATCCAGGACTATAAGAATTTTAGTTCTCTTCATTGATCTTCCATCTGGTTTTGTTTGTTTCTCCCACACCAAAAAACTCCAAGAATATAAATATCATTACTTATTTGCTTCATCGGTGTATGCCCCACTAGGGAATGTGTATATAGTCAACTACTAGGGTTTTAAATTACTTGGAATAATTTTTCTCTATGTAGTTATGATACCAACTCAAAAGAGAGTCAGGTTCATTTGATTTATTTTGTTTTTACTTTTTGGGGGATTGCTTATTTATTTAGTTAATTTTGTTGTGACATTATGTAAAATATTTACATAGTTTGAGAGTCAAATCTGCAACATAAGATATCAGTGATGTTCTACCCTGTCCTCTCTATTTTTCTTCCTCCCTTCTTCAATAGATGAACTTAAAAAAACTTTTTTATCTTTCCATTTTGTAAAATGTAAGTTAAAAAGTATATGCATTCATATTCCTCCTTTTTCAGGTAAATGTTTGTCTATTATACACATTTTTATCCACCTTAATATTGTCTTTTAATAAAATTTATGTCTAGGAATATGTTACATATTTATGTTGTAACTCAACCTGTTCCCTCTTTTGTTTCTTACCTAGGGGCATGCACTTCTTAAAGCAGATACCCAAGGGCATGGATGTACTTTAAAAGGGAAATGGACCTGGGTTTGAATTCCAGCTCTGCCCCTTACTGACTGCGTGACTTTGGGCAAATATGTTAATATGTCTTGGTCTCATTATCTTTATCTGCAAAATAGAAATGATAAAACCTTCTTAATAGGGTTACTGTGGATAATGCAGAAAGAACACTGAGCTCAGTGCCTAGTCCATGCTAAAGGTTGGATAAATGTGAGTTGTTTTCAATCATGTTATTATTAGCTCTGAGTTTTGTTTTGCATTTTTGTCAATTTGATGATTCCAAGAATCTTACAATTACTGAATGTGATTTACCATCCCTTTAGCTCTGAAAGGAGCAGATACCACTTGGGCTACGTGAGTACTCAGAGCACTGAATACTGTCAGGGCTGCTCAGATACTACTCTGCAGTCAGGGGCTGCCTCTTTGGGATCCCAGCCCAGGCCCCTCCATTCTGACTAGCTCACAGAGCTGTGTCCTGGCCTGCAAAGCCAGATAGGACCACTGTTTCTTGCTTCCCCAACTTCCCTTCTTGGCTTAGCTCTTTCTTGTCCCAGGCTGCCATCATCCCTGCAGAAGCTGTTTCCAGACCTCTGCGTTTCCTGAGGAAGTTTCTTTTCAAACTTAGAAGGAGCTCTCTCCCTCCATTCTCAGGGCTTTGGGGCTCAGGCTCAGCGTTCCATCCTCTTCCCTTCCACTGTTCTTGAGGCTTTATCATTGTGTGACATCATCACCACTCTGACATCACTATATTAGTACAGTGTTACTGAGTTAACATGAGTACACTGTAAGTTTGTCATTTCATTGCTTGGTTGTGGGCTTGTTACAGTCATTTCAGCCCTACAGTGTCCCTGATTACATGCTTACCTCATTACCACAATATAACCCCATATTGTTAACCAGTAAATCAACCCGTAATTTCCTGGTTGATATCAGTAAGTTGTATGGTCATCCTGTTTCTGGATTACACCATTACAGCCCTTCCATATCACTTATACCAGGTGACACAACTTTACTACATCATATTATTGTAGGACCCCTTCATTTCAGTATTATACAATTACTTTGTCACAAAATTACATCGGCTCATCCAAAATAAATGCAAATTTGGAGGATAGGAGAGTGGGGGCAGGAAGGTATATCTCCCAATTCTACACCCCAAAGCCAATTTCCTCCCTGTAAGTCTGTCTGTTGGACATCATGCCCGTGTATGTTGCTCAGGCAGGTACACTCAGCATATGAAGTCATGTTCATTGTTTCTAGTCCCAAGGCAGCCTCTCTTTTTGCCTCTGCTGCTAGCACAGCCAGCCACCCAGCCTCTTGGAAACAGTCATCTCTGCCCTATCTCTCTTCCTCATCTCAGATCCAATTGGCAGCCGAGCCCAGGTGTGCCATCCCTATGAGGCTGCCACTAGACCTTCTTGGGCTAGTGAGTTAGCGCATTTAGCTCACCTCATCCCCCTCTACCCCTCGTGGGAGCCTTCTCCATCAGAAACCTTCCTTCCACAGGTCAATCTCTCTCCCTCTCTCCTTTCTCATAACTGCACCAGCCTACTAATGGTCTCCTTGCTTTAACCTTTCCCTTAAACCACCCCACCTGGTATCCAGAATTACCTTTGCAAATAAAACTTTGCATCTGGCCATCTTAAGCAGCAGCCAGTAGGGCTTCCTAGGTGGCGCAGCACTTAAGAATCTGCCTGCCAATGCAGGGGACACAGTTTGATCCTTGCTCCAGGAAGATCCCACATGCCGCAGAGCAACCAAATCCATGTGCCATAACTATTGAGCCTGAACTTTAGAGCCCGTGAGCCACAACTATTGAGCCCATGTGCCGCAATTACCGAAGCCCACGTGCCTATAACCCGTACTCCCCAACAAGAGAAGCCATGGCGATGAGGAGCCCACACACCACAAGGAAGAGTAGCCCCTGCTTGCTGCAACTAGAGGAAGCCCGTGTGCAGCAACAAAGACCCAACACAGCCAGTAAATAAATAATAAATAAATTTATTAAAAAAGAAGAAGAAGAAGCCAGTGACCCTTTCCTCACCAAGGGCAGGAGAAAGGCCAAACAGCTTGGCCTTCATTGACTTTCACAAACTGGTCTCTCTTTCCTTCATCCTTTCATCCAGTTGGTATCCTCGTCCTGTCAGTTCAACCTTAGGTAAATATATCAAAACCAGTTTTGGAAAGTTTGCTTTCCAACCATTTTTCCCTCTCCTGCTCTGATCAGCCCCATGTTTCACATGCACCCACATCACGGCAGAGCATGCTTCTTCCAGATCCTGGGCTTTGCTCTTCTAGCAAGTCCTTATGGCCATTCTCTCTACCATTCTAACCTCCAGCTGTCTGTAGCCTCATTGGAACCCACCCAGCACAGCTGGTTTAAGTCAGTCTGGTGGGCTCACAGGTTGACTGCGTGTTCTCTGAGGGTTTCTCATCTTCTCAGTCACCCCAGCATGTCTTGGGCTGCCAGGAGTGGTCTGACTCTGGGGAGCTTTGCCCCAGGGTCAGGCGAGGGATAGAGCCAAGAAAAGATAAGGCCTTTATTCACTCATTTATTTATTCAACAAGTATTTTCTGATATCCATTAAGTGCCAGGCTCAAAGGATAAAGACTTAGACTCCATTCTCATGAAAAAACATTCAGTAGAAAGAGAGACTGCACGAATAGGGTGACATGTTGATGAATGGGGAAATTTGGGAGCTGTAAAAACACATCACAGGTTCAGGGAAGGCTTCCTGGGGGGAGTGACATTTAATCTGAAATCTCAAGGAGGAATAGGAGTTAAAGTGAATGGTGGGGGTCACAGAACAGAAAGAATTTTTCAGGCTGCAAGAAGAACAGTGTGTGCAAAGGCAGGAAGGGAAGATTAGTGGGGCTGGAGCAGAGACAGCAGGGGACGTGTGCCGGAGGCGAGGCTGAGCTTGGTGGCAGACGTTGCGGCTTTGTGCCTTGTGAGTCAAGAGTTTGGACTTGATCCCCTGCAGGCCCGTGGTGGTCCACCGAAGGGTGTTAAACTGGAAGTTAGTGTGTATGTGTATGAGCGTGGTGCGGGGGTACATCAGGATATGATTTTCATTTTAAAAGATGACATTAGCTATAAGAAAGAGCCTTAATTGGGAGAGCAGGCAGAGTTGCTGATGGTGGCGAGGAGGAGCTAGAAGCAGGTGGCCCAGATTTGCATGTTTTCCGGACGTTGAACAGAGAGGACTTGGATTCTGATTGGCTGAGTGAGATGAGGGAGAGAGAGGAGTCAAAGATGGCTGGTGGGATTCTGATGTAAGCACTTGAGTGGGAGATGATACCAATCCCTCAGATTAGGATCACCGGTTGGGACAGTCATGCCTTGGATTCTGCACAAAGAGTCACCCAGGATGGTTGAGGGTCATGATGGGGGGGGGGGCACAGGGAGTGATGGGGCCTCACCCAGTCAAGGGGCCAAAGAAGCCTTCCTGATTCAGATAGCTGATGGCAAGGCCTTGACTACATGAGGCTGAGGGTCTAAGACATGAAGTTGGGAACTGGGGTCTCCCGGAAGCTGAGGGAGCAGGAGGCCTGGAGACTTGGCAGTGGACTTCGGGTGGCCAAGTCCTGGGTGACTCTAGCCTTGGTTGGTGACAGACGGCTGGGCTGGGCTGGGCTGCCCTCTCCTCCTCTGATAATTAATCCCGCACGGGGGCCGCGGGCGATGACAGGGCTGTCTAGCGTGCACTTAAGCATTAAATGACCAATTTCTGTCAGACTAACTTCCCCAGCCTCCCCATCCCCTCCTCTGCCGCCCACCCCCGCCTGCACCCCCTCCCTCTGCTCCCTGCACTCTGAGTTTTTCAGCAACTGATGGCTCCTGGTTCATTTCTGTGGAATTAATTGGTCCCTGAATGAATTCTGTTGACAGGGCAATTTATCATGTGTTTGGGCTGACAGTGCGGGTGTCGGGGGGTAGGGGGGTGGGGAGATGAATGGGGGGGCTGAGATGAAGGGGAGGAGGGGGGGTCTGGGTTGGGGTGAGTATTGACCATAGACAGGGACCTGAGAGGTGCCAGCCCGAAGGCTTGGGACACCATAGAGCACCCCCAATCATGGCTGCATGCTTTGCTACACATCCTTGATCCCACAAGTTTGAGAGAAAATCCTAAACTGGAGAGGACCCTCCAAACTTTGTCTGACTTCTCCCCAACCCTTCAATCATCTCAAATGTGGCATCTTCATTGGGGGAATTTAGCACCACCCTACATTAACCCTCTGAAGGCTGGAATGGGGCCTAGGGCTCT
Organism: Hippopotamus amphibius kiboko; assembly: GCF_030028045.1. Classification (NCBI taxonomy): domain Eukaryota; kingdom Metazoa; phylum Chordata; class Mammalia; order Artiodactyla; family Hippopotamidae; genus Hippopotamus; species Hippopotamus amphibius. The sequence goes on from NC_080190.1 coordinate 29,196,400, forward strand.
GGGAGAGAATAAGGGAGTGTGTGTGTGTGTGTGTGTGTGTGTGCGCGCGCGCGCGCCTGCTCATGCACTCAAGGAGCAAAGGGACTGATTAGTCTGGGGGGGAAGGGGGCTGGTCCCCAGGGAGTTGGGCGCTCAGCCGGCCTGGCTAACAGGGGCCCAAGGGGCTGGCTAATTAAGGTACTGAGATGGTTTGGGCAGGCGGGGGTGTTAGGGGGAGGCAGGAAATGTAGTTGGCCCTAAATAGCTGCTTCCTTTGTCTCCCTCCCATAGTCCCCTACCCTGCACCCTCAATGGTCCCCACCATTGTCCTAGAGATCTCTGGGCAGACATTGGGAAGAGAGATAGGAAAAGGAAGTACTGACTCCCAGGTGGGAGAGATGGCAACAAATAAATCCATGCCTCCTTTTCTAGCTTAAAAAGTCCCCCAACCCCTTCCCCATCTGAATGTATCCACTCCACTTCCCCAGAGCTTTCTTGAACTTCTCCTGGCCACAGAGATTGCCAGGCCACCTACCATATACAGCTGCAGAAGCTTAGAATGTCAAAGTGGGAAGGAGTCCTGAGGCCATCTGGTTTTACACACGAGGAAACTGAGGCATGGACAGAAGGAGAGGCTTGTTGAAGGTCACAGAGTGATCTTGTGAGCCAACTTCTGGGTCCCTTCTGCTTTCAGCTTGGAGATGCCTGCAAACACACATGCTTTTTGTTCTGCTTCTAGGTTGCTGTTTGAGGACTGAGAATTCCTTAGGGAGGGGGTGGCTCTTCTACAGGCCTCTTCTACCAGGAAATTGAGGCAGAGCCTGGGCACTTGGGGATGGACGGTTACAAAGATCAGACCGTGGGAATGGGCCTGAGGTGCTGCTGGGGTTCAATCAAGTAGGGAGGCCACACGGACAAGGGGGATGTGGATCAGGCTGGGGAGGGGAGAGCAGTGTAATCTGGGGGCCCTGAACCCTGAGTCCTGAGAGATGGAGCCAGCCAGGGCAAGAGAGCCCTGGATCAAGGCAAGGATCTACCACCCACATGTGCTCTCCCTGCTGCGGCCTGACAATGTACTCCTGCTCTCACAGACCACCTTCTAAACCTCCAAGAAAGATTCTTCCAAAACTCCTTACTTTCCACAAGGTGGGACCCAGCTCTGCTCTCCACACTGTCAGCAGACAGCTACTGTGTCTCCTGCAATCTCTCTGAGCAGCTACAGCAACCCCTATCCCCTCACCATCTGCCTCTCGCCAGCAGAATTCTCAGATTCCTTTCCACCCCTCACCCCTACGCCTCCACCCTATTCCTTCAGGCCTCTTTCCATAACCCCCTCAGTGCATCTCTGAACAGCCCCTCTTCCCCTCCCCTCAGTCTCCACCCTCTGCCTCAGCTCGCACGCAGGCCAGTCCACGTAGCCCTTAGCCTGAAAGGACACTCCCTTGAGCTCACTGACCTCAGCCTCTCCTGACCCTTCTTGTGTTCCCTTCCCTTCCAAACTTTTCAAAAGAATTGTTTACACTCTGCCTCCGTCTACTTCCTCAGTTCTTAGTCAACCCTCCCCCGGCAGCCCTCCCTCTACCTTCAGGAAGCACTAGCTTTCTGGTCACCAGGTGGCCCCTATTTACCAAATCCAATGGCCTTTCCCTCAGTCATACAACAATAAAAGCAAAACCTAGTTTATTTGTTAAACAATTATGCTTATATGTGTTGAGGACCTGGTTGTCTCTATTTTTTTTAATTTAAATTTTTTAAACTCAAAATTTATTTAAAAAAGCATACTCACAGAAATCTCACCCTTGCCCAGTCCCCATCCACACTGTTCCCTGCTCAGAGATGACCATTTCTTATTAGATTATTAATCTTTTCAATATTTATGTATATATAAGCAAATGTGATAAAATCCTTATTTTCCCTCTTTCTTCCAAAATGTGTCCACTGTTTCGCACTTTTCTTCTTTTACTTAAAATTCTAACCTTGTTGTGTCTCCATTTCAGTGTCCTCCCTGAGCTAATCCTTGGCATGGACCCCATCATCTCTTGCCTGGACCACTGGAGCGGGCTCGTATAGGTCTCCCCGTACCCACTGTGTCTCTTTGCATCCCACTCCTCACATTACAGGCAGAGAGCTCCAAAAATGCCGGTCTATTACGCCACCCTCTCTTGCTCAAAAACTTTCCACGACTCTCATTCCTATAGAAAAAAATCCAAAGTTCTTAACAGAGCATTCATGTGCCCAGAACTCTTTAAGTCAGAATTTTTGAATTACAGTTGGCAGACACCCAACACATTTGCTTAAGTGAAAAAAAAGAAAAAAGAAGAAGGTACTGGCTTACGACCCTGGAAGTCCCAACGTGGCCTTGCTTTAGGCCTAGCTGGCTCCAAGAGGCTCAAATGATGCCACCAGAGCTCTCTGTCTGCCTCTCAGCTCTGTGTGTCCCTGCTTGACTCTGAGTGTGACTGCACTGCGCTCTCAGGCAGGGACTCTCCACATGGTGGGGAGCCATCCCGAGGGGTCCAAAGGAAGACCCTCTCTCTTCCAGTCCCCAATAACAAACCTTCTGAGAGGACTCTTCCTAACTTAAAGTCTATGTGCTTTGAACAGGGACACGGGGTCCCCATGGGCCAGATATAGGTCTCAGATCCACATCTATGGTCAGGAGCTGATAGGGCATTCTGATTGACAGTCCCATAAGAACTACACAGGATGGGGAAGGGACAGGTTCAAATGGAAGGAGGGGTGCAGATATCCTGAGGAAGTGGGGGAGCCAGTCATGGGGCTGCTTGGAGGAAAATGCAAATCAAGAGAAAATGTCTTGAGAATTTCTTGGTGGTCCAGTGCCTCCCGGTTGGGACTCCGTGCTTCCACTGCAGGGGTCACAGGTTCGATCCCTCCTGGTCAGGGAACTAAGATCACACATGCCACATGGTGTGGCAAAAAAAAAAAGAGCAAATGTCTTGATGTCTTGGGAAGGCTCATGCTTGGTGTAAGTGAAGCGTGGCACAGAGGGCAGCAGGCTCAGAGCACAGTGAGCTGGGGGTGGTAGCAGGGGTGGAGGTGGGGTGACAGGTTGGACACCCAGAACATGTAGGACCTTATAGATCAGTTTTAGGATTCTGGCTTTGACTCTGAGGGAGAAGGGGAGCCACTGGGAGGCTCTTAGCAGAGGAGGAGCCTGCTCTGCTTTACACTTTGGAGGACCGCTCTGCCGATGTGGGGAGACTAGACTGGGGTAGGTGGGGCAAAGATGGAAGGCCAATTAGAACTTTTTTGCAAATCAAGGGGAAGGCTCATACTGGCTTGGACTGGGACGGTAGAGTGCAGATCATTGGAAGTGGTCAAGTTCTGGATCTATTTCAAAGGTAGAGCTGTCTGGTTTTGCTGGAGGATTAGGTATGAGATGGGAGGGACAGGAGAAGTCAGGGGAGATTTAGGGTTTTGGCTTGAGTGACTGTAGAATGGAGTTGTTCTTGACTGAGATGAAGAAGACTGGGGAATCACCTCAGGGCCTCCACTGGGCTTTGACTTTCATGGTCAGTGGCCTCATTCTCTCTGTACTTCCTATTTCTGTGTCCTGAGAGAGGGGGACTGATTGACTCAGCTTGGATTTGTGTATGAGTCCAATTCTAGTAACAGAGTCATTGGTGGATACATGGGCAGGAGGGGCTGTGAGTGGAGCAGCTTCCTTAAAAAAGCCATCAGGTGATGGATACCATTTGGACATTTCTGGTATCCTGGCTCTCAACTACCTTTAAGCTTCATCTCCTGCCACCTCTCCCAACCCCCTCTGTCTTTCCCCAGGCAGTTTATACTCCAGCCACATTTTATCTGGTATATTTCCATGCCTCCATGTCTTTGCTTCTGCTGTTTCCTCAACCCAGGACGGTTTCTAACTGTTACACTTGGTGAACCTCAGCTGGGGACTCTGTGGTAGTGGGGTGGAGACAAGGCTAGCAGAGTCAGAATTAGGTAAGTTCTGGGGAAAAACAAAGCTGGAGAACAGGCCCTGTTTGTGTTTGAGGTGGGTAAATGGGACTGCAGTTAGAACAGGCAACTGGTCAAGGATTTAGAACATGTTTTGGGGGCCCTCAGGCTGATTCCAAGCAGAAATCAGCATCCCCAGGAGGGACACAGCATGAAAGCTTCTGGGCAGTGGTGGTTACTGCTGACAGTGGACCCTTGCTGTTCAATTTGGTATGAAGGAGACCAGAAATAGAACAGAAGGTAAGAAGTTCCGGTGGGACCAAGGTAAGAGGCCCTGGTTCCCAATCTGATGAATCGAGCAGGCCAGGGCTCCCATTCTGGGGGCAGCTGGAGGCAAAGCCAGGCAGTGGGGCCAGATAGCCTGCTCCATGTGATGAGCGCAGCATTGGCTGGGCCAACCCAGTGCCCCGACGACCTCCAGGAATTCACTTGCTGGGCATCAGGCAGTAATCAGTTCTGCCATGCTGGATTTTCATGGGTTCTGAGCAGGCTCTCTGAAGTGGGGTGCACGTCTTCCAGGGGATGCAAGATAATCTATTTAGGCATGAGAAGAGAACACTGGAATATATATATTCCAATCTCATCCTTTTTCTATTTTATGTCTTATAAGATTCACAATATGTTAGTCTAGTAGTGGAATTTGTAGTTAAGTAAATATACTTATATTGGGAGTACGCATTCAGACTTCTTTTTACTGCTAGGGTGTATGATCAAAGAAGTTTGAAGACTACTCTTCTAAGAGACTGGTGATTAAAAGGAGCAGCACCAGGCAGGATGGAAGGTGGAACTGTCATTTGCTAAGGTGGGAATAGGGAGGAGACACAGGTGGGGAGGGAGAAGGAAGGGGATGGACTTGATTAGGGGCTTGCTGATTTGCTGGGGTCCTGCAGTGTCATTATGTGGGTGGGCTGGGCAAACAGGCTTGGGGAAAGACAGGCCTGTTGGAATCATGATGGGAAGGAGGTGTCTGGGAGACACTGTCCCCAGCCAGTGGGAAAGGTCACTCAGTCTGCTTCTAGGCCCTGCTTGCAGCTGCCCAGCTACCCCTGGCAGTTTAGAGCTTCAAGAGCCTTTCAAGTGGGAGGAGGCAGAGATGGAAGCTGAGCTGGGAAGCTTTCCCAGTGGCAGAGAAGGAAAGTATCCAAGGGTGGAGACCAGTTGGAAGCTGTGGCCTTTGTGGGAGGGCTGGAGCTGGGAGGTTGCTGAAGGGATGGAGAGCAGACCCCTTCCACGTATCTCAGAAGCAGCCTGGACAATCACTCCATCCCTCCCCCAAAGAGGAACAGAGACACAGGGACAGACACACATCCTTCACTAGACACTCAGGCACAAGAACAGTAAGGGTGTCTGAAAAAACTAACAGTTCTACCCACTTCCCCACCCCAAGACCCACACAGGGACGTACAGATCCACGCAGATCAACACGAATGGGAACCGGCGACCGACCAACCGACCCCAAATATAGGCGCCTGCGCGCCCTCCAGATACACCCAGACCGCACCAATCCTCGCGGCTGTCCGCAAGACACAGGGGGCGCGCGAGGTCGCTTGAGCCCGCAGCTTCTTCCCGGGTCTCTGAGGGCCTGGACGCTGTCCCGGCCCGGAAATGCACAGCGAGGAAGCTAGTGGCAAGCGTCTATGGCATCTGTGCGGACTGCGGGATAAAAATTGCGGCTGCGCGGAGGAGGGGAGGAAGGAGACAGGAGAGCAGACAACCCCCACTCTCGCGGAGAGGGCCTCCGATGTAGCGTTCTGACAGCCTGCACCCTAAGTTTGGGTGTGGTTGGAGAAATAGGGCCACCAAATCACTCACTCGAAGTTATTCTCAAGTTTTGCAAAGCGAAAACTCCTTGCCCCGAGGGCGGGGTTATGGGGGCGGTCGTCGCTACTGATGGGCAGACCCACCTGGGCCATTGCCTGCTTTCCGCTGCGGACAAGAGGGCCTCGGCAAAGGGGTGGGAGGCGGGTCGCAACGGGAGCGCTGTTGGGAGTATTGAGGGTTTATTTGAGATCGACTAGTGTGAGGGAAGGCCTGTCCCAGAGACAGGTAGAGACAAACCTGGAGCCATGGGGAGTGACATACAAAATTTTATTATTATTATTAATTATTATTATTTATTATTATTAATTTGTAATGTGCACAAAAAAAAAAAAAGAAAGAAAAGAATAGAAAAGAAAAAGAATCAAAACGAACCGACGCGCTGAAAGTGGCCAAGGAGACCAGAGCCATCGGGGGATCTTTCGAGGGTTCGGCTGGGTCCTGGGTCTGGGGCCCCTGTCGCGCCAGCCCCACAGGGACTGGAATGGGCCGGGCCTCGGAGTTTGAACCTCGGCTCCCTCGCTGCCCCGCTTGGGCCGCTGGAGCCTGGCTGGGCACCGGCAGTTCCCTTAACTATTCTTTCTCGTTTTCCTTTTCAAATAAAAAGGCTCGAAGGGGAGAGAGATCTGGGCGAGGACTCCAAGCCTTTTCGGATTTGTTCAAGGATTTTTATTTATTTATTTTTCACTTTTATTGACTTTGTTTCTGTTATTTCGAGTCGTCACGATCCACGGGAGAGGAGACATGCAGGGCGCATCGCCGCTACCGAGAGAGCAACTACGGGGCGGGGCGGCCCGGCCGCCGGCGGCCCAGGGAGCGCGGGGCACGGCCGCGAGGGGCGAGCCTGGGGGCTGGAGCTGCCACCTCTGATCTAGCCTCAGGGGGCAAGGCAGCCGGGGCAGGGCTGGGGAGAGAGGCCAAGGGAGAGACAAAGACAGAGACGAGAGAGACGAAGACTGAGAGAGACAGAGACAGAGGGGGAAAGAAGCAGAGAAGAGAGATGCAGAGAAGAGAGATGCAGAGGAGGAGCGAAAACACGGAATTACAGAGAAATAGCCAACAAAACAGAGGCGAGAGGAGTCCACAGGACCATGTTCGTCATTTTGCATAGAGATTTCTTTTCTTTCGTAATTTTTGTAACATAAAAAAAACGCCCCCCTCCCCCAGGACGTGCTGTGCTAGTGGGCGTGTAGCTGTGTTCCCCCCTCCCCCCCAGCGAGCGGCGACTCTCACAGCACAGACAGCGGGGCGTATCTACAGGCAGGACGGGCGGGCAACCGGGACTCTACCGGGCGGGGCGGGGCGGGGCGGGCGAGGCGGGGTTATATACACAGGGATTCGCCTTCACACGACACACACCGTCTTTCTACAAAGCAGCAGCCTGTTGGGTTTTTGTTTTCCTTTTTGCAAAGACCATCATATTAAATAAATGTAGACTTTTTGCGCTTCTGTTCAGTTCCTGCCAGAAGAGGAGGCTGGAGGTGGGTGGGAGGAGGTGGAGTGGGCAGCCTCCCACCTTCCACCCCGCGCAGTTCAGACGCCAGCTCAGACCCTGCTCCCACCACCTGCAGATTGAGAGTCTGTGTGGGAGGGGGCGGGGGGAGGGCATCAAGTAACTGCTAGGGGAGGACCAGTGCCGCGGCCCGCGGAAACTGGTCCTGAGGCAGGCACGGGAGAGCCTCCGGTGGGGCGGCGAGTTAGGGAGGAGAGATGCAGAGCGTCGTGGGATGGGAAAAGGACGGGCAGAAGGGGGAACTGCGAGGTCGGCAGATGGAAGAGACACTGAGGTAGGGGCAAGGCGGGGCTGAGAGTCTGGTCACCAACAGGAGATGCCTGGGCACTGGGGAACTGGGCAGTTCAGGTGGAGCAGGGACGAGCCAAGAGTCGGGCTCGGTGGGTGCGGGCTGCTGGGGCCTGCGTGCCTTGGGTCCCAACTTTGGAAACACCTGACGACCCCAGCCGCCTTGCTTAGAGCCCGGCCCCACGCCCCCATTCCACTGCACCTTCTGGGCAGGGCATACGCGGAAGGTGGGGGCAGTCGGGTTGGCGCCGTCGGGTTGGCGCCGGGGTACGGACTTTTCCCGGAGGGCTTGGCAGGAGGCTCTTCCCCCTTCTGCAAAAAATCGTTTTGTTCTCAACTCCTTTGTCCAGTCTCTCCAGCGAAGCCTCCCGGCGCCTGCGCGTCCGAGGCGGGCTGCTCCGGGGCTGGGCCGCGCTGCAGTCCGCGCTGATTGTGTGTCACAGAAACGTGTCCCCCGCGCGCAGCGGCGGGCCCGGCCGGAGTCCGGCGGTGTGGCCGGTCGGCTCCGGGGCCGGCTCGGGCGAGGCGGGGACGAGCTGAGTCGGGCCCTCCTCGCCACGCCGCGCGGTCCAGGCAGGCGGGGAGGGGCGGCGGGCGGGGTTGGGGGCGGCGGGCCCTGGCCTGAGGGTCCCGCCCGCGGCTCCACCCGTCCTGTACGGCCTTCGACGGGGTGACGTGAAGGGCTGCGGGGGGTCCTGGGATGGGGGTGGGTCTGGGGCGGTGGCCGGGAGGCTTCTCGTCGCGTCGATCCTCCCTCCCTCCGGGGCGGGCGGTCAGACGGGGACGATGTGGAGGCCAAAGCTGTCGGCCTGAAGCTTGATGTGGTCCCCGCGGTAACTAGTGGCGGTCATAGGCAGCGGCAGCAGCGGCAGGGGCGGAGCCCCGGGGGGCGGCACTATAATAATAAGGGGAACCTGGAAGTTAACACAGGAGAAGAATGGGCTGGGTGAGAGGGCAAACAGGAGAACAAAAAAGGAAAGCAGAGCAAAGCAACCTCCCCGGGCTGGGGTCCAGCGGGATCCGGGCAGGGAGGCCTTGGCTGGGCTGCGGGGCCGGTTGCCCCCAGGAGAGCTGCATTCACCGGGTGGGAGAGGTGACCGCCGCCGCCCGCCTGCGGACCTTCGGGGGGGCCCAAGGGTGAGGGCGGCTCAGAGCCTTCCAGCCACGCGGAAGGGAGCGGAGCGGAGGGGAGGGGAGGGGAGGGAGGCGCGGGCGTCCTCTAGGGATCCCGGGGCCTCCGCGCTGCGCTAACGAGCCTGCCCGACGGGGCACCCGAGGGTCGGCTCGCTGGGAGTCGCACCCGCGTCCGGAAGCAGCACGGCCGAGCCGGCCGGCGGGCGGACGGACGCGCCGAGCCGCCGGCCAGCCAGGTGGCGTACTCACTTAGTAAGGCGGGGTTGCTGAATCTCCAAGCCTCGTTGTAGGCCGTGTACTGGGGGTGGCTGTACGGGTTGCCGGAGAACTCGCTCCCTGCGGGAGGGCGGGGGAGTGGGGGTCAGACACGCGCAGGGCCAGGGCGGACCTGACGTGCCCGGCCGACGGCCTCCCCCGGGTCCGAGGTGCAGGTGCGGCGGGCAGGGCAATGCCCGCTGCGGGCTGGCGGCCGGGCGGAGGCGGAACAATCCACTTGGTCCGCAGGGGGAGAGCCCGTGGGTGTGGGGGGTGTGTGTGTGTGTGCGCGCGCGCGCGCAGAAGCACCCACGCGCCTCACAGCCCGGCGTGGAGGTAGCTGCGTGGCAGTGTCCGCCCGGGGCTCCCCCGCGGAGGCGCTCTGGGCCACCCGGGAAGGGTTTGTTCCGGGTGCAGGCGCGCCTACGCCGCTGCGCTGGGGGCCGGGGCCTTTTTAGTGGAGAATCTGGTTCTAGGAGCCACAGCCCCACAGGGTGGAAGCGGGGAGAGGGTGGTGAAGACAGGCCCTTGGGACACTTTGTCCCAGAAAGTACTGAGAATGGCATCTCAGCACGGTGCCAATGCAAGGGGTGGGGGCTCTGCTGGGAAACACCCCCCCTCCGTGCTTTCCCTCTAGAGGGTTGATACGTGGGCCACGCAGCAGGGGAAGGAGGCGGCGGGAGGCAGGTGGCCGGCCCGCGGGTTCGTAAGCGGTGAGCGGAGGGCCCCGTGGGCTGCGAGCCGTCGGAAGCTGCTTCCCTCCCTCCGTGGGAGAAAGGCCAGGCCTCCGGGTTTCCCCCTCGCCCTTTCTCCTGTGTGATGACCCCAGACTGTTTACAGTGATCCCTAACCGCGGGTTAAGTAGAGGAGAAGGGGCCCCTCTCGGAGAGGGAGCTGGGGTGGGGGTGGGGGATGCAGCCACTGGAAAGCCTGTTTATTGACGAGGAGGGAAAGCATGCGTGCAGCAGGATAATGAGCTTCTGAGCTCAACTGTGACCAAGAGGAACTGAGCTATCTCCTTCCCCATCGCTAATGAAACAAGTGTAATTTCCTCATCAGCACTAGATTCTGTTTAACGACTCCCCCCTTGCCACCATGAGCTCTCTGCGGCTCCCCGTGTCCCCACCTCCTTGCAGACTCCCCCTCCCTCACCCCCACCTCTCAAAGACCTTCCCCAGCCTCCACCTGCTCACTGCTGGGACCTTCCCCAAGGAATCTCCTTGCACTCAACACTTCTATTGCCCCTACCCCAAATCTGGGCAGGAATCCCTCCACCCATACCCCCAACTCACCTTATCAGTTCCTTCCACTCCCTTCAGCCCCTATTCTACAACACCCGGCAGCAGTCTCGCTCTCTGCCATCCCTCTCCCCCCAGCTCTGCTTACAGCAGGGCTGTCCTTGAATGGACGGTCCAGGAATGGGGCCAGTCACCCTATTCTATCCTTCCCCCCATGAGAGCTGAGCTTCAGGGAAGGGGCACACAGAGGACAGCCAGCAGGACAGGAAGCAGGCCCAGTGAGTCTCATCCTTTTTAAGACAAGAGTTTTCTGGTATTTATGTGAATAGGAACTTCAACTCTCTTTGGCTTCAAGCCCAGCTCCCCATCTGGGGTGAGGGGCTGGGGAGAGCACAACCTCTAGCTGCAGTCTCCAGACCCCAAACATGGCCTCTGTCTCTCTGATCCACACAGCCCAAAGCCAGCTCCTCTCTGATGGGGATGGGTCAGAGCCCCCAGGAGCAATGAGGACTCAGGGTTCCTCTGAGGAGATGTGGGGGTGCTCTAGCTTGTCTCTCTGAAGCCAGTCTCTCTGGTTCCTGGCATAGCCTGTCTTCTGTTCCTCTTTCCTTAGGGAATAACTCCCTTCTCTCCCTGGGGTGGGTTGGCTCTCGACACTGGTCTTCCCTGTGGGTTGGTGTGGACCAGGGTGGCTTTGTCTGAGTGACTGACATGCCCCTGGAAATGGTTCTTGGCTCCAAGTTTCCATGGAAACCAGGGCAGGCTCTTCCAAGCAGTGTCAGCTGGCTGGGGGTGGGTTGGGGCACCAAGGGCGGAGCTGAGGCTGAGTGCTACCAGGGCACAGGCTGGGGTAGGTGGGCACTGCGGAGGGGCCAGGACATACAGTCGGGTGCACACAGGGGGCACTTCTGCAAGCTCCCTCCCTGGGTTACTCATGAGGGAGGATGAGGAACCCCAGCTGCAGCCTCTAGGGAGCGAGGGGGAGGCTTGCGGGGGAGGAGGAGATGTTGGGTCTCCCCCCACCCCCAGCCTCAGACTGCAGACCACTCAGCAGCTCACCCACAATTTAGCTGCCCCCACCTAAATTAGGCAGCTGCAGCATTGTCACCTACCAGGCACCATTCCTGCCAGGGTGGAGGTGGGGTAGCTTCCCTGGCCAGTGGGGGGCACGTGAGGGGGGTAACCAGGCAGAGTGGTGCTCGCCATGTCACGACCTGGAAAAACACAAAGGGGGAGGGGTGAGGCCTGGAAGAGAGGGGCCTGCCTCTGCTCACACCAGGATGCTCCATGGAAAAGTGCTGAGTGCAGACATATGGGGGCACATCTGAATGAGAAGGTCCAGGTGTGCCCTTACATGTATCTAAGCTTGTTACCTAAGTGTCCTCTGATCAGCTGTGTGTATGTACCTCTGCTCTGTGTAGTTCTTTGTGTGTCTGTGCCTGTGCCTGTGCGTGCGTGCGTGTGTGTGTGTGTATTTGCCTTTGCTTGTGTCTCTTTGTAGCCCAAACGCAGATGGAGAAGGCAGGGAGATGACCTGGTTTTACTCCTCCTTCCCAGTGAGATGTTCAGCTGTGGTCTCTCCAGTAGCCAAATGGACCTCTATCATCTTGCTCACCTCTTGCCTCTTTAACACCCCATCTTTCCTTCAGGCTTGGTGGACACCCCACCACCACCCATACAGCAGCTGATGGGTATTCCTTGTCCTCTCCAAGTGAAGCTGCGGGTGCTGGGCCTGGCAGGTGTGACGATTGGGGGCCAGCCAGTGGGCTATTTTGCTGTTAGTGTTTATGGCATTTAAATGACAGAACACCATCCCTGAAGCAAATCAGGAGCTTTGAGCCAACAGTGCAAGTGGATCATATCAAGTTCCAATGAGTAAAGTCTGCTCTTCCCATGAGCTGCTGGACTTCTGTCCCTGAAGGTGTCTATTAGCTAGTCTGAAGAGTGGGAGGAAGGGCTTTCCTAGTGTTCTGGAGTCTGAAGAGTGGGAGGAAGGGCTTTCCTAGTGTCCTGGAGTGGCAAAGTGAGCCAATCTTAGGGAGATACCCAGGGTCCACAGATGTCTCTGGAACACAGCTGCACCTGAATGGCCTCCCTTACTTGCCTGCCCTCTCCATCACCATGAAGGAATCACCACCTTCTTTGCAATTTAGCATGCTCCAATCTCGAATGACAATAATTTGCCCTCTCCCATACTTCCATGCCCTAGAGACTACTTCATCCCCTCCTGGGTCCTGGGTCCCATTTATCCTCTCCAAATTCGCCTTATAACTCCTCTTCAGCCAGTGCCTCTCTCCCACTCTAGTGCCTCTGCCCAACTCTGGGGAGAGGTGTGGCTGGAGGAAGTCATAGAACTATGCATCTCTAGCTCACTTTCTTTTCATCAATTGCCCTAGACCTCATGCTCCTGATGGCTATTCCAAAGTGTTTCTCTCTCTCCTTGCCACTCTTCCCTTAAAGTTGACCTCACTTCCAGTTTTCCTGAAACGTGTGAGTTTCCTTACCACTATCTTAATACATCTGAATGATTCATCCTTACCTAAGTAGACAGAGATCCAGCTCAGGCTTCTGCATTCCCAGCTGCCTGTGAACCTTTTCATTAGCTGTCCCACTGTCACCTCAAACCTGACAGGAATAAAAGCAAATCATCTTCCCCACCGTCAGCTCTACCGACCCACTTGAAGACCATCAAACCAAAACCTCTGGAGTCGTTCTTGACATAGTCCCCCACCTCCCCCTTGAGGTCAGTCACTAAGTGCTGTCAATTCTCCTTAGCAATGTTGATTACATCTGTCCCGTCTTCATTGCCTCCACCACCTCCACAGCTCAGCTCCTAAGCACCTGCCCTTGCCACCACAAGTTTTTTGCTTGTATTCCCTGCCTCCATATTCTTCTCCTTCAGTCTATCCCTCATGTAGCTGCTTGGCCAGCCCTCATGAAACACTGCTTTTCCCTTGTAAAAGCCATCCTGGATTCTCTGTAGTCTACAGTTTGAGTATCTCTCTGGCAGTCTAAACTTTGCCAGGCTTTCAAAGCCTCCCAGGTACTCTTCCCCACCCAGCTTTCTCAGCTCTGATTCTCACCCCTCCTGGTTTAGTTTGACTACTTTCACTGGCTTGGATGCTGTGAAACCTCTGCTTTTGCCACATCATTTTCTTCTTCTTACTATAGTTTCCCTTTCCTTCCAGCTCAAGGCTTAAAACCCCTACTATTCTACCCATTGGAGGAGTTTCTCTCTCCTGAACTTCTGTAGTGTCTGTGTTCCATGGTTTACCATGTCACTATAGTTCATGAAACATCAGCCCTGTTGTCTTCTTCCTTAAACACATCGTAATCAAATGGGAGGCAGGCCCTGTCTTGTGCTCTATCATACAGTTAAGAATATGGTAGATGCTCAATAAAAACTTATTGATTAATTCTCTATCACTCTATTGGACTTAATAGCCAATTCCAGGTGGGTTATGTTGTTTTCCGTTGCATATATGTTGGTGTGCTTTGAAGAGGTAAAAGCTGGACAAAATATAAATGTTTGAATCTGCTTTTTTCTACAAATAATTTGAACAGTGGATTATGAATTTTTATAAGATGAAAGATTTATATTGGATGATGACAATGAGAGACATATGTTGTGACTCAGCTTTATCATGCAATAGAATGATTTTCTCTCTACTTATCTAATATAACTAATATCTTACATTTTAAAATTCAAGAACAAACAACAGAGTAGAACTGTCAAACAAGAGATCATTTTGGACTCCCAGAGAAATAGCAGAGAGAATCTGTGTTTGCTTTGTGTGGGTTCTCTTTCATTGACTTCTATTGTCAACTAAATGTACAATCCTCCTGACCATCTCTCAGCGAAGAGGACCTGACGTGGACAAGTCAGTAACATCTATCAATTCCTAGAGAGATTAATAACGTGGCATTTTGTGGTCAAAAAGACCCTAACACAGAGGAGAGTTAGTGAGGATGTAGAGGTTCTGAATTAGAAAAATATAGAAACCCAATTCGTGGTCTTGTGATCCTAATGTCCACAAAGCAGCCAGGAAAAGAAGGATGCTTCATTCTCAATAAATAGGAATTTAATTGCACCTGAATTCTGATTTTCAGCTGCGTGGCTCCCACAGCTTGTCACACACAAATCCTTGTACTCTAAGGTTGTGTGACACGACCCTTTACCTAGCTTCAGGAGAGAAGAGGAAATGTGGGGTGACCAGGAAGGTGTTTCCAGCTACCTGGAGGCACCCCTATTGCAGTGTTTATTTCCACTGGATCTTTCTCTTGCAAATGGTCCAACTTCCAGCATATAGAAAATTTTGCGTGCTGAAAATCAGCCATAGAATTGCTGATTGAGAGACACATTTCCAAATTCTATTTTAAAAACTGTATCTGGGAAGTGCTGTTCAAACATTTTTTAAGTGTGGGAGAAGAGACTCATGATGAGGGAAAAGCATGCAAGTGTACAGCTGTGATTCTGCTGCTGTGGATTCTGTAACATCAGTATAGTATCACCACCAAGAGGTGCCTGTTCAGGACCCCTGAGCCAACAAAGGTATAAGCCACTGCATGCAAAGCACTCTCAATGGCTTCATTAGCACACAGGTGACACCTGAAGAGCAGGAACAAATTGACCAAACTCTTGCCAGAGCCATATATTCTTCTGGAACACCATTGTCAATAATGGAAAACACATACTGCAGGAAGGTTTCAAATTACTAAGACAGTCATACCATTTGCCCAGCAGCATTCTGTGAGCAAGCCTCTTTTAGTGAGTGAATATGAACAGGTAATGGAATCTGTGCAAGGAAGAATCAACAGAGCACTGGGCCTTGCATTACTACCGATGGCTGGATAAAGGGGAGTGGAAACGGACTCTAAAACTGTACAACAGCACAGCCACCTCCTTCAAACAAACAGGCAAAAGTGCAGAAAGAGGAGAAAACAGCTTCAGAGCAGAACACATCAGTTACAAAATATGTATCATCCGACAGATGACAGGAAGCAGTAAAGCATTTGCTTTGCTCACTGACAATGCCAGGAACATGCAAGCAGCACCCAGAATCACACCTGGATAAAAACCCACATATTACAAGAGGCTGGGCATTTCATGTTGGATAACTGCTTCCTAAGATTACAAAGTTTAAAAGATGGAAGAGCCTTCGAGATGAGTGGTCTCACTTACTTGTTTTAAAGTTGAGAAAGTGGGGGCACAGAGAGGTATCATAACTCTCCTATGGCTACAGAGCTAGTAAATGACAGAGCCAAAGTGTGAAGCTATGTCTGTACCACACTGCCTTTTAATGACAACATGAAGCCAGATACTCCCCAAAAGAGCCAAAGAAAAGGAAAAAGAAGGCATCTGACAAGCAAAATCTCATATTGTCACCGCTGTCATTAGGATGAGGCAGGAAAAACGGGACACAAGGAATAAAATATTGACACTGAAAGTCTGTCGTAAAACTCCATGGGGTGGAGTATTAATCTCCTTGGAGAGTTTTCTGAAAAACAAAGAGGCTCTTCAAGAAACAGGAGTAGCTGAGCATCTAAAGTACCCAGAAGTGTTAGAAGCACTGTACTTGATGAGGATGTCTTCTCAGTTCAACTGCAGAAGTCCCTGAAGATTCTAAAGCCAATTTCTACAGCAATCACTACATCTGAATCAGACAGTGCACTTTCGTCAGACATTCCTTACCAAATGGGCCAGATCAAATCAACTGTTTTGGAGACTCTAAGTGCAGTTCCTCTTACAAGTACAGAGAAAAGCAAAGTGAAAGACTTTATGAAGAAAATTTGTCACCAGATAACTTTTGCTATTTTGTCAGGTCTAAGATCCAAGGGCAGAGTTGTGTTTCTACCTGCACCTAGACTAGCCAGCATTCACTTGAGCACCTACTATCATGCTAGGCACAGTCCTAAATATTTTCTATATATTATCTCATTTAATCCCCATATCAACTTATGATGTTGACCTGTTTTTTTTTTTTAATTTTATTTATTTATTTATTATTTTTTGGGGGTACACCAAGTTCAATCATCTGTTTTTATACACATATCCCCATATTTCCTCCCTCTGTTGACCTGCTTTTAATCCTCATTTTATAGATGAGAAACTGAAACTCAGAGGGGATAAATATCATATCCAAGACTTCACAGCTAGTAGATGACAGAACCTGGACTACAGAACAAGCAGTATACTTGGGAATGGATTCTAGAATGACATTCTCAAATAATGTAGACCCAGAAAATAGGTATTTGGCCCAGGTAAGTAACCTGGGATTATGCTAAGTGAATCCTTCCTATAACAGACATCTTTTCGCTTCTTGTTTCTTGCATGTTTCAGGTTCTTCCATTTTCTACAGCAAGGGTTTTAAATTGGGGTTCACCAATCCTGCAGGATATCATAATGTGCTTCAGGGAGTCCCTATAAAGCTATACATAAGATGTTACAGATGCATATATGTAACTTCTAGATGGCTTTTATCATGTCCTAAAAAGTATTCATGACTTGAAGATGAATAAGCAGTGTTTATAAAAGACCAAAGAACCTTTGTTTTTTGGTGTAAGAAAGACACTGATTTGCTTGACACTTTGAATTGGATCAATAAACCAGATCATACAAAGAATGGTAACATAACATGTGAAGGAGTAGGGAGGCTTATCTCAAGTAAGGCCAATGTCAGCATCCAGAAGACCAAGGAAATAATAAAAAGGAAGCTGCCGAAGCAGCAGAGATGCTTTAGCTCGGTGATGGCAAGACAACAAGACTTATTAGACATAGATTTATACAGTAAAAGTTATATTCAATGAGTTTAGAGATGCTTTCCCTCAGCATCTTTCTCTGAAAATGAGCACTTTTGCTATCCACTTGACACTATGGAGGACCCTAAGGCCAGAAAACATAACTCTTGTTTTACTATCCTAACCTCAAGTTTTGTCTGCTTCTCATAAGGTAGCGAAAATGAAGACATTAGATTGCTTCAAGGTTGAGAGTCTGTGCCTGCATTTGACACAAGCATTTATAATACTTCCAAGAATACACATTAAATTTGTAATTACTTCCTAAATATACTGTACATTTACATTTACTATACCAATTATGATCACTTTATGGCCAATCCAAGTCATACAGAATACACCAAAGTAACAAACTTTAAATCTGTAAAAGGTGCTTTTAAAGGAGAGGGGAAGAGTTTTCTACATATTTCATTTTGTTCCTTATTTCCCGGGTTTCCAAATCCTCCAGAAGGTTTCTCCTGGGGAGCAGAGGTGCCTGTGTGAGGGCCCCCAGCCCCAGGCTCTGTCTTGGCCCCACAGCTCTGCATCCTGAGGCTGGCCTGCCCTGGGCTCCAGCAGAGGGGGCTGTGCTTGCAGCTCAGGGAGGCTGCTCTCCCAGCCCATCTCGCTTTTCACCCACAGCTGGACCTTTAGTCCCTGGTGTGTTCTAGGCAGGGATGCAGCCCAGATCTATGTGGGCTCAGTAAGGTCTACATCTCAACAGCCAACCTGCTCGATACAATCAGTCATGCTGTTCCTACTCCTCCCAGCATGCAGCCCTTCACTGGGCCACAGTAGCCTGCTGGCCTAGGGCCCCACGGTGGTGCTCCTTCCAATCAGCTGGACCACGAATGGAGCTGCAGCCTCAGGATCCTGGGATAAGGATAGGGAGTGTTGGGGAGAATCACATTCTCAGAGAGCTGAAAGGGAACCTGACTATCCTCTAGCTTAACTCCCTCATTTTACAGAGGAGGAAACAGGCTCAGAAAGAGGGCAAGACATCCCAGCCCTCTCCATGGTTCACTTCCCCAGGCTACCTTCTCTGGCTCCACTAGCAAGTTGCAAATGAAGACTGGAGTTGGGTAGGTGCTGACACTCTGGAGGCTGGGCCCAGGCTCATTGATGGGCTCAGAGCCCCTCGTGCTGGGTGGGCAGCGGTTAAGCCTGTTTTGCACAGCCTCTTGATACGCCAGGTCTCCCAGTTCCTCTCCGGCTTTATTTTGTTCTCTGAGAGCACCGAATTGTCAGCTCTAATCCTTCAGAGTGCGCAGCGTTTTTCAGGCGCTCTGTGTAAGTGAAACCCTAATCCCAAGGAAAACGGCCACTTAAGCTGCTGGAGCATTAGGCTGCTCTGGAGCCTGCCACAGGATTTCCTTCCTCCCCTCCCACCAGCCTAGCTGCCCCCAAGGAGGAGAGGGGAGGATTCCAGGCTGAAGGCTTGCAAAGCCCTCTCCAAAGTAACAATAGTGGCAGGGTTTGCCTCCCAAAGCTCAGGGTTGAAAAAGTGCTGGCCTGTTTGTCCTCAGGCTACAGCTAAGAGCAAGGGAAGAAAGGATTCTGATCACCCTGGGGAGGATGGGGGGGTGTCTTCCTGTCACTTTGGGGGGTGGCTGGCTCTCTGGGGAAAACAGGCTTTTAGGTCTTACCTGGGTGACTCTGAGGCCACCAGGACATTTCTGAGCCCTTGGTCCCAATACATTCCTGTAACACTCACTGGGACACCCCGATTTAGGGTTTCTGGTCATCCAGAAAATGTTGGGTTGGCTGATTTCGCTTTTACTTTTCTTCTCAGAAAGTGCCGAATAATGGAGTAAACAGGCTTAGTACTGGGGGTTTCCCCCACTTTGGAGAACTCTCCTTTGCGACACCCCAAGCATCTTTAAACATCTACAGCAACTGAAAGATTCCCTATAACCCAGCTAACCATGAAAACAGTGCCCAGGGTTTTCTACTAGGCAACACTTTTTGGTCATTGGCTACTACATGCACTTGAAATGAAGATCGTTGATTTCTCAAAAATATTTTGACTCAAATTCAAACTGTCCTCTCTCCTTGATCTCTGAATGAATTAGTGAGACCATGCTGTGCACGGCCAAGCACAGTCCATTTGGTGTGCTCAGCCTTTGGGTCTCATAGGACAGAGGGAGGAGATGAAGGGAGGAGTCAAGAAGAAAGGGCCAAGGTAATGGGCCAAATCTGAGCTCAGCTCAGAAGACCTTAGAACTACATCTTTCCCAAGATGCCCAGGATCTCCCTCCTCCTCCTCCTCATGCCTCTCCTTCCCTCTGTAGCTCCATTAGCAGCCTCATGTGCTTCAGCCCAAGGCACCCTGCTGAGGAGGGCAGCCCAGCACTGGGATGACTGGTGGGCACAGACATGGGTGTGGAATTGGGGCTGGAGATAGGGTGGCACAGCTTTTATTCTGTTCAAATTTGACCTGACTCTCCCAGTCCTAGAGTAAATTAATGCCTTTTCTTTGCAGTATCTTTTCCCTCTAGAGGTGGACTGGATAAAGGAGGAAGGGAAAGAGCCCTGTCTAGTGACTCCCTAGGCTGCAGACCCAGGGCACCCATATTATCCGTCAATGTCTCATTGCTATGGAAATGCCCCGTAATTAAATCAGAGCTGAGGTCTGGGGGCTGGAGGTCCTTGGGGATGTGGCTGGCGGCCTCAGGGATGCTTGGAGGAGGCTAGCCTCTTGCCAGTGGGCCTTCTCAGCTGAGGAGGAGCCCTTCGGTTTGGTTCGGCCTCCACGGCCACAGGCTGTCTGACTTGCCTTGCCGAGTGTCTGAAGTTGCCCTAGACCACTCCTTTCAAGGTTGGAGAGGAACTCTGATGTCTGTGCCCTAAATTCCTCAGCTAATCAGGGGCTTTGAGCTGACAGACAAGGCTAGGAGACTCCCAGCCTCCTTGAGAAACATTTCTCAGCCTTTATTGCCCTCTCCTCCCCCAAGGGGCTGGCCAAGGGCTAAGCTGTTTGTTTTATGGAGGGAAATGCAGTCGCATTGGAAGGGGGTTGTTAACTACAGGAAAGAGGCACTTCCTAGAGGTCCTCAGGACTCCCGGAGCAGGAGGAGGAGGGTTTCCCATGGTCCACACTTCTATCTGCTAAAAGGCCACTTCGCTAACCATCCTAGATGTGGGTAAGGAGTCTGAACTTCTAAGAGTCTGCAACCCTTTCTCAGAAGCTGAGCCCACACTACTCTCTCTAGGCCCCGGGGGCCAGCCCCTGCTTTTCTTTGAACTTTGCCTTACTGGCCTCCTCCACCTCTGCTCAAATTTGCCAGCTTCCAGGAGACCCCCATTTTCTGCTCCCTCTCCCTGCCGTGGGCACTTCCCTCTTAGGAGCATCCATATCTCCTCCTCCTCTTAGCGACAGATTCCTGAAGAGCTGCAGTCTCCCGGCATCAAGAGAAGTTTCTCCCAAGCTCTTGAATAAAACCACCTTCTCCCCACCAGGGTGGGGAAGCTAACATGGCTTTTTTTCCCATGAGAGAGGAATGGACTGTCCCTGTGATAGTGCTTCAATGTTCAAAGAAAAGAAGAGAATCTTCCAAAGAAAATGGAAGATTCTCTGCTGAGACTTAGTCTGGGAGCTTGGATAAGCAGGGGACAGGCTCTACTTTCAAGACTGCCTGGGGCTCCTCTCTTTCCATGCCTCCAAGTCCCAAAACAATAGGCCCGCTCTGCTTGCTATAGGTGTCTTCTTTGCCCTTTAAGATCTCCGTTATCTGACAATTTGCTGAGCAGTGGTGGGGAAGGGGATGTGGGATCAAGATCTGTGATTAACACAAAACATTCTTCTTTTTTATCTTTTTTAGAATATTAAATATGCTTACATTATAGTTGCTTTTGGATTGTTCTATTATCGCTAGTTCTTGGGGGTATTAATTGTCCTGTTTATTGCTTCTGCTAACTCTCCCTCGTGATAGTTTGTATTCATATGAGGTGTGTAATGTTTTATAGTGAGCTCAACTTTAGTGGTGGATTTTTTTTTTTTCTGTGGGAGTCCCATGTGCCCTGGATTGTAGAATGTCTCTGCAAGGAAGGTTTGCCCTTGTTCCTGCTGGAGTTTCTGAGTAGGTTACTATCCTGGGCAAATTTTTATCTAAGTTCTTAGCTGGGGGTTCCTGCCACATCCTCATGGTATAAATTTGGACGCAGGGTCAGGCTTGGGGGTCTGCATTTCTCATGGAGATATTATTTTCCCCTCACTTGCTTCCGGGAGCCCCTGGGATGAGTTTGTGTGTTTCCCTTTCATAGACAGTGTTGTCTTGTTCTGTATCAGGCTTTATTCAGGGGACTACTCAGTTCTAGACTCCTGTTTCTTTTGGGCCCAAGGTCACCTTTTCTGTCTGGTGTGTTACAACGCCAGCCTTCCCCAATTAGGGTCCACATCCAATGTGATACCAGCAGCCTCTCAGGTTGCTCTGGCTTTGAGTCTCCTTCTATTTCTGGCACCAGAGGGTGAGGTTTGGTTGTGTATTAGCAATTCTCATTGTTATATTTATCCAGCTGTGTATTGGTGAGTTCAGCCTGCCTTGTTTCTGGACATCAGTTTCATTCCTCTATAATCCCTCCAAGACTGAAATGCGGATGGCGAGAACTACACTTGCTCAAAGCTCTGCCAGTGCTCGGCAGTGAGCCTCACTAGAGGCCAGTAAAGCCTGCTTACTCGGTGCAGCAGCTCTGGGGCCTGGTGAATCCCTTGGCTTCTACAGTGACCATGGAGAACTAGTGTACAATCCCAGACTTCCTCCAGCACTGTCTCATTCTATTTGGACTCCAGGGTAGGGAACCTGCTCTCATTATCAGGATGGATTTTCACCAGGCAAAGGGACTCTCTAAATACTCAGAAGTATCTCCAAGTGACTTTGGGAATCCTGAAACTAGAATTCATCTTATTCTCCCAGATCAACATCACTGCCAAGGTCCCCTCACACCCCTCTATGGCTGCAGACCTGGCCAGGCACAGGAAAGGAGAAGTCAAGGTGAAGAGGTCATGTGGAAGGGGGGCTCTTTTCTACCAGTGATGGGAGACTTGAAGGCACCAAGCACACAGCTGGAGCCAGAGTCCTCACTGAAGAGGTCCTGACCCAGAGGCCCCTGGGACTACTGAGGGGTTGACGGCAGCCTGCTGTGGGGCCCTTTGGAAGGGGAAGAAGGTGGTAGAAGGTTCCAGCCACAGCCAGGCAACTTGAGGAAGCCTAGGGCCAGAGTGCCCCCCACCCACTCTCTCATCTAGTTGGTCCCTTTTTCCTTATCACTTAGGAGAGACTCGGCTCCGTTCCAGACCAGCAGCCTAGAGCAGTGGGCTGGAGAAAAGAGACGCTGCTGAGCTAGAGCAGCCCAGCGGCGGAAGGGAAAGTGGGTGATAAATTTAAATAACCAGCTTGACTTGGCAGCTTGCTGAGTTGTGATGCAGTGAAATTAAAATCTCGGCAGAACTTGCAAACACTACCCAGAAAAATCAGTCTCTCTCCTTGGTTCCATGATGGAAGGTGGGGAGGGGAGGCTTTCAGGCTGAGCCTTAGCCTCTGGCAGCCACCCTTGCTTGCAATGTGATTAGCTGTGTCCTGGCCCACTGGGCCCCACTCTCCCCTCTACACAATAGTCCAGGCTCCTCTCTCCTCTCAGTCCTGACCTTGTGGAACAGCTGCATCAAGTGGCTGGTGAAGTTTGAAATCAGCCTCTAGTGCCAGGAGGTGGCAGGAATATCAATAAGGTCGGCTCTTCAGGTTGAGCTAGGGCTTCCTGGGCTGGTTTCCTCAGGACTCATTCCCAAAGGTTTGCAGCCTCAGCTGCCTGTCCCCGGGGAAGAAGATGAGCTAGGATGTGGGGGTGAAGAGGGCTCCTTGAACACCCTGGCACACTCGAGCCAGGCTGTGGCCACAGGATGCCCTCCTGCTCTCTCACCTGTAGCACATACCTGGCCAAAATCACCTGTCGAAAGGGCCTCCCCTTTTCCTCCTCCACCAAAACCCTTCATACTCTCCAACCAAATAAGCTCTTAAAGAATCTTGGAGGGGAATTTTTACGAATACACCAAGAGCCACTCCATATCCCAGCTGTGCTTGAAGCCCAGTTCTAGATGCTAACATCTTTCTAGAAAAGCTCACCTGAAATCCACCTCTCTGGTGTCTGCTCTCTACATCACCACTCACCACTACCCACAAACTCCTGGCCCAAAGGCCGACTTGCTGGACCCACTCCTGAGATGGTCCACGAAGCCTCTGGGCACTGCCCCGTTTCTCACCTTGACAGTACCTCCAACAAATTCTGTTCGTCCCCATAATAAACACATCATGAATCATTCATCTTTAATAGATTATGCAAATTTGGAGGACATAAAATCAACAAAGATCAATAACTGCAGCCGTTTAATTGCCAGCAAAAACATTTTAAGAATGAGCATAATCTGTAGCCCTTTCTCGGGTAATGGCACCATTAATCCAAGCATTGGATGTTGGCCTAAGTGTAGAAAAATCATTCCCTGCCCCCTCCCCCCACCCACCTCCCCTCCCCCACTTCTCCATACACTTCTCTCTTTTTGGTAATTTCCAGTTTCTGAGAGAGTTTCCCCGTCATTACCACTGGTGAACAGCTCCGAATGTTAATGGTTCTGCTTTTGTTACTCCTCGCTTGATTGAAATGTCGCATACAGATTGAGATGTTAGTGCTAACTTGCCACCTGGGAATGTCAAGCTGGGTCTGAAATGAACTTTTCTCACACTTGGATCCAGATGGATCAGCCGGAGATGTTCCCAGGCTGAGCTGGGACCGTTCCAGGGCCATGGGGGGGAGGCGGGCGGGGGATGCTCAAGGTGGAGGCACTTTTTCTGCACCAGCCTGAGTTCTCCTGCTGCAGGAACCCTACCCCAAAGATCCTTCTCTCCACCCCAGGAAGCCTCTGCCTTCTGGACCGTGGCCCTGGGCCCCGGGAAGCACAGCCGGGGTTAGAGAAAGGTCTCCTGAGCTCTGTTTTGCTGCTGCCTGGGGTGGTTCACCTTTGGGAAGTGGCCACCGTAACTCTCAGCAGATCTGGAGAAACGTGGCCTGGCCTGGGCCATCACTCTTCATTTGGGTCAGGATACCCACAGCTCAGAGAGCTTCCAAACTGGGCTATGAAGGGCTCTCGCCAATCGATTGTAGGCTGTGTCCTGACTCAGCTAAGGTTGTCACTCCCAAAAGCCCACCTCCGACACTTCCAGAACTCAACCTCTGATTGCCTAGCCAAAGAGCTCAACTCTGTCCAAGCTGTAAACAGCTGTACCAGGACAACCCTTAGGGAGAATCTGGGAAAGCTAACAACAGGGCTCTCCCAAGCCCCCCGGGTGGAGGCCGGGTGGCCCCTCACAGCCCATCTCTGACCTGAACCACGCTCAGAACAGCTCCGCGTCAGAAGCAGTGCTCTGTCCTGCAGTGGGGCCACGCCCACTCCCCGTCTTTGCCGCTGGCCGTGCTGCTGGCTGCCTGCAGCCCTGCTGCCAGGTCCCCAGGCCGCCTCTGCTCGCCTTCCTCGGCAGGTAACGCCTCAGTGTCTCCCAGTCCCCACCGAGACACTTCTCAATCATTCTGTCTCCCAAGGAACAAACGGCACATTGGCTTTAGTGTCTCCAGAATAATTAGGTGAATTTTAATAACACCTCAATGTGTGTCTCTCCCACTTGGGCACTTCCCTGGCCCGGAAACCCTTCTGCAGTGCCAGGCGCCTTCCACAGCCCACAGCTCTGTGGCCTGGAGCTTCATCAGCTGGGCCCTTCACGGCACTGCACCTTGGCCTTCTTCCCCTCAAGCTGCCTCTGCCACTCCTCACCCATGTAAGCACCTGGATTAGGTGCCCCCACCCCCTGCAGCTGACTGAGGCACGGGCCAGACCCTGCCTGACCTTGA
The DNA here is from genome assembly GCF_030028045.1 of Hippopotamus amphibius kiboko. Lineage (NCBI taxonomy): Eukaryota > Metazoa > Chordata > Mammalia > Artiodactyla > Hippopotamidae > Hippopotamus > Hippopotamus amphibius. The sequence continues at coordinate 29,221,276 of NC_080190.1, forward strand.
AATCAAGCCTTGGTCTCAGTGATTTCTCTGGGAAGCTGGAGAAGGGCTGAAATAATCGAGCTTATCTATAACCACAGACCCAGGTGTCGTGCCCTGAAGCCCAAAGCCACAGCTTTGGCACACTCAGCCTGCCCAGAGGAGAGGAAAGCAGGTCCCCCAGGAGCCTTGGGGACACAGGAGTGTGGGGACTGGACACTGGGCACTCATGCTCCACTCTCGCCAGCCTGGCCTATTTGCCCTCATTCTCTTGCACACGTCCTAGCGAGAGGCTCATAATTCTGGCCACCTTGGTGGAGGCAAGAAAAAAGGCAAAGAAAGAGGCAAAAGGTTGGGCAGAGAGAACCAGCCATAGCCCCTCCTGACTTTGACCTTTCCAGGCTGACGCGCACAGAGACCCTGACCACAGTTTTTTTCTCCCACATCTGCACACATCTGTTCGGGAAGCACCCTGGTTTTTGGAGACTCTCTCTCTACAGAGATCATGGCAGGGAGCCCCCTTGTCACACTGGGCCCCAGATGGCATGGGCTGAGGCGCCCCCACTGAAAGCAGTTTCCCCACCCTCCTGGAAGCCCCCTTACCAGTCACGACGGGGTATGTCTGTGTGCCTGACACGTTGCTGCCCAGCTCAGGGTTGGTGGATGCAGATAGACTCGACTTGACTTCATCAAGCCCAGGGGTCAGGGCTGGGAGGGAGTACTCATTCCCCTGGGAGGAGAGAGAAAAGAGACAGCTCGCTATTGACGCGCACATGCGGAGAGAGGGCTTGGTGTGCAGATGGGGAGGAGGAACAGGGAGCCCTCCCAGATGGGGTGGAAGGAGATGGGCAGGCAGAGGGCGGGGAGGATGGGAGGGGAGGGCTCAATGGATGATGGAGAGTTGTGCGTGGGTGGGGGCGGACCTGACTCGGGGAAGCTGAGGTGCAGCCTGTACATTCTCGGTGGGTATCCCAGCACCCTTTACGTATCTGTAGCGTCTCCTGCCTAAGAAGCCCCAAGGAAGGGGTGGAGTAGTGGGAATGCCCCTGATGAGAGGCAAGGGGCGTTTTAAGGTCCCCCGGGGGTAGGAAGTCTTGGGGAGGAGGGGCGACCCCTGACATGATGGCAGAGGCAGGATCTGGGGGATGGGCCTAGTGGGGCCTGCAGCCTGGCACTGCTGGGCTGGCTGATGGGGTGCTGGCGCCCCTTTTTAAAAAACAAACAAAGACGGCCTCGCGGGCCCCTCGCTCTCTGCCTGTGCACTGGGGTATGAAATTGGGGAGGGGGAGAGTCCACATGGCTAACAGAAGGGTGGGAGGGGGCCAGTCATTGACTCTGAAAGGGTGTCCTGCCCGAAACACTCGGGTAATTGCCTTTTTATTGCAGCCACCGCCAAGCCAGACCCCAGAGCTGGGCCGACCAGGAGCCCGCACAAAGCAGGAAAAGTTGCTCTGATTAATATTACGTTAAATTAAAACTGATTTTCTGCTCTTTCGGGTCTGTTTTTTTCCCTTCCGCTTCCTGGCCCCCCCAGAGGACCCCCTCCCCTCCCTGGCTGGACAGGATTGCCTCGTCATTTCCAATTCCTTCTCGTATTGATCTTCCTGTAGAAATCAGTTTTGTAATTAGCTGCAAATTAGGCCTTCTACTGGGGGTGAAGCTGCCCCCTGATTTATCACCAGAGTAATTCGCTGTGATCGGAGAGAAATTAAAATGAACTCAATTAGGCTTCGGATTTGCTTTATGGGCCCTGCTCCGAGTTTCAGGGGGAAAAATGACTGTGCTGGTGTTTAATAGTCTAATGAAAGTAAATAAAGGTTATTCATTGTAATACAGCCGGGGACTTGGGGAGGGTGCACCAAGCCGCCCGCCTCGGCCGGCTCCTCCTTTGTTGGTTTATGGCTCAGGGCACCTTAAAAAGACTTTTGATTTTTGTTTTATGAAGACAAACAGCTTATGGGATAAAAGGACAGGCAGGGAGAAAGGCGAATGGCTGGGAGCTGTTGGAGCCCTAGAGTAGAACTGTGCTGTGTAGTCTGTGGGGCTGCGCTGGTACACGTGTGTGCGGGTGTGTGCCTAGTGTGCAAACACGGCAGGCTGTGTTGTGCTGCGGCTGTGGGCCTGACCTGGGCTGTAGTATGGAGGGAAGGGGTGTGTGCTCCGGCGTCGGAGCGTGTGTACAGGGGGCTATCCTGGTGTGTGGGTGGAGGCGGGCGTGGAGGTGTGCTGAGCTGGTGGTCTGGGTGGAGTGCGCACCTACTGGCTGGTGTGCTGTGCTGTGAGTCCTGTGGGCTGTGTGGCAGGTGGGGAGGGAGTAGGTGGGTGGTGGTGGTTTGTGAACACATGCACACAGGTAAATGTGAAGAGTTAGGAGATGTGTTTCCACGTTGTTTAATGTGCTGGTGTGTTGTGGGCTGCATCCCATGCTGTGTGTTCTGGGCTGTCCTGCATCTGTGGGAAGTATTGGGTCTGAGGGGTAGGCTGTCAGGAGGCAGGCACAGGGGGCTCACCTCTTGACATCCCAGGCTTACTCGGACATTCTGTAGGACCCTGGGGACATTTAGGCAAGGGACGTTCCTGAGTACTCTACGCCAGAAGCACGGAATGGCAGGGCTGGAAGCGACCTGTCAGATCATCTGTCCAAGTCCTTCATTCTACAGATGGGGAAACTGAGGATAGGACTGAAACTGAAAGGCGATAAGATTTACCTACAGCCATACTTGCACCCAGAACTCACCATTTCTAACTACCATATACCACGATGATTTTCTCTGCTATAATGTCCTCGTGTGAGCGTGTTCACACGGCGCACCCAAAGGTAGCACACATGATGCTGGGAGTGCACGTGGCCGACCCATGTGTGCACGTCCTCCAGAGGCCTTGCTCTGCCCAGTCCCTCTCCACTTCTGCAAGCAGAAAGCTCCTTCCTCACCTGCTCTGATTTGATGTGCTCTGATGCCTGGAAGACGTCAGGGTAGGAAGGACGCTCAAAGACCCGATCCAAAGCTTCCAGCTGCTGCTGGGTGAAGGTGTCAGCTCGCAAGTGCTTCCGCAAACTGTCCACGCCACTCTGGGAATCTCCATTGGGGACGGAGCCCTCGGACACATCTGGAGGACACAGGGACACTCGGGGCATGAGCGCAGGTCAGCAGAGGCACAGAACAGTGCCGTGGGCAAAGGGGGTGGGCACCTGGCTCGGCCCCCAGGGCTTTGCACCCCTGCTGGGACCCCTCACTCCCAGTTTTGAGGCTGGAGGGGCTGGCCCAGGGGCTGGCCACACCTCGGAGACCTGGCTGAGGCAGCCATTGCCCCGAATGACCTGGGAAGAGAAAGGGAAGTTGTCACATCGGGGGCGGGTGGTGGGAAGGACTAGGCAGAGGTGGTGCAGCCAGAGGGGCTCCCAGGGGCTGTCTCCCCACGGCATGTCTCCCCTGAACCCCTTCTGTCCCCTGGCCTGGATCCGCCTGGGGGAGGAGCTGGGTGTCTCTGGCCGGCATTACTGAGCCTGTGGAGAATTGAACTCGGCTCTGAGATGAATTTCAGTTCCACTGACTCCAAGGGTGGAAAATCATCAAATCTCCGAGGCTGAGTGTAACATGGAGACTGGGTGAAGTAATTAACTTCACCACCGAGGGAGGAGGGACTCAGGGCCCAGCTGAGGCGCTCTGCTTGCATTGGGCCAGGCCTGAGAGTAGAGCAGGAGGACAGCAGGTGGCACAGGAGCCATGAAACGCGACTTGGGCAGAGACTGAAGACTGGGTCCCTGTAGATGCTGCTGTGCCCGGACCACCCTCCTCAGTCTCGTCCCTGACCTGAACTCTGGCCAGGCTCTGCCAGAGGCAGCTCCTTGGCCACCTGGTTCCTCCTGCAGTCGCTACAGGGAGATGAGACTCGCCCATGTATGAAAGGCCACGATCGTGCCACACAGGGCCCGCTCCCTGGGCTGCAGGCCAGTCCCCCAGGCCTCCCACCACTCTGCTACCCCTGCCTCCCTGGCCCTGCCCTCTACATCCAGTCCACTGGGGTTTTCAGAGTGCACAGCGGGCCAAGTACCTGCTGTGCCCGCGCTCCTTGAACCCCCACCCTGCAACTCCCTGGGCCCAAAGCTGGGTCCTCCCAGCCACAGCTTGGCCACTCCTTGGCTTCCCTCAGCCCAAGACCAGCTGGGGAGCTTTGGGCCTGGGGCCAGCCCATGCTGTAGGCCCCAGGGTGTTCCTCTGGGACTGTTATATATATCAGTTTATAGGTGATTATACAATATGATATAATCAATATTGCATTATATACAGTAACACCATACAGTATCATTCAGGAGACCATAGAAAATATTACATATTGATTAACCTCAACCTGCAGCCAACCTCTCTTGCTGGCCTCCCAGATGGAGCAAGGGGGTCCTGCTTTCATAATGGGACCTGCTGTCTTTACTTGATCCTGGCTGGAGGGTGGGAAAGCAAAGAAAGTGTGTGTGTGCGCGCGTGTACATGTGTGTATGAGAGAGAATGGAGACCAGGCGCACGTCTGAGGTGGACAGACAGACACAGGACAGCCCTGATGACACTTCTATGTTCCCTATGTTCCCGAGGCTACAAAACTTGGCCGTTGTGTTGTTTTCCTTTGTAAGCCTCTGGAATGACTTTCTGTCTTAGAGGGAGTGTATGCTTCTCTCTCTCTGAGTTAGGGTGTGACATATTTACCTTTCCCTTTTGTGTATTTTCTGTGTATATGCATTTGTACACGAATAAACATCCACATAAATAAGTGTCTGGGTATGTGTAAATGACAGTGCAAGAACCTTGCTGAAAAGGTGCATGTGTACGCATGCGACCGCATGGGGAGCGTGAGTCCACGTCGCCCATGTGTCTCCCGTGCCTGCTTCTCTTTCAGGGATGTGCCGTCATCCTAATGCCACCCCTTGGAGCTATTTGCATGTTTTATTTTGTCTAAGTCTCTCTTGCTGGAGTCCTCCTACCTTTTCGGGAAGCCCTTCTGTTAGAGCAGAGGGAGAAAGCAAGTGTCTTTGTGTGTGGTTACTGCAGTGTCACCAGTGGGTCTTGGGGAGCAAAGTGCATTTGTCTGTGAACATGGGCTCACATGTTTTGTGCACGGCTGTGTGCATATGTGTGGTGAGACTCACACATGCCTCTGTGATGATTTGTGTACATGCCTGTGTGTGGCTGGGCTCAGCCCGTGTGCACGTGTGTGCGTGTGTGGTGGGGGGGGGGGCTGAACTGAAGCTTTGTCCTCAGGTCACTGGCTGGAGGAGTCTCTTTCCCTTCATTTATTCAGGGGCCCTTCAGATCTTGACAAATCTGTCACTCTAAATTTGCGAGAGATTATGGTGCTCTCTCCCCAGCCCGCAGAGAGGTGATATATGATATCTGCTGCCCCTATTGATTGCCTGATCTGGTGGCAGAGGCCGGCGAAATGAACTTGAAATGAACATCATGCCTCAACTCATTGTGCGTATAATACACTACTTAATCCCACATTTTTCAGCCGCGATGGAATTCAATTGATCAATCATGTTCCACTGATAGTACTGTTTTAGGGGTTATTTCTGCTCCCTCCACTCACTGACCTTTTTATTTATTTATTTTTTTGTGTACTCAAGCCCTGGTGATAAGGCAGGTTACGGAGGCAGTGACAGAAAGGGGGGGGAGGAAGGAAAGGCAAAAGGAAGGCTGCTACTGGAAGGGGTGGCCAAGGGAGGCGGGGAAAGGGAAGAAGAGGAGAGGGAAGAGAGGTGGGGGCGAGGAAGGGACGGAAGGTGCTAGAGGAGCAGAAAAGCAAACCGGTGTGATGAAAGCATGAGAGAACCACCAAGGGAGGCTGCAGGAGGCTTGAGGAAACACCCCAAAGGAGAAGGATGGTGACGGGGAGGTGGGAAAGGCAGCAGTCATGATGAATGGCGAAGGAGCACAGAGAAAGTTCTGGGGAGCAGGGAGGAGAGCCACGGGGGCAGAGAGAGGACAGCAGCATTACTGGTGGGGGACAGGGAGGCAGGGCCCCCCACATCAGCCACACGGCCCACAGGCTCTCACATGCTCTTCCCGGAGGCCGGTGGCACCACTCCCTCAGCTGGAGGAGGACGGGGGGAGCGAAGGCAAGGAGGAAGGGCGGGAAGGGAGTGAGGCCAGAAGCCTGGACTCAGAGGTCCAAGGAGGAGAAACTCAGGGAAGAAGGGAGTCCGGAGGCGGGGCAGAAAGAGAGAGAGGAAGAAAAGGGAAGAAGCTTCCCATGCCAGCCGTCTAGGGAAGCACAGGCGGGGCTGAGGGCACTCACCACAGGAGTGAACCCAGCTGGCTCTGCTTTCCTGGGAGCCTGGGTCTGCAGATAAGCAGGGCAGTCCAGGGCCTGGATGGGGGTGGGGTTGGAGGGGAGAGGGTGGAGGAGGAAAGAAGAGAGTAGAGGAGGAGCAAAAAAGATAAAAGAACATGGAAGAAGAGATTGAAAAGGAAGAGAAAAGGAAGCCACAGTCAGCGCCACCCACTGGCAGGGACCTCCTCAGGACATGGAGAGAGAGGGCTTGGGGTGGGGCTTCCCAAGGGTAGAGTCTCAGGTGGCAGGAAGGCAGAAGGATGGAGCTGGGCTATGAGCCAGTGCCAGGCCCAGGCACTGAAGGGCTCTCCGGCAGAGCTGGGCTAACACAGAGGAGGAGGCAGAAGCAAGTCTTGATCTAGGCTGCAGAGTGAGCGGAAGGAAAGTAACTAGATAGCATCCACCCCCTTGTACCAAGGAACCAGGCTAGGAGCTCCCTGTGGGCAGGAACCGTGACCAGTACATCTCTGTAGCTCCAGTGCCAGGCACGGAGCTGGGCACAGAGTTGATACTCAATGAATGAATGAATGAATGAATGAGGCTCTCCTGGGTGGCATTCAAAGCCAGACTCCTGGCAGAAGGTCTCTGGACCAGCCACCTGGCTGGCTTGGCACCCCAGGATACCCAGTCACCTCTCACCCAAGTCCCTAGCTGTCAGAGGATGTGGGAAGACCCACAGCAAGTCTCTGGGTAGACTCACGCCCCTTCTTCACTCACCCTATTGCTTGCTAGCCTCCAATAGCATCGACTCTGGTCCACAGGAGGCCCTTCTCACTCCCTCCTCCTGCCCACCTATGGTACTTCTACCCAAGGGACAGAGCACACTGTGTTCCCAGTTAAGACTGGAACTTAACCTTGGAGCTGCAGAACTGCCCTCCAAGGCAGCTGGCAGAGGCTGCTTGAGAACGGGGCCCAGAGATGGCCTCTATGTTGGACTCCCCACACCACGGCCCTGGTCACAAAGAGTGGGATAAATAAAGTGGATCTATCTGCTCATTTCTGGTTCCAGCAAAGGCCATTCCTAAATGACAGAGCAGGCCCTCAGCCTTCACCTTGACAGGAAATCCAGCACATCCTCTGTTAGAGCTCCAAGAGGAGGGCTGGAGTATGGTGCCACACGTCCTGGGCTTTCTGGGCCATAATGATTTCCAACATTCTCTCCCACTCTCGGGCCACCTTCTGAGATTGAGGTTGGAAAACGTGGTTGCTGAAGGTTTAGTAAGACCTCCCAGAGCAAGGAAGATACCCTGTGCTTGTTGGTCTCCATATGTGGAGGATTCAGCTCTGTTCTGGTGTCCATGCCCAGCCACCATGCATTAGCAGCTCACAGTACTGCGAACTTGTTACACGCCATTTAACCCTCCCAACAACCCTGAAGGGTAGGTGCTGTGATACCTATTTTAAAGATAAGGGAACAGAGGCAAAGAGAGGTTAATAGATTATTCAAGGCCATGCAGCTGGTAAATGACAGTCGGGATTTGAATTCAGGGCTGTTCGGCGCCCGGGCCTGCCCTCCACATCATCTCACTCTGCTGCCCGGGTGCCAAACCCAGGGAACACAGCTGAGGGCCACTTGGTCCCATCCAGGACACGGAGTCCCTCCCAGCATCCCGCCTTTGCTGCTTTGCACCCTCCCGACACTGAAGCTACCGCCTGTGGCCCCTGAGCTGGCTGAGCCCAGAATGATGAGAGGACACCTTGGGTCCAGACTCCTCATTTTATAGTAATGAAAACTAGCAGGGTTGGTGGTGAGGTGGGGGAGGGGAGGTGACCAGTCCAAGGTCACACAGCTGGGGAGTGGGCCCCTCAGAACTGGAACCCATTCCAGGTGCTTTGTCCACTATGGCATGGGCCGTAGCATCTCTAAGGAGAGTGAGCTACCATAACTACTTTTCAGAATAAGGCAGGATATAGATAAATTAATTAAATTAAACTGCTGAGTTAAAACTTTGACGTAGATTGTTTTTTCAAAGGGAACAAAGGCTCATATTGTCTTCTCCTCTGACTGCTTCATATCTGCCTAGCAATTAACAAAAAGCTTTCATAGACCTTACGTTATCTGGGCTTCCTAACTTTTCTGCCCGGTAGCTAGGGATTATAATCCCCGTTTTACTGGTGAGGAAACTGAGGCTCAGAGTAAATGAAGTGCAGTGTAGATGAGGGTAAATGACTAGGTCAAGGGCATATCTACCAGGGAGCCTTGCACTGGGAAGGTGCCCGTGGACAGTTGTGGCCTGAGCAGCAATGGGCGGCAGCAGCTGCCTGCCCAGCCCATATGCAGAGCCTGGGCTCCAGCAGTAGGGCCCTGATCTCCATGCAAAAGGAGAGAAATGCAAACCAAAGAACACCTTGACCAGAAGGAGAGCCCGCCCACAGGGTAACAGTGATTACTCCCTGATCATAAGCAAATGCTTCCCTTCTCATCTAAGTTTTTCTATGGGATCCAGGCTTTGTACAAGAAGCACATACCACTTCTAGAATCATTCATAAAAATGGCTTTTACTCCTCATTCACTTAGCCTTGTCACTCCGCATCCATTCCTGGGCCGCCCTGGAACAGAGCCCTACCTCCCGACCCTCTGACCCCAGGCCAGAACCCTGTTGCCGGCCAAGCATGAATAGGGCTGGCCAGTGAGGTCTCAGCAGTGTGGGGAGGGGGACAGGCACTGAACGCCACATATTAGGGATGAGGGCTAGAGACAAGGGACAAAACAGAAGTGTTCTATCTTCCTTGTGTGTTGACATTGTACCTGAATCTCCAAAGTCGTCACTGCAAGGGACAAGAGAAATTCTTGTGCGCTGACCAAAAGGTAGGTGGGGGTGATGGTAACAGAGAGGATGAAATAGCACCATTTCCTTGGTCAGAAAGCACCAAGGCTCATCAAAATCAAAGTGGAATGAACAGGGGGTGCTCACCGACTCCCCAGAAGTAGGAATTAGGCACTTGAGAGGAATTTGTTTAAAGCATAGCAAAGAACTATACTAACTTCCGTTTTCCAAGCCCAAATACACACATCTACCCATGTATGGGGAGACTGACAATATTAGGGCTTCCACATACACTCATTAAATCCATTCAGCTTCACGAGGTACTTACTATCAGTATTCTCATTTTGAGAAGCAAAATTATTTGTTCAACATCATTCAACTAGAAAGTAGCCAAAGGCTGGATTTGAACTCAGGAATGTCTGACTCCAAAGCCCTCTCCACTCTATCAAATTTGCCTTCCCTGTCAAAGATCGTCATCACTGCCATCTACTGAGCACTAATGATGTACTAGGCAGGCTCCAGGTGCTTTATACATATTATCTCTAATCCCCACAGAACACTTGCAGGAGAGCTACCATTAGTCCAATGTTACGAACGAAGAAACAAGCTGAATGCACATAAAAAACACGTGCGTGATCACACAGCCAACAAGAAGCCATCTTGGGAAAAGTAAGTCTTGCTTCACCAAAAATGACCTGAAAAAGTGATACAGGAAGAAAAGAGAAATGTGTGGAGGAAGTGGGGACACTAGGTGATGGACCTCAGCCTCTAGAGGGCTTCGGGGAGCAGGAGGGGTCGGGGGCGCTGGTCAGGGTAGGGGCTCTTTGCTGCATCCCATTCTGACCGGGGTGGCCTCTGCCCCTTCTCCCTCTGTCTTCGCTCCTCTAACACCCACCGTCCCACTCTGAGGGGTTCACCCCCAGGCCGCCTCCAGTCTCCCCAGCTGCCAGTTGTTGCCGTTTCAAACTCAATTGTTCTCCTCGGTACTGAGGCAAATGGAGTCATTAATTACCTTCTATCGGCTGGGCTGAGTTCAGAATGCGATCAATATCCCCGCTTGTCATTCAGGGCAGTCCTCCTGTGCAGCCCCGGCCCCACCCCCACGGCGGCGCAGGACCGCGAGGTCTGGGCTGCCACCCTGGCCTCCCATCTGATTGAGAACACGGAGAAAGGTCGGGGATGCTGAGGAATGGGGCTGCTTTCCAGACTGGGAGAAGCGTGAGGATTGACAGAGTGGGGAGGGGAGTGGGCAGAGGGGAGCCAGAAGGAAAAGGGAAAAGGAAGGAGCATGAAGGGGTGAGGAGAGACGGGCAGGAGATAGGAAAAGAAGGAGAGAGGAGGAAAGTGGGGGCGCCACGTGCTGGGAAGAGGCTGCAAGCGCGGGGCTGGAGAAGGAGCTGGTGCAAACACTGCCTGTCCAAGGAGATGGGATGACATTACCCATGGCCTCCCGTCCTTGCACTGGACAATCCGTGGGACTGCCCTAGCCAGGCACCACAAGCCAAGCTCAAGAGGAGGGCATGAAGGAGCCCTTGGAAACCTGGCCCAAAGCTCTGGCTTTGAGCAAGACCAGCTTCTGCCCAGCCTTCCAGCCTTGGCAAACCTGCTAATCTTGACCAAGCCCTGCTTCTAAAGACTCCATGAGTTCACGGTAGGGTGGAAGGCAGGGGCGTGGCTACCTGCCTGCCTGACCTCAGTCTTACTGGGCCCATTTACATCCATGTGCCTCTGAAGACACTAACTATATTAGGGGCCCCAAAATAATACTGGACTTGGAGTAACATCTCCTGGGTTGAAATCCTAATTTTGTCCCTCACTTGCTATATGACCTGGCCAAGTCCCTCGAGCTTTTCTGGACTGATTCCTCAGATGAACACCAGAGGTTTGCTAGCTCCTGGCTCAGCGGTATTCACTTCTCTTTCCTCTGTATTCCAACAGACAGCTACCCAAACCTCTACTGCAGAAATAATAATAATAACTAAAATCGATCCAGTTCTATTACGGTACCAGACACTATGCCTAGCATAATCCACTGATTTAATCCTTACAATAACAACAGCTAACATTAAGTGCTTACTATATATTGGGCACTCATCTAAGAATTTTACATATATCAACTCGTTTTATTTTCACCAGAACTTAAGGAGGAATCTTCTATTATTATCCGCATTTTGTAGGTGAGGAAATGGAAGTGCGGAGGTTCAGGGACTTTCATAAGGTTACACAGCTAACAAGTGATAGAGGAGACAGAAGCAAACCCAGGCAATACACCTCTGGCTGTTAAGCTCATAACCTGGAGAAACTGAGAGCTAGAAAGGCTAGGTAACCTGCCCCGAAGTACTCACTCCAGCCAGTAAGTGGCAGAGCCAAGTTTAGAATGTGTATGTATTGTAGTTATTTTTTAATGTTTGTTTTCTTCATTAAAGGCAGAGACCCATTTTCTTCATTTTTGTAAATCTAGCCCAGGTCCTGACACATAGTAGGTGACAAAAAATGTTGGCTGATTTGTCATACAGAATTGCAAAGGTGGGCTTCCTAGGTGGTGCAGTGGTTAAGAAGCTGCCTGCCAACACAGCAGACATGGGTTCAATCCCTGCTCCAGGAAGATCCCACATGCTGCAGAGCCCATGTGCCACAACCATTGAGCCTGCGCTTTAGAGCCAGTGAACCACAACTATTGAGCCCATGTGCTGCAACTACTGAAGCCCACACGCCTAGAGCCCGTGCTCCACAACAAGAGAAGCCACGGCAGTGAGGAGACCGTGCACCACAACGAAGAGTAGCCCCCACTCACCGCAACTAAAGAAAGCCCGTGCACAGCAAAAAAGACCCAACACAGCCAATACAATAAATAAGTAAATAAGTAAATAAATAAATAAATAAATTTATTAAAAAAAAAAAAGAATTCCAAAGGCAAAGATTGATCCATTCTTTACTTGTCTTGCAGTTTACCTTCTAGAAGGAAAAAGAAGCAGCACAGGGCATTGCTACTCTGGATTCAGTGTTATCACATTTTACAGCTAGAAAGTATCATGGAGATAATTTAATCTGCTCCCTCTTAGAGATTAAAAAAAAAAAAAGAGGCTCAGAAAGGTTGAGTAATTTCCCCATGTCACACAGCTAGTCATCATTAGGATGTGCCCTTTCCCACTACTCCAGGCTGCTTACTTCTTACCAAGAAAGGAAAAACTGACAGAAGGGAAGTGTTGGGGATCTGGGGAGAAAACAACCATATCTACAGTTGACAGTAGCGAAAGAAGGGGGCATTGGGCAGAATCTGACTTGAGGAAAGCAAACTGCAATGTGTTGAGGGAAAGAATAGTTGTGTGATCCCATGGCAAGAGATTCTAGAAGGGAATATAATTCCATAAGGACAGGATGCTCTAAAAATGAAATTCCGCTGCTACAAGCTCAAATAATCAACTTGACAAAGTAAAGGGAGTGGGAGTGGGGGAGGGGTGGAAAGAGAGGGCATTTAAGGGAAGTCATTGTTGCACACGACTAAGCTTTAAAATATGATGAGCCTAGATTTTAAAAGGACATGTACATGGAACAGTGGAAGATTATGCAGCCATTAAAATATCATGTTTTCAAAGAATATTTAATGATATGTGAAAATGGTCCTATATAATGCTAAGTAAAAAAAGCAAGACACAAGCTGTATATACAGTATCATTCCAATTTTGATAAAAATTATATATAATTATATACACACAGGAAAAAAAAGACTGTAAAGAATATGAGAAAATTCCAACAATGGTTATCTCTTGGTGATGAGATTATGGGTGATTTTTTAAAAATTCACTGTATCTTCCAAATATTTTTACAATAAGCATATATTACACTTATTATCAGACAAAAGTTATTTTTTTCCTCTTATAAAGGACACACAACAGATGGAAGGAGGGGACCATAACCAGGGATGGATATGAGAGTAGCAGGAGCCTGTCTGGAAGACAAAAGCTCAGAACAAGCTGAAACAACAAAAAAGGGCCTTGGTAGCTACGTCTGGAGAAAGAACAAAAAGGAAGGCAGGCTTAGGCTCAGTGCTCAAGAAAGGAGGTAATACTGAGAGAAACGAGAGAGAAGGTAGAACTTCTCAAGCCCTGGCTTGACTTTGTCTTCTCCATCAAAGAAAGAATCTTCAAAATGGGACCAGCGGGAGATGCCCAGGTCAGGAGGAGGCCAGGCAGCTAACTCTTAACCGTTTCAACTGCGTTACCTCTCTCAGGCCCAGGTAAGTCATATATCAGAACTCAGGTGGGGTGGGGGGTGGGGGAAGATAGGTAGGAACCTAAATTTTTTGTTGATAATCCTTGAGCAAGGATGTGACAGCGAAAGGGCAAGGCAGTGACAAAACCAATGCCATCATGAAAAAGGGGCAACAGTAAGCTTATGCAAACAACACTCTAATACATTGAATATTAGAGTCTGGAAATCATTTAGAAGAAATTATCATGCAATTAATTTGTGGGCATTAGAAAAGAAAATGGTGATACTGCGGGGTCTGCGTGCACTCACTAAGTTCTAGCACATTAACTAGTTATCAGTACTTAGATCAAGTACCACCCCATGAAGACGTCCTCAATTGCCCTGATGGGAAGCAACGCCCCCCCCGCCGCTTTACGTTTATCATAGCATTTTACACCTTGATATAGATCTATCACATTCTCCTTGTATAACGGTGTGCACATCTATCTCCCTACTAGATTACAAGCCTCTTGAGGTCAAGGACTGTGTCCTTCCTGTTTACCTTTGTAAATCAGTCCTGCTATGCTTTATCTATAACAGACATTCCAACTGCTCATCAACTTATATTGGATTTTTTTAATTGATTGAATTAAGGAAACATATAGTGAATGTTAACAGAGAATTTCACAGAGAATTTTCCTAACTTTATGGACAAGATGAAGAACAGTGAAACAGCTGATGACTGTTGGGCTCAATAGTCCCTAAGCAACCAAGAGGGAGGACTTCACTGGTGAGCCTTGTGGTTTTCCTTTATTTTAAAGGAAAATAACTCTTTAAAAAACCTACTTGGATGGTGATATAGATGACATCCTTATGATCCTTAATCAGGTAGAATTAAGAACCCAAACCAACAAGATGAAATTAAACAGGGATAAATGGAATGCCCTATATTTAGGTTTAAAAAAAATCAATTACACAAGTGCAGAATGGGGTAGACCTGGCTTGATAGCAATTGATGTGAAAAAGATCTCGAGATTTTAGTTGACCACGAGCTCAATAGGAGCTTGAGTCTGACACGGCTGCTAAAAAATCGAATGTAATCTTAGGCTACATTATGGAATAGAATCTCCAGGTGGAGAATGGCAAGGGTTCTACTGCACCTGGCTTTGGCTAGACTGTCTCTAAAGTTTAGTGTTCATTTAAGAGGGACTTTAACTGCCAAGAATAAATTCAGAGATGGGTAGCCAGGATGGTGAAGGACCCCCGTCAAGTGCAGGGACCACACCATGTGAGAAACTGAAATCACCCAGGGCTCAGCCCAGTGTCTTCCCAGGTGCTCAGTAAATCAGGTGGAATGAATGGAAGAGAGGGAGGGAGAGAGAGAAGAGGGGCTGTCACATGGCGATCTCTGCCACCACTCTATGTGGCAAATGTCATTATCTATTTTAAAGATGAGGAAACAGATTTGGAGAGAATACGTAATCAGCCAAAGGTCCCAGAGCAAGTAAGGAGTGGAGATGGAGCCCACATTCAGGCATCAGGGTTCCAAGTCCCATCCTCTTCCTTCAACACCACACCAACTCAGTATAAAGGCAGTGCTGCTAACAGTGACAACTGTCCATCTGTGTCCTATGACCAGGCAGGGGCTGTGACGTGTCAGGCAGAACTGCTAGAGGGGAGAGTTCTATGTGAGTGGCAGAGAAGACCAGATGACCTGCCTTGTCACCGCTCTCAGCCCAGCCACTGGCCTCTCTCCACAGGGGAGACATCCCTGGAGACAGCCTCTCCAAATCACAGCCATTTCCAGCCTCAAGTCCCACTTCCTGCCTGCTCTTCTAGCCACTTCCCTGGATTCCACATGGGTCAGCACTCAACTAATAGCTTATTGTCTGGTCTGCAATAGCCTTGCCCCTCCGTAGACTGTAAGTTCTGTGAGATCCACATCCTGGTTATTTGCTCTTCTTATACTTCCCAACACAGTGGAAACTTGGGCTCACAAAGATCCCCAGAGAGGTCAGTGTACGTTTTCTCAATATCCCACCTATTTACGCACCGAAGCAACACCGCAGACTCTCAGCTCTCTGAAACGGTTTATGGGAAATCTGCCCAAGGACAGAGGGATGGCCTGAATGGTCATTTAGGGCCCTCATTTTTTCTAACCAGCTAGGGGAGAAGAGGGATCTATGGGGGACCTAGAACCCCAGAGAATTATATCCATAGTTACTTTCCCCGTTTTTGAATAGATTAAAGAAGGGCACAGGCACCCACTGGCAGCGTGCTGTGTGGCCCTATGTGAGGAAGCAGAAAGAGGCTGAGCAGGGACAGGGTGGGGGAGGGGAGCAAACAGGTAGTGGGGGAGAGAGGCCTGCTGCACAGAGGAAGGGGAGCGGGGAGCACTGGGTGGGTTTGGGTGAAATCCCCAGAGTGATCAACTTTCCTGGTTGACAGCATGCACTGTGCCTTCCTGCTGGCCTGCGGGCAGAGGCTGGGTCTCTGGGCTGACCGGCTGCTGGTGGCAGGGAAGGAGGGCTGGCTGAGGGTCTATCTGGGTGAGACCTGAGTCCTCCTTGAGCCCTGTCTGGGCTCTAGGGAGGGGCTGGGGCCTTCTGCCTGGGGCCGGGCCCCAGCTGGGGCCAGAATCAGTTAGAAACCTCTCTGGAGCCAGAAGGGAAGGGGGCTTTGTTAGCTCAAAGGACACAAGCAAGGCGAAAAATTACATACCAGGCCGTTCTAAGTATGCTTGTTTAGAGAAACTGCTTGCATTTATGAAGTCTTTGGTGCGGAAAGCAGGGTTGCAAATGACTGCATCAGAGCGACAGTAAAGGCCATTAATTTCCTGTTATGTTTTCCTGTGTTGGGGGCTTTATTAATTTAATTTTACACTGTCGAACAACAGCGAGAGCTGACACTGCCGCACCGCCATGGCTGGGGTTTTCTTTTTGTGTGTGTAGCAAGGCTTTGCCTGACATGCAAATCAACGCTATTACCGGAACCAATAAAGATGTGTGGAGGGAAGAGGGGAGGGATGAGGACGGGGAGGGAAGGAAGGAGAGAGGGAGGAGGAGAGAAAAGAGTAGAGAAAGGGCAAAAGCCACCCCTGGGCAGTTTCCGCCTCCCTCCATGCCTCGCCTCCCCTGGCTTCCCAGAGCTTCCTCCACAGTCAGCAATATCCAGCCACCCTTCCCCTCCTCTGGTGCCCTCTCCTGCTTGACTCTCTGTCTTCAGCTGACTCTACCTCTGTTGTCCTCCTCTGTCCCAGCTGCTGGAGAAATTTGAATAGGGACACTGAGTTCCCAGGAAGAGGTGAGAGGTAGGCTTCTCCCCACTGCCCGTCCCCAGCCCAGGCATGTCACGGAAGCACTGGGGCAGGAGACTGGATGTGGCCACCCTGCCCCCACCCTCACCTTGCCTTGGCCAGCGCGAAGCCCTTTGCTATATTTCCCTTTCCGGTCATTTTTCTTCACGCTCTCCTTTCCTCTGAAGTCAAGGATTCTGGCCCACTTACATACTACTAGTGAACACACACATACGAACCCATGTGCTTGTGCACATGAAGAAGAGTCTAGAAAGGCAGTTACTTCACCTTGCTTATGAGCCCTTCGGAGAGCTCCCATATCCTAACCTGGTCAACCATGTATTTCCTCTGAATTCTCAGAAAAAAATACTGTCTCTGATTGTTTCTCCTTAAGAGACTCTTCTCCTTAAGCTTCTCCTTAAGGGCTGTCTTCAGTTGCTGCGAGGTACCCGATTAGTCTAGATCAAGGTGCCAGGGAAAAATGGATCTCCAGCATCAGTAAAAAGGTAGGTTCCTGGGAGACCACATTCTGGCCCCTTTTCCTACCTAGACCTCAAGACCATGCACACTGTCCTTTTCCCAGATCAGCTTCCAGTGGTCCACACTGCAAAGGAGATGGAGATGGGGGTGGGGAGTTAAAAAAAGGACAGGGAAGCTCCCAGGGTCCCTCCTACCAAACACTCATCTGCATCCCTCCATCCCAGGTTTTGAAGTCTGATGGGGCCTAGGGAGATCTGCGTGAGCCAGTGAGCGAGAGAGCGAGAGAGCGAGAGAGCGAGAGAGCGAGAGAGCGAGAGAGAGAGAGAGAGAGAGAGAGAGAGAGAGGGAGTGTGTGTGTGTGTGTGTGTGTGTGTGTGTGTGTGTGTGTGTCCATGCATCTCTCCCTCTGTCACTGGCTTGCTCGCACTCCTGCCCGCACTTTCTGCTTCAGGAGCTGTCTGGCAGGCTCGGAGAGGCTCCCCAGGAGGAGAGCATAAACTTCATAAACTACATTTACTTTAATGCAGGTTCCTGGGGCTGCTTTCCTCCGGCTTTTCTTCCCTCCTCTTGTCTGCTCTGTCTCGATCACATTTTATCCCTGCCCCCGTGTGCACCCAGACCTCCCCCCCACCCCCGCCACACACACACTATAGCCAGTGCTCCTGAAAAAGAGGAAGACTGGGCAGGAGGAGGACAGGCGGGCAAGGTGTAAAAGCTCTGTCTGAAGGAGAAAGCCTCGGCCCAGCCCTGGGAAGTCCCCGTGAGATGCCCACACGCTTGTCTCCAGCGGAGGTGAGCACAAAGGGTGCTTTGAGGCAGGCCGGCGGGCACCTCGGGAGGGAGGGATGCTGACGTGCCACTGGGACAGCCAGATGAGGAGCCACCTGGAGGCTGGGCCACGGGCTCCAAGGAAGGGAGGGAGAGAAGGCGAGGCCTCTACGCAGGTTGAGGTCTGTGAGGCCTCCCTTGTCTGGTGCTGTCAAGGTCAGCAGGTTTGGGTTCACCGAAGGGTCAGGATGGTTTGAATTACTGGCTCTGCTGCAACGCGGCTCTGAGGCTCGTGATCGGTCTTCCAGCCCTCCCCCGACCCTCCTGGCCTTCCCACCCCCACGGGGCAGAACGGGGAGGGTCCCGGGGAGCCCTACTGGCCTCCGGGGCCCTGAGGAAGGCAAGTGAGGGAGGGGCCCTCCCCTGGGCTCCACGGCCCCTCTTGTGCAGCCAGCAAGGGTCGGGAGGCTGCTGGGACCCACTCCTCTGGCAGGTGGCAGTCCTGGGTCTCCACAGCCTACCTTCTCCCCAACCCTTTTCCTGAGGGGTCCCCCAGGCCTCTGCCCTTCCCAGCTGCCCGGGGGTCTGCAGAGGAGATGGTGCCCAGAGTGAGCCTTCGAGCAGAAGGGCCTGAGGAACAGCCTCGGGCCCCGGCTCCTCCCTCCATGGCCCTAGCCGGGAGAGACGGGCAGAGCTGAGGCAGCGGATTTCTCCCGGGGTGCCCTTGCCCGTGGGGGAAGGAGGACGATGCCTACCTTCAGGGCTGGAAGGTAGCTGCCAAGCAGAAGACACGGGGTTGAAGACATATTCTGATGAGGTGGGTGTGCACAGACGTGCACAGGCGCGCACAGCTGCGGGGCCGGCGAGGACCCGAGGCCTCTGCTGAGCAAGTTATAATACGGCCCCACTCGCGTCCCGGTGTCCTGTGGTGGAGGCTCACACACAGCCCCTCCACTGCAAGTCCGTGCATTCTCTCCTGGCAAGTGGGGTCGACCCACCCATTCTGACTTTTTGGCACTTTACGAAAAAAATACACTTTTTTGTGCTAAATCTCAACATACTTCCTCAAACAACCAAATATAACTCTTTATCCACAACAGCATGAAGTGGCTGGGAAACGAAGGTGGTTAAATGACTTGGCTGCAGTCTCTGGTATAAACGCAGTGATTTGTGTACAAATTCATGTGCCTACGTCAGCTACACACAGCCATGGCTAAACCCTGGTATCTCTCTACAGAAAAAAGTAAGTCCGAGTGTACACAGGGCCCAAGGTAAAGGTCTTAATAAAACCTTTAAACCTAACTCTGTATAACGACATGGTTGGTGTTCAACAGGCTCGTAGCCAACATTACCCTGAGAGTTTGGCTAAAATATGCGATCCAACTAAGATAGAAAAATTCCCCCTCAGGTATGAATGGTCTAATTTCCCAGGTTACTAGGAAGATATACTCAAAACAATGAATGTGTGTTCAGAAGTGGATTTATGGGGTGTGTGTGTCTTAGTAAATGCTGACCTTCAAACCTTAGTTCGCTCTCGGGCTGGAGTAGACAGTAGCTAGGTTTTGAATATTTGTTGGAAAATAAACATGGGTTGAGCTTTGTTAATGCAGTTAAAGTCGGGTACCTGTCTAGACAGATGATTACCTCCTAACAAAAAATGTAGATTTTGTTTCTGGACTTTCATAGGACCGGCCTCCTTAGAGTCAGAGTCTTTAACCTGTGCTAGGTAGTATGCAGTGTGTGTGAAATCATATAATTCCAGCAATAATCCCCAGAGGTGCTTTCCTTACAGAAACTCAAATTCTGCTTGGCTTCTCTCTGCCAGTACACTGTCTTCGTGCAGTGCCCGGCTGGGGCCTGGCGGAGAGTAAAAGCAAAAAAGGCTCTGCAACGCCCTGCCCACGATGTAAGCTCACTCCAGAGGTCTGAGCGCACAGCACCCCCGGCCCACACTCCTGGATGGGTGTGCTCTAAGAAGGGAGTTGGATGGCTGAGTATGTGGGCGTGTAAGAATTGAGTGGCAAACAGACATAAATGCGCCCAAGTGCTGGGTTTAGGTTAAGGAATCAGTGTAACCTCCTTTTGTTTACTCAACATAGTGCAACCTCTCCTTGCCTTCTGGGCCCTCCTCA
Source organism: Hippopotamus amphibius kiboko (assembly GCF_030028045.1). Lineage (NCBI taxonomy): Eukaryota > Metazoa > Chordata > Mammalia > Artiodactyla > Hippopotamidae > Hippopotamus > Hippopotamus amphibius. The sequence continues at coordinate 29,241,207 of NC_080190.1, forward strand.
GCAACCCCCCCCCCGCCGCCCAAGCTCCTTCAGGCTGCATCTTGTCCCACTAAAATAGTGTGGACTCGGTGAAACTTCCCTAAGCTCTTCCCATGCAGGGAGTGCTCAGATTACCTCTCTGCTTCTGCCAGCACCCCTGGCCTCTGGACCAAAAGGCCACAGAGAACAGGCGCGGTGGGCCCCAGAGAGTCAGGCTCTAGCTCCCGCCTCTGCCTCTAAATGTCCACCCATGCAAACCTGCCCAGGAGCGCTCACCTGCAGACTCCCCCAGCAGCCTCCTCGAGGACCGCAGGCCCGGGCCTCGAGCACCCAAAGTCCCAGGGCCTGGTCGCTGGCCAGCAGCGGCCTCTCCTCTTTCCCAGGGTCCTCCTTGCCCGCCTTTTCTGACACCAGCACTCCTCCCGCTGCCCCTCCAGAAAGAGAGTGGGGAAGAGAGCCCGGTGACCAGGGCATGCCTGGTTTACATTAATGAGATACACCGAGGGTAATCCAGCCATGGAGGCAGCCTACAAAAGGAGGTGATCGCGGGCGGCCAGGAGCAGAGCTGCTCAGGTAATTGGTTTATCTATCTGGAAGCAGGGGGAGCAATCTCAGCACAGACAGACTAGCAGTAAAGTCTCTTCCTTAAGGCTATTTCCTTTGTCTTTTCAATTGCTTGCACATCCATGTGAGAGAGGGAGAGAGTGTTAGAGAGAGAGAGAGAGAGGGAGAAATGTTAATTTGTGAATTAATGGCTTTTCTCAGCGGAATTGTAAATTCAAATGTCACCTCACATGGTGACACCACGGCTGGTCTGCTGAAGAAGCAATGATAAGATCCCCCACCTCCCTCGGTGCCCCTCCCTCCCCAAAGATAGCTGCGGAGTGGAACATGCTACTTTTAATTTGCAATAACAACACAACAGAGGTATGCAGTAATGACTGCCTTCTTCTCCCCTCCTCCTGGCTTCCTTCCCCCCGGTCCGGCTGGCTCCCCACTTCCTCCCTCCCACACCGTTGCTCTCCTGAAACAACACCTCACCTCCCCCTGGCTGCCCCCCACCCCACCCCAACCAGGGCCTGATCACTTGGGGGGCGGGGGGACGGTGTGCCTTTGGAATTGACGATGCTGCAACCCTCTCTTCTCCTTCAATAATCAGGGAATTAATGACCCTGAAGTTAAAGTGAGGCTGATACCGAGGCCCTGCCCAGCATTGGGAAAAAGCCTTCATTGTTTTCAAGCAGGAGGCGGGCAGCAGTGAGGGAGATTCATGGATGGAGATTGAATATGCAATTTTCTTTCACCTTGCCAAGAGCTGCCCCTGGGCTGTGCCTGGCCTAAATTTTTCCTTTTACCATCTCTGCCTTATCCGGCCCTCCCACCTCCCTTCCATTCTTTCCAGAAAATTACCTTCAAAATTGATTTCCACTTTTACAAACAAATATAATGGGAACACAGGAAAAAACTTGGGCCATGATGAATTAGGGCTGTCAGGTGCTTCCAGGTCTCCTTTGCTTTTGTTTTACTACCTGATCTGCTCTTTGTTTTTCCAAGGGCTGGAAAAAGTGTCCCCCCATCCACTGAGGGCCTGACCCTCCAGGCCACCGGGGCTTCAGCCCCCAAACCCAGCAGTGACCCAAGGCGGAAGTGAACCAGGCCCTGAGACTCCGTCCGTTAGCCTCTTGGTTTCCCAATGGAAGCCTGGGCCACCTCCTCCTATTCTGCTGTCTGGCCCTTAGGAACCCACTCTCTTGCAGGCTCTCTAACCGCCACCCCCGGCTCTTTCCCCTGGTCCCCGCACCATGTTCCCTCTGGCCCCCATACCTCTTAAAGTCCAGACCAGATGCAAACCTCCACCTCCTCTAATGTGGGCAGGATCAGTGTATACCTCGACTAGAGCAAATAAGAGACAGACAGACACTGAAAGATCGAGAAAGACAGGCAGGTTGAAGACCAGGGGGCAAACCCTGAGGTTGGGAGACCAGGCTCCTCTGTAAGGGTTCCCAGCCTCAGTTTCCCTTGCCTTGGGCCCCAGGCCACCCCTGCAGGCAGAATCAGGACAGCCCATCCTTTTGCCAACAGAATGCAGGGTGATGCCTACAGGGCCCTGTGGGCAAAACTCCATATGCACACCTGTGCCTCAAGACTATGCAGCCTTAGCACACCCAGGCCTGGCTTAGAGCTCTCCCCGTTCCCTGGCACTGGTGACAGGGACATGGACATGCACCTGCTCACATTCAATCATCTCTTCGAGTACATACACTACTCAGAAAACTGCATGCCTGCCCAATATATGGTGTTCTGTGTCCCCTTTCACCCAAGGATCTCAGAAAGGTAGAGAACACACAATACCCACCATGTAAAAAAGCATATATGTGTCCACAAAATAAACATACATTTCCCAAGGTGAATAAATAAATTTGTTTGTGGGAGCAGAAATACACAGCAATGGATAGAGGGAAGGATGCCTCCATGTTAGAGAAGAAGGGGGTCCCATATTTACCCACATCTAAAATGCCTGTGGAGCTAATAAGAGATGACATGTGACCCAAGTGGATAAACCACAGAGCAGATGTGCAAACAGAGATGGACAGAGGTCCTCCCAGTCACACAGGGGAGGCTCACATCTTTCCCCCACTGCCCTGGTCCCGTCCAGGTCAGTTTATCCCAGCATCAGCTTCCCTAGGCTGCCCTACTTAAAAGGAACCGCACCAAGATGAGAGAGCCTGTACCCAAAAAAGTTTCTTTCTGACACAACTTCATTTCCCCTTGAAACATAACTTGCCAATTATGCCTTTCTCCCCAGACACCCAGGGAGCCATATTCCGAGATGGAGTTGGCTCAACTCCATATCCATGATCTTGTGTCGTCCTCCCCACAATCCCCGCGAAGTAAGTGCTGTCACCATCTCCACTCTACAGAGGAGAAGACTGAGCTGATGAAGGTTAAATGATTTGCCCAAGGCCCTAGGCCTCAAACCCAACTGCTCCTCCCTCCAGACCCCTTCCCCACTGAGCCACACTGCCCATCCCTGCCATGCTCCCGGGACTGCCTGCTGGCGTCCGTCCTGAATCCTTCCTCCGAGTGGGGGTCTTTGCAGCCTTCACTTCCCTGAAGCCCGGGCTTCTAGACAGGGCAGGTGCTGCTCCTTCCCACAGCTTAATCCCCATATTTGCTCCAAGTCAAACCTGAGCAACACACTGGGGGACTTCTGGGGGGAAACTAGCTAAGAAAATAAACCACTTTTTGCAGTTATGGCTTCATCCGAAGCAGAAGGGAGCTATTAAAGGCAGGGACAGGGCTTGGCCATTAGCAGCCATGCAGCCTGCCCTGCCTGCAAATGCACAACTGCACTGGCTTGGCACCACTCAACTGCACAATTCATTGTGCACCTAATTAATGGAAGGCAGAATCACGGCCCCCTGCAATCCCACACATCAAAGGATGATACCAACGCACCTCCCCTCACTCAGATCAAAAGACTCATACCACATGACTTCATTTGGATTTTTGGACAAGTTACGTAATTGCTCTGGGCTTCAGCACCACTGATGGATGGCAATGCTTTAGTCCAAGGCCAAAAGCAACTGGGTGAAGGCAGAGGACTTTGGTCTTTCAACCTAAAAAAACACAAGAGTCCCTATCCTGCAGCCACATAAGCCAGGGCATGCAACATGAGGGGAAGCAGTGTTCCTTCAAAGGATCCTAACATACCCACCCAAAATTGTAGCCAAGAAGAGGGGAAGATTTTAGCAGGGTACTGAATGGGGATCTACCTTCTCAGACTGATGGACAGACTGTCTGTTGGGTGCTCCATGACATAACTTCCTCATCTATCCCTGGTCTGTCTACCTGTCTCATTCTGGGACCTCCTGGACTCTTCGGGGGAGGGAAGGTCGAAGCTTCTTGACTAGAATATTTCTTTAAGGAAAGTCTGGGGATTTTTCCAGTCTTCCAAAGGCCAAGGCATGAGAGAGTGTCTCAAGCAGGCTCACAGTCACTGTCACTTTCCTTTTTCCCCAGAGTCACAGCTGATCGGCCCTTTACTAATGTCCCCACAGATCTGATTGCTGCAGATACTAATAACGCTGTCCATATTCTGAGTGCCAGTGCCAATAATGCTCTGGGTATTATCACTGTGAACACCAATAACTACTGCTGAGATTGTCTCCAATAATGCCAGCACACGCTGCAGTGATTGTCCTCGCTAATGCCCACCACCGTGACATTGTTAGAGCTGAAGAATAGACCGAACTGTACTCACAGGCAGGAGTGGGAGTGGCTTCCTTGAGGACAGAGAGGCTCACAGCTTGCCCCCGGGCTATGACACTTCTAGGGAGATGCCCCAGTGCATCCGGCCAAAATCAAGCCAGCCTGGCAGGGGTACAGGGTCCTCCTGGAGAGAGACCTGCCCCCCCACTCCCTCGAGGTCTAGTCCCTTGACATGTGTCCCCATTCCCATCCCAGCGCCCCTCAGTGCCCCAAGTCAGCTCTCTCTTTTGCCTGCAGTGCGGCCCAGTAGCTGAAGGACACACCTGGGTGTCTCTGCAGCCCATGCCTGAGGCTGCCTCCTGCGACCTGCCAGCTGCTGTGCTACCTTGGCCTGACTGCAGAGTTGGGCTACATCATCTTGACACATAATTATCTCCCCTATTCTTAATCATCTGAGCCGCTCCCTAATGCAAACTGGGCCTGGCTGCTTGGAGGCACCCAGAGTGGGGGAAGGGGGGATGGGCTGTGAAAGGTCTGCCTTTGCTCTCACCTTTCTTTTCCTGTCCTTTCCCACCTGGGTCCGATGGATCAAGTGTATGTGTGGTGGTGGTGGGGGTGTGTGTGTCTGTGTGTGTGTGTGTGTCTCTGTGTGTGTGTGTCTGTGTGTGTGTGTCTGTGTGTGTTTACGGGGGCAGGGTGGTCAGGGAGAACTGACCTCCCTCATAGGCCCTGGCCTCCACCAGGGAAAGGACAGTTCCATCTTGCCTGGGGTTGGTCAGGAGCAGGGGTGAGTCAAGGCAAAAGTAACTACCCCTCCCCCCCAAAAAAGAAGTAGGGTCTCTGACCCTTCCTGCCACCTGGCTAGGCCTGGGGGTAAGCATTTAAACAGTAAGAGTAAACTTAGAGGCTGCCATTATCCCTCACCCAGAACTTAACGGCTTCCTGAGATGTCTCCCCACTGCCGTCTCCACCGCCCTGCTGGAGGAGGGTCTTCCCAAACCCAGTCCTGCTCTTCTCCCTTCCTGCTCACTTTCAGTGTCTTCTTATGTCTGCAGGAAAAAGTCCAAACTCCTTACATGGTCCCATCTTGGCCTGCTCTCCTGTGACCCTACCCTTTCACTCAGCCTTACCTCCATGACTTCCCCTTAGGCCCTTTCATCACAGGCAAAGCACCCCTGTGTTTTTCAGCACAGTGCCTTGTGGTCACAAGGCTCAATCTGTCCCACAGAATTTCAACTACCATTGTCTTTGAACCGTGCCCCTGTGCCCCTCATCTATCCCTCAGGCCCCTCCTCAAAGAGCGGCCCTTCCTGGAGGTTCACTCCCTCCCCTCTCTGAGTTCCCATGGCCTGCAGCCCAGACTTCCATCACAACACAGATATCTAGTATCTGATGGGCCTTTCTGCTCTCTGGGCTCACGTGTTTTACACGCCCCGCTAGACTGTAAGCTCCTTAAGGACAAGAATCATATCTTGTTCTGCTTTGGGATCCTATAGCACCAAGCCTTTCTTGTGACTGATGCCCAGGAAAGGTTGACTGAATTGAATTGACTTGAAACAATGAATGTGATCAATTGCCCTGAAAGGAGAGCGCTCTGTTCTGGGTTAGCTGGGCTCAACCTGTGGTGGCCATAGCCTCACGCCAATGACTCTCCACCCCCAGCCTCCTTTCATGGCCTGTAGGAGCTCAGGAAGCAAAGGACATGCATGGCCCCAACTGCAGACCAATAGGGGAGAGGACAAAGGAGGTCCTGTGGCCTCCCCGGCCCCCTGGTCATCTCACAGGTGCTGCTGGTTAAAGGAGAACTCCTTGGGGTCTGAGGCAGAATCTTCCAGATCACTCAGGGTGCCAGGGAGTCTGGCCAAGGCCTGAGTGTAGGACACCCCCCAGGGGGGACTGAGACGTAGGCCCTTGCACACAGCCGCCCCCCGCCCATCAGGGGCTACCGCCAAAACAACCACAATGAAATTTAGTGAGTGGCAAAGGCCGTGGCAGCCAAATGGGTCTGGATATTCTGGAAGAAGGAGAAATAGAGCCAGACAAGCTGTTTTCCTGTGAAACGAGGCTATTAGGGCTTCTGGAAGGAGGCCAGCCCCAGGTCATCACTGTCTTGCCAGACCCAGGCCTCTCCTGCACGCTGTCCTTTCTGCTGGAGGCCTGAGCGCTCACACTCTCTTTTCCCTCAGCCTGGGCCTAGGGAGTCTCAGCTTTGTCTCTTTTCTCTGTTCCTTATCCTCTAGAGCGGCCCCAATCAAGGGCTTGTCTGTGTTTGGGGCGACCACGTGATTTATTGTCCAAACAGGACATTTTTGAGAGAAAAAGCAGATGCTGACTGGCCAAGATGCAGAGACAAAGGCATAAATTGGGACTGTCTGGACTAATGGGATATATGGTCACCCTCCTATGTTCATATTTAGAGGGTTCTGTCTATTTCATGGGAGATACCCTTAAAATCATATGCCCTCCCTAGACCAGGAAGTTACTGCCTCCCCAGTAGGCACCATAAGATCAGGGTAGGAAGTGGGCTCCAGACACTGGTGTCTCCCTTTGTCTGGGCCTGCCAACCCTGCCCCCTGGCCTCATGCATCAAAAGAGAACTTGATGGTCACCAAGGGACCCTTAATGTCACAACGTTTGAAAAACACCTTCTCCCAAGTTCATCACCACCACTCTCTCCTCTGATTTCCTTTCCCTGCTTCTCCTCCTCTTCATCCTCTCACCCTTTAACTCCCTGTCTAACAGCTAGCTGCACCCAAGGAATTTCGGGGAATGAGGGGAAGGGCCTGAGAGGAGCCTGGGGGTGTCTCCTCCCATAGAGAAGAGCAGAGAGGGCCCATGCCCAGCTTCCTGAGTTGTTTAAATGGGGGAAGGGTCCACATGTTATGGAGAAAGGACACCAGGGTCAGCTGTGCACCTACTGATGGGTTGAGATCAGAGGAGGACAAGTCAATTTGGCTTTTCATCCCCAGGTCAGAGACCAGCTGTCCCCCAACCTCCAAAACCTTCCCATGGTTCATGCTTTCCCTCCTGGCATCCCAAAGGGATGTTCAGGGTGAATCCCAGTGGAAGGTGAGGCAGTCGGGGCTGCTGAGCAGATGGTGAAGCTGATGGCCCCACCAGCAGCCTGCCTCCCTCTCTCCAGGAGCCAGCAGGGTAGTGGGGGGACCTGGGCTTTGCTACTAAAGCTGATCTCACAGCAGAGCAGCTGTGAGGCCGGGTGGAAACCGGAGCTCTGAGTCCAAGGACAAAGCATGCACAAGGGAAGCCAAGCCTCTTCCCTCCTCCCTACCTTCATCACGTTTCCTCTTCTCGCCATTGGAGCGAGGGATCCCCAGGATCCCATTGATGGAGTAGGATCCCACTGGATCATTGGAGGCGCTGGAAACAGGAGGGGAGGCCGTACTGGGAACTGGACGAGAGTAAGGAGGAAATGCCATCAGGATAGCGGCTGTGATCGCAGGCCAAAGCCCCAAGGCTGGGGCAGAGAGAAGCAGAGGAAATGAGGAGGGATGGGGAGCCCATAGTCCCCTCCTTCCTCTGAGGTTCAAGGGGGAACGCATTGCTACATACAATTCAGGCTATTCACTGCTGTCCACCCTGGGCTGAGTGGAGACCAGTCAACCCCAGGCCTTCTCTGCAGACCTAGAGATTTCACTCACTGTAGATTGAGCCCATTCCCTGAGGATGGATGGAAACAGCAAAGCTGACTCAACCTAGAAAGCAACTCAGCGGTCCTGAAGAGAGCACAGCTCCTAGGATGCCTCCTTGCACAGCTCATCCCATCAGATCCCTGGGGCCGGCCCCTGCCAAATCCTTCTAAACAAACCCCAGCCCATTGTTCCTAAAAGTCTCCTGGGAGGAGTCTTTCTCAGTCCTGATTTAGCTTGTGGTTTTCTAAGATCTATCTCTGAGTCTCTTAGAGACACAAGAATGGTCCTGATAATCCCTGGGAGTGTGAAGCTCCTCTCCCCCAGCTGCTTCTGGTCTTGAAATCACTTGAGAAGTTCCTAATTTCCCCCTCAGGGCACAGAGTAGTGAACACACTCACTCCTCAGGTGATCAACTCAGGTACAGCCCGGCCTGACCCTCCCCCCCAGCACACGCTGTAACACCGGCCTAGTAAACAGCACTCCTGCCAACTCCAGGAGGGCCGGGACCAGCCCTTTCTACTTCCTGATGCTCAAGAGAGAGGGGGCAGCTGCCAAGAGGGGCAGCAGGAGAAGTTTAACCACATCCCAGCCCCTAGAGCCCCAGACGGCATCTATGGCTTCAGCAGCACCAAGCGCCCTTGGGCCAAAGGGAAGACAGTGCGTGTTGGGGTAGGGGGGGGAGCTGTCAGCAGGTGTTCTGGTGGGCCTGGGTCATGTCTCTGTGAGGCTGTGGGCAAGGCTCAATAAACCAGGAGGCTGGAGAGGGGCAGACAGTTACCGAGCGGATGTGAGAGAGATGAAGAGATCAAGAGAGACGGGTCAAGAGGAGAGAAGCCATGAGGAGGGAGGGAGGGAGGGAGGCAGAGGAGCAGGTCCAGGGACACAGAGACAGAGGAGAGGAGAGGAGACGAAGGGAAAGGCAGAGAGGAAGGAAGAGGAGAGAAGAAGGCAGAAGAGGGGAGAAGAGAGGCGAGAATCTTAAAACTTAAAAAAAATAAAAATGGAGTAAGCAAGTAGATATGAAAGAGAGAAGGACAGAGAACACAAGATGGAGAAGGAGGATGGGAAGGAGAAGGAAAGTTAGAGGGAGTAGAAGGAGAGAGACAGACACAAAGACTGATAAAGGCAAGGCTGCTGTGAGGAGATGCACACAAGAGGCAGAGAGCGGTCCTCATGAGCTAGTCTCTCAGGCAGATCCCGAGCCTCTAGGAGCCCAGGGAGAGAGCACTGGCCTTGGGCCTCAGACAGGTGGGCACTTCCCAAGGGTGGAGCTGTGTTTCCCAGCTCTCAGGGGGCCCAGCTTCCACCCTTCCCTGAGCCCTCTTACCAATGGTGTGGCCAGGGGCAGTCACTCCAGTCCCGGCTCCATCTGGCGTTGGGTGGAACGGCTGCTGAACTTTGGTCCGGATGATCCTGCAACAGCATCACAAGAACATCACACATCGTATGCCCTCTCCTGCCCTGGTCACCTCTAGCTCAGCCCTGCAGAGGCGTTCCCTGAGCTCCTAAGCTCCCTCCTCACCCCCCTGCTCCCTGCATCCCTGCCCTCTCTGACTGCTGCAAGGCACGGGCTTGCCCTCCTGTGGGTTCTGCGGATCCAGCCTAGCACAGCCCTGGGCCGAGGCAGTCTGCATGCTGTCTGCTGTGTGCTTCTTCCGAACTGCAGCTTGCTGTTTGGGAGCAGGGGCGAGTGGAGCACAGCATCCTTCCCCTTTCTGGGAGCGGGGGCTGCCCTGGTGACTTGCTGTCCACCTTCCCCACCTCAACCACACACGTCTCCTCCTGAGAGGCATCTGGAGATCATTTTGGAGCTGGCTTTCCTATTGGGACTGTATCACAGTCCTCCAGAGTCGAGGGAGGGGGTGAGATTTCCCTATTTCCTGAGCTAAAGAGAAGCAGCCAGGATGAGGGCTGGGTCACAGGTAACCGTTTCATCTCCAGGATTCCAACACAGCACGTGGTCCCTCTGCCAGGTGTCAGGCCCTGAGCAACTCCTTGAGCCCACTTAGTGCTCTCGAACCCATCAAAGCCCTGTCCCTGCCCAGCTCGCTGCTCCGCTGGCCTCCTTCTCAGAGGACTTACTTGAATCACAGCTTCTTTACCAGACTAGGTGAAAAGCCTAGTGCCTTCCCTATGTGCTCCGGGAGGGGGGGTGGGGGTGGGGAGGATCCAGATAAAACCTCCCAGAGCTGGGGATTGTTAGTGATCCAAGGACCCAGGGCCCAGCGATGCAAAAGACCAACCCTGGCACCAGGACCGAGGAACACTTCCCTCTACCCAGTGGTCAATCAGGTGTCCATGGAAGCCACTTTTCTGAAGGCACTGCTCCTCCCTGCAGAGAGGTGTGTGAGCCAAGTTCATCTCAACTGGCCAGCTGTGCGTGGACTGAAACACTCGCAGGCAACCGAGATAAGGCCCCTGCCTCCCAAGGCCGGGAATGAAGTTGGGTAGGGAGGACACACAGCCTGAGAAAGCTAAATAACCCCGAGGGGGCCAGGCAGTAAGTGCCAGCAGGACGTGGGGGAGGAGTCGTTCCTCCTGCAGGTGGAGGAAATGGGACAGAAGTCACTGAGGAGGTGGAACTTGATGTAGATCCTCAAAGCAGAGTAAGGCTGAATACATACACACACACACACACACACACACACACACACACACACACACACACACACACACGTATAGGAGCCAAAGGCACAGAGGATAGTGGAAAAGTCACCCGGCTGCATGGCCCCGAGTCTGCCATGAAGCAGCCACATAGCCTTGGTCTTATCGTTCTCCTTTTCTGGGCCTCAGTTTCTTCAGCTCTAAAGTAAAGAGGCTAGACTACAGGATCTCTGAGGTCTCTTTCCCCAGTGAAAAATAATATGATTCTAAGATGAACAAGGAAGTGGAGAGGAAGGCTTATAAGCAAATGCTGGAGGAGGGTAGAAGCAGAGCACGGGAGCCAAGTGGGCACGCTGGGTCAGGGGCCAATGCCTAGGCCAGGAATGGTGGAGGGATGTAAGGGGGTAAGAGGAAATAAGGCTGGAAACGTGGAAGTAATGATGATACTAGTGATTTTCCACTTATCGAGCATCTATTATGTGCCAATATTATATGCAATCTATATTACTGAGTATATATTACTGTTAATTCTCACAACAACCTCCAAAGCAATACTATTATCCTTGTTTGCATTGCAGACTGAAAACCAAAGCTGACAGAGGTTAAGGAGCTTACTCAAGATCACACTGCCAGCTAAGGCAGAGCTGGAGTTCAGTCTCTAAAATGTGTGCTTTTTGTTACTTTGTCAGACTTCCCGCAGTTTATAGGAACCAGATTTACAGAGTCTCAAGCCATGAGTGACTTCTAAACTAAAGGAGACATGTACAAACCGATACAGGTAAAGCAATAGACAGGTAAGGCATGAGGCAGTAAGTAGCTGGTCTCAGAAAAGAGAAGGAAAAAAAAAAAAAAAGGGAATTCCCTGGCAGTCTAGTGGTTAGGACTCTGCACTTTCACTGCTGAGGACCCAGGTTTGATCCCTGCTCAGGGAGCTAAGTTTCCACAAGCCTCGCGTTGCAGCCGAAAGAGGAGAGAGAGAGAGAAGGAAGAATTTGCAAGATGGATTTGGCAACTAATTGGAAGCAACCATGGCTCTAAAACCTCAATTCTGTGTCACTGGAAGGCCGGTGGCTTGTCCCACTGTCAGGAAGAGGGATGCAGGGAAGTGACTGGTTGGTCCTGGATGTGAGCATTTGAGGAGGTAGGTGAGTGTCCAGGTAGATGGCCGTGCACCAGCCGGCACAGCAGGTATGGACCTAGGAGATTGTCAAGGAAGGGAATGTTGGTTGGGATGAGAGGCCTAAAGAGCAGACCCTGGAGGACATCTACTATCAGAGGGTGAGGAAAAGAACCTGACCTTGCACAGGCGTCAGAGTTGGTCATACAGGAAATGGCAGAACCAGGATCAGGCAGTGTTAGGTAAGTCAACAGAGAAGAACATTTCCAGAAGAACATAACTGACAGCATCCATGGTGACACAGAGATTGCAGGGCATTGGGAATAAGAAGAGACACAGATTTGGGAATTCTGGTGACCAGCAGTGACCTTGGGAGAGCGGCCTCAACAAAGCAACTGAGGCAGGAGCCAGAAAGAAAGAGGTTAGGGAGTGGACAGCAGGAGAGGGGCAGTGAAAGTGGACTATGGCTTCAGAAGTTTGTAGAAAAGGAGAGAAATGTGTGGAAGTTGAGGATGGAACTGGCAGCCGAGTGGAGGGAAGGCCGTTTAGGGGAGGAAGGACCTGGACGAGTCTGTAGGCCTAGGAGAAGGAACTGGTGAAGAGGGAGAGGCTGAAGCTGCCTCGAGATTGTGGATGATTGCCAGCTGAGGAGAGAGCGGGATGGTGGACACGGGGAGGAGGTAGTGAGAGAAGGCACGTGCTGAGGTGGCCCACAGCTTCTGGGTTTGGAGCCGGATCACAATGGGAAAGACAGTCACTAAGGGCAGTGTAGACTGTCTACACGAAAAGTCTAGAAGGAGGCTGAGAAGCTCAGAGCAGCTGTTCCTAAGTCGTTGCAGCAAAAAGCTTCTGGGATCTCAGTGGGCCTGTGGGTGGCGCTGACTTGACGGTTGATGGGCTCTGGACCGGGGGAACCTCAAGACTGAGGCTGGGTGAGACAGACAACTGGATGGCCTTGTGGAGCTGCTGTCTTTGTTACCCAGAGCCTCTGACCCCTGAGGCACTGGTGCAGTTTTAGCTGAGGCAGCAAATGATGGAAAATCACTACTCCCTGACAGCAGCTTTGGTGGTACATGGGAGAGAAGCCGGGCAGGGTGCCTGCTGTGAGTTACTAATGCTCTTGGTGTCCATCCATGCCCCCCAGGAGGTGGACACTCACCAGTCCCCAAAGCCCATCTCACGGAATTTAAGAACCAGGATTGTGGAAACCTATGGTCATCCATTACCCTCTTGCATCCCATACACAAACCCAGTGATTCATGGGAATATCACTAAGGGTTAAAAGGATAAAGTAAAGAGGTTGCTTTGCGTGAATGCCTGATCCTTTTTCCCCCCGTTCCTCCTCCTCTTCCTCTAATTCTTTTTCATTCTTGGCCCCACAAGACAGGCAGACACATCTGCAGCCATCGTGGCCCCAGGCAAATTTGGCCTGGAAAGTCAAGTTCCTGCACATGCATCCTTGGAGGGTACAGTCAGGAGCCATGGGCACATTTACTGGGGGTTGGGAGATGCCACTTCCTGTTTCCACAGAAAGACCACCATGCCAGGATGCCTGCTCCCCACGTCTCCTTCCAGCATGCTTTCCTTGACAGAGATGCTCTTTCTCCCCTACCTTTCCAGGGAATCTACTGGGCTTTGCCTTGGTTCAGCACAAGGACTGCAGGCACTTAGCATCTCACACTCACAAGCGTGTGAGCAGAGCAAATGGAAGAAGGGGAGGGGCTTTGGGCTCAGTCTGCCTGAGTGTGAGTCCCAGCTCTGTTACTTATTGCCTGTGGAATCCCTGGCAGTTTCTTATTCCCTCATCTGTAAAATAAGATAATAATACTGTCTACTTCGTAGGACTGTTGTGAGGATTAAATAGGATAATTCATGTAAAATGATTAGTATGATGCTTGGCTCAATAAATGCTAGCTATAATAATAACTACTAGTATTATGATTCCTACGGGTGACCCCCAGGCCTGGCCGCTTTCTGGGGAGGGGCTGAGCCAGGTGCAGGCAAGGAGGCCTCTCAGGCCAGTATGCCCAGCCTGGTCAATGCAGCTGCTTCAGGGACCCTGGAAAGAGCACTGAGAAGACAGGAAACAGCAACAGCAGGTGTCATGGCCTGACCCCAAAGAGATGCATCCGAGACTCTCGGAAGACAGACTGGGGACCCCTGCCTGGGGGCACTGGGAAGGATCCACGGACAGTATGAGCAGCAGCTCTCTCAGGACCTGAGAGATGCCAGGGGGCTGTGGCAGAGCTTCAGAGGAAAGGATGACAAGGCAGGTGAAGTCACTCCCTCTTTGGTTAAATTCCCAGGAGGTCTCCACCCCCCACTGTGCTGGAGATCAAAACAGTCTCATAGGCTCTGTGAGTTAGCATGAAAGCATGTAATGAGTCTCCTATTAACAGTTTGTTAAACTCATGAAGAAACAGAGACACTCATTCTAAGAAAGCGCTGGGGAGAGTCTTTACTCCTCGTCTGGTTTTTCTCCCTCTCCCTCCTCCTCCTCCTCTCATCCTCTCTCTCCTTCCTGTCCGTCTCTGCCTCTTTCTCTGTCTCTCTTCCCTTTGTCTGTCTGTCTGTCTCTTTGCACCCTTACGTCCCACTGTAGCTGTGTGAGCTTATTGATTCCTGGGAGCTGGGGGAAAGTGGGAGGCAGGGCTGGGGTGCAGGCTCGGGATGGAAATAGAAGGCTATAAATTATTTGTGACAGGAAAGCAATAGTGGCAGAGTGCTGAGCACAAGTCCTGTGTCACTATTAGATTCCTTTTAGCCTGATGACACTGTAAAAAAGGTTAAGTGTCTGCTGGAATCGTACACCTGGGGGGCCGGGGCAGCCTGGGAGCAGAACAAGCCACTGAGAGCAGGTATATCAATTCTCCAGGCCAATAATATTCCTCTCATTGATCGCCACGCAAAGTTCAAAAATCTCATTACAGCCAGGCAGACCGGGAACTTTTTACAAATCAATAGAATGATATAATGTATGTATACTTAGTACAAATGTATCTATTCATCTATCCATCCATCCACAGTCCGCCTCAGGGTTTCCAAGTTAAGCTACCCATCATATTATGTTATGCTATGTATGATATTATATTGCATGATATTATATGATAATAAATGGTGTGCAAAAACTTCCCCTGAGGTGCAGACAAGAAGAGGTCCTATTAGCATTGAGGTGACCTCAGACAGCTCACCTTGGAGGGATTCAGGTGGCAGCATTTCCAGGGCTAGGCTGGTCAGGATTTCTAGGAGCTATGCTTCCTTAGCGGAAGCTCCAGTAATAAAAAAAAAAAAATCTATTGTCTACTGAGTATTTCCTATGAGCTAGGCAATATTCTAAGTGCTTCAAACAAATAGTTCATTTAATCCTCACAAAGACACATTTTGCAGATAAAACATATTATCAATTGCCTAAAGTCACCCATTTAAGAAATGGAAATCTGGGGTTTGAATTCAGGCAGACGAATCCCAGGGCCCTACCCTTAACCACGAAACTGTACTGCCTCCAGGAGAGAGATATCCAAAAGCCCAGAATCCAAATTCCAGGATTCTATGGCTCTATTCTCTTGCTCTACTGTGTTCTGAGAAACAAAGGATAAGGGGCTCCCTGAGCTTCAGCATTCCCCTCTATAAAATGGGAGTATACCTACCACCTGCTGGAACCAGCTGCTGACAGAGTGATAGACACATGTCCCCATGAAATCCTGTCCAGCTGCCTAGAACAGACTGTCTTATCTGCTTTGAAATTACTTCCTAGCAAACCACAGGCTAGCCCCAGGCCCCGTCATATCATTGATTTGCTCAAAGAGTCTCTGGGGCAAGAAGTCAAGTATTAACATACATGTGTTGTATACATGTATAAATCAGTTTAAATTGCCTACTTCTAGAGGTTTTTTTGCAGAAAATACTTAATCTCTGGAATGGGGAACGTCTTTCCTGATTGAGTAAATCAAAGGAACTCCAAGGCAGTGAATGTTTCAGACTAGCTGGCCCCACTGCCCATTAGGGAAGAGGATGGTGGGAGGGGCCTCTGCCAGTGACTTTGGGCTGCCTGAGTATTATAGGCTGGATCATTCAAGAGGACAAAGTGATATTTGCTTCAGCAAAGCATATTTTACACAATGCATGCAGGTAATTCCTTTAACTCAGGCCTTTGGGAGCTGCCTACATCAGGCATGTGTCCCTGGCTCTGCCCTGAGGCAAATCAGAGCTCCAAAAACAGCTGGAGACTTTTCATGGTAGAACCTCAAGTAAGATCTCATAGATTATTCAGGAAAATTTTGCCTCTCCCCAAAATGGTTCCTACCTCTCCCTATTCCTGAGAACTCTAAGGAACTGAAATCTCCCCTCTGCACATCCCAGGAACTGAAGAACTGGAAATTTATCACCTTCTCCCCCACAGGAACCAACAGGAAGCAGCAGCCACCCAGCCCTCCCCGCTGGCAGCCGGGAAGTGCTTCACGTGAACTCTGTTTTCCTAGGCTCTATGTTTTGTGCAGAGTTTCGAGCTGTTTGCCCACGCCTACTCGCATGCCCCACGGGTTTCAGTTTGGACGACTGACCATATGGCAGGCAGGGCTCTGTGTGTGAGAATGGCCACTGATGAGGGGAAGCTACGGGCAGGACCTTCCATTCTGGCTGTAGCAGGATATAAGCGGAATACACAGATTCCGAGGTTACCAGGGTTCCCCCAAAATGTGTCAAGAGTTTCTGCCTCTTTTATTGCTTCTCAGAGGTCATAACTGAGCTCTAAGAGATGACAGTCCTATCTAAACGCTTACAGAAAGGTGTCCTGAAACTACTGTCCTAGAGCCACTTGTATTAGAATCCCCTGGGGTGCACGCTAACATACAAGGCCCTGCAGCCCCCTTTAGACCTTCTATATTAGAATTTCTAATGGTGGTAGGGCCCAGGAATCTGTATTTAAGCAAATTCTGCAGATTACTCTTAAACTCCCTGATATTTGAGAAAATTAGTTTAAGCCAGTGGGAAAGAAAACTATCCTTGAAAGAGTTGGGAGAACGTCTTAGTGAGTTAAAGAAGGTTCCTTACTCAAATTCTATCAATCCACATTTCCTTCATCTGCTAATCCTGACTCCATTCGGACACAGTAACCAAAATCCAAGAGGCTGTCTGTGCCTCTGTGGAAACTAAACTATAAGCCACAAATAAAAATAATTTCAAAACAGTTTTTGGTACCTTCCAGGCTGATAGATTCCCAGTGGATTGCTTAGATACCAGGCATACTTTCTGTATCAATTTGGCCTTCTAAGACGGGCACTGAGGATGATAATCCTTCTACCATGTGTCCCCGGGAGCCCAGGCCAGATACAATTTACCAGGCTAGATGGGCCATGGGGCTGGCCCAAGGGGGCAATAGTGATGGTTTATATGATGAATGGTAAGCATATGGATTGATTTAACTTCAAGATATGCATAGGTTTAAAAATTAAGGGGCAATGTGTTTAACTAACCATTTGGAAACCAGTCTGCGGTGCATGCCAAGCCCGGAGCGTGACCGGACTAGCTCTTCTCGCCACCGGCCCTGCCCTCATCTGTCAGGGCTTCTGGGCTAGAGCTGGGGTCTACCAGCTGTCCACCCCATGGTCCAGAGGCTAGAAGACTGCCTAGTATGATGGTGAAAGGGGTGCTGCCACAGACTCATTGCTGGGACATGTCTTCCCTGTCCATTCTCCCCTTCCCTCCACAGGCACAGCTCCCTCTGCAAGCAGAAGGGAGACTGGAGGGAAGGCGTCCTCAGCAGCAGCTGAGCTGGGGCCTCCCTGCCTCTGGCCCCTCCCACCTTCCACCTCCCCACTCCAGTATTCAAAAACAATCCATTGGTCTCTCTGTGTCTGCTCCTGAAAGAATGTGATGTGGCTAAAGCCTACAATTGCTTCCTATTACTTACAGGATAAATTCAAAATTCCTCAGCCTGGCCTTCAGAATCTTTCCCAATCTGGCTCCACCTTGTTTTTCCAATCTATTTCTCTCTATTCCCCTCTTCCACTTAAGGTCCAGCACAGAGCTGAAACCTGTTTTCTTGCTTACTTAATTCACAGTGAGTCCTCCCCTGGACTCCGAGCTCTGCAAGGGTACATGCCACACCTATTTTTCTCACCATTATATTTCCCGCACCTAGCAACGGTGCCTGGCATAATATGAGTACTTAAACACTATTTGTGAATAGTAGATGAATGTCATTACTATTAATGATAAATATAACACAATATTAAGGGACATAGTAAACTGATATATGTTTACTGTATGCCAAGGCACTCTGCTAAGTACTTTACATGGATTATTTATTTTTCACAACTTCTTATGAAAACTATTATCCCTGTTCTACAGAAGTGGAAGCTGAGACTCAGAGAAGCTGAGTAACTTGCCCAAGGTCACACAGCCGTTAAGTATCAAAGCCAGGAGTTAAACCCGGGCGCCTAACTCCAGAACCCATGTTGCTAACCACTAGGCAGAATAAGTCAGTCGTATCAAGAACAGATGGTAGAATCTATGAGAAACTGGGTCTGAATAGAAGAGCTGCATATAAAAATAGTCAAAGTAATAACTATCATTTCTTTCACATTCATTCTATGACAGGCATTATAACAAATGCATTTTCTCATCCAAATCCTAACTACAACTCTGTCAGATAGGGGTGTTTTCTATTTTACTAAGCAGACAACAGAGAGGCTAAGCACCTTGCCCAAGGTCATGTGCTTAATAGCACTGGAGCTAGACTTTGGGTCTGTGATTCCAGTGTCTGTAGGCTGAACCATGTTACCTCTTCTGGAAATTTCTATGTTAATATTTTTTTGTGTTTATTAACTATTTGGGCATAAACAAATTTTTTCCTTCAGTCTTTTCACATCCACGATCTGGACAACTGTGCAAATGTATATGTAGACAATGAACAGGGACTGCATGTAGCTGTGATTCTAAACATGCCGACCCTGTCCTGTGCACGTGCCTAGTTGTATTTGGTAAGCACCATGGCTGTGTTAACCTCAATTTTAAGTTAAGTGGCTGTGGTTTCACTGTATTCTATACACATCTGTAGGTTTGGGGCATAGATTTTTCTAAATTCTATCGATCTATCTATCATCTATCTATCTATCTATCTATCTATCTATCTATCTATCTATCATCTATCAATCTATCCTTCCAAATTGTGTACACGATCACATAGCAATACTGAATACAGATATGTTTCTTGGTTTCTAGAAAGTATTTCTATTAGTGTATCTTTATATTCATGTCTGCTCTTATGCATTGATTCAAGATTTATAATACTGGATATATTTATCAAAACTCCCCTCATGAATTTCTGCCCAGTTAGGCCTTTCTGTCAAATCTGTAAGCCACAGTCCTATATGACTCCACACTCATCACTGTTCCCTTCCCAAGGTGTTTCAGATGCTAACATGACAACTGCATTTTTATATTGGTCCGGGCACCGATATTGATGTGCGTAAGTGTGCATTTGTATACCTGTGTATCTTTCTGTCTATGGCCAGGATAGGGTGGGGGTGGGGGAACGTGGAAATGAGAGAATTATTAAATGCCAAGTAGATGTGCAATAAATTCCATTGATTTTATAAACTCCAACTTGTCTTCAGTCTCCTTCCATTCTTTATCCTGGGGGCATTGCAACAAAAACCTATTTTAAATACCTTTACTCCCCCCTCCCCGTCCCTAAAAAAGTGTCAATATTTTATTTGGATTTTTAACTTCGCTCCATAACAGTTGTTTGACCTCCTGACTCGCGCGAGTCACATAAATTCTGGGACTTTATTCAGGAGCCATGTTCCTGCTATTGAATAAGCAATTTGGGAGGGTGAATTAATGACTTGTGCTGTTGCTGGAAAGTCCCTGAAGAAATATTAAAATTGCTTGCAGACTGAATCGATACTCAGTGAACACCCAGCAAGAGGGCTTCGGCTCTGGAATGGCCATGGAAGGCAGGGCTTGGTGGAGGAAGGGGAATTCCTGCACCCAGCTTGGGGAGCCCCCTCCCAGGCCACCCCCACCTTGCCCTCCATCCCTGGAGCTCTGTCATTTTCAGAAACGGCGAAGTCTTATTAAACCCCAACCAGGATAGGGCTGATTTGTCCTGTCTCGGGAAACAGGCTCAGGGGACAGTTTACTCTCTTACTAGCAATGAGAGCCCAGAGGCTTTATTGGAGGTGATGGTCTGGACACATCCACCTGCTTGGAGAAATGGGATGGTCCTGCTGCTTTCTGGCAGGCTGCACTGTGCTGCGGACCAGGAGAGTCCTGGGTTTGGGGAGGCTACGGCAGTAATCATTTTCTGCTGGGTATGCAGGAGGGCTGGGTGTTGCACTGCTGGCTCCAGCTCTGTGTGTGTCTGACCAGTGTTTACTATCACTCAGGTGGCCACATGATTTCAGCCTTTGTGCATGGGTGTGCCTGTGGGATGGAGCGCTTGAATTGTGTTGTGTGTTACCATGTATTGCTGACACATTCCGGCAGCTGGTTTAGGGTTTGTTACTTGATGTTTTGTGGTATTGTATGAAGGTGACTGCACTTTGTGTAACACTGAGTTGGAGGAATTTTAGTATTGTTTGGTGGCAATGTCTGTGTTTCTGCTTTGAATTATTGTGTTCGTTGATCATATCAGCATCTTTCTTTTTCGTAATGTATGTCTCAGAGATTAGGTTAATGGGTGTCTCCTTGTTGATGTGGGTTGAGTAATGATGTTGGATCTGGGTGGTGATGTATGGTTTGGTAATTACTTTCTTGGTGTGGCTGTGGGTGAGAAGACCCATCCTTTAGCTTTTTTAGCTTCCTCTGGCTTGGTCATTTGTACTGCTCCTTTCCAGAAGAAGGATTCTAGAGATGCAGGACAAATCTCTTCTTGATGACCCTTTGCATGGTTCTATTATTCTTGGAAGCATACTGCCCCTGCTCTATGGAACAGATCTGACCTTACCACAGTGACACAAGTCCATAGGCCAAACCCTACGCCTGTCAAAAGTCTAGATCCCTGGTGGGACTAGAGGAGAATGGATGGCACTAAACTCCCCAATGCCAATGGGAATAACGACATGAAGTCTAGCTCTGAGAATCCCCAGTCCACCCTACTCTGGCCATCAGCATCTTCTTCCTTACCAGCATCCCCAGATGATGTGGCTCAGCTGTGGCCTGCACTTACAGGGCCACATACACACACCAGGAAGAGTACAGAAATTTGCACTAGGCATGACTTTCTACTAGGTGCAGGGTCTCTGTTCTGAGCTTGTAAGTACACGTATAAATACATCCCTGCTCATGAGACTTCAAAATATACAGAGATGCCCAAGACATTACACATGCCTGCACTTCCTTTGATCCAAAGTTGACATGAAGCATGAAGTAGTGGAAAAGCACACGGGTTTTAGAGCCAGTACCGCAGGAGTTCAAATCCTGGCTGTGCTGCTTAGCCTGTGACTTGAATGAGTTATTCAACTTCTCTGTACTCCAGTTACCTTATCTATAAACAACCCTATAAAGCCCTATGGGGTTGTTTATGAGGCTTAAATCAATTAATACATGCAACATTCTTATAACAGGCCCTACTGCAGTAAGCACTTGTTAGCTATTATTATTATGAACACAAGGACTTACCGGGTAAAGCGCCTATAAGATTGGCCTATGCGTGTGTATAACCACATGTATTAATGTGAATAAGATCTAAGTCAAGCTGTGTGTGTATGTGTGTGTGTGTATGATTTTAGCAGAGAAGTGCAAAAATTACAGTCAGGTAGCGTGAAGGCAGGGATTACTTTTCTCCTTGGCCTTCTGTCCATGTGGAAAGTGGCAGGGGTTGGGGGTTGATAAGAGTCCACCACTACCCATCTCCACACAGAGGGCTGTACCCAGCACTGTGGAAATGAACAGGCAGAAAGACGGTGGTCCTTATACATTTTGCAACTATAAAAAAATTTTTGTTTAAGGATGATTGAGCTCTCAGGATTCAAATTCAACTCTTAAAAATATTTACTTTCTAATTTAAAAAATCAGGACCTTTACCCGCTAATAGGGGTCAGTGAGGAATAATGGAATCTAGGCATTAAATTGGGGATGAGGAAGAGTTAAGAAAGGAATCGGAAGAGTGAATGTTAAGGCATTTGGTGTGGACATTACAAAAGTCCATCAAGCTGGACTTGGTTACCTAACTAGGCCCAAGAGGCAGGGAGAACTTGGGGACTCAGCCTTATTCCATAAAGACAGCGAGACAGAACATATCGTGAGTTTCAGAAACGTCGGTTTTCATCTTTGCTTGTGTTGGGCACAGAGTAAATAAGAGAATTCAGAGAATTCCAGTTACTTTGAGCCGTTACACTGAAGACATTAAGCCCAAAGTGAATTTTTTTTCTCCTCAATTTTTTTCTTAAAATCTTTTATCCGTTAGCAATGGAATAACTACAGTGATTATCAACATCCCACACATCCCTGGAATATCCAGATATGCAGGGCCACAGCAGACAGACCTGGTTTGAATCTGTCAAATATTTGCTCACTTCTTCCTCTCCTCTCTCTTCATCCTTTACCTCATCTCCATTTTCTCTCCTCTTTTCCCCTCCTCTTTCTGTTTACTTCCCTGTCCTCTCCCCTCTATGACATTTAAGAATCAGAGGAACCCTTCAAAGCTATCAAATAAGGATTTTTTTTCCCATTACCATTTCATTTTATCTTTTAAAAAAACTACAAAATGCAAAGCATCACAACCCATGAAAATGCCGTGAAGGCCAGAAAATGCCAACCTTCAACTCCTCAAGCAATCATAGGCTCATCCAGAGAAGGAATGTGCGGTCCTAAGAAGTAAACACACACACACACACACACACACACACACACACACACACACACACACACACACACACACAGGCTGGACTCTCAAACAAAGTGGACAAAGGGGGCAACTATCTGACTAATTCTGTTCGATGATCAGATAACTGAGTCATAAAGTTTCCTTTTTTTTTTTTTTTCTGGTGGTACACAGAGCAGGTCCCCTTCCTAAATCCAGCTGGGCTCACAGTGGACCATAATTCTCACTGGCATTCATGATACACAATTCTGTTCACCAAATATCCTTTTGGCTCCTCAAGCTTTTTTATTTAAAAGATTTCAGTGCTTATGCATGCATAAGTCAGAACTCATGTACACTGACAGACACATAACTTGATGATTACTATTGCCGTAATAATAACTAACATTTATTGAGCACCTGGTATCTGCCAGGTGCCATTCTAAGCAGGTTTATGTGGAATAACTCATTCAACCTTCACGAGAAACTATGACAGAGCTATAGCTACATAATTATCCCCATATTAGATTAGAGTAAGGAAACTGAGGTCCAGAGAGGATATGAGATTTACCCACAACCATGGAGCCAGTGAGTAGGGAAGCTAGATTCAAACTCTGGCAATCACTTCCCAGAGCCTACTCTATGTTTTCTATGCCACAAGGTTTATGTCTGGCACACAGGTAGTGCTTAGGAAAGGTTTTCTGAATGGATGAATGAAAGAATAAATGAAGGATAGACCATATCTTAAGAACCCTGATATTCCCCTAAGATGGTGAAGTGGGTTCCCTTATAAAGTCAGGCCTATCAGATAGCTTAAGCTTTATTTGGACAAAGTCATTTGCCCTCGCAACCAGCTTTCGAGGGAAAGTGTCCACCAGCTCTCCACTTGACTTTCACGCCAAGCCCAGCCTCCCTTCAAACCAGAAATAAGACCCAAATACATCAAAGATGGTTTCTAACCCCAACATTTTGTTTCCTAGAATATCTCCCTCTGAAAACGGGTGTTTCCCAATGAAATGAAACACCAATGAAATGAAAAATCGTGTTGGTGCTGTGCCTGGATAAAAACTAAGAAATTCAATCAATCACATGGACATCTCTAAATCCCCAGACATTTGGCATCATATTGACAACCTTTACAGATGATTGACTGAAGGTTTGGGTTTTCATCCAGATGTTTGGGAGTTGCCACAGTCATTAACCTGTTTGTCAGCAAGAGCTCATGCATTTCCAAGAGACATAAGTGAACACTAAAGAGGAAAAGAATAACCCAGAATAAAACACACTATAGAGGACAGGGGTAGCAGCTATTCGACAAAACTAGTCAAGCAGACTCCGTTCTGGGAATGAGCTGCTGCCTTGGAGATCCATTAGAACGTGCATCCAGCTCACAAGAGACGCATGTGCTCAAAGACCTTTAAAAACTTCATAAGGCTGTATCCTTGACTGTCTCCAGAACCCTACCCCTTAGGATCGCATGTGGCAGAGCTGATGGGTCAGTCCCAGCACAGAGAGCACACGTTGTGGTCAATCCACCTTCATGTCGACACAGCCTCATCCAATCTCTGGATGCCGCACGCCTGTGTGCATAGTATGTCTATGCATTGTCAGTCCAAGCGCTAGATTTTGCAAAGCTTGGTGTAAATATGGTTTGTGCCTTTGTCCATGGACCCCTATTTGTGATTTAGTGCTCTGCCTTTTATCATCTCTCCTACCTCCATTTTCCTTCCCTCTCTACTTTTTAATGCTATTTACAACTTCCTTAGCCACCGTGCATCACAGTGATCTTTCAGTGTCTCTACTGATAAACCCAAATGATTTTCCTTGCCCAGGTTTTCTCTCCATTCGACTTAATTCATGTTTTGGTAAATAGGAACTTTAGATTGTTCCATTCAATAGCATTTAGAGTTGCTGCTTTTATCAGAGGGATCACGGGACTAAAGGACTCCCTGCAGTGGACATCTGTTTATTCTCAGGAGCGACCAGCTCTCCCTGTGTGCGAGGAGGCTGCGTGCGTGCGGGCGGGCATGCACAGCGTCCTCGTCTTGAGCCTCTATGCTCCACTGCCCTGTGTCAATGCCGCTTGGCACTGGCAGGAAGAGCCTAGTGAAACCATTATGTAGACAGCAGCCACCGCTTAAACTGCTGGAGATAAATCCAGGCCCTGGACCCTCCCTGCTGATGACCACTGGCTTCTTCGAGGAGCAAGCCCACATACGCCTGGCAAGGCTGCTTCTCCAAACTCTCCCTCCCACGTCCACCCTTCTTCCCTGAACTGCAGGGGAGGCTTGTGATGATATTACTCACAAGTAAGGTCTGGGGTCCCTTCTCCTCGAGGTGGAAGTTGGAGGAGGAGGATGGGAAGCCAGGACAATGCTTCTCTCTCTATTTCTGGGCAATATTGTCTTTTTCTCCTTTTCAATTCTCTTTCCGCATCTTCTCCTCTATTTCTAACTCTATTTGACCTTGAACTCTAGTCTCTCCCTTCACACCAGAATGTGTCCCAAGGGGGACAGAACCTCCAAAGAAGCAGTTACCTGGCCTGACAGGCCTGGAGACCAGTAGCCAGAGGGGCCAGCCCATCACTCCACTCCTGGAAATAAATCCCATTGTATTTGCATTTTAATTTTCCACATAAACAAAGGCCCAGAGTACTCGCTTGGGCAGCATCACTGGACGAATTTAATTAGAAACGAAAAGTTTATAGGGCCCTCTTTAATGCGATTAATGCTCAGTTAACATTTATCACATTCGTACGCTGGAATCGCCTTTTTTAAGCAGCCACTGGCCATGAAATGAATTTCTCTCAACTTTTTTTGCACCCAACCTGGGAGGTCATCTCCTCAGGAGTCTGCACTGCCCTCCAAGCTGTCTCCCTGGGGCCTCTTCCCCCATCCTCACTTTCCTTTAACTTGGCTTTGAAGAGGCAAATGTGTGCTGGGATGGGAGGTCAGAGGGTATAAGAGTGAGGGCGAACACGATTTCTAGGATGGTTGTACCCTCTGCAAAGAGCTGAGGGGTCAGCCCAGCAGACTGGCTAAAAGACTTCAGAGCCTCTTCCCGTATTTAAAGAAAACAAAAAAAAGACCCCCCCACACCCCCCCAACACACACCTAGTCCATTTCTGTGGCCAAAAACCAGGCTTTAGCTGGGGCTGATTGGTCTCGATCACAGCTGGCTCTTGCCTCTCTCCTCCTGTCTTGGGCCATCTTTCTTCTACCCTTTTCCCTCCCTCATCCTGAGCTCTCTTAGACTCTCCTTCCCAGGCCCATGGTGATAGAGGAAAGAAGCCCAGGTCTCAAGCCCAGGGATAACTCCTTTTCTCTGGCTCTCCCAGTCACAGTCCATGGAAAGGCGGCCTGTCCTGGTGTTAGCTCCTCAAGGGAAGCAGAGCAGAGTAGGGGGAACTCAAAACCTCTTTTGGTCCCTAGAGGAAGGATGGCCTTCCTTATCTTATCAGATTCTCTTCACTCTTCCCTTAGAGTCGACTGAGATTGGCCTCCTAACCCAAACCAGCTAACCTGAGTAACGAAGAGGAAAGAGAGAAAGGAAAGGATAAAGGACGTGGGGAGGGAGGGGAGGTATCCACCCTGCAGATGATAAAAGAAGATAGATAGCTTGACCTTTGTCCCCACCTAAATGCACACTCCCTATGAGGACCTCAGCAGACACAAGCCAAGCAGATGTTGCCAGTTTTCCTAGTCGCGCGTCACACACACGCACCGCCCCAGCATCGCACACAGCTCTACACCCTCACCTCTAACAGAGCAAGTGCACGTGTGCCTGCACACAGACTAAACATGTCGAGACCCTCTGTGCCCCTGACAGGACCCCCACTCATCCACCCACTGGGACACTGGCCATCCCTTCAACCCCACGCTTTCCAGATAACGTCTGCTAGCACCCCAAACAGGCGGGCCATCCCAGTGATGGCAGAGACTTTTGTGTTGGGACCAAAAAAGGCCTTCAGCCAGAAACCCTCTGAATGGCAAACCACCAACTTGCTGTTGTCTCTTGGACAAGACGGATGCCTTTTAAGAGCTCTCTGTAATGCCAGGGCCATTTAGATACCTTCTCAGGGCATGAATGCCAGACTCAGCCAGATACCACGAGCCCACATACTCTTTCCCAAACAGAGCCACACGGAGGCCCCCAACACAGAGGCACCAGCCCCTCTTCGTACCACTCACAAGGCAGGCACCATCTTGTCTTCTAGAATTAGGACAAAAGGTCACAGGATAAAGGGCAGAATGAGGGCCTCCTCCCTGATCATCTCTGAGGCCTATCAGGCTGGAGGCTGCTCACAAGGCTGCTGGTGGCCTCTGGCTTCCTTCACCAGTCCAGCAAAGACCCTGGGGCCTCGAGGGAGCATGAAGACCAGGGGGAGCTGCCCCAGTGCTCGCTCCCATTTGTTCAGTCTCCGGGCCCCCGCTGCTCTCCCTTCTCGCCCTCCTGCCCTCTCCCAGTCCTCTGAGTCCTTCTCTCTATTTCCTGACTTGACTGTGCCTACAAAGTGGGTACAGTTCCTCTTGCAGCCTGCTGCCCTGTCTCACAGCCCTTTCTCCTCCTCCTGCCAGGAGCTGCCAGGAGCCGCCCGGCACGTCCACTGGCTCCTCTGTTCCTGGATGGCTGCAGAGGGAGCTCACTGCAGAGGAGCTCGTGCCAGGCTGAAGGCAGGCGGAGGAGGAAGTCCAGAGCAAAGAGGCCAGAGGCTCCGGGGTGGAGGGGGCTCTAACCTGGAACACCCAGGAAGGGGGGCCCTCCCTCCTTCCTCTTGGCCTCTCTCCCACTCTCCCTTCTGCCAGGGACCAGGCTGGAGTGACCGCGCTGCAGCAGCCCCACAGCCACTGTCGGCCTGCCTTGCGGCTCGCTGCCTGATGCAAGTGACCACGGGCTCCAGGTCCTGCGACTTCACCTCCCACGCCACTACCTTTGTTCTGCCACCTTTTTCCTCCCTGGCTGTCCTCCCCCTTTCCCCTTAACAACCTTCTGAGCCTCTCCCGGGGGCAGCGCCACCAGCCTGCTCAACCAGCCGCCCAGAGCTCTGGCTCCCTGCACCCTTTTCACATGCTCCATTGCCAGGCAAGCCTGTCCCCACCCCCCCACCCCCACCCTCCGGCAAAGCCAGCTCCCAGGCCTTTGCCTTTCACCTCTCAGTCTCATCACCTCCTTCTTCACTCTTCCTTCTCATTCTTACTTTTGTCCTTCCCTTTCCATGTGTGTCTCCCCTCTCCTCCTCTAGCTATGGGGAATAACACCTTGCCCCCACTTCCCTTCCTTGGGGGGCTTCTGCACTCAGGGGCTCCGGAAATGTCACATCCCCTATACCTGCACTGAGATTACTGCTCTGGTCTGAAGCAGAGAGATAAGTTATGTCCAGTTACGCACACCAGGGGCTGCAGACTGCTGGCCCATGGACTGAATCAGGCCCGGAGATATGTTTTATTTGACCAGCACAGAGTTTTTAAAAATGAAATCTCAGTGTCTCTAGGCTGGACCTGCTCACTCCAGCTCCTGTTTGTTCGGTTCTCACCACCCCTGTCTCGGTCCCTAGGCTCTCCCACTGACCTCCCCCAATGGGGTCCCGGAAGCACCTGTGCTCATGACCCCTGCAGCCACACGGCAGCTCCACTAACACATTTCTTGCCAGGCTGGACTCTGGGGCACTACTTCCTCCCCTCCACAGCCCTACAACAAACCCGAATCTCTCTAGAACGCCAATGACTCCTTCCTCCCCCACCACCGCCCGTCTCTTACACACACACATGAAAAACACAAAATATCTTATCATATTATCTCTCAAAATCCGAAAGAGTCCAGTTATTTTTGTGGTTGTTGAGGATGAGCTACAAGAGGAGCCTGGCTCCATGGCGTCTCCCGTCTCCCTCCTACATGCCTTCCCCACCTACCTGAGAGTTCCCAGGTCTACAGAGGGCCTTGCTGCTTCTTTTTCAGCCCCAGGTCATCCTCCTCTGGTTTCCCACACCCTCAACAGCTCCCCTATGCCCAACCCTCCCCAGGAGGCATCTGCCTTTGCCATCATGCTCTGCTTGGTCTGGTGTCCAAGCCTTCTCCAGTTCCCAGTTACGTGTTCCTTGCACCCAGCTTCTTCCTTACTTTCCTGGCACCTGGCGAAGGATTTGGAGGCTGGGGCTGGGGCCTGGCCATTGGGAAAACTCTGCCAATGACCGTGTCCCAGTGCTGCTGACATCCCTCCTGCTGGGGGACCTGCAGGTCCCTCGGTGGGCCACTGCAGTGTAACTCTGCAGGAACGGGGTGCACCAGGAAGAGCATCTTCTTGGCTGCTTATGCAGTTGGTCCCTAACAAGTTCTGCCAACAGGGCTGGGACTCAAGTGTTGAAGTGAAGGTGGACAGTGGCTCACAAAGCTCTCTATCACAAAGGCAGCATCACTGCAGCAAAGCCCCTCTTACTGGGAGCTAACTAGACTATGGAGGGTTACAGTGCAAATTAAAATTGAAGAAAAATTTGGCCCCAGTGTTCCCAAATTACGAAACGAGGACTCTTCAGCCTAGCCCTATTACTGCTGCCCAAGGGCCCAATGACTGTTTCGCTGATTGACCTGATGGTCTCAAGGACAAGGTATCTAGCCTTTGTCTGTAACTGCAGGTCACATCCTGTGGGCCTTCCTCTTTTTCCTCCTCTTGGCCTCAGAGCCCATTTTACCTAAGAGCAGACACAGGTAGGCACAAACACACACAAATCCACACACCCTGAAGATATCAACCTCTGGGCCCGTAAACCATCATGAATATATTCAAGCTGCACCTTTAGAGCACCAAAGCAAATAACTTGCTCAACAGGAGAAAAACATTTCAACCCAGTAGTTTAGTGGTAGACAGATAAACCCATAGTGACTTAATTTTCTACCCGTTTAATATTTTACTTGTTATTAGGGCACTGGTTGTGAGACACTGTTTCCCACCCCTCAGATCTATTGGGGGCCCTTCTCTCTTCTCTAGGTTCACCCATGGAGCTGGGTGAGCGACACTGGGCACAGATGCACCTGTACCTGCTTTCCGTGCTTGAATCTGAACTCTGAACCCAAGAAACTTGCCCTTTGAGAATCTGACCTCAGGTCAGGAGTAGGGGGGGGAGGTGAGATGAAACAGCAGGGATTCGGAGACATGGCAGGCCAGTTCACACCCTTTACTGCATTCTTTTAACGAACAGGAAGTGAGAACGGAATTCTTTCCAGCATACAGTTTCCTCTTAATATAAGAATTCCAACTCCAGGTAGCAACAAGGAAGGGCCAAGGACAGACCTGAACTGTAAGAGGCAAAGTTGAAGAGTAGCCGGAGCTGGAGATCTAGGGAGCAGACAATGGAGCCCCTGGTTCAGGGTTCTCCTCTGTGGGCTCAGAGGGAGCTCCCTCTTCAGAGAGCAGGCTCTGGTGGGAGTGGGGGTGGGTTCATCTTCTTCACCAGTTACTACTATCACTATTCTTTCTATGAAAGCATAATATTCTTGTCCACAGCACACACCATCACATATACAACCACATTATCCCATGGGTACCGGAACAAGCCCACTTCCCAACTGCTCCCTACCACTCCAGCTTCCAACGGTGCCTCTGGTCCCCTGGATCTACCCGGCACAATAATTCTCACCTTGTGCCAATACGCACACAAAGCCATTGCCCTATCTCCCTCCCTCCCCAATATTCCCTTCTCGAGGCACCCCGTTTCCCTTCTCTAGGGGCTGTTCCGGCCTGGCCCCATCTCCACTTGGCTAATTCCCCCCGTGGCCCCTGTATTGAACTGTTGCGTTGTCCATTTCCCTGTGACAAGGGCTCTGGTTACAGAGTTATTGATTGGTTTTCATGCAGACAGATGGGCCCTTCCCGAGCTCCCATCGAAATCTCTGGTTGTATGGGCTGATTGTTGCCTCTCGGGGTGTAGGATTGCACCGGAGACCACCCTCTATGCAACCTCCTTTGCCCAGACTGTGGATGGTAATAAATGAAGGCAGCCTGAGCGATCATGAAAGCAACTGAGTCGCTTACCTGTGCAGACACAAGATTTATGCCTCTTCATATCTGATGTGATTGTTTTATTGAGTTCTCAGAATAGCTGGGACACACTTTATGTATTTATTTAGGGGGTTCCCCTCTCGTTTCCTCTTCACATCACCCTCCAGAACCCACCTGGAGCTTCTGTTAGGGACAACCCCTCCTGTCTTCCCCTTTCCTAGAGCTGCCAGTGGAGGTAAGCACTCAGGGCCGCCAGCCATTGCTCTCACCTGAAAGCCATTTTGTGGCCTGCCCGCCCACTCGGAGTCTGCCCACAGGGAAACAGACCAACACAACTGCTGGCCAAGAAGTCTAAAATAACTAAGGGAACAAAAATGGCTTTTCGGGGGGACAACTCCAGCTCATTTTAAGAAATATGAAGGCCAGTACTCGCTTCGGCAGCACATATACTAAAATTGGAACGATACAGAGAAGATTAGCATGGCCCCTGCGCAAGGATGACACGCGAAGTCATGAAGCGTTCCATATTTTTAAAGTAATAAATAAATAAATTTAAAAAAAAAAGAAATAAGAAGGCCAGCAATCATGACTATTTCATGCATTATTCTAATGACAGGCAGCCTCAGCACCAGGAGATGCTCTCTGGGGAAGGACAGGTGAGCAAGGCTTTTCAGAAAGAAACTGGTATGTCTGTCCACTCTAGGTGGCCTGATGCAGTTGGCCCAGGGCCACAGAAAGCAAGTTCTCTATCCTTATTTTTCCAACTCCTCTGTGGAGAGAAGTCTTCTTAACCTACCAACTTGCCTTGGCTCTTCGCCATGAGACCAACAGCCCTGACAACCAAACAGCTGCAAAGCTATGCAGATGTGGCAGGCAATCCTGCCTCTCTGGCCCAGTTCTGTGCCAAGCCAGGTCCAAGAGTCAAAGGTGCAATGTTCTAGAACCCGAGTCTGAGAAAGAGAGACACAGACCCCTGTCCTGAACATGTCTTCAGCATTGCCTTGGCTGGGATGAGTGGCTCTCAGCTTACTCGGAAAGGCCTTTGAATGAACAGCTAGACCACTGTCACACCAGTGCCAAACTTCCAATGAAGACCTGAAGATGACATGAGATGGAACTATTTAACAGCCCTGGGGCTGGCGCCTTCTTGAAGCCAGTGTTGCCACTGCTAGGAGAATAAGTATGCTCGCTTAGAGGCAAACAGGCTAAGAGAGAGTGTAGGTAGCAGGCGATTAGTGGGAAATTGATTCTGGAAGGGTCCACTCCAAAGATCTAGGAGCTGGGAATGCCCTGATCCCAAAGAGTATAGGGCAGGCTGAAAAAGTTAAGAGAGCTATGGCCTCCCTGTCAGCTCAGTCCAAGAGGGTGCCCTCAGGGGATCTTTAGTAACCTTAGACTCTATCTGGAGTTTGCGCCTGTGCCTTCAAAGGAGCTATATTCCCCGCCCAGAGCAACAGCCAAACCTGAAGACTTTGGCATATAATCCGGAAAATCCTTCCTGCCCCGCCAATTGCTCAGCCACGTAACTAGGTGACTGTTTCCCTTTCAGCAGCATGGATCTCCCTCCATCTCCTCCCCACTCCGGGCCATTTCCCACACCGGGTTTCAATCTCAAGTCACCTGTTTATAAACACCTGCCCTCTACAGCAGCGGTGTACAAGCTGAAGAGCTGGCAACTCCACGCTCAGTGATCAGTAACCCAATATTCAGAGTCATTCAGATAAATTCCACGTGCTAAGCAATCCAGTCAACCCTCCGGATTTTTGACGGGGGTATCTGGGGATGAGGGCGAGCTTGGGAGGCCTCCCTGACCTACTCTGTTGGCTCAGAGAGGTATTTCTATGATGACTTGCCAATGGAGAATGGAGGTTGGATGTCCAAGCTTTTATCATGACAGGATCAGAAAAAGCCCAAACCATTTTTAAAGCACAAAAACCAATTTAGTTTATAACCACAACAGCATATTTCAAGTGCGGCGACAGCATCTGTTTTGGGGAGGAGAAGATGAAAACCCTTCCGATTTGGCTCAGGTGGATAAGCATGTGTGGACTTCCTCTCTTGCCAACGGCCTGCACAGGCACATTCTTACTCCTGACGGTTATAAAGTACCCAACACAAGTGGGCACCTCACCGATCGTAAAACTCTAAACTCAAGAACCACCGGCTCCCTCCCCAGTGCACCACAATTTCTGCACAAAGGAAAATCCCCAGGCTCGTCCTACAGCAAGTGAGAATTCGCGAAGTTCCTGGCATCAGCAGTGCCAGCAGAAATCCCACTTTTAGCAGGCTTTACGGTGAAGCAACGCATCTCAGATAAACCTTTCCCTTCAGAGCAAAGCACCTAGAGGGATGACGCTGAGGGCATGGGCCCAGATGCATCCCTCCAGTCCCGATTCGGCAGCACACTGGGAAGCACCCAGAATCCTTTCCACCATATGAGTCAGGGTAGGATTCTGTCCCAAAGCAAAATCGAAGAATACCCTGACTGTGCCTTGTTGACAAAGTAAGCCGGGAAGCCTAACTGCAGACCCGGGGCTGGCTGCCTGCACTGCCGGTGGATTCCCCATTCTTCTCCTCCCACTCCCTTGCCATCTCCAGCAACACCTGTCCACAGGTGGCTATTTTTCCATACCCAAAGGTAGCCTCCTTGCCCCTCAGGTGATAGGGCTCCGTGTGGAGCACATTCTGCTGCTGTCAGAGCTGTGACACTGAGGCCATTCTTTCCCCCACTCTCCTCCCGCTAGCAGCTCACTCTTCTACTTTCTCCCCGTTCTGCTGAGTGCACCTCAAGGCCTCTGGAGCTTGATCCTGGGGCCACCTGTCACCTGCTCTCTGTGGCTTTTCAGGGTGAGAGTATTTCCAAACTTCTGCATAAGCCAGCTTCCACAAACATCTCAGCCAGTGAGGGGTATATGTTGGGGCCGGGGGAGGAGGGATGCTAGACACCACACCTGCCTTGATTACCCCAATTCTCCACATGTCAAGAGAAGCACATTGCTTTAACCGTACGTATCTTGGGTTCCTCCAAAGGCTTGCAAATCCTATCACTTACAACAAGATTTCTCCCAACTGTGCTCCAGAACACTAGCACCCAGCCCCAGCAACACTGCTCCTCAGCAGGGCTGGTCTCCTCCCAAGACCTCAGTTCCAGCTCACTCCCAAGACCAACGGCCAGTCTAGAGGTTGAGAGGAGACAATGCTTTGTCTCCTTCCCATCCCCAACCGCCACTCCTGCCCCAGTCTCAAAGCTTCCCCAGCCCCCTCCTCTGGCTTTTAAATGCAAAAGACTCAATCCTCTCCCAAACCACTGGGAGTCTTACTCCAGCTCCTTTGGAAGGTGTCTGAATGTCAAACCGCCAGGCTCTCAATACCTAGCTGAGCCAGGCCCAGGGAGCTGGAGGGTTTTCGGAGGGTGTATAATTAGCTGATCAGTATTATGTTACCCTGTTCATAACTGAATAACCATTTTAATACAGATGGTACACACTGGGATAATTTCTGGGGTCGCCTCGCAGTACGTTACAGCACGAGTGTGGCAGAGGGAATCTTCTTTAGCCAAGGTACATTCTACCAGCTAATTTTACCTGCTGTTTTCAGGATGATTTGGGATAATTCCATATCATTTACAAAATATTAAAAAAAAAAAAGAATACGAGATGCCAGTTTCAGGAAAAGGTACCAGCTGAATTATTAGCTGTCCTGATAATGAGCCTATGAAGAGTGTAAAGAAAAACAAGGGGATGAAACCCTCAGCCTTCTTCTCATTTGGAGATTTGCCTTAAAATGCGAGGGGCAGGGGCTGAAAAGCTGGCCAAGGCAGTCTGGAATTTGCACAGTGTCTCTGCTAATGTCAGGTTGTATAGTTCTGTGATGGGAAAGCCATTTGGGTTCCCACGTCCCAGTGCTCCTGTTATGTGCTGTACCTGCCACAT
Source organism: Hippopotamus amphibius kiboko (assembly GCF_030028045.1). Classification (NCBI taxonomy): domain Eukaryota; kingdom Metazoa; phylum Chordata; class Mammalia; order Artiodactyla; family Hippopotamidae; genus Hippopotamus; species Hippopotamus amphibius. The sequence goes on from NC_080190.1 coordinate 29,275,501, forward strand.
GTATACACTGGCTGGGGGCAGGAGGGTATATACATGGAGTGTGCACCTGTCCCAGAGAACACGCTGGAGTGGCTCAGAGATTGGGAGACTGACTGTCTTGCACTCCTACATGTTGAGCTGACTCTAGCCTGAGTTGTCCCTCTGTGCCTGAGCCTGTCATCAGCGCAGACTTAGGCCTGGACATAGGTACTCTAGATGGTTGAAGGCATCTCCTAAGGTTCAGTCTCATGGTCCAGAGTTCTCCCTCCCAACCTGGCATCCCACTCCTTGTCCAGCTCCTCTGCTCCCTGCCAATGGCTGGTTGGTGGTTGGCATTTGCTCTGCAAACCTGGATACCGGGGCTAGTAGGCCAGAAATTTGTGTGGAGGCCTGAGCTCCCAGGAGGTCAGCTTTGTGGGAGTCGGGAGGGACGGTGGGGGAGCCAGGACAGGCGGCTGCCCCTGGGGAAGGGAGCTTGTCTTTAGAAAGGGAAGTCTGTTCGGAGGCGATGAATAGACACTGGCCATTTTAAAGGCTTCGGCTGTGGGCTGTGATTGTCTCTAGATACCGAGGCGCGTAATCGTGGAGTCTTAATTACCACAAACACTTGGATTCGTTTCCAGGACACCGGAGGGAGAAGCCTGGCAGGGAATACCCAGCCCTGAGCTGGAGACAGCCCTGTCTGTCTGTCTATCTCTCTGCCTCCAGGTCCTCTCTCCCACCCAAAGGACTTGAGGGCTGGGAGCAGGGAGCAAGGGGAGGTGGAGGCCAAAGAAAGAACGGAGACCAAGACCGGTGCTGGGGGAAGCCCTCGAGGGCAGGAGCTGGGAGCTGGAGCCCCACTCTGCAGCACGGCATGGCTTGCTCACCTGTTGATGGAAGAAACGCTGGGCACTGTGTCATTGTCACAGATGCCCTCTGCCAGGAGCCGGTCCCGGATCTCCCAGGCGAACATGGTCGGGTTCTGTCGCTTGTATTCAGCAATCTTGTCCACAACTTTGGGCGTTGCCACTTTGGGCTTGGAGCCACCGATCACTCCGGGCTTGATGCTGCCGGTCTCGTAGTACCTGCGCCGGGAAGGCCGGCGGGGTCAGCGAGAAGCGGGTGGTGGCAGGGACAGGGGGGCTGCAGCTATGGAGCCGCTGAGCCACTCTCTTGCCTGAGGCAGTGGCACAGAGGGAAAAGGCCCAGCGTGTCAGAGATGGCTTCCAGAGTCCGCTTGGCTAGGGCAGGGACGCAGCAGAGGATGAGGGGAGGGACGACAGGGACGCTCCCTCCCTGGAGGTGGTCATAGCAAAGGCTGCACGCACAGCAGCTGGAATCAGCGCTCCTGGGAGTGGGAGCCTGGCCTTTCATTTAGGAAGAGCAGGAGGAACAGCACTTGGAGGCCTCCAGCCCTTTCCCACTGAGCACAGGGCCCCTATGGGAACCAGGACCAACCTTCTACCTCCCCAAGCTGATTTTTCTCTTCTCAGGGACCCATTTTTACCTTCCACCCTACTCCTTCAACCCTCCCTTCCAAAGGGAAGAGCTGTCCTTCTGTTTCTAAAACTGGAATCAGCTTATCTCCCAGTGAGGGCCCTGGAACCGGGCAGGTGCTGGATGGCCCTGCTCCACCTTCGCTTCTGGGGCCGCAGTCACCACCTGAGTGCCCTCACCAAAAGGAGCAGCTCTCCGGATAGCCCCAGTCAGGGGTCTCCCTCTCTTGCTGGCGACCTCAACTTTTAGCCAGGCCCTCAGCTGGAGACCCAGGGCTGTCCAGCCAGGGAAGGAGACAGGGCATCTCCCAGGGGCAGCTCGGAGGCCCTCACCTGCCCAGGATTTTGCTGACACAGCCGTGGCTGACCCGCAGCTGCCGGGAGATGTCGCAGGGCCGCACGCCCTGATGGGCCAGCTCCACGATGCGCTGCCTCACCACGTCGGGCAGGGGCCTGCCGTTCACAAACACCCCCCCGAGCTGGTTCACACCCCCGTGCCCTGCTGGGGAGAGACAAGAAAAAAACACAGCACCCCACACACAGCAGGGACCGGCCATTAGTCAGGGTCCGCGGCCCAGGACGTGCGAAGGGAGCAGGCTGGGCGCAAGGGCACGTTCCCGGACTCGCGGGAGAACGGTGGCCGCCGACCGCAATGCAGAGGATAGGGGACCGGAATCCGCGGGGCTGTAGAAACGCGGAAGCGCAGACGCTGGGCGGAGGGCTGGGAAAGAACGCGATTCTAAGACCTATGCGACGCCAGGGAGAAAGCGAGGAAAGGAACGGGGAAGCGGGGCGAGAGGGGGAAAAAGGGAAGAGGGAGAGAAAAACAGCAAAGTGGGAATTAATGCCAGCAGGAAAGAATGTAGGAAAAAGAGGAAAGGAAGGGCCGGGCGGAGGACGGAACCGCAGCGATGCGGGATCCCGCCTGAGCCGCAGGCAAGAGGGAGTTGTCGGAGCGTGCTTGGAGGCGGATGATTCTGGGGTGTTTGGGAACGCCTGACTCTGTATGTAAGGACTCCAAGCACAGAGAGGGGCTAAGTCCCTGATATCCTCCCTTTGCTCCCTACCCCTTTCCTTGTATTTATTTTTCATCGGAGTTGGAGTTTTCTCACCTCTTGCCCTGTGTTTTTGTTTTGGTTTGGTTTTTGGTGGGGAGTTTTTCTTTCCTTTATGTTTATCTTTAGATGTTTAAGGAGCCATATTTCCCCTTCGCCTCCCTAGTGTTGAAAGTTCAAAGAAAGCCGAGGGAAGGAGGGAAGGCTGAACAGGCAGGGGCCCAGAGTCTGCTGCGCTCCTAGACAAGGAGGCAGTGGAGAAAGGCGAGGTACCCGGCAGCAGCCACAGAACGCAGACTGCTTGGGTTTGTCCGCCTGCCGCGCTGCGCCAGGCTTGGGGCCCACCGCCTCGCCCAGGAGGCATGGTACAGGTCGCCCAGGCGGCCTGAAGGCTCACGGGACACCCTGTGCAGCTAGCCCGAGCCAGCTCGTGTCCCTCTGACCTTTTAGACCTCCGTGGCCACTCAGGAAACCGGGCAGGAAGGACGTTTGCGCTCCTGGGCAAGAAGGGGGTGCTGGGTCTCCAACCTGACTCCAGCGCGGGCTCCCAACCTCGGAGCCGAGGTGGTCGCCGGATGCCAGGCCTCAGGGCGCTGCCTGGCGCCCCGTTCTCCCTGCCTTACAGCAGTCTGGAAATCCTGCACCTAGAGCCATCAACCCGCAGCCGCAGCTACTGAGCAATCCAAGCGCAGAGAGTTCTAGCGGCAGAGTCCGACCAGACCCGGCCGGCGACCTGCAGCCCCTGCCCTTCTAGCCTCAGGCGACTTTCGGAGAAAGCGGGGACATCTGCACCCGGCTCACTTCTCTCCCGTTCCCTTCTGGAAGGACCGAGAATAGGGGCCGGCGAAACCCCTGGGGAGAGGCCTCTGATCTAGAGGCTGGGGGAGGCCGGAGCCTCTTATTCTACCCCTCATCCATGCTGGGCTCCCTACCTCTAGCCCCGCTCCTCACCCCTCCCTCCCTCCAAACCCGACCATCAATAATTTAGGCCCCGGGAGAACTCGCGTTACCGGTATGAAAAGGCGGCAGCTGCGGGCAGATTAAAGATGAATAATTCAGCCTCCCCGGGCTCCGGGCCCGGCTCTTCGACCCCAATCTAAGGGGTGGGGAAGGGAAGGGGGCACGGCGGGAGTCCAGGACTGGGGCCGGGAGCCGGCGCTGTGTCGGGTCTGGAATGCGCCCCTGCCGCCGGCGCCGACTCCGGCTGCCGCTGCCGGCCGGCCAGCCCGCCCGCCCGCACGCACGCCGGCCCGCGCCGCGGTCTCTCACTTCCTTCGATCACCTTCGGCTCGCCTTGCTCCCCTTTGGGTTTCAAAGTGGCACCCAGTGGGCGGCCAGGACTCGGCAGATACCCCGCGTAATGGGCAAGAGAGGAGAGCAAGAGCAGAGGCAGCGGGGCCAGGAGGCCGGAGGACTGGGCGAAGACGGCGTGGTACCCGGTTCCACTCCCTCCGGAAAGGAGACAGGATTTCAGGCTCAGTTCGCTGCAACCCGCGGCAGCCCGAGGCCCCAGGCTTAGATTTCCTGTACTTGGAAATTATTTAGGGAAATATATTTTATCCCAGGAGCATTTTTTTTAAAGCTCCCCTATATATATGTGCAGTAAATATATGCTTACAGAAAAATACAGCCCTCCCTCCTGGGCTCTCTTGTCGAAGGACAGATCAAGCCAGGTCTAAAAAGTTGCCCTGTGAAAAGTTACAAACCATCTTTGATTATTAATCTACAGAGGAGGAGAAGTTTTCTATTTAGAATCTATTTGTCTTAAAAAAAAAAAAAAAGCAGGCTGCAAAAGAAAAAAAAAATCTCTGAATTGTTTTCCAAGCTAAAGACATATGACAAGAATTAGATAAATTCAAATTTCATTAAAATAATTCTTTTCCTAGCTTTAAATTTCTTTTCTTCCCTTCTGTTTTTTCCTGCAACATTTTTTTTCTGTGTTCTTGCTCTTCCTTCCTCCCCCCTGTTTTGATTTCTCTCTCCTTTCTCCCCAGCTTTGGCATTTGCCTTCCTTTTGTTCTTCCCCCCTCCTTTTCTCCCTCTTTTCCTGTTCCCTGGCCAGGTTACTGGCTCGACCATCCTTACCAGGGAGTGGGAGGCCAGCAAGGAGCCTCCAGAACTAGAAGCAGAGCTTTGCTCTGCCCAGGGACTGCCTGGAAGGCTCTTCTACGCGATCCCTCGCTGACTTCGATTTCTTCTTGGAACCCCTCTTTGTTTTTAGAGCATCTCCCAGGGAGAGGCAGAGAAAGATGACCACCATGTCCTGCCAATCTCAGACTCCCAACTCTAGCACAAGAGAGGGGAAGGAATAGGATGGAAGGTAGGAAAGAAAAGAGGAAGGAAGTATTTCAAACCAGCCCATAAGAAACCTTGGCTGGGCTGGCAGGGCCAGGAGGTGCTGAGAGCTGAGGGTCAGAAGGGGGCACCCCACCCCCACACTCTTCTTCCTGATTGTCCTGACACTGAGGCTGCCTGTGCTGGGAGTCTCCTCCTGGACAACCGCACTTTAAGTGTGAGAAAGGTAGAGATGAGGGGAGGGAGCAGGGAGAGGCAAACGGAGAGAGAGAAAGAGAGAGAGAAGATAAAGAAAACACAACACAACACAAAACCCTGAAAACTGCCTGCCCTTTAGTCCCCCAGCTCCAGGCAAGAGGGTGGCCTGGGAGTAGGGTGGCTGAAGCCAGGGTCAGGGGCTGTGGATCCACTACCTAAGAAGAAGCAGGTGTAAGGAAGGAAGGTGATGGGCACCAGGGAGGTAGGAAAGCAGGTAGAAGGAGAGGTATGAGTGACAGAAGGCAGAAGAGAGAGAAACTGGGGGCTTTAGAAACACCGGGAAATGAAGGAAAAAGGAAGAATGAAAGAGGGGGCCAAGAGAAACCGGGCGGCCTCCAAGATGGGACCTGAGCGTGTAGGGGGCCAGGGCCGCGCCAGGGCAGGACCGGGTGGGACGGGGAGCCCCGAGCTGGGACAGGAGCCGGGCGCCGGTACTCACGGTGCATCGCGGAGAAGGGGTCTGCTTTGCAGTGCATATCCATGGGGAGGCAGAGGAGCGGGAGCAGCGCGGCCGCCGCCGCCGTGTCGCCTCTCAAACTCAACTTCAGGACTTGAGGAAAAAAGGGAGGGACGGTGGGGGTGGGAGGTGAGCGGACGCCCGTCTGCGGCGGGGCGCTCGGGGGCGGGGGGGTGGGGCGCCGCGCTGCGCTCCCCGCGGGGACTCCTCCCGGGCCGGCCGAAGCTTGCAACCTCAGCGGCCGCAACTTCCCACCGTCGGGGCGCGGAGCTCGGCGGTCAGCAGAACGGCCCCGGGGCGGCTGGCCGGGCCGAGGGGACCTGGGGGCTCATGGCGCGCGCGGCAGCTGCGGCCAGGGCTGAGGCTGGGCGGGGGAGACGGCTTGCTCAGCTCCCCTGGAACCCGGTCATCCAGAGGCGGCAGTCGGAGTAGGCGAGGAGAAGGGGCGGCCCGAGGGCGCCGGGCGGGAGCCGGGCCGCTCCAAGTGCCGGTAAGTTGGCGAAGTTGGCAGAGAAGTAGCAATCCTCGGGATGTCCGAGCCGGCGCCTTCGGGAGGGGAGAGCGCGAGCCGGGCCCCCGCCCCCGGAAAAGGCTGGCGCGCGCCGCAGCGGCCGAAGGGCCGGGAGGGAGGGAGCCGAGCGACGCTGGCAGCACTGGACTGGCCCCAGGTGGGTTGCGATTGCGAGAAGACTCGGTCGGAGACTGGAGCCTCGGCTCCCGGTGTGTGTCTCTCTAAAAGCTGCAAAGCCCCCTCCAGACCCCCTCCCTCTCCCCGCGCTGGGAGATGGATGACTTGTCAGACAAAGGCAATAGATTCCACCACTCTGTGATTCGCCAGCGCCGGAGCCCCGAGCTTCGGCGAGGAGGGCCCCGCGCCTGTCACTCCGGTGCCGGCGAGGGGAGGGCAGGGGAGGGGGAAACGCGAGGGAGGGAGCAACGGGCGAAGGAAGAGGGAGGGAGGGGAGGGGGCTGGGGGAGGGGGAAGGGGAGCCTGGGATTAAAACTACACTGAGAAACGAAACTCGCCGATAAGATAAACGTTAGATAAGGATAAAGAGCGGCCAGTCTAATGAATATTCAGGCAACGACAGAGGGCCGCAGAGCGCGCCACGCTCGGAAGCCGGCTTGAAGTCCCAACTCACCCAGCCCTGCCATCCACCGGCCAGTGCCCGCATGAGCCGCCGGGCCCCGAGCTCGATCCGCATCCTTAGTCCTATCCCCCCTACTCTCAGCTCTGAGTTCCCTTCCGTTCCTCCTAGCTCTTCCTTCCTCTCTCTGGTCCTTCCCTTTCGCCTGTCCCTCCTGAGGTACCTCCCCACCCACATACCCCCAATTCTCATTCCGGGGCAAAGTGTCCGGCAGTTTGTCCTCTCCCGTCCCACGCGCGGCTGCGCGCAGGGCTTCCCTCGTCCCCTTGCCTAACGGGGTCTGGACAGCCCAGAACGCTCGGTTTAGAATCGAGCTGGAGACCTCCGGCGAGGACCCACCTGCCTCGGTGGACCCAACGGACGGTGCGAGAGCCCGGGGACTTGGCTCCTGGACCCTCGGGTGGCCGGGGAGGGGGCTTGGGGAGGCAGTGGAGAACGACTGGTCGCTAGCGGCAGAAGACGCGGGAGACCGAGGCTCGGCTCGCTGTCCCCGGCTGGGGAGAAGGCTGCTAACGAGGCTGAGCGCCGCCCGCTGCCAGCTCGGCGGATCCAGAGCAAGCGCAGGAGGCGCAGCGCGCTCGGCCCGGACCCGCTGGTCCAGCCTCCGCAGCCCTCGTCCGCACTCGCTGCCTCGCTCGCTCAGGTCCGCTCGCACGCACCAGGCAGGAGAAGCCCTTTGTCTCCTAACTGGTTAAGTACAGAATATCCGGGAGATCTTTATGAAATATTTTCCCTCGTCTCATAAATCATCTTGGCACTTCAGCTGATGTTTTAACTCTCTCTCCCTCCTTCGCTCCCTCCACCCCCCTTCCTGGGTCTGCGAAAAGGCGGCTCAGAGAAGCCCGCTCTGCGCTCTTGCCGCCCGTACTCGAGGCGACTCTGGCCCCTGCCTGTCGACCCTGGCGCCTTCAGAAGCGCCGCGGACTCGCTCCGCTCTCCCCTTGGCCGAAGCCCAGGAGACAGCTAGCTTGGGGGCTGAACCTGCCTGACTCAGGAAACTCCTACAGGGCCTCTTGCACCTGGGTTTTCAGAGCGCCCTTCATCCTCGGGAGGGATTCGGGCCAGGTTCAGCCCGACAGGGTTCCGAGCTTCCCATTCTTTAGTAGGAGGCCGGATCTGCTGGGATCCTGGCATTTGCTCTCCTTCCTGGATCTTCTGGAGCCCGATCCGCTTAATCCACCTGCGAAGTAACTTCTGGGGGAGGGGATCGCATCCCCGCTTGCCCCCTCCCTCCCTGCCCCCCATTTCCTTTCGGTGGCCAAGCTGGTTGCCTCGGGGCAGGAGGTGGAAGGCGCAGGGTCCAGCCCCGAAGGTCAGTCTTTTCCTCTCGAGACCTGCAGATGGCGCTCCCGGGTTTGCTTTGGCCTCACAACCCCACGAACACGCACTGACTTGGTGTGGGGAGCGAAAAAAGAAAACAGTACCGGGCAGCCTAAAGGGAAAGTCTCCCGGACCTGGGAAGGAGGGACTCTCAGGTGGTATTAGCCGGTACAGCCTTGGGCTTCTTTCAGGGAGGTAATTAACCCAGAATTGGGATGAGGGGACCACATTGAGGAAGGGTCCTTACTGAGAGGAGCTCAGAACTAAAAGAGCCCATTGCCCCAAGTCTCCCTATGTTGGTCTAGGAAGTTGTCTTAGGGAGTCTGAACTCTTGAAAAAACTGGACTGTGGGCAGGACCCCTCTCCACACAGAGATTTTTCTAGAATCAGCTAGACATATCCCTAGGTTACACATACTATGAAGAAGTGTGGGTGCAGACAACAGGAGTTTTTACATACCAAGCAAGAGGGATTTTCATGTTTTGTAAGGAAGGGGACTTAGTGCACAAAGTGTGCTGGAAATTGCACTCATACACCTATACTTCACATGTACCCCCTGAGGAGTGAAGACTCTTCGATGATAGTCCAATTCCCAGGTAGCCCCTGAGACTCCAGAACCCCACTCCCCCTGTTTCTGGGGCACTTTCCCCAGCATGGCATTAGCTGGACATCCACCCTTCTGCAAAGCCAGCCCCTGGCAGCTTCCTCCCTGGCTCCAGCCTGTTCAAGGGTCTAGAAAATCAAAGAGCAATACTCCTCATTGATTAGAAACCCTTTTAGCCAAGACTCAGTCTTCTCCTAGGGCTCCAGGCTGAAGGGCTGGCCTGCAGATTTCTTTCCAGAGGTGCTGGCCTCTCCCTCTGATGCTCCCTTTCCTGTTCTTTCCTTTTTTCTTCTATAGTCTTAGTAGAGGAGAAAAAAGCCAGAAAGGAAAAAAGGAAAGAAGAAAGAAGAGAAAAGAGGAAAAGAAAGAGAAAGAAAGAAAACAACCCAACCCCAAACACAACCCGGGCTCCGACCTGTCAGGGTTGGTTGCTTTTCCCGTCTGCCTCCAAATGAACCTTTTCTCTCTGGTGTTTTCAAAGCGGCCCTTCCACCCCCCAACCTAGGGGCATTTACACTTCAAACAAGGCGCCCGCCTCCCTGCGGAAATTTAAAGGCAAATAAACTTTTGGGGAGTTGCTCTGATACCCATCTCGGGATCTGCTTCATTAGCCGCCTCTGTGCATCTGATCTGACCAATAAATCTTCCTTGTGGATCTCCACTCCTTCACCTTCTCTGCTCCCTTCCCTGCCAGGCTCGCCTGGCGCCCAGTACCCCCTCCCTTGCCTCCTTCCTCCTTGACGAGCTCTGGCCGCCAGGCTCTCTGGCTGTCTCCTGCCCGCTCTGTCGGGTGTAGGTGTCCGGGAGGCTGTGGTCCCCGCGAGGCTGTGGTCCCCGCTAAGCTTCTCCCTCCTTCCCCACAGTATACACCTGCAAAGGCACCCCAAGCCAAGCCAAAAGTAACTAGCACCCTGAGCTCCCAAACGCATTTCTGGGCAGATTGTGCGTGAAGTGAAGTGCTCGGTAAACCCTGTCCGCTGCCCTGGATTGCACCCTCTAGCCCTGCGCAGCCCTTCTGCTCCTTTTCCGGTTCCCCGTTCCCTGGCCCAGTGCTTTCTGCCCTGGCGAGGAAAAGCTGAGGCTTGGCTGCCCACTCTCTGCAGGCAGGGCCCTGACCTAGGGCCCCAGGCGCCTGACCTGGAGCAGTTGGGGAAGGCGGCTGGCCGAGGGGGAGGGCCTGGTGAGGGCCCTGGGAGGATCCCAGCCATGCCCTTCCCGCATGGCCTGAGCTAGCCTTCCTTCTTCCACTCCTTCCACCTCCCAGGGAGCAGCAAGGGGAGCCTGGGCCGGGGCTCCGAGGGAGGGGATTAGAAATTCTGAAATTAAATGTATCTCCCTAGGAAATGCTCCCTACAGTGCGGACCAAATTAAACGCATTAAAGTTCAGGGAGGGGAAAGCCGTTTAGAACCAAGGGGGGAGAAACTAGTCCAAAGGGAAGAAAAGCAGAAACGGAGGAGGGAAGAGGAGGTAGAGTAGAGCAGCAGCTCCACAGCCAAGCTCCTTTTCAGAATTATTCCCAGTTTTGGAAGTCACCACCACCAGAAAAAAAGAAAGAGAAAAGGGAAAAAAAAGTTCGTCTGACAATCCAAGTCCGGGACAGCTGAGGCCCACTCGCCCCCAGGGTCCCGGAGTGCACCCCGGGGCGCGTCCTCCTGGCGACCACGTCCCCAGCAGCCGGTGCACGCACCCTGGCCCCTCTCCAGCTCACCCTGACGGGCTCCGGGCCGGCCCTTTCCCCTCCTCCTCCCCATTCTCTCCCCGCCCCTCCCCCTTCCTAGCCCTCTGGTCACGTTGGAGGATGGTTTTTTTTTTTTTTTTTTTTTGGAAGAGCTTCTGGTACAATATGGAGCACCATGGGCTGCAATTTCACACTCCACGGCACATTCCCCCTAAAGCTACTTTCTTTTTTTTTCATCTAAGACCCCCTAATTTCTGCTTCCTCGCTCCCTCCCTGGCTCCCTCCCTCCCTCCTGCTCGCACTCTTCTTTTCCTGCTTTTGTTCCCAATATTTGGGCTCCCTGCTAGAAGCCCCGGGGCGCGGGGGGGGGGGTTCCTAACTCCCGGCCAGCCCCGCCCCCTCTGTCTGTTGGTCCTGAGGAGGCCTTGCGCACGTGCTGTGCCTTTATCCTCCCCGGCCCCTCCTCCTTTAACCGGGCTTCTCCTCACAGAGGTTCTAGTGACCTGCCGGCCCTTCACAGCCCCTTTGAGGGGAAACAACAATGCAAGCCACTTGGCCACCAAAGCAGCCTCTTAGCGGCACGGGCCTGCCAGGTGGCTGCCTCCAGTGGGCCACCCGACTTGGGAGCCCAAAAAAATTGTCAAGCCAGGAGAAACTGGGCCAGCGAGTCTATAGGGTAGGAGTGGAGGGCTCTGTCGAACAGAGCAAAAACTAGAAGGAGGTGGGAGGGTGCAAGAGGCCCAGTGAGGCTATGGTACTCCTGGACACAGCCTGCCCTCCCCCCCACATACACTTATGGACCTCTGCGCAGCTAAAGGGGCCACTTACCCCAAAACCCGGAAGGAGCAATAGCCTCCACATGCACAGTCCCTTTGCCTCTTTGAGCCTCAGTTTTCTTACCTGTAAAATAGGGATAATTACACCTGTCTTGCCTCTCCCTGGAGCTAGCCAATAGGAAAGCATTTTTTAAAACCAAACATTTCTGTAGTAGATTAAGGAATAAGTGCCTAACTTTCTGAACCCTTAACCTTCCACAAAGAGGGAAGGGAGGGATTTGGGCACTTGGGCAGGGCTGAGGGTGGGGTTTTCCATCCAACTTCTACCCTAAAAGTAACTAGAGGATTCCTCAAAGCCCTCCTTTCTGTGTTCCTCCCTTTTGGACTTTTTTTCTTTCCGTTGTCGATACCACACCCTGTCCATGTTCATCACTCTGCTCTCTCTCTTTCCTGCCACTCTTCCACTCTCACTTCTTCCTGCGCCTCTCGCCCCACTGCACCACCGCAACTGCTAGAGGATCACTTAAATACTACCCCGCCCCCTGCAACAGCCGGGTTAATTATGGCCTCAGGCGCGGTCCCCTTTGGGCCAGTCGGCCAAAACCGTTGGGAGGAGTTGGCCCGTTGGTGGAGACTTGGGGAAGGAAATCCCGTCCAGTTCGGTTCCAAACAAAGAAAGTTGGTCTTCCCAGGACCTGCAGTCAACCTGCCAAAGCCAGAGCGGAGATGAGACGGTGGGGAGAGGCCTGACCAAGGGGAGGTGTGGAAGAGAGGAGAGAGGAGGAAAAGAAAGGGATGTGAAAGGTGCTGTGGGACCGGAGAAGTCACTTGTCTCTGGAAGGACTGAAGTGGCTGGTTTGGGCTAAGCCGAGGTCCCCACCTGGCCAACTGCCCCTTCCCTTCCTCCCCAAGGGTGAGAAAGTCCCAGTGAGGTTGAGGGTCCGTGCGAGTAATGATTAACCCTCTTCTCAGCCAGGCCCTGAGCCTGAGCCTGAGCCGGCTGGTGAAAGGAGACAGTGCCGGCGGGCCTCGAACGGCCGCAGCGCTACCCTCCACCGTCACCGCGAAGAAGGGGGCTGCGGCGGAAGGGGGCAGGAGGTAGCTTGGGGCAGCCGAAAGGGAAGGGCGTGCAGGGCAGGAGCAGCGCAACTTCAAATGCTGGGCAGACCAGGGGAAGCGAAATAGCCACCGCCAACGTACAAGGAAGGGAAGGGGCCAAATGCGGGCGAGAGCGCGCAGCTCGGCGGCGCTGAGTAGTTGGAGAGGGGCGGGCTGAGTTTTCCCGGAGTTGCGAGCAAGCACCAAATCTGCTCTCTCGGATCCGTCCGCGGCGCGCCCGCCCTCCCTGCCTCCTCTCCCAGCTGCTGTGCGGACGTGAGCAGCAGGAGGAGAACGCGCCAGAGCCGGGAGCGGGTAAGGAAGGCAGGGGGAGCCCCGCCAGGCAAACAGGGAAGCGAGGGGCAGGGCCGCCCAGGCGGGGGCCAGGCGGCTCGGCGCCGCGAAGTGGCCGGAGACAAAGGACCGGAGCGGAGGGGAGAGGGGATCACGGGGCGGGGGGGGGGGGGGGTAGGAGAGGGGCTGTTGAGACAGGGAGAGAACCAAGGAAAAGGGGTCTCTCTGGGGACCGGCCGAGGTTCGTCTACTCCTGCCGCCTCCGCCCACCCCATCCTGGAACCGGGACGTCCCAGGGTCTCAGGATCCCTTGGGTTGCTGGCCGGAGGCCCTGGGGCCTGGGATCAGGGCAGGGGGATGTTGTTGTGGCTGTGGGGCCGTGTGTGTGCGCGCGCGCGTGCGACAAGGTTTAGGGAAGAGGGGGAGGGGTGGGAAGGGGAGGGCCTTCGCTCTTGGGTTAGACCCCTGCCCCAGGCTGCTGCAAGCCTCCGCCCTCCACTCTCCGCGGTCCAGAGCCGTCCATCCCCCGAACTTGAAACAAAAGGGCTTAACAGAATCCCTCAGGAGTCAGGGCACGGGCTCTTTCTGGAAAGTGATTTGAGAGTTTAAGTGTTACGCGCATTCAGGATTATTTCTTAACTTTCTGCAACTGTTCCTGGGGGGAGGTGGGAAAGATGCAAAGTAAATCTCGGACAGAAAAAAGCCCGGGTCCCAGTAGTTGGCTCCGCTATCTGTGAACAGGCCGGTCGCGAGGTCTAGACACGCGGATAACGGGTATAGTGAAGAAACTGAATGACGGGGGGGAAGAAGCCTCTTTCGATTTCTAAATCGATTAAGGAGAATTTCTGATGTGTCTCCTTGGGGGCTGAACGCCTCTTGGTGAAGGGATCGTGTGAGTGTTGTGAGGGTGTGTAAAGGTGTTTGTGAGGCGGGTGGAGTGAGTGTCTAGCAAACAGCTGTGTCCCAGGCGGGGCTGAGATAGGACTTCAGGGCCCATACCAGCACCTCCCCCTCCCCTCTGCCCTCAGCCGAGCCTGCACCGAGGCCAAGGCCTCCGCAGCCTCTTCCAGCGGGGCCGCCAATCAATCCTGCAGGTTAACACAGCAATTAATAACAGGGTGAAGAGGCCTGGCAAAAGAGGGCGCGGAGGCGTAGGGCTTGTCTCCCCCTGGCCCAAAGGACCCGGCGGCAGGACTAGGGAGTGGGAGGGGTCTCCGAGGGCATAAAGATCCCTGGGAACTCAGTGTAGACCCAGGGCCCCAGGAGGGAGAGGCAAGGGACCAGCGACAGGGAGGCAGAGAGCCAGCTGGGACAGGCCAGTGGAGTAAAAGGAAGGTCATCAAATAAAGGGCATATTTTTATGGTTCTAGGAGTAGAGGCTTCGATGGCCAAAGGCCACAATTGACCTGATAGCCGATTCTTTCCTCTTACCCTTTCCCTCGCTTTTTCCTGATGGCCTTCGCTGTTCCCGAACAGGCTCAGCGAGACTATATAAAACCCGCATCCTTCGCAAACCCGGCTGCGGCGGTTGCGCCAGGGCGTCCGCCAGGCACGATCGCTCGCGCGCGTCATTGTCATTTTGAACCAGCTGGATGGGTCTAAAGGGGGCGCGGGGGTCCTCTGGGGCACGCAGGGTCCCGGGGGAGCTGTGCCCTGGCCAGAAGTGTATGAGAAGGAGGTGAGGGCCTAGGAGCCAGAGGGGGGCTGTGAAAAAAGAAAGAAGGAGGCTTGGAAGCGAACGGAGGTGTCCTTCTCTCAGACCCAGCCCTGACCCCTGCCCAGTTCCACAGCTCCTCCCCACCCTTCTCCGAGCCCCGGATGGGCTGGCAGGAGTTTGATCCCCGAAAAAGCGAGGAAAGGAGGGAAAAGAAACGGAGTTCGGTGCGCCCCTGGTTTTCCCGGCCGCCTGGCCACGCGCGCCAGGACAGCGGCTGCCCGGGCAGACCAAGTAGGCGCAGACGCCACTGGGTAAGCGTCCGCGTCCCTTGTGGAGTATTCCGAACGCCAAGAAACTTGGGATGAGGGCCCGGACAGGTGCTCAAGGATGTCCCCACCACTCTGCCTTCTCCTTGCCGAGGCGCTGGGGAGAGGGCCTGGTTGCATCCTCCCGGAGATGTGCAGCGACTGGGAACCAGGTCCACACACCTCAGGCCTGCGAGGCAGTAAGAGCCGCTTTCCAAGAGGGAAAATGGCAAAGTGGGAGTGTCGGGGAGCCGGGAGCCGGAGCAGACAGGATGAGGAAGGAAGGAGGGGTGGGGGCAAGAGGCGGCAGGAGGCAAAATAAATAGATTCAGGCAGAGTGAGGGAGAGAGATGCCCTGTGCAGAAGAGGAAGAAAGGGGGAGAGAGGTTCCCAGGAAGGCCCAGCCATTAGGTCTGTCCTTGGGCTGCATATTTATACGGTCGAGGGGGTGCACAGATGGGCTCTCAATTGAATTCCATCTTCAACACCATCAGAGATTGATTTTGTACTCGCTTTTAATTTTGCCATAATTAATTAGATCATTACAACTGTTTGCTATTGATCTCCCTACTTAAACCTCTGGTGCGGAGGGGTGGCCCAGATCCCTAAAAGCCCAGGAGGCCACAGCTGACACTCCTGGGGGCCCAGGTTCCCCAGTAAGGACAAGGCCCCCAAGGGGGAATGGAGGCAGCTGGGGGAGTAGGCCAAGAAGCTACAGGAAGGGCAGTGCTAAGGGTGGAAACAGAATTATCCGTTGAAAGAACTAGAGCCTGAGCTGGTAGGGGATGGAGGGAGGAGGGAGGGGGAGGGCGATTTGGGGAAGGAGAGGAGTGAGGCAAAAAGGGCTTGGAGTTAGTCCTTGACCTCTGTGGTATTATTTGAAAAGACTCTTGGAAACCTGATCCAACCCTCTCTCTCCCCACAATCCAAAACTAAACTTGGGTCCCGGGTTTCCCACCCCTGTGCTACACCTGGACACCTAGTGGGCAGACAGAGTGGAGTTGGCAGGCCTGGGGGAGGAGGGGAGGAGGGAAGAAAGAGAGAGAGAGAGAGCAGCCCTCCACTCCCTTAGCAGCTTCAGATTCTCCTCCCCACTCGGGTCCCCTGGGGTCTGCTATCCCTTCTCTTGCCCCAGGCCACCCTTGAGTAGTTTATTTTGGGAGCAGCCTTCTTTCCACTGCATTATCTACACCAGTGCTTACACTTTGGTTCATCCTCAAATACACAAGACCCTCACACATGTGCACACAGACGTGCACAAAGCCTGCCCCCACCCACTAGCACACATGCACACGCACCCACACTCCATCCCTACTAGAAACTAAGGCCTTCCCAGTGCTCCCAACTTGGAGGAAGTCCGGCCAAATATTTCTACACTGAAGGAAAGTGGAAAGATAAAGTCCTGAACGCACAGCAGAGAGCAAAGGCCAGATTCTGTGAAGTGACCAAGAGAAGTTGTAAAACTCACGTTTTCTGGGTGGAAAGTTTTTAGTCTATTTAGAGGACACTGGGACGGAAGGCACGGAGGCCTCAGTGGTGGGAAGAGGCCGAAGAGCCCCAGTCCCCGGCCCCGCCCGCCCAGCAAGCACAGAAAGAAAGAGGAGTGGGGTCCCTCGGCTTGGCCGCCCCATCCTCTCGGTCACCTTCCCCCACCCCCACCCCTGCCCTTGCCTGTGGCGCCAAAGCGTCCTCCTCGCTCTTACCTGCCCGGCCCGCGCGCTGTTCCATGCTTTGCTCCCCGCCGCTGCCGTCTGGGCCTGGGTCTCGCTTCTCGGCTCCTCCCGGCCCGACAGCGCGTCTCGCCTTTGCCGCCGCCGCCCGGAGATCTGGGCGCAGTCACCCAAGACCGAGCGGCTCAGATAACCCCGGCTGCCCGCCGCCTCTGCCATGCGTTCCGCTCGCGCCCGCGCTCGCCCAGCCGGCCGCGCCGAGGCACAGCCACGCGCCCGGGAGCCCCGGGCTCTGCGCCCCGCGCACACGCGCGCACACGCACCCGGGCCCCGAGTCCGCCGCAGGCAAGCCGCCGCCGCGCCGCCGCAGGCACCCGGAGACCGAATCCCCAGCCTAGATGCCGGCACACCCTCTCACCCCACCCCCTCTTCGTCGCCGTCGCTCGCTTCCGTCAGTCGACAGCCTCACACGCAGGGGCGTCTTCACTCCCATGCGCTCCCCAACTTTGTGCGTTCCCCTTCCCCGCGACTCTCAGCGCGCGCCCCCTGCTACTTTCTCCACCAGCACTTGCTCCACAGCCTGCCACACACGCCCGGGTCTCAGCCCACGTTTCCAAGATTCCTAGAGACGCACCCCAACTTTCTTGGGCAACATAGTCATTCCCTGTCGCCAATACATTGGAAAACTGCTCACTAAATTCCTCACAAGCCTCTCCTGCTCCAAATTCTTTTCTTTTTTCTTCTTTCCTTTCCTTCCTTTTTAAAAATTCAGAATAAAAGGAAAAAGTCCTGGGTTCCTGGCCTTAACGTGGTGACCTGACGCGGGCTCCGAGGAAATGGAAAATGACCAGATCCCTCCCCAGCTCTGGTGAGAGGCCCACCCATTTGAATCACACCATTCCACAATATTCTGGTCCTCTCTCCTCCAAGTCTTTTGGACCCTTAGATTCACACCATCTCCAAGCACACTCACACTTTCATCCCGAATCAAAGGCTCACTGGAGCTTTGTCCCACATAATGCTCTCCCAATCTGGAATTTACACCTTTCACACCTTAGTCACAAGTTCTCCCTCAAACCTCTCACACACCACTTTGCTCATACACACCCTCTTGTACTCCTGCTTCTTACACACTCACACACTTCTCAAGCATCACTGCTGCCACTTCCACTCCCTCCCTCCCCACCACGTACCCCTTTCTCATCTGCCCCACTCACTTGCTCTGGGCCTCGCACTCTCATGTAGCCTTGCTCACACATGCTGAGTGACACTGAGAGGCCATCAAGGAAAGTGTTTGATAAGCCCCAGTATGCAGGCAGGGGTCTGTGGCTGGCCCCATCTCCTGCACATACATCTCTGGGTCCCAGGGAGAAAGCCACCAAAGCAGGGGTCAAAGCCCAGGTCCACAGGGTCTACTGAGCCCAGTTAGGTTAAGAGTAGAAGCTCTTCACTGGGAGTCTCAGACACTTCAGCTGAAGTTCCTTCAGGAAGATTGTGCAACTCTGGACTGGAGAGGCATAGGCACCCAGAGGCAAAACCCATATCATGGTGCCCCAACTTAGATTTGTTTGTTTGTTTCTGTTTTTCACCAAGTGCATCTTGCAGGATCTTAGTTCTCCAACCAGGGGTTGAACCAGGGCCCTCAGTAGGGAAAGCTCAGTGTCCTAACCACTGGACAGCCAGGAAATTCCCTTCCCAACTTAAATTTTTAAAATCTTACAGGAACATGAATCTCTACTCTTTCAGACAAATCATGCCCAAATGACCATCTTATCAATAAGTGATTTAAAACAGAGTTTGCTGGGTTTCTTTCCTTTTTTACTTCTTTTTAAAAATCAAATAATGATTTTCCAATGTAAGAGTATGGAAACTTAAAAGTAAAAAAAATAGTTTTTGCTTTTTTTATACACAGAACACCATTCCCAAGGACAAAGATGGGAGAGCAATGTGCATCAATGAAACCCTAGTCTCTCTCTCACACACACACACACAAACCACATTCTCATGTGGTTACTCCATGGCACACACATGAGATGTTCACACACATAGCCTCTCTGTCACCTACTCAGAACCACAGGCATGGGCCATGACTTGCTGAGTCACACCTGCAGGGCTCTTTGTGCCTTTGTTACCGCTTCTTTAAAATAGTAGTTATAATTCTTGCCCTTCTCACAAGTTTCTCTTGAGTGGAAGTGATTGATAAAATGTGAAGTGCAACCACAGACATATTCACTGCTCTTATTCCTGTGTTTTCAGAAACAGAAACTGAGACCCAACATTCCACACACACACATAGCAGGGAGGCACCCACTGGGGAACCAGGTGTTTTGAACTGGAGACACTCACACACTCAGCTCAGTGTGTCCCTGGCTGCTTCTGAGCCAGCTCTGTCACAGTTACCTGAACACAGGGCCCAAGGTTGGGGTGGTGCCAGGGCTGGGGCCTAGGCCTAGGGGAAGGCAGCTGAGGCCATGGTGCTAAGCAGCCTGTCGCATACCAGTAGGACCAAGAGGAGGAAGGCGCTTTCTTAGCTCTTGGCTCTGATACTTTTGGAGCCTTGGGGACTCTGGAAACCTGCAAAGTGATGCCAGTGAAAGGGCAGGTCCTGCACCTCAGCCTCCCTCCAGCCTCCTCCCTCAGGCTGTGCTTCTCTTTGTCTCCCAGCCCTCACCCTTGTCCCACACTGTCTCTCAGGGCCCTCTGCTCATTGCCTGCCCCATTGATTGAAAGTCTCTCTCAGGTTCTCCAAGGAGTCCCAGGAAAAATGATCCGCCAGCCTATTGATTCTTCATTAGAATTACATTTTCACGTGTGCTAAATTGGTTTTAAAAGCTTTTTCTGTTGTTATTGTCTTGTCAGACCCTGCGGTCCAGGGCAAACCAAGTTAAACGTTGTGGCTTCTTAGGGAAAAAAAAAATCACTGGGGCCAGGTCTGTGATTACTCGCTTTCCTGCCTTATTGTTGTCATGATGACAGTTGTGATTTGGTTTAAGTATCTTTAGGAAAAGGGCCCTGCACGAGGCTGCTCAGGTCAGGCTGGGGCTGGCTTGGAGGTGGATGTGTGTGGAGAAGGCTCTGAAGCCCCAGAAGGAAGGACACTAGAGTAGTTTTTCTTTCCTTGAAAATTACATTTAGCACTTGAACTTGTATTAATTGCTTCTGGGACAAGAGGAAAGGTGAAAGTTTTAAAAATCACTTCTATTTTCTCCATCCCCTTCCAGATTGAAAAGAGGAGAAATAGAAAACAACCTCACTTATTCTAGCTTCCTCCCCTTTCCCTTAGATAACTGGGGAGGGGGTGTCAGTCTTTCACAAAGTGCTGAGGAAGAGGTTGCAGCCTCCTGCTTTGTAGCGGGGCAGAAGCCCAGTCACAAGGATGTTTTTAATCATTGCACTTTGTACTGGGGAGAAATGAATGCAAATGAGGGTGGGGATGTGGAAAGAGAGAGGTAGGGACTCCCATAGAGAAAGGGGGGTAGCCCCCGACTATCAGAGACAGACAGACAGACACACGCAGTCAGTCTGATGGACTGTTCTTTGCAGAGAAGCAGAGGACAGAGAAGAATGCAAGGGAGGAAGGAAGGAAGAAGAAAGAAAGAAGGGGAAAAAAAGAGGGACTGAGAAAATGAAATGTACAGAGGAAGGGAAGGAGAAAGAAAGAAAGAGCAAGGTAGGCAGAGGAGCAACGCGGGGGGGGGGGGGAGCGGGGGGAGGGGAGCTGGCAGCCCCGCCAGCCCCCGCGCTCCTCCTGGCCTGGCGGCCGGTGGCAGTGCTGGGGAGTGGGCACAGGGCGGCTGCGGAGCCCAGGCAGGAGAGCCGAATGTCTCCGTGATGTGTTTATCCCCTAATCAGTTCATTAGTTATAAACAACATGACATTAGAAGTTAGGAGGCAGTTGATATTAATTTTTATTTAACTAGTTGATGTTTAATCCGTCACGCCAGGCTGGGTAGCAGCGAGAAAGATCTTCCTGACACAAAACCAGTTAGAACTTCATAAGGCGCAATCAGTGTCCGCGCATTGAAACAAACAAGAGAGACAGAGACAGAGAGTCAGGGAGAGACAGAGAGACAGAGGCAGCCTCGCCAGAGATGGAGCTGGCGAGGCGGGGGGAGGGGGGGAGAGCTAACCCGGGGCGAAGGCTGGAGGGAAGTAAGCTAGAAAGGCTGGGAGTGCAGAGGACGGCTCCGCGAGCGGCAGGCTGCCCTGAACCCGGGCCCCAAGTCCAGCGCGGCCGGACGCAATAGTTGAGGGGCCAGGCCCGGCGCCCTCGGGAAGGCCCGGCCCGGGCAGCGGCGGGGCTGTCCTCCAGGGCCCTGCCAAGCCTCGCCAAGCCTGGCCGCGGCAACCACCAGCCTTCTGTGGTGGAGCGCATTGGGTGTCCGGCGGCCTGGCGGGCGGTCAGGGGCTAACGTCCCAGCCAGGCGAGCCCCGCACTTTCCCAAACTGTCCTCTCCCAAGTCCGGTGACCCAGAAAGCCCTCCCGTCCTGCTCCAGGAAAAGTCGGCTGGGCAAGAGGAAAGGAGGAAAAGGCGAGGAGTCTGCCCAGCGGCTCAAGTTTGACAAAGTTTGCAGCGATCACAAGCCAGAGCGGGGTGTGTGTGTGTGTGTGTGTGCGTGTGTGTGCTCGGGTGCTCGGCAGTGGCAAAGGGGGAGGAATCGGGGACAGTCGGAAGGTTCTGCAGGCGGGAAAGGGCTTTCCCCCCGAGTTTGCTAGCCCCTCCAAGGGCGTCCCCGCGTGCTGGGCTCCGAGTAGGGACCAGGCTGTGCTGGTCTCAGGCTCCTCGGGTGGCCGTGCCCGGTTAAGCTCCCTCCTCAACCCCGCCCCCAAGCACAAGCCGTTCGGCTTTTTCCACCTTCACCCCAGGCACCGGCCGGGCACTGGCTCGGTCACGGCTTCGTGCCCCAGCACGGGCGGGGGAGGGGGTTGGCTCCGGCTGTAGTTTTCCGCCGTCGCGAAGGACAATGTTTGGAGGGGCAGAGGCATCCTCACCCGCGCGCAGACTCAAGCCGAGCATCTCACCATTTGCATGTTAATCTGCCTCCACCGCGAAAAGGAAATCGCTGAAATTCCGAAGAAAATTGCCTCTCGCCAGCGGTTAATAGTTAACTCAGACGGGAAAGTTCCCAGGGAAAGGAGAATGCTGGGGCAAGAGGCGCAGGGGAGGCGGCCTGGGAGGGCTGCGGCCCGGCGGCGGCCTTTCCCCTCGCCCGGCGCACCTCCCCTCCTCGGGCGGCGCGTCCCCCACCCCGTAATTAGCGTCGTTTAGGTCACAAAACCCTTCCTGGGAGAAATCTGTTCCCTCGTTCCGGGGCGCAGTTCAACACCTGATTCCGCAGGGTGAGGCGAATAAATCACCGCGGCGGCGGCGGGGAGCCGGACCCGAGCCCGCCAGACTGGGGCCGCCGGGAGAAAGAAAAAGTGAGAAAGAGGCGGCCGAGTTAGGGAAAATGATGCAGGGAGATGGCGCAACCCTAGCGCAGGGACAGCGAAGGGTCCGGGAAGGGAGACCCAAAGAAAGAGAGGGACTCAGAGGCAGACAGGGAGCCAAAATAGAAGCGGGAGATACGGAAAAGGACAGAGAGAAGAGGGGCAGAGACAAGAGTGAGAAAGAAAAGCGAACGAAAAGAAAGGGAAAAGGAAAGTAAGGGAGGAAAGAAGAGAGAGGAGGGAGACTAAGAAGGAGGGGACAAAAGAATAAAAAAAGAAAATAAACTCAAATAAGCAAACGCTTCTGTTGATCTACAAAAACTCCCCTGCGAGGCTCGGCAGTGGAAGCACGCCCCGCGGCGGCCAGGGCTCACGCCTAAGGGCCGAAGACCCGGGAGGCCCCGGCGAGGAGCGCAGGTTGCGCACTCCGCGCTCTAGGCCGGTTCGGCGCAGAACCCGACTCCAAGTCGAAGTTCCAGAGCGCGGGGCGCACAGGAGTATCTGCCCCTGGAAGCAATGGAGTTTGTGTGTGGGATGTCATCCTGGATCCACGGCGGGGAGGGGATGGGTAAATAAAAGGCGCAAGGCTCTTGGGCGCGCAATGGGCACCTGGAATTTCCTGCCCCAGCGCGAAGGGAGGCAAGGACCCGGGGAGGACAAGCTTCGGCTGCTTAGCGCAGAGCCCCCAGCTTTCCCGTAGCTAGAACCGCACCCCCACCCCCCGATCCTCCCTCCGCTCCGCCCCCCCCCTTCAGCAGGGTCTCGGAGAACTGCCCCCCCCCCCCCCCCCCCCAGATTCCTAGTGCCCTGGAGGGCGCGCCGGGGCACCGCTGCGAGAAAAAAGTAACGCAGCGAGAACTGCGACCCGGCGCCAGCGGAGGGCGCATTTCCTGAACCGCCTCCCGGCGGCGACTGGGTGGCGCGGCTCAGGTTCGGCTCGCTCTAGGGACCAGGCGCGGCACTGGGCTGCCCAGGTCAGAGGGTGGGGAGGAGGAAAAGGAAGAAGAGAAAGAAGCGGGGGAGGGGGCAGGAGCCGTGCAGAAGAGAAGCATAGAGAAATGGAAAGTGGAAATGCGGACTGGAGGGAAAGGCAGAGCAAGGATGTTAAGGAGCATCTCCCCTCAGGTCTGATGAGGTCTCTGCGTGGACAAAGGTGGGAGAGCTCCCTCCCAGGTCTCATTCATTTCAAACCCCTGTGCTCTGGCACCCCAGGATGCCGGCTGGAGACTGAGACCCCAAAAGGCCTCTGTGTCTGTGGGACCAAGGAGGAGGAGAGGAAGGCTTTCCTGCCTGCCAGGCAGACCCTGGGATGACAAGCGCCCGGAAAATTTCTGGCCTTTGGGACTTCTAGGTTGATATGGTCCAACCCACTTTGCTCCTCCTCCAGGCTTCTACTCCTCTCTCCTGCCTTATTTGTCTGGCCTGGTCAGCCATGAGCTGGACTAGAGGATTGGGGGGAGGGGGGTAAAATACCTCCAGGAAGAAAGGGAGCAACTCAGTCAATTCCTACTTTTGCACAGAGACAGGAGAAACCAATACCTAGACCAGAATCCTTTGGGCTGGGGAAGGTAGGGAGGCAGTGACCAAGCTGGCTCAAGTGGGAGGGCACTGGCCAGTCAGTCAGTATGCCTGGGCCTGCTCTGTGATGAACACTGGGGTTATGTTACCTAACCCAAGTTCATGAGGCTGACTCACAGTGAGGCCATGCAACACTGAAACGTTGGAGTTGGGCCAGCAGAGAAAGGTTTATTGCAGGGCCATGCAAGGAGAAAGGGTAGCTCGTGCCCCCCAAACCCTGAACTCCCCAAAGGCTTTTTTTTTAAACTTATTTTTATTTATTTATTGGCTGCGTTGGGTCCTCATTGCTGCATGTGGGCTTTCTCCAGTTGGGGCGAGCAGGGGCTACTCTTCATTGTGGTGCGTGGGTTTCTCATTGCGGTAGCTTCTCTTGTTGCTGAGCAAGGGCTCTAGGCACGTGGGCTTCAGTAGTTGTGGCACACGGGCTCAATAGTTGTGGCTTGCGGGCTCTAGAGCACAGGCTCAGTAGTTGTGGCACATGGGCTTAGTTGCTCCGTGGTATGTGGGATCTTCCAGGACCAGGGATCGAACCCATGTCCCTCACTGGCAGTCAGATTCTTAACCACTGTGCCACCAGGGGAGTCCCTCCCAGAAGGTTTCAGCAAAAGCATTTTTAAAGGCAAGGCGAGGGAGGCGCATGGTTGGTTGTTGCAAACTTATTGGTGTTGGAATCCTTTGTTCTTGCAGCTGTGCACATAGGTCAGTTCCCTGTAAACTTCCAACAAGACAAATGTTATTCTCTGTTCTGCAACTTTTTATCTCTGTATGAATGGAAAAGTGTTATATCCTTAAAGATCAGAGCCTTGAGAATGGGCTATCCTGTATATTTCAGGTTAAAGGCAACATTCTTAAAGCAAAAGCAATAGAATACAAAGGAACAGATGTAATATGGAGTCAGATTTGTTCTTCCCTATTACACTTATAGAGGTAAATCAGGCACTGGCCCTGCTTTTAAGGTGGATACTACCCAGTGGCAAAGAGAAAGCTTTGCCAAGAAACTCCAGAAAGTATCAAGGTATGGACTGAAAAGATGATTGAGACACAGAAAGTGTCAGAGAATGCTTCATAAAGAGGATGAGGTCTTGAAAGATGATGAAATGTACACTAAATGCAGGGGTACCTGGGCGAAATATTCCGAGGCGGAAGGAGATCATGAGCAAAGGCGTGGTGGGGGGGGGGGGGCGTGCAGCAACCCACCTAGTTGGGAAACTGCAAAGGATTCTGTGAGGCCAGTATGGATGTGAGAGTTCAGGCAAGGGGAATAATGTCAGGAGGCAGGCAGGGCCTACGTCACGGAGCACTTTTGCTGAGGAGTTTTGCTTTTCTCCTTTGGCCATGGGATGTTGTTGGATGATTTTAAGCAGGGAAGAGAAAAGATCTGATTTGGAGGGGAAAGACCACTCTGCAAGTGTAGACAGTGGGCTGGAGGTAGAGCAACAGAAACTGGGAAAACACTCTCAGCAAGAGAAGGTAGGAGGTCTCAGAACAAATATGTCTGGGGGAGATAGAGAAGAGAAGGTAGATGTGAGAGATGGAGGCAGGATGGTCAGGACTCAGGCACAGACTGTGTGTGTGTGTGTGTTGTGGGGTGAGATGATAAATTAAGGTCTGTCTAGGTCTCTGGGTAACTTTAGTCTCAACTCTGACCCCTCCCCTCCCCTTCCACACGCCTTCCCTTGCAAACTCTTCCCCATTAGTGGTTACAGAAGTGGAAACCCCATGCATCATGTCTGGAGGCAACTCTTTTCTCCTCATCTCATGCACCCTTACCAGGCAGCCTCATGGGCACTATAGAAGAGGAAAACTCCTCACTAACCCCAAGATAAAGTATCACCCAAGAGTGAAAAATGGAGCCAGGTAGTCCTGAGGTAGAGCCCCCCACCCCCCGCCAAGTTCCAGAACATACCAATGTTGTGATCTTGGGCACATCTCTTGAACTCCCTGTGCCTAAGTGTCCACATCTATAAAACAAGGACAAGAACTTTGCCTTGTGGAATTATTGGGTGGTATTAAATACAGGGCATAGGAACCACTGACGCATAGATGCCCGCTCCAAGCCCAGACCTCTCTGCATGCACTGATTGAGCACTGTCTCCTGCACAGGCACATAGTGTCAGGGGTACACAGAGCAGTAATAGAAAGATACTCTGGGGAAGTTGTCAATCCAGAGGGAAGGCCAGGTGCCTCATTGAAGCAAGGTTAATAACAAAAACAACTAACATATCTGAGGGCTTACTGCATGTCAGGCATTGTTTTACATGCTTTACATATATTCATTCCATTCATTCTGCCTACTATTTATTACTAACCCCATTTTAAAGATGAGGAAACTGAGGCACAGAGAGTTTTAGTAACTTGTCCACAATCACACAGAGAGTAGGTGGCAAAGGTAGGATCTGTACACAGATACTGCCTCCATAATCTACACTCCTGAGCACATGCTATGCCAAATATTCCTAGTGCCCAGCGGGGAGTCAGAGGGAAAAGAAATACTGGCTGTGGCTCAGAGGTTGAATGGGTCTGAGAGGCTTCTTTCAGGGCATCCAGTTGGTGAAACCCAGGAGCTCTTCTCCCCTTTCTCTTCCAGATCCTCACACCAGCCTCCTTTCACCATCTCTATGCTTTTCTCTCTTCTCTGCTCAGGGCCTCTGAATCTGGAAACTCAGAGTTGGCTCCTGTGACCAGACCAGCCAATTCTGGGAGGCTGCAGGGCCACCAGTCCTCACCCAGCCTTGCAGGAAACTGGGAGCTCCATCCTAAGAGTTTTCCAGCCAGCCTTGTCCCTTCCCATGGGCCCTGAGGCTTTTCCAGCTTCCAGGCCTGCAGCCTCAATACTGGGTGGGAGGCTCCACTCCATGCCTCACCCCAGCCGGGCTCAGCCTCTTGATAGGGCTTTAGTGGATCCTGACCTTCTACACCAGCCACAGACAAGAATTCCCCAGACTGAACCCGATGCCTTCACCCCACAGGCCTGACCCGAGTTGTCCCATATGGCTCTCCATCACGGTGCACTGGGAACTGCAGAGGAGCATGAAGGACCCTACTCATGAGCCCATCCTCTCTACTGGCTCCTCTGGGTCCACACAACAGGCACTGTGACAGGCACCTCAGAATTGACCACACTATGGCCAGAGAGCCGCCCTCTCCTATATGCTGGAACCATCCTACAGTCTCTGTTTTCCCTAGGCCCACAGAGGTTTGCCTTTTCCCTCTTAGGGCAGGAGTTATCTTTGCCAAAAGACAGAAGTTGAAGAAGTTCTGCAATGATCCAAGTCTGTGGAGACTATCTTTAACCCATCCAGGAAGAGTGAGGCAGAAATGAATGTATGTGTATGGGGAGGAGGGGTCTGGGCCTATGTTTGGAGGGGTCTCATTTTTTATTGGAATTTAACCAATTCCCCACCTAATACACCGAATGGCTTCTTCTAAATGACCTGTGAGTTCTTGAAAATAGTCACTGTGGCCAGGCACATATTATTTGCAAAGTGCCAGCACCGTAGAGCAAAACCATTTCTAGACTTCTTTTAGGTGTCTGCCTTCCCAGTTTGCAACCTAGTCTTTTGAACATCTTCCTCCAAGATGGACAATGTATTAGGCAATATGCCAATTGACTCAGAGCAGACACTAGGAATGAAGGTGACCGGATGGATGTGAATTAGGGAGAGGAGGTTTCTCTCTTGCTGCCCCCTTCCTCCCCCACCCCCCACCGCTTGGTCAAGGGAAGGTGTGTGTGTGTGGGGGGGTGCTGCCTGCAGCATCCCTAAAGTAAATATATCCCCTCCTCTGAGAAGTGGGAAGGCTCATCCATTCTGCACGGGGAAATTAAAGCATTAAAGCATCCAGCACAGCTCCTGGCACACGCAGGGGCTCCCATAAATGCTATCGTTATTTTAGTATGTCTTTGAAGGAGCCCGCACTGCGTCAGTCACAGGCTTCGGGTTCACGGGCTCTCCTCGACACATGCAGGAGCCGGGAGGGTCCGTTTCCTGCAGTAGAGCCGCACCTCGTGTTCTTGGCGCGGCGGACCCACTTGTCTCCCGGACGCAGGGCCGGACGCTCGGCTGCGCAGGCGCACGGGCCAGGGCTAGCGGCTGGACCGCGGGTCGGATTTGGGATGGGGATAAAGGGTGTGGACTGCGCACAGAGGCCTCTGCCGCCCCAGCAGGTGTACGAAGCAGGCCTGGCCGCCGCCGCCGCCGCGGAGTCCTCCGGGCTTGGAGCTGCCCCGGGACCAGCGTGTCCTACGCGCTCCGAGCGCGCTCGCCCGCGGCCCGCCCCGCCCGCCGAGAGCCGGCACTCGATTAATACTCATAAACCCCCTGCTCACCCTCCTCTTAAAATTAATAACTCTGTAATTAGAGTCATTTCAGAAGCCTCCTGAGTCGCCGAGGCCGGCCGGGCCGCCGGCCGCCCAGCGCCTGGGCAGGAGGGAGGAGGAGGCCGGGCGCAGCGGCCGCGGCATCTGCAGGTAGAGAATGAGAATTAAAATCGTTCTCAACAATCCAATACACTTTTTATCAGCCATCTATCTGAGAGCCGGGCCCATTCATCACCCGAGGCATCCTCCCTGAAAACAAGACCCATTCAGATTTTATACAAATTACCATATTCATCATCGTCTCCAACTCCGCAGCAACATCTCCGCAAAGTGTCTGCCGTCTCCCCGGGGAGCCGCGCGGCTCGGGCGCCCGAGCGCCAGCCCGGCAATTCCCCCGCCGAGCGCCTCCCCCGACGACGTGGGCCCCGTCTCTGGCCTTTGATCCACTGTCTCTGCTTTCCACCACTGCTCTTCTCTCCCCACTCCCCATCAATCTCTTTTTCTCTCATCCCCCTCTCGCTCTCTTCTCCGTCTCATCTCTTCCTGTGGCCTTTGATCCACTGTCTCTTTGCTTTTCCCCTCCCCCCAGCACAGTTACTCACACTCTCCACCCACCCCACCCCCATCCGCCCCGTGTCTCCCACCTGGTCTCCGGGGCCTCGTCAGGTCTTCCTCGGGTCTTCCTTCTCTTCCTACCTTTCTCTCTGTCTCCAGTTCTGTCTGTCTCTGTGGGCCTTTGCTTTCTCCCCACCCAGCATCCCCATTGCCCTGCCAGAACCAAGAAGCAGGAAGGGCCGTTTGTGACAACACCTGGAGCCTCCTCTCACGGATGGAGGAGGTGTTCCTCAGTGGGGCTCCCCAGGTTGATTCCAGGGGTCAACTTGGGCCCACATCCAGCAGCACGAGGAAGTAAAGCAGTGCCATAGAAGAGACATGCCCACATCCATCACACACTACAAACACATACACAACCCACAACACATACACAGCCACACACACTACACGCACCACACACATGCACACAAACAGCCGTTCCAATACACACAGCCCCCAATACACTCATCCCCCCACCACACACACACCACACACACACCCCCTAATACACACACGGCTCCTACTATACACCACACACAGCCCCCAACACACAGCCCTGAATATGCCACACACAGCCTCCTAAGCATACTCATGTAGCCGATCTCTCTATACAAAAAGGCCCCCCCATACCACACACAGCCTCCCAGTACATACACAGCTCCCTACCACACACATGGCTCCCAATACATATGGACACACATAAGTGCAGGAATTCACATACATTCCAAACACACAGGTTTACACACTGGCCTCTTACCCGGATTCTCAGCCCCTGTCTTCCCCCTCCTCTCTCTCTCAGTACATATGTACACTGGAGATTTAGACAGGAACAGGTCGGGCACCGCAGCCTCTGGAACACCTACTGGCTTGGGTGGGGGAGTTTCCCTGAAACCAGCAAGAGCTGCCCCATCCAGCTACTGAAAGTGTTCTGCACTGACCCCCAGGGGTTAATGAGATCTCCCCAGTTCCGGCCCACAGACACTGGAGCATTTCAGAAGGGGCTTTTATTCAGATTCTAAGGAGGGAGACCACACCAAAAGTGACAGCAGGAATGTTTAGAACAGGGGTTTCTGACTCAAATAACCATCTGTGGGTGACTGCTTCCTTTCTAGGCCTCAGTTCTGGGGGTGATCCTGCTGGCCTCCTTGGGAACAGCCAGGCTCCAGCATTACATTGAGATCCCCTGTGACCTAGCGCATCCTCAGTTTCCCCTGAAAAACCTGTCTCAATGGGGTGTTGTGGAGGAGCCTGTGGCTGTATCTCTTGTGGGCCATTTGTTGGTTGATTCATTCATTCCTCAGTCATTAATTCAACAACCATTACTGAGTGCCTTTTCTGTGTCAGCTCTGAGCCAGGCATGGGATCACAGTAGTGGACAAGAGATACTCAGTCTCTGCCACCAGGGAGATTACAGTCCAGAGCAGCGCTGTCCAACAGAACTTTCTGTGATAGTGCAAATGTTCTATATCTGCATTTCAAGATGGTGGCCACTAGCCACATGTGGCAATTGAGCACTTGCAATGTGGCAAATGTGACCGAGGAGCTGATTTTAAATTTCATTTATTTACTTAGGAATTTCCCTGGAGGTCTAGTGGTTAGGACTTCCCACTTTCATAGCAGAGGGCCTGGTTCGATCCCTGCTCAGAGAACTAAGATCCCACAAGCCACAAGATATGGCCAAAAAAAAAAAAAAAATTGAACTTTCGTTTGAATTAATTATTTAATTTAAATGTGGTGAATGGCTACTGTATTGGCCAGCATAATTCTCATGAACAGGTTAGTCTTCATTTCATTAAATGGAACAGGATATATGTGAAGGAATCCCCTCCCTCCTTCCAGAGCTGTGGAAGGCTAGTGAGTGTGAACCAGGGGCCTCTGAGCATGGCTCCTCTTCCTGTAAGGACCACCAGTTCCTCACGTGCAATAAGAAGGCCACCAACCCACACGTGTGAATGTAAGAACCTGTGCCCCTAAGACAGGCCCATTTGAAAAACTGTAGGTAAGTAATTCCCCATGAAAGAGTAACAGTAGCATTTCTTGAGTATTTCTTGGCTACCAGACACTATTTGCATATGCCATATCATAAACACAGATGCCTGTGGGGGCAGAGATGGCTGGGAAGACAACAGGGAGGGGGGTTCTGGGGCAACTAGAGAGGGCAAAGTTCTCTGTAAAGGACGGGATTGTCATGCAGAAGTGGGGGCCGGTGATGGCTAGTTGTCCGATTTTTTAAAAGTAATGAGGAATCTTGGTTTTTCTTTGAAATTCATTGGAATCTATCTACAAAAAAAAAAAAAAAAAAAAAAGGTGACCAGGCAGATGACCAAATGATGGATGTGTAAGGATAGTCATTGCAGCTTTGTTTGCAGATTAGAAGTAAAAATTCGCTATTAGGAGCCTGGTAAATGACTTATGATACAGCTACTCAATGGAATACTAGGCAGCCTTAACCAATAATTAAGTGAGTCTTCATATATAGATAAGGAAAGGTCTCCAAGGTGAACCAAGTAAAAAAGTAAGGCATGGAACAATGTGGAAGTTACCATTTATTGAAAGAAAAAGAGGCACACATATATAAATGCACACATTTGTACCTGTACAGATTAGCTATGGAAAGATATGCAAGAAACTGGAAATAGTAGTTGCCTCAAGGAAGGGGGCAGGGGTGAAAGGAAGACTTATTTTTCCCCGTATACCCTTTGGCATGTTTTGACTTTTACATTAACTGCATGAGCTATGCATTTACAGCATAGGCCAAGCAAACCTAGCTAAATGCCAGCTGAGGCTTTTGGGCCACATATTTATAATCTCTGAACCTCATGGGGTGTCCCTGTGAGATAGATATTACTGACCCTATTATACAGATGAAGAAGCTGAGGCTTAAAGTTGCACAGCTGGTCAAGTTTATGTAACTGGTTAGCAGTGGAGCTTTGATTCTAACCAGGTCCCTCTGGCTCACTGGCCACAGCACCACACGGCCTCCTCCAAGAAGAGGGGAGGGATGGTGATGCCAATAACATCATCATGGTCAACAACAGTGCTTATTGGGAACTTGTTATATGCCAGCCACTGTGATAAATATTTCATGTCTCATTTAATTCTCACAGCAACCTTATGAATTAGACATCATTATTATTTCATTTTATAGATGAGGAAGCTGAGGCAGAGAGGTTAACTGAGCTCCCAGAGTTGCACTGGCCAGAAGTGGTGGAGCTGAGCTCCCTGCCTGGGTATTCTAACTCCAGAGTTTTGCGCTTAAGCATCTCAATGCATAAAGAGAACTCCCCATCCTATTTTTGTATTCTGGGTGGGCTCATCCCAAGAATGCTCTATCACACCTCCCTGGGGCCTGCCATGAGTGTACACTGACCCCTATAGTGTGGACCTTTGTACACATTTATTTGCGCAAACACATCTGCGCAGGTTTGAAGCACATGTCCTTGGGGGCAGACTTCCTGTGTTACCTTCCGTGGTGAGAAGAAATGGATATCTAACTGCTAGCAATGGTCCTTCAGATTCCTTGTGACTTGCCCTTCCTACTTATACCTTTGTGCTGCCCCATGCCTGAGGATGGCCAGAGTTGCCTCTTTTCTCCCAGTAAACGTGTGTCTGGCTCCAGGGCCGAGGCACTGACAATACCAAGTCATTGTAGAGCAGGTTCTCTTTCAAGTCTCTTAACATCCAATGAGGAAGGCAGGAAAGGATTACTATTCCCTTTGTGTGGATGAGGAAACAGGCTCACACATCACAGACACACACACACACGCACCTACTTGTAAAAAATGAAAAATATGTTGTGGTGCAAATTAATCCACTTATTCCATTATGTCATGGCATTGTCTCAAAAGTCCCTGTCCCCATCTGGGAACCATGGGAGGAGCATTCCCCAGGGGCCCCATGCTGGAGATGGAAGAAGACAGCAAAGGAAGCAGAGAGCTAAGGGAAGAGCCATGGCCATTTTTTTTTTTTAACTCTTTATTGGAATATAATTGCTTTACACTGTTGTGCCAGTTTCTGCTGTACAACAAAATTGAATCAGTTGTATTTTACATATATCCCCATAACCCCTCCCTCCCAAGACTCCTTCCCACCCTCCCTAACCCACCCCTCTAAGTCATCACCAATCACTGAGTTGATTTCCCTGTGTTGAGCCATGGCCTTTGAGCAAGAACTCCCCTCATTGGTGGCTTGAGTTCTATGGCTAAAATTGTAGCCAGCTGCGACCAATGATCTGGTGTAGCTCTCTGTGCGCAAGGACATGTATGTACTCCACTGGCTCTTAAGGCACTGACTTCCCACACAGGTTTCCCTTCCCCCACAACAACCCTGTCCTCCTACCAAGACTGGTTCAAAGAGCAAGTGAATGGGAAGGTCTGAATATTCTCAACCTGTCCCCTGAATCCCCTCAGCCACAGGCCTAAATGCATGTGCTAGCGCTAACCCTAGTGCATGATTAAGGAAGAAGAAGCAGGCAGGTATTGGAGTGTCCCCTCCACCCCCAAGTTGTGTCCATGGTTATGATGGTAAAACACAGGCTCTGGCAGGATCCAGAATCTTGGAGTGTCCAGGGTAGCCAGAGGCAGCCTTAGATGTGGATGGCAAATCTGGGGACTGACAAACTAGGCCTTCCCTAGGCCCTCAAGCACTGCCTCCAAGGAATTTGTTTAACAAATACTTATAACATACATGCTATGTACTTGGCACTTTTGTACATGCTTTTACAAGTGTGTTAGTTTCCTATTGCTGCTGTAACAAATTACCACAAATTTAGTAGCTTAAAACAACACATGTATTATTTTCCATTTCTTGAGTTCTGAGTCTAAAATGGTCAGCAGGCTGTGTTCCTTCTGGTAGCTCTAGGGGAGAATTAATTTCCTTACCTTTTCCAGTTTCTAGAAGTTACCCACATCCCCTGGATCATGGTCATGTCATTCTGATCTTGCCTTCTGTCATTACATCTTCTTTGACTGATTCTCCTTCTTCCCTCTTATAAGGACCCTTGTGATGACATTGTGCATGCGCCAATAATCCAGGATAATCTTCTCATGTCAAGATCCTTAACATGATCACATCTTCAAAATGTCTTTTGCCATGTAAGGTAACACAATCATAGGTTTAGGGGATTAGAATTTGGGGGGAGGGGCAGCCATTATTCTGCCTACCACAGCAAGTATTAACTCATCTAATCCCAATAACAACTCTGTGAAGTAGGTGATATTACTATCAGCATTCTGCAGCTGAGGAAGCTAAGGCAACCAGAGGTTAAAGTCACAACAAAGCCATAATTCAATCCCAAGCAGCCTGTCTCCAAAGCATGTGTTCTTAACCACCACACTACAAGTATTTGGGGGCCTAATAGAAGCAGATGTTCTGTGACATCCACAGACACTTCACATACTCAGACATCTCACAAAATGTCTATGTATTTTTCACACACATATAACATACACACACACATGCTCTTCACATATATGTACTGTGCTCACATACATACGCTCTATAGATATTTGAATATACAAAATATACCTGGACACACACATTCACAAACATCCCCTCTGCTCGCATGCATTCATACTGCACACATATACCCAGGCCCTAAACACATACACACACATGTGTGCATACTGTCCCATACAGAGCCTGTGCATAGATACATTTTCTGCACACAGAGCAAACATATTATATTTTCTATGCTGTTTGCACACACAAACATCCTGTGTACACAACTGCATAATGCCCTGTGATATTCACACCTTGCACACGCATGCACACCGAACCAAGCAAACATATATCCTCTTTAAAACACATCTCTCAAAAAGACATATTATGTGCCTGCGATAGCATACATATCCCATACATGAATATACCATGCACACAACAAATACCTATCCTGTCTAGACACATATCGTACCTACACATAGATTCTATGCATACATACCCTACAAACAGTCTCACTTGGCATACATATGTATTATGAACACACGCTCTGAACCCCAAAGCTCTGTGCTCTGCATACCCTATGTACATATACATTTATATACCATGCATATGTATCTACAGAGGTCCTGGGTACACACATCCTGCACATGTGCACGCAGCCCACCCGGAATGCGTACATTCACGCACATATACAATCTTTCCTTAATTCATTTTATACCCACATCTTGCAGTAACAGAAATGTACATCCTATTCAACAGGACTGAATCCACGATGAATTGTCTGCTTTCATTAGCGCTTCACACACAAAAATAACCTCACAAGTGTACAGCCCCATCAGAGGTTTTGAGGGGCTTCCTTAGGCATTCCCCAACACTTGATGGGGGCTGTTATCCCCATTTTCTTGGGGAAGAGGCTGAGGCTGGGAAAGGGCGGGGCTCGCCCAGGGCCGCCCCGCCCCCTCCCGTCGCTGCCTGAGGTGTGATCAGCCCCCGGCTCGTATCCCTCAGCGCCAACAGAAAAGTAGTTCCAATACCATGTTTGTTAACTAGGTTATCTAGGCTGTGGAAGATTTTAATGTTGAATTTTATAGCTTTACCACGCTCTGCCGTCCTTGTGAATATTGTAATATTGCATTTTTTACAAGTTACTCTTCTGTTAATGTTCCAGCTAGTAACTTTTATAATCCTCCTCAATGAAATTTTTTTGTATTCTTCCGCACCGTTAACCCCAATGGCGGCGCCTCGGCCCCTGGCAGGAGGCAGATACGAGATGAATTCCTCTTTAATCAGAAATAATAATAATAAAAACACACACGCGGCTCGGCTGCCTCTCACTCCGGCTTCCCTCGCCGCCTCCGCCGCCGCCTCTCAGGGCCGCCTGTGGGCCCTGCGGCCTAGGCCCGGGGCACCTCCGACCCCAGCGCCCGGTTGGGGTAGGACCAGGCACCCGGCCGCTTCCCCCCATCCCAGACCCTTGCCCCTTGGCGCTTCCCTCTCCGACGCTGCTGCTCAGGTCTCAGAGTCGAGTCTCCACTCTTCAGGCCCCAGCACACCTTCCCTCTTTTCCATCCCTCTTTCTGTCTGTCTGCCTGGGCCTCTTTGGCCGCCTCTGCCAATCACTGTTCCTGCCTCTTCTGTCTATAGGTCTGCCTCTGTCCTCTCTCTCTAAGGCTCTCTTCTTTCGTTCTGTGTGCCCTTCTCTGCCGTCTTTCCAATCGTCTAGGTTTCCTCACAGGCTTTTCTCTTTTCCATCTCTTTATGTTCTGCTCTTCCAGTCTCTACATCCTTCCCCTTTTTCTTCTCGGAAGACGATGGAAAGTGGGGAGATTCAGTGATGGGATGGAGGGTGCTTAGTGAACTAGGGCTTTGTACTAGGTTGGGGCTAGCTTGGGATTGGGGTTACGTTTGGAACCACTAGGGAACAGAGATATCAGAGAGGGTTACAGTGTCTGTGGCCATGCAGACAGAAGTGGTCAGCTGGGGGCAGGGGGGGGATATCCAAGAGTCATGAGAAGGCTAAGTTAGAGGGTCCTAGCTCCTGGGGCCTAGGGAGAGAAGGCAGCTGGCCAAAGAAGCCCTAGCTTAGTGTCAGACATACTTTTGCCCTGGGGTCCTCTTCTGTCAAATGGGAAAGACCCACCATGGAGGCAGGGAGAAAAATGGGCTCTTTCCTAGAAAAGACAAGGTCTGAAGTTTGGGAAGCGTCTCCATGGAGAGGGGATTGTGTGTGTATGCTAAGGTGCATGGAAGCCTGTCTTCAGTGATAATGACACAAGAAAATATGATCCAAGACTATAGCAGACCACACAAATTCCTTCATTCAGTCAACAAATATTTATCGAGCATCTGCTATGAGCACCTACTGAGGCCTGGTGCTTGACCCAGGGAGTGCAATAATAAGTAAAAACACAGTCCTTGGCCTCATGGAACTTATGGGCTAGTGGAAGTGACAGATATTAATCAAATAACCGCACAACTTGCAAACTGGGATCACTGCTTAGGATTTCTGAGCTGGAGGCAGAGTACATCCCTGTGGCTTTCAGGGACCCTTTTGAGGCTGGTGAGAGCAAATTGGCCTCAGGGCTTGATAAGGACTCCAGAGCTTCTCAACTTCCACCTCCCACTGAAGCTGCCAAGAAGCGGGAGGGACTCCTGCTCCCATTTTACAGAGAGCACTACTTCCCCAACGGATGTGAGGTTTTATCAGCTGGTCTTCAAGAAGCCACCCTGTCAGATTTCCCTAGGGACTCCTAGATCTGACCACTAAGGTACTCTCCTTCCTCATCAGGCAGAGGGGAGCACGGTCCCACACGTGAAAACAGAGATGCCCAACATCTGGAAATCTCAGCCTCAGCGCAGCCGAACACCTGGAGCTCTAATCGCAGGAACGGCGAGTGGCCCCGGAGGTGGGGTCGGGGAATGGGACGGGAGGTGGGATAGCTCAGCTAGCAGGGCACTCGATGCCCCGCTCCTTGCGCTCCCAATTTGGACCTAGCCAGGAACTCGCCTCAACGCCGTACTGAGGGCCGCCCCCTCGCCGCCATACCTCTGCGTGTACCCTCACCAGCGGAGCCCCAGGTCCGCTAGCAAAGGTTAACGGCCCTGCACCCCATTCCCAATTCCACCTCGGACCAGGAGACTGCAGGTGGGGGGGTATCGTTGAACCAGGACCGAGGGGGTGGGGGAAGAAGAACAGGGACCGGAGGGGGAGGGCTGGGGGCGGGCGTGGCGAAGGGGGGCGGGGGCGCCCCGCGCGCCTGTGCGGAGCGCGGAAGCTGCGAGCGCCCGAGACAGTAAAACATCTGTAATGTGCCATTCGCCGCTGCTCGCTGATTGCTCATGGATTAAAGATTAAAATCTCGGCTTTGGCAGATGGGGAGAGAGAGGAAACTCTTACGAGCACGTTTTGCATCTGCATTTCATTCTGCTCGGTTCCCTGCGCCACGCCTGGTGGCGCCCGCCCTACCCCGCCCACTCCGCTCTCAGTTCCCCAGGCGCGGCCCTCCTAGGCCGGACCTCGGGGACCTTCGGTTCTCTTTCCACCCTTCCTGTCGCTCCGAACCCTAGGCACCTGGCCCCCCCTCGTCTCATTCTCATCTGGGGTTTTCGCCTCTGATCCAGTGTTGGTTCCCTGGCTCCCACTGGGCGGGGCAGAATAAACCTCCCCAGAAAAGGGGTACCTTTTCTTCCGCCGGCCAAGGGCACCGCCCACACTCCCACCGCACCTGGCTGCCTACCGCAGGGAGGGGTACACACGTCGAGAAGGCCTGGGGCGCGGAAGGTGGATCCAATGGTGGTACTTCTGGCCCTTGGAGATGGTGAAAATTACTTGTGACATGGCCAGGTGGGCTACCTGGGTGGATGTGTCATCTCTGTTTTTCACACTGAGCTGCTGTGGAGGCTGGGAGTGACATAGAAGACACAGGGACAAGAGGACTCTTAGGAGCTCTTAGGGCCAGGAGGGCTACTCCAGGTCTGTTTTGGCTTCGGATAATCCCTGTAAATCAGCCTCCTCCTGGACTACCAAGGAGTTGAAACGTGTGCTCATGTGCTCCAGCACCAGGGGCAGATCCCTTGGTTTCCTCATTTTCCATCAAAGTTTGTTGAGGAGGGAAATCCAGGTGGAGAGAACTAGAGACAAAGGACTGTCAGAAAGACAGACAGTATTAGAGAAATAGAAAAAGGAACAAAAAGCTGCAGAGTAGGATGGCAGATGTGAGCACCTGCATCTGGGGGGGGGGGGTGAGGAGAAGGCTGGGGAGATGGTGGGAGGGGGCCCTGTCTGGGTTCTTAGGCCCCAACTGGGAGGAGGAGGTTGGTTCAGGGTGAACAGAAGAAAAGCTAGAGAAGGATGAACGAGAGGAGGGTCGGTGTGGCAGATGTAATTAATTACTGCATATTAAAATGTTTGTTTACAGAGATGAACAGCGGCCGGAGATCTGATGGTAATTAATTCACAGCATTTCCCAGCCCTCATTGAGCCCAAACCCTTCTGGGGGCCTGGGGGTGGGTGAGAGGCTGGCTGGTTCTTGCCCTCCTCGCCCCAGGGATTGGAGCCCAGATTGCGGACACTGGAGGGAGCCTGAAACAGCACCTACACAAAGCCCATCCTACTCCACACACTCGGGGAAACCCAGAACAAATTTGTGACTAGTGATTTGCTTAAGGCCACCAGATAGCCAGTGATGGAGCCAAGACTGTAGTCCCTGTTTTCTTGCTCCTGGAAGTGTATTCAGCGAACACTGAGATGATGGTGATCTTGGGCAGAGATGAAATAACAGAGAGGGCAGAAAGGGGAATTAGGACTGAAGAAAGGGCTTGGGAAGAAGATAGACTTAAGGCCCATGGTGAAGAGGGGACCAGAAGCCTCCCTCACTTTGGAGAAGTTGGGTGGGGCAGCACAGTTATCAGAAAGCAGCCCCACCCCCCGCCACTGCACTATCTTGGGCCATGAGAAAGGAGACAGGTGCAGCTAGTAACCTTGGCCTTAGAGTCTGCCACTGTCAGCCTTGTGACCTTTCAGAAATAATGTAACCTCTCTGAGCCTCTGATTCTTTATAAAATGGACACCTCCCAGGTAGGTAGTTGGGAGGAGTGCAGCGGCTGTTAGTACTTACGTGGAGGGGTCAGGCAGTGGCACTTACCCCAGGTAGCTGTCTCTGCTCCCCCTCCTCTTCATTCACACACTGTCACATTCGACATGGAGACAAGCCGTGTTCACAAACATGCTTTAACTCATTCATTATTCATCAAGGAATCGGCTGAGGAACTGCTAGGCAGGTGTGTGGGGGTAAGGGGAATGCAGGATGAAGCCAGGATGTGCCCCTGTTTTGTAGGCGCTCACAGGATTCACAACCACGAGGAGAGAATCAGAGGTGAGGCCCAAAAGGAATGTCACCTGAGTGAGGGGTAATGTCCCCTGAATGAGGGGTAAAGTCAGGGGATAGGAGTCCCAGGGGGCAGCCAGGCTCGAGAAGCGGAGGCTTCCAGAGAATCTGGGCCCCAGGCTAGGCCACAAAGGATGGGTAGGAGTGAGGTGGGAGGAGTAGGAATGGAGGGGGAGGAAGGCTCTTTGGTGGCGCTGGGCAGGTCACAGGTTCATAGCTGGAAGGCCGGAGGGGCCTTGTATCTCAGAGCCAAGAAGAGAAGTCAGAGGTGAGAGGGAGAGGAGAGGCAGGGAGAAGGCTGGGTTGAGGTAAGCAGCAAAACAGCTGCAGAAGGATGAAAGAGGGCGTTTGGCGTGAACAAGGCCTTCAATCCCTGAAGGGTCTGAGCTGGCGGAAGGATGCGAGCAGGGTGGTATTCGCGGGGGCTGTGAGGGGCAGGCTGCGTGTGTGAGTACAGCAGGGCCGCAAGTGCTTCTGTGAGCACGTCCCTGTGCATGAGTGCATTTTGAGTGTGTGGCCCTGCCTGTGAGGATATGTTCATAGCTGTGTGAATGCATGTGTGAGTGTGTGTGGATGTGTGCCAGCATGTCAGCATGCCCCTGAGTGTCTCTGAGTGTCCACGTGTGTGGAAATGCTGAGAGGCTACTTTTGTACATCTGGGCCTTTCTCCTACAGCCAGCGCCCCTCCTCGCATACCCTCAGCCTCTTCAGGAAAAGTGGGAGGAGAGGCAGGGTCCCCCGTGAGGGGCCATTCACCCGCCGCCCTTCCAGAGTGCGCTAGCCTCCCTCCCGGTGGCTGAATCAGTGCCAGGGCCTGGGGTCTGGGAGGGAGCTTCCCTCCAACAGCCCCTCTCCCTGGTGTGGCTTTTATACCGTGGGGGGTGGGGGCTGGGGGTGGTGACACACGTGATATGTTTGTTGCAAACACACAAACACACAGACAAAGACAAAGGAAACGTAGGAGACAGAGATAAGGAAAAAGAAGGAACAAACCCACCTGGCAATGTACACCCAGGGAAATCCCCCTACAAGTTGGTATTTCTTTCCAATCTTTTTTCTGTGTGAACATGGTGAAAGCAGGAGTGGGGCCGTGCGATGCAACCTGTTAGGCTGCCTGCCTGCCCCCTGCCATCGTGGCTGCCACGTGCCTCTCGGGGGTGTGTGGGGGGCGCGAGGCCCTCTTGTCCCCACTCCCCTCACCCGGCTCTGAGGGAGACGCTGCTCCTTCTCCCCTCTCCCCACCCAGGACGCACGGGAGGGCTGGGTGAGGACCTGTCGGTCTGGGGTGAGGGAGCCAGGGGCACCTGCTGGGCGCCCCGCCGGGCAGCGCCGGGCCTGCAGCGGGCGGGTGAGCGAGGCGCAGGGGAGGAGCCGCGGGGAGGGAAGGGCGCGGAGGGAGGCGGAGCGGGGCTGTCGCTTCCCATCAGGCGGAGGATTGTTCCCGACACGCGCAGGCCCCGCGGCGTTTCTGTGTCAGGGAGTTTTGCCGGCGCCGTGACCCATGCGAGGGGGGTCGGGCTGCGCGCGGGGAGCGGCCAAGAGTGACCAGCGCGGCCGGCCGCATCATCACCACCTGGCGGGGTCACTGCTTCCCTCTCCTGCCTGGAGCGCCGCGGGACGGGGGCGGGGCTGGAGGATGGGGAGGGGGCGGGTTTCTCCCAGTGTCACTGCCCCTCCCTCCCCCTTGGGGAAGGTCGAGCGGGAGAAGCATTTCTCACGCGGAGGGAGAATGGGGAGAAGTCACCCCCCAGGGCCACGGTTTCTTTCCTTTGGAATGGAGGGGAGGTCTTTTCTGGTCTTGAATTAAGGATGTCCTGTTTCCTGA
The DNA here is from genome assembly GCF_030028045.1 of Hippopotamus amphibius kiboko. Taxonomy (NCBI): domain Eukaryota; kingdom Metazoa; phylum Chordata; class Mammalia; order Artiodactyla; family Hippopotamidae; genus Hippopotamus; species Hippopotamus amphibius. The sequence goes on from NC_080190.1 coordinate 29,316,146, forward strand.
GAAGTGGATGAGGCCACTGGCTAGAAAACGCAGTGCCTGAGGGTGGGCAAGTCCCCCAAAGAGGAGCGAGGAGGCCCAGCCAGGCCCAGATTGGTCCCAGACCCAGAGCTGCTCAAATAGGACTGGAACCTGGACTCTCAGTGGAGCGAGGCCAGGGGCCTGGAAGGCTGAGGGTGGGGTGCCTATGCAAATAAAATGAGAATGGGGGTGTGGGTGGCCGAGTTTCCAAAGCAGGGACGGAGGGTGGAGGAGGGGCTGCAGGGAGGGAGGGGTAGGCTCCTGACCTCTTTCCCCCCACCCACTGGTCCCATCTGAAGTCTGCAGGCTCCCATCTTCCGCACTTAATGATTTTGACGGGCCCCACCCGCGCACCATCGGGGCCTTTGTGTCTGCCAGACCAATGGCCCCTCTCCTGGGCCCACCCATCAGTCACCCGGAGCTCCAGCTGTTCCCAGCCTTTGGAGCAACCTCGGTCGTCACCACTACAAATTGGCTCTCAACAGCCGCTCGGAGACCCCTTCTCTGCCATTGTCTCGGGACAAATGGCCCTTCCCCTGCCCACCGCCCCCCAGGCCCAGCCCAGGCTGCCTGCTGCTTCTGGGAAGGGGAGGGATAGCCCAGGGAGCTCTTCCCGAAAGCTTTCCTCCTTCTCTAACTCCCACAATCTAGCTGGGCTGGGCCAGCAGACAGTCCCCACTGCACCGTTCTGGCCTAGACACCCTGTGGCCTTTCCTCAGTCAGATCTGGGCTTCGTGAGGCTAGGGACTGCGACTCCTCCTTCTGTTTCTCTCACAGCACCGAGAGCTGAAGAAGTCTCAGTATGGACTTGTTGACTGAGGCTAAAGCGAGGGGTAAAAGGGAAGGGAGGGAAGGATTGGCGGAGGAGGGCATGGGAACTGGGAGTCAGGGCTCCCAGGAGCCACCATAGCCAAGCACAGAGCCAAGACAATTACATGCCTAGTTTTGCTGATTGCATTAAAATCATTAGAATGAGGGATCTGAAAATCATACATTAAGGGGTAGCATTAGAAAGGGCTTTAGAGACTGGCGCAGGCATCCGCAAAGTGAATCTGGTACAATTAGCTCAAATTGTGTTACACAAACAGACACTTCCACATACCATCTCAATGACCTTCTCACAACACCACCCCAAACTCCCTTCCCTTCTTCCTTTCTGTTCCACTTGCAGGATCTCTGCTCAGACTCTTTCTCTCACTCCTCCTCCTCTTTTGCTTTCTTCCTCTCTCATACTCCATCTTGCTTCTCCTGCTGCCTAGGTTGCATTGCACTGTAATGAGTCAGTAGGCTGAGATGATACAGTGGGTGGGATCTTTGGCTTTGGGGGTGGGAGACAGACAGACCAAGACATCCCCTATGGAGTTTGCCCTTAGTCAAAATGCCCATCCTAGCATCTGTCCCAGCGTCTGTGCCAAGGCAGCAGGAGAGTTAAAATGGCCTGGCTTGGGGTGGGGAAGGGTGGTCCTGTCTGCTAGTGCTGTGTGAGAGGTGGCCTGAATGTGAGAGTCTGGATGATATTGGGTCTATGGCTGCCTTTGTGAATGTGTGTGTGTGTGTGTGTGTGTGTGTGTCCTGGCTGTGCCCTAATCCTGTTGGTAGCTAGCCTTCCTCCAATGGATGCCCATCAGAGTTCCGGAGAAGCGAGCCAGAGTGCCACTCTCCTCATCTCATGGAGCAGCGGGTTAGGGGCTAGGCTGCCACCGGTGGGGCTCAGGCCTGACTAGGCTGGGCTGCCATGGGGATAGTCTGTTGTAGCGCTGGTGAATGGGCCTATCTGGCTAGGGGCATGGTGGAGAAAGGATGGGGCGTGAGTGGGGGTGGAAAATGGAATTGCCAGTCTGGAATGAATGGATGGTGGAGTTTCTCTTTTGTAACCGGGAATAATTAAGATAGATGTGCGGATGGATTAGCTGTCCTGCAAGGTCAGGAGCGCATTGCCGGATCACTCTATTATTTCGCTGCGCCACAGCTATCCAACTAACGCCTTTTTCATGATATTTTGAACATCCGCACAGAAAAAAAAACCAAGCGAGTGCACGAGAGATACAAATGGATCGTTTGGTGGAGAAATCCGTCTTCGTCACCGCCGCCAGGCTGGGATTAATGCGATTGAAGGCTCCTCCAGGCTCCGCCAGGGAGACGGGCTCGGGAAAGCAAGAGAAATTGGTTTGTACCCCTGGGAGCACGATTGATGGGCCAGGCCCTCCAGTCTGGGCTGGGCCACCACGTTCTCCGACTGGGGGCAGGAAATGGGGCTGGGCCCTGGCCTTGGCCTGGGTGGGTTCCTGGCCTGGAGAAGAGGTCTAAAGAGTCCGGAATGTACAGGAGCTTCCTTTGGAGACTGTGGATGTGCCGGTGGGGAAGAGCTCACGCTCTGATGCCCCAGGTGGGCAGAGAGACTTTAGGGAAAGAATGGGAAGGTGTGGGTGGGAGGTTAATCCCCAGTGACACCCCTCTTCTTGGAGTGGCCAGGAAGGCTGCTAAAGTCTTATCAGGATGTAGGATCCGGTGAGGGGCGGGAATCTGGAAAAGGGCAATGTCCATTTACTCTCAGAGCAAATATTTACTGAGCCGGAACCATGTGGCAGGCACTGTGCTCTGGGTGAGAAGCACAGCATGGTTCCTGTCCTCAGGGAGCTTGTAGTCTAACTGGGAAGGGAAACACTGGACAAGTCGTGCCGACCAAGTGTGATGGGTCTTGTGACAATGTTTAGTCTCCTTGACTAAGAGATTAGGGAGGTTTTCCTCCAGGGTGACATGAAAGCTGAGTCTTGAAGGATGGATAGGAGTTACCGAGGCAGGAAAGGGAGCAGTATTTTATAGGCAGAAGGGACAGACTGTTTGAAGATCTGGAAGTTAGGGGGCTGATGGAGAACTCTGCACCTGCCTGATGGAGGAGACAGAAGTTACCCTCAGAGAGGTCCAATGACTTGTCCAAGGTTACACAGCTAGTGAATGGCAGAGCCAGGGCTACAGCGAAAGTCCTTGGTCTTCAAGTGACTGCAGATTCCTGCTCTTCTGGTATAAGAGACAAGGTCTGCCATCTCTGAAAATGGCCCATGTGTGAGCCTCACTTGGGAGGTCCCCATCAGAAGAGGGGAGCAGGGCACACCTGTGTCCCCGCTAGGTACACACACACCTTCACATAATAGAGTGAAGATGGGCTCAGGGAGATGATGAGGAAAAGTCTGGAAAATTTTGCTTTTGTTTTTTACTTATTAAAGGCATGGGTATGGTAAAATATAAATATAGTATGCAGATATACAGCAAAAATTATGTCCCATCTTACCTTTCAATTCCTATATTCTCCTTTCCACACATGCATTGTAGGAATATTCTCTATATTCACAAATGATAGCAAACTATACACATTGTTTCACATCTTAGTTTTTTTAATTTAACAAATTATTTTAGAGATTATTCCAGAGTAATACATGAAGATCTCCCCTGTTCTTTAGAACAACAGCACCATATCCCATTGTGAAGATGTACTGTTACTTGTTAAACCAGTATTGATGTACATTTAGGTTGTTACTGGTCTTCTACTACTGTGCAAAGTGACTATCCTTGAAGTGAAATTGTTGGATTAAAGGCACTGTGTCAGAGGGAGTTTTGGTTTTGGGTCTGAAGGGAGAAAGCTCTGTTATAAGAGGATTAGGAGAAGATGGAGAGGGAGAAGGGCTGGGAGGGATGGTGAGAGCAAGGTGCTCTGAGTTGGGGAGGCTGGAGGCTTGTCTCCCCATCATGGTTCTGTTTTTACCAGTCCTGTGTGATCTTGAGCAGGTTGTTGAATCTGAACTTTTTAAAAGATGAGAACAATATTAACTTCATTGATTTGTGTGAGGTTTGAAAATTTTCCATGATTATGTATGGGAAAAAGAGTGGACATACTCTACAATAAAAGTAGCAGTTGTCACTGGGGAGTGGTATCTGAAATGTTTTTATTTTTTCTTTTATAATTTCTGCATCATCTGTGTTACGTGAAATGTCTACAGCGTGCACGCATTATTTTCACAATCAGAAAGAAGTCATACAAACTTAGACACTTGTGGTGGGGCAGGGGGAGGGATGGAGGTGGAAGCCACCGCAGGCTCACGTATTGGGCAAGATTACTTGGCAGAGCCTGCCAGGGGTGGGTTGGATTTACAGGAAACAGAGTTGGCAAGAGAGCATATCAAGTGGAGGGACATGAGTGAGCAAAGGCGTGGAGACGAGAAAGCATCTGTGGGAAAAGCAATCCAGTTGAGCAGATTGTACTCGTTTCTTTCATTCATCCCTTTAACATGCATTGATGGAGGCCAGATCCTGGGCCGGGCACGTGATGATCAGAAATGCAAACAGCCACAGGCATTGTGACGTGGGAATAAATGCATACGTAGGTATGAGTTACCTCTTTTTTTTTTTTTCAATGAGAAGGTCTGCAAAAAGCAGAACTTTGCAGCTTCTAACAGAGAGGTTTGGCCTCACCAGGGAAGTCAGGAAAATCTTTGCAGAAGAAGTTCCCACTGAATTGTGGATTGGAAGGACAAACAGGTGCCAGCTAGGCAAAGAGGGAGGAGAAGAATGTTCCAGCAAGAGGGAACAGCAAAGTGAGTGACTCAGTGTCAGCGGGAGCCTGGTGAGTATGAGGGATAGGAGTAGAAAGCCAGGAAAGGAGCCTGGAGATGTTGGCAGGCCAGGCTGTCCAGGGCCTTCCCGGTTGCGGGAAGAATTTTGGACTTTATATTGAGAGCAATGAGGAGCCATGGAAGGATTTCAACCTACAAGTGACATAGTCAGGCTTGTGTTTTCAGCAGTCCCTGCTGACTGCAGAGAATGGAATGGACTGCAGAGTCTGTGAATACGAGGGGAGCACTCAGAATTAGAGGGTGATAATGTGTTGAAGGGGAGTGGTGATGAAGAGGGAGGGAAAAGAATGGGACTCACAGACAAAGAGGGGGAGAAAAGGCTGGAGAGACTCTGTGTGTGTGTGTTTAGCCTGTGGGGTGTGAATATAGGGCCAAGATGAAAAATTTAATCAGTTGGCCACCTGGAGTCATTGATAGTCTTTGATTCATAGAGTGGAGTGCCTACCTTTGCTGGGCCATATATAACTGTTTTTCGCCTGTATATCTCATTTAATCCTTGCAACTACGCTGTGAGGATGGTGCTCTTACTCCCAAGTTATGGATGAAGTTAAGTAGTTTGATCTGGGTTACCCTGCTACTTAGAGATGGAGCTGGGCTTTCTACACTGCATTCTGGTTTTCAGAGTGTAACCAACAAGCTACACTGTCGTGGAAGCTTTTTGAGCAAAAGAGGGATGGGATCAGGGTTGTGACTTTGGAAAATTAACCTGGTGGCAGTGCGTTAGATGGATGGGTTGGGGAGAGAGGCCCAGAGATTAATATTTCAGTTGGGTAGCAGTGAGGTCAGAGGGTCTGAGCCATAGTGGGACCAAAGTAATGGGAAGGAAGGGACAGCAGCAAAGGCTGCTGTGAATAGATGGGATTTAAGACTGGTATTGGTTCTCTATTGCTGCTATAATAATTTGCTGCAAACTCAGGAGCTTAACATAACGTGAATTTTAAGATCTCATTGTTCTATAGGTCAAAGTCTGAGTGGGCTGGATTGGTTTCTTTTTTAGAGTCTGACAAGGCTGAAACCAAGGTGTCAGCTAGTCTGGGTTCTTATCTGAAGGCTCTGGGAAAGAATCTGCTTCCATGCTCATTCATGTGGGCAGAATTCAGTTCCTTGCAGTTGTAGGACTTAGGTTCCTGTTTTCTTACTGGCTGTTAACTGGGACTCACTCTTATTTCCTAAAACACTCACCAGTCCTTGCATGTAGCCCTTCCATCTTCGTTCTTGTGCTTTGAATATCTCTGACTACCTCTTCTGCCAATAGCCAGAGAAATTTCTCTGAGTTTAAAGATCTCTGTGATTAGATTAGCATCCGCCACACACTTAATCTTCCTTTTGCCCTGTAATATAAACACAGGAGTAACACCAGTGGGTGAAAGTCATGGGGCCATCTTAAAATTCTGTATAACCACGGGACCACTTGTATTTATGTGTCTTGGAAAGCTGGGTGAGGCTGGGTAAAGGGGTGGTGTGGGGACAAGATGGCTCTGTGGTTGGGAAACTAAATAATTGGGAGCGTAGTGGTGTCAACACTGGGAACGGGAATCAGGAGGAGAGCTGATTTGGGAGGCTGGGGAAGATCGTGAGGTAGACATCTAGGTGGACACACAGAGCGGTTAGAAATTAGGAATTCCCTGTCAGGAGAGTGGTGGTATTGCAAATTTTTCACTTTTTCTTCAGCTATACCACCTATACGATAAAGAACATTAATCCTAAGCTTAGAGCTCAGTGAACTTTTATGTATGCAGATACATGTGCTACTACCACTCAGATCAAGATTTCTAACCCCTACAAGTTCCCTTGTGCTCTTTCCCAATCACCGTCTCCGCACAGGTAACCACTATTCTGACGTTAGTCACCATAGATTCATTCTGCCTGCTCTTGAGCTTCATATTAAGAGATTCGTACAGTATAAACCCCCATCAAATAATCTCCTGGGTGCCTGCTGTGTGCCAGCCACTGTGTCAAGCCCTGGGGATGCAACAGGGACAGGACAAAGTCCCAGCCCTCGTGGAACGTAAATTCTGCTCAGAAGGAAGAGATCAATACTGTGGCAGGCAACAGGATGACCAAGGGGGAGAGTGTGGACAAGGAAGAAAGAGGATGAAGATGAGACAGTGAGAAATGCTTAAAATGGGGTGGTGGGAAGGTGGAGTGGTCAGAGGATGGAGAGAAGCCAGAGCATGCAGCAGCGCAGAAGCCTGAGAACAAACGCTTCAAGAGGGAGGGAATGAGCCACAGTGTCACACGCTGCTGAGAGGTTAATCCACACATATTTATGGAGCACCTGCTTCGTGCAAGGCTAGGCATGGAGTGGAGTAGAGAGTGGCATAAAACTCCCTGTAATAATGATCTCTAACATGTCTATAGAGATAAGGGAAGGCCCTGGCAGGGGAAAAACACCATAAAATTCAAATATGATCATGTCACTGCCCTGCTTAAAATCTTTCTATGGCTTCCCATTGCCATTGGGATTAAGCTCAAAACCTCACCATGGCTTTCTGGGCCCTTATGGTCTGACTCTGTGGACTCCTCTAGCCTCAGCTCTCTCCCTGTCACTCTGACTCTCCAGGCATCCTGGCCTTCTTTTTTCCCTTTGTGCTGCTCCCTTCTGCCCCAGGGCCTTTGCACATACCATTTCTTCAGCCTAAAACACTTTTCTCCTTCTCTCTGCGCCTAGAAAGACCTAGTTAACTCCACTCACTGTTGTTCACATCTCTGCTCGATGGTTGCCTCTTCAGAGAAGCCTTCTCTAGTTTTCCAGCTTAAAATAGTTCCTTGTGTTTTGCACTTCCACAGCTCACTTTATGGGACTTTCTTTCCTAGCACTTATTGTGGTGAGTGATTACATATCTGTGTGATTATTGCATAAATGTTTATCACTCTCACAAGTCAGAGGCCGCTGTGAGAGCAGAAACCTCATCTGCTTATGATTGTCAGTGATTCCCAGCACCTAGCTGGGCGCTGGGCCCAAAATGAGGGCTTGATCAGTACTTGCTGAATGAATGAGCTTATGAGTTTGAAGTCAGAAGACCGTCTTTAAGCCCTGGCTATGTGACTTTGGATAAGTGACTTTCTTCCCTTCCTCGGTTCTCAGTTTCATCGTCCATAAAATGAAGGGATAGACTCTCTAAGGGCCTCTCCAGCCTTTTGTCCTCAGATTCGATGACTCACACTCATAAAAATGTCACTGGGCTGCTCGCCAACACATTAGCACTGATATTAGTGCTGAGTGAGAAGGTGCAAAACATCAAAAGAGCTGTCGAGATAGGACAGAGCAGTGTGATCCAGGATGATCAGAGTAGACTTCCTGGAAGAGGTGGGTAGAAATGAATTAAATAGATGGGGAGAAAAGAGATTTTCAAGAACCAGAGAAGCACAGAGGCATGAAACATGATGGGAGACCACAAAGAGACTGCTGTGGCTGGAGCCTATGGGAAGGATCCTGCTCCCTTAAAATAGGAGAGGCCCCCTGTACTAGTTTCCTATGCTGCTTAGTGGCTTAAAACAACACATTTTATTAGTTTATAGTCCTGAAGGTCAGAAGTCCAAAATGGGTCTCCCTGGGCTAACGTCAAGGTGTTCGCAGAGCTGATTCCTCCTGGATGCTCTAGGGGAGAATCTCTTTCCTTGCCTTTTCCAGCTTCTAAAAGCAGTCCTCATTCCTTGGTTCATGGGCCTGCCTCCCCTCACCTATTTCTCTGACTTTGACCCTGTTGCCTCCCTCTTATGAGGGTCCTGTGATTACACTGGGCCCACTCAGATAATCCAGGATAATCTCCTGATTGCAAGACCATTAACATAATTACATCTGTAAAGGCACTTTTACCCTGTAAGGTAACATGTTCACAGGTTCTGAGGATTAGAGTGAGGGCTCCTTTGAAGGGCCCTTTTCCAGCTTATCACACCCTAGTGGTTATTCTGTGGTCTCTGGAGCCAAAGTGCCTCAACTCAAGCCTTGACTGTTTCACTCATTAGTGGCTTAATCCTAGGTGATTTATTTAACCCCTCTCTGCCTCATTTTTCTCATTTGTAAAATAAGGAAACAGAAGTATACACCTTATTTTTTTTTGGCTGTCTATTGCTATATGACAAAACACCTCAGATCTCAGTGGCTTTGATTTTATTTTTTCTATTCTTTTAAAGCTCTTTATTGGAATATAATTGCTTTACACTGTTGTGCCACTTTTTGGTGTACAACAAAGTAAATCAGCTGTATTTATACATATATCCCCTATCCCCTCCCTCCCGTGGGACTCCTTCCCACCCTCCCTATCCCACCCCTCTAAGTCACCACCCATTATGAGTTGATCTCCCTGTGTTATGCAGCAGCTTCCCACTACCTATCTATTTTACATTTGGTAGTGTATATATGACAGTGCTACTCTCTAACTTCATCCCAGCTTCCCCTTTGCCCCCCACCCCATGTCCTCAAGTCCGTTCTCTACATCTGCATTTTAATTCTTGCCCTGTCACTGGGTTCATCAGTACCATTTTTGTAGATTAAGGAATCTTAATACATGAGTTAGCATGCGATATTTGTTTTTCTCTTTCTGGCTTACTTTGCTCTGTATGATAGACTCTAGGTCCATCCACCTCACTACAAATAACTCAATTTCATTCCTTTTGCTGGCTGAGTAATATTCTATTGTATATATGTGAGTGACTATGATTTTAAAACAGCGACAATTTTAAAAAATATCTATTTGTTCATGATGGGAGGTTATTCTGCTCTCCATGGTGCTGGCTGTGTTCACTCCTCCAGCTGCATTCATCTGGAAACTAAGCTTGGATCACAACATCTAATTTGGCCTCACTGACATGTCTGATGGTTGATGTTGGCGATTGACTGGAAAGCCTTAGTTCTCCTCCAGGGGACCTCTCATCCTGCAGGGCCTCCCTCCCTTCACTGACCTCTCTAGCAGGATAGTTCAGGCTTCTTTACATGGTAGCTGACTTCCAAGACCTCTTAAGGCCTAAGCCCAGAGGTCACAAGGTGTCACTTCTGTCAAAGTCTATTGGTCAAATAAATCACATGGCCAGCACAGATTCAAAGGAAGGGGAAGTAGACTTTACCTCTTGTGAAAGTCACATTGCACAAGTCTTGTGAGATGTACCATTTGCCATGGTAATTGTGAGAATTCTATGAATTAAAACATGTAAGCAGACTTAGAACAGTGGCTGTACCTAAAGAGTGCTCAATGTGTTAAAAAAAAAAAAGAGGGGGGCAGGATCTAGTGTCCAGTTTCCTAGATTCAAAACCCAACTCCACAGCTTATGGTTTTGTGACTTTTGGCAAATTATTTGGCTGCTCTAAGCCTCAGGGTCCTCATCTTGTAAATGAGATTAATGATAAAACTTACTTTACAGGGTTGGTACAAGCATGAAATGCAGTGATAAGTGCAAACTCTCAGCTCAGAACCTAGTGTATAGTTAGTACTCAATAAGCATTCACTTAAAAAGTCATTTATTTATTGGCTGCATTGGGTCTTTGTTCGTGCACAGGTTTTCTATAGTTGTGGTGAACGGGGGCTACTCTTTGCTGCAGTGCGCAGGCTTCTCAGTACAGTGGCTTCTCTTGTTGTGGAGCATGGGCTCTAGGCACTCGGACTTCAGCAGTTGTGGCACACGGGCTCAGTAGTTGTGGCTCGTGAGCCTGCCTCTAGAGCGCAGGCTCAGTAGTTGTGACGCACAGGCTTAGTTGCTCCGAGGCATGTGGGATCTTCCCAGACCAGGGCTCGAACCCGTGTCCCCTGCATTGGCAGGTGGATTCTTAACCACTGTGCCATCAGGGAAGTCTTAGCATTCACTTTTGATATTACCAAAGTTCTGTCAAGTACAGTGCCAGGCATTTTCTCATGTATTTTTTAAATTTAAGCCTATTGTCAACTGTGCGTGGTCCATGTATATACACACACATATGAGGAAACAGAGGCTCAAAGTATTTCAGAAACTTGGGACTGGGAACTAGATCTTTGTGACTCTTTCCACTTTACTAATGATTTCAAGCATTTCTTTTTAGTAGAGTACCTCCCGCCTCCCTTTTCAAACAAACCCAATGGCTAAAACTGAGAAAGACGGTATTTTACTAGCACATATTATGAAGGCTCACATTTTAGCTTTTTTAATGATTGGGGGAAAACATGTCAGTTAGCACACACGTTATCATGAGAGTAACCTCTAATGTGTTAAAATTCAGTTCATAATATTTCTGTGAACATGTGATCTTTTATTGAGGTTTCAAAGAGTATATCTTTATACAAAACTCAAATCAAAACTCTGTGGACCCTGTTAATACCTCAAAGGAATTTAGGGTTCCATGGATCCCAGATTGGAAACCCCTCCATCCGACTACATCCTTCCACGTGAGGGGGGAGTAGCTGGAACATCTGGGTTCTGAGCAATGGGAGTCTCAAGAACCTGGCGAAGGAGCCAGGAGTCCTTTTGTAAGCAATGGTGTATCACTTAATGTCTTGTAATCCATTATTTATTGGATTTCTGATGACTTGTGATCGAGGAGAGTAAAAGCAGGGGAAACAATCACAGCCATTGTTTATTAAATGCTTACTGTGTACCACGTACTACACTCTTTCCTTGTTTTATCTCATTGAGTTGACTTGATGCTATGAGGTATGTACTGTTATCATTTCTATTTGACAGATGATGAAACTGAAGCTCCGACTGAGTAAGTAATTTATCAAGCTAGTAAATAATGGAGCTAGATTGCAAACTTATAAGAAGTCATTGGAACTTTTTTTTATCAGGAGGTTATTGGGACCTGGTGAGTGGGAGCTGAGGGGTCAGGGAAGGAAGAAATCATGGAAGGCAACCTCCCAGGCCTCTCTCCTTTTAGGAAGGCATCCTTGTTTGCTCTCAGAATCTTCAGGTCTTCCTGCTACCACTCCCCACCTGCCTTGCAATATTTTAAGACTTACGGCTGAGACCTAACTGGTCCATTTCTATTGCTCAATCCTTTTTCCAGGGAAAAATTTGTTTTCTGATCCCTGATGCTGGTTTCCTCAATGGAGATAAACAATAGGAGACTATTTTCCTCTGCCCTATTAACAGGTCAGATTAAAGAGTCAAGCATATAATCAGCACATCATTTCTTACTGGCCCTTGAATAAGCTCAGAGTCCCATCTGGGAGATGAAACTCTCCCTGACAATAAGCAAGCTGAAAGACATCCCAAGGCAGCATGTGGGTGGGGAGCCAAATGTGGGGGAATCATAGGGATAATAAAATATTTTCCCAAGATTTTCTACCTTATACAACAATTTCAAACCAACTATCTCTCATAATATTTCTATGACATAGGCCTAATTATTTCATTTGACAGATGGGAAACTGAGGCTTAGAGAGGAGAAACCAGTTGCCAAAATCAGATAGCCAATAAGTGACAAAACGAGAGCGGAAGGAGTGGCTTATTTGGGAATCTCCCGCTGGCTGAGTCCTGTCTGTGAGCTGTGAACTCTGTGGTTTGGAGATGTCCCCTGCGCCAAACCCACAGGAGAATCCTTCTACCCGCCTGCCAAGGTTCTAGGCTGGGAGGACAGGGAAGGCTCTCAGGCCCTAGGCTTCTTCCCCTGCTCCCCTGCTGTACCCCCGGATTGACCTCTGTGGCTGTCAGAATCCCGGTACCTCCCTCCTGGTCCCAGGGGCAGTCTGCACCCCTTGCCCATGTCCTGAGGCCCTGAGAAACATCCTTAGCCACCCATCCGGGTCCCCTCCCCGCAGGTCAGCGCTCCCCCCGCCACGGACAGGCTCCTGTGATGATGGATCGCTGGCCCCAACGCACATATTATTATGAAATGGGTTTATTACACTCTAAATCTCTCAGTAATGTGCGGCTGTTTAATCCCTTTATCCAATTCTCAGTCTCTCAGGCTCGGCCACAGCTCCCTCCACCCAGGACTAGGTCTGAGTGGTTTATTGGATGATTTCTGACTTAGGGGGACTAGGGTGGGGGCTGTTTAGAGGAGTGGGAAGGACAGGGAGCCACGCAGCCCTGGAGAGAAGAAGTCCAAGGGCTTGCCTGGGGGCTTCCAACCTGGAGCCTTCCTGCCCTGCTGTCAGTCTGTCTGCCACGTCTCATCGTCTCCATCGCAGTCTCTCCGACTTGGGGCCTCACTCCATCTCTGCCTCTGGGCTCTCGTTACTTTCTCGCGTCCTCTCTGACCGTCTCTGTCTCTCTGTCTTCTCCTGAAGCCAGACTACAGTTAGGATGATGGTGTCTAGTTGCCCCGGGAGTGAGGAGGGCGATGATCCCCGGCCTTTCCCACCCCACCTCCAGCCCCCCTTTTCTAGAAGTTCCTTTCATTCTGCTGGGTTTCTGTGCTCTCAAGTCACTTCTTTACCCCACCTCCGCTGACCAGCCACCTTCCTCTTTTTGCCTCTTTTGTCGCCCCCGGCTTTCCTCTTGTACCCCCGGCTCGGGGGCCCATGCCCAAGTCCCTGCGGACGCCAGCAGCCTCCGCCTCCTCCTCACCCCCCCTCAGCCGCCTCTGCTTCCCCAGGATGGCTGACGCCTCAGCTCCCGAGGCCTTCCCCTCCCTCCTCACTCTCGCTCTGGCCACCTCCGGGATGGCCTTCTCTCCCTCCCTCCGTCTCTATCTCTGTCTCTCCCAGTGTCTCTCCCTGAGCAGTCCCTCCCCGCTCTGACACACCAGCCGGTACGGCAGCCAAGGCTTCCTGCTGTCAGCTGGGGAATAGATAAAGATAAATGATATTATGTTAAATTCCACTTAATGACAAATTTTTAATTTTCTGAACATGGTCATTTTCTGGCTAGTGAATCAAGTGGAGGGAGCTAATTACATGAAGATCTGAACAAAAATAACTCCTAATTTTCAAGGATAATGGAAGAGAAATGTTGGAGATTAATGGCACTATTTATCTTTTTTAAATTTCTATCTTTCTCTGTGATAGCCGTGCTCCCCAAGGAAAATATTCATAAAATGAAATTGAAGTCGTAACTTAATAGGTTATTAAAATTTTTGAGTGCATATCACTTTCCTTCCGCAGCACTGTAAATTTAAATTGAAGTTTGCGGCTCCCCGAGTCACCAGCGGAGTTTTTTTTATGATGGCACAATAGAGAGAAACATGCATCTTTGTCAGGAGGTATTTGCTAGTCTAATTTTATGGCAGGCCGGATTATCAGACGGGAATGGCAGCGCCGGGGGAAGCTGACAAGCCCGCAGCCGGCAGCCATGTGTTTCCATTAGCGCCCCGAGCCGTCCGGGGTTTCTCTGGACTCTCATTTTCCACTTCAGTCTTTTATCTTGATTTAAAGTGAGGGCGCCCAATATTCAGGGCCTGTCATTTTTCTCTCTCACACACTCTCACGGCTCTTCCTCACTTCTCCCCTCCCACTTCCTCTGCTCCGGGGCCTGCTCCCTTTCATCTCGGGGCTCCAGCGTGGCCTCTGTCCTCCTCACCTAGCCTCACCCAACCCTCTGGGCTCCACCCGGGAGGAAGAAGAGAGGGGGGCAGGAGAGGCTGGTAGGGCAGCCACTGGAGTTAGTCATAAATTTGAGTGAAGCCTTCTCCCCATGGGCCCATCAGAGGAACCCTGGGATGGGGACTGTATGTGTAGGAGGTGGGGAGGGGGCTCCCTGGCTTGAGCCCATCAGGTCCTCTAATTGCGTGTTAACGGAGTTGCGAGGGGCAGGGGGCGCAGCTGTTGGCTCTGGGGACCCGAGGGCGGTGAGGATTATGGGCAGTCTCTTTTTCAGTCCCTGTCTCTGTTCCCATGCCATCTCTGCCCCAGCGTTGTCTCTGAGTCTCACAACCGAGGACACAGAGGGAAACTTTAAAAAGCCCACACCAGCCCCCACATTTTAGAGATGGACAAACTGAGGCCCAGACATGGGGAGTGTCTCGTCCAAGGTCTCGTGATAGCTGAGACAGAACAAAACGTTGGATCACAGATGCATAAATGAATGCACTTTCCACTGAACCACACTGCCTCACCTTCACCTCTTTCTGCTCTGTTGGATGGAAGCCAACATCTTTGTGTCTGTCTCAGCTCCCACCCGACATTGCCCACCTCATTATTGGCACCAGTGTTCTCCAAAGAGCTGGACTTGAAACCCCAAGGTCATCGTTTACTCATGTCCTAGCTTCAGCCCCCACACGTGTCAGTTACCAAGTCCTGCCATCTCTTCCCTATCTGTCCCTTTCTCGCTTCTTCACTGGCGTTGTTCACCCCCACCCTATGGCATCGGCCCCTCCGTACTCACTTGTTTGCATGTTCTTCTCTCAGTCCTGTCCCATAGTGACCTTTCCCAAATACCCCAGATCCCAAAACACTCCCCTGCCCGTGCTCAGAAACCCGCCACGTGCCCTCCACGCTGTGCCTATGCAATTGAGTTCCAGCTTTTCACTCAAGCCTCACAGCCCTGAGCGACCATGGCCCACCGTTTCCCCTCGGTCCCCTCTCCCTCTTGCCCACCATATACTTACATAGGGTCGACTCGAGCGAGGGTGGCACCTCTGCACCTTTGTTCCTGGCATCCCCACTAGCAGCATCCTCTACCCTTCAGCTCTATCCACCATTCATGAACCCCCCCTCAAGCCACCCCCTTGCTAGGCCTCCCCAGGCCACACCAGTCTGTCCTCTTCTCTGGCCTCCTTTAGCCCTCACTGTCCAGGCACTCATCCATCTGCTTGCCTGCTGCTTGAAACTCACTGTGCTTGCTGACTTGTACCCTGCTGGGCCAGGGACCCTAAATGCAGTGCACATACCTTATGGTCACAAATGCTCACTGGGTCACACGCCCTATCCTGTGCCTCCCAAGCACAGCAGCAGAGACCCCTGGATAAAACCTCAGACAGGAAGTCTGCCTATACAGCATCATAGCATATGGGAGCTGGAAAGAATATGGGACTTCAGCTCTCTCATTTTATAGATGAGGTAGCTGAGGCTCAGCCAGAGGGGCGATGCTCAGGGTTCTGCCAGGAGTTAGGAAGGGACTCACATCCAGGTCTCTGGACTCAGGTTTCAGTGCTCTCTCCACCCCCCCATTTCTGTTCTAGGGTCCAGGCCATCACTGTCACTCAGCTGTAAACTGGCAATAGTTCTTTTACTCTCGGAGCCTTGGTTTCTTCACAATGTAGAAAAGCAGTCCTGGACCATATTTCTTCTTCAAAGTGGGGTCGGGGATCATTGGAGAACCCTGTGGCAACGGCAGGACTTTTCAGTGTGGTAACTGCGTGCTCCTGCCGCCTTCCCCTGCATCCCAGACTGCTCAGCCCTGCCCCATCTTCCCTAGCCTGGCCACTGTCATGGCCTGTGACCCCTCCTTCTCCTCTCTACCGGCCCTCCGCTGGACTACCCACCATTGTGTCCCATGTCACAGGAGTGTTGCCGGCGTGTTGCAAGCATGTTCGGGCATGTTTCAGGCATGGCCATTTCCACTTGGCTGCCTGTGCCACACAGGTCAGGTGGCGAGTGGCCTGGGCCACCCCCACGCCGTGTTTAGCAGTGGAGCTGAGTGGAGGCGGTGCCTGGTTCCCCAGCCACAGTCTCTCGTTAGAAAGAAATTAAAAGCCACTCAATTTTGGCTAATATCCCTCTGAAGGCCTTTAACTCCACCTGTGACTAACCCATTCATAATCGCTCCGTTTTAGTGGCTCAGGCTGATGTAGCCTCAATTAATTTGGGAGGAGAGATAAACGGCCATTCCTCTTTGTCTCCCATCCCTTCCTCCCTTCCTGCCCTCTCTGTCGTCTCCCCCACAGCCTCTCTGTGTCTCTGTCTCTCTCTGCCTCTGGCTCAGTTTTTCTTTCTCCCTCTCTCCACCTCACCTCTTTCTCATCTCGATCGTGTGGTCTATTTCTCTCTCTCCAACTCTTTTTGTGTCTCTTTCAAAGCCTGTCTTAGTTTTTGTTCCCTCTCTACTTCCTTCTTTTTCCCTCTTCCTGCCTCTTTCCCTTTCTTCCTGCATTTCTCTATCTGTCTGGGCTTCTGCTCGTTTGTCTCTGTCTCTCCTGTTTCTTTGGTTCCCTGCTTTTGGTCATTCTGACCATGACTCCATCATCTTTGGAGCTACTTTCCTTGCCACCTAGTGTGTTCATTTTCTGATGCTATTTTTCAGCCTCCCCCTTCCCATCTCTGTCTCTGTTCTTTTTTGTCTCTTTGTCTCAATCACTCTGTCTCTGCATCTCCTGTCAATCATTTCCTGCCCCAGTCCGTCCTGTTTGATCCCTTCTACAGCTTCCCTTCTTTCTCCCTTCTCCCTTGCTTTCTCTCTTTCCTTTTATTCTGCCTCTGTCTCTCCATTTGTCTGTGTCTGCTGTATCTCCTGTATCTCCCTGAGTTTTTCTCTCTTCCCTTTCTTTTTCTGTCACAGAGATGACTCTTCTCTTGCCCCTCCCCCATGGCTCAAGCACCTTCTCTCCTGGTGCCTCAAACCACCCCCACCCCAAGCCCACGAGTCCTTTTGTCTTCTTCTCCCCTCTCGATTATTATTAATGATGAAAGCTCAAACATCACATCAGTAATTTCTGAGTGAGTTTTGCAATGAAACTGGGGCCTTCTCAGCCCCTCCCGAGTCCCACAAATTTTACTTTTGTAATTTCACGCCTCTGGTTATCACCACGCTGCTCCGTCCCTCTCTGCCTCTCAGCTCCCCTCCCCTCCCCCCACCCCCCCGGAGAGAGCACTTAAACTTGTTTTCATTCCCTTATTCTTTATTTTTTTAATGTCCACTCTCTCCGGAGTCAGTAATGTTCTTCCTCTCTTTCCTCTCCCATTTTCTGTTAATTCTGCGCCATCTGCCTTAGCATCTGTTAAAAATAAAATTTCCCTCACACAATGAGAAGCCTCCCTGCTCCTCCCTCCCCCCTGCAGCCCCCCAGGTTTGGTGCTGGGGCCGTCAGATGCCACGTCCTCTCCTGGGATCTTCCCCCCTCCCCCCAGTCCCTAGTCTGGTTTTCAGAGGAGAGCTGCAGCACTGGGCGAGCGGGCAGCAGGGAGGAGGGGGCTGCCCAGGGGGCCTGGAGCTGGAGGGGGCAGCTGCAGAGGGAACTAGAACTGGGGGATACAGAGGATGGTACCAGGCTCCACCCACTTGCCTTCGGGACCTTGCCTAGGCTGCAGCTCTGAGCTGCTGAGACAGAGCACCTGCACAGGTAGGTGACAACAGGTGGGGGAGAGGTTTGAGGAGAGAGCCCTTTTCCCCCAAGGAAGGAGGTTGCTGATGAATCCATTTGCCCTTTCCCAAAAGCTAATGCTGGGGCATGAGGCTGGGATGGTGGTGGGAGTGAATTTAGGAGATGGGAGAACTGCCCCCAAGTCCCAGTGGTTGTCTCCAGCTTGGAATGGATATGGTGCTGGACAAGATGTCTTCAAGACTGGCTGTCCAGGAGCCCCCTCCCCTTGTGTGCTGAAGGACTTTGTCCCTGCTGCCCTGGGCTCAGCTGGGAGAAGGGAGAGAAAGGGAATCAATTGATCCCCATGCCCTGAAGACTTCAGGAGGCAGGAAACTCTTGGGTTGAAGCCAGCTTCCCAGAGGGTTTGGGAAGAGACTTAGTGTGTGTATGTTTATGAGCATGTGTGCATGTGCCTGTGAGATTATGGTTCCCTGTCACCACTGATCTGTGTAGGTGTGTCTGAGGAGTGTGTGTATATGAGCTGGGTTTTGACTGATTTTCTTTCTATGTCATTCTATGTGTGGCTACATTGCTCAAGTATAGGTGTATTGTGTATGTTATAGTGGGTGTGTAGCTATACCTCTCCATAGATGGTGTGACAGTGTGTAGTTGTGGGTGTGATATAACCATGGATTTCTGTGTGTATTTATGTAAATGGTGTCTTACAAAAAGCTATGTGTATGTGATGAAGTGCGTAATTGTTCATGTCTTATTACCTTGGTTTATTTGTATGTGAAAATGTTACATACTTTGTTTATTGGTATATTTGTACATTACTTTATCACTCTTGTGATGCTGGGTGTAACTATTTCTCTAGACAATAATCCCTTCTCTTTTGTGATGGGGTGCTCTGTATGTGACCAATGCCAGGTAGGAACCTGTGTGAGGGCTGCTTTACATCTGAGTGATGTGAGTGTGGGAGCATCTTTCTGTGGGAAGGCGATCATGTATGACTGCCTCTGTGACGTGTATGAGTGTGTGTGTGTGCTGTACACTTCCTTTTATTCATTGCCACAAAAATGTGTGGATACCTGATGTGGGCTTTGTTGTGCCAGACAGGGTGGGGCAAAGCATGCATGGTTATGTTGGTGGGTCTAGTGAGGTCAACTGAGATAAAAGGTCACACAGGTAGGGGACAGAGGCAACTCAGCAGCAGAATGGTGAAAAGGTGCAGGCTTTAATACCACAGTCCTGAGTTCATTTCCTAGACCTGTCCCTGATCAGGTCAGTGACAAAGCAAGTTACCTAAACTCTGAGTCTCAGTTTCCACATCTGTAAAATGGGGATAATCATATCTATGGCATACAGTTGTTGCCAGGATTAGGGACAAAGGATGTCAAGCAACTAGCCTGGCACCTGATAGTAATAAAATAGTAGGAGGAGGAGGAGGAGTAACAACAGTAAGTTATTAAGTGCTTACTATTACATATTTAATCCTTTACACCTCACATCAATTCTGGAAGGATTCTTACTGTTAGAGATAAGTAAACTGAGACACAGAGTATAAATAACCAAGATCAGGCAGCTCGTAAAGGCTGAGTACCTGCGCAACAAATGATAGCTTTATTTGGAAAGTAGATGCTTCCTGCAACTATTGCTGATATTATTCATGTGAATATTGGAGGTGGGGGTGCATTAGACTGACAGCATTTCGTTCCTCCTTATAGGGGCCTCCTTCTCAAGTCATCCCCCTCTTCCGCCCCTGTAGCCCCACAACTCAGCAGAGCTGTTGGCTCCTGAGACTGTTTGGGGGGGCTGGACAAAAGAGACAGTCTGAGGAGGAAATGCCCCACCATCCTGGCCGCCTCTTCCCAGCCTTGATCGACACCAAAGGCTCCGTAATCTCTCTCTGCCCCGAGGGGAGCAGCAGTGTTTGTGAAACAGATTTTTACAAAATGTTTTGACCCTGCTCTCCCCTCCCCCCGCATCCCTGCCTGGCACCGTGTCACCTAATTAAATCAGCCTTCGCGGGCGTCTCCGCTCCCTGCTAATTGTGCCCTGGGCCGGCTTCCGGAGGTCGCTCTCCCATCGCAGCACCGCCCCCCGCCCTCCCCCCCCAACTCCCGAGGACGACGGGGGCTGAGGTGGGCGCCTGTTGGGGCCGTGGCGGGGGCGGGGTGGGGGGAGCAAATCTCCTGGGGTCTCCCGTGGCGATTTCCGTGGTCCTCCCCCTGTGGCTATTCTGCAACCTGGGAGACTGAGTCATCGGTTCTAGCCCCCTCCAGGCCCTGCTTCCTGCTCAAGGACGGGGGCCCAGGTCTGAAATGACCCGGGGCCTCGGGGAGGCCAGCCCGAGCGTATCCGGGCAATTGTCTCTGCCAGACGCGATGCCGAAGCAGGCGGCTCGGAAAATCCCGGATTTCTCTCCCCTTCACCGGCTGCTCGGGGCCGGCCGGAAGCCAGGCGGCTTTATTTACAGATCCTCCCGCAAGCGGGAGCAGAGGCTGCGCTGGGCGGGCGCCGGCCGCCGCCTCTGTCCAGGGTGCTGATCGCGCTCAAGGCTGGGCGGCGCTTCTGCATTTGCCGGCCTGACGGCAGTGACTAAAGATCATTACAGGCGACTTTATTGAACGGTTACCGTGAGCCAGGCACTGAGCTAAGCGCTTCCAAGCTCTGTATATTTTAATACAGCAATCTTTAAAAGAGAGATTTCCCCATTTTAAAGATGAGAAAACCGAGATTTCCACAGGTTAAACAGCTGGAGTTGGGATGGTTAGGGGAAAATTTCGCTTTAGCTGTCGTGTCTGATTTCTTCTATTTCTTTCTTCTTCTTCTTTTAATACCTAAGAATATGTTCATGTACTACTTGTGAATTAAAAATAAGTTTTAAAAACCTGAAAATATTTCTTAACTTGGGATGTTCTTCTGGACAATTGACTGAGATTCTTCAAAGAGAAGGCAGAGAGAGAGATAACAAATACATTGTGGGTGGAACTTGTTCGGTTCCTCATTTGAACAAACCAAATATAAAAAAAAAGATAAAATATTTGAATATGGACTGGGTATTTGATGATTTAAGCCATTTTCTTAGATATGATGACATTGTGTTCATTTTTTAAAAAACTCTTTCTGGGGAGGGGAGAGGGACCAGAAAAACCAAACCACTTTAACTGTTAAATGGTTTCTTAAAAAGAGCAGTTAAGTGACCTGCCTACTCTTACTTAAAAGCCCTTTCTGTCAACCACTCTGAGAGTCCACCACCAGTAGATCTGAGCATGTCTACAGCTAGGTGTGTTATATGGGCCTCTCTGCAGGTTTGTGTGGTTGTCTCTGCTTGGGTTGATATAAGTGCTGGTGCTGTATCTCTGTGTGAGAGATCTCTGTGTGGGAAATTTTGAGTGCCAACTTAATGTCAGATTTTCTATTATGATATCTTGTAGCACTTTAAACTCAGAACAACCCTGGGAGGGAGGAATTGCTATTCCAGTATTGCAGATGCAAAGAACTGAGGAAGAGAAAGTAATTTTCCTATGGTCTTACAGTTAGTAAACGATGGAACTGGAACCCAGGTATTTTCACGCCACTCAATGTTCTTGGTAACTGCTTAAATCACAGGGGCCTTATTAGCGTATGTAAGACTTGTGCCTGAGTATGACTTCATCTAGTGGGTGGACATAAGGAACTATGTATGTAGTCACAGCAGGGCCCCTCTTCCTGTGAGCCCTGGAGTGGGAGATGCAGGGAATTACAGATGAGAGGGGAAAGAAGGTTGATTTAAAATGAACTAATCAATGGGAATGATCAGGTCCACTAAAGATGTACATGATCTGAAGAATTTACTTGGTGACAAAATAGATCTAAATATGATTTGGAAGCTGGAATCTTTTCTCCATGATGATAAAATCATCTCAAGCAACTGCCAAGCCCCTGCCTCCTTATCTATAAAGATACATAGAAACTGTGTATATATAACACAGCATCTGGGGCAGAATAAGAATTCAATAACGAATGACCTTTATTATCAAAGGAAGAAGCACAATATAATTCATGAAAACCAGACTTGGAGTCGGGGCAGGGTAGACACTTGGTCTGAAAACCCACTAGCTGAGTTGACCTCGGGCAAGCAACTTAACCTCTCCAAGCCTCACTTCCCTTTTCTGTGATAGGGAGATAATCATACTTAAAGAGATTGTAAAAATTAAATGAGATAATGTATAAAGTGCTTGGCATAGTACCTAGCACATAGTAAGTGCCCAATAAATGAGAGCAGTTATTACTCAGTGCTAGGAGCTTTACATATATTGTCTCTGAACCCTGTCACCACCCTATAAGGTGTTTGATATTCCAATTCAGGCTTCTCTGTATTCCAGATTCACACTTGTTCCATTTACCTGGCTGCCTGCCTCTTCAAGAGCTGTCTGTTTTATATGAATGTCTCTGAGAGTCAGTATGGTGGATTGGCAGAGGGCGTTGGAAGGGAGACTAACAGGGAGGGGCTTTGGCATAGGGAAAGAGCACTAGGGTGGGAGGCATGAGATTGGAATTGACACCCTAGGTTTGCCATTAACTAATTGTGTGACTTTAGTCAAGTTTTTATCCTCAGAGTCTCATTTAACCCATCTGTAAAATAAGGCAGGTACACTGGATAAGTCATGACGTTATAAGACTGGTAACTGTATGTGTTCAAGAGACTTGCGTAAGACTTGAAAGTATGACTGTGAATTCTGTAGGACTCTGAGAGTGTATGAAAGGGGAGTGTTGGTTGGGGCTGTAGGGTATGGAGCTGTGGTTGCAATAGTATAAATGACAATGACTAGGAGGGACTTGTGACTATACTTCCTTAGGACAAAGTATGACAGTGTGAGACTATGTAGGAGTAAATATTGGGTGACTGGGTGTATTTATGTAAGTGGGTGTGTGTGTAAGCATCAATTCTATGAATGTATTGTGTGCAAGGATGTAGATGTAATGGTATGAAAATTATTATCGTCAAATTTTGTGAGAATGTGAGCACGGTGGTAAAGGAAGTATATGGGTTGTGGATTATATGTGAATGTGTGAGTGCAGAGGTGATATATGTGAGAGGCAGACTGACCATGGGATAAGCAGAGAGGGGGTGGTGGAGAGGTCTGTAAAGTAGGCACTACATACAGGAAGAGGCTGAGCTGCATCACCCTCCCCCTTTCCTACTCTGCGGGGCCTCTAGAGTGATCTACAGCCGACTCAGACTTATTGACTTGGGGTGACCTGTTCGTTGTTTCCACCATGTAGAGCTGGAGACCCACAGGCTTATGCTCCTCAGTTGTGGTGTCAGGGGCACCTTCTGAGGAGACTCTAGATTAACATTTGAAGTCCCACCATGGGCAAACCCAGTCTAGACGCCCTCCTACTTTCTTCCTAACAACCTTGGCCAGGAGACTTCAGAGACAGTGACAAGGCTGACAATGGGTGAATATCCTTGGGGCCAGGGAGGCTGAAACAGACCTCATCCCTGCACTGAGGCGGCAGGGGAGGATTTGGTAGAGAAGTTTCATGCAGCACTTCAGCTTATGAGCTAGTACTTATATACAGAACACATACAGACATACAATCGCACTTGTATAGAAGGTTTATCTAGACCTTCATAATCACACACACACACACACACACACACACACACACACGCACACACAGAGAGAAACTGGCCTGAAGAATTAGGGGTTTTGTTGTTGTTTTGCCTTTGAAGAAAGAGCCCTTTCATTTAAGCAAATGGTAAAAGACTGATGATACCCTCTTTGGGTAAGAATATACAGTGGTACAGTCTTTGAGAAGATAGTTTGACAATGTGTACCCAAATGTAAAATCTGTATTTTTTTGATCCAGTACTTCCATTTCTAAGAATTTACCCTAAGGAGATAACTGTACAAGTGTGAAAAGATCTGTCTACAAATATGTTCATCTCAGTGTGTTTAAAATAGTGCAAACTAGAAATAACCTAAATGCTTATCAACAGAAGACTGGCTCAATATATCATACTGTGGAACATACTGCAACTATTACAACAATCAAATAGCTCTATATTCATTGAAACAGAATGGCATCTATGATATGTTTTTATGCAACAGAAGATTATAGAACAGAACAGAGAGTTTGATCCTGTTTATGCCATATTATGCACCTGTGTCTATATTTATTTAGAGGCAGAAAGAGTTATCTGGTAGAATGGTCACTAAAACAGCAACAGTGGTTGTCTGACTTATGTGGGTATTATTTTTGTCTTTCTTCTCTGTATTTTCTGTGTAGGAAGGAAGGGAAGAAGAAGGGATGAAGGAAGGCAAAAAAAAAAAAAAAAAAGACGCTTCCTGTGTGCCTTCCCTTCACTAGTCTCTGCACTCAGCACAGAGGGCACAGCAGTGAGTGAGGCGCTGATCCCCTTAGGGAGTGTCCAGGATTAAACCTCCACATCAAACATATTGGAGCTGACAGTGTACTTGATGGTGACATCCCAAAAGTCCTATATCTACAGGCTGTGTCATCTTCCTCCCTCTGTGTGCTCCTTGCTGGATCTGTGTTCATCTTTTAGAAGCACAGTGAGAAGACATGGATCCCCTGCAGAGCACATGCGCTTGGCAGTAGAGGAAAGGAGATTCTTGGGCAAGGCTGGAGCAGCTGTGGAGACACCCTCTGGGGAGGGAAACCTAGAGCAGCTTCTGTCCTCGATGCCCCTCCCCATGATAAGGGATCCCTGTGTCCATGCTGAATCTTTATTTATTTATTTATTTTTTTGCTTTCTCCGTCAAAATAATCTTCTTGAAAGTGTCTGAAATCATTCTCTTCTGGGGATGAACTTCTTAGGGCCTTGGGCCTTCAAATGATTCTAAAGGCCAAGGATTTCACTGCTTCCCACAATGGTCCCATTTTGAGGATCTTTTGCTTGAACACCTGCAGGGCAGGAGACTTGCTCCTGCCTAAGACAGGCTTTTTGCTTTCAGGCAGCACTAATGATTAGAAAATTCTTTCTCCCTCCCTCCCTCTTCCTCCCTCCCTCTTTCTTCTCTTTTTTCTCTTTCTTTCTTTCTTTTTCAATTCTTAATATTTATTTACTCAGGCTGTGCTGGGTCTTATTTGCAGCACATGGAATCTTCCTTGCGGCATGCAAACTTCTTAGTTGTGGCATGCATGCAGGATCTAGTTCCCTGACCAGGGACTGAACCTGGGCCCCCTGCATTGGGGGTGCAGAGTCTTATCCACTGGACCACCAGGGAAGTCCCTAGAAAATTCTTTCTTAAAGAAATAACCCAAATCTGCCTCCTGGAAGGTCTCTCCTCCGTCCCCACAATGATGTTCTTCAAGGATGGTAAAAAGTGAAGTAGTGTCTGATGAGAGTCCTGGGGTCAAAGGGAGATGTGAACCGGGACAGCACAAGGAAACAAGTGGGAACTAAATCAGCCAATGCCATTGTACCCCCCAGCTGCCATCATGCCAATATGTGGCCCAACATGTGGGATCAGGGATTCCCATTGTGGGAAAAGAGCCAAACAAATGCTATCAATGCTGGGGAGACAGACATTGTAACAGGGAAAGCAAATGATGTCAAATTCCAGTGAAATCACTTATGAATTAAGGTGACATTGAGCTAGTCACCGTTTGGGCTGGTCACCTCTTGGGCTGATGGCCCACACCAAAAAAACACAGAGTAACTTCCTAATGTTTATAAGGTATTGAAAAATCTCTTTAAATTTGAGATCTTGTATGCAGGAAGGAGGAATCCCTTATTTGACCTGATTTTTACTCCATGAAAATAATACACCAAGGATCAAGTACAAGCCCCTTCTCTGGGCATGTCCAATGGACATGATGCAACCTGACTCCTGGCAACCTCTTAGACCTCCTCCCTTTCCTACCTCCCCACCTTCCCCAAATGCCACATACCAGAGGGTCACATTCTCCCTCTTCTCTGCTCTTCTGAATATGCTGCGCCCTCTGCCTGGAATTCCATGTCCCACCCCTTGGCTGGTAAACTCCTCCTTTGTCCAGACTCAATTCTTGCTGAGCCCTGCAATATCTGTGTTTGACCCCTTCCTGTTGACCCAGGGCATCTTGGGATGCTCAGACCTGCATCTTGCATGTTGTTTTGTGGTTGATTGACTTGTAAGTCTTCCTCCTTCACGAGAACTGTGAGTTCCCCGAGATCAGGGTCTACATCTTATTTTTTGTACCCCCAGTGCCAACTCAATGCCTGACACCTAGTAGACATGCAGAAGACAGCTGAATGAATGAGTAGATGCTGAAAATGGGGTGCATGACCTTTATCAGAGGCAAATTCAGCCTCTTTTCAAAGTCGGTCTTAGAATGATAGGGTGAAGGAGAGAGGCATTCTACCTCATCTAGTGTCAATACTAGGCTGGTTCTGTGGCCTTGGGCAAGTTACTGGATCTCTTTGAGTCTTAGTTTCCCTATCAGTAAAGTGGGGCTACATAATAGTATTTGCCCCCAGGAGTTGTCATGACAAATTAAAGGTAGCTGTTTAGTGTGAAGTGCCTGGTACAGCACCTACTACAGATTATGTGCTATTATTATCATAATTTTCGTGGTCACAGGGATTATTATCGTTATTATGTTGTAGCCCATTTTTCCCACCTGGAAAACTCTACCCTGTCCTTCAAGGCCCCAGATCAAATGCCACCACCTTTAAGAAACCTTCCCAGATCCCCTCAGGAAGTTGGTCACCAGCTCCCCACCTTGAGTGCACAGCAATTTGTATATGCTTCCATTTGGACACTCACGGGGCACTGGGATGTTTGTAGAGATCTGTCTCCCTGCTTGATAGTGAACTCCAGGAAGACTAAGGTAGTCTTGGTACTCCTTTGCTCCCAGCAGGTCTGACATGTGGGGGAAGTTCAAAAATGCTGGGTGATGGGACTTCCCTGGTGGTCCAGTGGCTAAGACTCTGCCCTCCCAAAGCAGGGGGCCCAGGTTCAATCCCTGGTCAGGGAACTAGATTCCACATGCAGCAACTAAGAGTTCACAAGCTGCAGTGAAGATCCTGCATGCAACAACTAAGACCCTGTGCAGCCAATAAATAAGTATTTTTAAAAAATGCTGGGTGAGTTGGAGGAACTTCAGAGTGCCCGAAAACCTGAACATGTGTTGGAAATGAGTGAATGCATGGTGTTAATGGCAACTCAACGCACTGAGTTGCCACTGCACCACAGATTGAGTTCCAAGGCCTAAAATATATAATGCAGTTGATGCTACAGTCTCAATATATTTGCAGATTTTTTCTTTTCTGTTTTTTTAAGAAAGGAGGGAAGAAACTGCCTGAGAGATACCATTACCACAAAGGAGGAATGTGGTCCCCTCTGCTTTCTTCCCCCCCCGCCCCACATGGTCCCCCTTCCAAGGACAGGGCTCTTGGTTTTGCTCCTGCTCTAGTCCAGACATGCTGCAAGTATGCTTTTGCAGCAGCTAGCCTGAAGCACTACTTCTATTACCAGACTAGCCCATAGGTGTTTATTTACTCCAAGTGAGCTTAACAGCAGCAAAATTAGGGTTGGGAGAAATGTGTCCCAAACTCAGAGAGAGCTGTGATGGAGGTCTTATTTTCCATGCACTGTTGCATCCATTTGTGGCCTAGCACACGGGTATATCCTGTGGACACAACAGGATATTAATAATAACTAATGCACAATAACAACAATACTCCCCACCTGTACTGCATTTAATGGCCTGTCAGATCATGTTTACATGGCCTCATTGTTTCCACTAATCTTCAGGGAGTGAGGTATGTGGGGCAGATATTATTCTCATTTTGCAAATGGGGAAACTGAGGCCAAGAGGACTTGCAGAGGGCCACCCGATTACTTAGGGGCAGATCTGAGAGGTGAACTCGTGGCCCTGCATAAACAAAGGTAGTACTTGGGCCCCCCGCCCCGCACCTGTAGGCTTGTTGCCCGAGCACACCTGGCGGAGTTGTTCAGGACCCGGCAGCAGCCCTAAAAGGGTGGAGGACTTACTGTCTCAAGCCTTACAATTAGTCCCTTTCTTGGGGGACATCGCGCCCTGGGCTGGATTGGCTACGGGGTGGCTGCGCGAGGGCAGGGAGCCGGGAGGAGGGCCGCGCCGACCGGGCGGACGCCCGCGAGGACCAGGAAGGCGCGCGTGGGGCCATCCACCCACCCTCCGGGCGGGAAGACTGAGGCTCGGGCGGCGCGCGGCCGCCCCCTAGTGGCGGCGGGGCGGGTGGGCAGCGGGGCCCGGCCGGGCCGCGGCGCGTCCTCGCTCCCCGGCGCGGCGGAGGCGCGTTGGCTCTCGCGGCGCCCGCTCCCCGCCGCCGCCTCCCCCGCTCCCTCCACTTTGGGGATAATTTAACATGTTTCACACTAACTTTCCCGTAATGGCCGCGGAGCCTTTAGAAATGCAGCCTCCCCGCTTTATCGGCGGCCGCGCTAATGGTTATCTCGCAGCCGTGCCCCCGGCGATCCTGTCAGGAGTAAATAGAAGCTGACACAGTCATTTGCTTAAATCTTCTCCACACTTTTGCCGCATTTCCCTCCAGAGGATACCCCTGAAACAACAATTATTTGAAATGTCACGCGTTTCTGCCCCTGGGCTACCAACAAATGAACATTAAATCTATTAACAGCAAAAAAAATTAAATGTTTACTTTTCCGCGAAGGTGTGAGGGGCCAGAGTCAGGGAGGGGCCGAGGGAGAGGCAGAGACAGAGACAGAGACCCGGAGACAGAGACCGAGAAACCCGGGCCTGCGGGGCAGACGAGAGAGCGGGAGCAGCCCGGCGAGGCCGATCGGAGAAGCAGCAGGACAGACTGAAGCCCACAAAGACAGACTCGGAGCCGGCAGCCGGGGACCCACGGGAGCGGGGAGGGTGAGAGGAAGGGCCCAAAACACAGAGGGCAAGACAAAACAGAGACAGACCAAAAATGACAGATGTGGAAAGAAACTCCAAGAGAGAAGGAAGGAGGGCGGAGGCGGATGCCCACAAAATGAGAAATGAGAAAAAGCATCGCCTGCTCACCATGCTGCCATTCTCCCAGTTTCAAAGGCAAAATTAAAAACAGAACCCGCGGGCCCTTCCCAGAGGTGTGCTGGGGCGAGTAGGGTGTGCTCTGGTAACACCATTTACTCTCTTAGGCCTTACCCTGCAGTTGGTTTCCTTTGGGCCCCGGGGCGCTGGCCTGGGCTTGCTGCGGGGCGGGGGGCCCTCCAGGTGCCTCATCGTTTGCCCAGCAGCAGGGTGGGTGAAAGGTTTGGAGCGGCTGCAGCTGGAGAGACTCTGGGGACAGCAGGTGCTGGGTGAAGCAGATAGGCGTCTGGGTCCACTGCTGGTGGCCCACGGCCATCCTGGCTCACGCTGTGACTCAGTTACCCAGTCTGTGTAATGGGAAGCAGACCTCTGGGCCTCCACTCCACAGGTCACCTGAGTGCTGGACTGTCCTGAGCACAATGGCTCAGGTGACGTCCCATGGGCCTGTGTGACATTTGAGAGATGTCGTAGCTGGTTGTGTGGAAGGATTTGGGGTATGAATGATCTTGTAATTGGTTCCCCAAGGTCAGAGCCTCACCACTGCTGATGTGTCCACAGAGCACCGGCTGTGGGGAACAACCCAAGGGAGGGCCAGGAAGCTCCCTGATCATTGAGGACCTCTCCTTTCTCCACACCTCCAACCAGAATCAGGGCTCAGTGAGGGGCCAGTGAGAGGGTCAGGGGCCAAGCAGTGGGAGGACAGTGAGGAGGTCCTCAAACAGCTGGAGGTGACAGTGGGGTTGAGGGGGATGAGGGAGGTGTGGGCAGGTGGGCTATTTTCACCTCCCAGCTCGCCCCTACCCTTGCATCTCCTGGTCCTCCATGGACTGTGTTCCTGTGACATTTTCAGTTAAATGGGTCAGGTTTCATTTCAGTGCAAGGCGAGGGCTCTCTGTCCTGGGCCAACTCAGCGTGGCCAGACGCCTCTGGATTCTGGTTTCACTGCTCTCCTGGGGACATGTGTCCAAGCTGAGGCTGCACGCCAGGGCTCTTCGTTAGTGTGCAACTGGGTGTGAATACTAGCTCCATACGCACACATCTGCCTGCACCAGTAACTCATATGCAAACACAGAAGTGAGGCTATGAATTTGCTCTCACACTACTGCTTTAAATTTGCACATTTTTAGCCTCATATGAACCCAACTTTGAAATATACACACAGAGCACATTCATGTGGGTACACCCATCTTCAAGGTGTTCAGATGCTCACCTTCCATGTTCAAACGTAACCTTGCACACTCAGCTATATATATTCAAGGTGACTGCTTCCCCTTGCTCTTCACCCTGACAACACCCACCTCCAATCCTAGTGCTCCAAAGGAGAATGTCCAGGTCACAGAGGCTGTGTCCCTTGTCTGAATGTAAAGTTGTGTGTGTGAGCTTGTGTGTGAATGGCAAAGAAAATGTGCGTGTATTTTTGTGCTTTGAATATGAACATGTTGCCACATACAAGGAGATTGTGTGTGTTTGTGTGTGTCTCTTGGGGTGTTGTGTGCCTGTGTGGTTGTGTGTGACTGAAAGTGTGTGGTGGGGGGGGTGTGGGGGGGTGAATGCTATTTAAATAAAAAAGAAAGGAAGTGAATCAGGGTCGTTTCCATTTTAATTGTAAAACAGATAAGCACTAAACACTTTGAAAAAGTAAATGACTTGAGAATAATTACTCTCTATTACCCAGCGTCCCAGGGGGGCAGTTGGAGGAGCCCAGATGGCTACAAAAATGGGATTTAGCAGAAAATTGAAGACATTATTCACCGTAACACATTATCAATTACCTTCATATCAATTACAATAACCTTACATTAGCGAGGGGCCCCGAGACCCTCAAGCCCTGAGACTGTGGAATCACTGCAGCCCCGTGGGGGAGGGGTTGGGAGGAGGGGTAAGAAGATGGGAGGGGACTGGGAGGGTCTTGCTTCCTTCTCTTTGCTGGAGATGCTGCTGGCTCAGGCCCTCACACCCCATTCCAGGTCTCCACTCCCCAGACTCACCCTGGCCCTAGCACCCTGGGCTGGGGGTCGAGTGCAAGATGATGAGTGGGATCAGGTAGTGAGCTGAGGGGGTGAAGGATTGAGAAGCCGACAGACAGAGCTACAGAGGCCAAGAGGTGGAGGTAATAAGAGGCTGAGGGTTGAGGGAAATATAGGGATGGGGCTGGTCTAAATTGGCCCAAGAAATCTAAGAGGCTGAGGAGATTGAAAATCTGAAGGGATAAGGGGGCTAAGGTGCTGAAAAGTCACCTTCTAGAAATTCTACTTTTATTCTGTGGTCATTTCCCAGTCCATCCACCCTGCGCCCCCATCCCCTCCCCCTCCTCCTAAGGATTTAGGGCTTTTCTAGGCTTTCCTGTCTCCCATCTCTCACTCCCTGCCTGCTGCAGTTTCTGCTGGTTCTTTCCCCCTGCCCCGAAGTCTCTTAGATGGAGTAAGATGTGGAGTGGGGGGGGGGGACCTGATGAGAATGAGTTGCACTGAAGGTAATGAGCCTTAGTCTCCTGCAGTAGGAAGCACACAAGTAAGACTAAAGGAAGAACTTCCTAGACCAGGACTCTGAGACTGATCCACGCATCAGCACTGTGACCTGGGAGCCAGTCCATGGGGAAAGCAGCCTGAAGACCCTGCAGGGGCAGGTCTAAGAGTTAAGATGAAGAGTGCACTGATTCCAGAGCTCACTTCTCCCTGTTTCCCTCACTGGCACACACACCACCCTTCACTGACTTGTGGGGAACCAGCCAAGCCGGTCCTGCCCAATATGGCAGCCACGAGCCACATGTGGTCCCTGAGCGTTTGAAATGTGGCTAATCCCAATGGAGATGTGTTGCAGACGAAAAATGCACCCTGGTTTTTAAAGAATTAGCATTGAAAAAGAATGTAAAATGTCTTATTAATACTTTAAAAATATTGGCTCCATGTTACGGTGGTATTATTTTGGCTATATTTTAAGTATTTATTTAAATTGTAACTACTTAAATATTAAATTTTAATAAAATTAATTTCATGTTTCCTTTGATGCTTTTTTAAAATGTAGCCACTAGAAATTTTTAAATTGCACATGCAGCCCACCCACATTTTATTTCTGTTGGACAGTGTCTTAGCTTCTGGGAAGGAACGGGATTTGGGATGGGAGCAAGTTCTGGGTGTCCCTCCCTGGGATTCACTTCAATAGTGTCCTCTTTTTCCTAGAGGAAGGGGCCCCCTAAGGAACAGCCCTTCTGAGATGGAGCTGGGCAGGAACATTTTCCTTTTCTTTTTTTTCTTTTGCCTTTTCCTTTCCTCTCCTGAAAGCCAGCCCCCCAAATCAGCCATTTGGGCCAGGATTCCCAAGGAAACAGAAGCCCATGTAGTCGCGTGTTCCCAAGTCCAGTTCATCCCCTCTCAATGCCTGTCCTCAACATGTGCACGTATACTTTCTGTTTTCATGTGCTCATTTGTACATTAAGACGTTCTCCCACAGGGCACACATACATCCATCTCCCTCACAAGTGCACACACATTCCCTGCTCACCTGCACAATCTCACATTCACACGGGCTGTGCACGTGCCCTCATGCTTTCTGCCATGTGATAGCTTCATGTGCATGTACATGCATTCACACACCTCATCCATGTTGACACGTGCGTCCTGCTCCACACACACACACACAGGGCAGGGCCAGGAGGGCAGGCCTGAGCAAAGTTGTCCACTTGATTCATCGTGTGTGTGTGTGTGTGTGTCCAGGGGAGTGAGGGCTAATAGTGCCCCGCTCCGCCCCAGGCTGGGCCCAGAGGACTAATTGCCAGTAATGAGCTAAAAGGAGCTCAGAGCTGGCCTCAGGCACCGGATGAAGATGTTTCCAGAGACCAGCCAGAATCTGTCCTGCTGTTTTGTTGATAGAAAATCCTTCTCCCCCGGCGTCCCCTCTCTGTCTCTGTCTCCCCTCCTGTGGCTCCCTCTGGTTCCCACATCCTCTGAGAGGTCCAGCCATCCCCCATCCCTGACTCTCCCATCAGCCTCTCTGACTCCTCCCGAAGGTCCTACCCCATCACAGCATTTGCTTTCTCTCCTGCCCTCTTCTCTCCTCCCTGATGGGGGAGTCCCAGGGTATCCACTGAGCAGGAGACAGATTTCCAAAGGCCAGATCTAGGGCCAATGGGAAAGGTTGCAAGCAGGCTGATTGTAACTGGATCTGAGGAAAACCTTTCTCACAGTGAGATCTGCCCAGCGATGGAACAGGACAGTGCTGAGCTCCCCATCACTAAAGTATTCGACAACACCTACTGAGGATGCCGTAGAGAAGACAGTCCCACTGGAAGGGAAGTTGCACAGAATGATCCATGAGGCCTCTTCCTGGGTCATATAATTATTAAAATTACTCATAAATTATTAATACAATTATTCACTAGTATTAATTATTATAGCTACCATAGGTCAAGCACCTATAAGATGCCAGGTACTTTACATTTTTAGCTGTCTCTGTTCATCCTCACAAATGTCTACCTGCAAAGTAGACATTATTATCCTCATTTTACAGATGAGTAAACTGAGACTCACAGAGGTCAAAGCAGATACAAAGGCCACATGGCCAGTCAGTTACAGAGCTGGGATTTGAACCAAGTCTGTCTGACTTTCAAGCTCATACAATTTCCACTAAAACTCATTCATTCATTCTCTCAACAAATATTCATTCATCAAATAGAGCCTCTGATTTTGCAAGTAAAGAATGAAATGGGCCAGAATCTTTAAACTTAAAAGAAATTTGGGAGTGGTGGGAACCAGTGTCTCAGTTTAGAAATAGAAAAAGAAGAATCCTCACAAGAGACTCCCTCTGCCATCCCCTAAGTGGCCTTTATGTGTCTGGTGTGGGCCGGCAAATCTGTGTGTACACGAATCCACCCGGGAACACAGCCAGAGGGGTCCTGGGAAGAATTGGAGGGCTCGATAGCCCAGGGGCATACTTTGCCAGTCCAGGGAAGCCCAGCCCTCATACTGGCACATCAGCGTCATTCAATGAGGGTCAGGCAGGAGTTGAAGGCCCTCTAAGCACACTTCATTCCCCTTTCCCCACCCTCACTCTGATATTTGGAGCAGGGGGTGGGCAGAAGGGAGGGAACGAAGGAGAGGAAAGGAGGGACAGGTGCTAGAGTGGGACAGGGCAGGGGTGGCACCCAGAGATTTGGAAGCTGTTTATGATGCAAATATGTGTAAAAGCTTTGCATTGCCTCCCCTGAGAAAGGAGCCTAAAATTGAAGTCTAATTATAACGAATGATTGTTAATGAGTTGTCTAAACATAATAGATGGAAAGAATTAAACACCCAGAAGAAACAGGGTTTCATTAATGCACCATAAAGAAACCACAAGTGGGGTGAACAGAGGCCCCCCCTTCATGGAATACAACTGCATTCCCCCCGTGGATGGGCCTGGCAGGTGGGAGCAAGGCCAGGATTCCAAAACTGGGATGCTTGGTGACCCTGAATGTTGAGAGCACATGTCTACAAGGCTGGACATTGTCTGGGCCTGTTTGCTTGGGTATACATGGGTGCCCACCTCAGGCAGGCACGTCTGCAGCCCTGTAGGTGTTTAATCAAAGTAAGCGAGTGTGTCTGTTCCTATGAGTGGACTCCCATGGATGGTGGAATGTGAAATCTCAGAAAGAGACACTCGGGTCAGGAGCAGCCTCTGTGCTTTGGTGGTCCTGCTGCAGCCAGCCTCCTGCCCCCCACACCTCTTGGCTCCCAGGGAGGGAGGGAAAACAGCTGGGAAAGACCAGCATACCCATGTACACATGTGTACAACTCTGAAGGTCAAGAATCAGCCACACCTGTTTGAACTCAGAAGGCCGGAAGGAAGAAGGACATCAGAGATCAGCTAGTCCAAGTCAGATGACAATACAGATGACACCCCTGAGGCCCAGAGAGGGAAGGTGACAATTCCAAGGTCACAAGGCTCAGAGCTAGATCTCCTCATACCAGTCCAGAGAGCTCTAGCTTTTAGAGCAGTCATCTCTCATGAACGTGTGGCTTGGAGCAAGGCCACTCGCACAAGAAGATATTGTTCTATATATACACGTACCACACACAGGCAACACTGAGACCCAGACTGTTCTGGGTAAAGCATGAATGTTCAGGGGTTCCAAGGGAGGGACCGGAGCCATGTTTGTGTAGGGAGAGGCTGGGCAATGCCAAGTGCTCCCAGGACGGCACAATGTGCAGGAGCACATGTACATAAGGGTTATTGGAGGGCAGAACATGAGAGCTGGAGAGCGGGCTTTGATTGACAGGTTAATGAAGCACTTTATACTGGTGGTGTAACTGCAGAGGCAGGCTGTGAGTGAGCACACACTCTCTCTCTCTCTCACACACACACACACACACACACACACACACACACACCCTAACACACAAGCAACACCCAGCAGGGCAGAAGCCAGGCTGGGCAACCTCCAGAGTGGTCTCCCTGTACCCAGAAGGAGGTCCTCTCTGCACCTCCACCCCTGACTTTCCAGGGTTCTTGTGGGTTTGGTGCAGTCCTGCAGTCACACTGATATAGTCCAGGTTATACCTGGATAGGGAGGTGGGGGAACCTATAGGACCTGGGATCCCTGGTTCTCTGTGCTCAGTGTTGAGGCGACCCCACCCACAGAGGGAGTAAGGACAAGACTCAGATTGAGCCCAAACACCCAGGCAGACTCCTTGGTGGGGATGGGGGTGGGGTGGGCTTGGGAGTTAAATTCTAGAGGGACATGCAGGTCCTTAGCTGGTCGTCCAGACCCAACCCAGACCAGACAGCCTACCCTCCCCCTACCTTCGCCCTTCCTTTGACCCCGCCCCGCTTGGAGCCAACACTGATTGGCTGCCATGTAGGTAGTGCGGGCCAACCAGCCCCCGCAGCGCCAGGAAAAGTTAATTTGGAGTTCTGGTCTCTTCCCAGGATGCATTTGGGCGGCCGCCCGTAATGAGATGCATAATTGCGGAGGCCTGCCAACAAAAGCAGGCTGGATTTAATTGAGTCAACGCATGGCCATTAATAATCTGACGGCAGTCCTCCCCCACCCCTACCCCACCCCCACTCGCCATCATCCAATGCTCTGCAGCCCCCACTGGGCTCAGTGGGCTCCCATCCGGGCTGGTCTCCTATTCAGGGAAAAGCAGGTCTCACCATTGCCCAGCCTGCCCCAGTGCTGGAGAGGCTGAAGGAAGAACCCATACTCCCCTAAAATATCCCATAATAAACCTGCCCACCCCTCCTCCATACCTTGGTTGGCACCTGCCTCCCACCAATCCCTTTCCCCAATTCAGTCATTACACAAATATACCCTGAATTCCCATCGTGTGCCAGGCACTGGGCTTGGACTTGGGAACACAGCAGCCAATGCAGACATAATCAGCCTCTTGGAGCTTAGCATCACCATTCTTCTGTCCTCTCACACCCTTTACATGTTTCTGACCCTCAGAGTTGTCCCCAGATCCCCACACCCATGCTTGACTCCGCATACCAGCCCTCATACACCTTCCCCACTTGCCTGCCCCTACACCTCTCCTTATGCCCTTTTCCCATACCTGTCCCTTTATATCTTATTCAGACCCCTATCCACAATATACCCTTTCCCATAGAACTGTCCCAGGCGTCTATTCCCATACATGTCCCCAAATCTCCTGCCTGCCCACATACACAATTCCCATAGATAAGCCTGTCCACACACACATTTTTCCCACACATCTGCTCCTCTCCTCTCATACCAGTAACTCCGTCATGACTGCTTCACGGTTCTGGTTCCGCCTCCTTGCCATTTATCCCTTCTCTCCTCCCCGCCATCCCTCCCTTTATCAGTCCACCTACCCTCTCAGGCCCACAAACCTCATCCAAACTCTCCAAGTGGTCCCATCTCCTAGAGCTGTTCCTGCATCAGTAAAATGGGGATAATATTAGTAAATGCCTCATGGGTTGTTAAAATGATTATTTCATGGCAAAGTGTACTCTGGGAGCACTCTCCAGTGTGGTTGTTGACTCTTGCTGGGTGGATAATAATCTGATAGACTCCCCCCCAGTGAGCTCTAGACTGCCCAAGCTGCCAAGTGACCTTTTAGGATAATCTGCTTTTCATAAGATTAGCCTGGAGCGGGCCTGGCCTAACCCCAATGGCTGAAGCACAAGTGGTGGAAATCTAGGCAGTGACCAGCTTTACATACCTCCCCAGGGAGGTGTGTTTGTTGGCATCCTCACCTGTTCCACATACACCTGTTTATCCACCGTTCCCCCAGGGGGAGTGGAAAGGCCTAGCATCCCTCAAAGTGGGCATGGGTCTTGTGAGAGAAGGGAACGGGGCACTACTGTTCTAACCACTCTCTGCCTTTCAGTAAATCTCTTGCTGGGTGGGAGAGGTCAGTCTGAGGGTGTGGGTGGTGTCTTGGGGGCACTGGGAGGCAAAGTTCCTTATGAAAGGAGAAGAGGGCTCTCATTCCCATTTATTCCTCAGTTTCCTCTGTAAGGCCAGAGGAGGCAAAAGAAGAAGGGAAAAGAGCCATTACTTGGGGGAGAGGAGGTGGCACAGGGAGAGGTGGATCTGGGGCCCCCTATTCCCACCCCTACCCATCATCTTCCCTGGTGGGGGCCTGCGTCTTGCTGTGGGTGTTTAGCAAAGGAAGATACCCTCCGCACCCACCCCCGGCCCTGAGCTCTCCTCTCAAACCAGTCTGTCTGCCCGCCGGCTTCCGGGAGGAGGTGTCGGGGCCGCGCTCTGCTGGGGCCGACTGGCGGGCGCGCGCGCGGGCATGCGACTCCTCAGAGAATCCCCGTCACCGCCGAAATCGCCGAAATTGGCTGCAACTAGTAAAGATGCCAGGAATTTGCACCTTGCTCTGTGACCTAAAGCAAAAATGACATGAACATTGACAAATTTGACAAGGAAATTTGTGCAAAAAACAACTTCTATTTGGCTAGCCAAGCAGCAAATATGCCGGATGATACGCTTTATTAAGCAATCCATTTCTCAGCAATAGCGGCGCCATCTGCAAAGGTTACCGCGCATCAGGCTCGGCACAGAATTTCATCTGCGTCTGCAGTCGGGGCCGCACGCGGACACATTTTTCATGTACATGCGATTCCGGATGCAAATAGAATCCGTGATGAAGGAGGTGACCTTCTGGGCCGAGCCGCGCGCGCTAAAGTCACGCGCGGGCCCGCGGGGAGCGGGCGGGGCAGAAGAGCGGGAGGCTCGGGGTGCCTGCGACTGAGGGTTGAAGGCAGAGAAGGGTGTGCAAGGAGTCAGGGAGCGGGGGTCCGCAGGGAAGGAATCACGGATTGTAACGCTTTGGGTCTGGAAGGGATTTAGGAGAGCTTTGGCCCAATCCTCTCACTTTACAGATGTGGAAACTGAGGCCCAGGACGGAAAGGGGCTTGCCAAGTTTGTACAGCACCGGGGTGGTAGGCCTGGAGCTGGGCCCCGGTGCCTTGCTTCACAGTCCACTGTCAACACTGAGGGTTCTGAGCATAGTAAGTGAGTATACTTGGGTTCAGTCCGCTTCGCCACTGCTTAACTGTGTAAACTTGAGCAAATTAATAAAGCTCTCTGTGCCTCAGTTTCCTGTTCTGTACAATAGCGATATGCTATTATCTACATCATAGCCTTGTTGTGGAGGATTGAGTTAATATGCATACAGTACTTGGAACAGTGCCCTTCAGGGAATAAGCTCTATAAAAATGTTTGTTGATTAAGTAAATGTGTGTTTCTATCCTTCCTGAACTGATAGGAGATGGAGGCCAGGCACAGAGGGAAAGCTCCTGTTGAGGCAGAATGGGTGCAGATTGGGAGAAAGGGGTGAGCTAGCATCTTCTCATAATGGGATCATGGCAGATGCCTCATCCCTCTCAGAGGCAAGTCCCCTGCTCCTTTCTCCCATCCCTTCATCCTATCTTTCTATTACCCCATTTTCCTGGTCTTGCTTTTCCCCCCATGCAAATAAAGTACATCTTCATTTCTCACTCCCAGTCCTGTTCAGTTATCCATTTCTGCTTGTGGTCCATTGGGACCCCAGGGTCTCTCTGTCTTGTAGGACCTCCTTTTATACTTGTGCCTTCAGTTATGCTCCTTCCTTAGGGCTTTCTATTGGGTGAGGGGTCACTTAGGAAGGAGCCATGCTTCTCACTGATGAAGCTACTCTATTGAAGTCTGTCTCTCCCACCTCAAGTGACCTCACCCTTACACCCTTCGTAACTTAATGCCTAGTCTCTGATATGAGATAAAGCTCTACCTCCTTCTCTGGTCTACATTTTTGCCCACATTTATCTTTTCTTGAAGTCTCCTCCTCTCCTCCAAGCCAGGATGTACTGATATACTAATGGCATCTATAGAGATGTACTGATGGCATCTAGAGAAATCATTGTGATAAGTTTATTCTCTGGTGCCCACCTCCAACACACAAACTGGATCTCTGGGGAAGGTTCAAGCACCAGGCCCACCTTTTGGAATAAACAAGGTTTACTGCTTTCCAGGTCTGATTCCCCTGTGCTCCTCACAGTGTCTCCCTACCACCACTATGCAGGTTCTGAACCCACTGCAGTCTCTTCCCAAGGCCCATGACCATGGGACAGGTTTGGAATAAGACAGACACAGCATCAAAGCTAGACTTCCCAACCTAACAACACTGTGACCTTGAGTTAATCACTTAACTTCTGGAACCTCAATTTTCTCATCTGTAAAATGGGGGACATTAATAGTAATGGCCTCCTTAGGTTGTTGGATGGATTCTCTGAGATAAAACATGTGAAATCAATCACTCAGTAAATAAATGACTTTCCTCTCTATTTCCCTTAGGGTACCCCCCCCCCCCAGG
Source organism: Hippopotamus amphibius kiboko (assembly GCF_030028045.1). NCBI lineage: Eukaryota > Metazoa > Chordata > Mammalia > Artiodactyla > Hippopotamidae > Hippopotamus > Hippopotamus amphibius. The sequence goes on from NC_080190.1 coordinate 29,355,709, forward strand.
ACTTCTCAATCTCTCCATTCCTTTGCCACTCCATGCCCCATTTGGGGGTATGTTTTTTCCCAAGGGCCAGGTTTTCAACTGGAAGGAAATCCAGTCCTTCCTAAATCCTCCCATGGGGCTCTGAGCCTGGATTACCAGGCAGAAGTCAGAGCTGTAATGTTTGTTGGTTTGTTTAACCTTTATTGAGGACCTACGAAGTCCTCAGCTCAGCTCCCTAAGGGCTGTCTAGAGCAGCTCTCATTTACCCCTACCTCTGAAGTAGCTGAGGGTACGGATTAGCCCGATAAGGTGGTGGTTTTGGAGTGCCCTGCGTCCCTCCACGTACCCCCAAAAGAGAACTTGCCTTGGTAAGAGATGATGGGACAGGGAACCACACTAAACCATTCGCAAGGCCGGAGAGGCCCTATCCAAGGCCTTGACTCTCCCCTTCTCAACTCCTCTTCCCTTCTGCCAACCTCCTCCCCCCAACTCCCCGTTCCAGCTCCAGAAGGTCCTTGGACTGCCCGATGCAGGGGTTCCGAGGATCGGAGGTTGGCGAGTCCATCTTTCAAGGCTGGTGCAGAAGGAGGGGCCCCGTGGTGCAAAATGACCCCCAGCCGGGGAAGTTTCTTGCCCAGCCTAGAGGCCAGAGGGGTGGGGCCCTGGGCGAGGGGCGGAGCCGTTCCCGGCTCGGCGCGCCCCTCCCCCCACAGCTCCGCCCCGCCCTTCCCGGCCCTCGCAGGCCGGCCCGCCCCTTCCCCGGCCCCGGCACGCTACAGTAATCCAGAATGTGTATTTCTGCAGATGATTAAATCAATACAATCCTGACAGGACTTGTTGGAACATGCTTCTTTATTTTGCGCAATTCCTTCCCCGCGTCGCCGGCATTTATCACCCGCTCGGCTGTCAGAGCCTAGATTGTACGGGGCGAGGGCGGGGTGGGTGGGGGAGGGTCGCGCTGGGGGGGCCCTTAGGCTTGCGGAGCAGACCCACGGCCACCCTACACTAACACAGACAAATAAACTTAGGGGCCGGACTACGCCCCCACCCGGACTACCCCTGCCCGCGCCCAGCTCCCTACCGTTGGGTCTGTGGGGGCGAGGAAGAGGGAGATTCGGGATGGGGCCAGAAGGCAGGGGAGGCCGCCGAAACGGGGACCGAGGGCCTCAGGCCGCACACACACTCCTCTTTACACGCTGAGCCCCAACTCGAGGTCACGGCCCCGACGGACGGCGCTCCCGCGAATCCTCTCACCCTCCTCTGACCTTGGTCTTGGCAGCTGGGGGCCCTCCGTGGTGGGATGGGGGAGGGTGGGAATCAGGATCCTTTGCCCTATCGCAGGCCCAGGGAGGAGAGCAGAGAAGGCTGGGAAGGAGGCAGAGGAGGAGGAAGGAGGAGGAGGGTGAAGAACAGGAGGATGGTGAAAAGGAGGGAGAGGAGGAAGGCAGGGAAGAGGAAGGTTGGAGGGTGACGAAGAGGAGCAGGGGAGGAGGGTAAAGGGAGGAAGGCGAGGAGGAGGAGCACGGGGAGGAAGGCTCCGAGGCTGCGGCGGCCGGTGACAGGTGCCTCGGCGGTGGCGGCCCTCGGCAGACGTGATTGCAGCCGTGGCTGCGCGCCGGAGCGTGACTTTACAACTAATCCTGTTTGTAAGTTATTATTTATCTTCAGGAAAGTTTGTCAAACTTGGGCTTTGATTTTTCGCCCTGATTTCCCTCTTGTGGCGCGCTCTCGCACGCGCTCCCATATAATTTATGACTGCCTCTGGTCCTGATGACAGATTATTAAAAGTAGAATTAGTTTTTCGCGCAGAATTTTTCCACTGGGAATTGGGAAGGCAGCGCTCTCCGCGGAAGGTCTCCGGCGAGGTCTCCATTACTAATAGAAGTTTTTTGATGGGGTGAGGAGACTAATGATTTGAATTTACTGTGGCAGCAGTCACGTGGGCGGGAAGGCATCAGCCGAAGAGACAAGAGGTTAACTTTCTCCCTGTGGAGAGGTTTATTGGATTGTTTAGCAGCAGAAGGATAATGTTTTTGTCATAGACTGCTGGTGCCGCGCTGCAGTGCGGTGGCCGCCAGCGCCGGGAGAGGGGAGAGAGGGGGAGAGGGGGAGCCAGGGAGACCGCGAGAGGCAGACAGACCAACGGACAAGCCCGGGAGAGCGAGGCAGTTAGAAAGGGACACACAGAGACACAGAGAAACAGGGCGAGGCAGGGAAGGACTCGAGAGAGAAGGGGACGCAGAGTGACAGAAAGACGAGAGCCCCAAGAAATACGACAGAGGGAAGCAGAGGCGGGATGGAGAGAAGGCGATCAGGGGCAGAAACCCAGCGAGACAAGAAGGAAAGAGGGGCGGAGGGGCGCTGCCAGCTCGCGGGGATGAGAGGGGAGACCCAGGGGAAGGACGGGGTCCCAAGGGGCGTGCCATCCAGGCGCCCAACCCTGCGGAGGGGGCGGGGGGTGGGGGGATGATGCTGACTCCGGGCAGGGCTGCCCTCGACCGGCGAATCTGGGTATCTGGATGCGTAGGCCGCGCGGGCGCCCCCAGCCGGGCGGGGGTGGGTCTGGCGGGCCTCGGGGGAGGGGGAGGAGAGGGGGTGGGGGCGCGCGGCGGCGGCGGCGCGTTCACCTGGCCGTGCGCTCGGAACTTGTACTCCCAGCATGCCTCGACAACATGGGAACCGGAGGGGAGTCGCTGCGCAGCTGAGAGCCTCGGCTTAATCTTATGCACCATTAAGCACTCAGCAGCAAGCCCGTCCTGTTCATATACATCATCCACGCTTAATAAACATAATGATGACATAAGATGTAATTCTAGATGAATTTTCATTTTATAGGGAAATGGAGAATTCCTGTAGAAGGGAAAAAAAGTAAATTATCTGGGAAGTGCAAAATAAATGATGTTGCTCCCAGAGATGAATAGAGGTGTTAGAGGGAGAGAAGGAGGAAGGAGGGAGGGAGAGGAGGGAAGGAGAGAGAGAGAGGGAGAGAGAGAGAGCGCAGAGACAGAGAGATAGAGTCACACAGAGAGAGGCAGAGACCTGGACTGAGAAAGCGGGTATGGGGGTGGGGCGGGCTGCTGGATGTGGGGGAGGAACCCGAAGGGATGAAGGCGGCACGGGTCCGGGTGGGAGCCGTGGGGGGTCAGGGCCGGTGTTGGATGGAGGGGCCGAGGCTGGGGGCGGCAGCGGCCCGGGCCGAGGCGAGGGTGACGGTGACGGACGGGGCCGGGCCGGGCGGCTCATTCATCAAGAGAAGGATCAGGGGCCCGCGGAGTCACTTACGGGCGGAAATTGAATTCTGATGAAAGCGCGGAGAGGCGAGGGCGGGGGAGCGAGGACCAAGATCGGGGCCGAGTTCCCAGACTTGCCAAGGGGAGGGGGAAGGGCCCACAGAGACCTTCCAGATTGAGGTCCACGCCTCCTTCCTGTCTGGAACCCACCAGACCCTCCAGCCCCTGCCCCAGGCATCTGGCAGGGATGTCTGCTCTGCTTGGGAAGGTGTGAGGCCTGAGGGTGTATCTAGAAATGCAGCTGGAGCCCGCTTCCTGAGGATTTTGACCACAAGGTGCCCCGGAGTGGCCAGGGGATGGCTGTGGTGATGGGGGAAGAGGTGGGAGGGAAGGGGTTCTGTGAGAGAATTGGAGGGAAAGAGGGGCAAGACGGGTTACTGAAGATTTGGTGGCGGCTTTTCAGTGAGAGTTGGGGGGCTCGTGAACCGTGAGCTAAGTGGGCGGAGGGGCAGCTACAGAACGATCAGGGTGCTTTACAGGGGAAATCAGTGAGGGGGCCAAGGGGATCCAGTGGGGGGCCTGGTGATGGGCTTGGGGAATCTCTGGTGGGAGGAATGGTGTAGCTAACATGGAAGGCAGGCGCAGGGCAGGAGAAGTGGGACTGTCAGCACCTTAACTACAAAGTCTTCCCCTATTAAGAGGGAAGGACCTCACTAATGAAAGTAGCAGCTTGGATAACACTGACAGAGTTCCCAGGAGGCAGGATGAGACATCACCACCCCCAACCAGGGCAGCATGGAGGAGAGTCAGTTCCATCCAGAGTCTCCCCAGTGGGGATGGGGACCTCTCAGCTGGCAGAAAGCCCCTAGCCTCTCCTGCCAAGGGCATGGAGTGGACATTTCCTGCTGCCACAGAGTAAGAAACAGGATAAAGATGGGGGCCCTGGAGAACTGGGGCTCAGGCTTAAATCTGCTGGACTGGAATAGGGAGAAGAGCTCCAGTCATGAGCTTTACCCTCTGAAACATGCACCTAAACCCACCCTAACTCTCCACACCTCCTCTGCAGTCAACTGTTAGCTTATCCACAAAGCCTTTGTGAGGTGCTCCCTATCCTCACTCCGGTATTCAAAGCATGGTGCCCAAAGAGCCTGGAGCCAGCAGGTCTGGTCCCCAGCAGGCAAGGAGAAGAGACAAGAACTTCATATCACAGAGGCAGAGAAACCATGCTCCAGGAATACTGATGCTATGGATGGTAGGCACAGTGAGGACCAGCATGAAAATCTTCTCAGAGAAAATGGCATCAAACCTAGGCTTGATGATCCTTACGGCTCCACCAGGCAGAAATTGGAATAGGCGTGAGGCTAATGGTGGTATTTGAGGTAGAAAGAAGAACAGAAGTGGGGAAGAGGGGAAACTGGAGGAGGTTGGGGAAATATCTAGTTTCCCTCTTTGCTTGGATGGGGCTTGGAAGGTGTATTGAGCGAGTGGGGAGCATCCCTGGGAGGCAAGGCCAGAGAAGCAGGTTGAAGGGGAAGGGAGTGTCCTATCATGGAGGAGTTGTTTGCCTGATAAAAAAAGGAATTTGGCTTTTTTCTTTGGGCAGTAGGGAGCCACTGATGGTTTCTGAGCTGTAGAAGCAGAAGTCAGAGCTGTGTTTTGGGGCTGATTACATGGATAAGAGAATGGGTAAGGGGAAAAGAGAAGGCAGGGAGGTCATGACCAGGATGACACTTTGCCCCTGTACCTGGATGTCTCACCTCTCCAAGGACATCAAAGAGGTGTGGGAAAAGCAGCCCTCCCCAAGGAGAGCCCCTCACTCTTAATTGATTGATTCCTCTCTCACCCCTCCTGAATTCCTTTCCTTCAGGATTTCGCCTCTGAATGATTTTCTCTACCAGACCTTCAGCAAACAACCCGAGTCTCTTCCAGCTATTCCACCAGTGTCCTGCGGCGAGCGATGTGTTGAGGAGAGAGTGGTGGTCTTAAGGTCTGTAGATAAGAGCGTAGTGGTATCCCCGTGGTTACGTGACTGATTGGTTCTGTCCCATCCAGGCTAGAGGTGAGCTGGAAGAGGGTGGGCAGCAGAAGATGATTAGATAGTGAAGCTGTTAGAGCCACAAAGACCAAAGACACACAACCTCACAATGGGACATGATGCCACTCAGTCTTCCACCTCCAGAGCCCAGGTTTTCAGAATCCTAAAATTTCAAGAGCCCTTAGCAGGGATCCTGGATCCGAGGGGTCATTGGGAGGCCTTGGTGGGTGGGACCATCATTTCCTGCCCTCTCCTCAACCCCACTTCACCCCAACCCCATTCCCAACTCTTCCAGCTAATCCAAGCGAGGGTAATCTGTAATTCTGTTTTAGGCTCCACACCAAAGTGACCCTCATGCAGGTGCCATTTGACACTAGGAAGGGGTGGAGCTCTGAGAGAGTGGAGCCTTGAGGGGTCTTCTGCCAGCCTACTCAGTAACACTTTTGTTCAAGCCCCTTATGGGGAGCTGGAACTGGAGCTGGAAGGTCAGTGCTGTCGCCGGTCCTCACAGGGCCAGAGGGCGCTGTTGGGTATGGAGTGGAGGAGGTGATTCCTTTGATCCTGAGGCCCCAGTGCAATCAGCTGCTGGGTGGGTGGCACCTCCCAGAAAGGAGTGGGTCCTAGCAATAGAGCTAAGTTCACCACTGTGGACAATGGAGAAAATACACAAATACCCACAACTTGCCCCCTCCTCTCTGTCTTTATCCATATTGTCTATGTAACCATTCATCTTAGACACGTACAACACACCCAACACATAAAGCTAGACACATACACAAATCCACATATGTATATAGGCAGGGATGCATACCTAAACACACACTCATGCCCATTTGTGTGTATGTTGTTACACTGTGTGTTTGTATGAAACATTGGGTGTCAGTTGTCACAGTGTATGACTGTATGTCACAATTTCACAATACACACATGACTGTGTATCTAAGTCACATAGGGGTGCATTTACATATGCACGAACGAATGCATCACGCCCAGCTCCCATGCCCCAGGGATTCTTTTAAAGAAGGGGGAGGCAAAGGGGAGCAAGAACATGATGGGGGCAAGTGGGGGTGGGGAACATGGCGGGGGCAGCACTCGAAATTGCAAGAACTACAGGGAAGCAATGAGCTGAAAAACCCAGGCCCGGCTCCTCTCACCCCCCAACCTCTCCATAGGCCCTCCCATAAGGGCCCAATGCTGGCGTCCCCTCACCTCCCTTGGAGCCCGAGTTTTAATTTGGGCGGTGTAATTTTGGTGCAAACGGTTGGGCGCCTTTCGTTGGGAAATTGGGAGGAATGCAAACAAGATTTCACTTCATTAAACAGGGGCAAACAGTAGAGAAATTGCACTTACTTATGGAAATGACTTTTAAACATGCACAGCATTTACTGGCACTGCCCGCGCTGAAATTCTGCAAGGATTATACATGTGAATAATTCACCGCGGGCCAATTAGAGCTCACTCTGACCCTAACCCCCACCAGCCCCCATCGCACCCCTTCTAGATTATGGCTCAGCCTCCTCCCTCCTCCAGCTCCCCGTCTTTGCCTCTCATTCGTAGTGTTTCCCTTTTGAAGCCATGCTGAGAAAGCGGTTGTCACACACATTTTGAGAGATACCTCAAACATGGTGACACACCTTGAAATACCTTGAACATGTTCAGATACACAGAGACACAAATTTGCAGACCCACAGGGTGAAACACTCTGATGCCTCGGCATGGCAACACACATACATTTTGACAACTCAAACATGTTAATACACTCAATAGTTGTGACAAACAGGCTTCCTAACACCTTAAACACGGCAATACACATCGTGACAATGTAAACATGATACTCACAGACACCTACTGTAACACTGTAACATAAATACAGATGCATAATTCATACATGGTGACATACAAGCATACACTGTGACAACTGAAACACAATGATTCATACAGACACACACTGTAACAACATCATTTGATAACACATGCTCAAACATGATGGCATATAGATTGTGCCAGCTCAAACAGAGATACACATGTTGTTAAAATGCAAATACATTGTCACATAGAGATAACCCATGACAACTCAGACTTGGAGTCATACACAGACACACACTGTGAACATTCAAACCTGGTGAGACCCTCACAGCTTGGGGACAATTAAAAAAAAGGTGACACAATTACATACACTGTATCAACTCAAAACTGATTGCAGGGACTTCCCTGGTGGCACAGTGGTTAAGACCCTGCGTTCCCAATGCAGGGGGCTTGGGTTCGATTCCTGGTCAGGGAAGTAGATCCCACATGCATGCCACAACTAATAGACTGCATGCCACAACTACGGAGCCCACGTGCTGCAACTAAGACCCGGCGCAACCAAATAAATAAATATTAAAAAAAAAACTGATTGCATACAGTGATACAGGGGATACAGTGATACCCCTGATAATCCAAAGCTGGCAACATCCAAACTTGGCAACACATACAAGGCAAATGCCATGGTATAGTCGTGGTGACAGTGTAAGCATAACGGCTGACACTCGGCCTGCTGAAACAAGCTTGCTCACAAAAATACACAATGACAACTCAAGCATAGAGATGCATGTTGTGCCATTCAAACACAGTGAGACAGATTCAGGCACAGATTACATCAACTTAGACATCACGATGGCTCCAGTGCTATGGCACACGCATTTTGAGAACTCAAACGTGGTAACACACAGAATACATTGTAAAAATCCCAACCTGATGATGTTTACTATTCATTTATTCACGTGTGTGAAATAGAGCATAGGGACACACAGAATGTCACATTCCCAGAAAACCACAGACATGAAGGCAATGTTGGAATAAAATATCTGGTGCGTTGATACAGAAACGATAAACTGAAACAGCAAACACAAACGTACCCTAACCCATGGACATACAAATGAGCCAATGACACATGAATGACAGGCAGAAACGCTCTGAGTCATAATGACACTCATAGTAGATACACAGCAGCATTTATGCACAAGTACACTGCCACTGCCGCCACCACACCCTCACTGACTGATACACCATGACTCCTGGCCCCCAGCCCCACTAAACTCCGGGGCACTATCAAAATTAAAGTACAGAGGAACAGGCCTCTGGACTCCATGTCTGAGGGGAGAGCTGAAAAAGAGTTTAAACCCAAGACAGGACTCACACGGGAAAGGAAAATAATTAGGGTGCTTGTCCCATTCTCTTCACAAGCACCCTTGAGGATTCATGCTGACATCTCAGGGGAGAGACAGACCTCTTCTCTACCCCGCCCCGCTCAGGGAAGAGGGACCCTCCATATTGCTCTGTCCCACTCACACAGATAGAGCCCTGGGCCAGTCTGTGGTGGCCTTAGGGGTAGGTGGGGGCTGTGGAGGAGGTGAGGGTTTGGGGGGAGCTGGTCCACACCTGGCGATGTAACCTCCTGAGATGTCTCTTCATGGTTCTAACCAGCATCCAGAGTTTGGGAAACAGTTTCATGGCCTGGGTGACCTTTCCCCCTCATGTTGGCCCATCTTTTCAAGCTGCAGAATCACTTCTGTTCAGAGTACCATGGTCTTTGTCCTACTCCAGACAACATTGAGGGCAGGACCAAATAAACATTGACCAGAATCTGACCAGTAAAGAGGATCACAGTTTCTGCTAGGAGCTTCCTGGATCACTGAGTTTGCTTTAAGAGTCAGTGAGGGCATGTCAGCATCAGGGAATATAACTTGTGTGTTCACATGTCAGTGTTAGTATGTGTTTGGCTTTGAGCATATAATGCATTGACACCACTAGGAATCAACGTCCCTTAGGCCCAGGTGACATTTCTTTTCTTTTTTGGCCACACCAGGCAGCGTGTGGGATCTTAGTTCCCTGACCAGGGATCGAACCCGAGCCCCCTGCAGTGGGAGTGTGGAGTCTTAACCACTGGACCACCACGGAAGTCCCCAGGTGACATTTTAAATGTTCTTGTATTGGAGTGCACACCTGAGTGTTTGTATTTATGTAGCCTTTATGCGGGTCCCTGGGAGTAACTGCGTCCATGTTTAATTGTCATTGGGTATGTTTATGCTGTTTTAACAGGAGGTGTGTGACTGTGTCATCTCTGATATAATGCATATGTTGATACGAGTATATCATCATCATGCTAGCATTGTCACAATAGGTGCCTGGGATCGGGTCAGCAGATTTTTACTGTCACATGGTGGGTGGTGAAATTTCTTCTGCCAGATCCTCAAGACCATTAAGAACAAAACAGGTGCCACTCCAGGTCACCTTGCAATGGGGGCTGCAGTTCTCTCAGAGGACCATGTTGTATCAGGAGTCTTGGTCCCAAAAGTGGCCAGCACCTTTGGGTCACTCCCATTTTACATAAGGAGACATTGTGACTGGCAAGGTCATGCTGAGTGTGGGCAGGGGAGAGGGAGTAAAATTTGGAGCCAGAGAGTGGCACAGGGAGAAGGTGAAGTTAGCACACCAGACCAGCATTCCCACCCAGGATGGTGAGCACCTGGGCCACAATGGTTCCACTACCCTCCACCACTCTGCCTTCCTCTCTCCCAGTCCCAAGTCCCAGTGCACCCCCATCCTCCCCTCCCCTCAGTCCCAGTCCTAGCCTCCCTCTCTCTGCCCCTCCCCACTTTCTCCCTTGCTCTCTCTCTCCAACGGGCACATGTCAGAGAACATTATGTGCACCGCGGATTTGCATAATTCAAGAAGCATCAAATTAAATTTGCATAATTCCTTTGATTACACTTGTTATTAAATGTAAGTGACATTGATTTACAAAATGGCCCAATATAAGGTTAATAGCAAATGTCACCTTCCAACAGGGTGAGTGTGGGTGAGTGTGTGTGTGAGTGTGTGTGTGGCAGGGGCAGGGGGATTGCGGGAGGATGGACCTGAGTCCTAGCATTTCTTTTCTGCCAGGCCTAGCCTCTCTCTGCCTGCTCCTTCCTGTCCCTCCCCTTAGCTGCCCTAGGTCCCCAGTCTTCCCTCCCCAGGTTCTGAGTCCCAACATAAGGGGAACAACTGGCTGCAGTCCCCCTTTTCTTTCCCTTTCTTCCAGGGCTGAATCCAGTGAAGTTAGGTTGAGGGGCAGGTGCTGTAAGTCAAAGGAGAGAGTGTCAAAAGTTGTGGGTTTAATGCTTAAGGTGGTTAGGGATCAGAAGTGTGAGGGTGCTTTGGAATTTGCCTCCAAAGATGCAGGGTGAGTCACTAAATGGATGTGGGGTGGCTTCTGGTCTGAGTGGGATGGGGGAGACTCAGCAGAGGTTGGGGGGCAGAACATGAATGGACTACCTTCCCAAAGCTCCTGGCACAGGGCACCCCTGGGCAACAAGGAGACCCAGGTTCAAGACGATGAAGACCCAGGAGCCCAGCAGGGAGGGTCCTAGTGAGCAAAGACTGGAGATGGGGTCAGGGATCCATAGCTTGGTGCCCAAGTCACCACGACCTGCCTTTGAGGCTCAGAGAGAAGGGGAGGAATGGAAGCTTCATTCAGCCCCTCCTCAGCAAGAGACAACTGACCAGCTCCTTCTTGTAACATCAGGAAATGTGTCCAGGACCCAGAGCAGGATGGGAAGAGAGCCTCCCTTGACAACTGTGAAGGGCAAGGACACAGAAATATACACAGCAGGATTCAGACACCCCACACCCATACATACATCTATACATGCACTCCCACACATACAGATGTTGATGTTCCCCCGGGGATACATGTGTGGGTACACGCACAGTTGTGGACATGTGCAGCTGCATATGAAGGTGGAGAGACAGAAGCCCCAAACAGGTGTATGGACTGTGTTACACATTCAGATACATGGATGGCCGGCCACCAAAGCACATGAAAATGGAAACTCACAAAGACACATGCACATTCAAACACACAACAATGAGAACTGGGACAGGCATGCTCCTCCACCTCAAGAAAGGCCTCCCCTCACCAGGGGGTCTTCCCACAGCCTCCCAGCACCTGGAGGAGTAGAAGAGGAGAGGATGGGGGAGGGGTGGGCAAAGGGGCTCGTGCTACCACCACCTCTGTGGGGCAACTGAAGGACCACAGGAGGAGGCCCTCCCGAGATCCCCGCTGAGATTCTCTGGAGCTGCCCTCCCCTGATCCCCCCTGCTGCAGGGTCCCTTCCCTCATCCTTAATCTGCCACAGAATGTGTGTGTGTGTCAGGGGCGGGGGCCGTGCCTCGCCATCCATCCTCTCCCTGGGTGAGAATATCGACAAGGCGGTAACTAATCATTAAACCCACTGGGCTCTTTAAACAAGGAAGGAGAATTATGGGCAGAACCGTGGGGGGCAGGGACCCCTCATGGGCCCTCTGAGGGGGAGGTGGGCTCAGGACTTGGCTCTGAGCGCACCCGAGAGCCAAACTCCACCATCACGGCCTCTAGCAGAAAGAATCTGGGCACTCAAACCTGGGGGCAGGGTGTGGAATAGCGTCTGTGACCAAACCCATAAGACGGCACAGCTGAACACAGGGCACTCTTCACACAGGCGCACATGCATGCACGCACACACATGCCCAAGTACCTGCAAATGCATGCAGCTGTGGACACCCACAAACACATGCAGGATAGCACAGAACATGGATGCAGGTCCCCTCCGCCCTCGACTCATACCTTCTTGGAGAATAATAATCATGATGGTCAAGGGTGAGAATTCCAGGGGCACACAGATCTGGGTTCAAATCCTGCTTCTACCATTTCCTAGCTGAGTGGCCTTTGGAAACTTACTAAATGATTCAGAACTCTTAAGTGGGGATAGTAATACTCTCTACCTATGGAGCTGTTGTATTAAATGAGATAATAAACATAAAGTGCCCAGCCTGTAGTAAGTGCTCAGCTGATCTTAGCTAGTGGTGGTGATGTTGTCATTGTTATTTCCAGCATAAGTATTGACCTCCTATGTGCCAGACACTGATTCAGGCCTTGGGGATACAGTGATAAACAAGACTGACAGCAGTGGGGGCTCCATGTGGACTAAAGGACTGAGGACCAGGTCCCATTCCCCTTCCCCCACCGAGGAGGGCAGGCACAACAGAAACCTCCACTGACAAGAGGCCTCTGGGATCTAAGAGCCTCTCCTCATCTGCCTGAGGCATCGCTGCTCACACACAACCCTCCACTGTCAAAGACAGTTCCTCTGACACTAAGAATTACTTTCCCTTCTCCTGAGCCATCTCTTTCCCAGCCCCGTGTCTAGTTATCTCCCCACCCACCACCGCCGCCCCAGCATGTTGTGTGTTTTGTTTTGCCCCATCTCTCCTAGACCGACCAGGCCGAAGCAGATGTGAAGAGGGTGAGTGTATACACAGGTGCACACGTGTAGGTATGCACAGGCCTCTTAAAATCTTTGCCCCAAGTAGGCTCCCTGGCCTCCTCCCGCCCTGACCAGGTGGGGACACTGCCGCTGGTCTCCTAATTAGCAAATCCACAGGCCTCTCAGTATTTCTTCTCTTTGACCTCTGCGGCATTTGGCAGCAGCTCCACCCCTCCTCCTTGAAACAGTCTCCTTTCTTGATTTCCTTGACACTGCACCTCCCGGCATCCCCTCCTCCACCCCTGAAGTTCCTTGGCTGCTCTCCTACCAGCAACTCTGCCATCTCCCAGCCCCTACGTGAAATGTAATGGTGCCCTGGGATTCTGCCTTCAAACCTCTTCTCTACCCTCTCTGCATTTTCATACACTCTGTCAGTCCCAGCTTGACCTGTAATCTCTCTGGAAATGAGCACCCAATTGAGATTTCTAGCCCCAAACTCTTGCTACCAAATGACAGGTTTGAATTTTCACCTGCTTGTTTCCACTGGTATGTTAAATTCGCCATGTGCAAAACTGAACGCATTCATTTCTTTGGCAAACATTTCTTGAGGGCTTATGATGTCCAGATGCTGTGTCAGGCACTGCAGGAGGATACCAAGTGAAGGACATAGTCCTTGCTCTCCAAAAGCTTAGAGTCCAATGTATTCTCCTTCTCCTGCTCCCTCTCCTCATCCCTTCATTCTTCCCCTTATAAAGCCTCTGGACACTCGCTTCTCCCCACTTCCTCTTCCCTCCTCACCTTAACAATCATCAGGTACTATGAAATCTCCATCCCTATTGCCACTGGTCCAAATCAGGTCCTTTCATGTCTTGCTTCCTGAGCAGTCTCCTTGCCACTTGTCTTTCTAGGATGTACTCTGTCCCACTCATCCCAACTAAATTAATCTATCAAAGCACAGTTCTGATAGTGTCAGTTATGGGTTGAATTGTGCCCCCCCCAAATTGTCCAAATAAGTCCTGACCCCTGATACCTATGAATGTGACCTTATTTGGAAGTAGGGTCTTTGCAGATGTAATTAAGATATAAATTAAGATCAGGTCACACTGGGGAATTCCCTGGCAATCCAGTGGTTAGGACTCAGTGCTTTCACTACTGGGGCCCAGATTCAAGGAACTAAGATCCCGCAAGCCACACAGCACAAAAAAAAAAAAAAGATCAGGTCACATGGAGTAGAGCGGGCCCTTAATCCAACAGGATTGATGTCCTTATAAGAAGAGGAGACTGCCAGGTGAAGACACAGATACAGAGGGAAGACAGCCATGTGGACATGGAGACAGAGAAACACTTGGGGCTACTAGAAGCTGGAAGAGGCTCCCCTAGAGGCTCTGAAGGAAGCATAGCCCTGCTGACACCTTCATTTTTGTCTCTGAGCCTCCAGATCTGTAAGAGAAGAAATTTCTGTTGTTTTAAGCCACCTCGTTTTTTTTTTTTTTTCCCATCTCTCAAGGAAATCAGTGTTACACATATCAAGGGCATGCATGGGCTTTGGAGTCAAATGGACCTGCCTTTGGATCCAGGATCTAGGCTAACTAGTCTATATCCTGAGTCTCAGTTTACTCACCTGTAAGACAGGGATGATAACAATTCTCACCTCACAGACATGTGAAGATGAGAAGAACTGATGTATTGCAGTAGACAGCTGGTATCGTTGGTTAAGCCCCACTGGGACTGGTGGTCTCTTCTTTTGGAAGCCAATATAAAGTCTCAGAGAGAGTCTCCCAGCGCTATCCCACCTCTGGCCAGAGTCACCAGGTCCTAGACTAAACACCTGACCTGTGGGGACCAATCTGGGTCCTCTTTGGGATCCTTCACACTGAAACTGAGAGTTGGTCCTTCCTTGCTGGTGGGACCTGCAGGTGAAACTCCAGAGACGGAGCACCCTGTGTCCATCCTGGTCCTGTGCTGAAAGTTCCTGAAGCTCTGTACCAACTCTGCCCTTTCTGTTCTTTGATTCTTTGGACCTTGCTTTGATTACCTAGATGTCCACATTCCTTCCAGTAGATTCCCCTTTGCCTAAACTGGTTCAAATTGGGTTCTTATCACTTGTGACTAAGTGAGCCCTGATTGACACAACATATAAAGGTTCTGACACATAGTAGGGGCCAATAATTGCTAATTTCCTCCCCCAGAGAAGAGATTAGTATAATCCCGAGTCCCAGAGGGGTGTCCCTTGGGGTTGTCCCAGAGGCGAGTAGAATCTCTGCTTGATTTTCAGATGTTCATGTCTTCTAAGGGGAGAGCCTGGCGGGGGCTGGATGCTCAAAACCTTCCAGGTCGCATGTCACTGTGAAATTATGAAAGGTTCATTCCTACCTTTTGATTACTAGCAAAAATAATTTATGAGCAAAAACAAACAAGCTGAACTAAATGTTAAAGACAGTGAGAAACTTATAAAACTAAAAATGGGGCTTAACATTAATAAAGAGAGAAGATTTTTTCTTAATACTTAAGAAATGGTAAAGGTTTGTAGAAATGGGACCTTTCCATATGATTCACAGCCTGGGACCGTGGACGGAGGAGAACTGTGTGTGAGTCTCGCCCCCACTCTCTGCAGGGCTCGGCTCCAGGGAAAGCCTGGCTTGACAAGACCTTGACCGGCAGCAGATCCAGCACGGACTTACAGTAGAAAGTGGCCTTTGCTTGAAGGCATGTATTAAAAATAATTGCTTATGAGAAAGGGAATTGGTGAGGGGGCTGTGGGCTATGGGGGAATTTTCATAATTCACTCTGCATACTTCTGTATTGTTTACTCCTTTACTTTTGGCATGTATTATGGTGAAATTTTACAATATTTGGAAAACCCAGAAAGGGACTTGACTGTGTGTGTGTGTGTGTGTGTGTGTGTGTGTGTGTGTACACATGAGGGCTGTGGGTGTGCTTCTGTTTCCATGCACCCTGTGGAGTCAGTCCTCTGTGGGACACTTGCTGAACTGAGAGCTCCCCTCCTTCTGCTCCTTCTCCTGCCACAGCAGCTTGGAGGGCTCAGGCTCCGACATTTAGCTGACAGCGCTGCCTGCCGCAGCAGAGGCCCCGGGACCAAGGGGGGCGGGGCAGCTCCGTCTGCTTCCCATATGGGGACATTGTCTGTCCCTGCCTGAGGGCCACCCCCTTCCTGCCTCACATTGTCCCCTCGCTGTCTCCTGCTGGCCCGAGCCCTGGCCTGCCTCTTCCCTTTTCATTAGCCTCCTAGTGGCAGCCCCGGGCAGGACACAGGAGGCTGGGAAGGGGGCTGGGATTGGGCTTGCTCTTCTCCAGCCTTGGAGTCCCTGGCCAGCTCACCCTGGACTCTTCCCAGCCCGGTGTCTCAACCTTACGTGCACATGCGGGCTGTACGTGGAGGGAGCGCTATGCTGGGCAGGGCCGCCAGCTGCCCCGATGACTCTGCTGGCCCTGGCTCAGGCCCCAGAGGACAAGTGGGGAGGGGAAGGCCACAGTTGCTCCCCATCCCCCTTGCAACACATCCCCTCATTCTGTGAATCTGGGCCTGATGGGAATGAGGCTGGGGTTCCCTGCAGTCATTCAGAGCTGAGGGCTACCACTTTGGGGACAAATCTGGGGAGTGTGGCAGTAGGAGGGCATTCCCACTCTGGCAATGTTCTGACCCTGCAGGAGGGGCCCACTGGGGTTAATCTAAAGGACAAATTCCCACAAAGCCTCTCTCCAGATAGTCAAGGACAGATCATTTAACAGGATATGGTGTCCAGGAGAGACCAAAAGATACACACCAAATGACTTCAGCCTCAGCACACTCTCAACCAGAAACTCTCACTGCCACAGGTCAGACTCCTCAGCTGCTCTCATCAGATGGTGTTCATCCTGACCTCTTCATAGTCCTATTCTACCCCTTGTTCGAGGCCTAGGTCCAGCCTCTCTTCCAGATGCTTCCCCCAGCCTACCCTGTTCTCCCGAACTTCCACAGTACTCAGTGCTGAGTCCATGCCCACAGCTCCTGATTCAGCAGCTGAGGGGGGCTGGAGAATCTGCATATCTAACAGGTTCCCAGAGGATGCTGATGCTGCAGGTCAGAACCACACTTTGAGAACTACTGCTCTGACCAGTCCCTAGGGATGGGGACCCTTAAGGGGAGATGGAAGGGATGAAGGAGGGTTGGGGAGTCCGATCCAAAGGCCGAGGAAGCCTCCTTAGTTTACATGCCTACACACACACTCCAGGTGTATGTTGTTTAGTGAAAAGAATATGGAATTTAAAGCCAAGAGACTTGGCTTCTCTACCACTCACTTGCTCACTTGCTGCCAGGCTTTGTACAAATCATTGATCTCTTTTAGCCTACGTTTCCTCATCTGTAAATGGTGTGATAATGATCCTGCCTTAGAGTTTATTGAGCAGATCTGTAAGATTATACGTATGACAATGCTTTGCAAGCTCTAGGAGCTAGACGGGTATTAGCTTTTACAAGACTGTGAGATTTATTTCTGTTTATCAAACACACAGTGTTTTATAAATAGTAACTAATTTAATTTTCACAATAATCCTTTAAAGGAGGAGCTATTATTATTATTCCCATCTTATAGATGAGAAAACCAAAGTTAAGTAACTCGCTCCAAATCATACAGCTAGTAAATGGTAGAGCTTGGATTTGACCTGTCTGGCTCCTGAGTGTACTTCTAGCCACGGCTCCATGCCACCTCCACATGTTGGCCTATACCTCTGTCAGCCTGTGTGTCTCTGCACAAGTGTGTGTATTATTCAAGTTTAGAAGAGGTTCTGATTTGCTTAAGTGCTTACAAGTGTGTGCAAAGTATATATAATGTGATGGTATCAGTAACAGTGATTAGTTACTGAACCCTTACTCCATGCCAGGCCCTGCACTGCGGCTATCATTGAATCCTCACAGTCCCACAAGGTAGATCCTATTATTATTCTCATTTTCCTTTTGAAAAATGCTGAATGGTAACTTATCTGAGGTCACAAAACTAGAGATGTATGGAGCACATAGGTTTAAATGGATGCCTTCGGAGCCTTTACTCTTAACTCCTGTGCTGTACTGAATATGACTGTGTGATCAGTGTGGGTATATGTATGTTGGGGTGTGAATCTATCTCCCTATCTATCTATTTATCTATCTTTCTATCTATCATCTATCTCTCCATCTATCCATTCATCCATTCATTTATCCATGCATTCAGCCAACCAGCCAGCCAGCCAGCCAGCTAGCCAGCCAATAATATCTACCTATCTATCATTGGCAGTTGAGTCATTGCCCTGGGTCAAGTTTTGTAGAAACCAAGCTATGGGGGACTGGAGGAGAGGTAAGAGACGAAACCATGGCCTCTTTCAGCTGGCTCAAAAAAGACCCAAGTTCCTGTCATGTGTTCCCTTTAGTTCAGAGTGCCTGTAAGGGACAAAGCCTTGTCCTGGTGGGCAGGGGGAGAGTTCTCACCCAAAAAGATGGATGCATCCTCTTCCTCATTCCCACCGACCCAGACCAGTGGCCAGGCACCAGGTGGGCACAGAGGGACCTCATCACACTCTTCAGAAGACAAATCGGGAGCTGACCATTTATCCATCAATGTCAGTGCTCATCCAGAGGACTAGAATTTGTACACTGGAATCCAAACTAGTTCATATCTTTGAGAGTGATTTCCTTCATGTTTCTCCTTAGCACTCATTAACTTTTGGGATGGGTGCTAAATCTGGTTTTAAACAGATAGAAAGCTGATAGGCAGATCCAAGTTAATGTTTCAAGGAAAGTGGGACTGGTGGGCAAAAGAATAAAAAGATTTGGGAAGCAAGAAGTGAGCTGACCAGTATGACTAATAAGTTACTTTGGAGGCTGGGGGCCAAATCACCTGGATGTGATGGGGTAAGTATTATTTTCTATCTTGAAGAAAAATGTGTGATGTTTATACTGTCTCAGAACAAATAGGCCTGTGACTGATGGATAGTTTACCATTCATGTAGCTGGTTTCATGTACTTTTGACAGCTCAATCAGGATTCCAACAGTTATAAAAAATGATTTTCTTCTTGGAAGTTGCAGGAGGGAAGCATGTACCCCTCGCCCCCGCCCTGTGCCCACTAGGTGCTGTATTTATGAGTGAGGAAAGACGGGATGTTCAGAGCAGCATGGGGAGTGGGAAGAGGCCTACGGGTGCCCCCGAGTCTTCCTGGGTTGGACAGGGGGTGTCTCAATCCTCAAGGACTACCTTGGAACCCTTTGGCTGAACTGAGACCTGAAGAGCCATTCAGGAAGGTCCATGAGCCCTCACGGTCCCTAGGACTGGGATGGGGAGGGGACCGTGGACATGAGGAAGAGGAGATAAACCCACAAGAAACCCAGCAGAGTCAGACCCAGACAAAGATGGCCTTGAGGCCGTGTGGAGGATTTAGGTTCGTGTGGCTCCTCCACCTGGATCCAACCTATAACCAAGCCACTGTCTCAGCTAACCCACTTCCCAGCAAGAAGGGGACCATGGGGATGGGGAGAAAGGCTGTGGTCTCCTGGCCTCCAAGTGGTGGCACTAAAAATGACAGTGGCCAAAGTAGGAAGGTAGAAGATAGGAGGTAGTATTTTGCTATGTGCGTGTGCCCAGAGTATTTGGGTTTGGGTTCATCCCCCTTAAAACTAGAAGTCTAGTTGGCACCAAAGATCAGTTAGAGGCTGATGAGGTGGTGAAGCTGGAAGCACAGAGTGGTCTCAGCCAGGTTTGGTGGTTTTGCCCACTCTGGGGCAGGTGACAGGTCTGAGAGCCCCCCAGAGCTAGCACTGCCCACTCACCTGGCACAGACCTGCCACCCGACATGTAGTCAAGCCTCCAGTCTATGACTTTCATAGGATTAGTGGGACCTTCAAGGTGACTTCAAGGAGGCAGCCTCAAAGCATAAGTGGCTCAGCCCCAAGGACACATGGGTCCTCCTGAAGAGTAAGGCTGTTCCTGTACTTTTTTCAGCATCACCCACAATCCGAGCAGGCTCTGGAATCAGACCACTTGGGTTCAGTCCCTTCCCTTCCACTTACTGGCTACATGACCTTGGAAAGACACTTCTCCTCTTCCTTCATTTGCAAAATGGATATGATTAGCCCACTTTCAGAGGCTTGCTGAGAGGAGGCCATGAAATAACCTGTTTCTGTTTAGCACAGTGCTTGGCACATTGCAAACATCCACTAAGTCATCATTATTTCTCTGCTTCCCTCTTTCTAATTACTATTCTATTAATATTGACTATAATATATACTAGGCATAATTTAACATAAATGTAATTTAAAATGTATATCAAGGACTATAGGAGGCATTGAGGATAAAGTAGTGGGTGCCTTTTATGATATTATGCGGCATTGATTAAGCACCTACTCTCTGCCAAAGCTCTACTAATCACTCAACATACATGACCTCATTCATGAAGATCCTTGCCTTCACGAAGCTAACAGTTTAAAAGGGTTTTTTATGTATACTATCTTATGCAGTCCTCACAAGAAAGCCATGAGGCAGATGTGGCTCCAATTCTACAGAAGAGGAAACTGAGACTGAGAAAGGTCAAGCAGGATGGAGATAATGAGACAGATTCAAATCCAGCTCTGTAGCCCAAAGCTCATGCTATTTCCACAACACCGCACCTATGTTGCCAAAGAGTGACAAATTAATTGTCATGCCTATAGAAGCCTGGGTCTCATGTCCAGGGTATGTGCTCCTGTGTGGCTGGGCAGCTGAGCCTGGATGCATCTCTCTGACCTGATGCCTTATATTAATAAGCATAGAGGATGCATGTAACTGTATTTCTGTATCTTATGCCTGAAGGGAGACTGTTTTATGTGACTTTGTAGGGTGGTGCAGCTACGTGCAGCTGTGGTCTGCTGAAGGGTAAAGTGTAACTATGTAAGCAGGGTATGGGGTATCTGCTCAGATGCCTGTTGGTCTGTGTGGCTATGGTGGGCTCAGATTACCAGTGGGTTGTATTGGGGTGAAGGGCTCTCCTAAGTCTCCCCTTAAAGGGAGAGAGGTGTTGGGAGCCAGCAGGGGGTGGCCTGCTGAATAGACCTCCTGGGTGGGGACATCCACCAGGCCTGCGCCTGGGCCTGGGCCTTGCCTGCTGGATCCAGTGCCTGGTGCTGGGCTTCAGGTCGAGAGCTGGAGAAGCTCATTTCCCCTTAAACACCACAGATGAAGGGCCCGCAGTGGGCACAGGCGGGAGGGCGCCGTGTCGTTCATGTTACAAATCAATTCATTACCGGCACTCGCAGTCGCCTCCGATCTTCAAGGATCGGGGGTTTGATGAAGAGGATTCATTTCAAGAAATAAACCTTTTAAATTAACCAAGAGATGAGGGAAATTTCTTTATTTAAAAAATGCTCAGGCCCTGCTGGCTTTGTTTTTTCTCTCTTATTAGCATTGTTATTTATAATCCCACCATTTCTCTCCAGGGGATGGTTCACCCTGTCCAGGGAGGCAGAGTGAGCCACCTGCACTTGGGGGCAGACCCCCGCTCCCAGGCACCTCTGGCCAGGCCTGTCTGCTCCACCAGGTCTCCAAGGTCCAACAGCAGGGCGCCACCCAGGCTCCAATGCCTCAGACAGATGCTCAGGCAGGTGGCCATGAACCTGCTGTGTGACCTTGGGCAAGTCACTTGACCTCTCTTTCCTCAACAGCAAAATGAACACAGAATCACTAGTTTCTACAACTGGACCTTAAACATAGTTTAGCCCTTGCACGTTATCAATGAGAAACCAGGCTCAGAGAAGGGAAGTGACTTATTTAAGGTCACACAGAATCTTCATAGCAGAGATGGTTTTGACATCCACCTAATTTCTGGTCTAATTTCTACCTGGAAACAAGCATTTGGATTTGTGATCTGTAAATTACAAAGCACCTTGGTACACATGATCTCACGGGATGTGTACTAACAATTTGTCAGCTGTATATTATCCCTGTTTTACAGTGAGGGAAATGAGGTGCTTTAGGAATGTACCAACCAGAGTTTTGACAGGAAACCTATGACATACCCTACTGGGTCATCTGAGAAGAGTTTAATAAAACAACTATTTACAAAGGTACGAACAGGGATTGGGAAGAGTGACGGTACAGTATCCTGGGGCATGTAACAATGGGAAGCCATGACCAACCCAGTTCTAAAGGGGACACAGATTGAGATGGAGAAATGTGACCAGATTCAGGAGAGAGAGCTGAGTGGAGAAGTGGGGAGAACTGTGGCCTCCAGTAGGGAGATGCAGCCAAGCTACAGCAACCTGGGTATGAGGGAGTGAAGGAAGGAAATACCCCAACTCCCCTCTCCTCTCCTTCTAGTCAAACCCAAGGGGGCCAGTTGATGCAGACTGTGCAGGCCAGGCTCGAGGGCACAGAGCAGGGTGGAGGAGGGTGAGAAAGGATCTGGAGGGCAGATACCCAGGGGGATAGAGACTTGCCAGTAAACGGCAGAGAGAGGATATGATCTCAGGACTCCTGAGCCCAAAGGTCTCCTAAGTCCAAAGTCACAGTCTTTTCTGCCAACCCTGCTCTGTCCCAGTGATACCTGACCTTGCCTCACGGAGTTCTATGCAACTCAAATGCCATGTGGGGTCTGGAGGTGTAGCCTAGTATGAGGGATGGCTGTCCCTCCCGATGGCCACCCAGCAGGGACCAAATGCTGTCATTAAGCGATGATAGGTGACAGTATCTTACTTCTCAGGGAGTAGGTTTGCATCAGAACAGGGACCCACTGGAAATCCAAGGCTTTCACCCAGCGGAACAGCCCATGGGGAATCCTAGGGCTCCTTTCACAGACCCACCCTGCTGACAAAGGTCAGCCCTAAAAGTCTGCACACCGCAGAGCTAGCACAGGGATCAGATTTCTCTGCCCCCCCCCACAGAGAAAAGTGGGGTCCATAGAGGACACCACCCACCAAGTCTTTGGAGGTTCACTCCCCACTTGATGTAAGATGGGTTGGAGGATCCCAGGGAAACCCAGATTAGAGTCCCCGTTTCCTTGCCATCCCCCAAAAAGGAAAACTAGGCTGATAGATTAAGGTCATAAGGAAACTCAAGAGACAATGGCACCCAGAAGGGTGTAGAGCTCAGGGTTCTGGAGGATCCAGGGCCTGGGGGACACCAGGGACTCTGACGTTCTACAACTGGGAAGAAAGAAGGAGGAGACAGAGGAGGTGGGGAGCAACCAGGCTATTTAAACCCTATTTTCCAGGTCCCATCCCCACTGGTATTTACAGAGTCATTTCTAGGGTAGGGGGGGGATCTGTCTTCCTCCTTAAAATGAGGGTGCCCAAGGCTAGAACTGTTTTTCATCAAAACACAGATGAAAAACTAGGGGTTTCTGGGAGAGGAGCTTAGCTCAACGTCTGTGGCCTCCTAAGCTCAGACCCAGGGCCCTGATCTCAGGTGAGAGCGTCAGCTCAGCAGACCCCAAGGAATGCAAACCCCAAGGCTCCCTCTCCCCTCCCAGGTGCCCTCCCAATCTGCCCCTCTGAAGACTGGAGGAAGGAAGGAGAGGAGGAGAAAAAGGCCTTCCCAGCTTAGGCGTAGACCTGCCCAGGTGTGTGGGGGGGACCAGCTCACCATCTCATTAACGTGGAATTGTTTTTAGGTTAATAATCTTGCGTTAATTTCCCCTTAAAATATTGTCTTTGACCGTTAAATGCTCACACTGTTATAAAAAGAACGTAATAAATGATCTTGAAGCAAATTCTCCTGCCAAATGTCATAATTTATTTGCATAATTAGCTCTTAATTTTAATTCAATATGCAAATCCACGCTTCCTTTCCATTGCAGCCGCCTGTTTCCCAGCCGGGCGGCCATGAATTTACTGTGATGCTCTCTCCACGGCTGTCAGAGGCGGGGGTGGGGAGGCAGGCGCCTTCTGGGGCTGGTGCCTGGAGGAGGGCTTCAGACACACAGACTCAGATGGACAGGCCCATAGGCACCTGCTACATGGATGCAGGCTCCCAAGATGGACCGGTGTGGACCCCAGAATACCAACATGCAGAATGGCAAGTGCAGAGACCCACCAACACATATTCCAGGCAGAGACCCAGAGGTGAAGGCACACGAACCCAAACTTATAAGCTGACACATTAAGAAACCCATGGGCATACACTGAGGCACATTAAACAGGAAGAAACATATGAACATTGACTCCCATGAAGTCCCATGGCCTCCTGGACCCAGACATAAGTGATGACGCTCAGAGACATGGGCACACCCAGACATACCTACAGGTGCAGATGAGTGCAGAGACTCAACCCGCAAGCAGAGGTGTGTGGGCACAGATAGCACTCAAGATGAAGGGGTCCCTGGGCCGAGCTACAGACGTGCAGAGCCACGCTTGCCGAGACACACAGAGCTGGGAGCCCACATCCATGCATGCACACATGTCACAAGACACCCCATCCCAGAAAGAAACCGTCAACCCTACAGAAAAGCCAGGATGTTATGTGAACGTTCCCCCCCCAACCCCGCCCACATAGGTAGGACATGGCCTTCGGGTCTCCATAGTAAGGATTTTGAGGCCTTGTAGGGCTTATGGGAGGAGTATTGAGCTTAGAGTCAAGGGACCAAGTTCTCATACCAGCACCACCTCTCACTTGCTGGGAGACCTTGAGCAAGATACATCATCTTTCTTGAAAAATAAGAGCGCTATTGAGATATAATTCATCTATTTAAAGTGTACAAGTCCTGGTTTTATGTATGTTCACAGGGTTGCGCAACTATCACCCTAAGATGTTTTAGAATATTTGAATTATCCCCGACAAACCCTATACCCAGTAGCAGTCAGTCACTCCTCTTTTCCCCTCAACACCCTCTCCTCCCCCAACACCCTTTCCCCTCCCCTCGGCTCTAAACAACCCCTCGTCTATTTTCTTTCCCTGCATATTTGCTTATTCTGGACATTTCCTATAAAGGGAATCATACAGTGCATGGCTTTTTGGGGCTGGCTTCTTTCACTCAACATGTTTTCAATATTCATTCATGTCATAGCATGAATCTGTACTTCATTCCTTTTTATGGACAAATATTCCATTGTATGGCTGTAGTACCACATTTATTTACGCATTCATCAGTTGCAAGTTTGGATCATTTCTACGTTGTTGGCTGTTATGAGTAATACTACTATGAACATTCTTGTTTTGGGGTGGATCTATGTTTTCATGTCTCGAGTTTATTCCTAGCTGAGGAACTTTATCGTCTTAGAGTTTGGTTTTCCCATCTATAAAATGAGAGGGTTTATTCTAATGGAATCTTGTAGGCTTATCTAGTTGCATTTGTTTATGATTAACATGGCATTTCCCAGCTGAGATTACAGTTTTCTCACACAGCCAGAGACACACAGCCACTGAGATACACACACACACACACACCACGCACTTATACACACACACACACACACACACAAAATTACCAACACAGCCACCCAGACACACAGTCTAGTCACAAAGGCACAGATGCACCCAAGGTGACCCAGCCCCCAACAGGGACCTGTCCCTGAGTATCAAGGCCTAGAGAATAAGACTGAAATGCAATCGGAGAGACTGAGAGAGCCACAGGTAGGGTCTTTCATCCTGAAGGGAGGTAAAGTCTGAAATTTGGGAGGAAGGAGGTCAGCCAACAAGATGGAGAAAAAAGGCAGCACGAGAGGGTGAAGTGTTACAGATGGGGGTCAGGATCTGGTCTGAACACCAGGACACTTGGGTCCCGTTTCCCCAGCTGTTTCTGTCTTACCCCATCGACTAGGTTACCCTTTGTCTTCCTGCTCCCTCACCCTAGAGGAAACCTGACCCCTCCCCACCCTCCAGCCACCCCCCACCCTCCATAAGCTAAAGGAGACAAAAGGGATCCTTTTCCAGGATAATTAAGCCTCAAAGACAGCAGCTCCTCCCAGGAAACTGATCGGGTTTGCCCTGAGAGAGCCCTGTAGTGTGGGAGGGAGGAGAAAGGAGACTTGAAGAGACAGAGAGATGCCCAGGAGACAAGAAAGTAAACTCGGAGACGCTGGCCTGACACTGATTCCTGTGGCCATATATTGCCTGTCACAGAAGTTTGATCTTTAATTTTCCCTCTTAGGAGAGGGGTTTATGAAGTTAGAGGCCTAATTAGCTACAGACCCTAATTCGTGGCCCCTCCATGATCACAGAAGTCCTGGGTGTGGATGAGTGGGAAAGTGTCTGAGTGTGTGTGTGTGCGTGTGTGTGTGCGCGCCCACTGTTGTTATGGATGTGTGTTGATGTTGCTGCTGTGTACCAGTGTGTGAGTGTGTGCCTGTCCCCAGCCCGCACGGGGTCCCAAACCCCCATCCATGCCCCCCTGCAGAAGACTCACTGTGCGGCCTCAGCGGAGTTTCTAACCTGGAGTGATCGCTTTCCTGATTTGCCACTTTAGTACTCTTGTTAATGAATTTTTAATCTTCTTAATGACATTAAACACGGAAAGTAATTAAGGAAAACAAGTTTGAAACTGCTGACTTCAACCCTTTATTCACAACTATTTAATGTAGAATTAATTTGATTTTGCCCATTATTCAAATGAACGCACTACCTTCTCCTCGGCCCCAGGCCTGTCCCCTTGCCCCGTGCCCACATGCCCAGAGACCCCCTGTCGCGGCTGCCCGGTTATCTCTGACCCAAGTGGATGATGGTTTCCATGTGACATGTCCATGCCTAGAGCCCAGCTGTGAGGACTGAGCCAAACTCCTAGAGGGTGAGGAGTGAAGGGTGGCCTCTCTAGGTCGGGAGAACTGAAGATGCTCAGGAGAGAGCAGGGGAGGCAGAGGAGACCTGCAGAGCAAACGCTGGAACAGCGAGGACTCCCTTCCATCTCAGATTTCCTACCCTACACGCTCAATCATCAGCCCCAGGAGCCTGGCGACCTATGTGCTCAAATGCTTGGATGTTGGGGGAACTTTACATTCACAGGTATTTGGTATTAGAATATTTAAATCTGTGGACCTCAAGACAGTCAGGTGTCTGGAGGCTCAGATGCTGAGGTCCCATGAGTTCCAATTTCAGACCATTTTTCAGAATTTCATTTTCAAAATTTTAGAGAAAAAAGCTCCTCCCCTTAAACCCATAGGCTTCAAGCCACTATTTGGATGGGTGAGGCCAAAATGGACAATTCATAGCTGTTTGGAACTGGGCTTGAAGCTGATCCAGGTCCTGCGAGCAGAAACCAAGCCCCAGGGCAGAGCCAGCCAGTCCCTGAGCCTGAATGGCCTCTACCTTCCAGAAGGGGTTTTCGACCTGCCTGGGTACGAAGGAAGACAGGGTCCAAAGGAGCCCTGGGGGTGCCCAGGTCCCGGGCCTCTGTGCCCTCACAGTGACGGGTAGCTGGGAGAACAGCTGCAGTTGGTCTCCACCAGCCTCTTGACTCCTGCCCCCAAAGGCCTCCCAACTTGGGCTTTGGGTCGCAGATTTTGTTTTGTGTGTGAGTGTGTATTGTACCTGTGTGATGGCAAAGATAGGAGGGGTGGGGTAGACACAACTCTAGAGGCAACAGAGGAAGTGGAGAAATCTTAGCACATGGTCTCGGCAGAAGTGACGTAAATCCTGGCTCTGCACCTCCACTTGACTTTGGGCGAGCCCTGCCCTCTCCCTTTCTCCTCTCTGAAGTGGGGAGACCTATCCCTACCTCCAGGAGTCTTTAGGAAGAACAAGTGGGAGTCATAGGGGCAATCCCAGCACAATGCGCGGCGTACCGTGGGCCTCCCCGTCAACTCCTGGCCTACCCCCCACCCCAACACAGGCCCCACCTGTGGGGAGAGAGGAGCCTCCAAGAATGTGCCAGAGAAGGAAAACTGAGGGCTTCTGGGGCTAGGGACCAAAAGAAGGTCTCAGGAAGCCGTGGATTTTCCCAGATGTGCTGAGAGTGGGGAGGAAAACTAGCATTTGGAGAGCTTCCTCCCTCTAATCCCTTGAACATCCCCAGACATTTTCTTTGGAGTCATTCCCCTGAATTATATCCCCAGGAGGGTTTTTCCTCTCTTCTTCCCTCCCCCTTTCCCCTTCCTCTTGTCTCTTCTCTCCAAACAAGCCTCCCCCAAGTGACTTCACTCATCTCAGCTCCTGGAAGAAAACCAGCCCTAACCCTTTGCACACCCCCTCCCTAACTCTGCACTGAGCCATGACTGGGCCTGAGCTGATGCAGTCTCTCTCGCCCCTTCCTCCCATTCCAGGGACTTTATGGGCTGAGACGCTGCCGGCTTGCTCACTTCTCCCTCTCTTCTGCTCCTGTCTCCATCATCCTCCATGTCTCTTTCCCCTGTTTCCTCCCCGGCTGCAGCCTGCCTTGCGCTGCTCTGTGTCTGTCTCCACACACCGCCCCCGGCTCCCATCCCCGCCATGGCCTATCTCTTTCCTGAGAGACCATGGATTCTAGAACATTACAGCTACCACTATCCAGCACACACTCTCAGGAAAGGAGAACTGGCAGAGGGGACTGGACGGATCCCACCTTGAGGGTGCCCTGGGATGAGGAGAGTCCGTGAACCCAGCTGTTCAGCTCCAGGAAGCCCAGAGCTGGCGTGACCCGGGTCTCCTGTCTCCCAATTTCGCTGCCCACTTCCCCTCCCTGTTGACACCCTGGGAAGGGCCAGCAGGGTTCTGAAGAAGAGGACCTGATCCCTCCCGCATGTACTCACCCACCCCAACTCTCTCACTCATAACACCCTCTTACAAAGACCCACACTATCACACACACACACACACACACACACACACACACTGGACAAACACACCTCGCTTACACACAGACACAAGTATGCATGGGCAGAGACACACACAGACGCAGATGCACACTCACAGATACACGCAGTGCCCCCCCCAGATGTGTTTGCGCACACGCACACACACGCGGAGATCCCACAGGCGCCCAAAAGCACAGGGCAATGATTAATGTCCCCTCAGAAAAAGAAATTATATCGAATAAATTAAACTACTGTGGCAGCAAATTGAAAAATAAGGATGTAAATGAGGTTTGAATACTTAATATCGAAGACAAGGGGGAAAGGAGAAGGGATGGTTGGGTCCCCTGAGAGGTGAGAGGAGGGTTCCTCTTGCCCCCCAATTTGACTCTGGCTCCTGTCCAAAGACCTCAGAGCAGGGGGCTGGGGTAGCATGGGGGCTTCAGTCAGCACAGGGGACCCTCTCCCTAGGGGCCATTTCAGGGAAGGTCCCAGACCCTCTAGAAAGACTCAGGGAGGGGGAATAGGGAGGAAGTGGTGTGATCCCCTGGGAGCACCTCAAAACTCACCCATGACAGGCCCCAGCACACAAATGGACACTTGCTTTCCAATCCAACACATCCTCCTTTGACGGCCCATCCGCCTTACCTGAGCTCATTACCTTTCTCCCGAGACCCCCACCCACCCCAAGATACCCTAGTGCATCTGATCACATATGCCTCGCTCAGGTCCCCACAACCCAAGCCCATAGCTGCCTACGTTCTCAGAACTCACCTGCGTCCTCACCCCACAACGTATCCTAATCCCTCCACACCCTGACCACACCACAGACATTCTGCCCACAGGCCCACCAAGGCCCCAGTACTCACCTGGCACAGTCCTACCCACTCCACATACCCCAAACACACACCTGCACAGAAACAAATATAAATTCTTTCCTTGGAGCATGACATACCCCTGTCACACACACACTACACACAAATCGTCACACACACGCACCCACGCACGCACGGGGAGGGGAGTGTGGGGGTAGCCCCTCCCTGGGTCCCAGTCCCTTTAGAAGTTATGGGGAGAAGGGGAGACAGGGTTAGAAGAGGCTTCAGTTTCTCCCCAAGCTTTACGAGTCCTTCCTACACACACACACACACACACACACACACAGAGGAGACAGTTTCCATCCAGCCCCATCTCTGTTTCTCTCTGCCTCCATCTCCAGTGCTGTCTCAGTTTCCCTCACTCTTCCTGTCAGCTGCTTTTTCTCTGTCGCCTTTGTCTCGGACACCCCGATATATCCCTGCCCCCTCCTCCCCCTCGGTGGCCGGCCCTGGGCTGCTACCCCCACCCCCACCCTGCGGCACCCCCCTACCCCTTCCCCTCCTCCGCTTCTCTCCCTGTCGTCTCTGTTCATATATATTTAGTATTTATTTACAAGGCTGGGTTTTTTCCCTGGGCGGGAAGCCAGCCGTGCACAGAAATCCTTAAGATGCTATAAAGCTGGTGAGGTATAAAATGGAAAGTGGTTAGTGCGCTGTTTGGAGATATCTCACCGGCGGCCGGGGCCCCGCGCCGCCCAGCCGCCTGCTGTAAATCTCCCGGAGTTTAGCGTGCTTGTTTGTATCTGGCCGGGAGGGGAGGGATGCAGGGGAGGGACGCAGGGGAGGGTCGCGCGAGCCGGGAGGGGCGGGGGCGGGCGGGGTAGGCGCCCCCCAGCGCCCCCCAGAGCGGGGACCCTTCTGGAGAGGCTGTCACTCCCTTCTCAAACGGAAGAGGGGTGAAGGGAGAGCTGGGAAGACCCCCTTTTGGGAAACAGAGACTCCTCAGCTGTGCCTCTCCTGAACTTAGCCTTGTCCCCAACGGGGACAAGGAAAAGAAAACGAGTGAAAACCCAGAGCCCAAAGTCCCACATCAGTGCATTAGAAGGGACACAGACTTTACAATACTCCCCACCCATTCGTGAACCTCTTGCCCTGGAGTCTGCTTAACCTATTCCTGACCCTCAAAGGGCTGGAGGGATGGAGAGGGAGTCGATGACCCCGGCAGGGAGGTCACTCAAGGATGGTGAGAGTTTAGGGCAGGGAACCACCGTTCTGTTTCTGATAGGCTGGGTGATCTCACACAAGTTATTGTAAGCCCTGAGCCCCAGTTTCCTCTTCCTCAACGGGATCATAATAGTTCCTACTCCTAGGGCCCACGGGAAGATTAATGTCAGTGTAGGTGAAGGATTTTGCACAGTGCCTGGTACTTAGTAGGTGCTCAGTAAACGCTGAGAGTGTGCCCATCTGCCCAGCACGTTGTTCATTCATGTGCCTAGTTAGTTGTTCATTTTCTCGTTTATTTCATCAACTATTCATGACATCCATCCACCCCTCTATTCCACAACTTTAATCTGTGGGGTTCTGGGCTCTGTAGTGGGAGAATTCTGCAGAGGGCAAAAGACCTCCCAGGGGAGCTCCAGTCTGGATGGGACAGTAAGATACAAACCAAAAGGGTAAAAGTGCCATTTCTGGATTATGTAGCGTTTCTGGGCCGCTTGGAGAAAAGGGCTTGCCCCACATATCAGTGTGCTCATCCCTGTCTGCAGCCACTGATGGAGCCTTTGAGTTCCTGTGGCCTGAGAGTCACAGAAGGAGTAAAGGAGCAAGTGGACTGTGAACCCCAGGGGGTAGCCCTTATCCCCCACTCATCCCCCCCCCAACCCAGCAGAGCCCAGAGCCGGCTCTCAGGAGCTGTCAGTAAGTGCCCTTTGATTGATTAGTTGGGAAGGCTGAACTCTGCTACACTCCCCTCTCACGCTGGAGTGATGACACACCTGTCATACAGCCTGCACACGCGTGTCCCGGCTCACCTGGACACATGTCAGGAGGGTTGGGAGTAATGACAGGGAACTCTTAGGTGGTTACTGTCCAGAACAGGAGGCTTAGAAGAGCCAAGTCTGTGTCACACAGCCACGTCCTAGCTAGTTTTGCTGTATTGGTTCATTTGTTCACTCATTCATTCATTCATTTATTCAACAAATGTTGACTGAGTCCCCTGGGCTAGAGGTGAGGAGGACACAAATGAATGTTACTTAGTCCTGGCTCTCAAGAAGTTTATAGTCCAGGAGAGGTGTTGGGCACACATACTAGTAATAACAGTATCAGGAAAGCTATGATAGGAGCCAGGAAAGCTGTAGAGAGAACTAGAAGGTTCATAGAGAAGAGAAACCGCTTCTGATCATCATGGGGGATAATGATTTTAAAAATAATAATAACAGCTAGCAGGCACCTTGCTAAGCGTTTTACAGGGAGTATTCAAAATAGCTTTACTTGAATCCAGTCTCGCAGAGGATGAGAATATTGATGGGCAGAGGATGAGCTGGGGTGTTGGAGGGTGATGCCATTCCAGGAGAGCATCACAGGCAGAGGAAGAGCGTGAACCAGTGCACGGGGTGGGAAATCGCTAGGTGGGGAGTGTGCAGGGGAACCGCTCAGAGTCCAATTTGGCTGGCAAATATCAGCATGAAGGAGAGTAGTGGGAAGTTTGGGAGAGGGAGTAGGTAGGGGTCAGATCACAAAGGGCCGTGAACATCAGAGTAAGGAGTTTGTACTTTATTTAGTAGGCAATGGGGAGCCATTGAGGGTTTTTGAGCAGGGGAGTGACATGATCAGAGCTGTGCTTTAGGCAAGTTAATCTGGCAGCAGTGTGGAGAACAATGAGATGCAGAACCTAAAGGCAGACAGCCCTGTTAGGAGGAAGATGCCTCACCTGGTGCATGGTAGGTGCTCCATAGCAGTTTATTGATTGAATTGAAGAGATCTAGGAGAGCTATGATAAGGGCCTTCCTGGGACCAGTGGTGATGGTCAGGCAGTGTGGGTGCAAAAGACATCAGGAAGTATCTCTGAATTTGTAAGCTGACTGAAGGTAGAGATGAGGAGTGGGGAGGAGCTAGAGGCTCCAAGGTTACTGTGAGGGTCAATGGGGTGTAGTGTGACAGGGCTAGTAACAAAGAAGGGAGTCACAAGTTGCTGCTGACTTTAGGAGAGACGTATGAGTTTTAGGAGACATGCTTTTCAACATATTAGCCTCACACTACCTGGATTGTGGGCTTGGATCTCAAGAGAAGTTTGGAATTAAGGGTCAATATTTCCTTCACCTGCAGGCAGTGGATTAGATCTCTTGAGACACTGTAGGAGGGAGTAGAGGGCTGGAGTTTGAGTTTTACGCTGTAGTCATATTTGGGGGAGGATGTAGAAAGCAAAAGAGACAGAGAAGGTGTGTTAGAGACATGGGCGAAGCAGAGAATGTGATGGGCAAGGAGGCAGAGAGATGAGTGAATTTTCTGGAGTGAGCAGTATTCCAAGAGTTCCCATGGGGCGGGGCCTGGGAATCAGCAGTGGGGTCTGTTGGTTGGGACGTTGGACAAGAGGCCATGAGAACCTTTTGGGGAGAAGCACTGGTGATGTGGAGGCTGGAGGATGTTCCTGGGAAGAGGGGATACTCCAGGACATGGCATTCAGGGACATTTGATCACCTATCCACCGTGCAGACCACGCCCCCAGACTTGAGGTTTTCCCAGAGGCTGTCTTTTGTCCTGGATGGAGCGGCTGCCAACCTGGCCTGGAGAGGAAGGTGGGACTCGGACCCAGAATCCCCAAGACTCCCAGGTCTTGGCACACTTGGGGGTTGCTGGGTTCGTGCTATTTATCTGGCTGCGAATCCACACCACTGTGCTTTTCTCTCTGATGTAGGTGACCCCCTTGTCCAGTCATCCCCGGACAGGTTTGGCCATCCTCTTCCTTGGCAATGGAGATCGCCCTGGTCCACGGCCTGCTACCTCTGACCTGGGCCATACCCCAAGCACCTGAGCTGGTGATGCCCAGGTCCTCCAAGAGCCTAGGACTGTGGGGTACAGGAGGTGGCTGGGGCTCAGGAGAGTAGAGGGGGCAGGACCCAGAACCGTGCTTTCCATTTAGGAAGAGCAAGGCATGGGAGGTGGTGTGGGCCCCCACCCTCCCGGAGGGGACCCGCAGTCCTAAATGCCCCCGCGCCTTCTCCATATTGTGGGAAAAGCTGCTGCATCCATCACTGTCAGGAGCCGAGTTTGAATAAATTTGAATGCACTGAGCCGTGGGCTGCAGTTTCTATAATATCACTTTCCAGTTTGAATATTTCACTTACTTTTTTTTTTTCGAATTTCTTTTTATCCAACAGTTTCTCCTCCTTTTCATCTACCCCTGCTGCAGCCCAGCTCTGGATATAGAGAGAGGACAGTGCCTCAAGGGTCTGAGATAGGAAGAGGCCAGGCCTTTGCCAGCTTTGGTACCTTTGTCCTCCTACCCTCCACCCCCACCCAGTACATGTGCTCCCTGGGCTGGGAGCTCCATCTCCTGCTGCATGTAGATGGGGAAATGGCACCCGGAGAATGAGTCACCCTCATACTCCCAGTCTTCTGCATGGGCAGACCACGTGTGCCAGGGTCCTGCTTCTTCCCTACCGGGGTCCCCCCCATCAGTTCTCACCTACTGGCCCTCCATCGTATACACACACACACACACACACACTCCATCTGATATATTTATATATACCTAGATGTCAATGGCAGATTGCAATTTCCCACTAGGAAGTTTGCTCCTAAGTCCCTACAGCCACTGTCTTGCCTTCCCTTATAAATAAGAACCTCCCAATTCTGGATCCCCTCCCCCTCCCCCATCTCCCTGCATCTCTTCACTCCCCATTCATCAGTGTGGTGCCAATAGCTGTGCCTTCTAGATGACAGTTGCTGGGAGGAAGAAAGGACTAGCGTCCCCACAGTGCACTCCAGAGAACCACCCCCATTTCCTGGCCACAGGCCCCACGATTTGCTAGACTGTGGTCCGCTCCCCTCCAAGTGCTCAGGGACCAGGGAGAATGGAGGTGCAAGCAGGGAGAGACCATCCAAAAACAAAACGAGCCAGGGATGCATGCAAAGTCAGGTCCAGATGGGGACAAGGGGTGAGCAGGTTGAGAAGGGTATTCAGGGACCCCGAGTCTGTATCTCTCCATAGGGGGTCTGGCCACACTGCCCCTTGGACCATCCGTAAGGCACCCCGCACTACAAGGACAATCTCTAGAGGGCAGTGACCACCCAGGAGGCTCATGGAGATGTTGCTCATCAGTGAGGACACTGCCATATGAGGCACACTAACTGGCCAGAGGGGGCATCGAGTACCCCTGCTGTCTAAAAAGGTCTCACAATGACCATGTGTATCCCTGACCCTCTAAGGAGTCACCAGCCATCCAGGCCCTATGTATCCCATGTAGATGTTATTCATAGGGCAGCTTCTCCTCCCCTCTGCCAGAAACAGCTCTTACTCTGGATATTAATCATCCCCCAGCAATGCCCACATCTACCACACGGTAGTAGGTATGTAGGTAGGTAGGTACTGGGGGGAGACAGGCGAGGAGAAGCAGGAGGCAGAGAGCCTCAGTGAATCTGTGACTTTTGGAGGTATGTACACCTCCCCGCTGTGTGCCTGGTCCTGTGTATTCACAGTTAGAGGAAAAGGCAGGAGACAGGGAAGAAATGGTCAGAGTTAGGGGAGCTCACGGTGTGGTTCAGGAAATGAAAGTGCCATTAAGGGTAACATTTATTTCTACTTTACATTTTGCCATGTTTAAAGAGGGGTTGAGTGGATTTAGGACACACACACACACACACACACACACACACATACACACAAGTTAAAGAAAAAGAGATAGGGGGCCATTTAGAGGCAGGAGAAAGATAAATGGACTGGAGATCTGGTGAGAGCGGGCACCGGCAGTTTGTACGGCTATCACAGAATGGGGGCTTATGCTGTAACTGCCCACCTCTCAGGGAGCTCACTCACTGTGGGTCAGGCAGTCAGGGAAGACTTTCTGGAGGAGGTGAAACCAGTCTGGGAACTTGACAGGTGGTGCAAGTTCTAAGCAGAAAGAACAAACAGGAGCAGCATTCCAGCTGTGGGACTGGAATGAGGAAAATCAGAAATGGAGCTGAGTGTGTGGCAACTGCTGGGTTGGGGAGGAGCTGGCAGTGGGAGTGGTGACTCCGGGGTACGGAGGAGGCAGGAGAGATACAGTATGTCTGGGGCACAGTGAGAGATGAGAGTTCCTGTGGACCATTGCTGGAGAGGTGGGAGCACTTAGGAGGTACCCCAGATGAACTCGGCCTCACTCTAGTATTTCCTAATTCTGATATAGGCCCCTCAGCACCCTCATCCTGCAGCCCCTCTTTTCCCTGTGAGCTCAAACTCAGCATCCCAGCAAAGACAGACCCCACCAGGGGAGGATGAGCTGTAGAAAACAGCCCCCCCAACCCCCAGGAGGAGGCACTGGCCCAGCGAGAGTGGGGACCCCAGCCTCTGCTCCCCCCAGTGTGCCCTGGCCTGCAGGCTGGGCCTGCAATGGGAGGGAGCGTGGTATGAAGGGAGAGGCTCTCCTGCCGCACCATGACAGATGATTGACTCGAAACAATATCTAAGGCGATCAGGATAAAGTGCTGGCCATTTCAAGGCTCAGCAGAATTCAGATTCTAATTAGACTTCTCACCACATTCCAAATAAAAATGGTTCCCCTGGTATCCTCTTTGCCTATCAGGTGTCTCTCCCTGATCGCTGGAACAAAACGCATAAAGAAAGTGATTAAAGCCATAACAAAGGCATAAAATTGGAATTATCGCTGCCACCACATCTGGGAGCACAGAGTGTCACCACACCGCCCCCTCCTCCCCAAACCCTCTCACACACAGAAGTGCTGCCCCACCTCAGCTCCTGGCTGGGCACCCTGCAAAGACAGCCATCAGTTGGGTAAGGCGGTGGGGGGATGAGGTGGGGGGGAAATGTTGGAACTGGGTGGGGAGTGGTCCAAGGCACCAGGGACCGCGAGTCAGGAGACAAGTAAAGTGAGTGAATGAGGGGCCTGAGGTGCAGGGAACAAGGGGGGTAAGTGGACCAAGGAGTGAGGAGGGTTGGCCCAGATAATGGTCACTGTCTCTAGTGTCTAGAGATTTACTAGTGGGAGGGGCCTTGGGGCCCTTGCCTTGATGACTCCAGGACTTACAGGCTCATGTGCAAACACATGCACTCCTCATGTGTCCATCCCTGTTGGGAGACCACCCCCGCTGTCAACAGACCACAACTCCCCCAGCTGACCCACCACTTGGGCCACTGAACCCAGAGTTGGCTTTCAGTCCCCTTTCCCAGCCTACTTCCAACAGGGGGCACCCACCTACAGAGACTACTAAAGCCCCATTGGTCCCCAGCATGTGCGCACGGCCAGCACGCAATCCAGAGACCTCAGTCCCCTATGCTGCACATTGGCACACATGCACACACACACGTGCGCGCACACACACCATGCCTATAACAATACCCTCACACAGTGCACTGCTCCCTGGGAATACAGCAAAGGCCCCCCCATCTCAGCGGGGTGCCCTGGCCAGAGGGGTGTCTCAGGGCTCTCCAACTCTTCTGCCTCCCACCCTGCAGCACCCCCGTCTGCCCCTCACAGCCAGCCTGGTACCTGGGACCGGGCAGCCTCGCTCCCCGTGCGGGGCGGGTAGGCGGGCGGGAGGTCCGGAGGAGGGTGAAGGAGTGGGAGCAGGGCTCTGAGCGGGGACGATATAAAATTAAAAGGTAAAAAGCAGGAACGCAAATGGAGGGTGCTTTCAGCTTTCACATTATTAATGACTCTTCAAAAAATCGGCGAGTTTTCCAATCTTCTCTGAGAAGCGCTTGAAGGAGCTCACAGATGAAACTGACCTTCAAAATGTTCTTTGGTCTTTAGTTAAGAAATTCGCTCGCCATTATGGCATCATTAGGGAAACAAGGATAAAATTACTCCATGGTTAATGACCTATAGTATCTCCCCACCAAAATTTGTTTCAGATCTAATAAAACTGTGCTTAACACACTCGGATGAGTTATGAGGACTGTTCTGCAGGGTATTAAAATGTGGAAAATAGATTTTCCGAAGCTGGGGGGACTGGACTTTTTGAATCAGATAGCAGAATGGAATTTTCTGGGCAATAAATTCTTCCATGTCTCAATTTCATCTCGCGCGCTCTCTCTCTCCTGCCTGCCTCTGCCCCTCTCTCTGCCTCACTCTCTCTCTGCCTCCCTCTCTCTCTCTCCCTCTCTCTTCCTCACTCTCTCCCACTCTCTTTCTGTCTCTCATCTTTTCCTCAAATACTGAAGCAACATAGAAAGCTTTAGAATTTGAAGCCTACATAAACTTTTAAAAAAGCAGAGTGACAAAGGCCATCTGTGTGACAGCGGGGGACTGCGTGTGTGTGCACATGCATGTTTGTGGGTCCTGGCTGCCTCACAAGAATGGAGGCAACGCCTTCCATCACCGCACCCAAGTGCTTCTGTACACACCCAAGGCAGGAGTGACATCCTTCATCTCTCTACTGCTGACCAGGCTAGCAGATCTCACCCTCTATGCCAAAATCACAGCGCACACTCGTTTCAGGGACCCTTCCTCGGACCCCCATCCCAACCCAGGGCCTCGACACACACCAATGCCAGGTGTCAGCCTGTGAGAGAACACACCTGTCCCAGTCCACCCCAAGCTTCACGGTGATGGGAGGGGGTGCTGAGCTGGCCTTGGGAAGGTTCAGAGCTGCCCTGTTTTGTACACATGTGTGCACATCAGCACATGCTAGCGCTCTTCACCGGGCACACCCGGAGGCCCTAGCCAGCCAGGCTGCAGGCAGAGAGTTGAGCCCTGGCCCGAGCACTGGCCGAAGGTTTTCCGGGGCTGGATACTGCCGCGGAGAGAGGTGGCTGGCGAGGTAATGGCATTTTGCTCTCTTTAAACTTTAATCTTTCCTATTAATTCCCTGCAACTGGAGAATGTGTGAGAGTTAATGTTCCGTGAACGTGTTTCGCACTCGGCAGTCTCTTCGAGCTAATTACCTTCAGGTGCTAAATGGAGGGAAATTGCAATCCATTTGGATGTGAAAAAATTTCGCCTTCCCGTCCCCTGTGAGACATCCTTTTTCCTGAGTGCTGCAGAAAGAATGCTCTCTGGGTGGGAGTTTTTTTCCTAATGTTTTTTTTCTTCGGCCCTCTCCCCCGCCCCCTTTCTCCAAGAGTCTGAGTTCTGCAGGACGATGGTGGTTGGAGACAGGAGAAGGCCTGGGCCTCGGCACAAGATCCAAGTCTGGGGTGGAAGCCAGGTGGGAAAGGACTTACATGCAGGGGAGACACTCGGGCTGAGAATCCGGCCCCCGCCCTTTGGAGGCCCTGGAGTGGAAGTGTATTTACACGCTTAATAACACGCTTATTACCAGTGTTTCTCAGCTGCTAGGTTTTGAATACAGATATAATAGAATTTTACAAGCCACATAAAAGCTGTCCTTCTCTTGGACCCTGAACTGGGGTGTCTGGTAGGGCAGAGGACAGGGAATGGAGAATAGAGATGAGGAGGGGGCTCAAGGAGGGAGGGAATGAAAATGGGCCAGAGCATTAGAAGGGGAGGAAAGAAGAATAGGATGGGAAAGAGATGCGCCTCGGGATGGGCCTACATGAGGATGAGAGTGGAGAGAGATGGGTCAGGACCTCTGGTTCCATCCCAGAGGGTAACAGGAGTGCTGAGGATGAAGGGATGAAGGCCAGGAGAGCCTGTTCTCAAAGTCTGTTAGGTCTCAGCAGCGCACATCCAACTTAGTGAAGCACCCATCCTTCCGGCCCCATCCTTGATCTCTGACCTCAAACCTGAACCTCAACAAAGACTCACAAAAAGAGACATCTAATTTCACCTCCTCCCTCTGCACTGGATCCAACCCACTAGGCTTTTCAAACCCTATTCCTTAACCTGGGTTGAAGTGGGGAGTTGCTCAGGTATACTATTTTCTTCTCAAACCCAACAGGGAACAGTCTGGTTTAAAAACACAAGACAAAGGCTCCCACAGTAGGCAGCACTCCACTTGAAAGAGGACTAGGGACCCCATGATGGCCCTGGGTTTCACCCTCCCCTCTGAGTTCTCTCTCTGACCTCATCTGTGCCCTACCTGTGAGCGGATATTCACTCTTTCTAACACTGCAGAGCTTCCTTCAGGAGACTATATTAGGAAAATACTGAAGTGGCTTGGGTTTACTTACTTGTTAAAACTTTGTTCTGGAGAATTTCAAATATATTTTTTTAAAATCCATGTACCTATCACCTAGTTTCAACAACTATCAGCACATAGCTGGTCTTATGTCTTCTATATCCCGACCCTTTCCCCCAAGATTATTTGAAAGCAAATCACAAACATCAAATCAGTTCACTCATAAATACTTCAGTATGCATTTCTAAAAGTTAAGGACTATTTTAATATAACCACAATACCATTATCTCACTGAAATAAAAATTAACTATAATCCCTTACTCTCATCAAATATCCATTCAGTGTTCAAATTTACCTGAATCAGGTCCGTTTGTTTGTTTGTTTTTACAGAAGTACATATGCATATTTATTTTAGAAAAGAAATTATTATATTAGGGCCTTTAAATACTTAGAACCAGTCTTGTTGTATTAAGGGAACACCTAAATTCCAAATTTTAAAGCTCTATCAGATAAACACTAGCATTAACATTTCAGATCTTTTTGTTTAAAACTCTTGGCGTTGGTTTTCTGTGGTTTACCAGAAATATGGGCAGAACTACCAAGCAAGTAGTAATAACACTGTTAACAATTACTGTTACCATCAAAGTAACTTAATTGTGAAAGGAGGGATAGCTTCACTCCCCGCTCCTTCAGAAAAGACAGCTTGATCTTAGGAATTTAAAGAGAAGCCATTTTTTTTCATCCTTTGTCAGCATCCATCATTTCTTAGTCCCGACAGCTGCTGGTTCTATTCTGTAAGTAACATTAGGGCCTATCTATAGAATAGGGGTCGAAGCGTGACAAACAACACATTTCTAGCAAATGATGTTCTGAATTGGGTTTTAATCAAGGTCCATGCACTGTGTGTGGGTGATGCAGCTCCTAAGTTTCTTTTATTCCATAAATTGTACTTTCTTTCCTTTTTTTCCCTAGAAATTTGTTTATTGAAGAAACTGTGGGCCATTTATCCTATGGAATCTCCTTCATTCTTGATTTTGCTGATAGCACCCCTGTGGTATCATTTAACATGTTTCTCTGTCCCTTAAATTGGTAGATTCTAGAGCTGCTTGACTTCAGGTTTGATTTTTTGGCAAGAATATTTTGCAGGTGGTGTGAATTTCCTATCACATAATTTCTCATCATTTTTCTTTTTATGACATTAAGATTAATCAGTGGGTTCAGAAGCTGTCAGCCAGATCTAACCATTATAAA
Source organism: Hippopotamus amphibius kiboko (assembly GCF_030028045.1). Classification (NCBI taxonomy): domain Eukaryota; kingdom Metazoa; phylum Chordata; class Mammalia; order Artiodactyla; family Hippopotamidae; genus Hippopotamus; species Hippopotamus amphibius. The sequence continues at coordinate 29,396,221 of NC_080190.1, forward strand.
GTTCCCCTTCAGCTTTTTTCCCTCTATCAGTTTTTCACTTAATGATTTTAACAGCCATTTACTATCATTGACTAAGCCATTCTTTCATTAGGGGTTGTATTTGTTTTAAAATTGTTTTTCTTCAGCTTTTTATTTTGAAAAAATTTAAACCTACAGAGAAGTTCACTGTTGCAATGAACACACACTCTGATATAGATTAACAATTTGTACCTATTTCCCAGATTTGGTTTATCTCTCCCTTTCTCTTTCTGAAACGCTTGTGTGTTTCTTGCTGACATAAATGACACTTCACCCCTAAATACTTCAGTGTTTATCTCTTAAAAGCAAGAACATTCATCCGTACTGCACAGTGGAATGATCACTTTCAGGAAATTTAGAATTTGCTTAAAATACAAGTCCATATTCAAAACCCCTTGATTGTCCCAACAATGTCCCTTATAGCTGCCCTTTTCCCCATCCCAATCCAAGATCTTCCACTGCATTTATTTTGTCTTTTTAATCTCCTTTATATTGGAATAATTCTCCAACTTTTTTGGCCTTCATGCATTTGGTAGTTTTGGAAAGTCTGGGCAGCAGAATGTACCTCAATTTGGATCTGATTGTTTCCTTATGATTAAATTCAGGCTAAACATTTTGGGGCAGGAATCCCACATGGGTGATGTCTTTCTCAGGGCATCATATCGGGAGGCACATTAATCAATTTCTCCCATTATTGGTGATGATGTTTGATCATTTTTATGGTTGCATTATCCAAATTTCTCCATTGTAAAGGTACCCTCTGCCCTTTATGAGTAATACCTTATGGGGGAGCAGGATTTGAGATTGTGTGAATATCCTGTTCTTTAAGCATCTTGTATCCAGTGGCTTTAGCATCCATTGATGATCTTCCCTGAATCAATTATGACTACAGTGGTTACAAAGTGGTGAATTTTCTAATTCTATAGTTCCTTCTACCTTTATTAGTTGGCACTTTCCCATAGTGGCACTGTTTGTTTGTTTATTTATTTATTGGCTGTTTTGGGTCTTCGTTGCTGCATGTGGGCTTTCTTTAGCTGTGGAGAGCAGGGGCTACTCTTCGTTGTGGTGTGCAGGCTTCTCATTGCAGTGGCTTCTCTTGTCACGTAGCATGGGCTCTAGGTGTGTGGGCTTCAGTAGTTGTGGCACATGGGCTCAATAGTTGTGGCTCATGGGCTCCAGAGCACAGGCTCTACAGTTGTGGCACACGGGCTTAGTAGCTGCGTGGCATGCGGGATCTTCCTGGGCCAGGGCTCGAACCCGAGTCCCCTGCATTGGCAGGCAGAGTCTTAACCATTGCACTACCAAGGAAGCCCCAGCATTTATTTTTAGTGAGGGAGACTATAGGAAGTCTTGGTAAGAATGGGGATGCTATGCTGGACAGGACCAGGCATGAGTATGGTCTCTGGAGATACCATGCCCCACAGAAGCAGTGCCACTAATCAAGCAGCCTGAGTATATTTGTGGACCCAGGGACACCTCCCCACAGGACCAGGTATCCCTATGGTCTATAGGGACCTCACCCCATACAATTAGATACAGCAAGCTTTCCTGGAAAATTGCCTGCAAGATCAGATATATCTATGGCCTCTGAGAATATCACCCACAAGAACAGGTAAACCCATAGTACGTGGAGAATACAGGTAGAATGCAGGATATGTATACCAAAAGTCTGCAAGGAACATCATTCTACAGGATCAAGTATAGCCAGTGTCTTCAGAGAACTCCACCCTCTAGATACAGCTCCAGAATGCACAATAACTCATTATGGCTTCTTGCCCTAATTCCCTGCTTAGTTCTGTCAACACAGATTAAGTCCTGAAGCAGTTTAGTTGCCTGGCACAATGCTGTTAACGGTGCACTTTAGTGTGCCTATTGCCTGGTGTAATGGAAGACCGGGCTACCTGCTGGGCAGAGCCTTTCAGATACCTCTCCTGGAATGAGACAAGACCGTCCTACTCAATGGATGACAGGCAGACTCAGTGCTTATTCTGGAGTGGGCTGACCTGCCACCATATTGGAGCTCTTAGGCCCATCAGCCTTCTCCTTCATGCTGCCATCAATGTGACTTTGTTTGTAAGCCTCCCAGGCTCTAGCCCCATCAGTTCAAATTCCCAACTCCCAAGAGTGGAAACCTGATTGGCTCACTTTGCATAAGGTATCTGACTTTGCCTCAGTCAACTGTGGCCAAATGTGCACCTGGGAAACCACTCACATGGGTGGGAAGAGTGGTTCCCAAAGATGCTGGGCAGATACTCCAAGAGATACATGTCACAGAAACAAACTCAAAATCTCTCCAAAGGATGGGCAGATTAACAACTCTTGAGAAGAACAACTCCAACATAAAAGTCAAGGCCTTGACCATGGGTGTATTGATCAGAGTTGAAAGATGGGGCCAAAAAGGCCACACTGACAAGTCTCATGGACCAATCACACTGTAATAGGTCTGGAGGGACATGATACACTAGGGGAAGTATGCAGAAGGTGCAGTTCTGTGTATCTGTAGATGTCCAGTCAGGATGAGGTTGCAACACCAGAAACTGATCCAGTTTCAGGATTCTAGGTTTTCCAGATGGTATGTCTCACTCACTTTCGTGACACCTTGCTTTGCTGTTACCAGCTCCACAAAAGGACAAATATCAAACCCTCTACTTTAACCTCAAATCCTAGAGCCTCTTGAGTCCTTTCCACTCACAGAAGTGAGTTTGAGAGAAACATCAAGGGCATATCAGTGGTATTTGATATTTTTGAGCTTCATGGAGGATTCAGTTCTTTCCCAGCCTGGGTTGTTACTCTGCCCACTTTTGAGGTATTTTGGTTAGTGTTCTTTTCTCTCACCCCTAGACTTTGCAAAATCCAAATTTTAAAAGCTTACAATAAACAAACACTTAGACCATGCAATAATTACAAGCTGTACCTGGGAAACATAGCATGTTTTTTCCCAACGGTGCCCTGTCTTGGTGTACCTTCCCCAGTCCAGGCAGGTGCAAGCCAATGCAAATGCAGTCAGAGCAGGAACCTCCCTACCCACGACAGAGAAGCCTGCCTAGGCTGGACTCAAGCCACCCAGCCTGGTGATAAGTAAATCTCCTTGTTGAATTGTTCCTTCTCTCAATAAATAATGTCCCATTTTATCCCCATTAATGCTTTCATTCTTAAATTCTTATCTGTTATCAATATTACTAGCCCAGCTTCCTTTTGGTTAGTATTTGCCTAGCATACCTTGTTCTGTATCTCCATTTTCAATCTTTCTGTAACTTTACAGCTTAGACAAGTTTTTTGTGAAAAGCCCATACCTGAATTTTTAAAAAATCCATATTGAAAGTCTATTTTAATGGACAAATTTGATATGTCTACCTTTATTGTGATTAATGCATTTGGACTTTTATCATCTTATTTTGTGTTTTCTATTCTCCCTGCTTTTTCTATGCTTTTCCCTCTTTCATGCCTCCTATAGCATGGTAAAGTTTTCTTCATTCTGTTTTTTATTTTCTTTTCTACTGGTTTGGAATTTAAACATTCTATTTCTAAGGAAACAGACTTAGTCTTAATTTTTAAACATTTTTACATTTTAACATTTTTACATAACAAAAGCTGATCTATTTTTCTGTTCTTTTAAATAGAAGGATCTTAGAATGCAAAACAACCTCTTCCATTTTTCATGTTATATATTGATTAGTATTTTAGTTCCATCATATTTTTGAAATATATTTCAAAATAGTTATTATTGATATTTAGATTTACCTACATATTTACCAATTTCTTTGCTCACTACTGCTTCTATTAGCCCAATTTTTCCTTTTGGGTTCAATTTCCTTCTCCATGAAGTCTTTAAAAATTTTCTAAAAAAAAAAGAAAAACAATTTCTTCAGTAAGGTCTGTGAATAGTAAACTCTCATTTGTGTCTGAAATTGTCTTTATTTCACTCTTTCTGTATTGAACAATAATTATCTGGGTTATAGTATTCTATGCTGACAGTTATTTTCCTTCATCTGTAATTATTTATCTTCTGGTTTCTGTTGCTCCTAATGAGAAGCTTGACATCTGTCTAATTGTCATTATTCTGTTAGCTTTTAAGACTTTTGACTTTGATATTCTGCAGTATCACAACAATGTGTTTAGGTATAAACTTGTTTTTATTTATTCTCCTCAGAAACTCAGCAGTGTTTCTACTTATTGGGAATTTTTGCATTCAATACTGGTCAATTCTCCACCATTGTATCTTCATCTAGTGATTCTTTCTCTTTTCTCTCTGTTCTCTTCTTCTGGAATTTCTAATATCTCCATTGGACCTTCTCATTTTCTTCCTCATGTCTCAACTTCTCCTTCATATTTTCCATGACTTTAAATGCAGCTCTGTGAGCTGCATTTTGGGTACTTTTGAATTTGTCTTCCAATTCACTAACTCTCTCTTGTGCAGTGTTATCAATAGTTTAAACCCTCCATTGAATTGGTTTTATGTAAATATTACTTTATTTCTAGAAGTTTTATTTGGTTATTTTCCAACTCTTCCATTATGTCTTATTCTTGCCTTTTGCTTTTGTTCTTCCCATTTTTTTTTGTTCTTCCCTTTTTTTTTTTTTTTTTTTTGGTGGCGCACGGGCTTAGTTGCTCCATAGCATGTGGAATCTTCCCAGGGCAGGGCTCAAACCTGTGTCCCCTGCATTGGCAGGCGGATTCTTTACCACTGCGCCACGTAGGAAGTCCGGTTCTTCCCTTTTTTGAGGGAACATTTTAAAGCATTTTCCATATTGTTTTGTTACCTATACAGTTATTTAAATTCTTCAATGTATTGTGTTTGCTGATTCTCTTTCTTGTGGTTTGTAGTTTTTGATTGTGAACTCATTTCCAGCAAAACTTGAATTCTGTAGGAGGCTTACTTGCTCTCGGCCATGGAAGAGGAATCACGTCATGTCAAAGTTTTGCCTCTACTGGGATTCTATGGGTTTCACCATTTATGGACCAGTTTATTTGTTACTTTCTTGAATTGAGTTTCCCCCATCTTGTGAGTAGTACAAAATTTGCACCACAGATCCATGTTTGGCACAGGCTTGGAGTTCTAATTTCTCACAGCTGACTCTTATTCTACCCTCAGCCCCAGAAAGATGCTAAACTTATCTACTGAATTCTTATCAGTGAGTGAAGTTTTCTGGTTCCTGTTGCATAGATAAGTAACTCTTCATGGCTCCTAACTTTATGAAGGGTGCTGTTTCAGCTCCCCAAATGCAGAGGCTTTGGGCTTGCTTGTCTATCCTCATCACTGTTAAACTCTAGCTCTTATGACATATTACTGGCTCTAAGGACTCTGTGAAATCCCTCTGGCCACTCTGGCTCTGAGTTTTCTTTTCATTTCTGGCATTTAGGCTCCTCCATTTATTGCTTTAGAATGTGGTTATATACTTTTCAATTGTTTTATTTTATATTTTTAAAGTTTATCATTTATAATTATAAAGTTTCTATTTCTAGTGGGGGACATTTCCCTATATCAGTTCAGCCTGCCATATTGACTCGAAATCCCTTTATATTCTTGTGTTTATGATCCAGTCCCTCTCTTCCACTAGGTTATAAACTCTTTAAAGGACAGAGAGTATTTAGTATTTAAATTTTTATACTATTCAAGTATGTAGTCCAATTCTCTTCACTGAGTAGGTCCTCAGCAAATGTTATTTTTCTTATTGTTATTATTTTTACTGTCTCCAATCTCACTGTTCAGGGGTGACAGAAAATCAGGTTCTGGATATGCTATGAGCATTTAAAGTATACAGTCAGTCTGTTCAGCCTTTGGCATTGCTCATCTGAATTTCATTATTCATGAACAACATCTTTCTCAATCACCTTCAAGGACAAGTCATCATCTATTAGACCAGTGTTTCTCAAAGTGCAGGTTGCAATCCATTAGCAGGTCACGAAATCAATTTAATGAAATAGAATAAAATAGAAAAAAACCAAGGTGCATCACATATGTAAGTGTAGGAACTGCTTACTGAAACTATTTCAGGTGTGTACGTGTGCCTGTGCGCATACGCATGTGTGCACAAATTGGGTCACCATGCAAAATGTATTTCAGGCTGTAAGTCAGGGTAAAAGTGTTTGAGAGTCACTGATTAGACTTTTTTCTGAGCCTCCACTCAACCTACCACCATTTCTAGCAGGCCCATCTTCAAAAGCAAAGATTAATTGCAAAGCCAGGAAACTCAAGACCTATCTTTTCCATATGAAGTTCTTATGCCCGAGGGAGGAGGGCAGGTCCCACAAAGGTTCGCACTGCCCTGAACTGGAAGCCCCACAAGTGGTCAAGAATACTGAGTGTTTCCTGTGAATCACAGACATTTTCTGTGCTCCAGGCCCCCGTACTTCACCATAATACTCCCATCAAAAGTTTGGACAGGCCTTTCAGCTGATGTTTAGCAGGACTTTGAGACCCTTAAATGCAGCTTCTCTAAGGTCTTGACCCTAGACAGCTCCTTGAATGTAACTCTCAAGGCCACCATATAATATCCACCTGGGAGGACAACTGGGCAATTTACTCCCGGCACTCAGCTCCCAGGGAAATTATCATCTGCAGAACTCCCCTACACACTCAAGAAGGTAGACGTGTCAGCTGTAAAGACATTGTTTTGAGCATTAGCACTATTGAGAAAGGCCGCAGCACTTGTTCCTCCTCTGTACCATCTTGAATATCTGCACATCACACAAGGATTCAACCTATTTCATATACAATGATCCCTGGCAAGAAGGGATTTGAGTCCCATTTAACTTCCACATTCAGCATATCCCAAAGTTCCAAAATAAAAGAGCCAGTTATCTCTCTAAAAATCAGACTGGTGTTTGTTGAGCTCCTACTATGTGTCAGACTCTTTTACATGCATTATCTCATTTAATCTTTACATCAACCCTATGAGGTTAGTATGATTATCCCCATTTTACGAATGAGTGTAAGAGTTAGAGAGGTTAAGTAACTTGCTAGAGTTCACCTAGCTAGTAAATGGTTGGTGAGCTGGGATTTGAAATTCAGTTTGGCAGACTGTTGGCCTGAGCACTTAAGCACTATTCCATAGAGTCCTCAGATAAAGGGGCCTGCCTGCCAGTAAAGACATAGACTCTAAGACTGACTCATGCAGAGCCAGTGCTTTCTCTGCATGATTGGTCTAAGAAGTGAAATGATCAGAATGCAGATGCCTGCTCCCTGGCTAAGTCACTGTGCGTCCTTAGGTAAGCTATTTACCTCTCTGAGCCTCAGATTCCCCATTTATACTGCTAGTTGGACTATCTCCTTCAGAGGGCTGCTTCAAGGAAGACAAAAGGTAATGGCATGGAAATATTTTGTAAAGCATAAAGTGCTATGCCAATGAAATATCTTAATATAAAAAGCCATATAAGTAATTAGCTGAATGTGTCTACATTTCTCCTGTTGGATTGGGAGCCCCTTCATTGGCTCCAACTGCACTTCAAATAAAATTCAAAATGCCAACTTGACGTGTGAGGCCTGCATGATGTGGCCCTTTGTTTACTGCTCCTTTCTCAATGTGTTCCAACTTTACTGGTCCCTGTGTTCTCACCTCATGGCCTTTGCACATGCTGTTTTCTCTGTCTAGTACATTTCCCACCTCTTGCCACAACCTCTACTCTCTACTCCCACTTTTCCTAACTAACTGCTCATCTTGTAAATATCAGATAAATTTCCTTGGGACAGCACTAACATGACTAGGTAAGGTCACTTTAGAATATATTTACTTTGTATGCATAGCGAGGACAGCTGTTTGTGTTTTAATATGTCTTCTCCATTGGAAGCGATGCTTGATAACAGCAAGGATCATATATATTTCAGCAAGTCCTGTATCCCCAGCCCCTGACAGAGCACATAGCACAAAGTAAGGGCTTCACAGACATTTGCTGAACACATTTTAAAAATCTACAAATCTGATCACAGACTGCTTTATTCATATTTTATCACCTATTAGATATGCCACAAAGGTTTGCTATGCTACAACCCCTTTAGACTGGCATTTCTGGGAATGAGGCTCATAGGATATAAACAGTTGTTGCATTAGAAAAAGGGGTGTGTGGTCAAGTGATTTGGGAAACAGAAGGTTAAACAAATGTAAACAGGATTTTAACTGTTTTTTTCTAACCACAAGACTTCTGAGAGACATGCTTGGATCCCTAAGAGACAACAGTGCAAAGCAGAGTCCCAGCCCAACCAAGATGCACGCATGGTGTGAGTGAGAAATAAACTTTCCTTGCCTTAAACCACTGAGACTGGGGGTTGTTACAGCCACATACCCCAGTCTATCCTGACTAATACATCTTCCATATACATTGTTATTTATGTTGGAAAATCCTCAGAAATAGAAAGCCAGAAGGTTTCTGAGAACCCATGAAGAATGAGTCCATTGAGGAGGTAAGTGGCTAGGTGACCTGCACTTGCTCATTCACTAGGGTCAGAGCATGAGAGTCATTCTGACCTACACAAGCTCAGGGAGACAGAAACATCCTTATACAGCAGATGAAAGTTGATGGGTAGTAGGTTACACTTTCAAACTATACATTAAATAAACAATATTCATTGAGCGACCAGAATTACAACTAACTGCTCAACAATCATCGACAGAAAGACACTGGAACTCACCAAAAAAGACACCCCACATCCAGAGACAAAGGAGAAGCCACAATGAGATGGTAGGAGGGGCACAATTGCGTAAAAATCAAATCCCATAAATGCTGGGTGGGTGACTCACAAACTGGAGAACAGTTATACTGCAGAAGTCCACCCACTAAAGTGAGGGTTCTGAGCCCCACATCAGGCTTCCCAACCTGGGAGCCCAGCAATAGGAGGAGAAATCTCCAGAGAATCAGACTCTGAAATCCAGCAGGATTTGATTGCAGGACCTCCACAGGACTGGGGGAAACAGAGACTCCACTCTTGGAGGGCCACAAAAAAGTGTGCTCACCAGGACCCAGGGGGAAGGAGCAGTGACCCCATAGGAGACTGAACCAGACCTACCTGCTGGTGTTGGGGGGTTGCCTGCAGAGGTGGGAGGGGGCAGCTGTGGCTCACCGAGGAGACAGGGGCACTGGCAGCAGGGGTTCTGGGAAGTGCTCATTGGTGTGAGCCCTCCTAGAGTCTGCCATTAGCCCCCACCAAAGAGCCTATAAGCTCCAGTGCTAGGTAGCCTCAAGCCAAACAACCAAAAAGGTGTGAACACAGCCCCACCCATTAGCAGACAAGCAGATTAAAGTTTTACTGAGCTCTGCTCACCAAATCAGATTAAAGTCTTACTGAGCTCTGCCCACCCAGCCCTACCCACAATCCATCCCTCCCATCAGGAAGGAGGCACTGAGCCTCCTAGATAGCTTCCTCCACAAGAGGGCAGACAGCAGAATCAAGCAGTATCAGCAGTATTTTGTCTTGTGGAACTGAAAACCACAGCCACAGAAAGATAGAGAAAATGCAAAAGCAGAGGACTTTGTACCAGATGAAGGGACAGGATAAAACCCCAGAAAAACAACTAAATGAAGAGGAGATAGGCACCCTTACAGAAAAAGAATTCAGAATAATGATAGTGAAGATGATCCGAGACTTTGAAAAAAGACTGGATGCAAAGACTGAAAAGTTTACCAAAGACCTAGAAGAATTAAAGAGCAAACAAACAGAGATATGCAACACAATAACTGAAATGAAAAAGACACTAGAAGGAACCAATAGCAGATTAACTGAGGCAGAAGGGCGAATATGTGACCTGGAAGACAGAATGGTGATAATCACTGATGTGGAAAAGAATAAGGAAAAAAGAATGAAAAGAACTGAAGACAGCCTAAGATACCTCTGGGACAATGTTAAACACACCAACATTCGCATTATAGGGGTCCCAGAAGGAGAAGAGAGAGAGAAAGGACCTGAGAAAATACTGGAAGAGATTATAGTTGAAAACTTCCCTAACGTAGGAAAGGAAATAGCTACCCAAGTCCAGGAAGAGCAGAGAATCCCAGGCAGGATAAATCCAAGGAGAAACACGCCAAGACATATAGTAGGCAAACTGACAAAAAGTAAAGAGAGAAAAGTTAATAAAAGCAACAAGGGAAAAATGACAAATAACATACAAGGAAACTCCCATATGGTTAACAGCTGATTTCTCAGCAGAAACTCTGCAAGCCAGAAGGGAGTGGCATGATATATTTCAAGTGATGAAAGGGAAGAACCTGCAACCAAGAATACTCTACCCAGCAAGGATCTCATTCAGATTCGATGGAGAAATCAAAAACTTTACAGACAAGCAACAGCTAAGAGAATTCAGCACCACCAAACCAGCCCTACAACAAATGCTAAAGGAACTTCTCTAAGCAGGAAACATAAGAGAAGAAAAGGACCTACAGAAACAACAACAAAACAATTAAGAAAATGGCCATAGGAACATACATATCGATAATTACCTTGAATGTAAATGGACTAAATGCACCAACCAAAAGACACAGACTGGCTGAATGGATACAAAAACAAGACCCATATATATGCTGTCTACAAGAGACCCACTTCAGACCTAGGGACACATACAGACTGAAAGTGAGGGGATGGAAAAAGATATTCCATGCAAATGGAAATCAAAAGAAAGCTGGAGTAGTGATACTCATATCAGATAAAATAGACTTTAAAATAAAAAATGTTACAAGAGACAAGAAAGGACATTACATAAAGATCAAGGGATCCATCCAAGAAGAGGAGATAACAATTATAAATATATATGCACCCAATATAGGAACACCTCAATACATAAGGCAAATGCTAACAACTATGAAAGAGGAAATGCAAGGCAGAAATAGAGACACAGGTGTAGAAAACAAACACATGGACACCAAGTGGGGAAAGTGGGGAGGGTTGGGGGGAAATGAATTGGGAGATTGGGATACCAAATTGTACACTCTAAATATATGCAGTTTATTGTCTGTTAACTGTATCTCAATAAAAGTTCTTTAAAAAAGTATTCATTGAGCACCTACTACATGACAAACACTATTAGGTGCTGGGACCACACCAATGAACAAGACATAGGTTCTAGGGCTCAGAGCCTAGAGCAGAAGACATATAAATACCAAGTCAATTTCAGTATGGTGTTTTAGGAGCTAAAAAGGCATCCAACATAGAGGAAAGGCACCCAGCACAGATGTGGGATTGGAGAAGTTTCTTGGAAGAGGTGACATCTGAGCTGTGATCAATACAATAATTAAAAGGTATCTAGGTAAGAAAGGAGGGAAGGGCATTCCAGGCAGAAGGAACTACTTTCAGGAGGTGAATGATCTTCTCCAGACCATGGGAAGGATCCAGCTGGAGACAGTGAGGCACCAGCGAGCACACTGCCTTCTCCAAGGTACAAGGCAAAGGAGACACCAGACTCAAATATCAGCCAGGAACCTGAGTGAGCAAGAAAACTAGTTTAAACTTCAGCCAGTAGGTGTGCTTTAGGTAACAGGATTTAAGAGGGCAGGGAAAAATTGGCCTGAGGGTGAGAGCAGGGCCTCTTCTAAGGATAAGTCACCCAAGAAGCAGAAAAAATGGGAATGGGTGGGGAAGAGGAAGGCAGAGGGGACTGAAATGACAATGAGGATGAGGTTTGGATGAGGTCTTGCTCATCCTACAAGGATGTTCCTGACTGTTCTTCCTCACTAGCAGACCAGGACCTTGGGGGCTCAGTGGCTCTGAGGTGCAGAATGTAGCTAACAGGGGAGAGATGCTCAGAGAGAGCAGGTAAGAAGGACACCTGGGGAAGAACAGAGCAACCCCTGCCCCCAGCCCAGGTCCAACCACAGTGCCAGCCTGAATCCATCATGCTTGATCCACCCAGAGCTGAGGTGAGAAACTGAAATAAGAAGGTGTTTGGCCCATAAGCCAAGTTCAACTTCTAGTATGTTGGGATCATGAGTCCAGGCATTGAGAGTGTAGCTCTGTTGTTTTCTCTTTGTTTTGTAATTAAGATTTAAGAATTCTAGCCAGATCCAGTTGAAATAAAAGAAGGCAGAATTGAACTAAAGGGAGGCCAATGGTGATGGTGGTCAGCAGTTTTGACTAGACAAAAGAGAGGGGCCCCACGTGTCCCAGCACCAGGTGTAGGCTTCCTCCAGCACTCTCCATGGGCCTTCCCCCACTCCCAGCTCCTCTAAAAACAGCCAACCCTCTCCTTGGGAAGCCCTCTCACCTTAAGAAGCTGCCAAGAATGAGCCAGTCAGTCTTTCAGGGGCACTTCCCTGACTGTAGGAAAATGTCTCCCAACTTCCAGCCTTTCCCTGTCCTCTGTATACTTGCCTGCATTTATTCATTCATCCATAAGACAAATCCTAAAAATAATACAGCGTAGTGCACAAAAGCACGGATTTTGGAATTGAACAGAAACTCAGCTCTACCACCTAATAGCTATGAGTACTTGGGAGAGTTACTGGACTTCATTGAGCTTCAGTTTCCTTATCTATAAAATGGGGATAATAATAAAATGGGTAGTGACTAATTGAGATATGTCTAGAAGCATTTAGCATGATGCCTGGCACAAAGTAAGCACTTGATAAGTGTTATTATTACTGATATTATTAAAATGGAACTTTCAACAACCTGCACTTACCTGGCTCACTGGCTTAAGTGACACCATCAATTCTTTTGTAAAACATACTGACTTATACTCATAGCTCATCAAACCTTCATGGCTAGGATGCTGTACACTTGTGCTCCCCCACTTGGTTGAACTGCATGTTTACCAAGAGCCATTTGTTTTTAACTCAGTCTGTTTATGCCAGCTGTGCATATTATTCTTATTATATAATTTAACTAAATATTACATAAACCAATAAAATATGAGTGCAAAACTAATGTTGCTGTTTGGCAAGATTCCATAACAGCAAGTTGCTAAAAAATTTTGTTGTCAAATTATGTATTGGTGATGCAACTGAAAAAGAAGAGGAAAACTAACTTAAAATCTAAGGCTCTGGGGGCTTCCCTGGTGGCGCAGTGGTTAAGAATCAGCCTGCCAATGCAGAGGACACGGGTTTGATCCCTGGTCTAGGAACATCCCACATGCCATGGAACAACTAAGCCTGTGAGCCACAACTACTGAACCTGTGCTCTAGAGCCTGCGAGCCTCAACTACTGACCCCACGTGTTGCAACTGCTGAAGCCCATGTGCCTAGGGCCCGTGCTCTGCAATGAGAAGCCTGAGCACCGCAAGGAAGAGTAACCCCCACTTGTCACAACTAGAGAAAATCTGTGCACTGCAATGAAGACCCAACGCAGCCTAAATAAATAAATTAATTAATTAAATTAAATCTAAGACTCTGAATTCAAATTGTTTCTCAAATTCTTTTAAAGTTTCCAATCTATGTTAAAGAAATCAAAACTGAAAATGGCAGTCAATGCATTCTGGGGTAGCTCATTCAAGAAAGATGATGGTGGAATGCTAATTGGCACACCCAAATTACAAAGAAAGGTCTGGGCCACACATCTAAAACCTAGAGAGTATATAGTCTTTTATTTGTTTTAACCTAAAAATAAAACATTTAAGGTATGCAGAGGCAAACTGAGAAATGATCTCAGCCCTCAAGAAGTGTACAGTCCAGAGGGGGAAACAGAAAAGTTATTAATCATAGTAGATTGTAATGCAGGTTAATGGAGCAGATGGGAGGGGATACCTAACTTGGGCAACTGTGCAGAGAATTCCTGGAGGGAGTGGCTCCTGAGCTGGCTCTGTCCTCCCTCACATCTGTCCCTCAACTCCTTTCATATCTTCCTCCAACATAAAAACCAGAGGGTTGCTCTCCAGCTTTTCCATATGGTTCCTTTAATTTCAGGTCCCAGTATTGACAAAATCCCACAGACTGCTACAGGGGACATGGCTGCCCTCCTTGGTATTAAGGAAGAGCCCCAAGGATCATAGAATGCCCTAGGAACCTACCATACATGCATTTATTTAGACTTTCTCTGATTCTGTATTTGTTTTCAGCTGTGCCCCATCTCCCAGGCTGAGGTTCATGAAGGGCTTGTGTAAAGCAGTTGCTGATTTTCTTTGATCATTTTTTAAAAATTAAACTTTTTGTTTGAGATAATTCACATGCTGTTCTAAAAAATAATACAATACTCTTTATCCAGTTTTACTCAATGGTAATATCTTACAAAACTATAGCACACTATCCCACAATCAGGATTCTGATATTGATAAAGGCAAGGTACAGAACACTTTCATCACCACAAAGATCTCTCATGTTGCCCTTTTATAGCCACACCCACTTCCCTCCAGCCCTCATTCCCTCTTTAACCCCTTGCAACCACTACTCTGTTCTCCTATTTTGTAATTTTGTTATTTCAAGAATATTATATAAACGAAACCACACAGTATATAACCTTTGGAGACTGGCTTTTATTTTTTTTTAACTCAGCAAAATTCTCTGGAGAGTCATCCAGATTGTGTTGCATATCAACAGTTCATTCCTTTTTACGTTGCTGAGTAGAATTCTATGGTGTGAATGTACCACAATTTATTTCCCCATAGAACATTCACCTATTTGGGTGGACATTTGGGTTGTTTTTGGTTATTATGAATAAAGCTGCTATGGACAATTGTGTACAGGTTTTGTGTAGACTTAAATTATCATTTCTTTAGGATAAATGCCTAGGATTACAATTGCTCAGTCATATGATAGATAGATAGATAATAGATAGATAGATAGATGGATAGATAGATAGATAGACAGATAATTTCAAGAAACTGCCAAACTATTTTCCAGAGTGACTATACTATACGTTCCTACCAGCAGTTCATGAGTTATCATTTCTCTGCATCCTTGCCAGCATTTGGTAGTGTCATGATTTTTTTTTTTTATTTTAAGCCATTTCAAAAGGCGTATAATCTTTCATTGTGGTTTTGTTTCGCTTTTGTTTTTGCATTACCCTGAACATCTTTCCATGTATTTATTTGCCATATGTATATCCTCTTTGGTTAAATGTCTCTCTTCCTGTTTTAAGCCCATTTGTATTGAATTGCTTGACTTTTTGTGTTTTGTTTTGTTTACTGTTGAGAGTTTGAGTTTCTTATATATTCCATATGTTGTACTAATCATTTGTTGGATATATGATTTGCAAATATTTTATCCCAGTTTGTAGTTTGTCTTTTCATTCTCTTAACAGTCTTTAGCAGAGCTAAAGTTCTAAATTTTTATAAAGTCCAGTTTATCAATTTTTCCTTGTATGGATCATACTTTCGGTGTTCAGCCTAAAATCTCTTTCCCAGTTCTAGATCCTGACAATTTTCTCTTATGTTTCTTTCTAAATATTTTTAATTTTATATTTTACATTTGAATATGTGATTCATTTTGAGTTCACCTTTGTATAAGGTGTGAGACTTAGGTCAAGGTTCTTCTTTTTTTTAACCTATGGATATCCACTTGCTCTAGCACCATTTGTTAAAAAGACTATCTTTTCTCCATTGGATTGCTTCTGCACCTTTGTCAAAAGTCAATTGGACATATTTGTGTCATTTATTTCTGGATTCTTTACTCAGTTCTATTGACCTGTGTCCATACCTCTACAAATACTTCACAATCTTTGTTACTATAGCTATATAATAGGACTTAAAATTGTATAGACAGATTCCTCCCACTTCATTCTTCTTTTTCAAAATGTTTTAGCTATTCTAGCTCCTCTGCCTTTACGTACAAATTTTAGAATAATTTTGTTTATATTTACCAAAAAAAAATCTTGCTGGGATTTCCATAAGAATTGCGTTAAACCTGTATATCAATTTGAGGAGAACTGACATTTCTAGTATATTGTCTTCCAATTTGTGAATATGATATCTCACCATTTTTTAAAAGATCTTCTTTGATTTCTTTCATTAGCATTTTGTAGTTTTCAGCATACAAGTCTTGCCCATGTTTTGTTAGATTTACACTTGAGTATTTCACTTTATTTTTGAACAATTATCAATAATATTTTAAATTTATGTCCATATGTTCATTGCTAGTATATAAAAATACAATTGAGTTTTGTATATTTATCTTGTATCCTACAACCTCGCTAAATTCACTCATTAATTCTAAGAGATTTAAAAAAATTTTTTATACTCCTTCGGACTTCATAAGTAGACACAATGTCTTCCTTTCTCATCTATATACATTTTCTTTTATTCTCTTGCCTTATCATCCTAGCTAGAATTTTAAGCACTATGTTGAACTGGAGTGAGGAGAGTGGACATTCTTGCTTTTTTTGTTCCTGGTCTTAGGGGGAAAACATTGTCTTTCACTATTAAGTATAATGCTAGTTCTAGGACTTTTATAGATGCTCTTTATCAAATTGAGGAAGTTCCTCTCTACTCCTATTTTTCAGAGTTTTCATCATAAATGGGTATTGAATTTTTTCAAATGATTTTTCTGCATCAACTAATATATCTGTGTGATTTTTCTTCTTTAGCCTGTAAATAGGGTAGAATACATTGACTGATTTTTAAATATTGAACCAGCCTTTCATGCCTGGAATAAACTCCAATTGCTTATGGTATATAATTCTTTTTATATATTGCTGGATTTTCTTTGCTAGTATTTTGTTGAGGATTTTTGCATATATTCACATGCGATATTGGTTTGTAGTTTTCTCTTTTTTGGATACTGTCTTTGTCTTTCATGGATATTTTTGGTAATATCCAGGTAATAGTAGCTTCATAAAGTTAATTGGGAAGTGTTCTTTCCTCTTCTGTTTTCTAGAAGAGATTGTGTGGCACTCCTCTTCATTCTTCTTTAAACATTTGGTAGAATTCTACAGTAAAACTGTCTGGGCCTGGAGATTTCCTTTATAAGAGTTTTTAAATTATTAATTCAATTTTGTTAATAGTTAGAATGCTATTAAAATGATCTATTTCATATGGGATGAGTTGTGGTAGTTTGTGTTTTTCAATGTGTGTAGAATTGTTCCTAGTATTTCCTCATTCATTTGATGTCTGCAGGGTCTGTAGTGATATCTCCTGTTCATTCCTGATACTGGTAATTTGTGTCTTCTCTTTTTTCTTTGTTGGTCTTACTAAAGGCTTGTCAATCTTATTGATCATTGCAAATAACCAGATCTTTATTTCACTGATTTTCTTAATTTTACTGTTTTCAATTTCATTGATTTCTGCTCTTGTCATTATTTCCTTCTCCTGCTTGTCTTATGTTTATTTTGCTTTTCTTTCCCTAGATTCCTGAAGTGGG
The DNA here is from genome assembly GCF_030028045.1 of Hippopotamus amphibius kiboko. Lineage (NCBI taxonomy): Eukaryota > Metazoa > Chordata > Mammalia > Artiodactyla > Hippopotamidae > Hippopotamus > Hippopotamus amphibius. The sequence goes on from NC_080190.1 coordinate 29,413,447, forward strand.
AGCTTGTAATACTGATTTGAGATGTTTCCTCTTTTTTTAAAAAAAAAAAATTAATTAATTTATTTTTGGCTGCATTGGGTCTGTTGCTGCACGCAGACTTTTCTCCAGTTGTGGCGAGCAGGGGCCATTCCCCTGCATGGGTTTCTCATTGCGGTGACCTCCCCTGTTGCAGAGCACGGGCTCCAGGTGCACTGGCTCAATAGTTGTGGCTCATGGACTCTAGAGAGCAGGCTCAGTAGTCGTGGCACATGGGCCCAGTTGCTCCACGGCATGTGGAATCCTCTGAGACCAGGGCTTGAACGTGTGTGCCCTGCACTGACAGGCAGACTCCCAACCACTGCGCCACCAGGGAAGTCCCATTTCCTCTTTTGTTTTTTTTAAATATTTGTGTTTTCATTATTTATTTATTGATTGTGTTGAGTCTTTGTTGCTGTACGTGGGCTTTCTCTAGTTGCAGCGAGTGGGGGCTACTCTTCGTTGTGGTGCATGGGCTCCTTGTTGTGGTGGCTTCTCTTGTTGCGGAGCATGAGCCCTAGGCACGTGGGCTTCAGTAGTTGCAGCACACGGGCTCAATAGTCACGGCTCACGGGCTCTAAAGTGCAGGCTCAATAGTTGTGGTGTAAATGGGCTTAGTTGCTCTGCAGCATGTGGGATCTTCCTGGAGCAGAGATTGAACCCATGTCCCCTGCATTGGCAGGTGGATTCTTAACCACTGTGCCAACTAGGAAGCCCCCATTTCCTCTTTTCTAATGCATGACTTTAGCATATATATTTTCCTTTCAGCACTGCTTTAGCTGTGGCCTATAAATTTTGATACACTGTATTGATGTTTACAATATATCAATGGTCTATCTTGGTGTATATCCCACATAGACTTGAAAAAAATGTATACTCTGCTGTTATTGGATAGAGTGTCCTGTAAAAGTCAATCAGATTCTGGTTGGTTGATGCTGGTGCTGAGTTCTGATTTTCTTCCTAGTTGTTCTATCAGTTATTGAGAGGGGATGTTTACATTTTCAACTATAATTTTGTTTTTGTCTGTTTCTCCTTTCAGTTCTATCAGTTTTTGCCTTAACATATCTTGCATTCTTACACTTAGGATTGTACACCTTCTTGATGGATTGATCCTTTTATCATTATATTACATCCCTGTCTCTGGTAATTTTATTTGCTCTAAAGTCTACTTTATCTGATACAAATATGGCATATGGGGTGATATACATATGAACTCCTGCTTTTTTGATTAATGTTTTTATGATATATCTTTTTCCACCCTTTTGCTTTCAATCTGCCCCTATATGTAGGAGATACATTTGAAGTGAGTTCCTTGTAGACAGCATATAGTTAGGCCATGATTTTTAATCATTGTGCCATTCTGTCTTTTAATTTGTATATTTATACCATTTACATCTAGTGTAATTATTGATATATTAGAGCCTAAGTCTGTCTTTTAATTTTCTGGTGTTTTTTTGTTTGTTCTTTCTGTTTTTCTTTTATGTTTTCATCTCCCTACCTTTCTGTGGTTTACTTGAACATTTGTTAGAATTCTGCTTTTATTTTTCTATGATGATTTTGAGAGTATCTCTTTGTACAGCTTTTTTTAAAAAAAGTTGTTTCTTTAGGTATTACATTATACATGCATAACTTATCACAGTCTACTGGTGTTATCATTTACCAGTTCAAATGAACTGTAGAAACTTTACCTCATTTTACATCCCCTTATTCTCTCATTTATATCATTAGCTTAAATATTTCCTTTACATACATCAAAGAGTGTTAAAATTTTTGCTTCAACAAACATAATTTAGAAAACTCAAGAGGAGAAGGAAAGTCTATTGTATTTACCAATATTTTTGTTTAGCATGTTCTTTCTTTCTTCCTGATGTTCCAAGGTTCCTTCTTTTATCAATTCCTTTCTATTCTGAGAATTTTCTTTAGCCATTCTTTTGACACGTCTGCTAGTGACACATTCTCTTCGTTTTCCTTCATCTGAGAATATCTTGATTTCCCCTGCATTTCTAAAGGATATTTTCACTAGATATTCTAGGTTGACAGTTCTTTTATATATGTATATATGTTTATATATATATACACACACACATATAAACAACTGAATTTACTTAGAATTTTTATACAAATAGACACCCATGATATGAAGTTGAAAAACAGAGCACAGTGCATTATAACATTGTTGCTTCTTCAGTGATGATATCAGATGTAGCAAGGGTTTCTTGCTACCTCAATTCCTGTTCAGGTAGTACAAAACTCACCACCACTCTATAAATATCCTCAACTGCTTCTGCAAGACAAGCCGGTGTCTCTGAGTGTCCCTGAATAGGTCCTCTCAGTCACTACATGTTTCTTCCTCTTTTGGCCTTTGTTTCTTTTGGAGATGTCACCAAGAGGATTCATCAAGGTGTATTGCCCCCTCCCTGTTTCTCAGATTGTCTCCTATTGCTTCCTGTTAATTACCACTGTGCCAAAGTCTCATTGGACTGAAGTTGTTCTTTTAAAGAGGAGAAGATACCCCCCAAACACACACACATCTATGTGCCAAAATCTGCAAAGAAGGTTTCAAATATTCAACTGTATTGTAAGGTTTGTAAGGTTTGAATTGTATTCACTGAAACTTAGATCGTGCATAAACCATTATTTCAGCATCTGCTTGAGCATATCTCTTCTTTGGGCTTAAACAGGAGTTCATGAGAACCAGCCTGGAAACTATCAGTCAACACAGGGATTGCTTTTTATGCTAAATCTTTCCTTTTCACTGAATTGAAGTTTGGAATTTACAAATAATTATTTGATTTTAAACTTTTATTTTTATTAATATCATTTTATTCATTTTTTCTTTTTTCTTTTTAAGCTCTTTATTGGAATATAATTGCTTTACACTCTTGTACCAGCTATTCATTTTTTCTACTGGAGTATAACTGCTTTACAATGTTATGTTAGTTTCTACTGTACAGCAAGGTGAATCAGCTATATGTATACATATATCTCTCTTTTTTGAATTTCCTTCCCATTTACATCACTGCTAAGCACTGAGTAGAGTTCCCTGTGCTATACAGTAGGTTCCCAGTGACAGTTCTTTTCTTTCAGCTCTTGAAAAACTGTTGTGCCACTTCTTTCTCACCTGTATGGTTTCTGATGAGAAAACCAATTCTGCATTTGAATTGGCTTCCCTCTAAAGGTAAAGTGTCATTTCTCTCTCACTTCTTTCAAAAGTTTTGTCTTCAGTGTTTAGAAGTTTGACTATGATGTGTCTTGGTGTGGGTTTCTTTAGGTTTATCCTGTTTGGAATTTCACTCCGCTCCTTGAATCTGTGGGTTTATATCTTCTGCCAAATTTGGAGGAGTTTTTGCTATTTCTGAGTACTTTTCCAGCCCTGCTCTCTTTCTTTTATCCTTTTGGGACTCCAATGACAAATATGTTAAACCTTTTGTTATAGTCCTGCAGTCTGTTTTCTCTTTGTTGTTCAGTTTGGGTAATTTCTACTGTTCTATCTTCCAGTTCACTGATTCTTTCCTCTGTTCTCTCCATTCTGCTTTTGAGCCCATCTGTTGAGGTCTTTAGTTCTGTTATTGTATTTTTGAATTCTAAAATTTCCACTTGGTTCTTCTTTATATTTTCTATTTCTTTGCTAAGACTTTCTATACTTTTGCCAACACTTTCGATTTTTTCATTTGTTTCAGGTATGTTCATAACTGTTCATTGAGGCATTTTTTGATGGTTGCTTTAACATTTTTGTCAAATAATTCTAACATTTTTGTCACCTCAGTGTTAGCATCTATTTAATGTCTTTTTTCCATTCAGTTTGGGATCTTCCTTGTTCTTGGTATTATGAGTGATTTTTTAAATTGAAACGAACATTTTGGGTATTATAAGACTCTTGATTTTATTTAAATCTGTTTTTGCTGGCTTCCTCTGACACTCCTCTAGCTGAAGAAGCAGGAGAGCATTGCTTTGTAACTGCAAGGTGTAGTAGAAGTTCAGGTTCCCCACTTGGCTTCTCTTCTTTTTTTTTTCATGTTTATTTACTTATTTATTTATTTATATTGGCTGCGTTGGGTCTTCGTTGCTGCGTGAGGGCTTTCTCTGGTCACAGCAAGCAGGGGTTACTCTTCGTTGTGGTGCACAGGCTTCTCATTGCAGTGGCTTCTCCTGTTGCAGAGCACGGGCTCTAGGCATGCGGGCTTCAGTAGTTGTGGCTCACAGGCAGTAGGGCTCAGGCTCAGTAGTTGAGGTGCACAGGCTTAGTTGCTCTGAGGCATGTGGGATCTTCCCAGACCAGGGATCGAACCCAGTCCCATGTCCGCTGCATTGGCAGGCAGATTCTCAACCACTGTGCAGCCAGAGAAGTCCTGGCTTCTCTTTTTGTTACTGCTATATGGAGGTGAAAGTTCCAGCTCTCCACTAGGCCTCCTCTGATATCTCCCTGGCTACAAGGGGGTAGGATTACTTTGCTACTGCTACCCACATGGCTTCCACTGACACCATGGAGGCATGAAAGTTCTAACTCTCTACTAAGCCTCTTCTGATACCACCGCAATGTGGAGGGAAAGGGTTGCTTCATTGCTGCTAGGTGTGAATGAAAGTCCAGGCTCCTCATGCAGTCTTCACTGACGTTGTGCAGTGGAGATGGGGAGCTTGTTAACCACTGGTGGGTATGAACATCCAGGCTCCCTTCTTAGCCTTCTCTGACACCATCCTGCTGGGATGGTGGAGGGCTAGGATGCCTCCTTATGGACTGGTGAGGGTAGAAGTCTAGGCTCAGCACTTGCCCTCACTGAAATGGGTGGGAGTGGGGTCACAGGTTTTTCTGTGGCATTTGGCTGGAGTTGAGCAGTTGTTGTCTAAAAGCTGTCTTGCTAGGCTGCCCCTTTCCCAGTTCTTTGACTAGAGAGAGCACGCTTTCACTGGAACTTTTTTTTGAGCTGTACTTGTTGGTGTTTCTGGGTTGCTGGCCTCTTTAGCTCTAGGTCTGAGATACGTGTGGTGAGACAAAAAGAAAACTCAGGGAACTCACCACTATGTTTGTTGTCCCTACCTGGTCTGCCTTCTTCTCTCCACTTTTCAGAGTTTTCTGATGTCTGTTTTATGTACTATGTCCAAGAGTTTTAGTTGTAATTAACGGAAGAAACTGGGAAAAGTACATTTACCACTGTAGGAAAGAAATCTCTTTTTGATAAATATATAAATTATGGCTCCTATATATCAGGACCTCATCACTTAATGGAACAGACAGCCATGTCTTGTTTAGTCTGGCACATAGGACACGGTTTAGAATCAGATAGGATCTCTATTCCAGCTCTGACACTTCCAAGCTCTGTGGCCCTGGATAGATGAGTTAACCTCTCTGAACCTCAGTCTCCTCACTTATAAAATATGGGATAGATTAGTACCAATCTCATAGGCTGTAGGTAGATTAAATTAAGTGAAATAGTGCATGTAAATCACTTTGCATGGTATCAGCACATAGCAAGTACTTAGTAAATATTAGTTGGTGGTGTTGTCATTGTTACAAGACAGGCTGTACCATGTGTAACTATTCTCCCTCAGTCTTGTCCTTTCCACACAGAGGAGGCTTACTTTGTGCCCACTGCCTCTCTCTCCTTCTTGATCAATTGTGGGAACCTTTTCAACCTCATGAAGGGATTGAGCTGGATGGTGCACAGGATGAGGAGAGCACATAATGTTTACTCTTTGTTTTTACTCACTCATTCCTTTATTTATTCATGAATTCCTTCAGCAAATCTTTGTTGAACAATAACCTCATGCTTGGCACCATGCAGGGAACTTATAATCTAGCAGGATAGGCATCCAAGTAATGATAATTTGGGGCAAACTCTAAGTGCCAGGAAGGATACAATTAGAATACTCTGAGAGTTCAGAAGAGAGAAAAATCACATTTGGATAGAAGAGTCAGGGAGGGATTCATGCAGGAGGGCACATCTGAGCTAGACTTCAACAGATAGACATGGAGGAAGAGCATGAGATGAGCAAGAAAATAAAGTAAGGTACACATTATCCTTAGAAAAAAGAAAATAGCATGGTTTGGCCAAAAAATGGTGTATTTGTAGGGGGGGTAGCATGAGAGATGACGGGAAAGTATGTTGGGCCTAATATTTGGAGAGCTTTGAACATCAGGTTATCAGTCAGAGTGAGAGCTGACTGTAAGCAGCCAAATTACAGTAGTTCAAACACATAAGGGTTTATTTTTCTCTAAGTTAAATATAACTTCAGAGTTTGGTGATCTGAGATTGTTATGGCAGGACTCAGGCTCCTTATATCCTAAGCAAGTGCTCTCATCTTTAATGTGGCCTCTGGTCCAAGACGGCTGCTGGAGCTCCAGCATTCCAGACATGGAGGAAAAAGTAAGGGAAGACAAGTGATCTGTTCAGCTATCTCCCCTCTTTATGGAAACATTATGGAACCTTCCAGGAAGTGGCACCCAACAATTTGCATTCACAACTTATTGGTCAGAAGTTAGTTACATGACCATTTATTTGCAAGGATACCAAGAAATATAGTTTTTAAAACTCTTGGGCATATTGCTCTCTTGGATAAGAAATGATTTCTATTGCTAAAGGTGAAAGGAGAATGGATACCAAATATGTGACTGGAAGTCTCTACATCAGAGTAAGGTGGGGTCAGACTTAATTTATCTGGCAGTGGGAGTCCTGTGGGGGATTATTTAGCAGGAGATTAATACAATTCAAGTTGCTGACTACAAAGATTAGTCTGGGAGTGTAGAGAAAAGACTGTAGTAGAACGAGACTAGAGGCAGAGAGATCAGTTAGGAGGTGATTTCACCAGTCAAGGAGGGAAGTGATGAAGATATGAAATGGAAAGTGAAGGGGAGAGAGGGAAGACATATTTCATGAGTATATTATTAGGGTGGCAGTTGATTGGATGTGAGGGTGAAAATAAGCCACAGGTTGATTTTGCAATGGGAAACTCAAGACAGTTGACCAATGGATGTGGAATTGGATATGGGGCCATTTCTGGAAAGAGGGAAATCAGAAGAAGAACTTAATTGGGGCCAGGCAATGAGCTTGGTTTGGAACAAGAAAGAGGTTCAGGAAGAACACTTATGTCAATGGTTCTTGAAGTGTGGTCCCCAGACAAACAGCACTGGCATCATCTGGGAACTTGTTAGAAATGCAAATTCAGACCTAGTGAATCAGAAATTGTGGGATTGAAGCCTGGCAATCTGTTTTAACAAACGCATATTGTATTTCTATAAACTAGCAATAAAACAATAGGAATAGAAAATTTTAAAATATACCATTTACAATAGCATCAAAAATGTTACTTAGGGATTAATTTGACCAAAGATATGCAAGACCTATACTCTGAAAACTACAAAACATTGCTGAGAGAAATTAAAGAAAACCCAAACAAATGGAGAAATGTTATGTCCATGTACTGGAAGACTCAATATTGTTAAGATGTCAATATTCACTAAATTGATCTATAGGCACAATGCAATCTCAAAATCCCAGCAGGTTTTTATTTACAGACATTGACAAATGGGTTCTGAAATGCATATGCAAATACAATGGTTCTAGAATAGCCAAAACAACTTTGAAAAAGAACAAAGTTGGAAGGATTACATTACCTGACTTCAAGACTTATATAAAAACACAGCAATAGAGAGTGGTACTAGTATAAAGACAGACACACAGATCAATGGAGCAGAATAGAGTCTAGAAATAAACCCATACATAAACGCTCAATTGATTTTTGACAAAAGTACCAAGGTAATTCAATGGGGAAAGGAGAATCTTTTCAACAAATAATGCTGGAATAATTGGATAGCCATATGCAAAACAACAACAACAACAAATTAACCTTGACCCTTACCTCACACCACATACAAAAATTAACCTGAAAAAAAAATTAACCTGAAAAGTATCACAGACCTAATAAAAGAGCTAAAATCATTAAACTTCTATAAGAAAACATAGGAGAAAATCTTAGTGACTCTTGGTTTGGCAAAGATTTCTTAAATATGTCCAAAAAGTGCAAATAATAAAACAAATCAACAAATTGGACTTCATCAAGTTAAAAATGTTTGCTCTTCAAAAAATATTGTTTAAAGAATGAAAATGTAAGACATATACTGGGAGAAATTATTCGCAAAACATATATCTAACAAAGCACGTGTGTTCTAGAATATATAAAGAACACTTACAGCTCAATAGTAAGAAGACAACAATTCAATTTTCAAAAAAAGCAAAAGATTTGAACAGACATTTAACCCAAGAAGATAAATGGATGTAAAATAAGCACCTGAAAAGCTGCTCAACATCATTACTTATTAAGGAAATGCAAATTAAAACCACAATGAGATACCACTACATACCCACTGGCATGATTAAGATTAAAATGACTGATCATGCCAGACATTGGTAAACATGTGAAGCAATTGGAAATCTCATACATTGTTGATGGCTGTAAAATATGGTGCAACCAACTTGAAAAACAGTCTGGCAGTTCCTTAAAAAGTTAAACATACTCTTACCATATGACTCAGCCATTTCACTTCAAAAAGAAATAAAAGCAGAAAGATTTTTACACAAATGTTCACAGCAGCTTTATTTGTAATAGCTTCAAACTGGAAAACAAAATGTCCAGAAACTAGTGAATGGAGAAGCAAACTGCTATATATTCATACAATGGACTACAACTTAGTAATAAAAAGGAATGAGCTGTTGACACATGCAACAAAATAATTATGCTGAATGAAATAAGCCAGAAACAAACAGTACGTATTTTATGATTCCATTTACACAAAAGTCTAGAAAATGCAAACTCATCTATAGTGACACAAATAGGTTAATGGTTCTCTGGGGATGGGAATGGAGGTTGAGGAGAGAAAAAGAGGGATTATAAAGGGAAACAAGGAATCTTTTGGGGATATGGATATGTTCGTTATCTTGATTGTGGTGAGGGTTTCATGAGTGTATTCATATAAAAACTTATCCAATTGTTCACTTTAGATATGTGCAGTTTATTGCATGTCAAGTATACCTTGTATAATGCTGAAAAAAATATTCTCAGGCCCTCCCTAGGCCTACCGAATCAGAAACTGTGTGAATAGGCCCAGAAATCTGTGTTTTAACAAACACTCCAGGTGACTCTGATGCACAGCAAAGTCTGAGACCAGTGACTGAGGAGATAAACTTCCAGTAGGTGGTTGAAATAAGGCTCTGGACTGGAGTATAGATTTTTTGAAAGTCACCTGCTTGGATATCATAGCTGAAGTTGTAGGATGATGGATTTAGAAAGTAAAGAACAGAAAGCAAGAGGTGGGGACTAAAGAAAACCTACCCTCAGGAAATGGGAGGAAAAGGAGGAACAGGTGACAAAAGCAAGGAAGGAGCTGCCTGAGGTTGGAGGAAGAACTAACAGATGCCAAGGAAGGGATTTTAAGATACAGGGTGATCAATAATGAGGATACCAATGTGGTATCTTATACTTGCATAAGTGCTATCCAGTTTCCAAATCGTTTTCATGTTCATTAGTGCATTAACCATGCCAGGGATGGGCAGACGACATTAATAATATCATACCTAGTAGGCAGCACAGTTTAGAGGAAAGAGTCCAGGATTTGGAGTTACACAGACCTGGCTAGAATCTGGCTCCTTCACTTACTCATGTTTCAATTTGGTCAAGTTTCTTGAACTGAGTCTCCATTTCCCTGTTTTCAAAATGGAGTTAATTCTACCCACTAACAGGGTAGAATATTTGTGGCATGTAAAATACCTGCACCATATGACTTGCAAAGTTCTTAGTTGCTTTATGGTTTCCACCTCCACCTCCACCTCATGATTCCTCATCTTACAGATAAAGAAATTGAAGCCCAGAGTGGGTGAGTGATGTACCTCAGGTCTTAGGATTCCATTTGGAAGCACATTTTTTTTTCTTTTTTGGAAGCACATTCTTGACTTGAAACCCATGGGACCACTGGACAGGTCCATAGATGGGTCTCAGTGGGTATGAAACTCCTGAAATCATATGCAGACTGGATACAAGTGTGTGATGCATGTTTTTCCTGGAGCAAGTGTTCATTATTTACATTGGCATCTCCAAGGGATCCAGGATCTAAAAAGGTTAAGAACTTCTGCTCAAAAGTCATTTGTATTTAGTTTTCCCTAAGCGCTTTGATTCATTCCTCCCCATATTCTTAGCCATCCCTCTTTCCATCACACATCTTCTACTAGGACAGAGTTTCACTACTTCTCTGCTGACTGACCAGTCTGCAAGCCAAGAAATTTGCTTTATGGTCTCACCTGAGATCATTCATTCACTCCACAAGCAGCTGCTGATTACCTGCAAGTCAAGTTAGCACCATATACATGGTACAGGGAAGGACCCAAACATGGATGAGGATCTCAGCTCGAAGGAGGTTATGGTCCAGGTAGAGGAGTAGGCAGGAACAGAGCTAACTATGATAGATGCAGTCTATGATGGGAAACATGAGAGTAGGGGCACAAGTAAAGGTCATCTGGAAAGACTGCATTTGGACTGCCTCAGCATGGACCTTGGTGAATCTCTCCATCCGTATGTCTGTCTGTTCAGAGATGTACAACCCTCAGCTTCATCTTTATTCTTCAAACCACCACAACTTGCCTTCCACCCACCACTTTGATGAAATGCTTTCTTCAAGGTAAACCACGAGGAACCCCTTGCCCTCTTCAAAAGACTCTGCCACTTTTATCTTTGACACCGAGCTGTGCTGGCTGGTACTTTGGGGGTCTCCTTCCTCCCTTGGCTTTCCTGTCAGTGGCATCTGCTTCTTTCTCCTGCTTCTCTGGGGTCTCTTCTATCTCATTCCCAAGCTCCCTTTAGTGATGGTATCTGCCACAGTTCTATCCACAGCCCACAACTCTTCCCTTTCCACACACTCACCCTGATGACCTCATCAAGGCCCATGGCTCCCCTGATCACGTTCACACAGACAATTCCCACACCTATTTTTTTCCATCCAGTCTTTCTCAGAGCTCAGCTCTGAATAACTGACCAGCATCTCCAGCTGGATTCCCTAAGAATCTCAATTTCAGCTTATGTACAACAAGCTTATCACCCTCCCCCGAATCTATTTGTGTTCCCAGAATCAGTCATCCAACCAGAAACCTGGGAGTCATTGTGAATGCCATCTTTTTTATCACCTCTTTCATCCAAGCAATCACTAAGTCCTGTGAATTTTACCTTTCAGAAGCTTTTAAACTGGCTTCTCCTTTTCCATCTTTGCTGCCTCTGTCCTAGTTGCGTCTTTACCACATTTCTTGAATATCTTCAGTAGCCATCTCACTGGCTTCTATTGGTCTCCGCCCATCCCAATCCAGCCTATAATAGCTAATAGCAACAGCTAATCTTCACCAAGGGTTGCCACATGCCAGTTCTACCCATATTATCTCACTGCATTCCTGCAATCTTACAACAACCCCAAGAGGCAGGCACTATCATTATCCCCATTCTACAGATGAGGCAACTGAGGCACAGAGAGGTTAGGTCACTTTTTAGTAACACAGCTAGTAAGTGGCATGCCAGGATTATTCTAAAATGCAAATTTTAATCATGCCATGAGCGGTCCTAAAATCCTTAAAGGCTCCTCATCACCTTAATAAAAACTCAAAATTCTTTAGCACAGGAGTGCACACCTTCAGATCTGAGCCCTGCTTACCTCTCCTGTGTCAACTTTGCCTCTGAGTTTTAGTACATGCTGTTCTTTCAACCAGAAACTCCCCTTTACCTACATGTTTCCCTTCTTTTTTTTTTGCCTTGTACCCCCTCACTCATTTTTCTCAAAGCCCAGGCATTGTCTCATACACAGAAGCCCTCCTCCATCGTGTGAGTGCCCTGCCCTCCCCAGCTCAGGTAGGTGCCTTGGTAGACACTACAATGTGCTGCCTGATCGCCTTCAATGAAGGACTTACCTTGGTTGCTGGGAGTGCTAGCAGACAGTCCTCAGCTTTCAGCTCCTGTGGGGGAATGGCCTCAGTTGAAGAAAGCTGCCCAGCCTAAGGTTATACCCACTTCCGGGGGCTACTTGCATTCCACAACCCATCAACATAGGGGTATAAAACTTCTGGCCCCAACTTGGGGAAAAATTGAAGGGCCATTCTAGCCCCAGAGTGACCCAAAGGGTTGGCTTCTGCCCAATCCTGACTCCTTCCTCTCCTTCCATAGGTTTTGATCCCAAGAGCTTCCTGATAACGCCCTGCATGTTAATCTCTATCTCAGAATCTGCTTCCTGGGGAAGCCCTCAATACTTATGTCTCTCCAGCTAGGCTCCCTGAGGACTCAGTGATCCAGGGCTGGGGCACTACTGGAGAAAGGCAACAGTCCTCATGAGCTGCAGCCCCAGACGGTACAGCTCTTTAAATGCAGGGCAATAAGTGACAAAACCCTCTGTCTCCATTGATCCACCCGGTCATGGCTTCTTAACCAGATAATTCATCTCCAGGTGGTCCTGGACTTCCTGACCCCAGGCAAGTCATTAATTTGGTGCCTCTTGCTGTCCTCCAGTACTCACCTGACCCTCACCCCCTGGAAACTCCCAAATCATACTGCGAGGCCAGAGCATCAATTTCAGAAGGCAGAGGGTGGGGAGGTATGGCAGTGAGGTTGCAATCCCCTTTCACACACTGTAACCACTCTGAAAAAAAGTTGATCATACTCCAACTGCTTGCAGTCAAGGTAACAAGGACCCCTAAAGCACCAGCACCCTGAGACCTCACATCCTCGACTCGCTAACTCCAAATCCTAAACTTTTGATCGTCAAATTAGAGGAACAGCACAGTGTCTTGGAAAAGGCACAGCTTTAGAATCAACTAAATCCGAGTTCAACTCCTGATCTTCCTCGTATTGGTTGTAAGGCCTCCCGCGAGTCACTTCAGCTACCTAAACCCTTATTTCCTTGTTCATGAAAGAGATGTGGTGACAATTCCATCTCACAAAGTTTGTTTGTTTTGAGACACCACATGTAAGACCCTCGGCATACAGGGGCTGCTCAGTAGCTGATAGTTCTCTTTCCCTATACTTGAGGATTCTGAACTCCTGGAGTCAGAAGCATAATAAAGTGAGAAGCAGAACTCTCACTTTTCATAGCACTATGTGTTAGGGACTGTTCTAAGCACCCTGCTCATACCAAATCAATCCTCTCAACAATCCTGTGAGGCAGTTACCATCATTAATCTCATCTTGCAGATGAGGAAATGTGGCACAGAGAAGTTAAGTAATTTGCCTGAGGTCACATAGTTAGGAAGAGGTGGAGCCACAATTACAACCCAGGCAGTCTGGCTCCAGACCTATGCCCTGAAAGTGCAAGGAGCACACTCTACACACAGTAGCTTCTCAAGGAAGCTTGTTGATGTTGAGAAGGAAGAGGAGGAGGAAGGGCAGTGGAGGGGAGGAGGAAGGAAGGGCAGTTAATGAGGAGAGTTGAGGGAACAGATCAAGGGCCATAACTCAAAAAACATACCAGGGCCTGTTTGGCAAGAGTGGAACTGAGAATATGAAGTCTTGGGGATGGGCCATCCATGAGTCTGGGGGAGCCTGGACTTTGAACAGAGCAGGGTAAAAGCACAAGACATGGTGATGGAACTTCTTGAAGATGTCAACATTTGTAGTTGGAGGTCAGTGTGCATGTATACAAGGGTGTATTTGGTGCCTGTGGTCTGAGCTGGAGCCTCTTGAAGGTGGCAATCAGGAAAGATTTCCTGGAATGGGTGACATCTGAGTGTGGCTTTAAAAGATGTGGAAGGTGGTTGGTGTAGAAGCAGGAAACTGCAGGCCTGTTACGGAAGATGGCCAGTTCCAAAGGGCTTGTGGGGGGTGGGAGTGAGGGTGTTGGAAGGGTAAGTTGCGGCCCCTTGTGGAGAGCTCTGAATGCCATGCTGAATCGTTCTGGTCAATGCAGCACTTGTTCACAGTAATGCTTCAGAAAAAATAATCAGGCAGCAGGAGATGAAAGGCAAAGATGAGGAGGGGCTCTGACAGGAGGAATACCCTGGGGGCCACCCACCCCCTGCATCCCTGTGAAGTCATCTCCCCCCTCCCACGGTCCTCTGACAGACTGGTTATCCTGGGGGAAAGGAGAAGCGGGCTGCCACAGAGTCATCAATCCCCCAGGTCTTCTGTTCTTGGTAAGTACCTGCTCCACTTGCTGCAGCCAAAGTGGGCACTGGAGCCTAAGAGTGCAGGTGAGTGTGGTGTGGAAAGAGGAGAGAGCTAGAGGAAAGAGAGATGGAATGCATGGCAGATAGTGCCTCCTTTATAATTATTTCTTGACCCACTGACTAAGAGGAAGACAGAGACACAAGAAGAGACATACACATAAAGGGAAGAAGAAAAACAGAAGATGCCTCCAGGAGAGAGACTTATCTTCTTTCCCATTTGTCTCCCACAGCACCAGGCAGCACCTTGTACACCAGAGGAGCTCAGGAATTATTTGCTGAAATAAGAGACTCAAAGGATATTCAGAAAGTGGCCAATAACTGAGATGACACGAAAGGTGGAGAGAACGGTGGTTTGGGTTGAGGAGCTTGGTGGACCTCCCTTCCCTTGTTGCGTCTGTATTTGTCACCATTTCCTTGTCCCTTAACAAAAAAGCAAGTCCCGTGTCTGCTCCCTTCCCTCGAGCTTGAAAAGTGAACAGATCTCAGAGGAAGACTTCAAAGGCCTAACTCCAGGTTCTTGGAATCTCTGGCAAGGAGAAGGAAGGAAGAGGGGAGAGGCGGTTAGGAAAAGAACCCTAGGCCAGGATTTAGTTGCTGGATTTTGGAGACTGCCTGGGGTTGCTGAGGGTAGGATGGGAGTAAAAGGAGGTTCTCTGCCTTCCATGGTTCTCATGCTCCTTCACTGTCCCCAATCCATCCCCTGCTCAGAGGCAGCCTCTGTTACACAGGTAACGTGCCTTCTCATGAGAGGCAGAGGGTCAGCTATGAGAATGGTGACTCTTAAAGACAGAAGCAGGTGAGGCACAGGGAGAAAGCAGAGGGGGAGGACATGGGAAAAAGGGAAGAGAAGAGAGGAAAAGAGGGAGAGATGGAGAAAAAGAGAGCGGAGAGGGAAGAGATAGGAGAGAAGGCTGGGGAAGAAGGAAAGGAAGGGAAGGAGGGAGGGAGGGAGGGAAGAAGAGAGGGAGGGAGGGGACGGAGAGACAGAGAATCTTTCCCAAAAAGGAAATAGTTAATAGAAGTAAGTAGGTATCTAACAGGTGATAAACATAAACACCGGGGTCAGAGCCTGATTGTCTTTCCATCTGTCTGCTGCCCAGTTTGTCTATCTCTCTGTCCATCTCTACCTATCCATCCATTCAGGTACCCATTTCTTTTTGCTTTTAAATTTGTCTAACTAGCCAGATATCTACATGTCGCAGGTTTGACTACTTGTCTGTCTTTGTCCCATTTGTTTTTCTACCTGTTTTTGATCTATCTAACCATTTGTCTGCCAATTTGTCAGTTGATTTGTATAGCAAATAGGATGCTTTTGGCTGCAAGTGACAGATGATCCTACCAAAAGTAGCTTAGGTGACAAGAAAAATATTATCTCACATAACAAGAAGTTTGGGGGCAGAGAGATTCCTAAATTGGTCAGTGTGGCCCAGGGGCATCATTTGGCAACCAGATTTTCACAGCTATCCTCCGCCATCCCTGGCACATCAGCTTTTGACTCAGGAGGAACCTCAGGGTTTCAAAAAGGCTGCAGCAACTCAGCACATTACATCTTCACATAGCAAAGTCCAAAATCCAGAAGGAGAGAAGAGGGCACATCTCTTCCATGGGTCCTTTTATAAGTCTGAGGTAAAATTTACCCAAAGTCTCCTAAACAGACTTTCTCCCACATTTCAATGATCAGAACTGTATCACATACCCATTTCTAAATCAATCTCCAGCAAGGGGAATGGAATTACCATGATTTTTCTGGACCAACTAAGATTCACCTTTGGGGCAAGGGAAAAGTTCAACCTTCCCCAAAGCACTTGGTCTCCAAACAACAAACAAAAGAGTGGGTTTCACTAGCAAGGAAGGAGGACAGAATGTGGGGCATGGCTGTTGGGTAGGCCATTCTATATGCTGAGCTATACATCCATCTTCTCTGTGCAATCAGCTGTCCATCTAGCTGTCTATCGATTGATCTGCCTGCCTGATGGTCTGTCAGTCACTCCTGGAGACTGTCTGCCTGCCTGACTATCCATGTCAGTCTGTGTGTCTATCTGTACATCTATTTACCTCTGTTTCTATTCGTCTTTTCGTCTGTCTATAAATAAATCTATTACTGAGTTTGTGTGTTTACTCAGTATGCCTATCTGTCTCTGTCCATCCATTCATCTTGAATTTCTCTCTACTTCTGCCTGTCTCTTCCTCACCTGTCCCATGTTTTTAAAATGGATAGCTCATTCCTTTTTTTCACCACAGAACAGTCTGAAATAACTCTTGAAACTTATCACTCTGGACAAAGCACTGACCACAGGGCCCACATCTACTAGCAAGAGAGATGGCAGCAGGGAGAGACTGCCAGAGTTCCCACCCCACCATCTCATGGTGCACCAACTCTCCTCTTCCCAGGTCCTGCCCAGAGGCTAGGCTACTCCTGCTCTCTACCTATGACAATCAGGCCCTTCCTAAGCTATCTGAGCTCCCAGAGTGACTTTATTCATTCATTCTTGAACGAATATTTACTGAGTACCTACTATGTGCCAGGCCCTTTTTTAGGTGATGGAGATACAGAAAGGATACGTGGTTCCTGCCTCTATGGGGCTTACGGTCTATACATAGACATGGCCACACATAGCCACACTTACACGGGCTTATACACCTCCGTGGATGCGCCCATGTGTGTGCACACACAGGTTCTCAAATATACATTTAAAGACACATACAGCCACACCCAGGCCCTACCAGCCTCTGCAAACATTTGTTGAGCCTAACATGTATGTAGCACTTAAGTTAGTCCTGTTCAAAAGCACACCTTACACACACACACACGTACACAGAGTTATATATTTTACTGCCCTGGGACCCTGATAGCAGGTCACAGGGAAGTGGCACAGGAGTCTTATTTCTGTCCCTACATCTAGTCTTGACTCTCTTCATGACCTTGAGTAATCACTTCTTGACCATACAGCATCCCCTTGTACAAAAGGGGCAATGCCTGGCCCAGGGATGATCAACCCCCTCTCATTCCCTTGAACTACTCTACTCATGTTCCTTTGTGGCATAAAAGTTGCTTCTGATCTGTCACTGGGAACATGTCTCTTTCTTTCTTCCCCTCTCTGCCTGTCTAGTTCCCTTCATGTCTCCACAGGGTCTCCCCCAACAGTGCTCCTGCTTTTGTGTTTCCCTTCAGAGTGTGACTGTGTCTGGGTCTCTGTCTTTGTGTGGTCTTTGAGTATTAGGATAGAGTGTTTGAATTCATGTCTGAGTATACATTTGAGCTGCTGTGTATTCCTATGTGTATCTGCTGTGGGTCTCTGTGTGTTTTTATCCAAGAGTGTGTGTATGCGTACACACACACACACACACACACACACACACACACACAGGCGCGCACTTGGCTCCCCTAATATGCTGAACGGGCCATTAACGCCTCTTGCATGTGGGGCTGGGGGTGGATGGGGAGGGGGGACAGAGGGAGGCAGCAGGATTCTGTAAGAACATTAAATCCCAAATAAAGTAGAAAATATTTTTTAAAATTACCGACTTCCCGTTTTCTCCGAAATGGAGTGAAACGAGGCTGGTCCCGAGGCAGGGACTCCGCGGGGCCAGCCACTGGAAAGGGGCAGTGCTTTATTTTTTATTTTTGTAATAAGAGGAACTGAATTAGAAAAAACGGGGAAGGAAGAGCAGAGTCAGATTGTTAAAGGATTCAATGAGCTGTGGCCAATGTATTCGAAAGGTGCTTAAGGCAGCAGAGCCGCTCACCAAACACACACTCGCAGGCACGCACGCACACACACTGTCACACACAGCCACACCAAGGCACCACATACTGCCATCACACTCACACGACCGAGACAAAGGCACATTCAACCACACTTGCACTGGGGGACATACATTCGGAGAAACACAGACACACAAACCCATCCCCACACATCCCCCACACAGCCAGTGTACACTCCAAGATGCACGCGTCCATCTCAGGTGCCAGGGCAACTAACGGATACGTCCAGAGACAAAAAATCACCTACTGCAAACACATACACACAATGATGCAGACACCCAAAGACAAAAACACACATTCACGGTCACACACAGACACTCACACTCCCCACTCTTGGATCCACATAGAGATTTTCATATATTTTACTACAATTACCAAATACACTTCTAACACCTGTATACTCACTCCCACAACAAACTCATCACAAATAAAATTCACACTTACTAACATACTTGTTCTCTCACCCATGTACCCAACTATGATGGATACACAAAGACACTCGGGCCTCCAGACACACCCACACCTTCCTCCAACACACCCCATGTGCAATTATTAACAATGATACCAAATGTTTATAGAAAGATTTACAGTTGAACATGCATTTCGGTCTATTTAAGCCCCACAATCATCCTGTGAAACAGATACCCTTATCCCTATTTTAGAGACAGAACTCAGGGAGGTTGAATGACCTGCCCAACACCACACACCAGCAACAGGCCAAGCCAGGACAAGAGAGCCCTGTTTAAAAATTTAAATTGCCAACCACAGAGAGCTGAACAAACACAAACACACAGGTCTTGGTCTTGCTCACACGTTCTCATGAACTCAGCCTCACACTCATTTACATAGGCAGGTTCAATTTCACCCCCCCGCCCCCCCGCCCCGTCCCGACAGTAGCCTGCAAGTGCTTTGCCCACTTTCTCACACAGTCACCCCCTTCTACCTCCCTTTCTGGTTTTCCTTTCTCCGGCTGCTTCCTAATCCTGCCACCCTTGGATAGCCTGAGCTAAGGTAAGTTTTTAGGCGACAGGGAGGAGGAATGAGCCAGGCTCTTCCTCTCAGTTACACATATGACCACATTCCTCCCATCCCACCAAAAGCAATCCCACCTCGTGGCTGTTCCAGCCCCCTCCCCCAGGGCCTGGGAAAGGTGAGCTCCAGCTTCCCTCACTCCATTCCTCCCACACACTCTAACCAAGGGGACATTAAAAAGTGCTGACAGGGCAGGGGAGAGGCCACCTGCCTGCTCGCCAGTCGGGCCACTTTCATCTCAGCTGCCTCCTGCCGCAGCCGCCGCCCTGGCCTTCCCTCCCCCGGGTCCCTCTTTATTAATTTGGCCCCGTCTGGCCAGCCGAGACCCGCCTAGTCGCCCCCATCACCCTCTCCCCTCTAGCACCAGTGGGGGAGGCTCCAGCTCCCCAACATCCTAAGGCTGCCAGGCGGAGGCTCCATTCCCTGCATCAGTCATCGCCGGGGCCAGGGAGAGTGCCTCCAACAGTCCAGGGAAGCTCATTCTCCTCCAGATTTACAGCAGGAGATGGGGGTCTCCCATGCCCCCCACCGACACATCACACACTGAGCCTCACCTGGACAGGGCATGCATGCCACACTGACAGTCCTACAACCACACTGCGCAGCAACACACCTACACCCACAACTCCACAGCAACATAGCCACATCCACTATCGTTACACTGAGTTACATACAACACCCACAATGGCAGTCATACACAAGGACACCTAGGGGAGACACACACGGACAGCCATACGATAACACAGCCACCTGTAGTGACCATTATTTAGAGCACACGGTCAACACAATCACACATAAGCACCCACACATAATAACACAATGCACCAACATCACACACTAGGACACGCTATCACCCAGCTTGTTGGTTGCCCATAATGATAATCAAATGGTACCTGGCTTATAGTGGTACTCAATAATTTAATATTTATTGAATAAATAAATGATACAGTCACAGCACATTCACACACTACACTGTACACGTATACCTTAGAGCCAAAATGCATATGCCATAGAGTGTTGAAACAAGCCCTGCTAAGAACACCCCAAGCAGCATGTGACTGATGTCAGAAAAGCACAGAAAAGAAGGTGATGGGATGAAAGGAACCCCGCTGGGACAGGGTTGGGGACAAGGCATTCAGTTACCTTTTGCAACTGGAGACATCTTTCTGAAACACAAATCTAATTCCAGAATAAAGCCTTAGCACTCCTCAACAGACTGCATAGCCCCATTTTGTACACAGCCCCTACCTATCTTTCTGGCCACGGTTC
Organism: Hippopotamus amphibius kiboko; assembly: GCF_030028045.1. Taxonomy (NCBI): domain Eukaryota; kingdom Metazoa; phylum Chordata; class Mammalia; order Artiodactyla; family Hippopotamidae; genus Hippopotamus; species Hippopotamus amphibius. Next base: position 29,433,706 of record NC_080190.1, read on the forward strand.
TACTTCCTGCTCCTCAGCCACACTGGCCTCCTCTCATTCCTCATCCCACTCTGCTCCCTCCTGCCGCAGGGCTTTGCATATGCTGCTGCCTCCACCTGGAACATTTTTCTCTCCTCTGCTCTCCTAGTTGACCTCTAGCTCTTGGCTCCAGGTCACTTCCTAACTAGGTTAAACCCCTCATGCTATAGACTGAATGTCTGTGTCCCCCCCAAATTCATATGTTGAAACCTAATCCCCAATGTGATGGTATTTGGTGATGGGGACTTTGAGAGGTGATTAGCGCCCCTATGAGAGCCTCCAGCGAGCTCCCTTGCCTCTTCTGCCATGTAAGGACCCAGTGAGAAGACAGTCATCTATGAACGAGGAAACAGGCCCTCACCAGACACTAAATCTGTTGGTGCCTTGATCTTGGACTCCCCAGCCTCTGAAACTGTGAGAAATAAATTTCTGTTGTTTATAAGCTACTTAGTCTATGTATTCTGTTCTAGCAGCCCAAAAGGACTGACATCCCACTTCTAAGCCCACCTTATCAAACTGTTGCTCTCTCCTTTATGGCACTCTTCACAGATGTAGTTTTTCTGCCCCCATCACTAGACTGAAGGCCCTATGAGGGCAGACAGTATCTGCTTTTGCTTCCACTGACTCATAGGACTGTTATCTAATAGTCTTGAGGGCCTATTCTGTACCCAACACATAGCAGATGCTCAATGAACATCTAAATGAATGAATGACAAATACAAAGTACATAAAAGAACACTAGAAGGACAGCTTGCCTAGAAAGTAACAAGCCCTAGAATGCTAGAACTGGGAGGGATATGGGGAAATCCTGAGTTTTTGCTCTTGCTGTGTGACTCTGGGTACGTCTCTTTATCTCTCTGGGTCTCATTTTCCTCACCTGTAAATAAAGGCATCAGAATGTGCTCTGTGGAGCTCTAGGGGTTCAGGAGCATCTGAACTGCTGTGGGCAAGGATGGGAGCAAAGGTGAGCAAGCTTCAGCCACAGCACTTCTGCTTTTATCTGTGTGTGTGTGTGTGTTTAGAATTGAACGTTCTAAAGTTTAACATATTTTTGAAATCCCTGAACTAGGTGATCTCTAGTTGTCTTCTGGAATATTACAATGCAACAGAAGCAGAATAGTTCCAAAACAGTAAGATGCCAGGGCACGTGCTACTTTTTATCTGCACAGTTATCTAAGTGGACCCCCATCTGCGAAATCGACAGAGGAAAAGAGCAATAAGAACTGAATGATCCCAATTGGCGGAGGATTCCTGGAGGAGAGGAGTTTTCAACATCCTCTTCTGATTCCTAACTCTGGTGACAGACTGAAAGAGACCAGGGAGCTGGTGGGGGAGGGATCAGGGAACCACTTCTCAGAGGGACTGTGATCAAAGCAACAGACAAAAAAAAGGCAAGTTCTGCCTGAATAGGAGTAGCAGAAGACAATGGAGGGAGGGGGAGAAGGGCACAGGGTGGTCCACAAGCTTTCTGAAAAGCCCACATGCACTGAGGATGGCAAACAGGAAAAAACTCTACAGTCAGGTCACCTTACAGAAACTGAACTTTATCCTGGGGAAGGGAAAGCTGAGGGCACAGGAGTTGAGAATCGCTGAATCTGTAGGGCAGGGTAGGAAAGCCAGATAAATCAGGACAGTTATAGGACATGGGCTATTTTTCTGTGTGTTCCTTGAGGCCAGGTCAGAGGAAACAATAGCCTAGACTGGGGCTAAGAAGGAGGGGGGCAGAGAATGGAACCTGGAGAAATCCACTACTTTGTACCTAAGGTGGAGGTGGTTCCTTGGGAACCCCTTAGCTCAGAGAACTTCCTCTTCTACTCCCTCCCCTCCCATTAGCCTCTCTGTTTCCTCTCTCTCATATATACCCTTTACAACCTGGCAAGGGAAGCTTGAGTCTCTCCCTCTTTTCTTGAACTCCTAAATTTCTTCAGCCCACCAGCCATCCTCACCCAGTGCCTCCTTCCTTCAGTGGCTCCCCTGCCTGTCTCTGGCCTCCACCCTGCTGCTGTCCTGAAGTCACTTGCTCTGGAAACAGCCAGCCCCTAGGCCTCTTCTTGGGGGTACATGGCGCTGGTGATGCCCTCCTGAAAGCTCTCTGCCCTCTCCTAGTTCTCCAATCTCTCTGATTCTCTCCCATCAACACTTCTTATCTGCTGAAGGGGCCCAGGCTCAGTTTGAAGGTTTTCAGTGCTTTCCCCTCCACACTCTTTCCCATGACCAACTCATCTACAAGCAGGACTTCAAATTCAACTAGCAACCCCATAGGAATGACCCTCAAAGGGGCCCTCTTTTATGTGTATTGAGCGTCCTCAATAGATGTGGATTAATGACTCCCAAATTGGTACTTCAGTCCTGACTTCCAACCGGCACCCCCAGTTCCTCCCCAGATTCTCTCCTCCCAGATTCCCCATCACTACATTAAATTCACTGTGACCTGAAATCAGCTCACCCCTCCCAGAATTCCCTCCCAGGTCATGTGCCTGCTAGATCAGGCCCAGCACACTCTCCATTCATGAATCTTCACACTGGGAGTTTCCCTTCAAGTGTCCCTTAGGGTTGCCGCTTATCTGCATACTTCAACCCCAAACTCAGTGCAACTCATGTGCCTTTCCTCCATGGTTTGGCCCAGATTCTCCCCTTCTCACCCAATGTCTTCCCTGATTGCAAAAATGGTCTTCCTAAGTATGCCATGCCCTCATCACCATGGGTCTCCATTTCTCTTCTCAGTGTCCAGAGCCCCCAGTCTGACCTTCTGGGATGTGCTCCCAGCCTTCTCTGCAGCCCTAACCCCGCCTTTCCCTCCAGGAACACTTGCCTCTAAGAGTCTAATTCTTCCCAGCCAGACAGATCTTTAAGCTCCTCCCGACGCTTGCTCAAGCTGCTCCAACCTCTGGAATTGCTACTCTTCTGAGGAGTTAAATCCCAAGCATCCTTTCTAGCTGAGTTTCTCCTGCACATTCTCAGCTGGGACATGACTGAATACTGTTAACACTCCTGGCTCCTATCCACCAAAAGCCAGTAGCTGCTCCCAGCCACATCAACGAAAATGCCCTTGGTTGAGAACCACTGGTTGGCTACTGTTCTCTCAACTTCCTCCCACTACTTGACCCTCTCTAAATTACCAGTATGTTCCAAGACCTTCTTTCAGCTTCCACAAAGTCCTTAGCTTCTGGCTGCAGGCTATGAGGATTAATGACTAATAATAATAATAATAACAATAATAGAAGCATCCCCTTAAGTAGTACTTTCTATGTACCAGACCTTACCTTAAGTCCTTTACATATATTAATTTATTTAATCCTCACAAAAATCTATGCGCTAGCATTACTATTATCCCCACTTTTCAGATGATGAAAGTGAGGAAGAAATTAAGTGATTTTTTTCAAGGACACTTACCTAGTAAGTAGTGATAAAAAGGCATAGCAGAAAGCATATGCTTTGGAATCAGAAAAACCATTCAAATACTTAACTCTGACAACTGGCTGTGTGACCTCAGCTAGGTTACTTTCCCTCTCTGAACCTCAATTTCCTCATTTGTAAAATAATAATAGTACCTACCTAAGTTATGGATGGTCTTGTGAGGATCAATTAATCTAGAACAGTGTTTGACACAAAGCAATGCTCCCTTTCTGTATCTCCTTATGTTCTTCTCTCCATTCAGATCTCACCTCAGATACTTAAAATGGTAACAATGATAATGCCTCACAGTTGAACTCAGGCTCTCGGGGGGGGGGGGGGGGGGGGGGGGGGGCCCACACTGCATGGCCCCCTACTGCTCCATCAAGCCTTCCCAGACCTGCTCTAGCAGCTATCCCTCTTTCCTAGCAAGCTCCCCCCCCCGCCTTCATGATGTCCTGGCCTCTAGGCTCCTGAGACTGTTGTAATCTGGTCGAATCATAGCTTGCTTGCTCCATCTTGCTCCCAGAAGCAGAGTGTCAGACCTGACCCGAGAGAAACCCGAGCCCCAGTCTTCTGCCTCCCAGGCCTGCTGGGCAATATGTCAGATGTCCAGATCGCTCCTTTGATTCCACCCCGTCCTCTGCATCCGTCCAGCTCAGCCCCACCCTGGTTACCCTTACTTGAAGGCGCTTACTTTTAGGAGGTTAAAGTTTGGGTCCAACTGGAGTTCTACGACTTCACCTCTTTCTTCTCATCTGTGGCTTTGACCTCTTCCAGGCCCTGGCTCCCTTTCCTTCCTTTCCCATCTACAACTTGGTTGCTCCCCCAGTGTCTGCTCAATCTCTTCCTCTCCAAAGGTTCCTTCTCCCTTCTTCTGTCCACAGATTCACTACTCTCCCCCAGGCTAACAAAGCTGTGCTGCAGCTTCTTTTTCAAACTACAGCCCATCTCCAGCCCTCTGTGTATTTCTCAAAGGATATTGAGAAATAGCCTTTGAGAATTATCCTACCGTGGTCTGCACTTGCTGCCCCATTTCCTTCCCACCAACTCACTCTTTAACCCTACCAGTCTGCTGACCTCTAAATCACCAACTCTCATGACCTTCACTGGGTCCTCATCCCCACCTCCTATATACCAAACAACTCTTCAGAGTTCCAGCCTGTGATTGCTCCTCCTGTGTTCTCTCCATCTTAATGACCTCCACTGGGTTCCACTCCTGCTTACTCAGGAAGTGCTTCTCTGGATGTATGTTCACACCTGCCCCTGGAACCCTCTTTTCTCCCCTATCTCCTGGGTGCTCTCATCTACTCCTCGAGCCTCAACCCTCACTGCCCCTACTGTGAGCCCAACCCTGAGTTTCTTTCCTGTCCTCCAGTCTCATCCCTCCCGCCGCAGCCAGATCCCTGCTCTCACTTACTCTCCCAACACTTGTCCCAGCCCTCTAATCAAGCTGATCTCTCTACTGTCCTCCAAACCTCAGGCCTCTATAGTTTTGCTCCTCTGTAGACAGATGAAGACGCCTCATCCTCTCATTCCAGTGGTTTTTGTTTCCTTCATTTTCATAAAATCATAGAACAAGAGTAACTAAAAATAAATTCTACCCATTTTATGGTACAGTTCCAGTTGCCCTGCTCTAGGGAGGCTTCTGTTGGCGCTCACCTACCTCTAACCTCCTAGGTGTTTACTGGCAGAACCCACAACCCCCTACCTGAGTCTACTGAGTCTCCCTTTTCCCTAGGTAATGTATGAGTCTTGTCTCCCACACCAGGCTCTGGGATCCTCAAGGCTTAGAAAGCAGTGTTCTCACAAGGTCCTTCCCAAGACCAAACTGAAGAGACAGCATCAGGTGGCATCTAAGTTCTCTTCCAATTCCAGTGTTCAAGAATTTGAAATTTGAGGATTCTTTCTAGAATTTTCCTCCGGGAAGATCTTCAAAGTTTCTGTAAGGTGTTTTCAGTTAGCAGACATCCACATGTTCACAAGCTGCCGACAAGAGTGCCCTTTTTTGGAGAGTTGAGCCCCAAGAGAAACCAGGCAGGTCAGACATTATTTTGTATGTGAAGGCTGGGGAGAGAAGAGTGTCCTGGAGACTGACTCCCCCTCCTCAAGTCAGTCAGGAAATCCAGAAAAGGACTTTTAAAAATCTCATTGCATAAGCTCACCTTCCCCTCCCCATTCTCTCTCTCTCTCTCTCTCTCTCACACACACACACACACACACACTATCCACCTATATCCTCTGGGAGTGGGAAACTTCACCCAGAAGGAGAATCTTCCTCCCCTCTTGCACCAAAAAAGAGAACAGTGAGAAGCCTGAGCTCAGAGTCTTGCCATAAATCACAAAGCATGGCTGCCCCCATGGGGCTTCATTGAGCATCGCAGTCTCCACCGCTTCGTCTTCGTGGCCAGATCATGATATAACCTTCACCTCCAGCCCCTCAAGAAAATGCCAATGTACTCCAACCCATCCTCTCAGCTCCTTCCCCTCCCAGTACACTCTGCCCCTATTCCCTTCAACAACACATTACACTCAGCACTCCAATCCACCGACACACCCCCATTACCTCACCACTGTGTCCCCATCCCTGATACTAGCACCCGAACTCCCCAATGACCTTTAGTGCATCCATCCTCCCCAAATCTCAAACATCCATTTCGGGCTTAAATACTGTGTGTCCCTATCTCCAGGCCCATCCTCCTCCTCCCAACATCTTGGCTACAGTATACACAGGAGAGCAAGCCTGTGTACACCTTGATCGCCACACTGTCCTTGTGTGCTCTGAGAAACAGAACTAATGCATACTAGGTAGTCTTTACATCCTAGGTCAGTTTCTCAAAATGTGGTCAGAGGGCCATGGACATCAGAATCACCCAGGGAGCTGGTTAAAAAGATAGATTCTTGAGCTCCATCCAGAACTACTAAATGACCAGTGGTAGGGTCACAAATCTGCACTTTCAACATGCTCCTCTGGTGATTCCTGTAACAGTTCAGAATCATTGCCCTAGATGCCTAACTCATTCAATCCTAACAACTCTATGAACTTGGCAGTATTATTCTACTTTAAACATTTAAGGAACCCAAGACAAACAGAACTCAGTTTATGTAAACTGGTGGCAGTCATTCAGCCAGCCAGTGGCAGGGGATTCGGGCTGGCCCATGACCCCACAGAAATGGAGCTCTCATTGCCAGGGAACCCTCCTGCCATAGGAGCAGCCCTCTGCCCCCCTGGGCTCCATGCCAGGGCAGGTAAGAGGCCACTGTATAGTAGCTCAGGCTGGAATGCTTGGCCATAACAGGAGCCACACCTGAGTTCCATGCGTTTGTGCGACAAGCAAACTCTTCCCTACCACAGTCTCCTTGCCACACGGGAGTCCTAGGCCAGCTGCACCTAAGCCAAGCGGCCCTGCTGGCTCCCTGCAGTGGGGAGTGTGGGAAGCAGAGCTACGACCTGGCTGCCCACGTGGCTGCCGCTGTTCACTCAGGATCCCCGCATGGAACGAGGGTGCCACGCTGTGACCAAAGTGGGGACTACATGTCCTGGGGGAGGGCTCTGAGAAGGTGCTGCTTGAGGTCCAAATGTGCAGATCTCTTCCTTTTTCTATCCACTCCCACACTGATCCCCATCCTAGACCCCTTCTAAGTAACCCCTAATCATCCAACTTCAGGAAATCCTGGGATGAAATTCACAGGCCAATGCCTCTGGGTACCCACAGGAATTGAGGAAAAGTAGGTCCCCATACTTTCTCCCAAATACCAGAAAAGTGCTCCAGATACAACTGTCTCTGTCTTGGGTCACTCCTGCCCTTCATCCCAGTACCTCAGCACCACAGAATTTCTGGAAAGTTTCTGGTAGTATTTAGGCCTAATGCCATGTTGGCTGCTTGTCCAAAATATTCTCTCATTTGCCTCAGAATTGGACCCCGTATTCCAGAGGTGGCCTGACAATCTCAGAAAGCAGTGGGGTAAGCACCTCCCTTGATCTGACTGCTCCTTTTGGGTTAATGTAATTCATGACTGTATTAGAGGTTTTAGCAGTCACATCACACAGTTGACTCATATTGAGCTTGCAGTCAACCAAACCCCCCAGGTCCTTTCTTCATGAACCGCTGTCAAGCTTGGCCCGCCCCCCACTCGGTACTTATGTCATTGATTTTGTTTTAACCTAAGTGCAGGACTCTACATTTATCCCTGTTAAATTTAATCTTGTTGGTTCCAGCCCAGTGTTCCAGCCTGTTGAAATCGTTTTGAATCCTGACTCTCTCATGCAAAGTATTAGCTGCCCCTCCTAGCTCTATCACCTGCAAACTTGATAAGCCTGCTGCCTCGGTCAGCTGTCAATAAAAATGTCAGACAGGACACAGGCCCAGACTGAGCCCTAAGACATACTGCTGGAGATGTCCCTCTAGTCTAGGCTGACGTGGATCCATTAATCAACCCTCACTGGGTCTGGTTTTCACGAAGTTTCATGATCATTTGCTTCAGATGTTTCTACTATGTCTACAGACACTGTGAGAGGCTGTTGGCTGCATTGCTGGAAATTTCTCCTGTCCCAGGCTGTGGCCCCAACATCATGGCCATGCCCTTTTTTTCTACTCTCCAAACCTCTAGCATCATTTACTTAACCCTAACCCTAGGGGATCAGACTTTTAGCAGTGCCCATTCCTGCATCTCTTGAGATATTACGATGTTCCTGAGCTTCAGAATCTCCCTAGCTGCCACCAACTACTGCTATTTCCTATCCTATCACCCTGTGCCTCCTCTGAGGCCTTATTCTCACACTTGAATACTCTCTCCTGCTGCCTTCTCCTCTGCCTACAAGTATGCTCAGTGGTCTCCTTCACCTAAAAAGCCTTCTACTGGTTGCCTCCTTAAACTGTGATTGGCTTCTGCCCCCGTCCTTCTCTTGAAAATGCAAATACTTCCAACCTCACCTCCCATGTCTCCTGAACTTTCAACAATCTTCCATCCCTCAGCTGAATAACCACACTGCCCAGAGAGTGAGCAGTGATGGTGGAGATGGGTTTGGGATTTGGGAGTCTGACTCAGAAGATTCACAACCAAGCCTGATAGATCAGGTATAATCAGGTATGGGAGCTTCATAAAGTAGAGCCTGGAAAGCCCTCAAACACCAAAGCAAGGCTGTGGTCAAATTACGAAGGTAAGCAGGAAGTTCACACGAATTGAGACATGAGGTCAGAGCCCAGGTAAATGGTCTGGGCAAGAGAAGATCTGGAACCATTCTGATTATAGACAAGAGCAGCAAGCACAGAGAACTCTGAGCCTGGGAACTTCTTGAGTATTTCCTCTAGGGGCTGAAATCAGCCCTGGGGCCAGGTGGATGGGAAAAGACAGCCCAGCCAAGGTGGCATGATGAGAATATAGAGGAGGGAAGGGACGGAACTTTTCCTGAGCCCTTCCTCTGGCTATTAATCAGCTGTTAGGAACCTCAGGAAACCTCTAGTTTAGGGGTCACATGCAAAAATGTGGGTCGAACAGGTCACAGAGGTGAGATAAACCAGGTATTAGGTACCAAAATTAAGAGTGGTGACTGACAAATTGGAAGGAACATGCCCAAAGGGGTGGTAGCTACTCAGCTCTAGCCAACTGTTGCCATACGGGAAATGTGATTTTATTGTTGCCAGATCTTCTAATTTTCCAGAGAAGCCAAAAGCTTTTGTTTTTAAAGTTTATCTGAAATGTTGCCAACCAACTTAAAAAACTTTCAAAAATCATATCTATAGCTATGATTTGACCCACGGTGGCCACCTTAACTGCCGCCAGTGCCTGGAGAGCCACTGGTACCTGGAGAGTCTGAGTGACTGGGTCTGTGGTAATACTACATGCAGAGTTTCCCTGGGACGTGTCTGATATCCACGAGGGATACCTTTGTGTGTAGAAATAACTATCCAGAAATTACTTTGGTTTTAAGAGTTATATTACATTTTCAAAGTTACATACTCAAAATCCTAGTTCTTGTCTAAGCTGTTAAGTTCAGTTTACAAACCTTATTACTTTGTTTATAAAACAAAAAAGTAATGTAAGGTCTATATATTTTATTTCTTAAGTACTTCATTTATCTGACTAAAACAAATCTTCCCAAGTACTTAATTATTATATCGCCAATAAATTATGTTCATAAATAAGAGTAAATCTCAAATCACTTTAAATGTTCCAAAACAATATAGAGACTTGGCAAGATTTCAACCTAAAATTCAAGTCTAAATAAACTATTCAACACTCTTTACTTGGTATTACAAGGTAAACCTATCAAACTAAAAGGCAAATTCTCCTCCAAATGTCAAGGATTTAAAAACAAACTGCACAGATGTCTTAGAGCAAACATAGTAATGCTGCAGGTTCCGTATTCTTAAACATGCCTATCCTTCACTCCAAGTTCTTCAGAGTTAAAAGATGCTTACCTAGCAAGGAAACAATTGATGCTGCCCCAAATATTTTGGAGGTTGCCTCCTTAGATGGTTGAGATGGTAAAACAACCAGAAACACTGATTGGGCTACTGACTGGATTCTAAGAAGGGACCCAGAAATTCCTATTTGCTGTCTCCGAAAGCCCTATCACAGGGCCTCCATTACCTAAGGAAGTGGTCACCTAGCTCATATCCCTGAGTTTGATGCACTTCAGTACCTAAATGCATTTTCTCAGACATCTTGAACCCACCTAGGCTGTCAGATACCTTGATTACGTCGTGCATTTCCTTGGCTCTGAAAACACTTAAAAAGTCTTCCCATCCTGAAGATTGCCGCTTTTTTATACTCTTCCTTTCTGGGAGGACCACAATTCTTAGAGGTGTTAAGATGACAGCTGGCTGAATGCAAGACTTCTCTCACAACTTTGATTTGTAGTCACAATTCCTAAGGTTCTCCTGGCAGGACTCTGATCTCATTCATAGCTCACTGTCCTGTCCTCCACTCTACACAGCCGCTCATCAATTGGCTTTGCCCTCAAGCACTCAGCACCCACTTTCTTTCTTCAAACTCACCTCTTGACATCATGCTTTCTTCACCCACCCCCATGCCAACTAAATGGCCAAAGGACCCCTACACCAGCCCAATACTCCTTTCTCCTATGATTCTTCCTCATTTACACTCACACTCCTCAAGGCAACCAATCTCACCCTAGAAAAGAAAGGAATTGATATTACTTGTTCATACTAAGGCATGGACAACTGAGTCCCTTTACGCTGGGTAACCTAGATGCTTTCTAAGCGGAAAAGAAATGAAAGAAAGGGAACTAATACTTATTGGGCACTTACTAGGGAGGCACTAGGCACTGAGTTGTTTCATTTGAGGTGTCTCATTCATTCCCAACAGCCACTTGAAGGGGCCTGTTAAGAAAGCAAAGTTCAGAGACGGTAAGTAATCTGACTATCTCAATGCTGGGAATGGTGAAACCAAGATTCAAACCTAATCCATGGAACTCCAAAAGTTATGCCCTTTCTCAGCACACTGCTTTTCCTTCTTAAATTGAAACAAAATCCTTACCAGTCAAATTTTGACAGAATGAAAGACAGTGTTTTGGTGGGAAATGCTGCTTTACTGTTTCCTGCTGGAAATGTGGGAGGCTCTTACCTGCAAACTCCTGCAATTCTATGACCCACTCACTCTGGGAAAGCTCTCCTAAACCCCCAACCAACAAATAACATACAGTGCTCAATTTAGACAGCATGTCCACATACGCTGTGCCATCAACCCTGTAAGGGAGGCGGTAGTAGTACTAACCACTTTTAAAGATGAGGGGACTGAAGTAGAGAGACAAATGTGCCCAAAGTCACCCAGCCTGAAAAAAGGACATCTAAGATTCACACGTGGGTTCATGACCCCTGAACCTTGTGTACTTTCCACTTAGCCACACCATGTCCTCCACAGATACCCTCCTGCCCTATTTCCTTCGGTCTTCTGGGGATCAGATGGTAACCTAGAGCCTAGGTCTCTGCTTCTGCTCCTTGAAACCCCATCCTAGCAAAATCTTCTTTGTCCCCATCTCTGCCTCCCACAGACTTTCAGTCTCTTCAAAAACCTGGTGATCTTTTCCATTTTGCTTCCCCCACCCCAAGTCACCTCTTCTGTGATTCCAATTCAAGTGTCGTTATCTTCAGAGTCAGAGCAAGATCAAAAAAGCCCAGCTCTCCAAGCACTAACTAGACACTGGGTCTTCATAATAAACCGTTTCCTGAGTACCCATACTGAATTCAGTGTTGTAAAAACATCATCACAAATGCTCCTAACAATGTTGCAAGCCATGTGCTATTTTCCACCCCTCACAGGGGAAGTGGCAGAGACACAGAGACTTAACTTAGGTTTACAGGTTATAGTTCGGAAGCGGCCAATAGGGATTCAAACCCAGGAGTCACATTCAATGCCTCCATTCTTGTCAAAACATCACATATACCCTTGTGAGAACAATGACTACATGGAAGGTGAAGTGGGTGGGGTTTTGCTCAAACATAGTCAAAAACTCACTATTCAAAAACTTGGAGGGAAACTTCACAAGCCTATGGCCCTGCTGTCTCTAAACTAGCATGGCAGCCTCTGTGCCAATCTCGTCTCCTGTGTCCTTGCCTGCTGTGCCTCCTTCACACCTGTTGTGCCACCAGCTCACACACACTTCCAGCACCTCTTATCCCCTTGGCAGCAGGTCTGATGTCTTCTATTTTCACTGACAGTGTGTTTCAGGTATTTTTAATATTATACAAAAGAAATTTTAGGTCATTCCCCAGCGATGACAGTATAGTAGATTAGAGTCCTTGTGAGTCAGAAATCACTGGAAAGGGGTAGGAAATGGTAACATGAGCAGGAAATTTATGCTCGTATCTCTGCTCTGCTCATAACCTAACAACTAGACTTGCTCTGGGAGCAGACACAGGACCTCTGTCAGAAAGCTAGATGGGAAGAGAAGGCAGGCTTTTGAAAGAGACAAGGCTGGGGCCACTATAAGCCAGTAACAACTCAGCCTCTGCTATGGAACAGTCACCCTGTTGAGCCTTTCTTTACATACCTTATTTCATGTAACCCAGAAAAGGTAGGTAATGTCATCAACATACATATGAAGTTGAGTTTCGGGCAGTTTGTCATTTGCCCAAGGTCACACAGGATGACAGATCTAGAATTCAAAGCCAAATATGCAAAGTCCTCATTCTCAACCACTATACCCCATACTGCACCAAACACTACACGTTCAAGAGGTAATAAAAACTTCGTCCAGAAGTAGCCTGGATTTGGAGATAAGAAGTAGAGCTTCCCTAAAGGGCACGACTGACCTCAATGACCAAGTGAATAAGTTTTAAGCAAACTGAATAAAACACAGCAACATTTTCTGGGGCCAAAGAGAAGGCTTCCAAGGCCCAGAGCGAAAGACATCAAGAAGTGAAGAGGTGATTGAAAAGTGACTACAGAACAGCCTGCAGCCCAGAGATGACTTGGCACCAGTGAGAGAGTGGTCTTCACCTATGGGGCTGGAGAGCAGGGTAAGACACAAGAGAATGTGAATGGCTAGAGGGGAGCTGAACAGGGGCATGGCTCAGTGAGGAGGAGTGGAGTGGCTGGGGGTGGGGGCAGAAGCTAAGAGATCAGTGGGATATCAGTGTGGAAGAGACTGAGAATTCCAGACAACCAGAGTACATCTCAGGCTGAAGTCTAAGTAACTGGTCCAGCATCTCTTCCAAGTAAGAGAGCAGAGTGAAACTCCACAGGGCAAAATGCAGTCTTTTGAGGAGCAGACAGTGAAGGGGTTACAACTGAGCAAGTTCAATTCATCTGCACTCCAGGACAAACCTGGGCTGACAACCAAAATGATTTTCAAAGGTTTCTTTGGCAAACCAAAGGGTTTTCTACTTTTGGGGGTCCTCTGTCTGGCACTTAGCTAGAAGTGATTCCTAAAACTCTTAAACATGGAGGAACAGAGTGTCTGCTTTGGGACTGGAAGAGAAGCCAGGGGTGAAACTTATGCTTCTTACCCCTCCCCATTCCCTGTTTATCTTCCAGATATCAGCTTAGACTACGTGACTTCTTGCAGGAAGCCTACTGGGAACATCTGAGCTTGGCAGGTGCTTCTCCTCTGCTGACCTGTAACAATAACTGCCTGCTTGACGACCCCAATGAACTGAGAACACATGGGTAGAAACCAGCACTGGGCCTGGAACAGAAATGCTCCAGGGGCTCCACAAATGGTAGCTATTAAGATTCTAGTCTTATATTTTTCTGAATTCTCTTCTGAATGCCCCTCTGTCTGAGAATAATCTTAACACACCTATAACTTAAATACATGAAAGGGCATGTAATAAAATTGAACCAAGGGAGCCTGATTTGACTGCTATGGTGTTACATGGTATGACGTTGGCGATAGCTTCTCCAAGTGTAATGGGAACTCACCAAGCTGCCTTCATCCCTGACACAGTGTAAGGAGAGCTCACACCTGACAGCTTCTCATGCTGGCCCTGGGCTGATGTGGAGAGCAGTAAAGTCTGGCTGACCAAGCAGAAGGCATCAGACTTCCCTGTTTCCCTCCCTCTAGGGTGGGTTTAGATACCAAGGCTCTTCTGTCTGTCCCCATCTCAATGTGAGTTTCTCCTGCATAATTTCCTTATTATTCCTTATGCTTTTCTTGAGGGAAGGAAATCACTGAAACCAAGTTTCTGAGTAAGTCATATACAACCACTACCACAGCCATTTATTAAGTGCTTGCCAGGTACTGTGCTAAAGCTTTACAAACATTGTTTTGATCAATCCATCAGCCTTGAGGTAGATATTTTCAACACCCACCTTTCCCTACACACGTATCATTATAGCTGAGGAAATCTGAGGCTCAGAGAGGTCAAGTCAATCAACAAGGTCAAGCCCAGCTGGTAAGTAGCAGAGCTAGAAATCTGAACCAAATCCATTTGACTCCCAAATCCATGCTTTTATACACCATACTAGACTGTTAGGTTGTTTCTCATTGGAAGTTAAAGGACACATGTTCCTTCCCCAGATATCACCTGAAGACTAGATTTTAGGTAGGAAAGAAGGCAAAGCCCAATTTTTTTTTAAACTTCTTTAACCAGCTATTGTACTAAACACCTGGAGGAGTAAAGTGACGGTCTGGGTATATAAGCTGACCACTAGGTCCCTGTCTCCTGCTACGCCAGCTTCCAGGGCCTTTCTCCTCTAAGACCTCCACTCCTGACACATGACTATTCAATGTGCTGTTTCCCTTCCAGCAAACACTGAAACTCAGAAGTCAGCCAAATTTGGTGACTCAGGGCATCACCAAAGACACCTGAGAGAAATTAGGAGACATTCACAAAATACCCACCATCCCTTAATTCTGGGACCCTAAGGCACACAGATGAATGCAGATGGAAACACTAACTTCAGCTCTTCCTTCCAGGCTTGCCAAGCCCAACTCCACTCCTGGAGAGTCTCCTGCTCAATCTCCCCTCACTGGTTCTCCACTGACCATGACTCCCTAGGTTCCCTCCTCTCACCCACCTCTGGAGGCTTCACTAACCACAGGCCCCTGAGCCTCAAGGCTACCAATGTCTGAGGCTTTGTCCCCCAGAAATGCACCAAAAGAGCTCAGCAGGGCTCCGCTGAGGATCCTAAGCCCTATGAGGATGAAACGGAATTGGCTGAAGACTAGCAGAAAGGGCTCCCAGAGTAAGAAAAGCTAAACCAGGATGTAGAGAAGTGACAAAGCAATGGCAAAAGAATGGAGCAGACACAGAATGGACTAACTGTGGGTAAACAAAATAATTGCAGATCAGAAAAGGAAGATGAAGGGATCCTAGAGAAAGTCAATCCAAACACCTACGGCCAGGGAGCTTCTGAGAAAGTGACTGTTTAGGAAAAAGGACCTTGGTGAAGGGGCTGCTGGAGAGACTAGGCAGGGAGAGGGTAAGTAGGAGAAACTGGGGGACTCTGGAAGAGGAAGCTGGAACATCTCTTTAGAGCAGGCAATTTGAGAGGATACCAGAGAAGTGGGCAGGGATTGGGGGCCAAACACTGGAGGTTGTGGAAAAAGGGAAGATGACACGGGCAGAAAGACCAGGGCCTCCGGAAGCCCAAGAGCACTTCTTAGGAGCATCCCAGTATCCACTCTGTTTAGGTAAAACTGGTCACTGAGGGCCACTCTCTGCAGCCCTACCAAACTCTGCATTAGATTTTGAAGGGTAGAAAACCTAGAGGTAGGAAAGTTACCAAGAGGAGAGACACAGCCCTATCCAGGGAAAGTTCACATTCTGAGGAGACAACCACCACCAATGTCCCCAATCCTTGAGGGAGCCTCTGATCTAAGGAACCCATCAACATATAAGCCACAAAACTGAGAAATACATAACAGCTGGTGCAAACACTGTTCATGTTTGAAGAAACAAAGGGATGAAAGATGGGGTGACATGGAGACCTGAGAAGATCCAAGCTGGGACTCTCCACACCTTAACTGTCTGCCTACTAGTTCATCTCATCACCTGCTCACACATCTGGGCAGGGATCTCAGTGCCTTCCACATAACTACAGCTGCAATGATCTGTGAGGTGGGAGGGACAGAAGCAACAGTTGCTGGGAGGCCTAGGATGAAGAGTCCTCCCTGGGGAGCCCAGGGGCTGAAAGGAGCCTGGAGGTTGAGCTTTGCTCTCCACTGATTCCCCTCCTCTCTCAACAGTCTCTAATCTTGACCTCACAGGGTACAGGACACATGGCTTCATAACCTCTGGGTGTTTCATGTGGTTTCCTCTCCAACTTAAGCAGAGGCTCCTGGAGGATAAAAAAAAAAAGCAGGTTTTCTGCACACCCTGCAGGTTGGAATTTAACAAATACCTGTCATAGGTGGGGTATCTGGAGTGCTGATCACAAAAACATTTTCCACAAACAGCAAACACATGTCAAAACCATTCTATTGCTATTCTTTGCCCTACCACTTGCATTTGAGTGTTTGCTGGCTCAGGCCTCTAGATGTCTGTTCCTGTATCCACCTCAGCCTGGGGACTAGGCCCACCTAGCCTTTGTTAAGAAATACCAGCTCAGCCCGTGGTGGGAACAATGAAAGGGTATGCAGCCCAACAGTAGTGGGGTGGCGGGGGGTGGCGCAGAGGGAGGGTCTCACGTTGGGTTGGCCCATTGATAAGGATCCTTCCCCTCTGTCTCCTAACAGATTCAGATTAATGATCGCTCATTCCTAATTGTCAAATTTTTTTCCTTCATCCTGTGTCTAATCACCAGTGACAGAAACCATTACGCAAATGAGAGCAGACGACTTCCCCCAACTGTTCGCGTTGGTAAAAACCTTGTAATTTAGAGCTCTGATTTGTAGGGGAAGCTGGTCTCCCCCAGGCATCCTGGGCATCTGCTCAACTGATGCCCAGAACAGCCCCTCCTCCATCCCCCAAACTCCAACCCCCCAACAAATATTTGACTTCACAAAGAGTTGTTTCCTTTGTACCTGCTGGTGTAAAAATAGGAGCTTGCAACATGGCTGACCCCCATACAGGCCCAAACCCCCATCTTCCCTTCATGTGTCTGACCTCACACTGCCAGGTAGGTAGGAGTAAGCAACAGAGCAGAAATCTTCTACTCTGCTACAAGCAGAATTTGAGCCTGAACAGTCCTAACCTACGTATGTGAAGGGAAGAGCCTCAGTCTCTTCACTGGGGGAAACGGAGGCAGCAGAACATGAATCAAAGTTCTTAGTGAATATCTAGATCTAGATTTTCAATCCTACAGATGCAGAAGCATGCTGGGAGAAGTTATGGGACCAATTCAAGGACACACAAATAACCAACGGGGTTTAGATTTCAGTTTCCCCGAAACTCCTTCCAGACTCTTAATTCATAATATGGCTTCCTGGCAGTTTTCCCAAGAAGTCTTTAGCTGGAGTCCAGAAGAGCTTTCACCCTGAGCTGTATCTTCTGTATCCTTTTAGGCTAAGTCTGGCTGTACTAGACACTGCCTGTAGTCCAAAGGAGGTACGGTAGGAGAATCAACATAGTTTGGTGGAAAAGAGCAGCAGGGGGTTTGCAGCCGAACAGTAATAGGTTTGAATCCTGACTGCCACTAATCACTTATTCTTGAGCTGTAAAATGAGAATACCTACCTTACAGGATAGTAAGGAACAAAGATAAAAGCACTAGGCACATATCAGGTGTCTAATAATCAGGGGTCACTATTATATTACCCAAGGATCAGGACCCAACCTGTGAAGGTCCCTCCCCCTTGGTCAGATCTGGCTCGGCACAGCACCCAGAGAGGAGCAGCTGAGAGGACCATGCCTCCCTGCCGCACATCACCCACATCTTTGAGGAATGAGCCAGGAATGCAGCAGACCTGCTAAGGAGAACAAAAATAATGTGCTATATTTCAAAGTGTGATTGTGGTCAACTTATCCTCCATTTGCCTTGTTTGCTTTGCTGCATTCATCTTTCCCAAAAGAGATGGAGGGATGGAGATCACTGCAATCACATTTTTCAGCATTGGCTATATTTGAAAGAACTACACTTGAGAAGGTACCGTGTTTGAACATCCACACTGCATCAGAGAACCCCAGGATGGGGTACTAAAAATAAACACCCTTCCCCAAAACACACACAGGTGTGCTCATGCACACACGCATGCATCCTCTCAGTCCATCAGTGCACTGTAACTGTAAACTGAGCTCTGGGGGTGAGAGCCACAGCTCAGACACTGGAAGTAAACCTTTGGCAAAAAAAAAAAAGAAAAAAGGGAAAAAAATGAACCCAGAGACTTCCAACTCCTTTTTCCTTCCAGAGAGAAGGGGAATGGAGATGGGAGGTGAGAAGACGCAGGGCCACCACACTGCCCAATCCAAGGGTCCCCACTTCCACTATATAGGTGTGAATGATGGCCCTTCAAGTTGTGCAGTGCCCAGCTGCCCAGCTGTTAAGCTGCAGCCCTGAGAGGGGTTCCCATGAGTAGCTATGAACAGAAAAGGAAATTCCACTCCATCATCCACCAGTTGCCCTGACTTGTGAGGGTGTTTGTGGAACATTACAGTGGGGTCTGGCGGAGGCACTGGCTTTAAGATGCAAGGCTACATTTTTGCCCTTGCCATGAGGTGGATGACAGGTGGTGAATTAGCTGCCTAGGCTTGACCCCATTTTGTCTACTGAGCCAGGAAGCTCTGCAGACGTAGAGGATGTGGCCTAGACAGGGAGGATCATAGGACCTGTAGGCTCTAGCCAGTCAGCCTCAGGTAGGTTGCAATGAGGCCTGACCCACATCCAATGACTAAAAATGTGTTTAAAAGCTTTAGACCAGGTCAGGCAGTACTGCCTTGGGGTTCCCGCTGTAGGTCCCACTGGACAAGGTTAAGCAGTAGAAACTTGGTAAGCAGAGAGGCAGGATAGTGTGGACACACATGCATGCACACAGGCACACACATCCACACGGAGGCTTGCACCCCTAGAATCTAGAGAAACCACAGCTAGGAGGACTCTCCTGGCACCCAGGACAGAGAGCAAGAGCTGGTGCTGAAAAAGAGAAGCTATATGTGTCTGTAATTTGGAAGTTTTGCACAATCCTTGGTTCCTGTGTCCCAAGGCTCTTTTCTGTGTATGGCTTGAGCTTGAAGGTCCAAGTTGGAACCCTGTCTAATTCACTCTCCTAGGAAGCTATTTAGGCTCTCAAAGGCAAGCCTCCCGGCTCTCCCTCTCCCTATTAGAGTCCCAGTAATCACTCCCACTAGCCTAGAGCCTCACTCCGTGAAAACTAGGAGGGGGCAGACTGACCTCATGGTTAGAAGAGCTGTGGCCCTGTAGCCCAGATGCAGGAGGCGTCCAAGAGCATCTCCTCTTTCTCAGGCTGAGGCACTGAGGTTGCAGGAGACAGAGCTGAGAGCCAGAACCGGCATCCTGACCCAGAAGGAGGGAGCAAGGACCAAATACATACACGCGTGTGCGGGCACACACACGCACACACATCCCGAGATTGACAGACTAACACACAGACATGATGACAACCAGAAGCTGGGGACTCCACACACTGAATACAGGACTTTAGGGGGCAGAGAGGGAAGGTGCTGGGGCACAGAGGCAAGGGTAAGAAGTCCCTCCGAATGGGAGTGGAGTGCCAACCACCCTGCCTTGCCCCGAACACCTGCCTCCAGGGCCATGGCAAGAGTCCAGTCCATTAAGTGCAGCGTGCAATACTAGCGCTTGGAGTCTCCTGTCCTCATCAATGAAGCGGTGTGGACGGGCTAGCAGTCACCTGGCAGGAGGCCTCGACTCCTGGCAGGCTAGTTGTATCGGCCCTTGATCATTGTGTTCAACAAGGGCCCCACCTGTGAAAAGACATGAGGAGCCAGTCAGAACTGCCTGTCCCCTAGCCCCAGAGCCGGACGGAGTGTGTCTGGGGACATCAATGTCCAGCCAAGGGCAAGGACAAGGCTTTCATTCAATCTTGTAAACCCTCTAACCAACTCTCTTCCTGGATGTCCACCCAGTATTCTAGGGCATAGCCCTCTCCTCTGGGTCCATCTTATATTACCTTCCCTCTCACAATACCCTATATCTGTAAGCAACACCAAATTGGCAAACAGAAGGTCAGAGGAGCTAATAATCCCCAGACACCCCAGAGTGTTTATCTGCATGTTTTGTAAATGTGCCTCAAGAATCTTAAATGCCTCCATATTCTGAAAAGATCACTTGCAATTGGGGCTGGTGCAATCTCCCAAGCCCACAGGTGCTCTGGATGCTGAGGCTATCCACAGGACAGAGGGAAGTGCATTACAAACACAAACCTCCCCCATTTACCCAATGGGCCACTGGCACACCTGCATGGGAAGCAGGTCTCAACATTACCTAGAGCAGACTTGGCACAGCTGGAAGCATGTGAGGAGATGCTTTACTGCTCGCTTCCCGTTCCAGAGGAATCCCCTCAGGGGCCCCAGCTGGCACACAAGCCCCATGGGGAACATTACTACTAGTATGGAACAGATTATAACTGATCTGCCAGTCAAGCCCAGCTCTCACCAGAAAACAAGGATTTTCTGAACATACCCATCACCTCTATGAAGAGACAGGACAATGATACTGAAACAGAAGAGCTATAGAATTATGACACCAATCCGGACTTTCCCTGTTCACTCTGCCCACTGAGTCACAGGAGTGCCACCTTGGGGCAGCCACATACCTCTTGTGGGTTCCCCAAGGCCTCTCCAAGCATCTTCTCAATGTTTCTCATTATGGCCACTTTCTGATGGGCTTTGAGAGGATATTCAATTCTCTTAGGGGTGGGGGCCCCCTGCAAAGGAAGCAGCAGCTCAGGAAAAGTCTTTAGTAGGCTTCAGTGTCACCCATTGTTCTTGGCACCATCCTCCCTTAAGAAACCCAGTTCAACCCCACCCTATTCATCTCCCCAAAGACCTGGGAATCATTTCCAGAGATAGCCAACCTCCCCATCCTGCCCCCAAATAATGTATTACACCTACCTCACCCCACTCCCATCTAGGAAAAAAGCCATATTCACCTTATACCAGAAGTTCACAGTGATGGTAATCCCCCCATTTAGTAATGACTCTATGTGATGCCACCTGCAAGAAAATAAACAGGCTCCTGTTTGCCACCACTACTTTTCAGAGGGAGGGATCCTCTAAAATTAGGTAAAGTCCAGCTAAGAAATATAATGAAGACAGTATCTTCAAGCTCAGTCTATCAAACACACCCTGGGGCTAGAGGCAGTAGTGTTCGGTCTTCAAATACCAAAGAGTCAAGAACAGTTTCTCTAGTCTCAAGCCTCTGGGACCTCTTTGGACTTGAGGAACTGTCACCTTGTCTAGAAACAGTATTGTCATTTCCCCCTGTTCAGTATGCTCACCACCTAGATATGCCAACCTTCCTGTATATCACATAAGTCCAATCCTGCCGCAACTCAAAAGAAGAGACATGGATAAGGCTTTCCAGGGAATGGGGAAGAAAGCTCTCCAGAAGCCCCCAGTCCTAGCCCCATCCTCACCAGTACATTGGGATGTAAAGAACATCACCAGGGCCAACCACTGTTTCGTAACCAACCACGTTCTGGAAATTGGGGAACCTCTCGTAGTCAGGATTGTCAAAGTCCACCTGAGAGGTTCAAGAGAAAAAAAAAATCAGTCAATCACCAAATTTTATCAGTTACTTTGGTAGTCAAGAAAGATGCCTTAAAAAAGTCTGGATATATAGAATTTATATCCAGTAGAAGACACAATGCACATTAAACATACACAAACTCTAAGAATGATGTAAGAAGACAGGCACTGCTGAATGTTAAATGATAAAGAATACTAGGCCTCAGTGTTCCTGAGGTCAGAAGCCAATCATCACAGTTTATAGGTCAGAAAACCTACTCATGGCCTGCAGATCTGAGGAATTAGAACTAATCCTTCACCCAAACCTTCAGAAACTTTTTTCCAAACACATTTTCCAACCAGCAAAGATTTCTACACGAGGTAGCTAAGCAGCTTTCTCCTTAAGAAAGGAGAGGAGCTCTCTGGTTGGCCACAAAGTCAACCACATACCTCACTGAGATCCAGAAAATACATTAAGTGACATATCTCACTTCGATTCACCCTTCTCTTTATCAAAAAAAAGTAGCATCCATGACAAAAGTAAACAATTATTAAACCCAATGGAGACATACACATTTTGTTCATGAACTTATAATCCAACCAAAAAGAATAACCAGAGTCCACCAGCATCAGTGATGGGGTCTCCCCTACATATCTGGGGACCACCACAGGGGCCTGGAATATGTAAGCTACATTGTGAAACTGAGTTGGTCCAAACCTGGCATACCACCACAGAGAAGGGGAAAGACATGCCAGCCTTGGATCTCAAAGGAGTTCTACACCCTCCTCAGACCACACAAGCTCACCTGGCTCTGTCTGTCACATGGATGATGAACAGGATATGGATAGAGGCACTCAAATTGATCCGGAGGGAACAAAATGCATCGCTTGTAGCCTTTTATCTGAGCAAAGAAGTTCTGCTGCTCATCATAGTGAGCAGGTGTCACATTTCCTGTAGGAAGAAAGACATTTTTTTACTCAGAGCAGTAGCTCTACTGCACAGGATGCAACACAGGCCCCAATGCTGGAGAGAAACCCAATCTGCCCTCTCAGCAAAGGGTTCTAAATCAAAATTTCAGGCAAAATCAGGGTGACTGTAATTACAACTCTCAGCCAATTAGGTGTTACAATTTTAATGGGTGATAAGTCTAATAGCAAACATCACTGGCTAAGGGTTCACCATCCATTAGCAAAGTAGACTTTCTTAAATGATGGCTGCTGCCCTTACTGGAAGCAATTGCACGTCAAAATGATACAAGTTTGGCAAAATAATACATTCTGTACAGGTATACCTTGCTTTTCAAAAGTTTGCTTTACGCCACTTTACTTTTACAAAAGACCTACATTTGTACCTGTTTTTGCTAAACCAAAAGAAATCCAAAGAGAATTTTCATTTTTACTAAAAAAAAAAACAAAAAAACAAAAAGCAATCATTCAGTGTTTGTTTTACAGTGAGCCATTATAGAGGCAACAAGCATGAGCAGTGAGAGTGGCACTGCCAATCTCCTCCACTGGAAACCACACTCAGCATCTCAGCATCCAGTCAGCACCTCAGTGTCAAGCCACCACAGCTCTAAACTGTGTCTGTGAGCATCTGTGCTTTATCTCAATTTACTGTGTGCATCCATTAGCAAGATGTGTCCTAAGGTAACTGCTTCTTTGTTTTACATCATCTCGGCTTATGGAAGGTTTCACAGGAATAGTCTGCTTTTAGACAGCTGAGGGGAACATGTGCTTGTACTCTTCTTGACTATGGCACAAATTCAAGGGCAGCAAAACGATAGTTAAAAACAACTGAAATGACTGGTATCAGCAATGCATGCATGATCTTCTCTGATGGAGTTAAGCATTTTAAGTTGTACGAATATGTACTTGCTTTGGAGCTCAAAGATTCTGAACCTTTGCTCCCACTTCAGCACACCTGTGGGATTGCAACACTTCTTTAGATCAACACTGGAGCTGTTGATTCTCATTAGGGGGAAGCATATCAGATTCCTGAAGAGTACTGTACACTGTGAATAAGACAAATCATTTAAAATACCACCCTGAGTTAGTTCTGCCCTAGTGTATGTATGCTCCATCTGCTCTTTATAACTGGGGCCGCGTCTGATGTTTATCCTTTGCACAGTCCTTGAGAGATCAAGGGCCCTCTGCAGGGAATGGAGTTTAGAAAACATTCGCCTGGGTGGGTCAAGACAGCAGCTTTCCTAGTGCAGAGAGTCCATGTGCATCCGCAAAGGAGACTTGCTCTCTCATCTCTACCTGAGGGATCCGTTTCCCTGCCCACTACCACAGGATCGAAAGGCAATATAAAAATTCAGAGTCAAGTAAACAAGAACTGGCTCCTGGCAGGTCAACCAAGAGCTGGTTTCAAAGGGACAGGTTAAGAGTCAATTCATAAGCTGTACTGCTGGAAACTTTTATTAATACTGGCAGCAAAGGATCCAAATCTGAAGAAAGGACAATCAAAGGAGAAGAGACTTCAGAGCCTAGTGGTGAATGACAATGAGTAATTACTGTGCTTCCTTGTTCAACCCAATTTATTCACCATTTACCAAGTACCTACCATAGACCTGGCACTGAGCAAGTGACAGAAATAAAGATAAGAATGATACAATGACCCTGGCTGGTAAGTAGCTCTCTTTCTCCTGATGGGAGTTTAAAGGCTTCTCTTTTTATTCAAAAAAAAAAAAAAGTATTCACATATTTGCTTATGTATGTGTAAAATCCTCTAGCAGGATACACAAGCAACTAACGCACGGTGCCAAAAGGGAGGGAAGGAAATTGGGAGGCTGGGAAATAGGAGTGGAAGAGAGATTTATCACTATATACCTATTTATACCTTTTGAATTTAACCCCATAAATGTATTATCTGTTCAAAAGGTAAGGAAAATCTACATTGGAAAAATGTTTCCCCCTTCTATTGGGATAAAAATCTTCTGAATATAGACAAATCCAGTAGAAAATAGCAGAACTTTAGAGATCCCTAACATCTGAATATATGCACTCACACAGAAGCTGAGAAAAGGAATAGGGAACTTTCTTTTTAGAGTGCCTGAAACTAGTTTAAAGACGTAACATAATCTCATTAATCTTCATAATTACAAGGTATTAATTACAAGGTATTGCTGTGTTTGTTTTACAAATCAGGAGACTGAGGCTTAAGAAAGTTACGTGATTTGTTCAAAGTCATGGAGCAAATAAGTGGTGGGGAAAGGATTAGAAATCACTTCACATGACCCCAAGCCATGCTGCTTTCGGAAAGATTTCTTACCTTCCATGCCAATAAGCAGCAGGTTAGAGGTCAGCTGCCCCCAGCCACGCTTTCCCTGTTGCTTATTAATCCAGTTCCAGTTAAAACCCAAGAAGTCCATGACAATCTTCCTGCCCACAGTGTCATTGAGTGTTTGCTGCAGATACAACCTATGTTCCCCAAGAAGAAAATCCCATTAATGCATGTGTACACTGTCCCTGACATGGCCTCCCACACCTGGAAATCCAAACCCAAGCCCACACCAACATCTCCCACAATGAATAGCTGCAGTCATGGGACGCTCACAGAACTGAATCCTTACCTATCCTTCTTTGAGCTCTGTTTAACACCAAATTTCATATTTTAAAGAAATGATTCTTAACTTTTTCTGGGTCACAGTATGAATCCTTTAAGAATCCAAGGGAAAAAAAAAAAATCCAAACGAAGTTCCCCATAAAAAAGCACATACAGTTTGAACTTTCATATAATTTCATAGATTCCTCGAAGCCTACCCAAAGACCCTAGAATGATGACAGCCTTCTTCCAGAAACTCTCAGGGCCCGAGACATCCCTTTTGGCCGTTAGTGGCTATTTTGGCAGACTGTATTACTGTTCACCAAGAGCTAGTCCCTCCCTGTGAGAGAGTTATTCTTGTGCACCTCCTTGAAGCAAGGCTTGCTTATTTAACTCGCTTTGGCCAATGAGATGTCCACAGAATTGACTTGTGCTACTTCCAAACTATAATTTTAAGAATCAGTACACACTACCACAACATCACTTTCCCTCTGCCACAGTGATTGCAAAGTTTCAGATAGCAATTGTTGCAACAATCTGGATCCCAGAGTAGAAAAGATAATCTAAGAGTAGAGTCTCCAGGTGACCTGAGATGGACATGTAGCATGAGTGAAAAATAAACCTTTGTTGCTTCAAGTCGCTGAGCCCTGGACTGAAGCCTAGTTTATCTTAACTGATTCAGCCACCTATCTGTAGCAGCCATCTACAGCTGAACAAAGATACCTCACTAAGCTTTCTACTGACCCAGGGCCACTAACATGCCTAAAGAAGATAAGAAGTTACTTAATAGATATGAAAAGCCAAACACACTTGATCAAGCCCCAAAAGAAACTATTCAGGGGGCAAACATGAAAAGAAGTAATGGTCCTAAGAGCATTACTTCAAAAGCTCAAAGGTATCTTAATGCCTGGAATCATGATGTTTAAGGCAACATTAATTAAAAATCTTGGTAAGTTGGAAATAGCTACCTGTTTGGCGATATGGAACCCTCAAAACTCGAATGCAACCTTGGAATGCTCCCCAGAGATTATGATGTACATGTGTTCATACAAGTATTTCTCAACTCTGACAGTCAGGAACGCTCCCCAAATAGGAATCTAAACAATTCCTGTGAAACCTTAACAGTAAATGCTCAAAATAGCTCAAAGAGGATCCTAATGCCCTTTACCCCAGAATCATAACAACCTATACAATTATACAATGGAGTTGGTTGGTGCTCAAGTCAGCTGGTAGGACAAAACTTGCAAACAGTAAAAAAAATTTTCCTTAAGTCACCAATAAAGTACAGACTACGCTCAAAACTCATACTTAGGCAAAATACTCTAGCTATGGGAAGCAAGAAACAAAGTGGTTGAGGAACCAGAGGACTCATGTGTCTTATTTCATGCTCATTCCAGTGCATACATTCATACAATAGATTTACACTCCACCAACATCATTTAAATTAATCTCTCTTCTCAACGTTGGGTGTATGTATGTGTGCACATGTGCACCGTGGTAAATTTGAGGACATTAATGTATGCAATGATTCAAGTGAACCATCTCTATAAGACATAAAGAACAAATAAACCATAGTTCAGATTCTGGAAACTCTTTCAGTCAAAGTTCCATCATTATGACAACAGCTAAGAGTCAGGAAGCCAAAAAAAAATAAAAAAGGATGTTTCAAATCTTTTCACTCTGCCACATACTGCTAACAGAGTCAGGAAAAGAACTGAGGCAATAGCTTGAAGAAAAGCCCAGGGTTAGGCACCAAATGTGAAATGGAGATAGTCATTCACCATCAAGTACTCAGTGACAGTAATTCCCCAGAGGCAATGTTATAGCATGGGACTGAGTGCTGTCTGGGACCTACACAAGAGGCAGCCCTCATAAAAAGAGATAAAGGTAAAGAAAAAGAGTCACTCCTGTGTGTGTGTGTGTGTGTGTGTGTGTCTTGTGTTTGCTATCATCAATACAACGCAGAACATCAATATTCTCCCCAACCTCACTTATCCAACTTTTCAGCCTGCACTGCCCCTATTCAAATATTTTAGGACAAAGACTGCAAACCTGTAATCTCAGGAAATCCACTGACAGACATTTTAAAGCGGCCTCTTGCAGCATTTTTAAAAATTTCAATTAGTTGCCCACATTTAAAAGTCAAAAAGATTTTAAAAATCCTGATTTCTGTCTTCTCTTGAAAAAAATCAGACTATCTGGCAACCCTGGGACTGCTCTCGGAAATGGAAACAAGAGTCAAGTAATGACTTCTCACTGTGAACAGGGCATACGCCTTCCGCTTCATCACAGCTTTCACCCAAACAACTACACTCATTTCATTCACCTACCTGACTCTGCTAGACAAGTGTGAGTCTCACTTTATGAAGACAACAAACTAGAGAATCACAGTTCAAGTCTAGTCATTCCATCATCCCTCAAACTAGAAAACTCATCCTCAAACAAGTACAGGAAAGGAAAATGGATGCCCTACATCCAATGGAAAACCAAGATCTGGGAATTTACCTCTCTTCACCTCCTCGCTGCTGTATATCCTGCAGCTTCTCAACAAACTCATGAAATTTCATTTCTTCCCTGTTGGATCTCGGCTTAAAGTTCTGGAAATTAGCCATCTTTTTCTCATCATAGTACAAGAACTTGTGGGTGCTGGCACTGTACACAGAGAAATCTCCGTTGCCAATATTTTCTTGCAGGTATTCAAGGTCCCATTTTAGGGCAGGATACACAAGATTTGTGTCGGTCAGCACCACAGGCTCCTAAGTGGAAAAAAACAAATGAAGTCGTCCGAAGGAGAGAGTGAGCTCTTGTCCCAAGATTCCAACTACCTCCCAACTTCAAAACAACTTCTGTCGACCAGCACGAACCCCGCAAGTCCCATTTACCCTCGCTTCCCTCTCCTTCTCCCCCTAGGCTCTAGTCCACAGCCCGGCCAGTCCCTCCCTTCTAGCGCCACTCGCCTTTGACCTCTCCTCCCAACCTAGTCCCTTCCCCCTCCCGCTTCAGACGCGGCCCCGCCCCCTACCTCATTCTCGATAAGCTCCTCCGCCCGCGGGTCGCTCTGACTCAGACGCGGGATAGGCCGGGTCGGGAAGGTATAACTACGCAGTTGGGACTCATCCCAGGCGGGGCTGGGGGTTTCAGCCTCTCCCCGGGGTTCTCCAGAGCCCGAGGCCGCGGCCTCCGCCGCAGTAGCCGACATCTCCGCCGCTAGGGACGGCCCCACCGGAAGCGGAAGCGCCGCCTATTCCAGAGAAAACACAACGGAAACCATAGAGATAGGCTGCGAGAGAGAGCGGTCCAGAGACACTAAGAACGCGGGGCCGACCCCTGAGCGAGCGCCTCCTAACGGTAACCTATAGCTCTCCACCGTACGCTCCGCCCGCGAAGACTGGGGGACCAGGCGTTAGTTCCAACTGAATAGGGGTGATCAGCGGGTTAATCAATTCACAAAATATTACTGCTGCCCCAGCGTGCCGAGGCCTACACAACAGGCAAAGAAGGAGGCGAGTTTAGTGCGGTATTTAATTTTACACTGATGGTTGGAGAGAGACGCAAACTTGACCCACCTAGGGAAGTCAGAAGGAAAATAAACTGTCCAGTAGATAGATTTTGGGTAAAGGTTGCTCCTAAGGCCTCAGCAAAAGATATATGGCAACTTGAATTCTTTAGAAATCAAAGACGGTTATCTTTTGCTTGGAACCATTTGATTTTCCTGCCTGTGTCACCATCTCACCTACTTAAAGGCATTTTTGTCTTAGACCAATTCTGTTTCTCGACCGATTTAAATCAGGGTTTGCTATTGGTTGAATGCAGATGTCGTCCAACTATTCTGAACACCAATTAAATGCTCATTTACAAGAGGGCAAGTTGCTGTAAAGTAGTTCTCCCCCATATTCATATACTGAATAGTATATATCAGTTTTTATTGCTCTGATATAAATTTGGGAATGTCTATAATAATGGAGTCTACTTCGAAACAGTGATCACCCTAAATATGCGCATATTTGTACTGTAAATTATGCAAATCATACTTGTGTAAATAAAATGAAAACATATTCATATGCGAACAATAATGCCTCCCCCCGCCCCCCTTCTTCTTGTTAGGTTAGTGTTCGCTAATAGTGGTTCGGCTTGAAATGTATCCAAGTCCTAGCAAATCTGAGCGAATTCTAGCAAATCTGAGGCGGGTTCAGATGATAGGATTGGTTTTACATTTGTTGGGATGAGGTGACTGGGACATTCGGATGTAAACACGAAACTGAAACTGAAGAACCAGTTCAGGGGAATTCCCTGGTCTTCGAGCGGTCGGGATTCCGTGCTTTCACTGAGGAGGGCGCGGGTTCAATCCCTGGTCGAGGAATTGGGATCCCACAAGCCGCGCGGCAAAAACAAAACAAAACAAAACAAGAATCAGTTCGGGGCCGATTTGTGTGTTGCACCGTGCGTCTAACTAAAGGAGATAACTAAGTTGAAAAACAGAACAAGAACAGACAAGACCAAGGGCTGAATTCGAAGCATCATCACATTTGGGGATGGAAGGAGGAAATGCCAGAGCAGGAGAGAAAAAACGCAAGCAGTCATTAAAGAGATTAAGACAGGCTCATTTTGCTTGTACCGGTCCTGGGGGAGATGGGTCAGCTGTCCACCTGAGATGCTCAGGTTCTGAGTCCCAATTATCCTTGGATGCGTCTAAGTCAGCTGAGGGAGAAAAGGGACACAACAATCTGAAACCTCAAAGCAGTGACGGGCTTGGTTTTCTCTCCTTCCCGCTTTCCCTCTCTGCCTCTATGCATCGGCTCATCTTCCCTCTGGCTTCCCAGCACCGTTTAAGCCCCGCCCTTATTGAACCTTTAAGACTTTTCTCCCCTGTCGCGTTTGGCCCGGCTCAGCCGCCGTGACAAGGGCTTTGCGCATGTGCGGGGTGAAACGGGAAGAAGGGGAAGATGGCGGTGGCCAGGGCGGGTGTTCTGGGAGTCCGATGGCTGCAAAGGGCAGCCCGAAACGTGGCGCCGATGGGTGCACGGACAGGTCCGCGAAAACGGGCGACGTTTCGGGGCGGGGGGCGGGGGCGGGGCTGAGGTTTGGTGTGTGTGGGGAGGGTGGGTATTGTGGATACCGCGGCAGCCGAGTCCGGGCAAGGGCAGAGGTGAAGTTGGTATATCCAGGAACACTGGTGGAGGGTCTGCTGGTCCCTTGAAGCCTCGGGCTCCAGCCTCTGCAGCCACTGCAGCTTGAACCCTTCAGAGTGGCAGGAGGAATGGTGTCTCTTCTGACGTGCCCTCGTCTGCTCTCCAGCCTCCCACATTACCAAGGACATGCTCCCGGGACCCTATCCCAAAACCCCAGAAGAACGGGCTGCCGCCGCGAAGAAGTATAATATGCGGGTAGAAGACTACGAGCCGTACCCAGATGATGGCACGGGGTGAGATAGGGTCTGCTCGCACCTGGGCAGTGATGGGAGAAGTTGGGCTGGGTTGGGTAGCTCTACTCTGACCCTTTTCTCTGAACCTTTTCGTGACCCCTTAGAGTCAGTGGTGTGGATGCTTTTCTCGGTGGAGGGAGGTGGGAGGGGATGGGTGAGCAGCTGCAGACGAAAAGACTTCAATTTTCTCCTTGGCTCAGGCTGTTTCCTCAAACGAGGAAGCTGAGATTTTAATAGCTCCCTTGAGGACCCCGGA
Organism: Hippopotamus amphibius kiboko; assembly: GCF_030028045.1. NCBI lineage: Eukaryota > Metazoa > Chordata > Mammalia > Artiodactyla > Hippopotamidae > Hippopotamus > Hippopotamus amphibius. The sequence goes on from NC_080190.1 coordinate 29,464,394, forward strand.
ATAGCAAGAACCTTCCTTGGCTCTATCCACAGCGCAAGGTTTCATTTAGATTGAGCATCTGCTGGGCTCAGGTGCTGTCATCTAGGCACGTGACCAGGCTGGAGCTGGACACCTGTCATGAGAACCTTATTTGTAGATGGAGTACTCTATATTTATGTGTGTATCTCTCTTTTTAAAAATATCTTTGCTGTTAGCCTTGTGGAAATTGTAGTAATTTTAAAGCAGATTAAATAGCCGACTCCTTTACTCCAGTTGATGGTTTTTCCCTGCACCCCTTAACATCCCAGTGGTTAATTATCTGAGGTGATTACCATCACCCTCATTTTCTGTCCTAGCATCACTCTTTCAGTCATGGTTTCAGCAGCTCCTATTCGTCTTGTTTTCCAATCACTTTCTGTGACACATGTCTAGTTGTCATCATTTCCTATGTCTTTTATTGTTTTGTGGACATGAGCAGCCTTGGTAGCAGTCTGCATAATTTGAACCTGGATTTGTCGGGTAAAAATCCAGCTTATCAAGAAGACCCATGAGGTGTTTGAGACTTGGAGATGTATGTCAACTCTGTGGTTGAGAAACACAGCTATGAAGAGTGCTTTTCTACTCTGTACCCTTTTGTTTTTATTCCAATTAACTGGGCGACCTTAAGGTTCAGACTCTAAACTTCAGTCTCTTTTTCTGTCTAATGAGGGAAACAGAGTGACTGATTGTTAAGTTTCCTTACAGTGCTAATGTTACAACATTGTGTGACTTTTTTTCTTTTTCTTGAAAGGAGATAAGAGAAGCTTACATATGGTAAAGTGTCTCAGAGTTTGACTTAAATTTTTAATGACAGCTTGGACTTCTGCAGTTAGTTCTGTGCTTAGTAAAAATTGAGATTTTTCTTCACTTATCAAATTAGCAACCATTTTATTTTGTTTCATTATGATAAATTTGGTATTGGAAGGTGTTCAGGAAAATGGATCTCTTTTATACCGTTTGTAGGAATGTAAATTGGCACAGTCTTTCTGGGGGGACGTTTGGGATATTTACTAGTGACCCTTTAACCCAGCATTTCTCAATATGTACACCACAGGGGAAAAAAAGTTGAGATCTTGATTTGAAGGTTAGTTCCTCGGTCCTTAGGGGAGGCAGTTATCTCTGTCACTTAGTTTCTCATCTCTGAGATGAGGAGACTGAATTATCTCAGTGAGGCTGCTCAGAGCCCTGTCCAGAAGTTCTTGCTATCTGTCAGGTGTGGTGACTACCCGAAGCTCCCTGACCGCTCGCAGCAGGAGAGGGATCCATGGTATGACTGGGACCACCCAGACCTGCGGTTGAACTGGGGTGAACCGGTGAGAGAACTATGTTTCATTTGAACTACCTTCCTTTTCCCTGTGTCTTCTGTGGCTCAAATGGCACTTTTCTGCCCAAGTAACACTAAGGTTTTTCTGCCCAAGGAAGCAAGGTCCAGCAATCTGAGACCTGAGGTTCCCAGTGTGGTGTGTGGAATGAGGCTTCCGGGAATAATCAAACTCTGTATTGTAAGAGTCAAAGCTCTGTATTGTAAGAGTTGTGAACTTCCATGATTGGGCTGTCTCTGGTCAGCCGAACCTAGACATAAGCCAGCATCCAGTCCTGTGGGCCAGAGTATCTCAGAAGTTGCCCTCAGAATATTGCCCAGGGCAGTAGAATGCCTTTCAAGCCTGGCATGAGGCTCTAATCACTCTGGACTGCCTGCCTTTTGCAGGAAGAGCAGTATGTGACAGTGATCTGCCTTTTTGTCTCAGATGCACTGGGATCTAGACATGTATATCAGGAACCGTGTGGACACGTCCCCCACTCCTGTCTCTTGGAGTCTCATGTGTAAGCACCTCTTCGGCTTCGTGGCCTTCATGCTGTTCATGTTTTGGGTGGGGGAGACTTACCCCACCTACCAGCCTGTGGTGAGTATCTGATAAGTGCTCCATTAGTCACACTTAGTCCTGTTTCCTGAGGGAATGAAGTCTCTGTTGTGGGATCCAGCCAATACCAAGCTTGGCTTCTTGGTAAGGCCTATAGAGGGCCTTACCCACTGGCCTGCTACAAGTACCAGAGCACTGCTCCTGCCTGCATCTTGGATCAGTCTGAGTGAGAAGAAACTGTAGGACTAGGTAAGGAATGAGAATGGAGAAGCCAGTTAGCCTTTAGAGTTGCCATTTGGGGAACTGTACTTACCAATAATATTTTAGTAAGTGATTTTTTAAGGTAGAGTCAAGGAATCTCGAGTTGAAAGCTTTTCCTTTGTTGGTGTGAAGGGCACTTCCTATAGGGTACTGGAAGCAATTAAGTGTATACTACAAGCATGGACAGTTAGATTTTAGAGAATGTAAAGGACATAGAAAATATTCTGTCTGTAGAGAACACACTTGTGGTTGCCAGGGCGGGGGGTGGGGGAGGGATGGATTGGAAGTTTGGGATTAGCAGATGCAAAGTAGTATAAATAGAATGGATAAACAACAAGGTCCTACTGTATAGCACAGGGAACTATATTCAGTATCCTGTGATAAACCATAATGGAAAAGAATATGAGAAGAATGTATATATATGTATAACTGAATCACTTTGCTGTACAGCAGAAATTAGCAGACGTAAATCAACTATACTTAAAATAAATTTTTAAAAGAGAAAGAAAATATACTAGCTTTAAGGACGTTTAATTTGGATAAGAAGAAAATTTAGATACATGACGAGCAGCATTGGAACATATATATATATAGGAACTTGGCACCGTTTTTGTGTATAAATGTGTGTAGTGAATGTATGTGCTGGGGGTATCAGTTGCTGTTAAGGAGAAGGATTATGCTAGATGCTGTCTATTTTAGACAGTGAAGAGAACATTTGGGGCAAGAGAAAACAGAATGAAGGAAGAAGACCGTGGGTTAGCCGAAGTGGAATAGGCTTATAAATAGTTCCTAGATGACCAGCTGCGTTGGTTACCTGGAGAGCTGCTAAAAATTCAGATTCCTGAGCTCCACTTCTTAGCCTAATTCAGTAACTCCACAATGGGGTACTAGAATCAATATGTAACAAGTTGCCAGGTAATTCTGATGTCCTGGGAAATCAGGTGTGGAAACTGCTGTGTTAAAAAATATTGTGAAGTGAGTTTGATCAGTTAGGTTGGGCACCTTTTATTGCATGGCTAAGGGATCTGGACTTGATGGTATAGTAATACATTAATTCAATAAATATTTATGAAGCCCTTATCATGTACCAGTACAGCAGGTGCTAAGGGTTGGGGATACAGTAATGACTTGGTCTGCCTGTAGGTAGCAGGGAGCCATGTTGGGTTTTTGAACAAAAGAATGCCATAATGAAGTCTAGGTTTTTAGGAAGATTAACCTGGGAGTAGTCTACAGGGTAGATTGTGAAGAAGGGAACTGAAAGCAGGAGGCTGCCGTGTTTGCAGTTGGCTGAACAGTGCTACCTCTGCTGAGATAATCAATGTCCTAACAGTAGCGAGTATGTGTGTGTGCACTGACACAAGCCTTCCTCCTGAGCCCCAGGGGCCCCAGGCTGCAGAGTGCACATAGGGCTGGTGTGAGCACTAACTTCACTTCAGGAGAGCGAGAAACACAGTGTGGCTCTTTCATTTTTCAGTTCTGTAAGCACATCACCCTTTTCTCCTCCCCCTGAGCTGTGTTCTCTGACAGCTGTTTGTTGGTAAAGCCAGCAGCCCCTAAAGCACGTCCGAGCCATGTCTCCTCTGTGCTTTCCCCCACTGCTGCTCCTGCACGCCTCATTTGCTAGGCCACTTTAGTGGTGGAACCATTAGAGGCTGAGTGACTTAAAGGAGATTGAGTCTGTCTCGACCCCGAGAGAGAGTGGGATGGATGGATGCAGCATCTCATTTAGAAAGCTCTCCCTCATACTCTCCCTTTCTCGCTCTCTCTGCTTTCTCCCTCTCCCCCTCCCTCCCCCACCCCATAAACAGTGTAGGCACCACTTCTCTTACAGTCTAGGCTTTCTCTCTGCCATAGGCTGAGCAGGGGAAGAGGAGTGCTGTTCTTGCTGTTCTAGTCCAGCTGGGTCTGACCAAGGCTACCATGTACCCATTTATTGTGTGTGATTCTTTGCTCAGAGTGGGGTGTAGCCAGGTATTGGCTGGATATATGTTGTTCTTGCTGACCTGTGTTTTCTCCTTAGGGGCCAAAGCAGTATCCTTACAATAATCTGTACCTGGAACGAGGTGGTGATCCCAACAAAGAACCTGAGCCGGTGGTGCACTATGAGATCTGAGGAGGCTTCATGGGCTTTGTGCCCTCTAACCGCCTCCCTCAATCCTAAGACTTTACCTTAATGAAATCCCTAATAAAACTTAGTGCTGTGGTATCTGTGCCTCATTTCCCCAGGAATAGCCACTGCTTAAGCGCAAGAAGATGTTGATTTGCTGATTTCGTTGGAAAAGGTATTTGAGGTTCCAGTTGTGCAGCAGGTGGTAACGGTAGTTCTCGTCCCCATTTACAGGATTGAGGAAGAAGGGTATGTTCCTGACCTCTCAAGTTGGAACAGGATTTGTTTCCCATAAAAAACCTTTTTAATAATACTGCTTAGCTAAAAAAATGTACTCTAACATGTTTCAAGTATATCATAGGATAAATAGGTGTTTGGGGACTGGCCTAGGGCTGTGACTGCCTCTTATATCTCTTATAAGAATATGTATGTATTAAAAACACATCGTAAATCACCTATACTTCAGTTTAAAAAAAGAAAGAATGTGTATTTCTTCCAAAGCAACTTCTGAATCCTAGACTCTTGTAAGTTGACATTACCTGTATTCATGTATTACAGGATAGTCATTGAATTATTACTGAACCTATGCATGGCTTTCATTACCTTAATGATTCATCCAAGCTTCTATAATAGCCTTAGAAAGAGAAAAATCATGTTTTTGAGGGTCTATCTCAATGCATCTGATTTAAAGAGAACCAATATTTGTCCTTCCCTTTAGCGACATTTTCTTAAATTACAGTGATATTGCCTGAAGACCTGTCCCATAAAAAAGAGAAGCCACCACACTGAGAAGCCAGCACACTACAATAAAGAGTAGCCCCTGCTCACTGCAACTAGAGAAAGCCCGCATGCAGCAATGAAGACCCAATGCAGACAATTAATTAATTAAAAACAACAACAAAAGCATACATGCAACAAGTCCATGCTATGAGGGTGAGTCAAAACTTATCTGCACTCTGGCTGTAGAATTTATTTTAATTAACTTTTAGAAAAGACAGTCATTTTTCAACATAGTTTCCTTGCTTTTCAATACACTTTGTCCATCTGTCAACAAGCTTTCGTATTCCCTCATTAAAAAATGTTTTAGGCTGAGCTGCAAGCCACGAATGCACCACAGTCTTTACTTCTTCATCAGAAATGAATCTTCGTCCTTGTAGGGCTGCTTTCAGGGGACCAAACAGGTGAAAGTCCAATGGAACAAGATCAGGACTATAGGGAGGATGCTTTAACACCTCAAAACAAAGTTTTTGCAATGTTGACAGTGTGAGCAGAAGTGTGTGGATGTGTATTGTCGTGCAAGATCACAACACCCTTCCTTGGATAGCAGTCCTCTGCATTTAATCCAAAGTTCAGGCTTCAGCTCTTCAATAAGGCATCTCTATACATTCATACACACTTCTTCACAACAAAACACTTTCTCCATACTGTGCACAGTCTTTGATAAATAACGGCACCAGGTACATCCTCAGACCACAAAAAACTGCACGCTGCTCTTCTTTTGTGCAAATCACAAGTGGAGCATCCATTTTTGCTCGCACTGCAGTTATAAATGAACTGTTGTAACATGTTCACACCTGCATAGCAGTGACTGGGGAGACAGTAGCCTTGAACGGAAAGTGCTGATAAGACAGTGCGGCCAACAGAAGTTTTAATATAACCGGAGTGCAGATAATTTTTGACTTCCTCTTGCAGATAAGGGGTCCTTTAGTGGTGTTCAGGCAGTGAAAGACCTTTATGAGATCAGGGTATCAGTACTATACTGAAACGCCTCTCTTTGAAGGTCTCCACTGCTTTTTATGTCTTCATTCTCTGTCCTTTAGAGCATCTGATAATCATTTAACAAACGGCTGCCTAATATATATCAGACACTGATAGGTCCTGGGGATATAAAGTTGCACAAGAAAAAATTGCTTTCAAAAGTTACTTAGAAGGGGCTTCCTAGGTGGCGCAGTGGTTAAGAATCTGCCTGCCAATGCAGGGGACATGGGTTCAAGCCCTGCTCTGGGAAGATCCCACATGCTGCGGAGCAACTAAGCCCGTGTGCCACAACTACTGAGCCTGCGCTTTAGAACCCGTGAGCCACAACTATTGAGCCCATGTGCTGCAACTACTGAAGCCCACACGCCTAGAGCCCATGCTCCACAACAAGAGAAGCCATGGCAATGAGGAGCCAGCGCACCACAATGAAGAGTAGCCCTCACTTAGCAACTAAAAAAAAAAAAGCCTGCGCACAGCAAAAAAGACCCAACACAGCCAAGAAAATAAATAAATAAATTTATTTAAAAAAAAAGTTACTTAGAAGAAGAGACTCGTATTTATAAAACAAGGTGAAAAGAATTTCTAAGATGTCTGAGTTGAGGGAAGGGTGCACATTTTTTCCTTTTTTTTTTTTAAATCATGCCTTACTGTGACCTTATGCCTTTGGTTCAGATTTCTTTCAGAGCACTCCAGTGACACCTCGGCCTCATTCCCTACTTCAGGGTGTTGCCTGAGGTGGTTTTCAACCCTGTTTCTCATCCACTGTTGTGGTGCCAAGAAGTTCAAGAATTACTTAGTACATAGAGTGGGCAGGCGCCACCAATGCCCTAAATTCTTTTCTGTCCTAAGTTCAAAACTCCCACATCCATGTGAAAAGGAAATCTAGAGCTGTGTCACAATGACTTGCCCTGTCATAAGGTAACCAGCTCACCATCTTTGGAGGTATATCAGGCTGGAATATGGTAGAATTCATAGATTAAAGTTTTGAATCAAGATCTTCAGTGCCTACAGAACATTTTTATTTAGAAATGCCATAATTCCCTCAATCAATATAAACACTGTATAATCACCCACCCCCACCCCCAAACTCAGTCATAAGAGCCTGTCCAGCTTTCTTTTACAATCATTGCCACTGTTAATCCAGGCTTTCATCGCCTGGTACCCAGATTATTCTATTAGTCTACTAATTTGATTCCCTACCTCCAGCTCTGTTCTCTCTGCAAGGGGATCCATATTGTTAGTCTGATATAATCTTATTGCATATCTACCCATAATTTTCAGCAAGTCCCAATTACCTGCAGAGTTGAATTGGTATTCCACAATCTGTATCCAGCCACTCCCCCAGCTGTAACCTCTTTCATTCATGGTATGAGAAACCAGGGCGCCTATTAGCTGCTTGGGCCCCTTCCTCCTTGCTGGGACTTTCCTCACCTTCTTGAATCTCCAACGTCTGACACCTGTCTCTTGTTCCTGAAACCTTCGAAGAAGCCCTTGGTCCTCAGTACCTCGCCCTCCGCCCATGTATAGCCCTTAATTAATTAGTTCAGCCAACAGTTTGAGGGCACCAGTTGTTACTGGGCTGCAAAAAGTCACTCACCGCTATTTATGGCCTAGATTGCTTTTTACCTTTTCAACTAAGTGGATTCCACTGAGAGCTCCTGGAGCTCGGGCCGCTTCAATAAGTAAATAATGAATTAGTATTTTCCCTTTTCAGAGGCTGCCCCAGGAGCCTGACTCGAATAGACCAGAACTTACTGGTCACGGGATCTGACCCACTGCGCAATCACAGGATAGGCGACGGAGGCCCGACTAAAAGCTGTAATGCTCTTAGGGGACGTTCTCCGTGGATCAGCCGGGTCCTGGGCCCGGCACCTGGCAGCGCGTGTGGACTGCGGTGCCGGCGGGACGGGACTACTTTTGGCCCTCCGCAGCCGCCGTCCACAGCGCTGAGCTCTGAAGCCCTGAACGACGACTGGCAAAACCGCTGGCCTGGGCTCTCCGCGCAGGTTGGTTTGTCCGCGCTTGCCTGGGGCCCCTGAGAGCAAAGGCCGTGCCGGGGACTCCGAGCGCCACTCCTCTCTTGGGAGAGTGCCGGGGGGGCACTCGCCCTCCCCGGAGACTCCGGCCCGCCCCCGGGGCTCCAGCCGGTGTGCCTCTCAGGGGGCCCCAGGACGCCCGCCCCGCTCTCGGACTGCACCCGGCTCACACTCCCTGCCGCGCCCGGGTCCCCCAGCCCGACGACGGCCTCTCTCCAGCGCTGCCCTCGCGCCTCCCCCATCAGCCCTGGGCCCTGACCTGGCCTGGGCCCAGAGTCGGCAGCGGGTCTCTGCGTCCAGCCTGAGCGGGAAGGCCTGTCCGTGCTGACGCCGGCGCGCCGCGGGGAAGGCCGACCGTGCTCCGGAGGGACTGGACAGCCTAGGGCAGCCGGCGTCCTCTTTCACTGAACGAGTGTGTCCAGCTCTTGGTTGAGTGGTCATAGTTCACCCACTTTTAACGCCCCCGGGCCCCGTCATTCTGATCGCAGCGGGGACCTTTTTTGTGAACAGATGTCTCTGAACAAAGTAAATTAAAAGCCTATCTTCCCAATTTGTGGGCTGTCTTGGATTTAAACACTTTATGGAGTTTAGTTTAGACTGGTATGGTTAAAGGCACTGGGCTCTGGAGGCTGGTTGGGGTTCACAGCTTGGCCTAGCCAGTTTTCTGCTCTGTAAAATGGGGATAGTAACAGTACTGACCGCACAGAACCATTGTGAGAATTAAATGAGATATGCGTGTCAAGTGCACAGGGCTAATTGCAGTTCTCGCTTGAGACCTTTCTCCAGAAACGTGAAAATGGTATTGACCAGCAGGTGGCACTGGTGACCGTATAATATCATGTACAATCTAGTCAGAATATTCATGATGTAGCCTCAAGTGTTTAAGAGGTCCCCAGGAAATCTTGGTTTAGTTGCCAGCTTTAAACTTTCTTCAAACTAGAAAGTACAATTGCGATTGAGTAATAAAACTTTTGTTTTTGTAGGTCAAGACTTAACTTGGCTGTGGCTTGCTCAAGCAGGTCACAGTGGGTCTGAAGTTTACTCCATAAAGTTCAGTGTTAACTTTGTTTTAAAAAACTTTTCTGCTGTTTTGCTAGTCTATTGGGATGGCACCTTGAGTATGTGTTAGAATTAGTTTGGAAACCACAGAGTTAAAATAGATGTCTGCATTCATTCATCCAATGTTATCAAGCACTTACTATGTGCCAGACAGTGTCCTGACACTAGTTATAACACAACAAACAAGGCAGATACAGTGCTATCTCTCATGGAGTTTACTTATTGGTGGACAGCACCAACAATGTGGATGTAAATAAATATATAATTACAAATTGCTAAGAAGAAAAAAAGGAGTCTGTTTTGGACTGGGTGGCTCACCTCATTGGGGAGGTGAGAAGCTGAGCCTTGAAAGATGTGAAATCTGGAAAACTTAATGCTAGATTAGAAGGGAATAAGGAAAAGGAACCAGTCATGCAGAGAATGAAACAAAAAGCCTTCAAAGTATAGCAAACAGAATTTACAAAGCTCTAAAGTGGGGAAAAGCCAGGAAATGAAAAAAGGCTAATGCAGCTGGAGCACAATAAGTAAGTGGGAGAGTAGCAAGAGATGAAGTTGAAGTGATAGGCTAGAGCCTTTGAGCCCTGCGTTTTATTCTGAATGAGATGAAGCCACTGAAAAATTTTAAGCGTGGAATGCCAAAATCCTGTTTTTTATTTTAAAAGTTTTCTTCTGCTGCTATGCAGAGAATGAATTGAGTGATGGGAATGAGTAGCAGGGAGATGACCAGTAACCTAGGTGATAGATGATAGTATCTTCAAATAGAGTGGTGGTGGTGAAGATGGAGAAAAATAGACAGATTAAGATACATTTTGGAGGTAAAATCTGGAAGACTTAATGCTAGATTAGAAGGGAATAAGGAAAAGGAAGGACCTAGGGTGATTTTCAGGTTTGAGGGTTGAGCAGTTGGCTGGGTAGTGGTACCATTTGCTGAAATGAAGAAAACTGAGGGAAGAACAGATGGGCGAGCAAGATGGTGGAATACAGAATTCCATTTTAGACAGACTAACTTTTAGGTATCTTTACTAGATCCAGGTGGAAATTTGTCTTTATTTATTCATTTATTTTTTATTTTTTGGCTGCATTTAGTCTTCGTTGCTGCGTGTGGGCTTTCTCTAGTTGTGGCAAGCGGGGGCTACTCTTTATTGCGGTGCACGGGCTTCTCATTGTAGTGGCTTCTCTTGTTACAGAGCACGGGCTCTAGGCACATGGGCTTCAGTAGCTGAAGTGTGCTGGCTCAGTAGTCATGGTGCAGGGGCTTAGTTGCTCCGTGGCATGTGGGATCCTCCCAGACCCGAGATCGAACCCATGTTCCTGCATTGGCAGGTGGATTCTTTTTTTTTTTTTTTAGTCTTTTTGGTTTTTTTTGTTTGTTAGTTTTCAGTGATTATGACGTAGGGTTAAGTCTTTATTATTTAAAGAGCGCATTCAAATTGTTAAGAAAAAAACAGAAGATCCCAGTAGGGATGAGCAGAAAACGCGAACAGGCAATTCATAACATAGAAAATAGAGGTGGTAAACAAACATAAGGATCATTATTCAGACTTACTTGTAAGCAAAGAACTGTAAATTTAAATAATGAGATAACATTTATTTGCTTATTAAACTAGTGGAAGTTTGCTGCCATGTTATTCATTATAATAAAGAAAAATTAATAATAACAATAAATTTACATCCCTTTGGTACTGTTCAAAATTGAAGGTTATGTTGCAACGTGGAAAAATAAAACATTTGAGTGAAGTAGTTAGGAGAATAAATGGTAGTTATAAAAGGTTGTATATGAAGAAAGGAAAATACAGCAAAATGTTTAGTGGTTGTGTTAGGGTAAAGGGAATGTGAGTAAAAATTTTCCCATCTTCTACAATTTGATGGTATTATATTTATAATTAGAATAATTATCTAAACTCATACTTAATCTTTCCAGTTTTTCTAGAAAAACTATTTGTTTTTGAAATAGTAAGTACAATATTCTCTCATCTAGAATATTGCAATAGCCTCCTAACTGGTCTCTTTACTTCCATCCTTGTCCCTTTCCAGTGTATTCCTAACATAATAGCCAAAGTGAATAGAAGCCAGGCCATTTCACTTCACTGCTTAGAGCCCTCCAGTGGTTTCTATTCTCATTCAAAGTATGAGACACCATCTTTAAAGTAGCCTGCAGAGTCCTTACAGAATCTGTCTCTGGCAGGTGGATCCTTAACCACTGCACCACCAGGGAAGTCCCAGGTGGAAATATTTGATTAACAGTTGTAGATAAGAAATTGTAGCTCAGTGGAGAGATTTGTGTTGCTGATATGAACTTGGGAGTCATCGGCATATAGATGATGTTTAAAGCCAAGGGAATGGGTAGGATCACTGAGAGACTATCTGGTTTGATGGTTATCATCACCATTGGGCCTGTGGCAGCCAGTGTGGCTGAATATCTTTTAGGGTTTAAAGCATTAGATTTCAGTAACTGGGTAAATGAACTGTCATTACAGATCTGCAGGCAGTCATGTATTTGTCACCCTGTGTTGCCCCAAAATGCCCCATCCTATGGTGGAGAGAGAGGAACAAGCTCTCGTGTCCACAGGTGTCCCCTTGATCTGGCCCTTAAGCTTGCTGGTTTCTGTTTTCAGTAGGCTGAGGGCCATGTCACTTTTCTGCCACCTACAGGACAGACCATGAAGCTGAAGGAACTTGAGCGGCCAGCTGTGCAAGTGTGGAGCCCAGCCAGCCAGTACCCTGTGTATCTGGCCACAGGTATGGTGATACTGTAGATGAGGATCCAGTGGAGTACATAGGTTGAAGAGAAACTTAGTATCCAGGGTTCTTTATTGTGCATCAAAGAAAGTTTTAGAGTCATGAAAAGGTGGGGTTGGCTAGCAGCATAAGCAAGGGGATATTAGGAGTTTTTGGTACCTGGGGGCAACCTTGGACTATGGCTTAAAGCTAAGCATTTGATGCTTTCTTTGGAGTTACCATTTGAAAAAGGGTATATCCAGTCCTCACCTGTTCCTCCTCTTCTCTACTGCCTAACCATTTATACACCAAATCCATGCATATATTGTTGCTCATATGCTGCCTCTTCCTGACTTTTCTTCTGCCTAGGAACAGCTGCCCAGCAGCTAGATGCCTCCTTTAGTACAGATGGCACATTGGAAATCTTTGAGGTTGATTTCAGGGACCCCTCTCTGGACTTGAAACGCAAGGGAGTCCTTTCTGCCTCCAGCAGGTACTATGTCTGAACTGTTATGGGTATGTAGGGCAGATCCTGATGTAGAACCCTGATGGGGAATCCCGGGAGTAGTATGTGCTTCTCAGGGCTCATGAGAGGACAAGTGAGGGGAGAATGATCTTTAAGTAGGAGAGAAGTTAACTCTGGGTCTATTTTGCAGGAGGATTTTGAAAATGCCCACTTACACCTGTGGTCAGCAGCAGCAGTGTCAGTCAGAATCATGTCATAGAGACGCCTCACACAAGCCTGGACCCATGAGTACCTGATCTCTCTCTGAACCCAGAGATGTTGGCTCCTTCCTCCCTTGGCTCTTGTGAAGATAGCCTTACACGATATTTCCTTTTCTGCCAGTGGGAGGCGAAAGAATGATCCTCTTCTCATTGCTGTCAGGCACTGATTGGGCACTCGTGGATTTCATGGCTCTGGCAGGCTTACAGGGCTGGGTACCAGCAGTCACCAAGCACGTGTATACGTGCCAGGCACTATGCTAGGGGCCCTGTGTAATATCGTATTCATTCCTCAAAATGAGCCTAATCAATAAATACCATTATTACCATTTTACATAGGAGGGAACCAAAATTCTGAGAAGCTAGGATTTAAGTCTAGTCCTGTCTGACTCTAAAACCTACCTTCTATTATTCAACTGTTGTAAATTTTGTAAAGATGAGGCTTACAGTCTGAATCAGTGGTCTCCAAATTTTTGTACCATCAGGAAAAATGTAAATATTCACTGTACTCAAGTATATATTCAATACAAATAATATACATGTATTACTGTACTATTTTTTATTATTAAAAATATAAATCTTTCTTTTACAGCCCAGAAGATTATCTTGCCCATCCCACTTTAGAGATTGCTGGTCTAGAATGCAACTTTCCATCTTCTTGTGCATTTTTTGGTCCATCTGAGTGATTAGATTAAGATATTTAGACAGAAGTACCCTCTTCTTTTCATGGTTTAAGCTAGTAATGAAAAGTATTGTTCTCCTTTTCTTGAGTTCCTATACCACTTTGTTACATTATCTCTTATTTTGCAGTTTTTTACATTTCTTTGTATTTCCAGTACCTTTACCTTTTGAAGAGCAGACCTTGGAGGGTTTACCAATAATGATAAGATATTCTTAGCTACTAAGCAAGCATTCCTGAAAGGGCTGCTGAATTTAATAACGTTTATACTCCTGAAGATAAGAAAAGTGGCAGTGAGCACAACGGCTCTTTCAACCAGCCAAGTAGCAGCTTCAGCACAGTAGTGGCTCCTTAGGGCTAAAAGTGCCTAAGAAAGAGGCAATGTAATTGCTTAAGAAACTTTGAAACTGAATCCTGAGATCCATGTAGGCAGAGATTTTTGTCTGTTTTTTCCCTGCTGTATCTTTAGCATCTAGAACAGTGCCTGGCATTAGGTGGTTAAAAAATATCTGTGGAATAAATGAGTGATATTAGAAACTTCTAGATTATTAAACTGAGCATTCATATCCACTATTTCAGTTAGTTATAATTAGTCTTCAGTTAGTCTTAGTGTCTTAAGAGCTTTTCAGGGGTAACAATCTGTTTGTTTTGTAGCCAACTAGGTTGAAAGGACCCTTTTAAATGTTGGTACTGTGTTCAGCAATCATGAAGCATCATCTCATACCCTGCTTGAGTCTGCAGGAATTTTGGGGCTATAACCAGAAGAAATGGTATAGTTAACACTCATGATAGTATTTCACCTCTGCTTCCTTTTTCCACCTCTAAAATTGTGTCTAAAGATTGATTCTTGTTTTCAAAGACCAAGTTCTTTGACACAGTTCTGTTGGGGCCTTTGTGAAGAAAACATCTTAGACATGCCAGGGTGTAAGACATCCACTTCTTTCCATTCCAGCCTGGGTTAGGTCACTTACTCAAAAGTCAGCATCACAAACAATTGACCAAGATGATCAGGGTAGACAAAGGGCAACCCATCCTTTGCTTTATGCTTTCCTCTTTTGTGTGTCATCTTCTGCTTGGTTTAATGGAAAGCACAGTTGTATTGGGTTGCTGCCTTGGCTAAAACTATGTGACTTTGGGCAAATTAAATTCCATCAGTGATCTTAGGTTTTCTCACTTCCATTTAAAGAAGGGGTTGTACAAGATGACTTCTAAGAACCTACTGAATTCCAAATTTAGGTCTTATGTTCAGTTTCTCTTTCCCTTTTTCTAGCTTCGTGTCCTTCCTTTTTCCCTTTTTAAAAAAACGCCCCTCTGTGTCTCTTTATTATTAACTAAACATACTTTTCAAAATCTTCCCTCTTCCATTGCCTGCCCTTTTTACCAGACTCATACCTCAACCACATTTGAATCCTGGAGATCCCCTTATCCTCAATCCATGATGCATCAGAGAAATATTATCTATTTAGAAATACCTGACAAAGAGAAACGTTCTGAAACAGTGGTATGGGTGTAGATAAGGGACAGCTTCAAGCTATAATAGAGTGAAGAGAGCGCGTGGATAAATGCCACTGGATGCAATCAGAATCAATATGGATTAGCATGTGCACTGAAGCAAGTGATGTTTGATGTGTTAGATGAATCTCACTCAAGAAGAAAGCTTTCTGGGAGAATAATACATTGTTTATGTATTGACTTTTGAGTTGAGGACACAGCTGCTGTGGCTGAATGAGTTCAGGGGCCAGTGGGTGATTTGCTTCACTCTACCTCTATCTACACTGAAGTTCTAGATCTCTGAGTGGCCTCTGCAACCTATGTCTGACCCATCCTCTAGTAACACAGAGAAAGTAGATGATCTATCTTCCAATACCTTCATCTCAGTTCTAGCTACGTGGGGTGCACTGTGATCCCTCTTTAGGTGCCTTTGTAAGGGACAGCATCAAGCAGTAAAAGATCATTTTGGTACTACTCCTAGTTTTCTGGCTTCTAAGATTTGCCATCTCTCTAGAGACATCAAGATCACAGAGTAGGGAGAGCATGGGCTTTGTTGTTGGACAGACTTGTGTTCAGATCCCAGCTTTGCCATCTACTGTCTTTTTGGGCACATTATTTAACTTCTCTGACCCTGTTTTCTCTACTGTAAATTTGAGCACATAGTAGCCTGGTGCATACTGGGCATTCAGAAAGTCATTCTTCTCTCAAACAGCCCTCGCTCCACCCCACTGTCTTTATTCTCCAGCTTGGCACATTGCCCTCATTGCTCTGTTTGACTTTTAAGGAAACTTGCATTTCCTCAGTTATTTTGGTCAGGATGTGGACAAACTCATTTTCACTTTAATCCACTAACATGAGGTTGGGATTTTTCATAAGGAACTTTACTAAGCAAATAAAATCAAAATCCAAAACAAAGAAGTATGGAAATCACGGGAGCAAGAATTTATATGGCACATATTCCTCATCACAAGGTAGCTGAAGCTTGGCCTCAGATGAGCTTAGCTGTATCCTTAGCTGTGTGGTATTCTGATCTCACAGGTCTCAGTTTATTCTCTCCAGCTTGTCTTTTTCTTTTTGCCAGAAGCATAGCCATGAGTCAATTGTTGGAGCTGGTTCTATCTTTATGAATTCAACTTCTTCCCATTGTTCTAGGCTGGTGTGCAGTCTGATGTATCTAGTACAGAGGGTCTCAACCTTGGCAGCTTGTTAGAATCACCTGGGGGGTATAGATTCTGAGGGCCTGTCTCTGGAGATTCTGCTTCACAAGGTCTGGGTGGGAATAAAGGAATGTGTATTTTCTTAAGATGCCACCTCTCATTCTGTGATGCCATATGGTCTCCATCATTGCCATTATTATCCTGGAAAGCTCTTTATTCCCCCTATATGCTTATGTTTTCAAAGTTCCCACCTTCCTATACAAACTCTTCTCCCTATACCTTCTCTGTAAATCTCTTAGTTCCTATTTGCAGGCTAAAGGCCATCTTTTTTGTTTTATAACTTTTTATTTTTACAATATTCAAACATAGAAAAGTTGCAGAATAGTACAATGAACAATCATAGGCCTTCACTTAGACTCATCAGTTGTTAATGTTTTGTCACATTTGCTTACATGCTTGTGTGCTCTCTCTTTGTCTACACACAAACACACACAGGCTATCTCTTGTTCCCTGTCCATTTGCAGGGCAGAGATGATTGGTCAAGTCTCCTTCCTTGCCTCACTCATCCCAGGTGTTCTCCCTCTCCCAAGTGTTGTCTATTACAGCTATTCAGGCTCCAGTTTTACCCTCACTAGTGAAGTGTTAACAATAGGAATGTACTTTCTACATGCTTACACAAAGAAAATCATTTTGTCACACCCTGTATTCTGCATTTCAGCCACTCTAAAGTAACTGGGCCCTCTTCTCCGACCCTTTGGTGACTCCCTTGAGGTCTCAGGTACCTTTTTCTCTGACTTGTATGTCATGTGCTCTGACCATACCGAGGTCACTGCATTCCCATGTGAGTTTCCCTGGCCATACCATCCTCTGCTTCCTGTGTGACCTATTAGGGGCTTCTCTGGTTACTCTATTGACTTGTGCTCTGCCCATGCTGAGCTCTAGCCCCTGGATGACATGGCAGCCTCTGGAGCCAGCATGGAACACATTCTTCTGCCTCGCTAAGATCAGCGCAACCTTAGAAAACATAGCCTTTCTGACAGTAGCTTTAGACCCACCATTTGTTCAGCTTTAGACCCACCATTTGTTCAGCTGTTTTTGTTCGGATGCGGACCTGGTCTGAGCTAGTGCTCAGCTCTTCACTTCTGACAGGTTGGCTCTGCTCTAATGACTGGCCAAACAGGTTCCTGCCTGGTCACCCCATTCAGTTTCTTTGTTGACTGTTCCCAGGGTGTGGGAACATTTAATTTCAGTTAGGGATCTTATGACATCATTCAGTGTGAAATCTGGCTTCTGAGAAGGGCTGTGGAAATATCCTTGGCTAGCAGCTGTGAAATGGAAGACAGACCACCTGTGAGGTTTTGGGGATTTCACATGCCTTCCCTAGGGGCTTTGTAGACCCTTACTTATCTACAGGGAGCCGAGGGTCCATTTCTTTCTTGTGTGCAAGAACTGGCCATGCAAGATGCTCAGAAAGCCAGAAAAGTGTTTCCCAAGTGGTGCATTTATTCCTCGTGCCTCTGTGTCTCTAGGGCTGGCCCGGTGAATCCACATGGTAGCTCCAATGGGAGAGGCATGGAGTGGGAAGGTCCTTAGATCTTTTCTCACTTCCAGTTTAAGAGGGAAGAGGGGACAGCAACTGTTGGCCTAGGGAACCTGCTTCTATTCAGGTAGAGAAGAGTTTGGATCTTCCTCTAAACAGAAGACTATTTTATGATGACTAAGAGCTCAGACTGTGGCATAAGATGGGTCTAACTTTGAACCTTGACTCTGTCACTTCCTAGATGTCAAATGTAGTAAAATTACTAGCTGTATATACAGAAGTTTTGTAACTTCTCTGTGCCTCAGTTTCCTCAGTTGAAAATGGTGTTACTACCTCATGGGGTTGTTGATCAGCTAATACATGTAAAACACTTAAAACAGTGCCCAGCACATAGGAAGTTATCAATAAGTGTTAGTTGTTGTTATTTGAGTTGGGAGGATTAAGTGAAGTAATCTATTATATTAACCCCAATAATATTAACAACAAAAAAAGCACCCCTCTGCCGAGACCAGCTCGGCGACTCGAGGTGAGTGACGGGTGCCGCAAGCTTGAAGAAAACACAGACACAGACTGAAGAGAAAAATGGGACCCGGGGGCTCAAGACCTCTCGGATCAAGAGCCTTGCTGACTCATCCCACGTTGCTTTTATTGGTTTCTTGGCTAACAGTCTCAGGTTAATCCCATAAACAATCAAAGGCCTCACATGACTGGGGCAATGATCTTTGTTTGCCTCCTGGGTCCGAATTGAGCAGGTGTGGATTTGAGCTGGGCGTGGAGAGCAAAACAGCCCTGGGGGCAGGAGACCTCTCTCAGATATTAGGGGTCTGTGCCCCACCCCTGTTGGCCCCTCTGGGACTCTGCCTGTCTTAGGTTGTTCCTCCCTTGAGGAATCTTACCCGTCTCTGGCTAACCAGTCATCCTCCAGGGCCAAACAGGGTGATATAAGGAAGGGTCTGTGCACCAACCCTGTAGGCCCCTCTGCGGCTGTGCCTGTCTTAGGTTGTTCCTCCCTTGAGGAATCTTACCCGTCTCTGGCTAACCAGTCATCCTCCAGGGCCAAACAGGGTGATATAAGGAAGGCTCTATGCACCACCCCTGTTGGCCCCTCTGCGGCTGTGCCTGTCTTAGGTTGTTCCTCCTCTGAGGAATCTTACCCATCTTTGGCTAACCAGTCATCCTCCAGGGCCAAACAGGGTGATATGAGGTGTGCACTGAGAAAGGGGCTGCGCCGCTAGAGACGGCCAACCCTCTGCCTATGCCCCCATAGTCTCCACGCCCCGCACCCTCAGCTCCTCCACTGCTCAAGCAGGACATTCTGAATCCCATCGCTCCGCCCACATACTTTAACATGTTCAAGGTTTCAGAAAGGCTCCTGAATGTCTTCCCACACCCTTCCCCCAGCTCCATGGCAGTGGCCTCCTGGCTTCTAGTGTAACGTAGATGGAATACTTTTTCAGCCAAAGGGCAGGACCAGGCAGAAGACACCTCTGTTCTGTGTCTGAGAAGTGAGGAAGACAAACAGGCCCCAAGGGTGGGGATGCCTGCATAATGACAAAGGCTGACAGAGATGCCCACTGTCTACTTACTGACATGGACCTGAGTTGGTGCTGATGCCAGTTCCTCCTCTTTGTAGGTTTCACAAGCTGATCTGGGGGACCTTTGACAATGGGCTTCTGGAAGGCTCCGGGGTTATTGCAGGCGGCGGGGACAATGGCATGCTTACTGTATACAATGTGACCCACATCCTGTCTTCGGGAAAGGAGCCTGTGATTGCCCAGAGACAGAAGCACACGGGGGCTGTCAGAGCCCTTGACTTTAATCCTTTCCAGGTACTACATTTCAGTTGTCAGACATGGCTGAGCCATGGAGCATCAGATCTGAAGGGAAGCGTTTACTTGTGACCTCTGGTCTGTAACTCTGAGCCTTTCCCAGGTTGTTACAGGGGTGGCTTTGGAAGCCCCAGATGTGGGTCTCTTTCTCCCTTTCCTGCTCTCATCTCTTCCTGGGCTGGTGTGTCTCCAAAGGCCTATTCCTTTATACAGGGCAACCTCCTGGCCTCAGGAGCTGGTGATTCTGAAATCTTCATTTGGGATTTGAATAACCTGAGTGTGCCAATGACCCCAGGATCTAAGTCACAGGTGAGGAGGCTCCTGGCAGTGCTGCTTAAGAGTGTGCAGTTGATTTCCCTGGGGAGGGTTGAATGCTGGAGGCAGCCAGAGTACAGGAGATTTCAGTCTTCACCACTGGAGGGCAATAAAGCTCCACAGACTAACGTGCTACCTACCGGCCAGATAATAGAGAGAAGGAGGGGGGTGGGGGGGTCTTGTGGTCATTAACTGTCCTAGGAGTTTCTGGAAGGCAAATGAAGAAGGGTGATGGGAGTAAAAGACATTGAGAGAAGTAAGAGTACTGTTTATCGTAGTATAGCTAAGGCAAGATTGGGCCCAGAGTTTAGCTGGCGAGGGGCAAGAGTAGGACACCCAGATATACTCCTGTCTTTTTGTTGGAGGATCAGCCTTGTCTTTGTATCTGGTTCCCCCATGCAGTTGAGGGTCTCGTGTATCTCTGTCTCTGAGTGTACCTGTCTTGTCAGTCAGTAACTGAACCCATCTTTTCCTTCCTCGCTTTTCTGTCTTATGCTTACAGTATCGTGAGGTAAGTTCAGTATGAATTGGAAAGTACCAGTGGCTTTCCTCTCTACCTCATTCTCTCTGGGAGTCTTGGGTGTCTATATTTCCCTCCCTCCCTCCCTCTCTCGCCTTTCTCCTCTCCCTCTCCCTCTCTCTCTCTCTCTCTCTCTCTCTCGTCATAGACGAGTGGGCTCTTTTAAAATCTTGATTCTGTCCTCTCAGGAGCTCCTTGGGATAGGAGTAAAACTCAAGTGTATCTGTCCTTCTCTCAGCTTCTACACCAGTTTCCTAAAGGATCTTCTCTGGAAAATTCCCCTCCCAGCTTCCTGAGACTGGCTTGGTTTGAGTAGCCCTGTGTCTACTCTTGGCCTTTCTGTGGGTGGTTGGGAGCAGCGGAAGAGCGGCTGTCTCTCGGTCCAGGGGTGACAGGTTGTCCACAACCCCCCCCCCCCCATCCTGCCTCAGCAGCCCCCAGAAGACATCAAGGCACTCTCTTGGAACCGTCAAGTTCAACACATTCTGTCTTCTGCTCACCCCAGCGGCAAGGCGGTTGTGTGGGATCTCAGGAAGAATGAACCTATCATCAAAGTCAGTGATCACAGCAACAGGGTGAGTCGCATACAGGCAGGATATAGGCCTGGGTTCTGCTTTCTCTCTCAGGCCTAGTGTTGGAGCTGCTCTCCCCCAGGCCAGGGTTCTGCTTTTGGCTGTTACACATGTGGATTCAGCCCTTTAGCAGATTTCCTATTGAGAGTGAAAGCTTAGGGAAGCTAAACTGAGCTGATCTGGAGGCTTCTAGTGCTCCTTGCTTATGGTCATCACTTATTCCCCAATGGCTGTGGTGTTTCCAGTCACATAGGAGAGACACAAATCCTGCCCACAGAGAGGTCCCATTTCAGCGGGACAAAAAAGTTCATAACCAGAAGAGTCAGGTTACATCGCCCATTGGGGTCTGCTTTGTTCACAGATGCACTGCTCAGGCCTGGCCTGGCACCCAGACACAGCCACTCAGTTGGTGCTATGTTCAGAAGATGATCGTCTTCCAGTAATTCAGCTGTGGGACTTGCGCTTTGCCTCCTCACCCCTGAAGGTGTTAGAGAGTCACAGCAGGTAGCATCTCAAAGCCCATCCACATCCTTGGTGAAGGGTGGGGACATAACTGACCTGGGTAGAAGGCAATGCATGCCTTACTTTGGCTACCAGACATTCTCCCTGGCTTCAAAGGTATCCCAGTGAACACACAGTTCCCCAGTTCTAGCCCCAGTTCTAATCAAGAGGAGTCCCTTTAGACCCAGAGGTTATGGAAAAGAGCCTGAGAGTCCATGTAACTTCCAGAAATGGGAGTGGGGATAGGGTCATGAGAAATATTGGGGCCAAAGTTTAGTACCCCCTGGGAGACTCCACGGGCTCTGATCTGAGGACAGTACTGATTTCTTTAGGTAATTAGGCTGCCCCTCCAAGACTTCTCCTTAATAAAAGCACCTTGGCTTCTATCCTTCCTGTGAACAGGCCTGCCTCGGAAGCTGTAGCTCTGGGCCTACAGCAGAGAAAGCAGCCCCATAGTCTGTTCTTTCTAACTCAAGGGCCATGCCTTTATACCTCCTTGGGGACTTTTGAGAGTTAGGTCCTTACTACCATCCTGGGCTAAAAGCACCCATAGGAATGGGTGCCTGCCTGATTCATGCTGATTCATAATTCCTACTCTACAATCAGGGAAGAGAAACAGGCCATCCTGCAGTGACCTGTGGGAGGCAGAGTGCTATAGTGCATAGTGCACAGGCTCTGGGATTTGACTTGAGTTCTGGCTGCGTGATTGCTGAAAGTTCCTTAATTTCCTCCAAAGCCTCATTTTCCTCATTTGTAAAGTGAAGTCAGACTGCTCATTTTTTGGGGGTAGGATTTATCCAAGATACATAAGGCACCCTACTCATAGTAGGCATTCAACAAATGTTAGTTCCTCTATCCTTTCCTTTGTAGGGGGATCCTGTCAGTGTCATGGAGTCATGCTGATCCTGAGCTGCTGCTCAGTAGTGCCAAGGACAACCAGATCTTGTGCTGGAACCTGGGGAGCAGCGAGGTAGGCTAGCCCTTCTGTGGACATGCTGGGATGGTAGGGGAGTCTATGGCTGCACATGTGTGTTCTGGGTTGCCTCACCTAAGTCAAGGTTTCCCTAATGGTTGTGTTCCCTCATATTAGGTGGTATATAAGCTGCCCACACTGAGCAGCTGGTGCTTTGACTTACAGTGGTGCCCTCGGGACCCTTCGGTGTTCTCTGCTGCCTCTTTCGATGGCTGGATCAGTTTATACTCTGTGATGGGTAGGAGCTGGGAAGTCCAGCAGATGAGACAGGCTGACAAGGTTTGAAGGGCTTGGTGGAGAATGCTGGAGGGAAGGGACTGTCTCTGTTTGGTGGAAGAGGGAAGGACATAAGTCTGGGAAGAAGTGGGGACTACTGCTGACTTGGGAGACTATGGCCCTGGGTTTGGGAGGGCTGAACCTTTGCTCCAGTGCCCATCTTCCTGGAAGCGTGTCAGTTCCTGCCCAATGCAAAGGAGGGCTTTACCTTGACTCTTTTCCTTGGATATTCCCTGTGGCATTTCAGGGAAGTTGGGCCTCCATGCTAGGACCCTTCACTATTTTCGAAGTATGAACTATCTCCTGTAGATCCATTTTGTGTCACATTCCACTGTAGACATTGGATGCAGTAGGCATTCCAAGAGCCTACTGCATGGGAATCCCATCCTCACTACCAGTCCCCTGGAATATGAGAGTCCTGACTTTGTGGGCCAGATTGGGTATCTCAAGGATCCCTCCCAAAATGGAATTTGTAGATACAGTTCCTGGCTAAGCCACCACTCCACGCTGGTGATGCAGGTGTCCTTTTGCCCTCAGATCTCTTCTTCCTTCAGCAAAGGCCAGCCTCTCCCACCACTGCAGGTGCCAGAGCAAGTGGCCCAAGCATCATTGATACCTCCCCTGAAAAAACCCCCCAAATGGATGAGGAGGCCAGCAGGTGTTTTATTTGCTGTAAGTATAGTGTGTGTGTGTGGCCTACTGTGTGCCCAGCATGGAGCTGTGTTCTGTATAAGAGGCTTATTCTCATCGCCTGTGTCTCAGATCAGGTCCCACTCTGCTGCTCAAGCTAGGGTTGCTGTAGCTTCCCTCTCAATCCCTTCATCCTGCTTGCTTTGCCAGTCCTGTCTAAAAGGAATTGGTTGCTTTAGAACTTTCACCTATGAAGAACTGCCTGAGATTCCATTTGATTTTTCTCCACCTCTACATACCTGGACTGGTAATGTGTGCAGGCATGGTTAGAATACAAAAAGAACAGGATGAATACAAAGCATGGGAAAAAAATGTAGATTTCATTCCCTCACTCCTCTGCTCAAAACCTTTGACATCACACCCCCGCCCGCCGCGCCCCCCCCCCCCCCCCCCACTTTATAGACTCCAGGCCAAATGTAAACAGAGTCCCATTTACCTCCAGTTTTTTGGTTTGTTTTTTTGGGGGTGAGGGGGTACTGCCCTAAACATCAAGTTTATTGTGCTGTTCTCACATTCCAAACCCAACCCCCTCTCCCAGTGGGGGACAGCAGAGGGAAAGGTTTTCACAGTACCTGCATGCCTCCCCTCCAACATCCCCCTGTTAGCCCTCAGCCCATCTATCCATGGTCCACTGAGACGCAGCTAGGGACGAGGGCCAAGGAGAAATGGGAATCTCTCCTTAGGAGAACAGGAGGAAGAGGCTAGAGAACTTGATACCCCCCAACCTCCCATACCCTAGCAGAATAGAGGTCAACAAACAGTCCATGCCATCTAGCCCAGTGGGCTGGGGGAGAGGAAGATGATGGTTACTCCAGCACAGCTGGGCTTGCTGCTTAGGTGCCGGAGGTATAGAGAAGAGACTGGGGCAGCAACATAGGAAAAGCTTTCTCTGCAGATCCAAGAAAGGAAACTACTTGTGGAGCCAGAAAGGAAAGACCTTGGGATACTTTTCTCTTCCCCCAGGTCCTTTGGAACAGCAGGCATCTTCTTCACACTTTCTGTTCAGGGGGCCACTTAATGGCTGGGGGAATGGGCTTTGTGGAACAGGTACACAGGATGCTGGAAGTCTTTGGAGGTGGTGTGGGCTGTGGCCACATGCTCATAGCTGGAAAAGCCGACCTCTGGCGATGTCAGGTAGGAACTGAATTGCTCTGACTTCAGCTGAATTCGTTGGTAGTTCTTGTAGATTGTTTCCTTGAGAATCTTTCTCTTGCTGTTGGATGACCAAGGCTGGGGCTCCAGGACCAGGATGTCCCCAGGGTGTAGGTGCCTATAGGTCTGGTGAAACGTGTCTCCTCAGTTGGGATGGGCCCAGTCGGTGAGGCCGAGGCAGAGCCCCACATCATGCTCAGGTGTTAGGCTTCCACCAGCTCATCTTGGTCCAACATATAGCTACCCGTCCTGGAAAATATTCTCGGCTGAACTGGAAAAAAAAAAAAAAAAAAAAGCACTAAAACAGGTGATGTTGAACAGCTTCCTCTTCCCCTGACCTGAAATGGCTGAGTCCTACCTCCAGTTTTTATTCCCTCCTTATTCTCATGTGTTCGCTCTGCTCCAGCTGCATATGTCTACTTTCTGTTCTATGAATAACTCAACTCTGCTGCCTCCACCTGTACCTTACCCTTCAGCTTCTCTCCTGAACATTGAATCCTACTGCAGCCTTTCACCGTCCCTTGCTTAAATACCACCACCTCCTTGATGCCTGTCTTTATCCCTTCAGAGGTGAAGAACTCTGAGGTCAAGAGGCCTGAATTCTTATAGCTTTGTCTCTTATCAGCTGAGTAACCTTGGGCAAGTCACTTAACTCAGGACTTCAGTGTTCTTATCTGTAAAACAGGGATATTAATACCTGCTAAGTTTATGTTAGTGAATTGACATGAACCTCAAATAAGAATATATGTAAGCACTTTGTAAAACTATTGAGTATTTTACAAATCAAAAGTTAAGATGGTTCTGTTTAACACTGATCTGTAGTGTAGATTTTGTGCTGTAAGAGTCAAGAGAAGAATTCTGGCTGGGAACATTCATTAAGGAAGGGTAGTAGTGAATGGTTGGGGAGTAGAGCAGTAGTTGTCAAGCATGGCTGCAGTTGCAATAACCTGAAGAATTAAAAAAAAAATACCAACGCCTAGTACCACCCCCAGAGCTTCTGATTTTTTTGTCTGGGGTACAGCCTGGTGACTTTGGATAGCTCCCTGGGTGGTTTTAATGTGCAGCCAAGGTGAAGAACTGCTGGAGTAAAGGAACTTTACTGGGCTCTGTTTTTGTGCCAGGTGCTTTACATGAAGTACCTAATTTGGTGAGAAGGATGCTCAAGTGGGGGTGTTGTGGTGGGTGAAGGCGTAGAAGCAGGAATGAACTGGACACTTTAGGGATGCAGAGTGATCACATAAATAAACAGAGAGAGGGGTGCTGGAGAGGCAGGTCTGGCCCTGCTTTTGAAAGATTTTGTGCACTATAGGCAGAGAAGCTTAAGCTCTCTCCCATGGCTTTATGAAACCAGTATAAGCTGAATGGCAACAGGGATAGGGTTGTAGTCTAAGACTTGGAATGGAGGAGGGAAAAGCCAGTGCTAGCACTGGGCATGGGAGACACTGAACAAGACGAGGGGTAAGACTTTGTTGTTGCTCGGGTATAGTGGGTAAAAAGACTGTGATAATGCCAAGGAGTTTAGTCCAGGTGACTAGGAGAATGGTGGTACCAGGACAGGTGAGGAAAAGATGAGTACCATGTACTGAAGTTTTAAATTGGTGGTTCTGAAATTGCAAGGGTGGTTTTGGGATGGGGGCACATTTGCTACTGAATTCTGATCCTATTCTACCCCCAAGAGTTCCCTTATTTTTGCCCTCCTATCCTAGCATCAACCAATAGATAGGCTTCCCTGTGATGCTGACTTGGTGTTAATTTTTGCCTTACCCTTCTTGTTTTTCCTCACCAGTTTGGGGGGAAGCTGGTTACCTTTGGCCTCCCCAGCAACCCTGTCCATCAGATACCACAGCCTTGCCTCCGCCTAGTCTTCATCAGTCAAGTCACCACAGAACCTGAATTCCTCATGCGATCAGCTGAGCTGCAGGAGGCCCTGGGATCAGGCAGTCTCCTGAATTACTGTCAGAACAAGATCCAGCAAGCATCACTGCAAAGCGAAAAGATGCTGTGGCAGTTCCTGAAGGTAGGAAGCCTGAAGGCTGGCTGCTCAGAAGTGTCTCCTCAAAGCCGGGTACCCCAGCCCCTGTCAACCCTAACCTCTCTCAATAACCACCCTGTGGCCCAGGTTACAGAGGCACTAACCCCGCTAGGTTTTTTCCTACATGGCACCCACCCTGGGTGCAAAATCTTCACCCTTTACCAGAGGCTCAGCAACCATTTATGGCTAAGGAAACTGAGGAGTACAAGTGGCATTTGCCTTTTTTCTACTGTTGCTGATGTCCTGGATACTTTACCAGAGCCAAGGTGAAGGCTTTCACAGCGCCATGCCACAAGACAGTTAAGGTGATGGGAATGGAGAAGAAAGAAAGGGAAAGGAAGGGAAGAAGATCAGCTGGAAGGCTTTGAGTTTTTTCAGATAACGCAAGGCAAGTCATTGTGGGGGGACTCAGGGCTCAAGTCCCACTCTACTCTGGAGGCATGGCTTCAGTTCCAGCGTCCATTTAATTTCAGGTTGCTTATGACACCAGGATGCATGCTTTACCTGTCAAAGGAAGTGAGCACATGAGAGGAGAGAGCTGAAGGAAGAAAGAGAAATAACTGGGCAGACAGTGAGAGGATTATAGAGCAGATCTTTGGGGTTATAGGGCAGAATGCAAAAAGAAGGACAGGGCCTGTCCTGGGAGGTCTGAGAAGAACTTGGAGTCTGTGCCTCAGACATGCTAGAACTTTATGAAGGTAGACACCAGGAATCTGAGAAGAAAAGGATCTGAGAAAGATTATCAACTGTAGAGTGAAACTAGAAAAGGATGTGAGAATAAAATAGCAAGAAATAATGCTTTTGTTATAAACAGGATACAGGTAGTAGCTCCAGGAATGGTGGGGTGGGAAAGAGTAGAGGGAATAATCGGGAGTTCAGCCTTTACTCTGTTGAACAAAGGAGGCATTGGCGCCCATAGGACAGAGGGGAGTCTGGTTCAAAAGCTACACAAGAGCTGTCCATCATGATGGTCCTGTATGGATGAATATTTCCAGAAGAAGAGCATGGAAGAAGGAGGGGGCCCTGAGAGACTATGAGAAGGATCATAGTCAGAATTTATGGTTCAGTGTAGGATAAATGAAGGGCCCAGGCCAGCTAACCCATTGCGGTAGGGCTTCAGGAAGCCTTGGCCCTCAGGATCTGGAACACTGAGTGGGTAAGCTGACTTCGTTTACTATATCCATGCAGCTTCCACTTAGGAGTCTTCTCACCTAGCCATTTAGACTCACAAGACTACTGAAGGCTCATGTGGTATCCGTCTCCTCAGCAGGATAGGGGAGAGGAACCACAGCTTGTCAGCAGGGCAGCATCAAGTGGTTCTCTTCTGTGAGTCCTTGTTGCAGTCCATGCAGCAGCTTAGAGTTCTCTCCTTCAGGTCCCCAGAAGAAGCTCAGGTGCAAGAAGATAAGATATACATCAGGTTGGTGTGTTAGCTGCCCTGGCTTAGAAACCTCAGGCCCATAAGAGCCAGTATCTCTTGTACAAACTCCAAAAGCATAGCTTCTAGGGTCCCTGCAAGGGATCTGTTTAGTATAAGAATCCTTGCTATCAGGGAAGCCCATAGCATGGTGTCCACATCAATTATTTATAGTTTACAAAGTTCTCGTCCAGATGCAATTTACCAGTCACAAGCAGTGTTGCCTAGAAACATAGCCTACATTTTACTCTTTCCAGGTTACCAGGGTAATAGATCTAGGAAGTCAATTGAAGGTCCAGTTCTCATGCAGAACGGGGAAAGATTTGTTAACACATCTGCCTACAGCCCAACAGGAATCAAGTCTGCGGAGAAATAGGGAGAGATGGTGTTGGCCTCAGGGGGCACTTCTTGTAGTACAAAGAACTACATTTGAGGGTACAGTTGCCCAGCTGGTGCAGGAAAGCATCATTCACATTCATTTAATGGAGACTTCTATGTTCTGTGCTTCCTTAGGTGACCTTAGAGAAGGACTCCAGAATGAAATTCCTAAAGCTATTAGGATACAGTAAAGATGAACTTCAGAAGAGGGTAAGCTGCTTTCACATCATAAACATGTGCTTGATGCAAGAAAGAGAATCCTGCCAGTGGAAACCATCTCAGAATACCTCTTCCTGGGCTTCCTTAATGCATATATGAGCATTTTACCTCCTGGAGATAGTCTCTTTCCCAGGATAATACCTCAAGGATCTTAACGAGTCCAGTTAGTGGGGTATGGAAGTGGGAAGAAAACATAGTGCTTATTTGACCTCATGCTGGGAAAAGTGGTACTCATGAACCTCTCCCTGCAGGTGGCCACATGGTTGAAGAGTGATTTGGGGCTGGGTGAGAGCCCTCAGCCCAAGGAAGATGACCTTAACAGTAACAGACAACAGGCCTTCTGCATCCAGGTATGATAGGAGCCTAGCCAGCCCCACCTAGGGTAGCACAGAAGACTTGCCTTTAGGACATCTTCCCCTTCCTAGCCCCTTGCTTTGCTCTCAGTAAGTGCTCACCTTCTGTGGAAGTCTTCAAACTCCTCACTCATTTAGAACCAGAGTGAGAAACAGAGCCCATGAGCTTTTGGGCTAGGAGTGGAGCTGTGTTTTAACCATGAAGTAGAGCACTTCCCAAACCTTACCTGGTTATTCTTTTAGCTTTACCCATTAAGAGCCAACTCATTTTTTTTTTTTAAATTGAAGTATAGATGATTTACAATGTTGTGTTAATCTCTGCTGTACAGCTAAGTGATTCAGTTATACATGTACGTACATTCTTTTTTATATTCTTTTCCATTATGGTTTATCATAGGATATGAATATAGTTCCCTGTGCTACAGTAGGACCTTGTTGTTTATACATTCTATATATACTAGTTTGCATCTGCTAATCCAAACTCCCAGTCCATCCCTCCCCCGCCCCCCTCCCCCTTGGCAATCACAAGTCTGTTCTCTATGTCTCTGTTTTGTACTGATAAGTTCATTTGTGTCATATTTTAGATTCCACATATAAGTGATATCGTATGGTATTTGTCTTTCTCTTTTTGACTTACTTTACTTAGTATGATGATCTCTAGGTCCATCCATGTTGCGGCAAATGGCATTATTTCATTTTTTTTAATGGCTGAGTAGTATTCCATTGTATATATGTACCACATCTTCTTTATCCGTTCATCTGTTGGTGGACATTTAGGTTGTTTCCATCTCTTGGCTATTGTGAATAGTGCTGCTGTGAATACAGGGGTGCATGTAACTTTTTGAATTATAGTTTTCTCTGGGTATATGCCCAGGAGTGGGATTGCTGGATCATATGGCAACTCTATTTTTAGTTTTTTAAGGAACCTCTATACTGTTTTTCAAAGTGGCTGCACCAGCTTACATTCCCACCAACAGTGTAGGAGGGTTCCTTTTTCTCCATGCCCTCTCCAATATTTGTTATTTGTAGACTTTTTAATTATGGCCATTCTGACCAGTGTGAGGTGGTATCTCATTATAGTTTTGATTTGCATTTCTCTAATAATTAGCAGTGTCAAGCATCTTTTCATGTGCCTGTTGGCCATTTGTATGTCTTCTTTGGCGAAATGTCTTCTGCCCGTTTTTTGATTGGGTTGGATTTTTGTTGTTGAATTATATGAGCTGTTTGTATATTTTGGAAATTAAGTTCTTATCGGTCACATTGTTTGCAAAGATTTTCTCCCATTCCATGCATTGTCTTTTTGTTTTGTTTATGTTTTCTTTTGCCATGCAGAAGCTTGAAAGTTTGATTAGGCCCCATTTGTTTTTGGTTTTTTTTTTTTTGCTTTTATTTGTATTGAAGGGCCAACTCTTTTTTAAAAAAAAATATTTATTTATTTATTTATTGGCTTGCAGGGTCTTCGTTGCTGCATGTGGGATTTCTCTAGTTGTGATGAGCAGGGGCTCCTCTTCATTGCAGTGAGCAGGCTTCTCATTGCTGTGGCTTCTCTTGTTGCAGAGCACGGGCTCCAGGCACATGGGCTTCAGTAGTTGCAGCACGTGGGCTCAGTAGTTGTGGTTCATGGGCTCTAGAGCGCAGGCTCAATAGTTGTGGTGCACAGGCTTAGTTGCTCCATGGCATGTGGGATCTTCCTGGCCCAGGGATCGAACCTGTGTACCCTGCACTGGCAGGCAGATACTTTTTTTGGCGGGGGGGGTGATTGTTTGTTTTGTGTTTTTTAAGAACTTTTATTGAGATACAGTTAACATACAATAAACTGCATATATTTAGAGTGTACAATTTAGTATTTTTTTTCTTATTAATAATGTATATATGGCAATCCCAATCTCCCAATTCATTCCCCCCCAGCCCTCCCCACTTTCCCCACTTGGCATCCATATGTTTGTTCTCTACATCTGTGTCTCTGTTTCTGCCTTGCAAACTGGTTGATTTGTACCATTTTTCGATATTCTGCATATATGGGTTAATATACAATATTTGTTTTTCTCTTTCTGACTCACTTCACTCTGTATGACAGTCTCTAAGTCCATCCATGTCTCTACAAATGTCCCAGTTTCATTGCTTTTTACAGCTGAGTAATATTCCATTGTATATATGTACCACATCTTCTTTATCCATTCATCTGTTGATGGACATTTAGGTTGCTTCCATGTCCTGGCTAATGTAATGCTGCAGTGAACATTGGAGTGCATGTGTCTTTTGAATTATGGTGTTCTCTGGGTGTATGCCCAGCAGTGGGATTGCTGGGTCATATGGTAACTCTATTTTTAGTTTTTTCAAGGAACCTCCATACTGTTCTCCATAGTGGCTGTATCAGTTTACATTCCCACCAACAGTGCAAGAGCATTCTCTTTTCTCCACACCCTCTCCAGCATTTACTGTGTGTAGATTTTCTGATGATGCCCATTCTAACCAGTGTGAAGTGATACCTCATTGTAGTTTAGATTTGCATTTCTCTAATAATTAATGATGTTGAGCAGCTTTTCATGTGCCTCTTGGCCATCCGTGTGTCCTCTTTGGAGAAATGCCCATTTATGTCTTCTGCCCATTTTTTTTTTTTTTGGCACACGGGCTTAGTTTCTCCGCGGCATGTGGGATCTTCCTGGAGCTGGGATCGAACCCATGACCTCTGCATTGGCAGGCGGATTCTTAACCACTGCGCCACCTAGGAAGCCCCCTTCTGCCCATTTTTTGATTGGGTTGTTTATTTTTTTGATATTAAGCTGGATGAACTGTTTATATATTTTAGGGATTAATCCTTTGTCTGTTGATTCGTTGCAAGTATTTTCTCCCATTTTGAGGGTGTCTTTTCGTCTTGCTTATAGTTTCCTTTGCTGTGCAGAAGCTTTGAAGTTTCATTAGGTCCCACTTATTTATTTTGCTTTTATTTCCATTACTCTAGGGGGTGGATCAAAAAAGATCTTGCTGTTATTTATGTCGAAGAGTGTTCTTCCTATGTTTTCCTCTAGGAGTTTTATAGTGTCTGGCCTTACATTTAGGTCTTTGATCCATTTTGAGTTTATTTTTGTGTATAGTGTTAAAGAGTGTTCTAATTTCATTCTTTTACATGTAGCTGTCCAATTTTCCCAGCACCACTTATTGAAGAGGCTGCCTTTTTTCCACTGTATATCCTTGCCTCCTTTGTCATAGATTAGTTGACCATAGTTTATCTCTGGGTTTTCTCTCCTGTTCCATTGATCTATATTTCTGTTTTTGTGCCAGTACCATACTGTCTTGATTACTGTATGGAAGGCAGATTCCTAACCACTGTGCAACCAGGGAAGTCCCAGAGCCAACTCTTAATAGCACTCCCAGAGAGAGCTACTAAGCCAGCTCTCTGTTTCTGGGCTCATTTCCCAAATAGCCACCCTGTCCTTCTTTATACAGACCTCCAAACATACCACCGAGGAAGTCTCCGCCTCCTCAACTTTCTTTGGTGAGCTGGTCCCTCAGAACATGACTCCGTGGGAGATCCCCATCACAGAAGGTATTCTGACCCTCAGGGAGAGGAACCCTCTGTGTGGGAGTAGGTGGGCTCAGAGATCTCGGAACTTGAGACAGTCCTTTCTTGTCCCTGGCTTCCTACTTCCCCCCATGATTGCAAATGCTGGGTGGTTCTGTACCAGTTAGAGCTGTCTCTGGCTGAAGATTTTCATGGATGGGTCCTTTGTATGGAAGGCCTTCTACCAAGGTATTTTTTTTTATCCTTCTGTTTTTGCTTAAAGAACTGTGACCCTCTTCTTGTTGAGCAAGCACATATCACACCTGTGATGTTGCCGCATGCGTCCCTCCCTTGTCTTGGGTCCTGTCCTTAGAGAGTTACCACTGGACGTGGGCACCCTAGGACACCCCACTACATTTTGTTGTGAGGGAATAAATCTTGGGAGTTTGGGGCAAGGGATGCAGAGTATAGGAGGTTGGCTTTGGGTCCTGCTGGGGACAGGAAGCTAGAGTCTGAGGGCAGGCTGATGCAGAGGGGATGCCTCTGTCTACAGACACAGATGGACTCCTGAGCCAGGCTCTCCTGCTTGGAGAACTGGGCCCTGCTGTGAAGCTGTGTCTGAAGGAAGAGCGCTTTGCTGATGCCATCATCCTGGCCCAGGCTGGGGGCGCAGATCTGCTGAAACAAACACAGGAGTGCTACTTGGCCAAGAAGAAAACCAGAATCGCCCCGGTAACTGCCCACCATGTAGGAGAGGAGGGGAGGGATTACTTGGACCTTGTCAAGTAGATGTCCACACTTTGGGACTGGTGTTTAGAGAATCTGCCTATTTCTCTCTCTCCCTACTCTAACCACCCCTACCTTACCCCTAGCCCCTAGTCAATGACTTCTGCTGCCTATGCTTGATGGACGGCTGATGGCCTTCTTCCCTCTCTGCCCATTACAGCTGCTAGCCTGTGTTATACAGAAGAATTGGAAAGATATGGTGTGTGCCTGTAGCCTGAAGAACTGGAGAGAGGCTTTGGCCCTGCTGCTGACCTACTCAGGGCCAGAGAAATTCCCCGAGCTCTGTGGTAGGTGGCCCTCGGCTCAGGATGGAGAGGTGTGACTCTAGCATGGAGTCAATGGACATACTAGAGTACATCCCCCTACTTTCAGTAGGGCATTTATAGTCCTCTTTTATTTTTTCTTGTCACATCTCAGTGCAAGAGCTTTACCCTTCACTGCAGAGCAGGATTAGCCTCAGTGTTGTCTTAAAGCCACTGTGGCTACTTGTCCCATAGCTCATGGTCCCCCACGTGTTTGCAAACAGGAGAAGGAGGAGAAATGCAGGGAAGCTGTGCCATTTAAGAAGTTTCTATCTTTCTGTAGACATGCTGGGAACTCGCATGGAGCAGGAGGGTGGCAGGGCACTAACCTCCGAAGCCAGACTCTGTTACGTGTGCTCAGGGAGTGTGGAGCGGCTGGTGGAGTGCTGGGCAAAATGCCACCGGACTTCATCCCCCATGGCTCTACAGGTACCCCTTCTCTGCAGGGCCCTGGTCCCTCCATACCAGGCCTGCAGGAGAGGCTAGCAGTGGAGATTGCAGGGACATCAGAGGCGAGTCTTCTGGGTCCCCAGGCTGGAATTAGGGAAGAGAGAAGGGCTCTCAAAGTCTGGGACCTTTTCCATGGATAAGCTATCATCTTCTATCCTTCTCAGTGAAGGGAGATTGAGCAGCAGCTGCTTAGATATTAACCTTCATAATTTTTTCCCACTTCAGGTTTGGGTATATAAGTTTACTCTATATTTGAGTACTTGTGAGCTTGGGCCTTCTATTAGCTTCTATGAAAAGTTCTGTGGATCTAAATTGTACCAGATACTCTGTGGGTGCTCAGAAAAGGTGGGGGTCACAGACTTATGGGGAAACAAAGTCACACATGAAATAAGAGTGTAACAGAATCTGAAATTGATGATGTATCAGCATAAAGGGTAAAGAATCCAAAAAGAAGAGGCAGAAATGTACAAGAGTATAAGACCCAAACAGCTTGGGAGGTGAAGCCAAGTGCCCCTTCTCTTACTGTCATGTCTCTTATATATCATATATCATCACCTGCTACCTGCACCTGGCTATGGCCAGGTGCCCTCATACCCATAGGAGGGAAGTCCTCGGTTGAGCTGCCTGGGCTTAGAAAGCAGGATGTGCTTTGAAGAGGGCTGATTGCCCCTATCCTTGTCCCTTTAGGACCTGATGGAGAAGGTGATGGTCCTTAACAGGAGCTTGAGGCTACTGCAGGGTCCTGATGGGGTGAGCCCAGGCCCTGCCACGACCTACAGAATCACTCAGTATGCCAACCTGCTGGCAGCCCAGGGCAGCCTGGTCACTGCCATGAGCTACCTACCCAGTGACTGTGCTCAGGTGAGTGGGGGCATGTGGAGAGAGCAAACCATTTCATTCAGTCATCTAACACTGGCTGAGCACGTCCGTGTTCCAGGCACTATGCTAAATGCTGAAGTTCCCAGGATAAATAAGATCTGGCCCCTCGGGAGGTTCACAGTCTCTTAGGGGAAAATCAGACGTCAGTAATTTATCCTGCCATAAGAGAAGCTTATACTAAGCACTGTGGGACTTCACAAGCAAGGGGCTGACTTTGTCTGGAGAAGTCACAGAAGGCTTCCCAGTGGTTAAAACAGTTGATGTGGACCTTCAAAGAGAAATAGCTTACCAGCAGATGTCAGGCATTCTAGGCAAGAAGGAAGGTTTGGTGGGGATTAGAGACCTTTTGAGTCCTCTAAGGTGGCTGAAATGTAGAGGGTCAGCTGGAGTTTGAATGCTATATGGGGCCAGGCTTGTAAGAGAGGATGTTTGCTTGTTTTCATTTTACTTAACACAGTTCTTCATTATTATAACTTTTATAGCCACCAATTCAGCAGCTGAGAGATCGGCTTTTTCACGCCCAGGGTTCTGGTCTCTTGGGCCAGCAGTCACCCCCTTTCCCCTCTCCCCGGGTTGCTGTGGGAGCTACTCCTCACTCTCAAGAGGCATCATCTCCCAGACTGGGATTCCAGTCTTCTCACCAGGTAAGACCTGGCTTGTGCATTCATTCAGAAGTACCGATTAAGTGTCTACCAAGTGCCAGGCATGATTCTAGGCATTTGGAAATTATTAGTTTAAAAAATGATGAAAATTCCTGTCTTCATAAAGCATAGATTCAGTTATTTTTCAAATAACTGTTTATTCTGCTAGGCACTTACAACAGAAAGGTGCCTAAACCATGATCTTTGCCCTTAATTAGCTCATAGTCTAGTGAAAAGATAGATGTGTAAAAATTAACTACAGGAAAATTTGTAAGTGCCATGGTTGGGATATGATTAAAGAGCCAAGAGATCACACAGAAGAAAGCAACTTACTGGGGGACGGGGGAAGTTTAGAGAATGTTTCAGAACGAGTATGATGTTTGATCTGAATCTTGAAGATTAAAAGTTATTTAGGCAAAGGAAGAGGTAAGGAAGGCAGTTTCAGGCGGAGGGAATGGCATGTGCAAAGGCAGTGAAGGGAAAGTAAGCAAAGCCCATTTGAGGAATGACTAACAGTTTAATGGGGCTACAAAACAGGTGTTTGTGGCAGTGGAGTGAGTTAGATGAAGCTGGGGTAACAGGTGGTAGTTAGATCAGAAGAGACCTGGCATTCTGTGTTCAGGAGTTTAGACTTGACCCTGAAGGCAGTCAGGAGCTATTGAATGGTCTTATGCAGGGGAAAGACTAGCTCTGTGTCTAGGAAGGACAAGGGTAGAGGCAGTTAGGGAAGCTATAGCAAGAGATGATGAGGGAATGAAATGACCTAAAACTAGAGAGTGAGGTTGAATTTGAGATATTTAGTAGGTAGAACTGACAGAAACTGGTGATGGTTTAGAGAAGTGTGCTAAGTGGGGGGACTGACCACAGTGCCCAGATGGATAGGATCCTGTTAATTTATGAGACCAGGAGCCTACTAGAGGGGAACAAAATCCAGGGAGATTGTAGATAAAGGTATCAGGCAAAAAAGTTCTGATGATTCATCCTGTCCCGCCTTTAATTCCCACCCTAATTTTCTTCCCTCCCTCACCTTCCCCCTCCCTTCTCCTCCTTTTCTTTTCCTACTTGCTGGCTCTCTCTCCCTCCCTCCCCCACTTCTTCTCACTCTCTCTTTTCTATTTTGAAATAATTATAGATTCACAGGAAGATACAGTGAAATGTACTGGGAAGTCTCATGCATCCCAAGTCCACCACATCCCATGCCAATGTCCCCCACAACCAGGATACAATACCAAGACCAAGAGATTGACAGTATAAGCCACAGATTTAGATTTCACTGGTTTTATATGTACACATTTGTGTGTGTGTCTGTGTGTGTATAACCATGTAAGAACTTTTCATCTTTTTAACAGTCCTTCACAAAGCAAAAAAAAAAAATTAATTTTATAATGTTCAATTTATAAAGTTTTCTTTCTATGGATCATGCTTTTTATATCAAGTCTAAGAGCTCTTAGCCTAGTCCAAGGTCCCCCAAATTTCCCATTTTTTTTAATACATCTTTATTAGAGTATAATTGCTTTACAATGTTGTGTTAGTTTCTGCTGTACAACAAAGTGAGTCAGCTATATGTATACATATATCCCCATATACCATGTTTTTTCTAGACCTTTCATAGTTTTATGTTTTACATTTAAGTCCATGTTCCACTTTGAGTTAATTTTTGTATAAGTGTGAAGTTTGGGTCAAGTTTCTTTTCTTTTTTGTTTTTTTGCCAGTGGATGTCTAGAATCATTCATTGAAAAGCCTGTCCCTCTTCCATTGAATTGATTTTGCTCCTTTGTCAAAAATTAGTTGGACATATTCGTATGGACTTATTTCTCAATTCCCTATTCTGTTCCATTGATCTATGTGTCTATCCTTCTGCCAATACCACTCTGTCTTGATTACTGCCTCTATATCAGTAAGTCTCGACTTGGGGAAAAGTGATTCTTCCTACTTTATTTTTCTGTTTCAAAATTGCTTTGGATATTCTAGGACCTTGTCCTTTTCACATAAATTTTAGAGTAAGCTTGTCTATATCTAAAAAGAAACTTGCAGAAATTGACAAGAATTGCATTAAAACTATAGATTAATGTAGGGAGAATTGACATCTTTACTATATTGAGTCTTCTTAAACATGAAATGGTATGTCTCTCCAATACCGTCTCCATCAACACTTTATAATTTTCATCATATAGACCCTGATTTGTTCAATTCAAACATAAGGGGACTTATTAGGTGGCGAAGTGGTTAAGAATCCGCCTGCCAATGCAGAGGATACGGATTCAATCCCTGCTCCAGGAAGATCCCACATGCCACGGAGCAACTAAGCCTGTGCGCCACAACTATTGAGCCTGTGCTCTAGAGCCTGTGATCCACAACTATTAGAAGCCCATGCACCTAGAGCCCATGCTCCTCAACAAGAGAAGCCACTGCACGCCCATGCTCCACGATGAAGAGTAGCCCCCGCTAGCTGCAGCTAGAGAAAGCCCATGAGGAGCAATGAAGACTCAATTCAGTCAATAAATTAATTAATTAATAAAAAAAAAAGCAAAGTAAACAAAAAAACATAAGTATTTAATTTTCTCTGGAGCAATTTGAAATCAAATGGTATGGCATTTTTAATTTTGGTTTCCACTTGTTTGTTGTCCATATATAGAAATGTAATTGGTTTTTATGTGTTAATCTTATATCATGTGACTTTTAGATGCTCATAAATGAGATTCTTAAACTCATTTATTAGTTCTAGGAGTGTTCTGTGGATGTCTTGGGATTTTCTGTGTAGATAGTCATGTCGTCTGCAAATGGAGACAGTTTTATTTCTTTTTGTCCAAATTGTATGCCTTTAACATGCAAAACATTCAGTCTTTCACCACTAAGTATGATGGTAGCTCTAGGTTTTTTTAGATGCTCTTTATGAAGCTAAGGAAGTTTTCCCCTCTATTCCTGGTATACTGAATCAGTGTTGAATTTTGTCATATGTTTTTCTGCATCATTTTATATGATCAAATGATTTTTTTTTCTTTAACCTGTTGATATGGTGGACTACAATGATTGATTTTTAAATGTATCATGATATACATTGTATGACCTGGAGTAAATCCCATTTGGTTGTGGTATGTTATTTTTATATACATTGTTGGATCTGATTTGCTAAAATTTTGCTAAGGATTTCTGTGTTTAAGTTTATGAGAAATATTGGTCTGTAGTTTTATTTTGTGGTGTAGGTATCAGGGTAGTACTGACCTCATAAAGTGAGTTAGGAAATGTTCCTTCTATATTCTGGAAGAGATTATGTAAACTTTGTGTTCTTTGAATGTTTGATAGAATTCTCCAGTGAAACTATCTATGCCTAGAGATTTTTGGGGGGAGGGGTTAATTACAAATTTAATTCCTTTAATAGTTATAGAACCATTCATGTTTTCTATTTAATTTTGGCTGAATTTTGGTAGCTTGTGGTTGAAGAATTGGTCCGTTTTTTCCCTAAGTTGTCAAGTTTATGAATGTGAAGTTATTTGTAGTATTCCTTATTATCTCTTTAATGGCTGCAGATTCTGTTGTAATGTTCCCTGCTTTATCCTTGATCTTGATGAATTATGTCTTCTTTCTTTATATTTGTTAAGTCTTTATAAAGATTTATCCATTTTGTTAATATTTTTTTAAGAATTAGCTTTTTATTTCATTTTCCCTGTTGTTTTTCTGTTTTCAGTTACTTACCTTTCTTTTCCTTTTCAAGTGCTGACCCTTTTTTCTCTTCCATCAGGTTCCAACTGCATCTCTAAGGCCAAGGATTCTTACACCTCCATCATCACTTGTGATGCCCTTGACACCTTCCCATCCTAGCCCTTATCAGGGCTCCAGAGTGCAGAATACAAGTGACTACAGGCCATCTGGGTTCCAGGAAGCCCAGCCTTTGCCCCTGGTCCCTGGGGTAAGGCCTGGTGAGTGACTGAGTGAAGACCTGTCTAGGCAGAGCACAGAGGAAAACAGCTGGCATGGCCAGCATGGATTTGGGAGGCAGTATGTCTATCTAGTGAGAGGAGCTTGGAGTTTGAAGTCTGAATTCTCAGTACTATCAGTTACTGGCTTTGTACCTGTGGGCAACGTACCTAGCCACTTTGTTTCTTTTGAAAATTGAGAGTGGTTGTTATGTTGGTCATTACAACCCCACAGGATTGTTTTGAGGGTCAAATAAGGAATATAGTTAAAAGTATTTTGTAAGTGGTAGATCTCCGTACACATGTATTAATTATTTATTATTATTATAGTTTTTTTATTGCTGCCTTATTCCTCCCTGATGTGCTCTGAGTCTCTCCCAAATTGAAATTTGATGGCAAATGACCTGTTTCTGTCTCATTTCAGCTTTATCTCAGCCACAGCTCTTAGGAGGGCAAAGAGCACAGGCTCCTAACCCCATGGGATTCCCTGGAACATGGCCTCTTCCTAGTCCACCCACGGCACCCCCAGACATGATGCAGCCTGGCTCTGCCTCCCTGCCTGAGGCTCCTCAGTTGCGTCCTCTGCTTCCTGTGAGAGCACCAGGCTTCGGCCCTATGCGCTCCCAGCCTCTAGCTCCTCCTGTCAGCTTCTCTGTGGCACGCCCTCCAGGAGGGCCAGGTGCTCCATGTGCTAGTGACTTCCCAATGACTGGCATCTTGACTCCTCACCCAGGTCGGTGTTCTTCCATGGCCTCCCTCTCCTCCCTCCCCACTACCACCTTGGAAATCTCTTTCCTCAAGCCAGTGAACTGGGGTTGGAGACTGTCAACTCAGAGTGTGACTGGTCTGCAGCGGGAGGTGTGACAGACTCCAACTAAAATAATTTTCTGGTCTTCAGAGCCAAATTTCCAGTGTTTCTGAACATGCCCCTAAATACCTCTATATTTATACTATTCAGGACCTCAAGATTCCTTGAAAAATGCTCCAGTGCCCCGGGGAAACCTCCAGAGGAAAAAGGTCAATGCATCTCTTCCCACTCAACCCCTCATACATTCACCAATGACCCACACTCTAGTTCCTTACAGAAGGCAGCCTGATCCTTCCCATTCTCAGGCGTACACTCTGTCTTCTCTCTTTCCCCACTCACTCTTCTCCCCTCAGCCCCCTCTTCTTTCCTTCTTATAAATGTTCACCATCTCCTCACTTCCAGGTTCCCCACACACTGTTCTGTGCCCTTGTTCATTCATAACTTCTGCTACACCCTCAAAGCAGGAGTCTTTCAGCTTAGACTCATGTGCCTTTGTTTTCTCTCTCTTTAGTTGCCAGAGACATTTATGCCCCCAGCACCAATTACTGCTCCAGTTATGTGCCTCGCCCCTGAGCCACGAGGGGTCCATTCCTCACAGCCCGCCGTCCCCAGTGTGAGTCACGCTCCCCCTGGAGCCCCAGGAGAACTCAGCCTGCAGGTGACAGGAATGATGTGTTTCCCTCCTCTTGGAAACCTTCTTTTCTTGGGTGTGGAAAAACAGGCAGCATCGTAGATGGCTTCATTCCTCAAGTTGGAGGCAGACTCTAGGCTGAAGAAGATAGGGTGGGGGCAGATACCAAGTGTCCCTACTGCAGAGAAGGGAGGATGCCCCTCCCCAGCTCTGCCCTGCTCTAGTGGGAGCCGTGTGACCCTGATTCACTGAGGACTAGTTCTGAGGGGAGCCATGAGCAGGACAGCTTGCCTATCTCTCCTATCTCCCTACTCCCCCCTTAGCAACTTCAGCGGCCACCTGAGAAGATGGACAGGAAGGAGCTGCCCCCTGAACATCAGTTGTTGAAGATCAGCTTTCAGGCACTTCTACAGCGCTGCTCCCTGTCTGCCACTGACTTAGTGAGTCTGAACCTTGCCCATGACACTCTCCTCTAGCCCAGCTGGTCCCAGGATCCCTTAGCTGTAGACCAGTTCCTTGTGTGGCTCTTCTTACTGTTCCTGGATATGTCGCCTGTATCTTATACTTATTTGATGTCCATGTGGAGTTGGGGAGGACTTGTCTGGTCTGGAGTTTAGCTCATTGGTAACAGGACCACACAGCATCGAGACTTAGTTCTTGGAAAGGCAGCAGGGAATATTGGAAGAAGGGTGAGACCGGGAGTAAGGAGACCTGCCATTCATTCCTGGCTGGGTCAGCTTGAGCGAGTCACTTACCCTCTTCGAGTCTCCATTTTGTCCTCCGTGAAATGAAGGAACATTAAGCCATTCTAGCTCTAAGGTACTATGATTCTTTATGGTCCTGTGTAGTGTTAGGCTTAGGGACTGGAATCGGAATCCATTTCCCTCCCTGCAGAAGACAAAACGGAAGCTGGATGAAGCAGCCCAACGTCTAGAATGTCTATATGAGAAGCTCTGTGAGGGAACAGTAAGTACACTCAGTGGTGTTCCTCTGCCTCCTGCTCGTCCACCCTCACCCATGGCCAGAGGGTGCCCAGTGTCCCTTCCCATAGGCCTCACCGACCCTGGGTTCCCTAGAGAATACAGACTTCTTGCCTGGACTGGGCTCCAGAACTCAAGTCCTCTCTTCTCCCTTCCATGCCTACTTCAGGGTAGGGGCGGGGTTGGGCTTACTAACTACAGGCCAATCCCTCCACAGCTCTCACCTCCTGTCCTGGCTGGGCTCCACGAGGTTGCCCGATGTGTGGACGCCGGAAGCTTTGAGCAGGGCCTTGCAGTGCATGCCCAGGTGGTGAGCTGCAGCAGCTTCAGCGAGGTCTCCAGCTTCATGCCTGTCCTGAAGTCTGTCCTCACCATTGCTCATAAGCTGCACATCTAAACCAGGCAGCTCCTCTTGCCAGGAGGCCACTTCTACTGTTACTTAACTCCTTACTGCAGGAAAGGGGAATTTCGGAACAGATTCTGTTTGTTTTTCCAAGTCTTCTTCCTTTGCTGTCAGGTATATGATGCTGTAGGCTTGGCTCCAAACCAGCAGAGTGCCTGCTCTCTACCCCTTTATGCATGGCCCTCTGGGATCTGCCCAGGGTTCTCTCAGCCTGTTCTTCACTTTCCCTAAAACTGTACTCCAACAGGGACTGGCACAGGGTGTCATCTCCCCCCCGGGATATTCTGTCTAAGTGGCTTCTGAGAGGGTGAGCAGGATCGTTAGTTCCAAGACTACCTCTGCTGGACCCATCTTGTGGGTCTTTTGTCTTTCCCCTTCTGTGGGTTATGAGCCTGACTTTACCTTTCCCTTGCCTCTGACTTCATATTTCCAGGTTCATACTTCTCTGAGCCCCGGAGGCTGGGGTAGAGTTGACTGCTGCTCACCCTTTGAACAAGTCGTACACATGGGGGATGGGTGCTGGGCACAACAAAGAGAAGGAACTGGGGCCCTTTTAAGAAGGGACTTCTCATCTGCCAGCATTGTGAAGGGTGGGCTAGGTGAGGTGGAGGGTGGAAGGGGTGCACTGTCTTTTGCTGAGAGCTGTCTTCGGCTATGGGGTAGAAGCAGAGGAACCACTGCCTGTGGGGAGTGGCCCCTGGCTCAGCCTGCCTGAGCCCTGGCCCAAGGCCTAGACCATTCATTCTGCGATTAGAAGCTGGGTTCTGGAATAGGAGCCATATTAATGAAAGACTCTTCTAGTGCTGTTCTTCAAGGTTGGAGGCCCTCCTCCCCTGGCCCCCATACATCTCAGGGCTTCTTTCTCTGGCAGTACTTTCATAGTTGGACTCTGCATTTGAAGCACTGATGTACTTTATGTGCAATAAAGCTGCTTTAGTTTGGTTTCCTCGGTCATCTCCCAGTTATTATCTCCTCTGGGTCCTATTTCGCCCTTATCTGTCTTCCCAGTCCTCTTTGTTCTTGCTCCCTATACCCTAATAAGGCAGGGGAGGGGCTTGGGGACAGATAGGAAGTCAGGAGAGTTGCAGAAGGGAGGTGGCACTGAATTAGGCTCTCTCCTTGCAGCATTTCTGGTCACTCTGTGTGTGTGTGTGTGTGTGTGTGTGTGTGTGTGTGTGTGTGTGTGTGTGTGTCTCCTTCTCCATCCGTGCCTGATGTTCAGCTCCAGGGTTTTCCCCACACCACTTCAGGGCTGAGCTCAGCTACACAAAGGGGCTGGGTGTGAAGCCAGGGGTACAATCTCTAATCCTGTTGTAGATCCCATCATGTCTACAGGCTAGATGTGTGTGTTTGGGAGGAAGGGATTGTCAGGCAGTATTTGTTTGTAAAGCCACTTGCTCTTCAGATAATACTTGCACTAACTTCTATTGATGAAGCAGTGTGAGCCCCGGCAAAGTCCTTTCCCAAAGTGTCTTTGAAGCCAAGAGCCCATTGAAGGGAAGAAAGGCTGGGAGAGGGGATTAGTTTGTTCAGCAGCTGTGAATTTCAGTGGGAGGTTGATGAACTCCGAAGTCTTTGTTTAAATTAAAGGGGGGGAGAAAAAAGCCGCTGTTGGAGCGAGAGCCCCACTTGGGGCCCTGAACTAACACAAGGAGAAGTCTGAGCTGCGGGGAGCTGTGTACTGACTGTGAAGACTTTTCCCAAACACTTTCGGGAAAGGTGTTGTGAGAAGAGAAGGGGGCGGAGTGAGGGATTAGCATGTGAAATGAAGTTTTCATTGACTCCGGTGGGGGTAGAAGGCTATTTTAATGGCATTTTGTTCTCTTATTTTCCCTTCTTGAGCTCTTTAGAGATATTGTTTTGCTAAGGCAGGCTTTCTTCCCCCTTCTTTCCAGTCTGCGGATTGCCTCTATGGGAGCCAACATAAATATTTCTCCTCCAGGAATGCGGGTTAATTAAAAGGAAATGAATGAGTGGAAGCATCCAATCCAGACCGACAATAGGCGAGTGCCCTGGCCTGCCCTTCCCTCCCACCACCACCAGCACCGCCAGCGCTGAGCACGACCCTGTCTCTGTCTTTGCCCTAACCTGCTGCTAAGGCCAGTTGAGGCTGAGATTCTTTTCAAGAAAAGAAAGCCCTGCCTGTGTGTAGGCTTACAGGCCAGGGACAGGAAGGAGACGGTGTTTTGTCCCCTCCACCCAGCGTGCTTGTCACTTCTCAGGACCTCCCTCTGCTTCTGTCCCCTGGCTGAGACAGATGGACTCCTAAAGAGCACACAAGAGGAGGGAAGGGGTCTGGGTTCCAGGACTCACCCCACAGTACCTTACCAGTTGGTGGCACAAGCCAGACATCTTTCTCAGCATCAGTTTAGATCTGTAAAACAAAAGGTTTCACTAGCTGGTCTCGAAGGTGTCTTCCTAAGCAACAGGTCTGGTT
Source organism: Hippopotamus amphibius kiboko (assembly GCF_030028045.1). NCBI lineage: Eukaryota > Metazoa > Chordata > Mammalia > Artiodactyla > Hippopotamidae > Hippopotamus > Hippopotamus amphibius. The sequence continues at coordinate 29,508,763 of NC_080190.1, forward strand.
GTCCACATTTATAAAGAGGACCACAGCACTGGTGATCGATTATAAGAGAGAACCTAAACTCCCTGAATGCAGGAGAACAGTGTGTTGTTTACCACTGTATTTCCACTCTGGTGTTTGTTGAATAAATAAATGAATGAATGGATAATGCAAGAGGGGGAAAAAAGCAATCCAGATCTAAGGTAGCTCAGTATTGTTTTCTTTATAGATGCAAATGAATGTGGTATCCATCATATATCCCTTTGGGAATACAAAACAGTAACCTAAGAAAGAACTTTCTGGCAGCATAACATGTTTCCAGTACTGACCTGGAGTTATCAAATGTGAAGCACAATAGTTCCCCTACTTATATGCTGAGAGACCTCTTGGAGAATGTAGCTTTCCTTTACAACTTTGTACTTTTATACTTTCTAGCTGCCTTGCCAGAGTTTCCTACTGTACACTATCAAGTAATTCTGCCAAGTGGGACAGCCAGGTTAGTACATACTGCTGCTTGGTTAGGGATGAAGAGCAAGTTGGGAGATTCAAGAGGCCCAGATCAAAGCTGAGGCAAGGAGCAAAAGGCATTTTGCTGATGGAACTGGAAATGAAGCAATAGGAGCCCCTGAAGGGAAGCATGTCCCTTACAAGGAGGGGAAGGGGAACCTCTCTCCTCAGTAAGTGTTAGTGGGACCAGAAGATGTGTAGGGTTGAGGCCAGGGATTTGAGGTCTGACCTGGCCATTGTCTCAATTTGGAATATGGGAGCTCTTCCACTCTCACCGGTTGGCCCTTAGAGCCTCCACCAGGTTTACCCACTTGGAGTCACTCCTCCTCTGTGCTCTGTCCTCCTCTACGAGAGGCAAGATGAAGTTGTCTAGCATTTGATCATTTCTGCTCCGGAAGGGCTGCCTAGTGCCCAGACTCAGGACCATCCTAGGGGAAGGGAGATGACTGGGAAGCTCCTTGGGCTGCAGAGGGTCTGTCAGGGATTAGTTCTTCCCTTCCCACAGCCCTTTGTTACCAAGTCCCTGCTGTACTGCTGCTTTCTGAGAAGAGAACCAGAAGACTCAAGCACCACAAGCAGCAAGGTCTTAGCTACTGAGTGAATGTATGAGTGGAAGTTTTATGGGGATGATTTACTAATCCTTGGCAGATTAACCTCAGTCAGGCTGGGATAACTACTTAGGCCATCAGGGAAGTGAGGCTCACAGAAGGATAGTATCCTGGCAAGGTGGGAGGGAGGAGAGGGCCTAGAGGTTAAATCTTACACATGCCCTTCCCCACATCCCCAAGAATAAGTTCAATACCTGGGGGAGAAAAGTCACATGTCACAGTGACTGCAATAAATTAAGTTTCAAGGTGCTGAACTTCCCGTTACTAACAGTTTCACTGCAGGAAGTTTACGTATTGAAGTATCCAATGCCTGAATCCTGCCTATTTGAGAACCAGGTTAGTGAAAAGAAAGGGTCCCAGCTTCTCCTTCCTCTGACCTATCTTCAGAGGTGCAAACCAGGGTCTGAATGGGAAATTAGCTTATTTATCTCAGTCTTGGCTCAGGGGAATAAGATCTTTTGGGGAAAGAGAAGAGGTAAAGTTGGTTGCTAGGAGGATGTAAGTTAGGAGCAAGTTGAAGTTTACTTTAAAGGGTAGGAAATGAGTGGCCGTCTGCCCTTACATCCTTCCTAGATGTTGTGGGTATGTATCTGGAGCAGCTTGCGTGATTGTCTAGGAAGGTCATTGCCCCACTGGCAAAGTCCATTAGAGACATGGTATCACAAGGGTGAGTGGCGTCCTTGGTTTTCAGCAAGTCAGCACTCTAGGGTTACCACTTCCTCCATCTTCAACCCCTGCCTCTAGGAACCAACCCCCAAAGACATACTTTTTCCTGGGTCAGTTTCCTCAGTGTCCCTTCAGGGAAGGAAAGAAGGAGAACTGGAGAGAAAGCAGAGATTCCTGGGGAGTCTATACCAGCAGTTAGGGAATCAGAAGCACAGGAGGGCCTCTGCAGAAGGAAGATGTGGCTATGGCGGAGAGCTGCCAGCAGAAAGTTGGGGGGATGGGGGTGGAGGGGGGAAGATGGGTAAAAGAGAAAAGCCATGCTTTGCCAGGGGCCCTGCGTATCTCAGAAGGGTTCTTCCAGTTCCTAAGATCCACAGGCTAGGCCAGGCATTAGGGCAGCTAGGACCAGGAAGGGGAAATGCCTATTCTGTTCATAGTCCAAGGAAGATCAATAGCTCAGAATCTCAGGACAGAGGATTCTTAGACTTAAGTGTGGTGAGCGCTGGAGGCGGACAGCTGGAGGAGCGCGCAGAGGAATTGTGGAAGCAGGTCGGAAAGTGGCAAGCACAGGAGAGATTGTAGGGTCTCTCCCTCTCGGGGTCCCGGGCCTTGGTAGTGTGGGGTCCCTATTCCCTAGATTCCTCTATTACTGGGGTCTCTAAAAGAAGCCAAGGACAAATGGGGAAAGGAGAGTGGGGGAGAGGAGACCCTTAGGGTTTTCTCTCGGGTTTGTGCGCCGCGCCCCCCCGCGGTCGGTCCGCGCGGCTGCAGAAGTATTTGGTGACCCGCCGGCGGCACTGCTCACAGCGGACGGCGCAGCACCAGTGGAACTTGCAGTTGCAGCTGGACACGGTCTCGGCGCGGCGCTCCTCCACCGCCAGCCCGCAGTCCCCGCAGAGCCGACGGCAGCTACGGCGCTCCCAGCGGCCCAGGGCCCGGCCGCGCCGCAGGCACTCTCTGCCTTCGGTGCCTAGCAGTCCTAGCGTTTTGTTCTCCAGGCAGTAGTCCGGGGAGTCCTCCAGGTGCACCAGCTCCCTCGTGGAGATGGAGCGAAAGGTGTCTGCGATGGCGCCACGGCCGGCCGCGCTGTTGCCAGCACCCTGCAGCAGGTCCACCTTGAGAGCTGCGTGGTACTTCTCTTTCAGGTGTGCGCCCACCTCTCGGAACTCAGGCAGCTGCAGCCAGCAGGTCTGCGTGGTGCAGCTGCCAGACACGCCATGGCACTTACACGTGCGTTTCATGGTGCCCTTCACGGCCTGGGGAGAGAGCTAGGAGTGAGCGGGCCAGGGATCAAGCGCCTGGGGCTTCTCGCCCTCTGGCGGGTTGCGAGGATTCTAGTTCGCCTACGTGGCCAGCCGGCTTGATGCGGCATTTCCCCAATCTGATAAATGAGTTGAAGAGCTGTCCTCATCTAGGGCTGATATTGGATGGAGCCAGCTGCCTGATTCCAGGGGCTGCAAGACTCACCTTGCGGCCGGCCTCATTGTTGTGCAGGTTCATGGCTGCCCGAGCATCCTGTCCTGTCTCCAGGGCATCGACGAACTGCTTGGATATTGCCTCTCCGAAGCCCACGTTGTCGCTGCAGCCTCCCCACAGCCAGCCCTGGCCCCCTGGAAAAAAGGCAGTGGGAAGAAAGGCCGTTGAGCAGACAGACACAGAGACTCCTGGGCTGCTGGTTCTAAGTGGGTTTGGGGGGTCTGGGGTGGGAAATGAGTCAGGTGTGGCGAGTGTCCTGTCCCCAGGTTAGATTCACCCTAGATTTGTTTTTGCCCCCTTTGTGCTCCTACTTCCAGCTTCAGCCAGTCCCCTGCTCAGGACTCCATGACATAAGTAGCTGCCAAGTGAGGCAGGTGCCTGCTCACCCCTCTACTATGTTTCTGGCCTTTGGGCAGAGTGTGCACAAGCTCTGCCAGTGATTGACGTCCAGAAGGGACAAAATGGTGCTAAAAAGGTGAGGAAAGCACAAGCACTGAGGGGGAGAGAGAAGGGCAATTGAGATCATATGAACGGCCGTTGGCAGTTGAGCTGGAGGGCGGAGGATTGGCAAGGATAGTGGAGGTAAACCATGGAAAGCAGACAGGAATAGGCAGCATGGAAGGATGTGCCCCACTACGTTTGAGACAGTAATAGGATTGAACCTGAAGGGAGTGTTCTTCCTTTATCATTATTGTGTTTAAATTAAGGAACCCCCCAAACAGAGAAGAAGGGCCTCCAGCTACATTTAGCCTGGTTTGTCACTGTAGGGTTTGGACTGAAACTGGTTCGCCCTGATTTTCTTTAGATTTAGAAAAATACAACTCTTCTTCATTCCACCAAGTACCCACCAAGCTTTTCATGACTTAAGTGAACTTGACTGAGCCGCCCTACCCACCCCCAAGATCTCTACTCACCCAGTTGCCCATTACGGGAGTCATCACAGCCACAGTTGTCAAAATCCCCAAGGCTGCAGTTTCTAGTCAGAGTGTACATGACCCCAGCAGAACTGATGGCATGTACAAATGCTGTCTCCCGATTAGCTGACAGGAACCAAAAATTGAGTGAGTTAGAGGGAAGAGTTACAGCCCCAAGATATACCTTTAATACCATCATTATACCCTCCTCTCCCTTCTCCATTCTATTTCCCCACCTTTATAATGTACCTTACTCTCTTCCAGGGTCTGCTCCAGCCCTGGTCTCAGTCCTTGTGTGAGATCTTTTCAGGTCACACATTTTATGACTAAGTGGCTGTATTATTGTTGGCATGGGCGGGATTTAGGTGGGAAGGAGCCCAAGAAAGAAATGTGGGAGAATCTGAAAGTCAGGTTGTAAAGAACCCATCCCCACTTCCTCCTGGAACATTGAAGTCTGAGAGGCAGGTGCTAGCTAGTCCTGGAAAGAACCACTGATTGGCAGCTCTTTCACTCCCTGGCATGGCCACTTTTTATCTTCTCCGTGGGAATCTGGTCTTGCCCTGTAAGTCAGTTCCCACTTGCCCTGTGCTTCTCTGCTGAGCCTGCTGAAGGAAGGGGCTAAGAGGCATGAAGATTTGACCCCTATCTACCTTCTGATGTTGTTTATGTTTTGAGGAAGCATTTAGCCATTTGGGAGGCTGAGGATGATATAGGATTGGGGATAAGGCAAGGTCCATTTATTGAGCAGTGAGGGTGTTGGGGAAGAAAGAAAAAAAGCTCTATAGATAGGAAAGAGGAGCTGGAGAAGGAATAGAGAAGAACCTGGAGAGGGAGATGACCTGAGAGCAGAGACCAGCTGAGGAACAAGGGTGTAGAGGAGGCAGGGGGGCCATCCCTGGAGCATGGGGCTCTAACCTGTGGCCAGGGGGTCCAGGGAGCTGTGGCCGAGGCTTTCCTTACCACTGCGAAGGCCACCATGGCTGGACAGCTGCAGGGCTCTCTCAGGGCAGTTCCAGCGGTCCCAGGCAAACTGGTATTTGCATTCTTCAATACCACTCTGGGCACCAGCTGCCACACTGCTGGAGTAGATGAGGTAAGCCTGCAGGGACACAGGGGTCAAACTTCAGACTCACAGCAGCTGAACTAGGGAGGCATTTGCCTGAAATTGGCCAAGCACCTCTTTTCCTGCTCACTTTCTCATCCCTCCAAAATCATGACAGAGTAAGCCCTTTAAATATGCTGTCTCATTTAACATAACAGATAACCTTGTGAAATAGGTAACATTTTATAGATGTAAAACATTTTGCCCAGGGATTTCCCTGGTGGTCCAGTGGTAGAGAATCCATCCTGCAATGCAGGGGACGTGGTTTCAATCCCTGGTGGTGGGGGGGGACTAAGATCCCACATGCTGCAGGGCAACATTAGACCCTAGACCTCACTACCTCTATTCATTATACTATTCTGTCACTCTAAAATGAGCCTCAATTACATAATTCATGGATTTTCAGCTGTTTTCATCCTATTACTAGCTTAGAAGAGAACATTTTGCACCTGGAAATGTCCTTAGAGATCCCACCCTGCACTGAGAAGAATGGGTGACTGTAGCCTGACACTGTGAAAGAAAACTTTTCTGGCTCTGGAAATTCTGGCCATAAATTCAGAGTCAATATTCCTGAGTTCTTGTCCTGGCTCTGACACTAATTTGCTGTGTGGTTTGGGGTGTGTCCCTAACCCTTTCTGTGCTGCAATTTTTCTGCCTGTAATATATACAACATAATAAAAGATATGGAGGGCTTCCCTGGTAGCACAGCGGTTAAGAATCCACCTGTCGATGCAGGAGACACAGGTTTGATCCCTGGGCGGGGAAGATCCCACATGCACAGAGCAACTAAGCCCATGCGATGCGCCACAACTACCGAGCCTGTGCTCTAGAGCCCATGAGCCACAACTAATGAGCCCATGTGCTGCAACTTCTGAAGCCTGTGCACCTAGAGCCCATGCTCCACAACAAGAGAAGCCTGCACACCACAACGAAGAGTAGCCCCCACTCACCACAACTAGAGAAAGCCTGTGCAACAAGAAAGACCCAACACAACCAATAAATAAATATTTTTAAAAATAAAAAATATTTAAAAAATAAAAGATGTGGATATAATGAAAAGAAATTGACCTATGTAGTCTTCAGTCAAGAAGCTGAGTGAAATTCAAATAAATCAAAGGAAGGTTTTTTCCTTACCTTTGGACCAGTCATCAGGAAATTGTTCACTGACCTAGAAGAGAGAAAAACCACAGAGCGTAATAGAGATACACCAACTCATTTCTGCTGCCTAGAGTTGTAAGAATTACTTCAGCAAATATACAGGCATACTTCAGAGATATTACTGGTTTGATTTCAGATGACTGCAATAAAGTGAATATTGCAATAAAGCCAGTCACATAAATTTTTTTGTTTTCCCAGTGCATGTAAAAGTTATATTTACACTTTACTGTAGTCTAAGTATGCAATAGCATAGTCTAAAGAAATACAATCTGCCTTAATTTTAAAATACTTTATTATTAAATGTGCTAGCCATCACCTGAGCCTTTAGCAAGTTGTAATCCTTTTGCTGGTAGAGGGTCTTAACGTAAATATTGATGGCTGCTGACTGATCAGGGTGCTGGTTGCTGAAGGTTGGGGGTAGCTGTGGCAATTTCTTAAAATAAGACACTAAATTTTGCCTTATCGACTGGCTCTTCCTTTCATGAATGATTCCTCTGTAGTATGTAATGCTGTTTGATAGCATTTTGCCCACAGTAGAACTCCTTGCAAAATTGGAATCAATTCTCTCAAAGTGCCACTGTTTTATCAACTAAGTTTATGTCATATTCTAAATCCTTTGTTGTCATTTCAACATTCTTTACAGCCGCTTCACCACGGGTAGATTCCATCTCAAGAAACCACTTTTTTGTGCTCATCCATAAGAAGCAACTTCTCCTCCATTCAAGTTTTATTATGAGATTGCAGCAGTTCAATCACGTCTTCAGGCTCTGCTTCTAATTCTAGTTCTCTTGCTTTTTCCACCACATTTGTAGCTATCTCCCTCACCTAAGTCTTGAACTCCACAAAGTCATCCATGAGGACTGAAATCAACTTCTTCCAAACCCCTGTGAATGTTAATATCTTGACCTCTTCCTATGAATCATGAATGTTCTTAATTATCTGGAATGATGAATCATTTTCAGAAGGTTCTCAATTAACTTTGCACAGATCCATCAGAGGAATCTATCTATGGCCGCCATAGCATTATAAAATATATTTCTTTTTTTAAAAAATTTTTTAAAACTCTTTATTGGAATATATTTGCTTTACACTCTTGTACCCATCTCTGAGGTACACCAAAGTGAATCAGCTGCATCTACACACATATCCCCATATCCCCTCCTTCTCGCGACTCCCCCCCACCCTCCCTGTCCTGGCCCTCCAAGGCATCTCCCATGAAGCTGATCTCCTTTTGTTATACAGCAACTTCCCACTAGCTATCTATTTTACAGCTGGTAGTGTAAATATGTCTATACTACTCTCTCACCTCGTCCCAACTTCCCCTTTGCCCCTCACCCCAGCCCCGTGTCCTCAAGTCCATTCTCTACTTCTGTATCTCCACTCTTGCCTGTCACTGGGTTCATGAGTACCATTTCTTCAGATTCCATATATATGTGTTAGCATACAGTATTTGTTTTTCTCTTTCTGGCTTACTTCACTCTGTATGACAGACTCTAGGTCTATCCACCTCATGACATATAGTTCAATTTCATTCCTTTTTATGGCTGAGTAATATTCCATTGTATATATGTGCCACATCTTCTTTATCCATTCATCTGTTGATAGGCATCTAGGTTGCTTCCATGTCCTGGCTATTGTAAATAGTGCTGCAATGAACATTATGCTACTTGTTTCTTTTTGGATCATGGTTTTCTCTGGGTATATTCCCAGTAGTGGGATTACTGGATCATATGGTAGTTCTATTTGTAGTTTTTTAAGGAACCTCCAAACTGTTTTCCATAGTGGCTGTACCAGCTTACAATCCCACAAACAGTGCAGGAGAGTTCCCCTTTTCCCACACCCTCTCCAACATTTATTGTCTCTAGATTTTTTGATGATGGCCATTCTGGCCGGTGTGAGGTGATACCTCATTGTGGCTTTGACCTGCATTTCTCTAATAATTAGTGAAGTTGAGCTTCTTTTCATGTGTTTGTTGGCCTTCTGTATGTCTTCTTTGGAGAAATGTCTATTTAGGTCTTCTGCCCATTTGTGGATTGGGTTATTTGCTTTTTCGGTATTAAGCTGTATGAGCTGCTTGTATGTTTTGGAGATTAATCCTTTGTCTGTTGCTTTGTTGGCAAGTATTTTCTCCCATTCTGAGGGTTGTCTTCTTGTCTTGTTTATGGATTTTTTCACTGTGCAAAAGCTTTTAAGTTTCATGAGGTCCCATTTGTTTATTCTTGATTTTATTTCCATGATTCTAGGAGGTGGGTCAAAAAGGATCTTGCTTTGATGGATATCATAGAGTGTTCTGCTTATGTTTTCCTCTAGGAGTTTTATAGTGTCTGGCCTTACATTTAGGTCTTTAATCCATTTTGAGTTTATTTTTGTGTATGGTGTTAGGAAGTGTTCTAATTTCATTCTTTTACATGTAGCTGTCCAATTTTCCCAGCACCACTTATTGAAGAGGCTGTCTTTTTTCCATTGTATATTCTTGCCTCCTTTGTCAAAGATAAGCTACCCATATGTGCTTGGGTTTATCTCAGAGTTCTCTATTCTGTTCTATTGATCTTCCTTTCTATTTTTGTGCCCGTACCATACTGTCTTGATCACTGTGGCCTTATAGTATAGTTTGAAGTCAGGAAGCCTGATTCTACCAACTCCATCTTCCCTTCTCAAGATTGCTTTGGCTATTCAGGGTCTTTTGCATTTCCATACAAATCGTAGGATTTCTTCTTCTAGTTCTGTGAAAAATGCCGTTGGTAATTTGATGGGGATTGCGTTGAATCTGTAAATTGCTTTGGGTAAGATAGTCATTTTCACAATATTGATTCTTCCAATCCAAGAACATGGTATGTCCCTCCATCAGTTTTTATCATCTTTGATTTCTTTCATCAGTGTTTTATAGTTTTCTGCATACAGGTCTTTTGCCTCCTTAGGCAGATTTATTCCTAGGTATTTTATTCTTTTTGTTGCAATGGTAAATGGAAGAGTTTCCTTAATTTCTGTTCTTTCGTTGTTAGTGTATAGGAATGCAAGAGATTTCTGCGCATTAATTTTGTATCCTGCTACTTTACTAAATTCATCGATTAGTGCTAGCAGTTTTCTGGTAGAGTCTTTAGGGTTTTCTATGTATAATATCATGTCATCTGCAAAGAGTGACAATTTTACTTCTTCTTTTCCAATTTGGATTCCTTTTATTTCATTTTCTTCTCTGATTGCTGTGGCTAAAACTTCCATAACTATGTTGAATAATAATGGTGAGAGTGGATAAAATGTACTTCTTAAATAATAAGATGTGAAAGTCAGAATTACTCCTTGATTTATGGGCTGCAGAATATTGTATTAGCAGGCATGAAAACAACATTAATCTCACTGTACATCTCCATCAGAGCTCTCAGATGACCAGGTGCACTGTCAATGAATAGTCATATTTGAAAGAAATCTTTTTTTTTTCTCCCTGAGCATTAGGTCTCAACAGTGGGCTTAAAATATTCAGTAAACCGTGTTGTAAACAGATGTGCTGTCATCCAGGCTTTGTTCTATTTATAGAGCACAGGCAGAGTAGATTTAGCATAATTCTTAAGGGCCCTAGGATTTTCAAAATGGTAAATGAACATTGGCTTCAATCTAAAGTCACTAGCTGTGTTAGTCCCTAAAAGGGACTTTGAAGCTTTGAAGCCAGGCACTGACTTCTCCTCTCTAGCTATGAAAGTCCTAGATGGCATCTTCTTCCAGTAGAAGGCTGTTTCATCTACATTGAAAATCTGTTGTTTAGTTTTACCTCCTTCATTAATTATCTTGGCTAGATCTGGAATCTGGATAACTTGCTACAGCTTTTACATCAGCATTTGCTGTTTCCCCTTGCATTTTAATGTTATGGAGATGGCTTCTTTCCTTAAACCTCATGAACCAACCTCTGCTAGCTTCAAACTTTTCTTCTGCAGCTTCCTTAGCTCTCTCAGCCTTCATAGAATTAAAGAGAGTTAAGGCTCTGCTCTGGGTTAGGCTTTGGCTTAAGGGAATGTTGTGACTGGTTTGATCTATCCAGACAGCTAAAACTTTCTCCATATCAGCAATAAGATTGTTTCACTTATCATTCTTGTGTTGACTGGAGTAGCACTTTAAATTTCCTTCAAGAACTTTTCCTTTGCTTTCACAATGCAGCTAACTGTTTGGGGAGGAGGCCTAGCTTCTGGCTATCTTGGCTTTCAACATGCCTTCCTCATTAAGCTTAATAATTTCTTGCTTTTGTTGTTGTTGTTGTTATTTATTTATTTATTGGCTGTGTTGGGTCTTTGTTGCTGCACATGGGCTTTGTCTAGTTGTGGTGAGCAGAGGCTACTCTTCATTGTGGTGCACAGGCTCCTCGTTGCCGTGGCTTCTCATTGTGGAGCACAGGCTCTAGGCACATGGGCTTCAGTAGTTGCAGCACATGGGCTCAATAGTTGTGGTGCACAGGCTTAGTTGCTCTGCAGCACGTGGGATCTTCCTGGGGCAGGGATCAAACCCGTGTCCCCAGCATTGGCAGGCAGGTTCTTAACCACTGTACCCCCTAGGAAGTCCTTGCTTTTGATTTAAAGTAAGTGACGCTTATTTTCATTTGAACACTTAGAGATCACTGTGGGGTTATTAATTGGCCTAATTCCAATATTGTTGTGTCTCGTGGAATAGGGATGCCCGAGGAGTGGGAGAAAGAAAGACGGGAATGGCCGGTAGGTGGAACAGTCAGAACCTACACATTTATTGATTGTTTGCCATCTTATATGGGCACTGTTTGTGGTGCCCCCAAATAATTACAATACTAACAAAGTGGTGGGGGTTTTTTTGTTTTTGTTTTTTGTTGTTTTTGTTGTTGTTTTTCTGGTTGCACTGCACAGCTTGTGGGATCTTAGTTTCCTGACCAAGGATTGAACCCAGGCCCATGGCATTGAAAGCACTGAGTTCTAACCACTGGACTGCTAGGGAATTCCCACCTCAAAGACTATTAATCACAGATCACAATAACAAATATAATAGTAATGAAAAGGCTTGAAATATCGCAAGAATTATCAAAATGTGACACAGAGACACTAAGTGAGCAACTGCAATTGGAAAAACAGTGCCAACAGACTTGCTCAATGCAAGGTTGCTGCAAACCTTCAATTTGTAAAAAGCACAAGATCTGTGAAGCACAATAAAGCAAGCCTGTAACTGAGAGGAAGAAAGGGAAAATGGTTTTTCCAAGGGAAAATTATGCATAAGGAATCTACTTAAGATAATTTATTTATTAAAAAAAAGAAAAAGAAAAAAAGAACATGTACAAAAGGAGCTAATATTATGCTTTCCTTGAATTTTTAAAACTTCAAATACCAAAAATGTTGGGAGTTGTGTTTGATCATTATTTTGCCAAGGAGTGGGAAGAGAGCTAGCATTAACTTGCTACTGTCTACCAGATACACCACTCTCGGTATTTTACATGTTGATGTTGTTAGGTCCTTACTATCTCAGGCATTGTTATCCCTAGTTTTCAAACAGGGAATCTGAGACTCAAAAACGTTAAATATATTGTTCAAGCTCACCCAGCTAATTAGTGATTGAAGCAAGATCTGAATCCAGGTCCCTCTGACTCCACAGGACTCTGAGAAGGATAGTTCTCTAACCAGAAAGAGGTAAACAGTGGAAGAACCTTCCAGGGAATGAGTCATAATTAAATTCCAAAAATAAATAATCTGACTCTGGAAAATAGTTTGGCTGTTCCTTTCAAAACTAAAAATGGACTTGCCACATGACTTAGCAGTTCCACTGTTGGGCATTTATCCCAGAGAAGTGCAGACTTATTTTTACTCAGGAACTTGTACTCAGATACTCATAGCAACTTTATTTCATAATAACCAAAAATTGGAAACTACCCAAATGTCCTTCAAAGGGTGACTGGTTAGAAAAATTGTGGTACATCCATACCATGGAGTACTACTCAGCAACAAAAAGGTATGAACTGTTGATATACACAAAAACTCAGATGAACCTCAAGGAAATTATATTGAGTGAGCAAAGCCAATCTCAAAAGGGTATAAACTGAATGATTTCATTTATGTGGCAATGGTTAAATATGTGATTATGGAGCTAAAGTCTAGATTAATGGTTGCCAGGGGTTAGAGATAGGGGATGGATACCACTATAAAGTGGTAACACCAGCCAGTCTTGTGGTTATGGTATAGTTAAGTGTCTTGATTGTGGTGTGGTTTTGCAAAGCTGTGTATGTGGCAAAATTGCAAAAGCTATACACATACATACATACATACACACACATACACAAATGAGTGTATGTGAAACTGGTGAAGTCTGAATAAGCTTCATGGATATTGTACTATAGTTCTAAGATGTTAACACTGGGGGAGGCTGGAGAAAGGGTGTGCGCGACTTCCCTGCACGTTTCTTTGCAACTTTCTGCAAATCTATAATTATATAAAAGTTTAAAATTAAAAATATACATGCATAATCTAGAGTGCCAGAGATTTGGCAAATAGACTTTAGTATAGGCATTTGAAAATTGACCCAAATATATTACCTGTTATCTTTCTTTTTCCTTTGTAATGGAAGAAAGTAACATAGGAATCATTATGTATTATTCCATGAAAGTTTGTGTAACCTGCATTTCCAAAGGCCAGTAAGATGCTGGCCATCACATAAAGTGGATTGGAAATGAAAAGGCTAAGAAAGTTCAGTCTCTTTTCAGAGGTCAAAATAGCTTGGCTGGCATCATGCAGAACACACACAACACCTAAAATATGGGTAGTTTTTGAAAAACAGTACTAATAAACTGAGATGCTGCCATATGAGAGAAGATGGAAAAGATTCAGAAAGAAATGTAACAGAATATTAGAAAATCATAAAAGACTACCGAGTCTAGCAAAACCAAGGCCTACTTTTTAAACTTGGCAAGCAAAATTAAGTCAAATAAAAAGAAGCAGTACTCTCTTGGGGGCAGTATATCAGCAAAGCTTAAAAATCAATTCAAAATGATATGAATGATCACAATTGCCAAAGCCATTATGTGTTTGGAGATAAATTTCTGATCCTTGGGCTTCCCTGGTGGTGCAGTGGTTAAGAATCCACCTGCCAGTCCAGGGGACATAGGTTCGAGCCCTGGTCTGGGAAGATCCCACATGGGGAGCAACTAAGCCCGTGCACCACAACTACTGAGCCTGCACTCTAGAGCCTGCGAGCCACAACTACTGAACCCACGTGCCACAACTACTGAAGCCCACGTGCCTAGAGCCCATGTTCTGCAACAAGAGAAACCACCGCAATAAGAAGTGCTGCAATGAAGAGTAGCCCCCGCTGACCACAACTAGAGAAAGCCTGCACCCAGCAACAAAGACCCAACATGGCCAAAATAAATGAAATAAAATAAAAATAAAAATAAAAAAATAAATATTAAAAAAACTTTTCTGATCCTTAAAGACTGTTGTCAGAGAAGTCAGCCAGGTCCTGTGCCTCAGAAAAAAGGACCCTGAGCTTTCTATGTTTCAGAAGGTCAATCTTTATGTGAGGGATAACTTTTGAAGACTTTTGGACATTACCAGGCCAGACAGAGGCCAGTTCCCATTCCACAAGACAAACACATAGTATCAGGAAAGAAAACAAAGCAATAAAATGAAAATTGGGTGTCAGCCAAAGGAGAAAGCTTAGTGGTGAGCCTGGGTCAAGAGACTTCCTTTGAGAGGACTCTGAGTTGAAGTCACAGGGAGCAATGAGCAGAGATGCTAGAAGATTCTTCTTTCCTCAAAGATCCTACAGTATGTAAAGATTTGTATGATATGCCGGTATGGCCCAGGTGATTAATCAATCAGATGTAATTGAGCACTTGCCATATGACACAATTGTAGGTGTTATTTGGACAATATTCCCACAAGTTGACTTAGGTTGTTAACCCCTGAAGTATTTGCAGATATATTTGAACCATATGGCAGGGGTTACTTGTATCCAAAATATCCAGTATGAAGAAAAGACTGTATGTCCTTGCACTGAGCACCAAAGAAGGAAGGTCTTGTTCTTGATCAATGAGATGATGGCTAGGTGTGCTTTTGGGGAGTAAAACAGAATATGGATTACAGAAAACATAGTGAATGTGTAATGTGAGGAGAGCCAAAGAGGAAGGAATTCAAGTGTTTGTATGGGTGCCACCTAGGGACAGTAATATAATTAAAGGAAAGATGCTAACAAAGAGTGGAAGATGGAGACAGCTCTACAGAACATGGTCTAAGCAGCATACTACTAGACAAAGGTACAAACTTCCCATTCCCCATACGTACACTTGCAGGTGACGCTACCCAGGTTGGGTGTCAGTCAAAGGGTTTAAGTCTTTCTAGACACTCCCAGCTCTTCTCAGACCTTGTTAAACTCCAGACTTGCATATCCAACTATATTCTTTTTTTTTTTTAAAGAACTAGGGTTTGAGTCCTTTTTTTTTTTTTTTGGTTGTGCTGCACAGCTTGAAGGAGCTCAGTTCCCTGACCAAGGATTGAACCCAGGCCCCTTCAGTGGAAGCACAGAGTCCTAACCACTGGCCCACCAGGGAATTCCCCCAACTATATATATATATATATATATATTTTTTTTTTTAATATTTTTTATTTATTTGGCTGCACCGGGTCTTTGTTGTGGCATGTGGGATTTTTAGTTGTGGCATGCAAACTCTTAGTTGCAGCATGTGGGACCTAGTTCCCCGACTAGGGATCAAACCCGGGTCCCCTGCATTGGGAGCGCTGAGTTCTAACCACTGAGCAACAAGGAAAGTCCCCCAACTATATTCTTGACATCTCCACTTCAGTCTTTAATAGGCAGCTCAAACTTAACATGTCCAAAACTGAACTCTTAGTCTTCGCTGCCACATTTCAAACCTGCTCTTCCCATTGTCTTCCCCAGCTAAAGAAAGGACAGTTCTTTCTTCCAGCTGCCAGACAAAAATCTTGGAGTCATCTTTGGTGCCTTTCTTTCCCTCATATCCTGTATTCAGTCTGTCATCAACTCCTGGCAGCTCCAACTCAAAATATATCCAGACTCTAAGTGGTTCCCATTACCTTCACTGCTGTCACCCTGATCCAAGCTGTCATTATCTCTTGCCTGGATTATTATTAAGTCCTGCCAACTGATCCCCTTGCTTCCACCCTTATTCTCCCATAATCCATGCTCAAAATGATTGGTCCCTTTTAAAAGTGATGCATTTAAAATATAAATCAAATTTTGCCACTCTCTGCTCAAAATCCTCTAGTGGGTTTTTTTTTTTTTTTTAATCTCACAGAGAGTGATAGCCAAATTCTTATTGTGGTTTATAAGATCCTATACAATCTGGCACCCAGTTATACCTCGGGCCTAGTCTACTACTCTCCCCACACTTACTTAGCTCCAGCCACACTAGTCCCCTTGTTCCTCCAACACACCAGGCACTCTCCAGCCTCTGGGCCATTGCACTTGCTGTCATGTTTGTCTGGAATACTTTTTACTCAGATACCCTCATAATTTGTTCCTTCACCAGCACTGGCCTTTTAATCAAATGTGTCATTCTCCCTGATGCTTTCCTGGATCATATATTTAAAAACTGCAACTTCTTCCCCCCCTTTCTCTGCTCCATTTTTCTCCACAGCACTTGTCATCATCTGAACACTACGTTTAACATCTTTATTTGTGTATTCTCCTTCCACTAGATTGTAAGCTTCATTAGGCAATTTTTTTTGGTCTGTTTTGTTCACCAAGTATTATCAGTGCCTTGAACAGTGCCTGAGGATAGTAAGCATTCAGTAAATATTTGTTGAATGAAAGAACAAAGGAACTCACATTTAAGGATGGGAGCAGGAAGAAGTATCATCTGAGGAAACTCAGAAGGAACAGCAATCTAGAGAGATGGGGGGAAGGAGAGAATCCTTCATTCATGCCCAAGGTCTTACCAGCATGATTATGCAATATCTCCCTAATCTTTACCTCCAACCCTGACTTCCATCTTGAGATCCAGAGCTGCATTTCCAAACGAAAGCTAGACTTCTCTACTGGGAATGTGTCAAATTGTGAGGACAGTGTGTTTATTTTTTTTTAAATTTTAACTATTTAATATTAAAAAGCACACTTTTCAAATAACTTCAATGTCTATTCCAAAATATTAACAGTGAGAATATCATATGAAGACTTATGGGATATGGTTAAAACTTGAGTTTTCTTGTACAAGGGAAACACATAGCTCTTAGAAAGCACTCTCAATAATAGTATAATCCTCAAAGTTTAGGGTGGGGTGGACAGTTGGTGAAAGAGACAAGAGAATAGTAGATTATCTGTGAAAAAGTTTTCCTAGAGATCATATTTAGCCTCCCTCCCCACTCTCAATGCTGGTTGAAAATCACTGTTATATTGAGAGAAAGACTTTCTACTTTTTTAAAAGAATTTAAAAAATTTTTACTGTGTGTTCTCCTTGAAATCAGCAAAGTGAAACTAAGAAAAATAGGGAACTATAATCAAAAAGATAAAAGCAAAAGTTAAAGAATTAGAAGACAGAAAAGCAGTCGTTTTATAGAGCTGTCTTTGAAAGATAATAAAACAGCAAGTCTCTAGTCACCAAGAAAAAGAAAAACACAAATACATACAATTAAGTTGATGTATGCAAAGAAAATACTATAAAAGATTTAATTATATCTTTCTATTTTCTTTAAAAAATTAAAAAACTACAGATGATTTCCTAGGAAACTATTACTAAATTTGCCTTATTATGAGGCAGAAAACCTGAGAGAAGAAGTTCTAGAGGGTCGGTGTCCAAGCTCTGCCACTTAAAAGCTATGTGACCCCAGGAAAGAGACTAGTCTGTGCTGTTACTTCAGCCATAACTGATGTGGGGATGATGTGGCAACCTCAGAGGGCTGTTGAGAGGGTCAGATGAGATAATACTTGTATAGGACAAATGACAAACTGAGGGAAATGCTTATAATATATGAGACATGAAGAGCTCTTACATATTAATAAGAACAAAACGAACACAGAACATTAAAAAAAAAAAAAAGGACACAAACAACAAAAGAAATAAAAATGGCCAGTACATAAAAAGGAATGAAATTGAGTTATTTGTAGTGAGGTGGATGGACCTAGAGTCTGTCATACGGAGCGAAGTAAGCCAGAAAGAGAAAAACAAATACCATATGCTAACTCATATATATGGAATCTAAAAAAATGGTACTGATGAACCAAGTGACAGGGCAAGAATAAAGATGCAGATGTAGAAAACGGACTTGAGGACACGGGGTGCGGTGGCGGGAAGGGAGCGAAGAGGAAGCTGGGATGAAATGAAAGAGTAGCATTGACATACATTACCAAATATAAAACAGATAGCTAGTGGGAAGCTGCTGCATAAGACAGGGAGATCAACTCGATAATGGGTAATGATTTAGAGGGCTGGCATAGGGAAGGCGGGACAGAGTTGCGGGAGTGAGGGGATATATGTATAGATGCAGCTGATTCACTTTGTTGTACAGCAAAAACTGGCACAACAGTGTAAAGCAATTATATTCCAATAAAGGGTTTAAAAAAAATGGCCAGTAACAATGGAGGACAGTACGTTTAAAAGTTAATTCATCTTCCCTGCCAAACTAGCTACTTCTCCTGACTTTACTGTCTTTTTTTCCCCAATCGCTCTCAATCCACTCAGCATCCAATCAGTTATTAAGACCTGTGTGTATTTTACCTTTATAATATTTTTCACCTGCCAGTTCCCTCCTTTCTTTCTCACTGTCTCAGTGACTCTCACTGTCACAGCCTTAGTTATAGCCTCCGACCTGGACCACTGTAGAAGCTCCACTAATTGACCACTCCACTTAACAATTTTTATCCCATTCCAATTCAGTGTATAGTCTGCAGCTAGATCAGTCTTCTGAAAGCCTGATTCTGATGTCATCCTACTCAAGAATCTTTTATAGTTCTCCAACTCTGGGCACACAAGGCCCTCCATAATCTGACCCTACATACCTTTCCTGCCTCATTTCCCATTAAATATCCCTACTTGTCCAGTCCTCTAGTCAAGCTGAACCAGTTGCTATTCCTGGAAATCCATGCATTCATGCCTCTATGCTTTTGCTCATGCTGTTCTGTTAAATCTTACCTATTCATAGTATTTTCAACCAGTAGTGCCAAGGCAACTGGATATCCACATACAAAAGAATGAGGTTGGATCTCTACTTCACATCATATGAAAATTAACTAAAAATAGATCATAGACCTAACTGTAAGGGCTAAAACTATAAAACTCTCAGAAGAAAATATAGATGTAATTTTTCATGACCTGGAGTCAGGCAATGGTTTTTTAGGTATACCTAAAGCACATGTAACCAAAGAAAACATAGATAAATTGGACTTAAAATTAAAAACTTTTAATGCTTCAAAAGATACCATCAAGAAAGTAAAAAGACAACCCACAGAATTGGAGAAAATGTTTGCAAGTCATATATTTGGTTAGACACTTGTATCTAGAATATATAAAGAGCAATTACAGGGCTTCCCTGGTGGCGCAGTGGTTAAGAATCTGCCTGCCAATGCAGGGGACATGAGTTTGAGCCTTGGTCCTGGAAGATCCCACATGACGTGGAGAAACAAAGCCCATGCACCACAACTACTGAGCCCACGTGCCTAGAGCCCGTGGACTGCAACAAAGAGTATCCCCCGCTGACCGCAACTAGAGAAAGCCCGCACACAACAACGAAGACCCAATGCAGCCAAAAATAAAATACATAAATAAATAATAAAATAAATCTTAAAAAAAAGAGCAATTACAACTAAAGAGTAAAAAGGCAAATAATCTGATTTGAAAACGGACAAAGGATCTGAATAGATATTTCTCCAAAGAAGATATACAAATGCTACTAAGTATATGATAAGATGCTCAACATCATTAGTCATCATGGAAATACAAATAAAAAACACAACAAGAATTCACACCTACTAAATTAAAATGAAAAAGACAGACCGTAACAAGTGTTGTCAAGGGCGTGGAGAAATCAGAACCTTTATACATTGCTGGTGGAATTACAAAATGGTGCAGCTATTTTGGAGAATAGTCTGGCAATTCCTCAAAAGGTTAAACATCGAGTTACTATATGACCCAGCAGTTTCACTCATATTGGAATTAAAAATATGTGTCCAATAAAAACTTATACATGACTGTTCACAGCAGCATTTTTCATGATAGCCAAAAAGTGAAAACAATCCAAATGTCTATCAGGTGATCAATGATGAATAAATTGTGGTCTATTCATACAATGGAATATTATTTAGCTGTAAAAAGGAATGAAGTGCTGGTAAATTCTACAACATGGGTGAACCTTGAAAATATCATTCTAAGTGAACGAAGCCAGACACAAAAGACCATGAATTATATGATTCTACGAGGGTGAGTCAAAATTTCTGTAGAATTTCTATAACCAGAGTGTGAATAATTTTTTACTCACCCTTGTATTTATACAAAATGTCCAGAACAAGGAATTGCATAGAAACTGAAAGTAGATTAACAGTTGCCAGGGACTGAGGGATGGAAGAATGGTACGTGACTGATAATGGATAAGGGGTCTCTTTTTAGGGTGATGAAAATGTTCTAAAGTTGATTGTGGTGAGGGTTGCAGAAATTTGTGAATATACTAAAACTCATTGATTTGTATGCTTTAAGAGGGTGAATTTTATAATATATGTATTATATCTTAATAAATATGTTATGTAAAAATCTTATTCTTAAATTAGTATGTAGCTCAAAAGCCACAACCAGAATTTCTTGAAGACTCACAGCAACTTTTTTCCGCCTCATATAAAGGTTTTCCTTTATTTCCTTATACTCAACTACAAGTAGAGGCTGCCTTAATTATCATTGTATCCCCTCCAGCTCCTAATATAGTACCTTGAACATAGCAAGTACTCTATAAAACAAATTAAAGGGTTTTGAGAAAATAATGGGAGGATCACCAGCATCAACAGAAAATTCTAGATAATAAGGACTGAAAAAGGATTTGGGGAGCTATGAGAAGGCAATTTGTGGCAAGCCTGTGTTCCCACTAATTTTCTATCGCTGTGAGCAGACGAACGTGCTGTATTAGCAGGAGCTCATTCCACAAGAGCAACAGACAATGAACACTGAGCATATGTACACAGGGGTTGATGTTATAATCGAAACTTTTAGCAAAGTCAATCTGACACACTTCATGCTATGTGTAACTGTTATTGTGCTTCACAGTAATTAGACATAAGTAGCAGGCAATTTACATAAATAACTGTAGTTAGTTTTGCTTTTATACTGCCAAATAAAAATTTTATAATTGTTTCCTCTCCTTTGGTTAGTCTTCCAGTGTATATACTGATACCATATAAAATTTAATTTCTATCACACAAATAACAGTTAACATTTATCAAATATGTAAGGAACCCTTCTGAGTGCTTTACCTATATCATCATTTTCAGTTTTTATAACAACCCCATGGGGTTGGTACTGGACTATTTATTGAGTGTTTGATCTGTGAACACAAAATACTATTTTGAGTGCTTTACATGTTTTAAGCTCACGTAATTATTACAACAATTGTATGAGGAAGAAACTAGTATGTCTCCCATTTTATTGACACGGGAACTGAAACATAGACATAGAGTGGTTAGCCAGCGTCACACAGCTAGTTAAATGGTAAAGACAGGGTTGGAAACTAGTCAGTCTAATTCTGAAGCATGTACTCCCTTACTGCTCTGCTTTTCTGCAACCCATATTTCTCTTGCTCTTATTCCCACATGCTAATCCAGGACTCCTGATCCTGGAGAGTTCTTGATAAGTTATTTCTTGGAGGTCTCAGGGATGTTTTGCACACAGTCGTAAAAAGCTCAGTTAACTATCACATTGTCTCTGCTGCTTTTCTATTATTGCATTGCTCCAGCTCTTCCTTCTGTGTCATGCCTACCAGGCACCCATGTCTACGAGGCTCTGCTTTATCTACCACCGCATCCCCTGGGCACATTTTGGGGGCACTGTTGCTGCTCACATTGGGTTCCACGCATAAAAAAGTAGGGACAAACAAATGTACCACACTAATGCAGGATGTTAATAATGGGGGAAATTGTGCAGGGGAGAAGGGGAGGGGCCATATGGGAACTCTGTACTTTCTGCTCTAGTTTTCTGTAAATCTAAAACTTCTCTTTTAAAAAGTCCATTTTTCTAAATGTGGGGGCAAATGTCTTTTAACCCATTTTAGAGTTTTACTTTTCCACTTGGGTATCAAAACTGCCATTTGTGTACAACGTCTTACAGGGTTTTAGTAAAAGAGTTCTTTTGTTTTTTCTTATAAAACCCCCTCCTAGTCACCCTCCAGCCTCCTTCCTTGAACTGAAACGGAGAGGCTTCCTAAAGAATTCCAGTGATAAATTTTATAGCTGGATCTTCTCTCCCGTTAGAGAGAATGCTCTCCTGGGAAGACTCCACAGCCACTCGTTTAGACAAACTTCTGGGGCCTCAGCCCTCCCAGTTTTTCTGATCTGCCTCTAGCGGCTGAATCCAAGTGCTGGGACCAGCCTGGAGCCCCTTCAAAGGATGCCTTCCTCGCAAGGAAATGGGCAATTTTAAAAGTATTCACTAAAGACTCTGTAGTGTTCTGTTGATACCTTTCTTGGGCTCGGCGTGCGGGGACCTCAGGCAGAAAGGGCCTTTGCCCACCCAAAAGCAGTGTGCTTAGTCCCAGCATACGGGCCACCAACCCTGGACCTCTTCCACTCCTATAACGACTCTGAAGAATGAGCCCAGGGCACTTTCTGATTTTAGGGGAGACTCTTTATTACCTTGGAAGCTGGCAGTTTCTGATGGCTCAAAAACAAATACATTGAGACGAGGGTCTGGCCAGATAAGCAGGATAAGTCCTCAATAAGACTCTGACTGACGCTCTAGCACTGCCCCTGTCCCCAGATGCCTGAAGAGGGTGACTTTGGTAAAAGCATCTCCCCAGATCTGCCCCTGGCTTTACTGTGAGTGCAGTGGAGCAGAGTGGGAGGAACAACCATGCTCGACCAATCCTCTTTAATGCCTGGCCTGGACAGGACTGGATTCTTTCCCGACCTCCTGTCTCCTACCGTCTGTCTTGCTTTGGCATTCTTTTAGAGGTGTTCCATTAGTCTAGGACAGTGACGTACAGACTGTGGAGTATGTAAAATAGGTGAAGTCTGAATAAGCTTTATGGATATTGTACTACAGTTGTAAGATGTTAACACTGGAGGAGGCTGGGAAAAGGGTGCATAGGACGTGCCTATACATTTCTTTGCAAACTTCTGCAAATCTATAATTACATAAAAATAAGAACGTAACATACATATGTGTAGACATAATCTGGAGTGCTGGAGATTTGGAGAATGGACTTCATTACAGGCACTTGAAAATCAATCCAGGTGTATTATCTGTAGAGTGCATGAGAATCTTCCGGGGTTTAGTAAACACGAAGGCCGCCAGTTCCAGAGACTCTTGTTGGGCAGTGGTGATGGGGGCGTGGGTCGGAATCCGTATGGACACATTCCCGAGATGGTTGTATTGCAGATGATCCTGAGTGTCTGCTTTGAGATGCACTGGTTGGGGGAGAACAGCGAGGTGCCTACAAGTATCTGGTACCTAGGTATAATTTGAGGGCCTGGGAGACTCAAATTACTGCCTCCACCTTCTGGAAAATGGCTGCTCCAACCGCAACAGTAACAAATAGGTGGGCAGTAACAAATTCTCTTCTTTTGTGTGTGGAGCACCCTCTGGTTTCCGTAGTTTGCAAAGCTCTCACTGGTCACTGCCTTGCGGGGCTGAGTCTCTGACTGCACTGAGTCTTAAAACTGTGGACCTCTTTCCTTCCCTGCACTTTTTTCTTGTTGTTAGTGTTTTCCTGGCGATTACAGCTGCCCTGTTTATGCCCACTTTCCCCATACCAAGACTGAAATATTTGGGGGGAGTGGAATATGCCCAGAAGGATTCTGAATCTTTATCTGGGAGCCCCCTGTCCTCTAGGAAATAAGCTAACTACGTGTACTTTCACTCACAGAAGTCTTTAATGCCATAACTATCATTTTATATTCTTATACCACATCCACACTCTTGTCATCAACCCTGAAGTGAGTCTTTAGCTCATTTTTTTGGTTGATGCTTTTTCCTACAAGCTTCTAATACTATGTCATTCTTCTCCCTAGTTAATTTACCAACAGGAAGAATTTGAGAGAGCAATCAGATCTTTCCCCCTCTCCCCCTCCTCCATCATTCATTCTGAGCTCTCACAATAATGTTTCACTGTACGTAGCCTCTGCTGTTACTTGCTCTCATCTGAGCCGATTGGCCAAATTGTGTCCTTTTGTCTTGTCTTCACTACCTTTTGCCACAACTCCTCTAGTATTCACATTAACAAATTCTTTCCCCTTCCTTTTAATGTGAGTTTATTAATGTGAGTTTAAGTCCTTGCTATTCTCTTCATTAGTAAATATCTTTTTAACACTTATTAAGCAACCATCCACAGATACAGATGCATTAACAGTTTTGAGGCTGTGGGTAACCACTAAAGCAGAACCCGGTGGACTTTCTATCATTTCCCCATTGCTTCTCTGCTCTAGGGAACTCCTAAACTTGCAGCATCTCAGTGGCTGTAATCTGGCCACAATCTAACCACAATTCAAAATTCTTTGAACTAGGGCACAAACACCCACAGCTTTCAACATTACACAGCTTTTCTTGCGGGCTATATGGCTTCCTGAATTGCCTACTCCATAATCAGCCTGATCACCAGCAAAAATTTTTCCCAGGGAGCTGGGACAGGAGGGGAGGGACTTTGGACCAACCCCAATACAAATGCCACAGCTTCTCTTTTAGCTCTTGGAAAGTCTCCAAGTTTCTTTCATTTGTTTGTTTGTCTTTTCTTGCCTAACATTTGTTATCCGTAGATCCATACATGCAAATTTTCAAAGCCCTTCTTCACCTGATACCATTTGAAGAAATTTACTTTATTTTACCCCCTTAGGAAGTTCTCGAAAATTTCAAGTTCCCATTCTCTGTTAGTTATGTCTAATTGTGGACAAGCGGTTGGAGCCACTATCCAATTAGTTTTACCCATTTTTTCCTATTTGGGGCCTTCTCCAAACGAGTGTAGCCCATGAAGCGGTCTGCTGCACATCACCTTGTGCAGTGAGTGGTGTAGCAGCCCTGGTGAGGACACATGCCTGATCCTGTGTGGCTCTGTGGCACAGATCCGCGCAGGACTGGGAGCACCCAGCAGCATGCTCTCTGCAGACTGACTTCTCCCTTTGAATAACCAGGACCTTTTTACTGGGCCAAGTTTGTGTGTACGACTCCCTCTTCCCCCAGTGTGAGAGTTCCCTCCAGCAAAGAACTCAGCCTCACACAGTAAGTTTGCAGGCCAGCCTCACTAGTTTGTCAAGTGTGACCAGATCCATTTGAATCGCAGTGGTTGATATAGCTTCAGTTTAAGTTAGCATTCCCTTTTTCTCTTCTGCACGCATTTCTCAGTGCCCTCTTATCCCCCTCCTTTGCTCTGCCTCCCTTCACTTTCCCCACAAGTCCTAGAATAACAGCTATGGCTTCTCCCTGCCCTTTGGGGTCCACAGAAAGTCTCTGGGTCATGAAGCTCTAGTTGGCCTACTTCAGGAGGGACCGTCTGACTATAATAACTTTGGGTGATGGCCCAGGGAAAAGGAGAAGTGGTTGTAAATGAATGCAGATACAGATCTCCATCTGGTGATCTGGCACAGAGAGAGTACAGGGGAAAGGAGTGAAAAGGTTAAGGGAACGGTCCGGAGTAGGGGAGCTGCTAGAAATGCCCCAGTGAAACAACTTTCTTTTAGAATGAATGCCTGATGGACAGGTTTTTCACCTCCTAGAACTTACAAGATGCATTGGGCTAGGGAAAGCCCGAGGACAACTCTTTCTGAGCAAATTTCATTGTGACTCTAGCCTCTACAACATCGGACCCACAGAGCACACACACACCAGCACACACACAGATATGTACGTACACACACAATTGTGTACATAGAAGGTAAGCCTTACTGGTGACTGTGAAATAATACCTCATTGCTCCAAACATTTTCACTGCCTTTGCTGACAATACCTGAGGATATTTAAACTAGAAACAATTCACCGTACAATCAGAGAGAGTTAAATTTAAAATGCAGCTTTTTCTAACAGTAACCAGCATGACTAATTCTTATCCATTGTAAAGTAGAAATAATTGAAATCAGGCTCTTTCCTATTTCGTTATGGGAAGGGATTAGGAAATAGAAGGCACAAGATAGCTGAAGTCTTGAAGGAAAGAGAAGGATTCAGAATTACAAAGACAAGTTTCTTCCTACTTAAAAATTTGTCAAGAGAGATCAAAGGTGATATCAGTAGAGAGATCTATTTCAGTAGAGACATAGAACAGAGGCCAGATTACAGTGAGTAAACAGTTATGAAATGAAAGCAGCTAGTATAGATTCATTGAAGGAGTATGGATGTGAAGGGAAAGAGAGAAAGAAATGATTGCAGTGAAGATTGGAGTCAAGTGAAGGGTTTTTTTCAAGATAAGTATAAAAGGAAAAATTAACAAACGTGTAGTTTTGGCCATATCCCCATATCTATTTCACAGATTTAAACTCCCTCTCTTTCTGCAAAGAGAATTCAGCCCTATAAATAATTCTCAAGCTGTTTTATATAAGTGTGAAGCTTCTATATTATAATGCAGTGCCCTAAAATAGTAGAAAAACTGCTTGAAAGAAAGAAAGAAAAAGAAAGAAAGGGTAAACAGATGCCTCAGTTTTAGGAGTTGTCCTTAATATTTATATTAAAATCCTACATGATCTCAGATCCAGCCCTTGCCAAGTAACTACTGGCAAAGATAATATAATAGCCCACAGACAACTGTGTATCATGGGTCTCTGCAAAACAATCTCAGACAGATTCCTTCCCAAGCAAATCACAAATTTTCAAGGGATAATCTTTTCCCTTGTAACTGAAAAGTCATTTGTATTCCAGGATATTTTATAGAGCCATAGGCCATCTTTCCTTGTCCTCATTTCCTTCCTTCTTTATGTATTGTAGCAAACTCTGCTGAGAAACACTGAGCTACAAAAAAGCACTTCAGCATTCGGCATGTAAATGAGGACTCTAACTGGGAATAAGCTGTACTCATTCTCCATTCTGTGGTCTCTAAGTGAAAGTTGCTAAGGTACAGCGCAAACCACTGTTCCCAGAAAGTCTGGGATTGCAGGAACCTCTTCCAGGATTGTTATGAAGGCAGAGAATTTTGTTTTGTTTTATGATCTTGTAACATTGGTCTCTGTAGTGTAAACTTTAGAAAATATTCATGTTCTCAGTTGCATTGATGGATCAATCAGTTTATATCAGGATCAAGAAGGGGAGTATGCGTGGTAACTGTAAGAATTATCTTACAACACAACCAGGTGACCAGTTGAAGGTAGGAAAACTGACAGGCGTTGGCTCTTTTGTACCATTTTCATTACTCAATGGGACTAAATCCAAATTGATGGTAAAAATTTTCTTTCCTCAATCTGACCCAACTATCAATTTCTGTGCCTTTGCTAACCAGCCACAGCTCAAACAGAAATAAACTCAAATATGTATTTGAACAAATTTTCTCTTTTTACTAATATGTATTCTTGATTTTTCCCCCAAGGGCAGTCATATCTGTATAATGTTCCCCAAGATTCACTCCAATTACTACCTCAAGATCTCTCAGACACAAGAGTCCTTTTCCTATCCTTCTTTTCCCGTTTTGAACCATGGTAGTATTTGGAAGATTTAGACAAAGAGAAATATATACAGTTGACAATGCTACAGAAAGTATAGAGGAAGCAAGATGAGCCAGCAGTTGATAACTGTTGAAGCTGAGCTCTGGGGGTTCATTATGTATGCTGTTCTATCTTTGTAAGAAAATGAAAATGTTCATAATATATAATTAAACAACAGAATGAATAATCTGAACAAAACCAATCATCTACGCAAGCTAGGCTCTACCAGACACCTTGGATTAACATGAGGAAATGCCAGACAGAATAAAATTGTTCAGTATCACTATTTCTCGTCTTTGGTATTAGTATGGAACGGAACCTTCAAAGTCTGATATAGAGAGCCTGAGTAAAGCAAAAGGACTGTGATTTATGGTAACAAAAGAGAGTTACAGTTTTGAATGAAGGGGAATTTCTCCTTATGCAGGATGGTTTAAGCTTGACCTAGTAAACATACGAATTTCATCTAGGGAGTTGCATAGAAAGATTGAACTATTGTCTCACTTACAGGGTCTTAATGAGACTACTGGCACATAGCCTTGTACTATGCTGGTACCAGAGGGTGCTGAAGTTGGAAAAACATCCTGTTAAGAAAAGTGAGTTTGAACTGGTCAGATAATGGTAAATTTAAATGATCCCTGTATGGTCTGATTTCTCTTGGCCTGGAGAAAACTCTGACCTTAGAAGCATACAGTGAAATGACATGATCAATAACAAGAGCTGACAATAAAGATTGAGAAAAACAAACCATAAAAGTTTGGCTTATAATGAGACTGGAGAGTCTGTCCAAAGTGGATGGTAGTTTCTTTCAAGAGGCCCTCAGAGTGTAGGTATAGTTCAAATGGGAGGCAGTGGGAATGTTATTTATGTGAACAGAGCTCAGAGTTCCCCCGACTGTTAACCCAGCCTGATCTTTTACCTAGGAAGAAAAATCTGCTTTCTGAAAAATAAGGGTTTATCCTAAGAAAAATTGTATTGACCTCTCTCTCTAAGCCCTATGAATTCTCCTCTGCCTTTCTGATAGAAATAGGAAAGAGGATTTTTGTTGTTGTTCTGTGGGGGTTTCTTTGTTTCTTTTTTTTTTTTTTTTTTGGTTGTTTTTTTGAAGATCGACACTACACATTTATTCTATACATCTCCCAGTCATATGCTTGAATTAGGGATATTGGGGAATTTGTTTTTACCATTGGCTAGTTACTTTGATAATCAAAAAGCAAAAGAGCTCTAAAGATTCCAAGTGTCTATTTAAAAGCCGTTAAATGAAAAATGATGAAATGGAGGACACCCACAATAATTCTTGGACTCCTGGAAATCTTAACAGATGCTACAAATATATGTCTTTATTCTTAAGAAAATATGGCCAGAACTAGCTTCCTTATGCTATATGTAAACTTTTAACATCAGAGACAGTACAGATAGCACAGAAGTTTTTTAACTGATCTCCAAACAAACACAAACCCAGTATGTTGAAAAGAACAGGTAATTTGAGGTTTGGGGCAAAAGCCAGTACTTCATACATGTAATCCAAATCAAAGAGGCTGCAGGTAGTTTTCGTTGAGATGAAAGGACTGAAATAAAAATAAATTCTATGGATAACTAAATGTAAGAGACAATTTAAATAAGCTAACAGAAGAAACGCTTTTAAAAATAAAAATACTAGCCAGGTACAAGCTTCTGTTTGTCAATGCCAGACTTCTGCATGTTTGTCAGACTAAACTGTTCATATCATTACAAATTCCCAGAAGAGCTGGAGTGCCAGACAGAGAAAGAAGTCTGGCCACAACATGAAGGAGCATGGTCCAGTATTCTGCCTACTGAGCTACAAATCATGGGCAGAGGAAACAAAGCAGAGTCCTTCTGACACAGCTTGGTGTAGTTGCTCAGAGCAGCAAGTAATGTAGAGTCAAATTCCTGTCTCACTACTGACAAGCTGTGTGTCTTTGGTCAGGTTATAGAGTGAATGCTCACTAACTGTTGGTTTACATTATTATTATTCCTGAGTATAGACTGTGTCCCAGGATATGGGGCAGAGCCAAAGCTAATCAGAAGTTACCCTTTCTCAGGAGTCTATAGCTATACAGCAGTCAGAACTTCAGTAAACCAGGCAACATTTTACTTTTGAACTACAAAATATAAAAAATGGGGGCAGAGAGGAGACATAGCTAATTTAACCTGGGAAGACTTCCTGGAGGAGAGAATACCTGCGCTAAGTCTTTAAGGATGAGTAGACGGCAAAGTTCTGGTGGAATCTTTGGAATCTTTTAGCCAAAAAACCATTTAACCCAAATGTGAGCAAACAAAATCCTTTGCAAATGTCCTGATTTATAATAATAATAATAATAATAATAATAGTAATAATAATAATAATAATAATAATAATGTCAGACAGCAGATTAAGAGAATTGGATCATATCAGTTGGATAAAAAAAGAAAAGAATAAAAGGAGCCCAGGAAAAGGGGCGTTTATTAATAGTCCCAGAGAGAATAGCATTACCCAATATAGAGCAGCATTAAACCAATTGTCCTGGCTGGGAAAAAGAAAAAAAAAAAAATAGTAAATTCTTTCCATGGGAGAGAGAGTGTTTGGATTGACACTCTTTTTCTTCTAGCCCTTTTTTTAAAACAAAATGCCATCACTTTTCTCTATATAATATCACAAAAAGGAGCTCTTTCTTTGTGTCATGTTATCATCCACACACATGATAATGAAGATGCACCACGGGGCATCCTCCTCATCGCTTATACAAAATGATTTTGTAAGAAAAGCTGTAATGAAATGTCTCCTCCCAGACCTCACAGACTTTGTGAATGATAGTAATTACTATTATATTAATATTCTTATCTATGGCAGGAGATATAGAGACTCAAAGGAAAAACGCAGGGCTCCACTGTTGAGACGTCAATGACAAGATGGGAATTAAATTTCAGTGATCATGTCTCAAGCCCTCAGAAGGACTTCCTACAGTGGAGCTGCCAACCTAATCCACCTCCAAGCTACTCCACGAATCCCAGGCCTTTTTTTATGGTCTATAAACTTTTTTTATTGAGCAGGGACGCTATTAGGCATGTGAATCTCTCATATTGGCATATTATTTTCCAGATTCCAAAGCAATTTCACGACACCTTACTTTTTATTTCCCCAAGTTTGCAGATTCTCAACCTCTGTGAGGATAAGAATCCCTTTTTAATCTGACAGAGTTTAGTAGATTCTCACCTGTTCTGTTCATATCTGTCAGTGGGAAGAACTCAACAAGAACTTAATGTAACAACAAATTACCATAAATTCAATATTTTTAAATGAGTGTATATTTTGTTCATAATCTATATGAAAAATAGTTTCAGATATACGTGGACAATAATAAACTATAGATAATGGTTGGTGAGAATATGGACTCGAGGCCCACCCCCTCACTCCTGCCACACATGTGATAATTGAAGCACTTGCTAATCAGGGGTTCTGCATGTCATTATCAGATGAAACTTGAAGAGCCATAGACAGGTTACCCTAAAAATGTATCTGTAGAGAACCAAGGAATTATGTATTTCAAAAGCTGCCTTAAAACCCCAAGATTTCAGATAAATTCTTGCTCTACAGCAGAAAAGAGACTGACCCTATTTAACTCCTTTGGAAAGAAGGAGAGGTAGTGATCGCTGTTAAAGAATGAGGGCGGAACCAGGGTTAACCTCTGTGTCCCAGTGCATCTTTCTGATTTGGTGACTGAGTGGAGCAGAGAGAGAGAGAGAGAGAGAAATGGATAGAACTGAGCAAGACCCAGTATCATTATGAGACATCATGTGGAATAAA
Source organism: Hippopotamus amphibius kiboko (assembly GCF_030028045.1). NCBI lineage: Eukaryota > Metazoa > Chordata > Mammalia > Artiodactyla > Hippopotamidae > Hippopotamus > Hippopotamus amphibius. Next base: position 29,539,744 of record NC_080190.1, read on the forward strand.
ATGAAGGTAAGAGTTAAGGAAAAACATTCTAGGCCTGTTCATTCCAGATAAATAAGTGTATTAGAAGTGAAAGGTCAAATTGGTTTATCTCTGGCCAACATTATAACCATCGCCATCTGCTTGGCTGTATTATGTGTTCATGCATTCCCATTCTCTCTCTCTCTCTCTTCTTTATTTTATTATTATTAATTATTATTTTGGAGCCATTAGGATTAAGAAAAACAAATTCAAAGAAAAGATTTTTCTCAAGTTACTAAAGGAAATTATCCACAGAAGTGTCCCAACAAGAAGAAACTGTGGAGAATTCTTCCCTCCCCCCACCCCCCACCCAATTATCTTGCACTGAGATACCTAGTAAAACTGCATATTGTAGGTGAATGTCATCTTTATTCTCTCCTTTTCAAACCCAGGAATTTCTGTTGATAGACTCTTTTAGACAGTAATTTCAGGAAAGCCTACAATTGAACAGCGAAGCAGAAATTGTGGTTCTCTATTTGTTAAATGCTTTTGAGGTCCTTACATAATAGGTTGATAATGAAGTATTAAGAGAAACTCTGAAAGGCTGCGGTTGGTCAAATTTCTCTTCATGGCACAAAGGAAAGGATGACCTTATGCAAAACCCTGATAGTTCCATTATAAGAATAATCAAGATTTAACGTGAAGTTTAAAAATCACTTTTGAATGCTACCCAAACCAGACTCTTGGCAAAGTATAAATGTTTCATTCAAATTGGGGCTTATAGTGGAAAAGCAATTAAAATCTAATTGCATTATACGGGAGATTTGTACATTTTCTCCTCAAAGTCAGGCAAGGCGAGACGGGGTTCTTAAACCTTGTTTTTAAATTAGAACTTTCTTTCACATCTCTTTTTTTCTTGTCTCTTTTTGAATCCAGACACTTGAATTTGGACAGACAAGCAACCCAGCCACCTTTCAGTGTGGCTGTGTCAGTATCGGAATGAAATGAACATGACCCCCTCCAGCAGGGAAGGAACACACAGTAAAGGTATTTTTTATAGAACAATTCTTCACACTGCCCTGGTGACTGGGGAAAGGAATCTCGTGTTTCTCTTTTGCTGATACTGAATCAGCTGAAGAATACCATGGACCTCAGTAGAAATGCTCTGAAATAGTCTCCTCTCCCTTTTGTCTTTTTGTTCTCATGAGGGAGAGAGAAGACAGATTTTTTTAAACATGAAATATTTAATTAAAATGCCGATTAAGAATCCACCAGTTATTTGGTGGTTCAGTTTATAATTGGCAATGTTGTAAATTATTACATTAACTTGCAAATTATATTATATCAATTTGTCACACTTCTGATTGACTCTCTAATAAAGATGGCTATAATCACTAAAGATAAGAATACACTCTTCACCAGTATAGGAAGCTGATTTCAGCAAAGAAATTCCTATTCTTGTCTCCTCAATAGTTTGTGTAGCAATTGGATTTATATCTTGGTTACACAGATGGGCAAAATTAGAACTGATAGAGAAACTGAATTTACGTCTTAATTGGGGAGAAATTCCAAACACCCTAGCAACATGCATCTCCCAGGTCTTACTTCTGTATGTTATTGTATACTTGCTTATTAACATTTCCATATAGATACTCATATGGTTTCCAAGAGCTAAATGAAAATGATGATAATGTCATCTATCATTTGTGTAATGGTTTATAGTTTACAAAGCACTTTCACGCACATTTTCTCATTTTCTGAGTAATTTAGAAATATCTGTAAATGGAATAAGTTAAATACATTTGTAGAGAAGTTTAGATTTCTAAAACAGTTTATTTCAAATATATTTATTAACCCAATACCAACTTGGTAGCTCGAGCAAATTTTTAGTCTCTAGGAAGTGTCAATATGAGCAGTTACTTAGAATATTCTGAAAAAAATTAAAGTGAGAAAGTGTAAAATAAGATCCCATTGAATTTTGTCTCCAGCCTTCACCTCAAAGATCGGATTCAACAGATAGTAGAACTTGCTTTGAGCCACCTTCTTCTCCACAATGCTGACATCAGGATTTGGTAAAAAGGGCTACAGTCCATTTCCCCCAAAATGACTTAGAATATTTGTGGTCCAGCAATTATAATCCATCTTATAATCCATTCTTTTATTGCCAAGGGTCCTAAAGATTTACTAAAACCGGCCATAAATTTAGGAAGAGCCCTATTCCATGGAACAATTCTTTTCCTAGGAGAGATCCCAAGGTTTCCTACAATTTTGGAAATGAAAATAAGCCCTCTTCAATAGATTACATATATTTACCTATTCCCAGCTCCAGGTAAGAGTCCAGGTTACTTACCAGGTGTGGCTGAGTTGGAGGACACAGGTGAAAAGAAAGATGCACACAGAAGGCTTCATAAGCAACATAATCCTCTGGAGTAACAAGGATAGAAAATTCTAAAAACTTGGGAGACAGGTAAGATGGGAAAGTATTCTCCTCAGTGGTAGTGGGGTGGAATTCTTCTCAGACCCCAACTTCCTTGGTGTGTAAGCGATCCCAAACAGAGTTAAGGGGAGGTGAAATGGAGCTGCCAAACTTCCAAAGAAGAGATTATCTACTTAATTAAAGTTTTTTTTCCCTTCTAAGTCCTTCAGCCAATCAGAACTCAAGTGCCAGAGAAAGATTGAGTCGATCAAAAGAACACTCCAGGATCCTCCCAGACAAATGCAGAAGAAGGGGACGAGGAAAAGGGGACAAAGAGAGGAACACGGAGAAAGAGGACAAAGAAAGGGGGGGGGGAGGAAAGGGACATAGCAAATCCCCTCCACATAATCACTGCAAGGAGTCTCTCTCCTCCCTCCTGCCTCTGCCCTCCCACCCCACCCCAACCTCCCCTACCCACGCACATTCACTGCAGACACAGACACACAGAGAGGGGAGCCTGGTCCCCAAGGGGATTTAGAAGGGACTGTGCTTTCCTGGTTGCCCTTTGTAGGGCTTTGAGACTTAATTTGCATTCAGGGTAGCTTTCTTCAGAGGAAAATATACCATGTACTGGGTGAACCTCAGCCCTCTGATTTGAGGATGTAGGGATATGACCCAACTGTCTCCGGTATTCTCTAAGTTAGAAAGAAGCTTAGGAAACTTTAGGGAGCCTGATGGTTTCTTCCTCTCAACTTTTCCATTGAATGCTTCCTTGTTGAACACCTTTGCATTCTCAACCCTACACTAGACATTGTGGACATTTTTTAAAACTGAAACAGAATTTCTGCCCTGAAGACATTTACAACCTAGTAAGGTGATAATACAAGAATTAATTTAATAAGGTATTAAATTGCTACAAACTGACTATAAATCATATAGGCTTATTTGGGGAAGGTTTTCTGAAGGAGGTAGAATTTGAACTTCAAAGAAGGAATGAGATTTCAATAGGCAGCCATGTCCCTACAGTGAAGCCAGGAGGGCGCCCAAGCTTCTTGCTCTCACATCTTGGAGCTACTGTCCCTTCTGTTCCAGTAAGAAGGAAGGGTCACCTGAGTCACAGTACAGGAACCCAAAGGGCCCCCAACATATTTCCACATGGTCACATCTGCTTTAGCATCTGCACCACCTTTCCTCAGGGCTCCCCAGAGACAATGGTCTGTCTTTGTTTCCTTTCCTTTATCTTTAGTTCTCTTGCTTCAGAACCCTCTCTGGCCAGATCTACACTGGCAAAGGGAACTATTAGATTAATTCCTTATTGGATTATTCAGGCCAGATGATTTCGGGCCCTTGAGTTTAATATTTTGACCAGGTAACTTTGTTGTCCATTTAGAATCGTTCAGATCTTTGAGATTCCTTATTGTGAGATGAGCTTGGTCAGTTTAGTTCCTTCAGTCTCTCTTTTTTTCTCCTCAGCTTTATTGAGGTATAATTAACAAATGAAAATTGTATATATTTAAGGTGTCCAACGTGATGGTTTAATATATGCCTATATTGTGAAATGATTACCACAATCAAGTTAATTCATAATCCAACACCTCACATGGTAACAGGGTGTGTGTGTGTGTGTGTGTGTGTGTGTGTGGCGGCAACACAAGATTTACTCTCTCAGCAAATTTCAAGTGTACAATACAGTTTTGTTAACTATAGTCACCGTGCTATACATTAGATCTCCGGAACGTTTTCATTTTGTAACTGAAAGTTTGTACCCTTTGTCGGTCCTTCTCTCTTTTGTCATCCAAAAAAATGGAGCTGCGGAGTCTATTTAAGACCCACAGTCAAGTCCTAGGAAAGCAAGGCATGATGACTCATGAATTTCAATCTTGACTGCTTCCCTGAGACAGAGACAGGGTTCTTTCCATTTACGTGACTAGGGAATTCCGAGGGGATGGAAAACCTATAGGAGGTACAGCAGACTTGGGTGATTTTTCTGTGAAAAGGGAGGGCTAATTTAAAACAAGTTTCCTGATGCACTCTCCCACCCCCTTAGAATTTTTTCCCACAAAGAAAGATTTAACACTTTTGTTTTGTACAAGGTTAATGCCTTCCCATTGTGAAAACATAAACATGACAAACTATATGAAGAAGAGAGCACACGTCCCCTTGATGATCTGCCTCCTTCTCCCCACTCCAGGATAACAACTAAGTTTTGGATGGTTTTTGGGTTTTTAAATACACATATGTGAATATGTATATTAACATTTTTCACAAAAATGAGATTATATGGATTATATTTTGCAAGTTGCTTTTCTCATTTAATAATATATTATACAACTTTCTATGTTAGGGCCTAAAGATCTCTTTCTTCTTTTAAGAGCGTGATAGTATAAATTATCAGGTGTATAAATTGTCAGCACTCTTACTTTGCTGAATATTTGGGTTGTTTTCAATCTAGCAAAGGAATTGGAAACTTTTAAGTTTATTTCAGTTTGGAGTTAAGTATTGCTGTTTTAGTCGCTTTGATATTGGAGAATAGAGTTATCTCAATGTCTGAGGTACAATGGATTATACATAAAGTTATGAGTTCCACAATACTTTTGTGTTTGTTTTCGAATTTATAATCTTTTTTTTAATTGAAATATAATTGCCGGGACTTCCTAGGTGGCTCAGTGGTTAGGAATCTGCCTGCCAATGCAGGGGACACGGGTTTGGTCCCTGATCCAGGAAGATCCCACATGCCACAGAGCAACTAAGCCTGTGAGCCACAACTATTGAGCCCATGTGCTGCAACTACTGAGGCCGGCACGCCTAGAGCCCATGCTCTGCAACAGAAGCCTCTGCAATGAGGAGCCTGCGCACCACAATGAAGAGTAGCCCCCATTTGCTGCAACTTGAGAATGCCTGTGTGCAGCAACAAAGACCCACTGCAGCCAATAAATAAATAAATAAATAAATAAATAAATAAATAAAAAATGTAATTGCCATACAACATTGTGTAAAGTTTAAGGTGTACAGTGTGTTGATTTGATGCATTGCAATATAGTTACCATCGTAGTGTTAACACTTCTATCATGTCACATAATTATCATTTCTTTTTTATCGTGAGAACAGATCTTGGTCTCTTAGCAACTTTGAAGTTTATATAACGTTCTTAATCTCCTCCCATCTTCTCCAAATCCTTCTGGAGTTTCCTCTTGGTGTCCTTAAATCAAGGGTCCCATGTAAAAATGAACTACATTTGCATTATTCCCCTACAAATGAACCGTATTACATTATTCAATAACTTTAGACATTACAGAACTTGAAAATAACATGTTCTTAGGTCTTCTGGAATTTTATACCAGCATCTGATATATCAAAGCATTTTATAACCGGATTTTTAAATTTTCTTCTCTCCTAGTTTATTTTCTGATGATGTTTGCTTGATAGTATTCGTTTAGATCTAAAAATGTGGAAATTTAGGCACAAGGCAGAAAAGCAATGTACTGAATATTCTAAATGGTACTACCTTTTAAAATGGTTGCTATTAATGTCCTGACATTCTGTTATATTGTTTAATCCCTATTTAAAACTTTGACAATGACATATTTGTGCTGCATTATGGTGAGAAAGGAGGCTGTCACCACATTTCTAGTCTTCTGGGAGAAACAGACTAGCAAACACTCAAAAGTGCTAAGGGAAGATAGGTATGGAGCACTGTGGAAGCATAGATGCCATCTACCTAAAGAACAGGGGAGAGAGGCAGAAAGGCTTCCTAGAGTAAGCAAAGACTTGGTTCCTAGAGTAAGAAAAGACTTAAAACAATGAATAAGAGTTCATTAATGGTGACAGAGAGGAAGGGGGTTCCATGAAGAAGGAATAACAGAAGGTATTACAGATCTGTGAAGCAACAGGGTACATTTGGAGAACTGTAATTAGTCTGTTGTGGATAGAGTATATGCAATGTGAAGAAAGAAGGAAGGCCAGAGAAATTCTGTAGGACACAGGTGAGGAAGGACCTTGTGCTAAGAGTTTGGATTTTATCATGAAAGCAACTGGAACCCATCAAAGGGGGTTAAGCAGATGTGTGACATAAAAATGTGTAAATTGGGGGTCAGTGATGAAAGATGGCTTAGATGAGACTAGAGGCAGAAACAATTTAGGACCAGTTGCAGAAATCCAGGTGAGAAGAGACAGAAATCCAGGTGAGAAGAGACTGAACTATTGTAGTGAATAAAAGATGATGAATTAGATCCCTACAACTATAACAGAGGCTGCTATGATTGCATATTTGCTTGGCACTTCACACTCACTAAGTATTCAAGATTCATTTGTTAATATTTAATCTATTGTTCTCTATAGTATTTTTTAAAAATCTATTATTAAAACTGATCTGAGGACCATTCATATTTAGGTAAAAGCATCTTTTTATTTTTTAAATAAATTTATCTCATGTATTTATTTTTTAGCCGTGTTGGGTCTTCATTGTCGTGCAAGGGCTTTCTCTGGTTGTGGTGAGCCGGGGCTACTCTTCGTTGTGGTGTGCGGGCTTCTTACTGCTGTGGCTTTTCTTGTCGCGGAACACTGGCTCTAAGTGAACGGGCGTCAGTAGCTGTGGTTCATGGGCTCTAGAGCGTAGGCTCAGTAGTTGTGGTGCACGGGCTTAGTTGCTCCGTGGCATATGGGATCTTCCCGGACCAGGGATCGAACACGGGTCCCCTGTGTTGGCAGACGGATTCTTAACCACTGAGCCACCAGGGAAGTCTCAAAGCATCTTTTTAGATTTAACCATGCATCCCCCCAAAAGTGCTCTATAAACAAGATAAAAAGTACTAATAGAAATAGAAATATTTTCAACATAGATCTTAAGATGTAAATTTCTTATATATATAAAGAGCTATTATGAGCCATTAGGATGAAAAAAAATAGCCCTATTTAAAAATGGCTAATTCATATGATTAGACTCTTCATAGTGACTGATTTTATGGACTGTCTCACTTCCAATGGAGGGGTCTCCAGCAGCGATTTTGTATCACGTGGCAGCCTTCCCCCACCCTCACCACAGTGGTCATAACTAAGTTGGTACTCACCCCAAATGAACCAGTCAGGTTTCCTTTCCTGGGAATTTGGATGACAGGATGACAGGGAGGAAATAATACCTCTGTCAAGTTGAACTTCTCAGTGTATCCTGAATAGTCCCTGTATTCTTTCTTCAAAAGAATAAGAATGCTGAGAACAGAAAGGAGAAGCATGGGATAGCAAAATGCTTTCTAAAGGAGATGATTTAGAGAATCTAGAAACCCTATACAGTCATAGCTTGTAGACGTATCACTCCAGTCTCTGCTTCCATCCTCCTGTGGTGCTCTCCCTGTGTGTCTGTGTCTCTGTGTTTCTTTTCTTCTTCTTATAAGGATACCAGCCAATAGATTAAGAGCCCACCCGACACCAGTATGACCTCATCTTAACTACATCAGCAATGACCTTATTTGCAAATAAGGTCACATTCTGAGGTACTGGGGGTTATGACTTCAAAATATCTTTTAGGGATCACAGTTGAGTCTATAACACATGACTCCAAAAAACCTCGAACTCTTATTCAGATGTTGTATAATCTCATATTTAAGTCTTTGGACCCTTTCATTTCAGTGGTCAAATCCCTGCTGGAAAGTTCTGTGATTCCAGAGCCTGCATTTTTCATATTGAGCCCTTTCTCATTGAGCCATTTGTTTTATTTTGAGAACTCTTCATTTATTTGCCAGAAGGATAGATGCTTGGCTGAGGGAGGGAGAGTGGAGTTGATGACTTGGCAATTGTGTAAACAGACTTTTAATTAATAAGCACCATATCTCACTTATTCCCTCTGTTGTACCTGGTGTTTCCCAGCTAAAAGCTTCTCCGAGATTCTGAGGAACTGATTAGTGGCCTTGGCTGTATCATTCTCCATGTACTCTGGGCAGTAGCTTCCTCTTACTGGCTTCATCATTACCCTTTCTTTATCCATTCTCTAACTTCCAAATCTTTCATTTGCTTATGGGCTCCCTCATTATTTTCACCATTTAAGTTTTATTTATGTGTATGTTATTTCTCTGTCATCATTTTAATGGGGGATGGTCCCAATAGGGAATGGGGAAAACCATGTGTTCATAGCCATCTAAAACCTGTATATATACGTACTTAGTTTTTTGATAGATATTACCAAATTAGTTTTCCTTTTATATTTCTCAATTCTTTTTCTTGTTTCTTGCACTGAAACTTGAATATAATGTTGGCAGTGGTCATCCTTATCCTATTTAGGTGGAAATGCTGCTAATGTTTCATCATTAAATATGATTTTTTGTTGTAGATTAGTATCCTTCATGAGACTGAGACATTTTCTTATTATTTCTGCTGAGTTTTTAAAAATCTGTGGTGAGTTTTTATCTTATTCAGTTACCTTGGTGGTATCTATTGAGATAATGGATCTTCCTCCTTTAATATGTTAATGTATTGAATTATATTAACATAATTCCTAATTCAAAATCATTCATGGATTCCTAGGATGAATGTTTCTTGCTCATGACGTGTTATTATGTTACTGCATTGCTGGATTAATTTGCTAACATGTTATTTCAGATATTTCATCTATGAGCATGAGTAAATGTGGCCTCCCCCCCCACCCTTTTTTTTACATACCAAATGCCATCCTAGTTTGGTGTTGGCAGCAGGATTATGCTAGATTTTTGGAACAAACTGGAGGAATTTCATCCTTTTCTAAGCCCTGATACAAATTATATAACATAAAAATTATCACTTCTTTAAGATGTGTTAGGACTCACATAAAATTATCTGAATCAGATGCTGTTGTTTTGAGGAGTAGAGCGTTTCCATTTCTTTTGTAAATATCAGTCTTTTCAGGTTTTTTTACATTTTCTTGAGTCATTTAAAAGTATTTAAAATATTATAAAATATATCATTCAGAACTAAAACATAACACATATCTGTATCCATTCTACCTCCATCAAATCCAAACATTTTGTTTTAATTTCTTAATTTTTTAAAAAGAAATAAAGAATTAGATACTTGAAGTCCCTAACATTCTTCCTTCCAATTCTATTCCCTTCATTCTCTCCCCAGGCATATCATTATTCTGAATTTGGTGCTTATAATTCCCATGCATATTTTATACTTTACATACATATGTATTCTTAAATAACATATAGCATTGTTTTCGATGTTTTCAAAATTTATACAAATACAATCATATGCCATGTATAGTTCTTTACCTTCCTTGTTTTTTTCTTCTTCAGTTATTTATTCATGTAGATACATGGAACCTAGTTTTCTTCATTTAAACTACCACGTAACATACCTTTCATGAATGCACTAAATTTTATTTATCCATTCTTTCTTGGTGAATATTTGGGAATTTTTTACACAAATATTCATGTCTCTTAAAACTCCTGTATCAGAGTTTCTGTAAAATATGTAACTATAAACCTAATTGTTGGTCCAAAAAAAAACTGCTGTTTAGCTTTGCCAGATTCTGCCAAAATTTTTTCCACAGTATTTATAACAATTTATATTCCCTTGAACAATGTGAAATTTCTTGTTTCTTCACATCTCCGTCCACATTTGGTATTTTCACATATTTTTCTTTTTTTTAATTGAATGAAAGATTCTTTAGATTCTGTAAAATAACCTTATTTTCACATTTTTAATTTTTTCAATATAATGAATGTGAAATGGTATCTCATTTTAATTTGCATTTTATTAATTACCAATGACAGTTATTTAGGTTGTTATTCTATGAGTTGCTTCTTCCCATCATTTGTTTTCTATTTCATTTTGGCTTTTAACTTCACTAATTTCATCTACTTTAATTGGATTTGTTTTATTTTTTAGAGCTTCTTGTATTATATACTTTATTTTCAATCATTGTTAATTTCCAATATATGCATTTAAATTTTTTTCCTGAGAACTGTTTTAGCCACATCCCACATTTTAAAATTTCTCTTTTGATTTCAGCTCTAATCTGAGTTATTTAACCAAGCATTTAAAATTTTCTAAGTGGATAAATTTTTTTAAAAAATTGTTAGTCCTTAATTTTATTGCATTGTGGTCAGGAAATGTGGCTTGTATAATCATTACTTTTTGAAATTCCTCAGGATTTTCTTTCAAGTTATGTGAATGTTTCATTTGTGTTTGAAAAGTAGGTATAAGTCTTACATGTACTATTATATCTAGCTTTTTAAAATTATTTTTAGATATTAATTAATTTGAAAATAAAATGTATAAATATACATTAAAAATAAATAAGATACAATGAACACCTATGTAGCTTAATACAAGTAATAGAATAATTCTATTATGTTTGAAATACACTTTAGACCTCATCCCAATCTCATCTCCTTTACTGCCCCTTCGGAAATAAATAATATCTTGAATTTTTTTCTTTAGCATGCCTTTGCTGTTTACATGTTTTATTCCTAAGCAATGTTTGGTTTTGTGTTTTTGAGCTTATATTAATGAAATCATACTGTATATATTCTTCTGCAGTTTGCTTTTTTTTCATTTAACATTACGTTCCTGCGATTATCCATGCTGTTATATGTAGCCTTAATGAATTTATTTTCACTGCGATAGAGTATTTAATTGTATAAATAGTTTACAATTTATCCACGTTACTGTTGATAGTATTTGAATTGTGTCAGATCTTTTGCAAGTCCATAACAGTGGTGCTGTGAATGTTCTTATACATGTCTTTTGGTACATGTGCACAGTGCTTTCTTTAGAATATATACCTAAAGTGGAATTCCATGATCATAGGGTTAGTGCATCTTTCACTTCACAAGATGATGTTAAATTGTTTTCCAAAACAATTATAATAATTTACACTCCAACTAGCATTTTATACTCTGTTGGGCACTTCATGGTGTATACTTTCAAGTCCTTCACCTATTTTTTCTATTGGATTATTTGTCTTTCCTCTTTTAATGAAGTATATAAATTCTTTGTATATATTGGACTTCTTTTTTCAATTATATGCATAGCAATATCTTGTCCAAGTTTGTGGTATGTTTATTTCACTTTCTTTATAGTATCTTCTGATAAATAGAAATTCCTAATTATAGTATTGTAATTAATAAAATAACAATATTATTACTGATAGTAACTTATTCATATCATCATCATCATCATCACTACTGGTGTGTGCCTTTTGTATCTCATTTAGGAATTTCTTCCCTAACCCTAGGTTGCAAAGATAGTCTTTAATATGTGTTGAATTTAACAAATATGTAAATATACGTGAAGCTCATAGAGCAGTACCTGTCATATTAAAGTGTTCTATAAATTAGCTATTATTGATATTATCAATTTTATCTTATTTTATCAATTCTTAGGTGCACATTTTTCACATTTTAGCATCTGTGGTAGGCTGAATAGTGCCCCCCACTCCCTGCAAAGATATACAGGTCCTAAACCCCCAAACTAAAGTTACTTTGCAAATGTGATTAAATTAGGATTTTGAAATGGTGAAATTACCCTGAATTATCTGGGTGGGCCTTAAATTAGCAAGTGTCTTTGTAAGAGAGAGGCAGAGGGAGGTTTGGCTGCAGTGACAGAAGAGAAAAGGAAGTGTGACAATGGAAGTAGAGAGAAATTTGAAGATGGTCTTTTTCTGGCTTTGAAGATGGAGGAATGCAGCTCTAGAAGATGGAAAAGGCAAGGAAATGGGTTCTTCCCTAGAGCCTCTGAAGGGAACATGGCCCTGCCCACACTTTGGTTATGGCTAATTGAAACTGATTTCAGACTTCTAGCTTCCAGAAATTAAGGGGATAAGTGTGTTCTGTTTTAAGTGCCATGTTTGTGGTAATTTGCTACAGCAGTCATAGGTAACTAATACGGCCTTATAATTGACAGATTTTACAATCCCTGCCAGCCAGGCCACAAGTCATGACATAGTTATTACCTTTGAATATAGGGTCTCGGTTGATATTCCTGATCTCATTACTGGACAACTGCAATCCTTTGGCATGTCAAACAACAGACTATTTAAGGACTGCATGGAAAATGACTGTAAATCCTGTTTATTGTCTGAAATATTCTGTTGACCCTTTCTTGTAAATCAAGGAAACATTAACATCAAAATTTGGAAAATCGATGCCAGTGGCTTGGGAGACATACGGTAATATGGCTCACTCTTTAAGACATGCTTTGATCACCAATGCGCCTGATGGCAGAGGGTGCTACTGTGTGGAAAACAGGGATGTCAAGGATGGATCCAAAAACTCTTCATAAGATCCAGGCTCTGAAAGTGAAAACATTTTAGGAATATTTTAATCCGTTTATTTCTCTCAAATTTTCTTTCTTATGCATGCACATAAAATCTATGTTTAAGTACGTTTAAGTTTATAATAGATAGTATAAGAATAAAAATCCTGATTAATAAGAGAACATCGTCCCATAGTTTAATTGGTTTGTTTCTCCTGTCTTATAGTAGTGGTTCATCATAGAATTGTTGGCATCTGAGAGTCTATGATATTTAGTGCTGCTGTTGTTGTTGTTTTATTATTATTAATGACATGTACCTTTTATGTCTTGTTTAAGAAATTCTTTCCTACCCATAGGTTATAAAGATAATCTCTGATATTGTATTCTAAAAATATTATTATATTTAGATTCTGAATTCAGTAAGAATTGACTTCTGTTTGTAGTGTAAGGTAGGGTCCAATTTAGTTATTTTTCATATGGATAATGAAGTACCATTTATTAAAGAAGCTATCTATCCTTTTTCCACTGTTCTTTGTTACCAGCTCTATCGTAAGTCAAGTTTTCATTTATTCATGGGTCTGTTTCTGGGCTATTTTATTTCATTGGCTACATTTTTTATCTCTACATCAGCAAGATACATTTTAATCACTAGGGATTTATAATAATTCTTTACATTTTATACGGCAAGTCCTCCCATCTAGTTCTTCAGAATCACTTTGTCAATTTTCCCCTCCTCCCAAAACATTTTTAAGATTTTAATTGGATTTTATCAGATCTACAGATTAGTTTGGGGAGAATTGGCATCTTCACAGCACTGAGTCTTCCAGTCCATGACTGATACAGCCCTCCATTTATTCAGGTCTTCTATAATGCTACTCCATGAAGTTTCATAATATCCTCCTCCAAGGTCTTAGATGTATTTTGTTAGGTTTATTTCTAAGTACTTCATATTTTCATGCTATTTTAAGTGAGATCATTGTTTAAATTGCATTTTTTAACATTGTTGCTGATGTGTAAAAATTCAACTGATTTTTGTACTTTGACTTTGTATCCAGAAACATAATATTATTCACCTTAATTCTAATATTTTGTGGTATATTCTTTTGCTTTTTCTATGTTAACCCATCATATAAGCTGAAAATAGTGACTGTTTCTTCCCTCTGTTTCTCTGTGTCAGCTAAGACCTCTAGTTCCATATTGAATAGACGTGATGACAGTAGCAACCTTTGTCTTGTTCATGAAAGTGGAGGGGATATTTTGAATGCTTTACCATAAAATAAGATATTTGACATGGCATTGTGATAATCAGTCCCCAGGATGGCCCCAAATAATTTTTGCCTGATGATATTCACACCCCAATGCTAAATAGGGCTGACCTGCGTAATAGGATATTGCGGAAATGACAGCGTGTGACTTGAGGCTAAAATATAAGAGATATTACTGTTTCCACTTTGATCTTCTTTGGAAACCAGATGCTGTGCTGGGAGCATACTCAAGTAGCCCTGTGGCAGGGTCAATGTGGCAAAAAGTCCTCTTGCCAGCAGCCAGCATCAGTTTGAGAGCTCTGTGAGTCAGCTGCCTTGGAAGAGGGTCCTCCAGCCCCAGTCAGGTCTTCAGGTGATTGCAGTACTAGCCAACATTCTGGACTGAAACTTTGTGAGAAATCCTAAACTAAAACCACCCACCTAAGCTGCCCTGAATTTCTGACCCACAGAAATTATGTGTTCATTATTGTGTGAAGACATTAAGCTTTGGGATAATTTGTTGTGTAAAAATGAATAATAAATACAGGGAGTTTTTGTAAAGGCTTTATCAGATTAAGGAGGTTCCCACTGATTTCCAGTTTCATAAGAGATTTTTTAAAATTATGAATTTATGTTGAATATTATCATATGCATTTTATCAATCTAGTGAATGAATATATTATCCTTCTTTAATATGCAAACATGATTAGTTATATTGGTTGATTTTCTAACGTTAAAACAAGCTTGCATTTCTAGGATAAACCCAAGTTGGTCATAATGTATCGTCATTTTTGTACATTATTGAATTGAAGGGTTTTTTGTTTGCTTTGGCCATGCCAAAAGGCTTGTGGATCTTAGTTCCCCAACCAAGGATTGAGCCCCAGGCCCTCTGCAGTGAAAGTGCTGAGTCCTAACCACTGGATGCCAGGAAATTCCCTGGATTTAGTTTTTTAATACTTTATTAGGACTTTTGCATCTATGTTACTGAATGAGTATGAAATGCAATCTTCTTTTCTTATAAAGTCCTTGTCAAGTTTTGATGTCGGGATTTTGCACTTCATAAAATTAGTTGGGGAGTAATTTATCCTTTTCTATACTCTGGATTGGTTTATATAAGGTGAAATTTTTTGGCTCTTCAATGTATGTTAGAACTCCCTGGTAAAACAATCTGAACCCTATTTCCTTCTGGGAAGATTTTCAACTAGTGTTTCAATGGTTATAGAATTAGTCAGAGTTTTTGTTCATTCTTGAGTCTGTCTTAGTAAGTTATATTGTTTTTCTGGAAACTGGTTCATTTCATGCAAGTTTTCATTTGTGCTGCTTTTTTTTTTATACTATACTCTTATTATCTACTTAATCTCTGTCATTTTTATACCTGTTACTATTTGGATCTCCTCCTCTTTTGTTGATCAATCTTGCCAGAGATTTTAAAATTTTAATAGTTCTTAAAAAATTTTTTCTTTATTATTATTATTATTATTATTATTATTATTATTATTATTATTATTATTTTTGGCCGCACCACGTTGCTCGTGGGATCTTAATTCCCCAACCAGGGATTGAACCCTGGTGCTCAGCAGTGAGAGCATGGAGCCCTAACCACTGGACAGCCAGGAAATTCCCAATAGTTTTTTTCTAAAAATGAAACTTCAGTTTTGTTAATTATTTCTGTTGTATTATTTTCTTTTTAAATTGAAGTGTAGTTGATTTATAATATTGTGTTAGTTTCAGGGGTATAGGAAAGTGATTCAGATATGTATATTTTTTTAGATTTTCTTCCATTATAGGTTATTACAAGATATTGAGCATAATTCCCTGTGTTATACAGTAAATACTTGTTGCTTATCTATTTTATGTATAGTAGTTTGTACCTGTTAATCCCATACTCCTAATTTCTCTGTCTCCCCATCCCTTTCCCCTTTGGTAACCATAGTTTGTTTTCTGTGTCTGTGAGTCTGTTTATGTTTTGTAAATAAATTCGTTTGTATCATTTTTTTTAGATTCCACATGTGAATTATATCATATATTTGTCTTTCTCTGTCTGACTTATTTCACTTTGTATGATAATCTCTAGATCCATCCATGTTGCTGCAAATGGCATTATTTCATTCTTCTTTATGGCTGAGTAATATTCCATTGTGCATATGTACCACATCTTCTTTATCCATTAATCTGAAGATGGACACTTAGGTTGCTTCCATGTCTTGGCTGTTGTAAATAGTGCTGCTATGAACATTGGGGTGCATGTGTCTTTTTGAATTAGAGTTTTCATCTTTTCTGGGTATATGCCCGGGAGTGGGATTGCTGGATAATATGGTAACTCTATTCGTAGTTTTTTAAGGACCTTCCATACTGGCTGTACCAGTTTACATTCCCACCAAAAGTGTTGGAGGGCTCCCCTTTCTCCGCACCCTCTCCAGCATTTATTATTTGTAAGCTTTTTGATGATGGCCATTGTGACCCGACGTGAGGTGATACCTCATTGTGGTTTCAATTTGCATTTCTTTAATAATTAGTGATGTTAAGCATTTTTTTCATGTGCCTCTTGGCCATCTGTATGTCTTCTTTGGAGAAATGTCTATTTAGGTCTTCTGCCCGTTTTTTGATTGGGTTGTTTGTTTTTTTGGTATTGAGTTGTATGCGCTGTTTGTATATTTTGGATATTAACCCCTTGTCAGTTGCATTGTTTGAAAATATTTTCTCCCATTCTATAGGTTATCTTTTCATTTTTTTGATGGTTTCCTTTGCTGTGCAAAAGCTTTGACGTTTGATTAGGTTCCATTTATTTTTGCTTTAATTTCTTTTGCCTTGGGAGAATGATCTAAGAAAATATTGCTACAATTTATGTCCAATAATGTTTTGCCTATGTTCTCTTCTATGTTGTGTGATTTTCTTAAGTTAATAAGTGCTAAGAATGTAGAACAGTGCCCGGCACGCAGAAAGTGCCATGTAAAGTCTTTCTTATGTTACCTTAATTATTTCCTTCCTTTTACTTACTTTCTTTGGATTTCCTTTTTTTAACTCAATAAATACCTTTTATTAAAGAAAAGAATATTGTTAAGCATGAAAACTGTATGTTGTTATGTTGCATGTACAAGAAGAGAAAGGTGACTGCAATACTTGGTGTACAAGTACTTAACTCTGAAGTCATGGGTGTAAAAAATACCAAATACAAAGCGATACAGTAATTACAATGTAGAAAGTTGCACTAGAGAGCAAAAGGCAACAGTCAAAACAATTATTGGAGATTTCATAGTATTGCTCTAAATGCTTACTTAGATTTTTTTTCTTTGAATTTATTATGTTGCCCTTTTCTTAACTTCTTAAGTTGTATTACATTTTATTCTCATTCTTGGATCACTTACTCTGAGGGAAGCCAACTGCCATATTGGGGGAACACTCAACAGCCCTATCGTGATCATCTTTTCAAAAGCATTTAATGTTATAAATTTCCTTTCAGGAGCCATTTTAGCTGTATCACATATGTGGTATACTTATGTGACTCAGTTCTATGTATTTTTGAATTCTAGAGAGTATCTACTTTGTGATGTTGTGTATCTCCTAGCTATGTCCGTTAGATTAAATTGTGAATTATATTGTTCAGAATTGTTAAACCCTCTTGATGAATCGATCTTCTTTATCTCAAGTAATGCTTTTTGCTTTGAAGTTTATTTGTCAGATATTAATATAGCTAACTAAATTGCTGTTGTGTTTGCCTGGTATATTTTTTTCCACCTTTTTACTTCAAAATTTTTTGTGTCCTTATGCTTTATGTCTCTCTTGTAAAACCTCACATAGATAAATTTACTTTTAATCAATCTATCTTTGCTTTAAATGGGACCATGTAATCCATTTACATTTATTGTGATTACTGATGTATTTGAATTTCTTCCTCTGTGATTGAATTTCCTTCCCCACATGTACCTTTTTCTATCATTTCTTGCCTCTTTTAAAGTGATCGAATATTTTTTCATTCCTTATTTCCCTGTGGTAACTTGCAAATCACACGCTTTCTTTGCTCTTTTAGTGTTTACCCTTGAAATTTTGTTATCCATATTCAACTTTTCAAAGTCCAAAGGTAGTCAGTGTAAACCACACCTGACAATAAAAGACTGTAGAAAATTTTGACTCCAATGATCTCCCTTCCAATTTATATGCTATTATTTTCATGCACTTTAATTCTATCTTGTTTAAACCCCATGAGACATGGTTGTTATTATTTCATCTAGTTATTGCTTTTTTAGAGTCACCCACATATTTACCACTTTTTAATTATTTTATCTGTAGTCTCAAGAAACAGATCATTTTCCTTCTACCTGAATTACAACCTTTAGAATTCCTGTAGTGTGGTGGCAAACTGTCAGTTTTTGTTTGAAATGTTTTTATTTCATTCTTATTTTTGAAAGATAGTTTTACTAAATATACATTCTAGGTTTACAATTATTTTATTTAGTATATTAAACATATTGTTTTCTGGCTTCCATTGTTCCTACTGAAATGTCAGCTATCAATCTAATAACCTTTCCTTTGAAAGTAGTGACTTTCTGTCTGCCTTTAAGACAGTCTTTTTGCCTTGGGTGCTCTTCAGCTACACTATGCTGTTACTAAAGTTGGGTTTCTTTTCTATCTCTCTCTTTTTTTTTTTTTGGCTTTGTGGTTTGCAGAATCTTAGTTCCTCAACCAGGGATAAACCTGCACCCTCAGCAGTGAAAGAGTGGAGTCCTGAACACTGGACCACCAGGGAATTCCCAAAGGTAGTTTCTTTTTTGAAAAATTCATTTTATTGACATATAGTTGATTTACAATGTTGTGTTAATTTCTGCTGTACAGCAAAGTGATTTAGTTACACATTAGATATACATTCTTTTTCATATTCTTTTCTATTATGGTTTATCACAGGATATTGAATATAATTCCCTGTGCTATGCAGTAGGACCTTGTTGTTTATCCAGTCTCTATGTAATAGTTTGCATCTGCTAATCCCAAACTCCCAATCCATCACTCCCCTCCCCCGCCCTTGGCAACCACACATCTATTCTCTATGTCTGTGAGTCCGTTTCTGTTTCACAGATAAGTTCATTTGTGTCATATTTTAGGTTCCATATATAAGTGATATCATATGGTATTTGTCTTTCTCTTTCTGACTTACTTCACTTAGTATGATGATCTCTAGGTCCATCCATGTTGCTGCAGATGGCATTATACTGCTAACCAGTATTCTATAGTATATATATATATATATATACACACACACATACATACATATATATGTACATACTACATCTTCTTTATTCATTTATCTGTCGATGGACATTTAGGTTGCTTCCATATTTTGGCTATTATAAATAAGTATGCTACATTCTTGAACACGAGCTAGTTTAAAGTTTCCTCAGTTCTATTTACTTTTTCCCCATCTCAACTTTGAAGAGATTTATCCCCAAAACTCACTTTTAGTCTTAATGACTTTTCACTAAAGTGTGCTTTCACTGTTATCCATTCAACCTTCTTCTGGGTTGTTGGAATCCTAGCCCTTGAGCCTATAACATGCTTTGTGTGGAGTTTAGGCTAAAGCACAGATGGCCCAGTCAAATTTAAGAGCTTTCCTAGAATCTGTGTCCTTTAGCTATTTCACTTCTCATTTGAACTTACACATTCTTGAAAAGTCCAAAGATTTTCACAAGAGCCTCTTATAAAAATACACATAGAACTTATAGAAAAAGAGATTAAGAAAAAGAGGATGTGGCAATAGGACTGCTCTTTTTAAGGCAGGTACTTATAGGCTGAGGTTTTCTTATGTAGGCATTATTTCAAACAGTAATGTTTGTGTTCAATACTGGGCTCACAGATGAAACTTGAGACAGAGAATTTGACAAGGACAAAAGAGAACAACAATGTTAGAAAATGTGAAGAGTAAAACTAGTGTTAAGGGGGCCTAATAACAAATTTATTACTGATATTAAAAGACAATGTAATGATTCCATTGAGGACCAAATGGGAAGAGACAGCAATTGCTTTAGAAAGAATTTAGTTTGGATATTAGGAAGACCTTTCTGGCAACTAAAAGTTATTGGATGCTGGAATTCATTTTCAGAAAAATGGTGGGATCTTCTCTGGAGATATTTAAAGACAGTACAATCTGCTCTCCTTTCAGAATGGTTGAAGGTAGTTCATTCATTCATTCAACACATATATAATGAGTGGCTCTGTTGTCCTAGATGCTGTTCTATGCACAAGGGATACAGCTCTGAAAAAGTAGGAATGAATTCTTGTCATAGAACTTACATTACAGAGGTGGTGATGGTGGGAGAGACAGATAAAGAAAAAATGACAAAGCAATTTCAGATGATTTGTGCTATAAAGCAAAACAATTAATAAGAAATGACTAGAGACCTACTTTAGATCAGGTGGTGATGGAAGGCATTACTAAAGAGGGGATATATGAAATGAGACACAAAAGAAAAGAAGGAGCCACCTCGCATGGATCCATGGAGGAGCATTCCAGTGAATGGAACAGTAGATGCAAAGGTCCAGAGGTAGGAACAAGTTGGGCAAGCTTACAGAACAAAAAGAAGACCTGTGTGGCTGAAGCATAGTTAGCAAAGAGGGGAGAATAGTTGGAGATAAAGTCAAAGATGTAGAATAAACTGAATCAGGAAGAGCCTTCAAGATATTTGGATTTGATTCTAAGAGCAATGGGAAGCCATAGGAGGGTTTTAAGCAGGGGAGTATCATGATATGGTTTAATATTATTGAAAAATGTATTCTGGTTGTGGTGTGAAGAATGCATTAGAAGAATAATAGAATAGAAGCAGGAAGAACCACTTAAGAGACTACTGTGTTGGTCCAGGTAGAAGATGATGGTGGCTTGGCCAAGGGTGGTAGCAGCAGATGTAAAGAGAAGTAGACAGATCTGAAGATTTTTTCCAATACATTGGTTCTATGATTTTTGGAGGAAATTAATTTTTTATTTCAAAAAGAAAAATAATGTAGGCATGCAAGAAGCATGAACATTTAACTTTTAGTGCCTATGATTTCACAATGGCTTGTACACTTACATTGTTTGCAGATGGGAAAGGCATTCTTTGAAACGAGAGTGCTGATGAAATCAATGTCATACTGGTGTTATGCAGTAGCCTTGATGGAGATGCATTCTCTGCTTTGACATTAACAATGGCTCTTTTCTTCGTCTCAGTCCTCTGAAGTCACACCATGCTTGTTAGTGATAAGGCCAGAAAGGTCATTTATGGTGCATCACACAGAACCTTGTATGATAGGCTAAGGACACTATATTTTATTTTGTAGGAGGAGTCACGGAAGATTTTTCTGAACAGAGGAATACTGTGATTAAAAACTTTTATTAAAAATGTTAATTTGGGGGACTTCCTAGGTGGCGCAGTGGTTAAGAATCTGCCTGCCAATGCAGGGGACACAGGTTTGATCCCTGCCCCAGGAAGATCCCACATGCCTCGGAGCAACTAAGCCTGTGAGCCACAACTATTGAGCTTGTGCTCTAGAGCCTGTGAGCCACAACTATTAAGCCCATGTGCTGCAACTACTGAAGCTCATGAGCCTAGAGCCTGTGCTCCGCAACCAGATAAGCTGCAGCAATGAGGAGCCTGCGCACCACAATGAAGAGTAGCCCCTGCTCACTGCAACTAGAGAAAGCCCATGTGCAGCAACGAAAATTTTATATAAAAAAAAAAGTTAGTTTGGTAAAGAATGGATCAGGGACTTCCTAGGTGGTACATTGTTTAAGAATCCGCCTGCCAATGCAGCGGACATGGGTTTGAGCCCTGCCCTGGGAAGATTCCACATGCCGTGGAGCAACTAAGCCCATGTGCCACAACTATTGAAGCCCACATGCGTAGAACCTGTGTTCCACAATGAGAGAAGCCACCCACTACAATCAGGAGCCTGCGCACCACAATGAAGAGTAGCCCCCGCTCGCATCAACTAGAGAAAGCCCGTGTGCAGCAATGAAGACCCAACACAGCCAATAAATTAAATAAATAAATAAATAAATAAATAAATAAATAAATAAATAAAAGAATGGATCAAAGGGGAGAGATCCTAGAGGTAAGAGAATCCCTTGTAAAACTCTTGCAATTATCCAGGCAAGAAGCAATAAGGCTTTAGACTAGGGTAGAGATAGAGATGGGAAAGGAAGGAACTGATGAGATGAGAAACATTTTGGAGGCTGACTTACAGCTTCCAACACAACTTACAGATGGAACTGATTGGAATTAGCAAGTGGAATAGAAGTAGGCAAATGTTGTTTCTGAGATTTTGAATTTGATGACTAGGATGCTAGCTTTAAGAGAGAGTGGGGTGCAGAAAAGGAGATGGTTTGGGGCAAGAGGAAATAATAACTCACAACAATGAGAATTATACTTAACACTTCTGAACCATACACTTATAATGGTTAAGATGATAAATTTTATGTTATGTATTTTTTTACAATTTTTATGAAAAAGAGGAAACAATAAAGGAAAGAGTAATAAAGGCAAGATATTCTGTGTCAGCAACAGCAAACTGCCAAAGGACAGGCTGGAGAGAGAGAGAAGAATGCCTTAGTTTGGTGAATTATAGGACAAGTCAAGGAGACCGATGGTAACTATTCTGTTTAAGTCCTGCAAGCGTGAAACATGGTATCTAATGACCATATCAGCCTGTCCAAAAGTCAGTCCTCCAAGAAAGCCTCCCAGGTTTTATTTCACTCTGGACTCTGAAGAAATATGTTTCATATTTTTAAAAAATAAGCACCGAGCAATACACAAAGCTGTCCTCATTCAAGTACTCATACCTCTGCTAATGTGCTAGAGGAGGAGGGATGAAATGATACCTCACCTGTGGCTTTAAATGACTTCTTGCCTGGCCGTTGCCTGTATTGTTTAGCTACCCAGGTTTTCTGAGCACCAGCCTGGATGGCTCCCTGTGAGGATGTTTCATTGGTGTGTTTCCCACTAGTCATGGTTATCCCTTCCTTATCAGTCATTCCCCAGTGTCTGTCTCTTTGTCTCTCTCTCTGTCTCTCTGTCTGTCTCTCTCTCTCTCTCGTAATTCAGTCATATTGAGATATAATTGACAAGTAAAATTGTAAGATATTTAAACTGTACATCTTGATGATTTGATACACATATACTTATGAAAGGCTTCCTCCCACTAGTTAATTAACACATCCATCATCTCACATTTTCATCTTTTATGTGTGTGTGAGTACACTTAAGTTCTACTCTCTTAGCAAATTTCAATTATACAATACAGTGTTATCAACTTCTACCCCTCCCCAGCTTCCTATCACATTTTCTGAGCAACCACTGATCTTTCTATCACTATAGATTAGTTTTCAATATCTAGAATTTTATATAGATGGAATCATACACAGTGTGTACTCTTTTTGTCTGTGTTATTTCATTCAGTATAATGTTTTTGAGGTTCTTCCAAGTTGTTCATTAGCAGTTCATTTTTAAATTTTTAATTTAATTTAATTTAATTTAATTTAATTGTGCTAAGTAGTATTCCATTGTATGAATATACCACATTTTGTTTACTTATTCACCTGTAGGCGGTCATAAGGATTGTTTCCAGTTCTTAGTTTTTACAAAGAAAGCTGCTATTAACATTTAATAGAAGTCTTTGTATGCACAAATGCTTTCATTTATTTGGGATAAATCCTTAGAAATGGAATGACTGGTTCACATGGTAAGTGCAGCTTGACATTTTAAGAAACTGACAAACTCTTTCTAAAGTGGTTATATCATCTTACATTTCTACCAGCAGTGACCATTTTACATTTCTTCCAGCTTCCAGGGACACTGACAACAGCAAATGCTGGTGAAGGTGTAGAGCAGCAGGAACTCTCATTCATTACTAGTATGAATGCAAAATGGTACAGTCCCTTTGGAAGACAAATTTGCAGTTTCTTACAAAACTAAGCATACTTTTACCATATGATCCAGCAATCCAAAGGATCTGAAAACTTATGTCCACACAGAAACCTGCATACAGATGTTTATAGCAGCTTTATTCATAACTACCAAAACTTGGAAGCAACCAAGATGTCCTTTAGTAGGTGAATGGAATAAATAAACTGTGTTGCATCCAGACAATGGAATGTTATTCAGCTTTAAAAAGAAATGCACAATCAAGCCGCAAAAAGGCATGGAGGAAACTTAAACGTGTATTACTAAGTGAAAGAAGCCAATCTGAAAAGATTACATGCTGTATGCTTCCAACTATATGACATTCTGGAAGAGGCAAGATTATGGAGACTGAAATCAGCGGTTGCCAGGGATTGGAACGGGGGGTGAATAGGTGGAACACAGAGGATTTTTAGGGCAGTGAAATGACTCTGTATGATACCATAATAATGGATACATATCACTATACATTCGTCCAAACCCATAGGAACCCTGGAGTGAACCCTAATGTAAAGTATGGACTTTGGGTGATTATGATGTGTCAATGTAGATCCATTAATGTAGATTCATCTCCCATCTGATGGGAGATGTTGATAATAGGAGAGGCTATGCACGTGTGGGGACAGGGGATATATGGGAAATCTCTGTACCTTCCTTGTAATTTTGTTGCAAACATAAACCTGCTTTTAAAAAAATTTTTTTTAAATCATTTTTAAAAAGTTAGAAGAAACCTATTCTGGTATTAGAAGTAGATATGGGCAAAGGTGGATTTCCCATAAGACTAAATTAGAGCCCCTTGAACTGCCATTTGTTTTTGTAAAATTTATAAAAATAAGACATTTTTGTATTTTTTTCTTAAAGAGGGCTCCCCAGATTGTACAAGCTATAGAACCCAGAAAATCTAGATCAGTCCAAGATATAAGAGAAGGGACCCTAATCCATGTTATCCTGAGTGTTCTTTTTTTGAAACTGGCTAAACCATACCTTTCCTGGGAAAGGGGGATTTGGGTTCTAACCAGTGAAAAACCTCAAGATCATTGAATGAACTATTAATCCTTTTTAGTTTAAAATAAACTAAAACGTTTAAAAGTTTTAAACATTTATATTCCCAATATAGTTGGGATCTCTGCCAACTATGACAGTACAAAGCTGTCATCTGTATGTTGGATGTTCGTAGTGTGTCTTTAAAATTTGTCACTCTCTGGGAATTCCCTGGTGGTCTCGTTGTTAGGACTCTGCGCTCTCACTGCCAAGGATCTAGATTCAGTCCCTGGCCGGGTAACTGAAGTCCTCCAAGCCACGTAGTGTGCCTCCCCGCCCACACCACCCCATCCCTCCCCGCCCCCCAAAATATATACGTCACTTGCTCTTTGATATTTTAAATTTCTTTTTTGGTTTTTAAAATTTCCCTCGTTTTTACCTTCTATTTGTCTTAAGGCATTATCTGCTGTTTGTTCATTCTGGTGTTCCTGGTTGTTTAGTCTTTGCTTCTGAATTTTTTTTCTTTTATTTCTAATTCTTCCATGAGTTCTGTCACTTTATTTCTGAGCTTTTCTATTTCTGATTTCTACTATTTCTTTTATGTCTTGTATTGTTTAAAGATGTTTTCCAGTTTGTTTCAAAGCAGGATATAATAGCTTTAATCTGTTTCTAGTATGCTCTCATTTTCATTGTCTGTAAAAATGTTATCTGCTTCTCATTCTCCTTTTCCTAATAATAACTTTTAATGGATTTAATCTTGATACTTTTCTGTTGCTTATTTTTATGGAATGTTGGTTTTCCTGAAATTTTATGAGATAGGTCTGTAGTGTTTAAAAATACGATGTCTTTCTTTCCGCAACTTCCTGACATTGTTCGCTTCCCCTACTTGATCTGACCTTCTCTTTCCTTGTCTCTACTGATCACCATTACCAGGTGGGTAGTTCTCTCAGGAAGGAGACAAACTGCTTCTGGTTGCTTTGAAATAAATAGTTAAGTAGTGTTAGGGTCCATCTTGATGGCATATATTTGTCTGCAGTTTGAGAAGTCTTGGCACTCAGGACAAAACTGGGTGAAGACCTCCTCCATGAACTCTAGGCTGCTTTGCTCTAAGAAAATTCTCTTTGGGGGAATAGTCTAGGCTAGAGTTACCCTCCGAGCTGGGCTTTCTCGATGCTGTTTTTCCTTTTCCCAACTGGGTATGAGATTTAGCCTTGGGCCAAAGAAGAATGAGACTATTGAGTTCTGCTCATGAGGCTGTAACGTGGCACAGTAACCAGGATGTTTACAAAGTGAGGCTCTGGGCCCAGCTCCACCACTACTCGAGCGATAATGAGCACATCATTTTACCTTTCTGTGCTCAGAGACAAATTTCATTAGTCTAGCAAATTGTCTCCAGATACATTGTAACTTAATTATAAGAAAAGAAAAGAAGATAGGTAGGGCATGCACTTTCCAGTTCCATTTGGTAAACATCACACCATTTTTATCTGACACCCTGTCCCTTCTCATATGTGCATGATCTGCTTGGCTTCTGAAAGCTTTTGAGTTTGATACCCTGGGACTGGGTAATTGTTCCCCCAGTTTTACTTAGATATAATTGACATATAACATTGTATAAGTTTAAGGTGTACAACATGATGCTCTGATATACATGTATATCACAAGAGGATTACCACAATAAGTTTAGTTAATATCCATCACCCGGGGCTAAGTTATTTTTAAGGCCATGTTTCCCAAAGTGTGATCTAGGGATTTGTTAAAGTGGAGATGCCTGGGCTCCACACCAGGTTTACTTAAGCAGCATCGTGAGAAGTAGCCCAGGAAACTGCACATTTAATATGTGCTCCGGAGGATTCGATTGCTAAGGTAAGTTCCAATGATATCATTCTAACATTAATGATGGGGGGGATTAAGGATTGCTAAATATATTTATTTTATCTACCCGCTACAATTAAGAGGAGGGAAGGACACTTTCCTAACTTTACTTTTTTAGCATGTTATTGGAGGCAAGGCAGAGCAGTTTTTTCCTCAAAACAGGGCATTAGGACATGAAAAAAAAATCATGTACATAGAGAGCCCTTAGATTATGCAGGTGGCTGGAGAGAAGTTCTGGAGATCAGGGTGGCAGGCTACTACTACCACTATTAAATACCATTCATTTAATCATCATGTGCCAGGCGGGGGTGTAAGGACTTTAAATCACCTCATTTGAATCTTCTATGGCCTTCAGAGACAGATACAACTATCTCCTGTTATAAATAAAATTTTAAAAAGTTAGGTAACTTTTTTAATGTCCCATAGTTGATGAGTTGTTGGATTAGGATTTGAACTCAGTTCTGAATGATACCAAAGTTAGCCAGTGATACCCTGTTCCTTAACTGGGGTGATCAGTACATGGAAGGGAGACAGTGCCATCTGGTACTAGGGAATTATGAATCTGTTCGGTCACAAAGTCTTTGCCTATAATGGGAGGGAGGAAACACCAAACAGAGGTCTGTTTAGTAAGCTCCTCAAGATAGATGGGCTTAGTCAGTCAATTGTGCTCTTATTTCCTAGAGAACTCACTGTCACAGAATAGAGTCTCCCTACATTCATTGTTATTGAATTGAATTGAGAAATGAGTCCTCTTAAAATATTATTTTCCTTTCCAAATCTTGTATAAATGATCTTTGGGAGAGCTTTCTAAAAAGACAGGTGACTGGGCCCCTGCCCAGATTTATGAATCAGTGTTTCTTGGTGTAGAATTTGGAGATCTACACCTTTGAGAAAGTTTCCCTGGTGATTCTGTTGGTAAGGCAGGTTTGAAATGGGTCTGATTTGAGTTGCCAGGCAAGCTCTCTCTGGTAGAAAGAGCCAGCTTCCTTCCTTAGCCTCGGCCTCCTCCTAATTCCCTTGTACTTGTCACCCTATACCTTCTCCCCCGCTGACACCCTGTCTTTCCCGCCCAAAGCTGGCTGGAAAACAACGCTTAGAACAGCAGCGCCACATTGTGGAGTGAAACAGTGTAGTGCTACGAAAAGCACAGAGCGCGGTCCTCATGGATCACTGAGGCTGCAGTTGTCACTTTGTCCTGAAGAGGGCACCACCTCCTTACTTTTTTTAGGTGAGGCGGTTTCTTTTCCTCACCTACGTGAGTGATCTCAGTAAACATCCCCTATAAGAAGGCATGCAGTGGAACACCGCGGCAGATCAGAAATCAAAAACCTCCCCGCTGTGAAACTAGAATAAACTGGGATGACTTTAAGTACGTAGGCATGCACAAGCCTTCTAAGTTCAATGCCAATCTCTGTGACAGTCTTGGTCAGGGAGAGTCTATAGTGGTCCCCATTCCCCAGTCAATATATGACTTTAAAAAATATCTGTCAGGTAGTACCTGCTGTAAGATATGTCTTGGAAAGATTTATTTTTTTCTATGGTACGCATAAGTCAGGCATTAATTAATAGATTAGGCCTCTTATCTGGTGATATTTCTCCCCAAGGACACATTGGTTTATTTTGATGGAGCAGGTTGGGGTACCATAGTGTTGTTCAAATTATGAATCTTTTGATCGATTCCTACCTGGCTAAGTCTCTCTCTGTCTCTGTCTGTCTCTCTACCTCTTTCTCACACACACACTCCCATTTTTCTAATATTTGTCCCTGGACACATTTTTTAATGGCCTACTCATCTTTAGTGATGCACTAACTTAATACAGCTGGAAGAAGATGTATGGAAGTTTACATAAATCCGTAGTGTACATAGTTGCATTCTCTTCTTGTTTTCTAGCAGTTGCATGTAGGCTCCAAAGTTGGGGGGTAGGACTGGCGAGGACCGCGTCTCTGCAGATTTGTATAAGATTTCCTGGCAGGTGATGACATGGTTTTATTTCTCTGCTTTGAGACTTCGAGCTGCTTGGTCTTCTGAACTCTAGAGTTACACTGGTAGCTTGATCACTGGGTTTAGTGTCCTGGTTTCCTCACAGGGTTTACTGTCCTGGTTTCCTTGGGGTTTTATTTCTCTGATATGTTTGCTCTCTCCCTAACTAGGCTGTAAACCCTTTGACTGTAGACTCCAAGCCTAGATCTCTTCTAT
Organism: Hippopotamus amphibius kiboko; assembly: GCF_030028045.1. Lineage (NCBI taxonomy): Eukaryota > Metazoa > Chordata > Mammalia > Artiodactyla > Hippopotamidae > Hippopotamus > Hippopotamus amphibius. The sequence goes on from NC_080190.1 coordinate 29,568,562, forward strand.
CCCTCGGACACTCACGTTTGTTGGTCATGCACTACCTGCTCGATACAAATGTTTGGGCTGACTGAATAATGAGGGAAGGTGTTTTAAAAGGGTGAAGTGTAAAGGAGAAACAGGAAAGAGAAAGGGATAAAAAATAATGTTTCTAAAAGACTGATTTAACTGACCAGTGGAAAGAAGTACAGGTAAGAAGAGGAAAACAGAAGAGAAGTTCTAATCAAAGGTAACATAAAGGGAGAAAATTTGAGTCTAGTTTTTTCAAAAGTGGAAATGCTATTGTGGACACTAATAACTTCTGAGGAGATATTCATGGTCCATACAGGAAGAAATAAGATTTCTTCACTGACTGAGGACCAAAATGAATGGTACAAAAGGTATCCTGTGAAAGAGAGTTATATTTTTGGAATGAGTCCCAATTGGTGAATGTCTACAGATTTAAAACAATAAGTCAAATTCTTTCTGAATGTCATAATCAAATATTGAAGACCAAAACCATTTGTAAATCCGGCTTTATTCTTCTGTAGAATTGAGCTAGTTTAAGCGTCCACTAAGATTTCAAAGAGTTCTGGTTTTGCTTAGCTCCTTAGATATAGTGAATTGAGGAGGAGGTCAGCCTAGACTTCCTGACTCTCAGTCTCATCAGTGAGGTTCAGAGACCCTTATTTAGCATATTTTAACACTTAGATTTAGAATTTAGAAAGGATTAAGATTTACTGAAATAAAAACATGCTTGGAAAATAGATGTTTTATTTCTTATTTTTACTTGCTTTATAGTTGCACATATACCTGATAGAATACATCTAGAGGGTTATAAAGCAAAACTTGGAATTTTATCACTTTGCTCATATCTGTCTCTCTCTCTCTCTCTCTTTCTTTTTTACACAGTGGTGGAGAGCAGGAGTGCATGTTCTTTCCTCCTACCCAGGCCACTGACAAGACACTCCCTTATTCCTGCCTCTTGTAATAAATATATTCTCAAACCCCAACCTCTGTCTTTTTAAATGTCTTCCGGGCTTACCTCTAGTCTCCTTAAAATGCCCTGCTCTACTGAACACCTACCACTTTAAATGTCTTCTGTCTGCCCAGCTGTCTCCTGGTGTCTGCTCTGTCTTGGGTACCTGTCCTTTTAATGTCTAAACTATCCTGGGCCTTGGTGCCTTAATTAAAAAACAAAAATACAAAACTCAGAATTTTATCACTTCACTCATGTCTATTTCTTATTTAAATAATTGTTTTTTCTGTCTCTGAAGTGATTTCGATGGTAGCATCTCATATTGTTTCAAGGAGAAATAATCATTGATTTTAGTGGTATAAATGTGAACTTGTTGGGATCTGGATCAGTGATTTGGTCATGGTTGTAAAGAAGGATAAATATCAAGTCTGAAAATAGTAAACTCTTGAAATAGAGCATACTGGTTAATTGGGTTTCTGATTAACTATGGGTTAATGAGAAGACACTTTTGTTTGAAATCTCTCTAAATTGCCTTGGTGCATTTTCTTGTTTTAATAAGTAGTCTAATGAACATAATTAAACCTTCTCTTACTGATTCAGCATCCTGAAATGCCTCAGGATCATTCCTCTGAACATAATATATAATTCTATACCATACTGTAGTGACAGAAGGTATAGGAGTCTAAAATGGCTTCTGGACATTTCTGCACTTTTGAAAAATAAATCTGTGATCTGTGCATTTCACTGTATGTAAATTTACCTTAAGTAAGTAAATGCCTGTTACATATAGTAGAGTAATAGACTATTTGCTCAGGAAGAGACCTTTGAGATTATGAAATTTAATGCCATTATTTAATAGATGAGAAAACTAAGACCTAGAAAATAACAAGGAGGATTGGTACCATGAGACTACGATCAATGTCTCCTGACTGCAAATCCAGAGGTCATTTGACTCTACCATGCTGCAACTTTCTAATGATTTGGGATTCTTATCATTTATCTCCCTTTCCCCAGAAAAAGTGGAGTCCATTCTCAGAACTGGCTATTTGGGGATTTTGGTCAAATGAACACAAGCTCTACTAAAATGTAAGCTCCCTAGGGGAGCCTGTTTTGTTCACCGATGGCTTTTCAACACCTAGAACAGTGCCTGCCCCTTGGAAGGTCCTGAATAAATGTTTGTTGAATGAAAGAATGAAATGAAATGGGAATATTTATTCTATACAAAATAACTTGATTTCAAGCTCATAGGCTACCTCTAGCTCTGTGTTAATCTACTCAGCTTTCATTAAGACTGACAATATATGTCATACAGAGTGAAGTAAGTCAGAAAGAGAAAAACAAATATTGTATATTAATACATATATGCGGAATCTAGAAACATGGTACAGATCAACCGGTTTGCAATTCAGAAATAGAGACACAGATGTAGAGAACAAACATATGGGCACCAAGAGGGGAAAGCTGGGGGCGGGGTGAGGGGTGGTTGGGGTGGGATGAAGTGGGAGATTGGGATTGCCATATATGTGCTACTAATAAGAAAAAAAAATCAAATTGTACCCTTTAAATATATGCAGTTTATTGTATGTCAGTTGTAACTCAACAAAAGTTCTTAAAAAAAGACTGACAGTATACAGATTACAGGTTAGAATCATTAGAGTCAAAACTTTGAGTTCATAATTAGAAAATGAAAGGAAAAGGATAGATATTAAATAATTGTGATAAAACATCATGAATTTTTGTCTCACTTTGACCGTGTATCTCAGTTTCAAACCCCACATGTTTGAAGTGAGGAGCCCAGATGTTAAACTGTAAAAACACTCTTCAGATGGTCAAGTGGGTCAACAAAAGAGACAATGTCACAACTCAGCTTTGCCAAGCTGTTAAATATGAATTCTAATTCTGTTTAATATTTAAACATCTCTTGAAACAAGGCAAACAAAGCCATCAAAACTAGGGGGAACAGAAATTCTTGGACACTGTACCCTGTACTTATTATCAGATAAGCCCTTTGACTCTCAAAATTTGTGGGTATATTTAAATCATCTGATAGGTGCTTCAGTATTAAGAAATACCTCAAAAACAAACTCAAGAATGAATGAATTGCAAAACCCCTCTATTTAAGGACCAGTTTAAAATTTAACAGTGTAAACATTTGAGGTTACATGCATTCACAGGTGGATTTAGACTTGGAGTCACGGTTTCAATAATACAAAATCAGAAGATGGTACTTATCTACAAAAGCAGACCGAGACGTTATCACTTTATATTCCTGAAAATGCTTTTAGGTTTCCAGAATTCTTTGAATTTCTTTTTTCTTGAATCACCACTAAATCATAAGTTTCTCGAAGTGGGGGAGCATCATGTCTTATTCCCATTTGTATCTGCAGTGCTCGGCACAATTGTGGAAAATAAAAGGAACTTAAGTATTTGTTGAATGAATGAATTTTAGGGATAGACTTAAGGGTCCCCTCGTAAATTATAAGGATGTATGGAAACGTTAATAGAAAAATGTTTATGGTGTCCAGGAACACTTAACCAGAGTAAAGAGATGGGTAAAGATTAAAGGAAATGCAGACTTGTCTTTTCAGACTCCAATCTCGGGTATTTGTGAGCTTGCCTCTAAATCCCTTAATCCTCATTACCGAGAATGTCCATTGCGAGAGCTTTGTGAGAAACATACACACACAAACACATCTTTGCTGTTACCAAAGTACATTGAAAGGACAGCTTTCCTATAACTTCCTTATTTCTCATTCTGCCTAATTCCTGAACTACCATGCCTGTTAATTAAGAATCTTACACGTGCCATAGAGATATTGCTTTCTGGGTTGAAGTTTGACTTTCCGTTCTCTCTGCGCTCAGATTTCTTTTCAAATCAACTTTAACCTCTCTGGAACAAGAAATTATATGGTAAGAGAGATTAGAAGGTGGTGAAAATGATTGGCATAGGGAATGCAGGGAAGAGAAGACTCTTTCTGACCCTTAAACTAGGAATGTGCAGCCTTTTGGAAGCAAAAGCGCTGATAACTACCTACCCAGGCAAAGTCGATGGAATGTGCTTTCTCCTCACTGAAGTGCTGTTAGGATCCAACCTCACATGGAGGTCAGCCTGAGACCTCAGGGGTCAGGGCTGTTGTGAGGGTCTGGTTTTCTGTACTTAAGGCCTGGAAAGTCATTGTTCATGACAACTTTTCCTAATCTTATAATTCTAGAAATTTCAGGATCAGGGACGGAATCTGTACTTTATCTTTCTATTTTCCTAGTTAGCAACTGGGCTGAATGTGTAAACCACCAGTAGTAAATGGCACTTTAGGTTAATGTTTAATTTATTAACCCTTAGAAAAGGAAGTGTCCCCTTGTATTTTTATCATCGGCTTTAAGGGTTTAAGCATTTCACACAAATGCTTTTATTAGTTCTTGCCAACATCCTTATAACTAGATAAGGGGCACAGATGATGATACACAACAAATCAAATTCCTGAATCGCAAAAAGAGGTTGGCTGACTATTAATCTCAATTTCTCAGCGAAGGGAGGGTTTGTTGTTTTTAACATTCTTTGCTCTCTTCACTGGTTAGCTTCCTTGCAGAGGAGAAGCTGAGAAGCTTAGCGAAATGTCTTAAAATTTCTCAGCAGAGCTTTATCTTCTTGCTATTTGAGTGAGAACCTTAACAAGATCTAACTGTGAGAGGTGGAGTTCCATCAGTTAAACTCTGCCCGTACATCTTTTGACCTTCTTTGAAGGTGAGAACTAGGGCTGACCTAAGGCAAAATGATGAAATAATCAAAGTTATCTACCTTACTCTCCTCCCACTTATAGGCATGCACCCCAGAGCCTCCTTCTCAGCCCCAGCCTCCCTGGTATCTCCTCATCGAGGACTGATGACAGTCACACTCGGTTGCCCCTCTCTTTTTTTTCAAAACTCAAGCTCTCCATTTTATCCTCTCTGAAATCTAAACTGATTTTAAAGGTGACAGTGAGCTAACCTGGTAAAGGAGTGAATGAGCTGCTTACATTTGCTAAATCCATTTTCTCTTCCCACTTTCACCTCAGTTCACTCTGGCTTTTTTGCCAACCGCTGAATTGAAACTGGTTGTGGATTACCTTCATTGTTTGAGTTCCTGGATGCATTGGACATGTTGACCTCTCCTTCTTTCTTAAAATTCTTCTCTTAAACTTCAGACTCCAATTTCTCCTGGTTTTCCTCCTAACTAGAACCCTCTGGCCATTCCTCAATCTCCTTTGTCAATGGCTATTCCACTGCACAATCCTTAAATATTACTTCCTCAGAGCGCTCTCCTTGGCTCTCTTTTCTTATTCCAAGCTTCTCGTTTGTCTGTCTCAAATACTCCCTGACTTCGACCATCTTCTCTATGCTTATGACTCCCACCTCTGTCTAGCCCATCTCTCTCTCCTGAGCTTTAGGCATGTATTTCCAGTTGCTTCCAGGACACTTCCCCTGGGATGTTTCACAGGGACCTGCAATTCAACATGGTCAAAATTCACCCTCCACATTTCTTCCTCCTCCGTGTCCCTAACTCAGTGAGTGATGCCACTATAAACCCACTTGCTTATGGCCCAAAATATAATTTAACAAACATATAGTCATGTGCCACATACTGCGCTAGAGCACGGGCACAGTGATAAGGTGTTGGATAAGACTGGTCCCCGTCCTTGGGTTGCTTGTAATCCAGTAGGGAAGGAAACATTAAATAAATAATTGCACAAATACCTAATTTATCATAATTGTTGTAAGCACTACTAAGGAAAAGATAAGGAATCATCTTTGACTCTTTCTCCTTCCTACACCTATCAATCTATCTATCCTATCAGCTCTAACTCCTAAGTATCTCTTCAGTTTGTCCTCTTCTCTCTAGTCTGTAGCCACCAGTAGCTCTCCCTTGAACTGAAATGGCTTCCTAACAGATTTCCTGTGTCTACCCTGTGCCTGTAGTCTATTCACCACACTATATCCAGAGCAATCTCGTACAAATGCACATCTTCATGTTACTTCCTTGTTTAAAACCCTTCAGTGGAATAAGATTGTTTATATAAACAATATAATAAAGTAGATGAGTTAATAAATAGAGGTGAAAACAAAATCTGGGGTTATTGAGGGAAATGCTGGAAGTGGTTGAGAGGGAGAGAGATTTGACTTCTCATTATAAACTCATCTTTATCATTTTACCTGCTTTATGTACATGTATTACTTTAATAAAAATAAATAAGTGGTGACCATTTTGTAATGTGTAGAAATATCAAATCATTGTGTTGTGTACTAGGAACTAATATAGTGGTATAGGTCAGTTACACTCAAAAACAAAAAAACTCATAGAACAAGAGGTCAGATTTGTGGTTACCAGAAGTGGGGAGTAGGAGAGGGGGAATTTGATGACGGTGGTCAAAAGGTACAAACTTTGAGTTATAGGGTAAATCAGTACTAGGGGTGTAGTATACAACGATTGATATAATTAACATCGCTCTTTGTTATATATGAAAGTTGTTGAGAGAGTAAATCCTAAGAATTCTCATCGCAAGGAAAAAATTTTTTTCTTTTTCTTTAATTTTGTATCTATATGAGATGATGGATGGTCACAAAACTTACTGTGGTCCTCACTTTGTGATGTATGTAAGTCAAATCACTATGCTATGCATCTCAAATGTAGACAGTGCTGTATATCAGTTATATCTCAATATAACTGGAAGGAAAAAAGTAAAGGCAATATGTCTCTGTAAAAAAAAAGAAAGAAAAGAAAAGGAAAGAAAGAAAAAGAAAAAATATTGAAATTTAGTATACTTGGACCAAGGCGAGAGGAGCTGTGTCCTAAGCCCCAGGTTTTAGGGGCCCCTTTGATCCTTCTTTCAATAGGTGGAGGCATCCATGGGACCAAGGGGCTGTGTCCACCCTGAATCCATTTTCACCTCCTTCTCGACTAGGCTCTGGGGACTTGGAACCCTAGCACTTTTTGCCCAAGTGGCCTCAAGCCCACTTCTAGAGCCTGTGTGGGCCTCTTCCCTAGGTCTGCCCTCCAAGGGTGGACTGCACCACCTGTGCATGTCACCAGACCCCAGAGGTGACTCTTTGAAGAGTATGTGACTGGAACTGAAATGTGGGGGTTAGAGAGTTAGCCTGGAGGAGTATGAGAGCCTTCCCGAGGTGGGGGAGGTGTGGGGAGGGTCTAGAGGCTGCGGGCTGGGAGCCAGCTCTTCCTGATACAGAACTCTATGGCATTTGCGAATTCTAAATCCAAATCTAGCCTTCTAGAATATGAAGGCATGTATGTCAAGGCAAAAGGAAAGATGACATCTTTATCCTATTTTATTTAACAGTTTGTTGGCTTCATTTACAAATTCTAAATATTTGAACCCAGTATGTGGGCCTACATTTGTTCTCTTACCATAACTGCAAATGTTAGGGGCAAACCTGTTGAAAATCCTCCTGATAACCTTCGTTTCTCCGTTACCATTAAAAAGAAGAAAGAAAAAAGAAAGAAAGAAAGGAAGGAAGGAAGGAAGGAAGGAAGGAAGAAAGAAAGAAGAAAGAAAGAAAGAAAGAAAGAAAGAAAGAAAGAAAGAAAGAAAGAAAGAAAGAAAGAAAGAAAGAAAGAAAGAAAGAAAGAAAGGGAGAGAAGGAAAGAAATTAGGAAAATGTGGTTTTAAAGCCCTCTTTATATGGCTGTGCCTTTCATCATAACATTTAAAACTGCTTGTAAACATTTCATAATCCGAGTTGGCACAGGCCTAACTCAGCTATGGGAAAACCCAGCATGTGTCAGGCAGCCACTTTAGTGATCCCAAAGGTCAGTGACTGGAGATGACACCACCGGGTCAGGCGAGCCCCAGGGACCTCCAGCATCTCAGGATGAGCATGTTGCTGTCTTAACTCCATTCAGACTGAACCTAACTGCTCTTGTATGTGACCTTCCAAATAATTTACCTTGTTCTTGTTACCAAAACAGAGGTATCATGCTCACTTTACTACATGTTCATATTTTCAAAATGGCCCAACTTTGTAGTTTTATAAAAATTTTGGCTTTGAAACTACTCTGATTCTCTCTCTCTCCTTTCCTTCCTTCTTGAAGACAGGGCATATAGACACTTGTTCCCCGAAAAAGAAAGTTATTGTGAATTACTTTTATCCCAAAAGTAAATAAGCTTTTCATCTGGGAAGAAAAAAGACCAGCTTATGGACTCAGAATCCAGGACTTTTCATCCCATTTCTAAGAAGGTCCCATCATGTCCTCTTCAGCAAATGCTGTAGCTTCTTCATGCCTCTTTTTCTTCATCTCTAGCTACACAGAGCTGAGGCTTCTGTCCTACTGCCCAAAGGAAGTGGCTCTCTGCATAAATTGAATAAGGACTAGTACAAAATGTCATGTGAATATGTTTTATTCATGAGAAACAGAATGAAAGCAGGGTACAGTGATGAAAGAACTATTGGTCACAGAGGGTATTTTTCTTTCCAGCCACACCCACGTACTGACAACAATCTCAGCCAGTTGTGTTTTCTCTGATTACAAAGAGGTAACAGAAAAAAACCTGGCTTCACCAGAGTCCCACTTCACATAAAAGGGATATTTTTTGGAGGCAGGACTCATGGGTAGCGAGACTAAGGGGTAGTACAAGGACAAAGTTCCCTTCCAGTTCTAAAATTCTAGAATTTTAAACTTTTTGAGAGTTGGAGAGTAGGCATGCTCCGCTGAATAGCAGGAGTACTCCACTTTTCAATGTTAGTGTCAAAATTCTGGCATTGCCTGGTCTGTCTGAGGGTGAATTTGATACTTTATCTTAATCTGGTATTAAGTCAGTTGACCTCACAAGATTAGAAATAGAGGATTTTAAAATTTTTATTAGCTTTGCTAGATGAATCCAAAAGATAGGAAGGTATACCTTTTACTGGCATCCAAAAAAGCTTGACCAACAGCTTTTCCTTTCATGGAATCACTACTCACTAAATTACCAGACTGAGGGGAAAGGAGTATAGCCAAGAATAATTGAAGATAAGCCTGTCCGTGGTAGACCAAGAACAGGGCTGTGAAGAGTCTGGAGTCTGTTTCTTCCCAGACAGAGGGTGGAGTGGGATGATATACTGGGCAGTGACAGAGAAGTGTATGTCTCACAAAATGGGAAGGAAGAACTACTGACAGAAGAAGGAGAGGCAGCTCCTGTTCATTCCTGCCCTAAGCCATCATTCTGCCCTCTGGCCGGCACCACTGAATGTTAGAGCCTACACCTAGCTGGAGATACTCACCATCCTCTTTATCCCACGCTACATCCATATAAAGTCCCTTATTGAATAAAATGTTGTGAAGAGGTCCACTTTCTTCATACAAGGCTAGTAACTGATGGACGTTTCATACTCACTTTGAAGTTTGGAAACATATAGTAAGTCCCCTAGATTCGAACGAGTTTCATTCTGAGAGTATGTTAAGTCCAATTTGTTCGTAAGTCCAACAAAGTTAGCCTAGGTACCCAGCTAACACAGTCGGCTGTATAGTACTGTACTGTAGTAAGTTTATAATACTTTTCACACAAATAATACATAAAAAACAAACACAAAAAATAAAGAAAATATTTTTAATCTTATAGTACATTACCTTGAAAAGTACAGAAGTATAGTACAGCAGCTGACATACAGGGGACGTTCGCATCTTTGAAAGTTCACAGTTTGAAGGTTCGTATGTAGGGGACTTACTGTATTGTAGATCTTGTGCACTGGTCCTCCATCACCAAAGTGAGATGAATGAATTCCTGTGTGTTTCCTCCTGATTCTAGTGGTAACTAAATCACTGCAAAAGTAGATTTCTCTGTAAAATGTTTAAAGAAGATAAAAATATTACAGTTGTTATTGCAGATGTCTTCATGAAAAGAATCTTTTTTTCTTAGAATCTCCCATCTTGGTCCTAAGGCTAGATGCAAATGGAATTTCCCTCATGAAGGAAAGCTAAGGATTCTCACTATAATATGGGAGTAATTATCTCTTGGCTTCCTTAATGAGAGATCATTGTTTCCCATTGCAATTCCTTGTAAGGGCCCCTAAGGTAAACCTGTTTGTAGATTTTGACTCCAAATCCAGCGTCCATTGATATTTCCAAGTGACCAGTGTAGCCAAGATGGCAACAAAGAGTCTATGGCATGTCTTTGGTATCTGCTCTATCTCTTTGCCAACCTAAAATCTGGGAAGGTTGCAGGTTAGTTTTTAACACAGAGGATTTATAATACAAACCAATATGGAAATATTCTCACCTGAGTTTATGAAACTTTCTGATTTCATCTATATAGATAGTATCATTAAGTAGGTATGTATAAAAAGCTATGAAAAAATTTTCACATAGGTATGTTAGTTAATAGCTAGTATGTGTTTCTCACAAAATCCTGGAACAGAATCAAACTCCCAATTTCAATATGGGGTGGGAGCCCCATATTGAATTGAATTTGGGAGACCCAAATTGAAAAAGAAAGAGGAAGATATCATAGAGAAAGAATAAAAGCCACTAGCTTCCAAGTCCTGAATTGCTTCGACCTCATTTCCCCATTGCTATACCAAAGAAATGTGCAAATATTTTTCATTCTGCTAATGGGCATAGTGATAATGAATTAATGTTGGCAAGATCTTTTGAAATGAGAATGTAGAGTTTATTAAAGAAGCAAGAAAGAAGACTAGAGAAAGGCCTTTGGATTGGCAAGATTTTATAATGTTACATAACATGTTTTTTGCACCAAAGGAATAGGGCAGCTGACTTTAAAAAGGATTTTTTTTTGTCTTCCTGTTACTTTGATAATAGCAAAAACCAGTCTGATTTAGCAATTACTTAAAATGTTTGAAAAGTCCACCATCTGAAAGAAAAGGAGCCAAATGATGTAGCTGCTACTCCTTTGTTTTAATCATTCATTCAGCAACATTTACGGAATTTACAGTGAATGTCAGCAGTCTTCCAGGCTGTGTGGGAGACAGAAAGATGTCTAAGACCGGAACACATTCCACAAGTGAATTTATAATTTAGTAGAGAAGGTAAGATATACAGACACAAACATCTACAACAACACAAGACAATGTAATGCAGGCTATAAAAAAAAGTGCAAAGTACTTTCCTGGGGTGATTGGAACATTTTGTGGGGAGTTGGCCTTGGACCTGGTCAGGAATATGACACAATCTTCCAGAGTGAAAATACAGTCAAACAACCTCCTCTGTGAAGGCTTTGCTGACCCTTCTCCCCACTCCCCTTCCCTTCCCAGCCCCAAATGGAGGTAGATTTCTGTGCTCCTTCTGCCTTATTGCATACTGTAATTTATACAGACTTTCATCATAACAATTATATTTTAATTGTCATTTGCAAGTCTTGTCCTTCCAGGTAATTATAAAGACCCTTAGGACAGGAACCATATCTTTTCATGTTTGTTTTCCTAACATTTAGCAGGGTTTCTGACATAGTGTACTTAATAAATATTGAGGGAGAAAGGAAATACATTACAGAACACATTCAGGAATCAGTAGGTACTGGAATTTGGCTGAAATCAAAGATTCATGAAGGAGAGCAGTGGGAATTAAAGTTGTAAGAGCAGGTTGGAAAGTAGGTTCGAAACTATCAAGTGTTGGTGAGTAAATGGAACAATGGAAACTCTTCTGCGCCACTGGTAAGACTGTAAATTGGTACAACCATTTGGGGGAACAATTTATTAACATCTAATAAAGTCAAAGATGCTCATATCTTGTGACCCAGAAATTCCAGTTCTAGAGTAAGTCTTGCTCATGTTTGCAAGGAGTAGATAAAGATCCTGTTGGTTCTTTTTCTGGAGAACCCATGCTAATATGTCTACTAAATAAATGAGATTTTAATTTTCTAATTAATTTGCTCACATATCAAAAACTCTTCAATTCAGGTTCCTTATTTGAAATTAGGGCTCGTAGCTTATGTGTCATCAGGCTGTTGTGAGTATCAACAGGTGAAGCACCGGCATGGTGCTGGGCACATAAGCACTCACTTAAAGTTAGTTCCTTTGATTGTGACCCTGGATAGAAGAACATTGCTTAGCCAATTGATCATGAAGTCAGCCTGCAAAAATGTGGGTTGAGGCTTGAGGGGTGGGTCAAAGCAACTTACCTCAATATACCTCAGAGTAAATCTAAAGTTCAAGATAAGTTCAATATTTTCTCCCTGCCAAAAAAAGAAAATATGGGCTGCCTCTTTCTTTTATCATCAAAGATGTCATGATCATCACATGATTTTTCTTATACTTTTATTTTACTAACCTTAGAAGCTTATGGGTACTAATTTCCAGGAAGAGAATGAGGTCCAGCAATTTACCATCATTCCCACGTACAAATGGAGAAATTGAGATTCAGGAATTGTCTTACCCAAAAGAATATGACAAGTCAGCCCCTAAGTTCAAGTATCTCTCCAGGTATATAGGCAGCTAATGAGGTCGGGTTTTCTGTAGAATTAAATGCCAGGTGCAGTGAGGGTGCAAAATACAGAGAAGATATTGGTCTCCCTTCAAGCTAAGGATAGAGGCTAAAACTTATAGAAAATATGTAGAAACCAATTCTATGAGGAATATACATATTTATGATTCCAATTCTTTCAAGTCTTTGCTCAAACTTTACTTTCTCAACACCTTCCTTTGTCATTCTATTAAATACTACAGTCTACCCCCCTGCCCATTACTTCTGATTCTTCATCTCCTGCTGCAATTTCTTCTAAATTGAAGTATAGTTGATTTACAATATTGTGTTAGTTCAGGTGTACAGCAAAGGTATTCAGAGATATATATTTGAAAAAGAGGATACATAGTACATATTCAAACTCTTTTCCATTATAGGTTATTACAAGATATTGAATATAGTTCCCTGTGTAATACAGTAGGTCCTTGTTGTGTATCTATTTTCTGTACAGTAGTATGTATCTGTTAATCTCATTCTCCTAATTTTTCACCCACCACCTTTCCCCTTTGGTAACCATAAGTTTGTTTTCTATGTCTGTGAGTCTGCTTTTGTTTTGTAAATAAGTTCATTTGTATCTTTTTTTAGATTCCACATATAAGTTATATCATATATTCGTCTGACTTAATTCACTTACGTATGATAATCTCTAGGTCCATCTATGTTGTTGCAAATGGCATTATTTCATTCTTCTTTATGGCTGAGTAATATTCCATTGCATATATATGCCACATCTTCTTTTCCATTCATCTGTCGATGGACATTTAGGTTGCTTCCATGTCTTGGCTATTGTAAATAGTGCTGCTATGAACATTGGAGTGCATGTATCTTTTTTTTTTTTTAAACTTTTATTGAGATACAGTTAACAGACAATAAACAGCATATATTTAGAGTGTACAATATGGTATCCCAATCTCCCAATTTATTCTCCCTCAACCCTCCCCGCTCTCCCCACTTGGTGTCCATGTGTTTGTTCTCTACACCTGTGTCTCTATTTCTGCCTTGCATTTCCTCTTTCATAGTTGTTAGCATTTGCCTTATGTATTGAGGTGTTCCTATATTGGGTGCATATATATTTATAATTGTTATCTCCTCTTCTTGGATGGATCCCTTGATCTTTATGTAATGTCCTTTATTGTCTCTTGTAACATTTTTTATTTTAAAGTCTATTTTATCTGATATGAGTATCGCTACTCCAGCTTTCTTTTGATTTCCATTTGCATGGAATATCTTTTTCCATCCCCTCCCTTTCCATCTGTATGTGTCCCTAGGTCTGAAGTGGGTCTCTTGTAGACAGCATATATATGGGTCTTGCTTTTGTATCCATTCAGCCAGTCTGTGTCTTTTGGTTGGTGCATTTAGTCCATTTACATTCAAGGTAATTATCGATATGTATGTTCCTATTACCATTTTTTAAATTGTTTTGTTGTTGTTTCTGTAGGTCCTTTTCTTCTCTTATGTTTCCCGCTTAGAGAAGTTCCCTTAGCATTTGTTGTAGGACTGGTTTGGTGGTGCTGAATTCTCTTAGCTGTTGCTTGTCTGTAAAGGTTTTGATTTCTCCATCGAATCTGAGTGAGATCCTTGCTGGGTAGATTATTCTTGGTTGTAGGTTCTTCCCTGTCATCACTTTAAATATATCATGCCACCCCCTTCTGGCTTGCAGAGTTTCTACTGAGAAATCAGCTGTTACCCTGATGGGGATTCCCTTGTATGTTATTTGTCATTTTTCCCTTGATGCTTTTAATAACTTTTCTCTGTCTTTAATTTTTGTCAGTTTGACTACTATATGTCTTGGCGTGTTTCTCCTTGGATTTATCCTGCCCGGGACTCTCTGTGCTTCCTGGACTTGGGTGGCTATTTCCTTTCCTATGTTAGGGGAGTTTTCAACTATAATCTCTTCCAGTATTTTCTCAGGTCCTTTCTCTCTTCTTCTTCTGGGACCCCTATAATGCAAATGTTGGTGCGTTTAACATTGTCCCAGAGGTCTCTTAGGCTGTCTTCCGTTCTTTTCATTCTTTTTTCTTTATTTTTTTCTGCATCAGTGATTATCACCATTCTGTCTTCCAGGTCACTTATTCACCCTTCTGCCTCAGTTAATCTGCTATTGGTTCCTTCTAGTGTCTTTTTCATTTCAGTTATTGTGTTGCATATCTCTGTTTGTTTGCTCTTTAATTCTTCTAGGTCTTTGGTAAACTTTTCGATCTTTGCATCCAGCCTTTTTTCAAAGTCCTGGATCATCTTCACTATCATTATTCTGAATTCTTTTTCTGGAAGGGTGCCTATCTCCTCTTCATTTAGTTGTTTTTCTGGGGTTTTATCCTGTCCCTTCATCTAGTACAAAGTCCTCTGCTTTTTCATTTTATATGTCTTTCTGTGGCTGTGGTTTTCAGTTCCACAAGATGAAATATTGCTGATACTGCTTGATACTGCTGTCTGCTCTCTTGTGGAGGAAGCTATCTAGGGGGCTCAAGTGCATGCTTCCTGATGGGAGAGACCGATGGTGGGTAGGGTTGGGTGGGAGTAGCTCAGTAAGACTTCAATCTGTCTGCTAATGGGTGGGGCTGTGTTCACACCTTTTTGGTTGTTTGGCCTGAGGCTACCTAGGACTGGAGCTTACAGGCTCTTTAGTGGGGCTAATGGCAGACTCTGGGAGGGCCCACACCAATGAGCACTTCCCAGAACCCCTGCTGCCAGTGCCCCTGTCTCCTCAGTGAGCCACACCCACCTCCGCAGGCAACCCTCCAACACCAACAGGTAGGTCTGGTTCAGTCTCCTGTGGGGTCACTGCTCCTTGCCCCTGGCTCCTGGTGAGCACATTTTTTTGTGGCCCTCTAAGAGTGGAGTCTCTGTTTCCCCCAGTCCTGTGGAGGTCCTGCAATCAAAGCCCACTGACTTTCAGAGTCTGATTCTCTGGGGATTTCTCCTCCCGTTGCGGAATCCCAGGTTGGGAAGCCTGACGTGGGGCTCAGAACCCTCACTTTAGTGGGTGGACTTCTGCAGTATAACTGTTCTCCAGTTTGTGAGTCACCCACCCAGCATTTATGGGATTTGATTTTAACGCATTTGCGCCCCTCCTACCATCTCACTGCAGCTTCTCCTTTTTCTCTGGATGTGGGGTGTCTCTTTTGGTGAGTTCCAGTGTCTTTCTGTCGATGATTGTTCAGCAGTTCTGCACGTATCTTTTTGAATTAGAGTTTTTGTTTTTTCTGGATATATGCCCAGGAGTGAGATCGCTGGATCATACAGTAACTCTATTTTAAGTTTTTTAAGGACCCTCCATACTGTTTTCCATAGTGGCTGCACCAGTTTTACATTCCCACCAACAGTGTAGGATGGTTCCCTTTTCTCCATACCCTCCCCTCCTGCTGCACTTTCTACCTTATGTGTATAATACCTACTATATAATCTATGTATTTAGGTTTATTTTTTATTATCTCTCCCTACACACACACACACACACACTCTCACACTCACACACATGCATGCACACACAAATGTAAATTCATAAGTGCAAGGATATTCTGTCTTGTTCACTAATGTATCTGAAGTACCTAAACAGTACCTAACACATACGAGGCACTCCATGAATATGTGTGGGATAAATAGGTTCTGGGAGACTTTAGGAAAGTTTCACGGGGAAGACATTTTGAACACATGCATTTGCTCCCTCCCTAAACCCTAGTAAAATAACAGTAAAGTGATTTTTTAAAGAGGCATAATCCTATAAGGACAAAAAGAATGGGAGACAAGACCACAATAAGACTTTGGAAGCTGGAAAATAGAAGAATGAATGCTCACTGTCTTAGTAGAACCTGGAAAGCTAAAGCTTAAGCCAGCAGTGGGGATAGCCAAGAAGCAATGCGATTTACACTGAAGAAACCACAATGGTTAAAGATTTGGTGGTACCAGCTTCCTTTGGAAGTGGGGGTGGTGGTCGGAAGTTACGGCTAAGAATAGAATAATTGTTCTGTTGTAAGGAGATTCCCCCCAACTCTAGGCAAAACACTGGAGGTTTATTCATTGGACAGGGTAAAATCAAGGGGAACTGGGAAACACCAGATTCAGTTAAAGGCAGAGTTATTGTATCAGTCTGGGTCCATTCAAGAGACAGAAACTACCAGTATTACACAAAAGATGGGAGCTCAGTAGAATATTTGCATACTGAAGGTCAGACTCCTCAGTCCCTTTCCTCTTTCAGCTTCTAAATGCTGGCAGCCAGGCTGAACTATTCAGGCAGGAAATTGAAGGAAGCTTTTTTGCGGGCTCTGATAACCTAAAAGGAAAAACCTGTGATATGGAGAATGACTCAAAGAAATAATCCAGTTGGGAACACAGAGATCTGCTTGTATCACTGAATGTGCTCAACTCTGATTGGCTTTTTGGTGCCCTACTATTATGAGAGGGTGATTCAAAAATTATCCACACTCAAGTTATATTAAAACTTCTGTTGGCTGCACTGTCTTGTCAGTGCTTTCCGTTCAAGGCTACTGTCTCCCCAGTCACTGCTGTGCAGGTGTGAATGTGTTACATTAGTTCATTTGTAACTGCGGTGTGAGCAAAAATGGATGCCCCACTGGTGATTTGCGTGAAAGAGGAGCAGCGTGCTCGTTTTTTGTGGTCTGAGGGTGTACCTGGTGCCGTTATTTATTGAAGACTTTGAGCGCAGTATGGAGAAAGTGTTTTGTTGGAAAGAAGTGTGTATGAATGGATAAATTCAAGGAAGTTTGCACAAGTGTTAGCCATCAAGAAGGAGCCAGACGCCTGTCCATGTCCATGGCTGATAACAACATTGAACGTACACGTGAAATGATTCTGAAATCACATACACATACACATGAAATAGACAAGTGACAGTGGATTATGTGGCAAATCATTTGCAAATCAGCCATAGCTCTGCCTATGAAATAATCCACAGCAGGCTTAGGTTTCAAAAAGTTTGTGCTAAAGGCTAAACTTGGGATTAAACGCAGAAGACTGTTATCCAAGCAGTTGTGATCTTGTATGACACTGCTCATCTGCACACTTCTGCCCACACTGTCGTAATTCTGCAAAAACTTCGTTTTGAGGTGTTGAAACATCCTCCCTATAGTCCTAATCTTGCTTCATCAGACTTTCACAAGTTTGGTCCCCTGGAAGCAGCCCTAGGAGGATGAAGATTCACTTCTGATGAAGTAAAGACAGAGGTGCATTTGTGGCTCGCAGCTCAGCCTAAAACATTTTTTGATGAGGGAATATGAAAGCTTATTGACAGATGGACAAAGTATATTGAAAAGCAAGGAGATTATGTCAAAAAATGATGTATTTGTCTTTTCCAAATGTTAATTAAAATAAATTCTACAGCCAGAGTGAGGATAATTTTTGACTCACCCTAGTATTATAATTTTTGAATTATAAGGGTTCTTTGTATACTTTGGATACTGGTCCCTCATCAAATATATAATTTGCAAATACAGTTGTCCCTTGTTAACTACAGGTTCCATATCTGCAGGTTCTGCATCTGTGGATTCAACCAACTATGATTGGCCGACTGTATTTTTATTGAAAAAAACAATCAGTGTAAAAATGGACCCATGCAGTTCAAACCCATGTTGTTCAGGGGTCCTCTGTATTTCTCTCATTCTGTGGGTTGTCTTTTTACCATTTTTTTTTGGTTTTTTTGGGTTGTGCTGCTCAGCTTGCAGGACCTTAGGTCATTGACCAGGGATTGAACCCAGGCCTACGGCAGTGAAGGTGCCAAGTCCTAATCACTGGACTTCCTTTCACTTTCTTGATAGTATCTTGATAGCACAAATTTTAAAATTTTAATGAAATCCAATTAATTTTTTGCTGTTGTTGCTTATGCTTTTGACATCATATCTAAGAAATCATATGCCTGATCCAAGGTCACAAAGATTTACACTATGTTTTCTTTTAAGAGTTTTGCAGTTTTGCTCTTACATTTAGGTCTTTGATCCACTTTGGTTTAATCGCTGTATATGCTCTGAAGTACCTCAAAAACTTTAAAAGTGTAAAGGGGTCCTGAGAACAAAATGTTTGAGAATCAGTTATTTACTTCATTGAGGCTCAATTTCTTAGCTTTAAAATGGTGACTGTATTGGACTTACCACCTCCTAGGGCAGCTATAAGTCAAAAGAGATGATGTAAATGATTGGACATAATAAATTAAAGCATTACTCAAATATAAGTTGTCACTACTGCTATAATTTCTACAGTATATATTGTCTGTCCACCTGTTGAAAGTTCGTTACATTCTTCTTGCTCTCTGTCATAGCATTTTCCTCATACTACACACCTAGCAGAGCCTCACTAAATATTTTTTGATGAACTGATTAATATAGCATAAACAACCTTGCCTACATTCTCAGGGAGGTAGAAAGAGAAATAATTACTTTTTTTGGCAGTCATAGCCTTTTTCACCAGAACTGTTAAGCTAAATCTTCCACATGCTGTTTGTGAAATTTATATTTTGAACATAAGCATGGTAAATTTCATTTATTTGTTAATCTTAACTTTGCAACCTATTGAGAGTTTTTTGAATCCCCAATTCATTCTTTTTTTTTTAAAGATTTATTTTTTAAGAATTTTTGAGATACAGTTAACATACAATAAACTGCATATATTTAGAGTGTACAATTTAGTATTTTTTTTCTTATTAGTAATGTATATATGGCAATCCCAATCTCCCAATTCATTCCCCCCCCGACCCTCCCCACTTTCCCCACTTGGCATCCATATGTTTTTTCTCTACATCTGTGTCTCTATTTCTGCCTTGCAAACCAGTTGATTTGTACCATTTTGCTATATTCTGCATATATGGGTTAATATATGACATTTGTTTTTCTCTTTCTGACTCACTTCACTCTGTATGACAGTCTCTAGGTCCGTCCATGTCTCTACAAATGTCCCAGTTTCATTCCTTTTTAGGGCTGAGTAATATTCCATTGTATATATGTACCACATCTTCTTTATCCTTTCATCTGTTAATGGACACTTAGGTTGCTTCCATGCCCTGGCTATTGTAAATAGTGCTTCAGTGAACATTGGAGTGCCTTTTTGAACATGTGTCTTTTTGAATTATGGTGTTCTCTGAGTATATGCCCAGTAATGGGATTGCTGGGTTATATGGTAGTTCTGTTTTTAGTTTTGCAAGGAACCTCCATACTGTTCTCCATAGTGGCTGTATCAATTTACATTCCCACCAGCAGTGCAAGAGCATTCCCTTTTCTCCACACCCTCTCCAGCATTTACTGTTTGTAGATTTTCTGATGATGCCCATTCTAACAGGTGTGAGGTGATACCTCATTGTAGTTTTGATTTTCATTTCTCTAATAATTAGTGATGTTGAGCAGCTTTCTGTGTGCCTCTTGGCCATCCATATGTCTTCTTCGGAGAAATGCCTATTTAGGTCTTCTGCCCATTTTTTGATTGGGTTGTTTGTTTTTTTGATACTGAGCTGCATGAACTGTTTACATATTTTGGAGATTAATCCTATGTCTGTTGATTCGTTTGCAAATATTTTCTCCCATTCTGAGGGTTGTCTTTTCATCTTGCTTATAATTTCCTTTGCTGTGCAGAAGCTTTGAAGTTTCATTAGGTCCCACTACTTTATTTTTGTTTTTATTTCCATTACTCTAGGTGGTGGATCAAAAAAGATCTTGCTGTGATTTATGTCAAAGAGTGTTCTTCCTATGTTTTCCTTTTATAGTGTCTGACCTTACATATAGGTCTCTAATCCATTTTGAGTTTATTTTTGTGTATGGTGTTAGGGAGTATTCTAATTTCATTCTTTTACATGTAGCTGTCCAGTTTTCCCAGCACCACTTATTGAAGAGGCTGCCTTCTCTCCATTGCATATCCTTGCCTCCTTTGTCATAGATTAGTTGACCATAGTTTATCTCTGAGCTTTCTATACCAATTCATTCTTATAAGATATTAAATATCTCTCCTAGCTTTGTTTAACTGAAAATAAGGTAAGTAAGCCTTCTCCGTCACAGATCAGAAGGTTGTCTAGGTCTGAGCCAAGGACAGTGCGAAATGTTTTATTTTGAACTAATCTCTTGATAAAATGAGACACTCTTCTCCCCTGAGTACCGTGCAATGAATGAATGAACTCATCTGATTTACCAGGGTCACTTAACTGTGTCCTCCAAACAGTTCTCTTATTTATGTCATGCACCAGCCTTAGAATCAGAGCCAGTAGAAAAGCCAGTGAAAGAGAAAGAAAAAATATTCTAGAATTTGGTAGGTTAAGGGTAATGTTCTCTACAAAAAGTAACCATAGCTAATAGTTCCTTTGCCTTATATCCCTGGTGAAGACAACACAGTGAGGTGAAAGGGTAGCAGAAACAGTCTGTTATCCAATTGTTAACGACTTGGCAAGTGTGAGTTTCTGTGAAAAGCAGATGGACCCCCGCGGCCATCCCTGCCTCTAAAGAAGGAGAATCTAAAGAAAGAAGGAGCAGAAGGTGCATTTAGAGTCAAAGGTTTTAGAATCAAGATATTCAGTGAAATGTAAGGAAGAGGAAATACATTAGGAGAGCCCATCTGAGTTTTGATATTGGTAACTTCAGCAGAAAGCCTTTAAACTGTCTAGGGAGAAGTTTTCTGATAATGGACTAAAGATGACCCAGGGCTCCTAACAGAACCCTGACAGGGCAGATCCCAGGCTCAACCAGTGTTTGCCTTTCCTCTCTTAGTACCCTGGCTTGTTGAGGCAGTGGTCGTGTTGGGGAGAGGCTCGTGAGATATGAGATAACACAGTGTTGTGGTAATAGATTGGAGGGGTGTGGAATGTCCCAGTGGGCTCTGTTCACTTGAAAAGTCTCTTGTAGTTTCTTTAAATTTTGTTTTTACTTAATACCTAGGTTATACATGTACATAGTTTAAAGAATCAAATAGTTTTATAAGGCTTGTTTTGAAAATAGCAGTATGCCATCCACCTCTCCTCACCATTTGCTGCTCCTCAGAGGTAAACATTTTCAACTCTTTTTAGCTGACTCTTTTGGCATTTACCTCTGTATCTCTAAATGACATGCTTATGTGGCTACTTGTTGAATTTTAGAATTTGTATACATTATTTATTGACTTCCCTCCATGGAAGATGAAAATCTCACCTTCTTGATCACCACCACCACCACCACCACCGCCACTACCACCACCACCACTTTCTCACTCCACATGGCCATGAGTAGGCCTCAATTTCCCTGTCCTCCCCAAACAGTTGTCTTGTAATTTTGGGTTATATCAATGTTCAGTGTTTATATTGCTATTATGACTATGTAAACATTGCTCACACATGAGCCATGTAATATATCCATGATTTCTTTCTTGCACAACTTTTTGTTTTCTCTGGACCTCACAATTACCTTTTTTTCATTTAGTTTTCTATGTACTTAATCATTAAGTCAACCCAACCTCCCCACCAATTGTCTATATCTCTTCTCAATGCATTTGGTCACATTAGGTATTCTATCAGTTTCATCTTCTTGAAGAAATCTCCCCTGGAGCCCTATCACCTGCTTCAACCCAGACTGGTTGCTCTCTAAGTTGCTGCAGAGCTCTTGTCCTGGGAATTCTCTTCAGTGTCATTCTAGAGATTCCCTTTTCTTCTCTCCTAGGTTGGATTCCCTGCTCCTGGATCCTTTGTGTTCCTCTTTCTTGGTTTCTCCTTATTTTGAAGAACTCCATTCTCTGTTAGTCTCGTGAAAAAGAGTGTTCTTAAGATAGCCTCTTTGTCCTCAGTTTTCCAAAATTTCATGATGCTGTGCCTTGTATAGATCTATTCATCCAGCATTAAGGATATGTGGTGGACTTTTTCAGTCTAGAAATGTCATTCCATTCTGACAAATTTTTTTGGATTATTTCCTCCCCATCCGTTTTCTTTATTATCTCTCTCACACTAGAATCTCCAGAATTGATCCTCTATTTAAAAAAAAAAAAATCTTTCTCTTTTATTTTCCATGTCCTTTTCTTTTGCTTGATTTTCTAAGCGGTTTCTTCAACTTCACCCTACAACCTTCTATTGTTTTTAAGATCTGCTATCATACTTTAATTTCCAAAATTCCTTTGGAATTTTCCCTTTTATTGCCTCTTGTCTTGTTCCATGGATGCAATATTTTCTCATTTCTTTAAGAATATTAATGATAGTTTGAGGAAATATTTTCCTTCTCCTTGCATAGTCTCTTGTCCTCCAAGTTTTTTCTTTTTCCTGTTTTTTGTTTGGGCAGATATGTTTCCATAGATAACTGATGATCCTTAGCTATCTGTTCATGTACACATATATCCAAGAGAATTGAAATTATACGTGTACATAGAAACTTATACATGAATGTTCATAGCAGTGTTATTCACAATAGCTGAAAAAGTAGGAACAACCCAAATATCCATCAACTGCTGAATGGATAAACAAAAATGTGATATATCCATATAATGGAATATTATTCAGCGATAAAAAGAATGAAGTACTGATATATACTGCAACATAAATGAACCTTGAAAACATTATGTCAAATGAAAGAAGCCAGTCGCAAAGGACTGAATAGTGTATGATTAGGTTAATATGAAATGTCCAAAACAGGAAAATCTATAGAAACAGAAAGTAAAATAGTGAGTTGTTGCCTAGGACTAGGGTTGGGGGTCTGGTCACTGGAGGGAAGATGAGGAATGACTACTGGTAGGTAGGGAGTTCTTTTTCTTTCTTTTTTTTTTTTTTGAGCTATAGTTGATTTTCAATATTATATTAGTACAAGATAGTACTTCAAAATTCTTGTAGATCTCACTCTATTTTTTGTTATTATAAAATATTGGCTATATTTCCTGTGTTGTACAATATATTCTTATAGCTTTATTTTATACATAGCAGTTTTCACCTCTTTATGGGTAGGGGGTTCTTTTTGGGACAATGAAAATTTTCTAAAATTGGTTGTGATGATAGTTGCACAATTCTGTGAATATATTAAAAACCATTGAATTATACACTTTAAATGGGTGAATTTTATAGTATGTGAATTATATAATTATATCTCGATAAAGCTATTATAAAAAAAATTAAAGACCATGAAGAGAATTTGCTTATGTGGGTTTTATATAGTAAACCCACATAACCTATTAATAACCTGTAATATAGTAACGTATTACATGTTAACATAAACAAGTAACAAACAAATTTTTATGAAAAAATAACAATTTTCCAAAACAAAGAAAATATCTAGTGAGAGCAGTGTTATTGTTTTACATTTTTATCAATCTCTTTAACGTCTGACTTAATAGAAGATAGCTGGATTCTCACATTGGTTGTTTGGTTGATATATATGAAGAAAGTTCTAATCTCATACAGATATATTTGGAAAAAAGAAAAGTATTTCAATAGCCTTTTGAAAGGTAATTATAGATGTTCTTCTTTGAAACTACACTAAAACTCAACAATAGTTTCTTAAAGGTTAGTTGCAATGTGGAATATGAAACCATATCAATGAACTTTTTGTTTTTTGTTATATTAGAATCCACTGATCTCTGTTGCATTTGGAACGCACCTTTTATCCACACATGATTTTGTAATGCTGCACTTTGGTCATTTCGAAAACATTGGTTCACAGAGTTATGCAAATCTTCCAAAATGCTGACACATTTTATTCTACAATATCAAAGAATCACCATCATTAATAATACCACTGATTTCATCAGAGGAGTCTGTAATTACCAGGAAACTGTCAAACTCAGCACCACGTGCAAGTTTCCCAAAATTCTAATTTTTCCTTGAAAGCTCAAATTTTATCATTGGAACAAATACTGGGAGTTGTTTCCTGTAAGTAACAATCTAAATTCATTAAGGTTCTAGAAAACATCTGCCAAATATTCAAGTCTGAATATCCATAGTTTGCCTGTCAGTCATTCTTTTAAGTAAGAATGATGTTATATGAAAAAAAATGGTTAAAAAAAGAAAAAAAGGAGTTAATTTAGCTCACAACTCAAATGATTCATCATTTTGTGATATGCAGCAGAAGTGCCTTATGCATACTGCCTGTTTTTGACACAGAATTTTAAAACGATATGTTCTCAATGGTCAAGATTTAATAATTAATCATTTTTACTGCCTAATCAAGAACACTTTTAAGTGAAACTGAACTCCCTCCACGTGTATGGAAGTGAGAAATACAACGACCACTAGCACATTTTGGTGCTATTGCCTTGATTACTTTTAATGGAGTATAATCTTTAAAAAAATAGAGTCACTATGCTGTACACTTGAAACTAATATGATATTGTAAATCAGCTGTACTTCAACAAAACATAACAATAATAATAATAAAATTTCTACCAGAGACCTAGTTATGTTTCCACAGATAACTGATGATCCTTAGCTAGTTAGAAATCCAATCAGCCAGATATGGTCATTTTAAGCTCATCTAGTTCAGGTCATAAAGGTAGCTTAAATAGATGTGCTCAAAATCATTAGGAGATCAAAAGAGACAAGGTGGACATCCATTCTACAGACTGAAAACAACAAAATTTAACTTCTTTCACCTCTGGAAAGCGTTTTCATGTACTCGAAATGGTAGTCTTAAAACTAGGTAGAACCTAAGAGGTAATCTCATCCATTATCACACCCCAAACAGGAACCTCCTCACAGCATCTCCAGAGGTTGGACAAATCTTGTGAAGAGTGGCTTACCCCTCCCAAGACTTCATAACAGCTGTCCTTGGGTCTCATTTTTCTTATGGGACCCCTATACATATGCAATTAAATTTGATTTCCTCCTTTTAATCTGTTTTACATCAATTTAATTCTTAGAACAGCAGAACCTAGAAAGGGAAGAGGAAAAAGTGTTTCCTTCCTCAATATTACACTTTCCTTCTCCACTAACTGAGCCCTTCTTGAGTCCCAGGCACTGTGCCATTCAATTCTCTGAAGAACCGAATAACCCTATGAAGTAGATACCATCAACAGCCACCCTCCTTTTTTTTTTTTAACTTATTTATTTTATTTATTTATTGGCTGTGTTGGGTCTTCGTTGCTGCACATGGGCTTTCTCTAGTTGCTGCAAGCAAGGGCTACTCTTCATTGTGGTGCGCGGGCTCCTCATTGTAGTGGCTTCTCTTGTGGAGCACAGGCTCTAGGCGCGTGGGCTTCAATAGTTGCAGCACACGGGCTCTAGAGCACAGGCTCAATAGTTGTGGCGCATGAGCTAAGTTGCTCTGTGGCATGTGGAATCTTCCCAGAGCAGGGTTCAAACCCATGTCCTCTGCATTGGCAGGTGGATTCTTAACCACTGTGCCACCTACAAAGTCCCACCCCCCTTTTTTAAGGCATTATGGTTTAAGGATTTCTGGTAATTGTATACAGCTGTGTAACTACCGCTTCAGTCATAATATAGAAGAGCTCTCTCATCCTAAAATTTCCCTCATGCCCTTTTGCAGTCATATATGTAATTTTAAAAAATAATTTTGTACATACTATTTTTTAATCTGAATGTTTCTCTTAAGATGTATTAAACATTTTTAATGGCAATTAATATAGTTTTACGAGATAATCCATGTCTGCATAGTACTCCATTAAATGAATGTTTTCATAATTTAGTTAACCAATGTCCTTTTGTCAAATATCTATGTCCTGTTCCCTTCCCTCTTTCTGAAATTAATTTTTTACTTCTCATGTATGATTCTAGTTTGCTTGTTTTTCTCATATCTCATACCTCTTAGTCTAGGTTTTGCCAACTCTGTGTCCTCTTTTCTTCCTGTTAAGTGTTGGTACTTCCCAAGATTCTGTTGTTGAATTTTCTTACTCTGTAATTCCTTCCCGGGTGATCCATTTTCTCCCTGGTTTCACTATAAACCCTTTGGATCTCATCTTTATGCCTCTACTAAACACCAAGATCCTTATTCCCTACTGTCTACTAGGTATTTTTTCCGTGTGGGTATTCTTCTTGTAATTTAAACTCCACATGTTAAAAAGTGAGCTCCTATTCTCTTTCCAAAATCTGCTTCTGTCTCTTTCTCTCTCTCTTTGAAACTACCAATTTCGGTTAATGCAGGTGCTTCCTTTCCTTCCAGTCACACAGAGCAAAACCTCAAAGTCATTTCTGACTCCTCTCCCTGCTCATCTCACATATCCAATCAATTAAGTGCTATTGATTTGACTCCAAAATACTTCTCGACCCATGCCCTTCCTTTCCATTTGACCAGTTACTATTTTAGCATTCATGTCTCATGACCTCCTAACTGATCTTCCAGCCCTAATCTGGTTCTTCTTTGATCTGCTCTTTATGTTAACTTTCTGAAACACGGAGATTATCTTCCTCTCTCACTTGAAAATAACCGAGGCTCCCTATCGCTCACAGAAGCAAGTCTAACTCTCCAGGCTGGCTTCCAAGGCCGCTGTCCATGTTGCACCCCCATTTTCCCACTTCTCCCGCAGGCTCCGGTTACATCAGCCCTGACAGCTCCCAACAGGTTCCTGCTTCTGCTCGACCCTGTGACTACCTGGTCTTTAGCCTGTTTTGCTGATTCTTCGCTCTTTGCCTCTTACATGACAGGTGTTTGCAGTATTGCAGATGAGAATAAAAATTAGCTCTGCCTACTGGCTGTCGTGGTCAGCAAGGTCTCGCACCACCTCAAAGTCAGTCATGGATTAAGAGCTCATATTGATAATCCTGAGTTAGGGAGGGGCTTGGTAGTGAGGGAGGAGAAAATCTCTCTTTACATTTTTTTCGCAGCAGAGAAGCACTAGATCTGTACTGAGAAGGAAGGCACAGTGTTCTCCATTCCTATTCCTAAAACTCTCCTAGAATTCTATCGTGCACGTCTACCCAACTGAATGGCATTTCAGTATCTTCCCCTTTCCAGTGAATGGCAATCTGAGGTCTAGGAAAGCCTGAACTCTGAGTCAGGCTCCCCTTCCCAGAAAGTCGACAGCCGTCCTGTGATTCAAAGAGAGAGAGAGAGAGAGAGAGAGAGAGAGAGAGAGAGAGAGAGACTATAAGGATAGCACCTCCTGATTGGCGCAGACGGAGTCAGACAAGCTTGGGGGCTGCTGATTGGCTCTGGGTTGATCAGGCGCTGTTGGGCTGTTGTAAATGTAAATAGCTCTGTGACCGGCAGTAACCCCGGTGAGAGGGGGTGGAGAGGGAGGCTCTTCCTCTTCATTCAAGTCTGCGCCCAGACAGGCCCAGACCGGCAGGCCCTTTAGCAGGGGGGCTGGGCAGGACAAGGCTAGGGCTTGTATCTTCGGAGATCTTAAGCTTGAGCTGAGAGTTAAAACACTCGCCTGCAGGTCTGAGCCAAGGCTGGCAGCTTCCACATGGGACTGCTTCCTTTCTGCTCTCAGCTTTGACTGTTTAAGACAGTTTAATGGAATGGTCTGTGTGAGGACAGAGGTGTTGGAGGGCACTAGGAGGGTCATTTTATGGGGTAACATAAATGGTTGTGGTGGGTGTGCCGCGGGGAGATGGAAGCCTGCCCTCCTCTGTTCCTGGTCTCAGAATCCTATTTGTTGAAAAGGCAAGAGCAGAGGCAAAGCATAAGGCCAGAGGGGTTCCTCCTGACTCCGTTTGTGCGGCGATCATCATTCTACTAGAGGTGCAGCTTCTCCTACCCTCTACTCTGGAGGAAAGGGAAGTCTGTGGGGACTGGCTTTCTTGGAAGTAGGGAGCAGGAAAGGAGGAAAGGGAAGTCTGTGGGGACTGGCTTTCTTGGAACTAGCAAGCAGGAAAGGAACAAATAGGTACATGTTAAGAATAAAGGGTGACTCACACATTGCTGGTGGGAATGTAAATGCTGCAGCCACTGTAGAAAACAGGTTGGTGATTCCACAAAGAGTTAAACATAGAGTTGCCCAGCAACTCCACTCCTAGGTATAAACCCACATGACTTGAAAACAGGTACTCAATTACTTATACACAAGTATTCATAGCAACACTATTCACAATAGTCAAAAGGTAGAAACAACTCAAATATTCATCAACAGATGAATAGAGAAACCAATTGTGGTATCTTTATACAATGGTATATTATTTGGCAATAAAAAGAAAAGAAGCACTGATACATGCTATAGTGTGGACGACCCTCGAAAGCATTTTGCTGAGAGGAGGAAGACAGACACAGAGGGTCACATATTGTAGGATTTCATTTATATGAAATATCCTGAATAGGTAGGTCCATAGAGACAGAAAGCAGACTGGTGGTTGCCAGGGCCTGGCGGGAGGGATGAGTTGGAGAGTGGCTGTGAAACAAGTACAAAGTCTTCTTTTGGGGTGAGGAAAGGTTTCTGAACTGGATAGAGGTGGTGGTTGTGCAGCGTTGTGAATGGACTAAATTGTCACTGAATTGTTCACTTTATAATGGCTAATTTTATGGTATGTGTATTTTACTTAAAACATATGTCTATGAAACAAACAAACCGAAAGACTGAAGGGTGACTCCTTACTGCTGTTCAGAATTCTCTAAGGATCCCAACTGTGCTGGTGAGCTATCTGCCCTTTCACTTTCACTTTCCTCTGGTTGGTCACAAAATTCTAAAGCCTGACCCGGCCCTGGCTGCTCCCTGCTCTTATGGGAGATGGTCAGAAGGAGAGGGCCCCTTGGGCCCCTCTGGACAGTCCTAGCCTGGATGTAGAAGCGCTGCGTGAGTCAGCACAGCAGACACTTGGGCTTTGTGAGCTCTCTGTGGCCTGGGTGCAGCAGGCAGGGCAGGCCCGGGTGGAGGAGGGGCTGGCCTGGGTCCCGAAAAGGGGAAGGCTCTGCCTCCAGCAATCTCAGTATAGAATCTCAACTTCTTGGAACCTGCAATTAAGGCCTGTGGCATTTGCCCCGAAGTCAACACGCAAGAATCAGTGTTTTGCCTATGGCTTAGTGAGTTAACTATAGGTCACAGAATAAAACTCCACCTCCCTGTGACATTTCACACAATTTGTTGCAGACAGAATTTAAAACAAGACATGAGATCTTTCAATAATTTAACAAGCACTGATTGTTCAGGTGCAGGAGACATTTCTAAAAGAAGATGCGCCTAAAGATCTCAAAACGTGACAGCAGCGTGGAATATGATTTGCATTAAGTATAGAGGAAATGTTAGGTATGTTTCTGTGGTCTTGAGAGCTTAAAACTCAGGTGTGGTTGAATGTTAAAAGAGGTCATGAGGTGGAGTGAGCTGGGTTCTTCTGGACCAGAGGACACACCTGCAATTTGATTTTGTGTAAATTAAAAGTTGTGGGATTTCTGTTGATGCCTGGCCTCAATCCCTCTATCTAATGTGGAACATGGTACATATATGGATTTTTCCAAGCAATTTGGTATCGCAAGTGTATCATCCCAGGCTTGCTGTAGTTTATAGCAGCTGCCTTTCTCATGTGGCTGATGTCTTTTCCTCCAGACAAAGGAGAGACTTGGAAGGCACAGTGCAATTATAGAACAACAGTAAAAAAAAAAAAAAAAAGGGTCCAACCTGAACAGTTTAAACAGAAGAGAGGGCAAGGGGTGGAAAGCCAGATATTGATTAAGAAAGTGCCACCATCAACTTATTAAGGTCTGGTAAGGCCTCAATGAATATAGACTTGATGCTGGATGCTCAGAATCACTCTGGGAGATTCTTGCTTCTTGTCCAAGGTGAGGGCAACCTTACATTAGAAAGTGAGGGGGGCTGGTTCTGGGGAATGCTTAGAAGCCCAGGCATTGTCCAGGTGGCTCCTGTTGGAAAATAGAGTTTCTTCAAACTGTAAAAAGTCCTTTTCTTTTCCACATGAAGATTCTCAGATAAGGTAGTAAAAGCTAAAGGCTTTTCTACCTAATGATCATGAAGTTCTGTCCCAGAAATTTTATGAGCCTTCCCTTGGATTGTTTTTCCTGTCTTCCTGCTGTTGTTTATCAGCATTTTCAGGAAGTTACTCTTTTCATGGGAGGGACTACATTTCAGAGGAATGACCTGGGTGGCCCTGCCTGGGTTGCCAGGTACAGAACTGCTTTCCAGAGAGCATCTCCTGCTGCTCCCTTCCTTTCTCGGTATCTCTATTTTGGGTCCACGTGACTATGGGACACACAAAAGTGCTGGCATTTCTCCAGGCCCAAAGTGCCAGCTAGTGTTAACTGTTTGATCTAATGGCAGCAGACTTCTGGCTTCCTGCTGCCAAGGCTGAGTTTAACCTAAAGTTACCCCTAGGAAGGGCAGGAGGGCAGGGCGGGTTACTGGGGTGAGTCAACCACTGTGGCTCCTAGTACTTTTTTTACTCTTAAGAGTACAGGAACAGAACATAAATAGGGTGGTGGATAAGTCCCAAGAGACTGAATCCCAGCCAAAAAAAACCTCTCAGACATGGGGCAATCAGATTCACTTCACTTTTATTAGGAACAAACACAATCTCAGATCAATACAACTAGCTTCAGAGTTGATATTAATAGAAGTTATTCCAAAATTATTCTTGGGTCACAAATAACTACTATCCCACATAAAAAGGGGAAAATCCTACCCAATCAAGAGAAAGGTATCCTGTATATGTTTCCATGGCAACGAGTTTATGCATTCTCAGATTTTGTCTGGTTAGTTATCCACCACTTATCTAATGGGTTTATTCAGTCTCTCAGAGAGAACCGTATAGATTCATGATGGCATTCAGGACACGTGGTTCGTGGTGGACACAGTTCACGGTGGATACTGCTACTATAAAAATACTCAGGACTTAAGAGAATTCCTCTGCCGAAGGATCCCAAAATGCTTTATAAAAAGCATTAGTCACGCCTCAAAACTGCCCTTTGAGGTAGGTCAGTATTATTATCTCATTTTAACAGAAGGAAAACTGAGGCACATTATAGTTAAATGACTTGCCCAGGGTCACATAGCAAGTCAGTGGCACAGTGGTAGGAGAGGCCCTGAACTTAACCACCCGTGTAACCTTGACATCGTGCTTTAACTTTTCAAGCTGACCAATTTGAGCTACACTTACAGAGAATACACTCAGGATACTAGCTAAACTAGGAGAAAAAGTTTCCATTTTAAATGCTACAACCACCTTTTAATCTTAAAAAAAAAATTAAATCAAATACATTCAGATTCCTTCCACCCTCCATCAAATGTGGGCGATTAATAAAAACAGCCCTAAGGAAAGTTTCCAAAACAAAGCCCAGAAGGGAATCCTGCACACAGCTATACTGATAATTCTCCAGCCAGGCCCCCTGTTCTGCTAGCCACTTCTCAGGCTCTCGGGTGCAAAGGAACTCCACAGAGGGAGCGGGGAGGGAGCAGAGCAGGCTCAGATGCAACACTGATTAGAAAAGACTTAAGGCACCCAAATAAGTTGTCAGCACGCCCACAAGGCAAGGACTGTTAGAAACTGGACCCCATCCAGCCTTGTGTAGGGTTATGGTATAGATGAGACCCACCGAACACAATTAGACTAGAAAGATAAAAGTTGTTTTTGATCATCAGTTGTAAAGCAGGCATCTGATGACCTGTGGAGTTAAAACTACCCCACAGGCATTTTCAAGGGGTAGGTACTTGGGTCAGTGGATCTAAACTACAGCACTCTTCCATTAGATTTTCTTCTACTGAAAGGAACAGCTCAAAAGACAAGGATGCCTTTAGTCCAGCCCACCCCCTGTAGCCTCCATCTATTAATTAACACAGGAAGAAATGCTCTCCTCCCCTCCATCCTTGGGGCTCAACAGTGGACAGAGCATTTGGTATTGTACATTTCCTATCTTAATAGAGTAAAGCCAGGCTTCTGCATTGACGACTGAGGTTACAGGGACAGAAGTAGCCCAAGGTTCTCAGACACTGCCGTTTTTTTCAGACCTCCTCTATGCTATTGTCTGCCCTAGGCTGTGTTGTGGGGCATGCTGGTTAGTTTGCTGAACAGAGAAGCTGTTCAGCAAAGTTCGTGGCACCTCACATCCCAAGTCTCAGCCAAAGCTCTGCACTACACCCTGGCTCCAGGGGCTGGGGCCTCCTTTGGAGTGAGGCACTTTGGAACGTGCCTTTGTGTCTTGTGCTTCCCAGTGAAGACTTGGCCCCCCCCCCCCCCCTTCTGCAAGTATTGCACTGTCAGCTGGGAGCCCCGGCTCAGGCTGGGCAGGCTTACCGAGTAAACGGGGCGTCCAGCATGCTCTCTGGTTCTGACCCAGACAGAGGAGACTAAAAACAAACCCTCTTTTGCTCCATGGCTGGCTCACTGGCACAATACGAGCATTTGGCTTGGCCATGCCTCATGAGAGAGAATGCCTGTGCCTGGGATGTTTCTAGCAGGGTTTGCCAGCCTTGTTTTGGATCATCAGTGTGGTGGGGGAGCACAAGGGTATAGGTGGAGACTTTGGAGGCCACGCGAAAGTGGCAGCTTGCTCAACTTTATAAAGGGGAACAGTGGCTCAGCGACCCTGAGCACTCTGCCTATAGGAGAGGGAGCTGCCTGGACCGCAGTAGCCATCACTGCCTCTGAATACACACAAAGGAGGCTGGCCTGTCCAGAGAGAGAGAAGAAAACACTGGGGAGGAGACAGAACCGGCAGGAGAGAGTGAACCGACAGGGCAGAGCCAGGAATCAACAGTCAGGGTAGGTAAGAGAGTCCAACCCCACCCCCCAGGCAGTCCTCGACTTTAGGCTAGAAGTTAACAGAGAAGAAACGCGTGAAAGGGTTCAACACCGTGGGGAGAAACCTAGTTCTTTCTCAGTCCAAGGAGAAACTGGAATTAATGAAATGAACCCAACATCTAACCTGTTTGTATAACCAGCTTCCATATTAGGACACCCAGTAATTTACTCAGTAACCTTCCGAATCCCACAGCAATGTGTTCTCAGAGCCCTTCTTTAGTAATGTTCTCTCTTAGGAACTGCCTCAGACCCTGCCCCTCAACCTCTCCATCTCCTGTCCAGCAGTGAGAGGAAAGGAGATAACCTGCCTAATTCTTCCTCTTCTTCAAGCCCCACTCTCCTTCAGAGGGAAATACTCTAAGAGAATATTTTAATATTCCAAGCAGAGCACCCATGTATGCAATAGCTTTATGTTTGACCCAACTCCACCTCCTGCAATCTGTTCTTTTTTGGGAGGCAGCTATGCTCACCACTGTACCACCAGCGCATCTCTTTTTTGAATGTCTCCAAATGCTGCTGCTGCCTTATTTCTATGAGGGGAGCTGACCAATATCCCAAAGATGGCAGAGCAGAAAGATGAAAGAATTTTGATGACTCCATGAGCTGCTGAAGTCACCAATTCTGGAAAAAACCAACCTCAAGATTCCTTATTATCTGGAATAAGAAATCTTCCTGTTATGAAAGGAAGAAAAAAATTCTTCCCCAGCAGAGACCACTTTACCACAAACTAAATGCTTCTTCTTCACACTCAGCCTAAAGTATATCAGGACATTGAGATTTGCTTTTGAGTTCTAGCACTGCCAAGCTCCACGGTCATTCCCCAGTCAGAGTCAGGAGAGAAAGGAAGCATGCTGGGTGGTGGGCAGGCAGCTGGGTGTCCGATCACAGCAGGAGCTCCCTGCCTTGTTTCCCACCTCAACTCATCCTTATTGATCAATCATACCAGGCATGCAAACTCTCTCCCCTAACAATTTACCTGCTTTTGAAGCTTTGTGCCAAAAGAAAGTTATTTTTCCATTTCATCTCGCAAACGCCTCGGCTGAGGATAATTGGGGGCCTTCTCAGAAGATTCTGTCATATCTCCAGCTTGAGCTACCCACCTTAAAGCTCAAGACAGCTCAAGGAAAGTGTTATCTGGAGCAAAGACCACTAGTTTTGGACTACAGAAAGGTTGTCTAGGCTTTGGAAGCTGGAAACCCACCAATGACTAACCAGCTGCTTGCCTGGGGGGCTATGAGGGAGAAGAGAAAGGAAAGTAATAGAAACAAAACAAAGGGAAGGATAATAGGGCCAGAAGAGAAGGAAGATAAGAGAAGAAATAAGAACATGAGCTTAGCATCATAAAGGCAGAGTTGTTGGCTTTTGATTTTAAAAGAAAATTTAAAAGAAAACTGTATTGGAATGGGTTAATGTCATCATCTTTAGTATCCTGGTAGCATTATTCAGTAGTTAATAAACAGAACATTAAACCTCTGCCCGGCTGGCTTTCGGAAAAAGAACCCAAGGGACCCCAAACTCAGCCACTCTTGTGGCTTTCATCTCCAGTTCTTTTAATCCTGGCCAAGACGGCAGCCTTGGATACTTTCTTCCGGTCATAAGCCAGCCCGATGGCAGCCATGCAATCGATGAAGAATGTGGTAAAGTTGATGTGCCAGCGGTACTCACTGGCAGAGTAGTCATAAGGAAAGGTGTGGTGGTAGTTGTGGAAGCCCTCACCTGGAACAAAAGCAGTGAAAAGTTATGGAGCTACATCGCGGATTGCTGGCTTCTTGATCTTGGCACTCCGCTTACCTAGCAGAGTACCTCAAACCTAGAAGAAATTTGCTGCTGTTGAATGAATGAATGAATTCAGTCTTTTAAACTCTGAACCAAACAGATCCCCTCAGAGGCATCTTAAGAAATGACTGGGGAGACCCTGGTCACCATGGCTCTCTGGGAGCCTTTGTGGGAGGAGGACTGGCAGTTTCTCTGAGAGGATAAGATGATTTGAGAGAAAGCTGCTATCACTGGGAATGGATTTCAGGCTGGAAAATTCCGAAACTTCACTAAATATTGGTACAAGACCCTAAAGGCTCTGTCTGTATGTGCATGTGTTAGGATGGGGAGAGGAGAGAGTCCAGAATGAGGAACTTTTGTTGTGTTTCTTACAAAGGTGAGCAAAGGAGTACACCTTTCTCCACTGCATGGGTACTCTCTCCAAGGGTGGAAGGTACCAACAGAATTGGGCAGCAACAGCCAAAAGTCAGAAGAAAGGAGGCCCAACCCAGGGGCCCAAGTTTTCTCAGCCTCCACTGGTTCAGACTGGACTGCTCTGGCTTCGAATTAATTCTTTGAGCTTTAACCCTGGTGTGGGGGTGATGCTGAGAAAACAAGCTCTCTGAAGGAATAAGAATTAAAAGGCTTAGGTATTCCCTCCAACTTCTGAGATTCTGAGCTGAGCAGTTCACTTTGCTGGATAGAGGAAAATCAAAAAATTCTGGATTCAGGATAATTTCTGTAATGCGTCGAGCTGTGCAAACTCCACAGACAGAGAGTTCTCCACTCTCGGCAGGATCCTCTCTCTAAATTGCATTCAGCAATAACAATACTGACCCTTATGAGGCTGGGGTAAAGCTGGGTAAAGAATAGCTAATAAAAGAGTGTGCTGGGCCCTTTGAAGATGAAAGAGCCCCAGTAGAGTAAGAATGACATTAATAACCAACAAAGAAAGAAGTCCTGCGATGGGAATGACACCATCCAGGGCACCCATCATGTCAAGGTACATCCTCTCTGACTATCCACAATGCGGATCATCAGTTTATCCAGTGTTAACTGAGTAGGAGGGTAGGATAACCCCAAGGCTAAAGGTACTGATGGAAGATTACTAATTTCCAGAAATGACTCTGCAGCTAGGCTCTGTATAAGCTCCAGCCAGGCCCACACTTATCAGATTTAAAACTGAATCAGACACACACACATGTTGCCAAGGGAGGAAAAAAAAGGGAGGAAGGTTAGTGGGCGGAAGAAGGACAAGACTTTGCAACTGGGGCAGCAAGATATAGCCCAAGAGAGACTCAAGGAGGAAGGTCAGCTTTGGCAGAGAGAAGATGAGCGTGTGACTGGGGGGAGGTAATTCAAGAAGAAAAAGATTAGAAGGGCAGGGAAGCAGGCTACTAGAGAACAAAGGGTGAGGTGATAAGAGGGGAGCAGCAGGTATGGAGGAACGAATGATAACAAAGAAGAAGTAAGATGCTGGCAGCCACTTTGAATGGATGGTCATAAAGAGGCTGGGGCTAGGGACGCTCACGACAGATCTGTTTGCAGTACAGGACCGACCTCATTCCAGAAACTTCCATGACATTCATAAATTTTCTATGAAAATAGCCTACATGATTGATTTCAAACATGGTTCAAGTAAGAACATGGACAACAGTACAAGGTGTCTGAAAGGAGGGGGAAGATGCATGAAAGTTAAAAAGTGATGAAAAAATGTCTTTAGTACAGATAGCAAAAAAAAGATGGTCAGGGTTGAGAATATAAAGGAAGGTTTTAATGAGAACAAAGTGAAGGCTAGACCACGGTGCACGTAAATGTGTGGAGCAGGGAGGCTGCCTAGATATGCCGGATGACCAAGAGCACTGATTACTGGTGTGGAAGAGGCCATGGGGTCAGCTTAAGGAAATCTAATTCCAGGCCTTAGTCAAGGTCTATATGTAGTTGAAAAGAATGACAGACAAAAAAAAAAAAAAAAAGACAGATGGTAGAACCCTGTTGTCTTAGACTCTGGCTATTGGAACTGGAATCACAGAAATAAATTCTTCAATAGTCAGCATTAGATCAGTGAGCAGGTACTGTGATCAAACTAACTGCTTTATCGGGAGTTCCCTGAGCCACATTGAGGGAAGGGAGCGTTCCCAGTACAGAAGAGAGGCAGAGGAGAGAAAAATAAAGGCCAAGAGACGAGGGTGGTAGGTGGTGATAAAAGGGCCACCAACAGTTGCTTTGATGTCCTTCTACTGGCATCGCCAAGCAATTAAAGCATATGGCCTCTCTGAAAATAGCAAGGTGATTAAAGAGAAGCTTATTGAATTAAATGACAAGTATTTGTTCTCCATTTTGTACAGCAAGTCTAAATATAAAACACTAGGCTTATCGGCCACCCAGATGACCCTACTGTTCTATTCATGCATTCCCTGCCCCTGAGCAAAACTAGCACCCAGAAGAAAGAAGACTGGAAAAAGGACAGCCCAAAGGGGCACATCATACATAGCATATGGGGATTGTAATGCAGCCTGGAATCAAAGGCATTGTTATTTTTCACTCTTTTCTCTTTACATAGGACATGCTGCCTAACTCTCAAGGGTTTTCTAATATTGCCCCTTAGCTTTATGGTGGAAAGACAGATAGAGAGGAGTCATAAAACAGGTGAATCTGGTTTTTCTGGCTCCTAGCCTAATACCCTAAGCAGCAAACCACTAGATGTGGTCTTGCTGTGCACCGCTGACTTACCCACAGCTCCCAGTGAAACCAGGAGATTCTCTCGGGGGTTAATGGTCTTGTCATAAGGGCGATATCCGTACATGTGGGCAGCACTGTTCACCAGCCAGGTGGCGTTGAGCACAAGGGCGTAACGCAAGAAGGTAGCAACTAACAGGCTGTGTAGAAAAGTTTCACCCCAGTAGTAGCAGGGCACGAATGTGGGCAGGATGAAGCACATCAACAGGATAGCGGGTTTGTAGTACCTACATGGAGAGATCACACACCACGTCAGCGGAGAGAGGACTCTGAGACCTACCTGACTTTCTACTCTCACACGGTTAGGCTTTCTCTTTCTCTCTACATTGCGAGCACAGTGTGGCAGGAAACAGAGCTAGAGGGAATGGGGTGGGAAATCTGAGAACGTGCTTTTATTATCATACTTCTTAGATGAGGTAATGAGGGGTTAAATGACTTTTCTAGGGTCACACCACCAGGAACCTGTGCAGCAAGGATTGGAATGCTTTGTCTCCTGACTCTAAATCCATTGCTCTCTTTTACTACAGCATAATAATACCACTTTGGTAAAACAGGTGGGGTCCAAATTATAGACTGAGTTCTCCTTCCTGGGTTTTTCCATTCTGCCTTTGGGCTTCCTTTCACTTTGTCAGTGCTCTTTGCAGAATCTATGTTTAGTATCTTGCCTCCATCTCCCGCTCGCCAGGAATCCTTCTCACCCTTCCTCTTCTTTCCCTCAGAGAGGCATCCTCCGAATGTCCTAGATGCCAGCAGGTCTGTCCCTCTGGAGGCCCTGTCCCATTCTTCATTCTCCCAAATGTACAGCAGGCCATTGACACTCTGAGGGAGATGATTTCCTCCACCCCTTCAGCACTCAAGTCTGATACTCTTGTATCATTAGTAACCCCTGCCTCCAACTCCTCTCCACTTCTACCACCACTTCCCCGCATGGACCCCCACTGCCTCCCCACCTGTGGCCCGGCTTCCCACCTCTTTAGCTCAGTGCCTTCTGTGACCTATCCTCTGAGCGACTTTTCTAAAGCACACCTCCAACCATGCCACATTCCGGCTCAAAAACCTTTTCATAGTTTCCTATTGCCTGGGTTGAATTAAACCTTGTCTGCTTTAAAGACTCCACAAGAATGGCATCAGTCTCTCTTTCTAGTCTATTTCCTACCATACCCTGTACTTCAAGCAAAAGGACTCTGTTGCTGGAACATGCTTCAACTCATTCTTTCTGTTTGCACTGTCCCTCCTCCCCTCCTCTCCCCACCTGTGAAAATCTCTATCCATCAGTGGATTCCAAAGCTACTTTCTGCGTAAGCCCTCCCCTAATGTTCCCCACTCTGCAATCTCCTTCCCTTTGTGCTTCTCCTGGGTATGGAAAATATTTTGCCACGTATCATAGGTATTTGGGCACTTGGCTTATCCCTCCACTCCCCAATAAGCTATGCCCTCCTTGAAGGTAAGGACGATGCCAGATTCAGCTTTATATCCACGACCGTCCTAGGTCAACAAACACTTGTTGAATTTAATTGGTTTAGATAGCTCAGAGAGAAAGAAACAACAACAGTCTATGGCTATGGGCCTGTGGGCTATTAAAAATTAGGGTTTTAAGTTACAGTTTGTCATATGGAAACCTAGGAAAATTTTCAGCTCATGTTGAAAAGTGCTAGGAGACAAAAGGGGGGGTCCCCCAAACGCCAGGTCCCCTGCTCCATCATCAT
The DNA here is from genome assembly GCF_030028045.1 of Hippopotamus amphibius kiboko. Lineage (NCBI taxonomy): Eukaryota > Metazoa > Chordata > Mammalia > Artiodactyla > Hippopotamidae > Hippopotamus > Hippopotamus amphibius. The sequence goes on from NC_080190.1 coordinate 29,607,720, forward strand.
GGCACTCACCTCCTCTGGAACATCACCAGCTTCTCAGCCTTTAGGTCAGATAAGTTCAGTAAACCCCCCTTCTCTCTGACGTCTGGGTGTTTGCGCACAAGCAGCCAACCCACGTGAGAGAAGAAAAAGCCACGGCGCGAATTGTGGGGGTCAGCATGTGTTTCCGAAAACTTGTGGTGGGCACGGTGATCTCGGGCCCATTCGTAAACGTCATTCTGGAGGAACAGAGGAGAGGAATGAAGGCCTAGGAGAGACACCCTCTCAGGGGAATTCCAATGGCTGGGCGTCTTTAAGAGCCCATGGCTCTCAGCCCAACCTCACAACATACCCAGGAGTTAGGGCTCCAAAGGAAGAGTCATGGAGTTGCCTCCTCTCTTCCCTACACGTGCGGCTGAAACTTACATGGAAAAGCAACTTAAAGCCTCAGGACCACATGAACAGGGCTGGCTGCTTCTTGAGGGTTATGTGGTGGGCAAAATGGAGGAAGCTCATACATAGCTCAGTTTCATCAGGAGGGAATACTGCAATTCTTTAAGCAAGAATTGGTGTGGGGTGCCTAAACCCTGCACGTGGAGAACAATAGGCAGGCAGCCTTGTGTCTTAGCGTCCTGGTCAGGGGATGAAGCTGTGGGCAGCTCCATCCTGATGCCTTGGCAAGAGACAGCTCACACAACTCAAAAAGGCCAGACACATAAATCATGATTTGATCACATTTCCAAGCGGCCTCTGGGACTCTTTCTATCCCATAGAAAGTGTACCAATCTCTCTTCCTTCTTTTGCCCCACAGGGACAACATCAGAAGCCTTTAAGGCATTAAGTGCGATGGCAGAGATGATTATGCAACCATGGGATATTGCCATAGAGAAGGGGACCAATTTGGTTTCCTTGCTTCTTCCCCCTGCTCCAAGCTAAGCCCCACACTACATGCTATCCTCTGCCCATTGCTACTGCTTAGTAACTATAAGTTCCCTTTCTCCAATTCCCTTCATTCTATCTCTGCTATAAACTTTCTGCTTCAACAAACCTCAACACTTGACTTAGGCAGCCTGGTACCCCAACGCAGGACCATAGTGTTGGTCTACCTAAACCCTCAGTGACATAATTTCCTCATCTGTCAAGTGGAGATAAAAATAACCTCCTAAGATTGTTAGGAGGGTTGAATGAGGTAATCTATGTCAATCTACGTGCTTAGAATAGTGCCAGGCATATACCATAAAAGTGTTTGATCTTCTTACCTGAAAACAACAGAGTTCATGAATCTGTGAAACATTAACTTCAACCCCATTGTGGTGGAATCCTAAGACATTCACCCAAAGTAGTGAATGTCTTGTCCAATGTCTGCCCAGGAAACCAGGGTCAGTGCCTGCCTTATGCACTCATGAAGGACCACAAGGGCCAGACTGTGTGATAAGAGAAGATCAAAAATGATCCTGTACTCTGAGAGTATTTCCTCTTTATCTCTGACTTCCCTTTTCCAGTCTCTCAGAAGTATCCTTATGTTTTATGGACTTCAGGACTGAACTTGAACTTGACCACAAGGAGAGAGGGAAGTGAAGTGGCTGTCTGTGTGCTGCTCCTCTCCAGGCACTGATCGCCTCCCTTCTGCCCCCTGGATCATCAATAAAGAGTGAGGGAAAAAGAGCTGAGCACAGCTGGCTTCTCACCTGGAATGCCATTGTGTTGGCGATGATCAGGAAGACCCGCAGGGGCAGCCGAGCTTTGTAACTTCGGTGACTCCACAGGCGGTGGGCTCCTGCTGTGATGCCCAGGGCACTCAACAGATAGTAGGAAAACGCTGCCAGAAGAAGACAGGGCAGGGAGTCACTAACCTGGGAGAGCATTCACGTGATGTTCTCCTCAGGTCAGAATCTGTGTGTTCTTTAGGCTCCCAGTGAGGATCTGATTTTCCCTGAACTCAAGGGCTACCTTGATCTCTCATGCTCCTTTGATTTTATCACTTGAAAAATACCATCGCCTCTCATCCTCTCCATGTGGGAGCTGGAATAAGCCTAGGAGTCCCAGGAACTTCAGAAAGGCAGGACAGAGAAGAGGGCTCTCCAACCCCCAGCTACTTGGCATGCTCAGTCATGAGGGACACTCTCCCAGGTCCCGTCTCCTCTGACCTTCCACTAACCTCCTCCAAGGTTTTAAGGAGCACAGACTAGTCCTGCAGCACTTAAGATCCATAAGCATGGGTGGTATTAAAATATTTAACAGATAGTGTGATCTGGGCACTGACCAATTCAAGGGCCCGTGGGTTCTACAGGACATTAAGGGGGCTCAGAACTAGGGTTATTTACCAACTGGTACAAAAGCATTTCAGTCTTTTAGCAGGCAGCGTGGCCATAGGAAGGGAAAATTCACCCGGCACATAAGTCACAGCTGCACAGTGTCTTAAGCTTCGCCAAGGATTTGATATTCTCTGGTTCACTGGATACCCTGGATGGGGTTTACTATCCTCAGTTTGCAGTTGAAGGAGTAGATGCTCAAGGAATTTCAGTGTTTATCTGTGGTCACATGGCTTGTAAGAAATGGAGCCATGGTTTGAAACTAGACTTTCTGTCAACAAGCAGCTGATGTTCGGAAGTCTGGCATGAGGATGTATACCATCCACCTCCCCAAGATATGCACGAGGTTCCTGTGTCTCACCTTTGCCATGTACCTCTGCCAGCCCACACTCCCTCTGGCAAGGCTGATTCTAGATAATGGCGGATGGGCTCAAAGCTGTGGGTGGAGCACCCCAATGCTGTCCTGCCTCACGTTCCTGGAGGTCTACAGGCTCCAGTGGCGCCAGATAGCATCTCTAACTGGGAGGTGGGTTGCTGGGTGTAGCCACCTTCCTCTGCTCAGGAGCTCGAGGAGGCAGGGGCTGAGGCCTTGGTAGAGCAGTGACTGTTGACAATGTTTCATTCCTAGGGAAGCAGCTAGAAACAATGGACCCTCAGTGGCCACTGAACTTAGTTGCAGTTGGAGACACCACACATTGTAACAAATCATCCTGTGTTCTTCTCCAGCCACAGATACCAGTTTCCTAATGGAGCCCCTACCCCACCCATCTTCCTCCACCCTATCCTATTCCTCCAGCAGGATGGAGAGGAGAGCCATGGAGCTAGAGCCTGTTCCAGTGAAAGTTCTATCCATAGTCCCTCTGGGCTGGATTAGGGCCCCAGGTGATTTGCTGGTCTCTGGCCGTGTGGTAATAGCGTCCCAGATGCAGTATCTGCCTGCATCTGCACCTGGATAAATGGCAGTTGAGCCACAGCCCGCCAGTCACCAAGAGTGAAGACAAATGTCTTTGGGCACAAAAGAAGAAGCTCTCAGCTCAGAAGCAAGGAAGCTACTGGGGTTGTTTCATGCCACAGAAGACCCTGGCAAGTTGACTCAGAAAGCACATAAGATCCTTGCACTAACAGAGGAATTGAGAAAAGCACCCAAATCCTCTGGTGCCTTTTTCTATCAGCACCTCTAAGGCTTATCTAATAGAAGGCCTTGCGACAGTTGGAAATTCATTCTCTATTAAAGTCCAAATTGATGGTTATGCAAAACCTCATAGCTTTAGTCCTAAGAAAGAGACTGGAGAAGTTCTGCCCCATGGCCCCTCAGTGTAGCCAGAGATATCTCTTCAGTCCTTCCCTCAGGGCTCTTCTGAGACACACTCAAAATTGCTCAGTCATAAGAAATGCTGGAATCACAACCACTTGCTAATTTAACACAGTCCTTAGGGGTAAAACAAGAAAAGATGAAGCCAAGCTCCTGAACTCTGAAGGTCCCTCTGACTCTCCTCCTAACCCCTTTTGTTCCTTAAGAGTTCTGATATCCCCACACCAAACCAGTCATTCCATCAGCTAAGCCATCCACCACAGGGCCCAGGGACAAGAGTAAAAAAGTCACCATCTAGTCTTTGTGCGACATGTTTCTCTGTCGAAAGACAGAGCACACACCCATGGGCAGGGCACCAAAAGGGTAGCGGGCACAGCCCTGGTCTGGGGATAGCGTTGTGCTCCCGGCATTAGCAGCTGAGGGAGGAGTGAGCAGCAGCCCTCTGGCCAAAGTCTGGACTTTGCGAGGCTTACAGGGAGTCCTGCGCTGGAAGGGGCTTGCCGGTGACTACACAGCTGGTGAAAACTCCTCTACTGGGGAAGAAGGGGTGGAGAGAGGAGTCCACAGTCGCCCTGAGGAATCCTTGTCCCTGCTCGTGATTCCTCACGCTGAATGAAAGCTCCAGAACTAAAGTTCTGCTGGGTTCTCAGAAGGGCTAGAGAACAGAGGTCCCCTCCCCTCACAAATATAAGAGCCCTTCCTGGTCTGCAGATAAACTGATTCATCTGCATCTGGCCGGCCCCAGCAATGACACATGCGTAACTTAAGGAACACTACCTTTCTAACCTCAAAAAAAGTACTGTTGTTCCCAGTGTGTACCTGGAAAAATTGAGAGAGGGGATCTACCCAGTTGCATTTCTCTGTCTGTGGCACCAAGAGGATTCCCCAAGACAAAGCTCCTCGGACCGCATCCCCCACCTTTAGACTAAAGAGGTCCTGGAGGACTCGGCTGAAACTTGGGCTGCCAGCCCTTCTGGATAACTCCCCTCCAAGAGTGCAGCTGTCTGCAAGCACCGCACACCCGAGACTGCTCTGCAAACCCTACAGTTGCTTCTCGGAGAGGGAGTTTTGGCCCACCCCCCCTCAGAGAGCAGTGATGTGGGCCCCCTGGGTCTTTAGGGTTCCCTGCTTTCCCCTTCCCAAGTCAGACTTACAGTGGCAGAGGTGGAAATGTCTGCAGAGTGCATGTGTGCGTGCAGGGGGCAGAGCCCTGCTATCAGCCCAAGCTCATGGATTCCTGAAAGAGCTGAGCTAAGGGCAGGTCAGGGACGCACTGGGGACTGTCTCCCTCATTGCAGCAGCCTGAAGGCCAGGGCTGCCCAGGCTCAGGAGAGAGGGGCCGGAGCAGGACGAGTGGGGAATGGGACATGAAACACTTCTTTAACCTTATTTCATTCTAAGAACATTTTGAGTGGCATGTACAGTCCCCTGGAGACCTACATGGAGTCACAGAGCAACACATCTGTGTAACCTGGGTTATACAGGCGACTTCTTCATCTGTCTATGTAACTAAGGAGCCTGATAGGGCCAAGGGTCAGGGCAAATAATTTTGTGGATGACCACTGCTCTATTCCTCCCCTCTTCTGACTCTCTTCCTGAGTAGTATCTCTTGCTATCCCATGACTATGCTCAGCATATACCCTCTAAAGCCACTAGTCTAGTCCCATGTCCCCATGCCTCCCAGGTAGGGGCCTTGATTCTTTTGTGGCTGGCAGGGCTGGGACAAGCAGTCAAGCAAAAGACTTGAAACAGAAAACCTCTTTCAGGGAAAGCTGACTCTCCGGCTCAGGTCTACTCACTTCAACACCTGCGGCCCATGTTCTCAGGGCTCCCTCCCCAACACCCAAATTAAAAGACCCCCAGAATCAACACTCCTGTATCCCAAACTCCCAAGCTCTGTTCCCAACCCACCCAAGCCTCTCAGGACCCCAAAAAGAAATGGCTGGGAAAACCTCGGCCTGAAGGGGCTGGTGTCTCTACTCTATGTAAGATCCTACTTTATGAAAAGAGTGGAGAGAACCTGGGCTCCTGGGTCAGGAGGACAGGGGAACCTCTTACCCCAGAGCAAGGTGTACATCTTGCAGGTGGGGATCAACATGATCCCATACAGGGCTCCCAAGTGCAGCAGAGACATGAGGATGATGTTTCTCCAAACATACTCAAGCTTGGGATTTGGGCCCCCCTTATCCTGGTGGCTTGGGTCATGGATGTCATCCTTCATTTCAGGGCGGATGTCTTCTTCCAAATATAGGGGAGTCTTCTCCAACTTGCCCCCTCCATTCTGCAGGAGCTTGGAGGGAGGTGCTGTGATGGTGGTGGTGGTTGTGTAGGAGCTAGAGAGCTGGAAGGGAGAGGAAGTGGAGGGTCAGGAGAGAGGAGAGGACACGTGGAGGTAGCAGAAGCCACTTTACTCCCTAATCAAGCCGGAGGAAGGGCAGCGTATAGGCACAGACCTGGCCCCAATACCCAGGTTTCCTGAGTGCAAGGCCTAGTTCCCAGGAACTGGGCAGAGAGACTGGGGAGGCGGGTGAAACCTCAAGGTGAAGGGGAAATAGAAAAGAGGAGTAAAACACTTGCACCCCAACGAACACACAAAGGAAAGCCCCTGTGCCTACAAACGTAAGGGTACCGGCACAACCAGATTTTTCTTTAAAGCTTAAGAAACAAAAGTTGGGGACCTAAGTTCCCAAATTACAATCCCCATTCCCAACTAAATGAAGGCAGTACAACTCGCAAAAGATGGCCATGTCCTCCGCGGAGATCTCAACTCTCTCCTCCACCGAGTCACCTAGAAGCCCGACCAGCGCCGGCGAACCCGCGGTCTGGGGGGCCATTACTTGGAAGCTCACCTCCTCTTGCAGCAAGTGGGCCGGCATCTGGGCTCTCGGACGCTGGGATCACTTTCCCAGGGCTGAAACTGCGGAGCGGAGTTTGGGGCAGCCGGAACTGAGGGTAGACTAGTTCCCGAGCCCGCTTTCGCGCTGCTATTCGCTGCGCTGCGCTCGGAACCCTTCGCTGCACCGTGCGCGCTGGATCGGTGTCCGGACCCGACCTGCTGTGCGTGGATCACCCCAGGCTGGGAATTTAAAGGCTAGAGCTGGCAGTGGGTGACTGTGTCCCGTATTTCCTCAGACCCCCTTTTATTCACTGCCAGCAAGGGGCAAAGTGCGCGGAGTTGGCTCACCGTGGGAGAGCCGCATGGGCGGGAGAGGGGTGGAGACTCAAAAACTGGATGCTGCAGACACGCCGCAGCCTTGCCGCCGCAGCCCCTGCCTCTGCCCCAGCCCCTGGGGAAATGCTAATGGGCTTCTGTAGACTCTGGCGCGTCATTGGCCGAAGGGAATTTGGTGCCACCTCGTCCTGCCGTTGCCATTGGCTCGGCGCAATCTGCTGTTCCCTCTGCCGCGAGCTCCTCACTCCCCCTCCCCTCCCTTTCTCCTTCTCTGCTTCTCTTCCACCGGCCGCTGGGCCTCTGCCCGGCACCCTGCCGCCTGGGAGGCGCTCGGGAGGGTCCTCTCTGGAAGAGGGAGAGGACCCGATCGGGGAACGGAGGATGGGTGCCAGCTCCGGACTGGCCCTGGGCACTTCGGGAACGGATGGGCACTGGGGAAGTTTCCCGGGAAAGAGTGGGGAAGCCACGCGGGCGACCACTACGCACAGCCCCCCCCGCCCCCCGCCCGCCTTCCCGCTGGCGAGACGCGTGGGAGGGAAGACATGCCTTCAAACCCTGGGTGGGGGGCCGCAGGCCCAGAGAAGCCCCGCCTCCCTCGGTGGCGAGCGCTCTGCGGGTGGAGGGGTGGGGGGTAGGTCAGCGGCGGAACAATGGCTCTGCCCCGCCCACCAGCGGCGCGGCGCTAGCCCGGGACTGCTGAACTGGCCGGTCTCCAGCCGCGCGCACACACATAGATGCACTGATGTGTAGACCTGCACGCGCGCAAGCTGTTCAGCCACTGGGCACGCCCAGCAGGGGACGTTCACCACCAGGCACCAGTGAGCTATCCCATCCCCTGCCCACGCCTCCAGAACGTGTGCGGGACGTTTGGAGATTCTTCAGATTGTCGGGTTGTAGTTTTGGAATTGCCTTCACGGGGAAAGGCAGAAAGCACAGACATGTGCTTTCACTCAGAAGCAGGAGAAAGCACTTGTAAGTGGAACAAGAATAGCTAACAGGTATTGAATTATTACTGCAAACCAATCCACGAGAATCATTTCATTTAATCCTTACTTGTGACCCTGTGATGTAGGTAGTCCTTCATTCCCTTTTGAAGGTGAGAAAACTAAGCTATGGAGAGGTTAAATAACTTGCCTATGGTCACAGCAGCCAGTAAGTGATGGAGCTAGGAGTTGAGCCCAGACATGTAATGATGGAGCCCAAGATCTTAATCCCTGCTCAGAATCCTTGCTCCCTGAGATGTTCTAACTTTACTCATTGTCCCTCATGGCCCCATCTTTTCTGGGCCTGTAGGAGCCTTACCCTGGGAGTAAGCTGGGAACCAGGCAGGCTGTGCATTCTCTCTCTCCCTGCCACACCCCTGCCTCCCCAAATACTATCCCAGGATCTTTCCTCTGGGAAGAGGAGAAAGTGAGGAGTTTTGTGCCAGCCACTACCTTCTTGGGAAGAGAGGCACCCAGGTTGGCCTGGGAGGAGAACTAAGGAGCTCCCTAGTGGCCACTGGTCTTGGGATCAAGCCAGCTCCCTGGCCCATCACCAGCCACCTCCATTCCAGTCCTGATTCCCTGTCCAGTGCAAAAGTTTTGAATGCGACTAGATGTTTTCAGATATGGACAGCTATCTCATCACGGCTCAGAAGCCCTCAGCAGGTGTGTGGGAGAGAGGTCTGTGCACATGCTGCTCCTCTCCAGGCTCTCCCTGCAAAGTCCAGTTTGCTTAATTCCTCTCCCATCTACAGGGTTATTCTTCAATGGAGAAGATTCAGGGTTTCTTTGGTGGGGGGGGTGTACCCTCGACCGCGGCCAAAGGTGGCTCTACCATTGAGACCAGCTTTCTTTCTCTTTAGCTGCCTAAGTATATCTGAGCCTGTTTCCTCCAGACCCTGGACTTCAGCAGAGAACAGCCTGAAAAATCAGAGTTCCCTGGAAACAGCCCTCCTCCTCACTTAGACTCAGTAGGTATTACTGCTGGTATCACTTAATGCTGACATTATTATATAAGCCAGGTGGTAGGTCATTCATTTTTCTGCCAGAGAAAGGAAGGGGAGGACTGCCAAGACAAAAATGGAGAACAGGAATATTTTATTCCTCTCTGAAGACAAGATGCTACCCTTGTCCCAGATGGGGATGCTTTGGGAGTCTAGGGAAGGTCTGGGTAAAGAAAGAGTTTTGGGGAGCCCATGTTACCGTTGATAACTGTGATAGAAAGGTGAATGGCTTCCTCCCTGAAGTTCATCTGGGGCATATTGCATGGCTATGAGTGTGTCACCCACTACTTTAAAACCCTCAGTAGCTTGCCACGGCCCATGAAACATGGCTGTGTGGTAGGAGTAATATTATGGGGAAAGCATGAGCTTTAATTTTTTGGCCATGCCACGTGACATGTGGGATCTTAGTTCCCGGAACAAGGATCAAACCTGTGCCCCCTGCATTGGAAACGCAGAGTCTTAACCACTGGACCACCAGGGAAGTCCCAACATGAGCTTTAATATCAAGAAGTATTAGGTCAGTGGCAAATTAGAAGTTATAAATAAGCATGTGATCAATATTTGTATCCAGTTGCATTTGTACATTAATTAAAATGATAGATATTTTAGCATATAATAGGAAAGTTATAAAGTATGCTTGGGAGATGGAGATTGGACCTATAAATCTTGCTCTTTGAAAAGGGGCACAGGGTACCATGACAGTGTCTGAACTTGGTTTTGATTCTTCAACTCAAGAGACGAAGAAGAAACAGACCATGTTTAGCTATCTTAGGTAAATGAGATGTCATTAGCAAGAAGTCACAGATAACAGTCTCTCTCTTCTTCAGCTCTTCTCAAGTGTTCCTGGATCTGGTCTTACAGGTGAAGAACATCTACAAAAAGGCTGCAGCTAATATTATACTTAATGGTGAAATATTTAAAATTTTTTCCCAAAGATAGGGGAATAGGCTAGCATGTAATCTCCTACCATTTCTATTCAACATTGTGCTAGAAATCCTAGCTAGCATAATAGGCAAGAAAAATAAAAAGAAAAGCATAAAGATAGGAAAAGAAGAAGTAAAACTGTTATTATTTGCAGAAGACATAACTGGGTATATGAAAAACGTATGGAATATACACACAAAAAAGCCCAAATCAGTAAGTGACTATAGAAAGGTCATGGAGAGAAAGTCAATATAAAAAATTATTCCATACTATTAAAAATCAATTGGAGAATGAAAATTGAAATATACTGTTTAAAATAGCATCAAAAATATCACATACAAATGATAAATCTAAATATTTGCAGGATAGCTACCCTGAAAATGACAAAATGCTGCTGAGAGAAACTTAAAAATTCTTAAAGAAATGGAGGAAAAGGGACTTCCCTGGTGGCACAGTGGTTAAGAATCTGCCTGCCTATGCAGGGGACACGGGTTCGAGCCCTGATCTGGGAAGATCCCACATGCCTCAGAGCAATTAGGCCCAAGTGCCACAACTACTGAGCCTGCACTCTAGAACCTGTGAGCCATGACTACTGAGCCCAAGTGCTGCAACTACTGAAGCCTGAGGGCCTAGAGCCCCTGCTCTGCAACAAGAGAAGCCACTGCAATGAGGAGCCTGCACACCCCAACAAAGAGTAGCCCCTACTCGCCACAGCTGGAGAACGCCAGCGCACAGCAGTGAAGACCCAATACAGCCAATAAATAAATAAATTTATTAAAAAGAAAGAAAGAAAGAAAAATAAGTGGAGGGAAAAAAGGAATTAAGACAAACTGTATTCATAGGTAGTTTGGTTCAATGTTGATCTATAGGTTAATTTAATCCCTATAAAAATCCAACAGATTTCTTTGAGGAAATAGACAAACTGATTCTAAAACTTAAGTGGAAATGCAAACGGTCTAGAGTAGCCAAAAACAATCTTGGTGAAAAAGAAAATTGGAGGAATTAAACTATTTTAATTAGGACTTACTATAAGGCTAGTGTATTCAAGAAAGTGTGGTGTTAGAAAAAGTAGAGACAAATAGATCAATGAAATAAATTAGAAATTTTAGAAATCCACCAACACATGTATGGTTACCTAACTTTTAACAAATATTGCTGGGACAACTGGATATCCAAGTAGAATAAATGAATCCCAGCCTCTAGCTCACTCCACACACAAAAATTAATTTGAGAGGGGTCATACAGCTAAAGATAAAACCCACAACCATACAGTTTCTATATAAAACAGAGGAAAATATTTTTGTGACCTTGAGGTAGGCAGAAGTTGTTTGAACAGGACACAAAAAGCAATAGCCATAGGGGGAAAATGGATAAATTAGACTCATACAAGTTAACATTTTCTGATACCAAAGTTATAAGGGCTGAGAACCCTAAATGTCGGTGACCATGTGGAATCACTGAAGCCCTCAAAGGTTGTTGGTGGAAGCAGGAAACGGTACAACTACTTTGAAAACAGTTTAGCAGTTTCTTAACAGTGCTGCACATTCCTCCATCCTAAGATCCAGTAATTCCACTCCTAGGACTGTCCTCAAATGAAATGAAAACATATGTCTACAAAAGACTTGTAAAAGAAAATTCATTACATTTTCATTCATTACAGCCTAAAATGGGAAACATCCCCAAAGATCGCCAAGAGAATGGAGAAACAATTTATGGAGAGAATGGACTACAAACACATGCAACAACATGGATGATTCTAAAAAACATGCTTACCAAAAGCTAGACACCAAAAGTATATACTGACTGGTTTCCTTTATATGAAATCTAGTATCAGGAAAAACTAATATGTAGTGTAAGAAGTTAGAATGTGTTTGCCCAGGATAGGGGGGTTTAATTTGAAAGGAACCCAAGGGAAGATTTTGGTGACTGCAATGTTCTATATCTTTGAAGTACTGGTTACCTGATTATATACAATTGTCAAGATACATGAAACAGAATACTTACGATCTACATATTTTATTATACGGCAGTTTTACCTCAACTGAATTAGGAAGGGCTGGAACCAGAGTGGAGCCCAGGAAAGGGAGTCCTAAACTTTGCTTCATTCAGTCTTTCATTCATTCATTTAAAATGCAATAAATATTCATTGAGTCCCTGCTCTAGATCAGGCACAGTTCTGGGAGCTGGGGACACTGGTGAAAAAGCTCCATGTTCTTGTCTTCATGGAGTTAACATTCTGGTGGGAGAGACAATTAACAAAATAAACAGATATATAATGTCAAGTGCAGAAAAAAAAAGAATAAGGGAATTTAGAGTAAACTGTTCTATGAAATGCAGGAACTTTGGAGATTCTGGGCATGGTCTGTGCTCAAGAGGAACCCAAAGCTCATGTCTTTTTTTTTTTTTTTTTTTTAATTGCTGTCTGCTGGCCCTAATAGTCTCCTGCTTCAATATTTGTGCCTATTTCTGGGCTGAGTTCCCACTTAGCTATGACTTTTCTGGCTCCCCTTTGGGGCATAAATATGTACTCAGACTTGCTGTCCTGGATGTTTCTGGGCTGGACCCAGAGTAGACAGACTCTCCATGGGTGAGGCTGATTTCTAGGCTGCAGGTAGTTGCGGGGGACAGCCTGTGGGCAGAGCTGGCCAGAGGGGCTGAGTCTCTTCACCTGGCCTCTCCTCGCTTCCTGACCTCTGCTATGGGTGAGGAGGTTTCTGAGGACTTCTGGGCCCTAGCTCTTATTTCGTTTTGCTTCTAATCAGAGTCTGGCAGCTGAAATATCCCCAGTACTTGTGCTGTTGCATTTACCTGACCTCTGACTCACAGAGACACCTGAGAAAAGAAAGGACAGTTCAGAGGACTTTTCTACTCTTCCCACTACTGGGAGGGCAAAGATGTTGATTGTCCTGTCAAAATTTCCTCCCACCCACAAAGAAGGGACATGACCCCAAGCAGGCAAGCAGGTTACTGTCAAGAGAGAGGAAAAAGAGAGACAGAGAGAGAGGCCTCTGAGATATAGAGGCGCTCCCCTCGTGTGAAGGCCTCTTTTTAATGACCTCACCACTCCCAGCATGGCTTTGGGTGTCCCACTCTAAGCAGCCCAGCGAGAATGCAGTAGGCTTCCCAGGGAAGCCATGATCTCCCTGGAAGGGGAGTCCTCCAGGTGTGGGGGGAGGGAGGGTGGCCCACTCTTGGAGCTTTCCCGAGCTTTCAGGAAGAAGCAGACTGGTGAGGTGAGGGTGCCTCTCCGTGTTTCACCTCCCGTGGTTGTGAGTCACTGTTGGCTACCCAATCAGCTGCCATGTCTGTCCAGACAGTCCCTCTGTCTCCTCTGACATGGCTGGGGCGAGGGTTTTCAAATGTAGGAGCACACTCTGCATGCTGGTTGTTCTGACAGTTCATTGGTGTCTCTCTGCTTCCTGGGTTCAGGCTGAAGCCTCCAGAGTCCTTGTTCAGAAGATCTCAGCATCCTGGGCGTTTGATACTGGCTCCGCATTGCTCTGTGGCTGACCGCGTCACACCCTGTAGGTTTCAGTTTCTTTCCCTGTGTGCAGTAGAACAAAGGGGTGGCACAGTGGATGACCCTGCTGGGCAAATCACCTGACATTTGGGAGTGTGGAAAATAGCGAGATTCTAGAGCCTGTTCCTTTCTCTTCCAACTCTAGTCCCAGCTTCATCTCTGACGTGCTCTTGTAATCCTTTGTCCCTCAGTTTCTCTTCTGTAAAATGGGGGCAAGCAGACTTAAATTGTCATGTACTTCCCTCGCAGGTGGGAAGTCGATAAATATCTAGCTCTGGTCTCCCAGGGGTTTGGGGAAAGGATGAGGGCCCCCGTGATAGGCTTTCTGCACATGTGTGAACTTTATCCCAATAAATCACACAATTCTCATGAATACCTGCTCATGACATGGACAGGCCCCAGCACTGGGCACAGTTTGGGCCTCCCTTTTCCCTTTCCTTGTTTAGGGAGGGGGAGCTTGGGGACACATGCCTGGGATTGAGGGAGATGGAGTTGCAGCTTAGTGGAGGGGGCTGGTCCTTGGGTAACACCTCCCTTGAGGGTCTGTGACTGTCCCCAGTCAGATGTCAAACAGGGCTGGGGGAGTATGTTCTCAGATCTTCATGCAATCTGGACGGCCAACTTGACATCGCTTCCCTTTGCCCTCCGGGTTCCCTGTAAGGAGAGGCCAGCAGCATCTATAACGTCTGAGCCTGGGGAGGTCAGACGTAGAGAAGGACTGGCTGTGAGCCTCATAGGTGCTCAGGGACCTCAGGCCTGTCTCCTGCCCCAACTCTCTCCAGTCTGTCCTTCCTTACCTCCTCCTGTGTCTTTCACACCATCCTAAGCCAAATCTTGGATGTACATTAGTCAAGAGAATACATTCCCTCAGCCTAAGGTCCTGACAGGAAGTTGGCCCATCTCTTCCCACATGACTACCAGGTACACAAGCTTTCTCCCAGCCACTGTCACTTCAGCCCCTCAGATCCTGAGATTAAAGTTTCCGCTTGCTCAAACAAACAAGCACTCTGAGACAAGGTGTGATCAAACCAGCCCCACGTATCTGTCCATCCACACTACCCATGGCATTGTGGCATCAGGGCAAGAGGACAGAGCCATAGGAACTGTCCTCACAACCTGACCTCGGGCTTTCCCATGGGACCTGGCAATGTAGAGAAGGGAGAGAAGCTGGTGCCCACATCGGCCCAGGGTTTGCCCCAGCCTGTCCTCTGTGCAACAAGAAGGGTCAGGACCCTTCTGGGCTGTGGGCTCTTCCCTGTGTCGTGGTCCACGCTAAGTCACAGGCAGCAGACAGCCAGGAGAGCTAGCATCAGTGGACTCCCGCCTGCCCAGAGGAGTGGGGACCAGCCTGGTTTGCCTTCTGGGCACGCACCCCCTGGCTTCTGCGGGAGAATGAGTGAAATAAGGGATGGGGCCCCACACCTCTATAAATATATTGGTTCCCTCATTTAGTGAATGTGGAGTGCCACGTGGCCCCAGGCACAGTGGTAAGTGCTGAGGTCATAAGGAGGTCCTGACCTTGGGCAGTTCACCGTAGTGGAGGAGATCCTTATAACTCTGGATGGTGGCGTTTAGCACAGGGTGCGATGGACTCCTGAGGAGAGGTGCGCACCAGACCAGCTTGGGAGCGTCTGGGGAGACTTCCTAGAGGAGATGGCAGTGCTAAGTCTCAAGAGGTCACTGGGAGAGAAGCTGGTGCCCACGTCGGATGGATGCGGAGAAGGGCAGTTCTAGCACAAGTTTAGGGGCTCAGAAGAGGGCGAGAGACTCAAAACTGACCCTCTGCTGACTAGGACCTGGAACATGCTCCTCCGCGGCCCCAGACACATGTGCCTGTGTGTACACACATCCTTGCGTGTGCAGCTCTATGTGCCAGGGGAGGGGTCTCTACCAAGTGATAACTACCTGTCTCTGGGACCTGGGATGTGTCTGCAGATCAGAGTGAGTGTTACTGGGAACAGTTAATGCCTCTGGGCAGGGTGTGTGGCCCAGGGGCTGACAATCTGACAGGTGAGACTTGGGACAAAGGTCTTAGGCCCAGGGCCCAGGGCCAGAGATTTCACTGACACCCCAGGTAGGTGAGACCTGGGGACAGTGATCACGGGACCAGGGCCAGGCCTGGTGATTTCTATGGTGGCCTGACCTTCCTCATGGGATCTTCCCCCCACCCGGGAAGGCATCCCACCCCCGAGCGCTTCATCTATGGTGGGTAGCAGAGAGGACAGGCACATACAGGCCCAGGGCCTCCAGTAACACATACATGATCTGAAAGGAAAGTCTTTCTTGCGCTGACGCTGTTCTGAGCTGGATGGGGAGGAGAGGGGCTTGCCCCAGCCTTGCTTTTGTGGTCAGAGAGAGGTATACCCCCGTTAGCTTCGTACAGTGGCTAAGAGTGCCCTAAAGGGAGTCACACTGGCTTCCAGAATTCCAAACCGGTGCTCTCTCTCTCCTACAGGTAGAAGGTTTGGGGCTTTAGCCATCCCACGGCATTCACCCCTCTCTTTGTCTTCTCTCCTGCCTCCCCCTCCCTCCTTGCTGCTCTCTGCAGGCCCCTCCCCATACCCACCCACCACAAGGCACCCTTCCCCCAGCTGATCCAGCCTCTAGCCTTGTGCACCAGGGAGTACAGTCAGCCCACTCTCCCCTGCCCTTCCCTTTGGCTGACAGTAACCTCTTCCACAGCTGATGTCACCCTGCTTTGCACTGACACAGCAGCTGGGCCGGGCACCGCAGGGCTGCAACGGTCCAGAGGGCAGCTGGCTGTGTCCAGAGCCAAGCTTCCCTCTGTGCCCCCAACCCCCAGCCTTCCCCAGCCAAGAGTCTGCTGCTCTCCCTCTGAGCCAATTCCATCCTCTGAGCCAGTGTATCTACCTGGGGATTGAGTGTAGACTGAGTCTTCGCAGCGCCCAGTGGAAAGTCAAATCTCTGTTCTGAAGGGAGCAGGGGTGGAGGATGGAGCCACAGTACTGGTCCTGTCCCTGGAGCTTTCCAAGAGAAACAGGACAAAGTACAATAGCCAACTGGGCAGGATAGTATCAGATGACTGACGGCAGAGTGTAAACATACCATATTTAAGTGGGGTATGGGTTCAGGAAAGTGAGAGGGGCACTTCAGTTAGGAACGGTTAGACTTGGTTAGAAGAAGAGGATGGGCCTGAGACAAACTCACTTAGCATTTTTTGTGTCTGCTCCTGTGCACTGGGCTACGTGCTTTGACAAACGACTAATATTTATTGACATATTAAACTTCTTTTACAAGGCTCAGAAAAGCTGTGCCGGTCTGGGGCTATTAGGGTGGGGGATGATGTGGTGGGAATATATCAGCTGCATCTGCTAGGTGTGTGGTAGATACTTCATCGATTATGCTAGCAAGCAGTGCTTTTCCAAGCACAGAACTCACGTGCTAAGCAGAGAGTGGGAAGGCGTTGTGCTGGTCCTACTTTTCCCAGTCACCCCCTGAAAAGGGAAAATCTCACGCTTGCCCTCAGCTTCGCCTTTAATGTCTAGGTGTAAATCATGTAATCAGGGTGGCTTTCCAGGCTGTTTGCTGCTCCCATGCCAGGGGTTGCCTGGAATCCCTTTTACAGCCCAGAGTTATTTCCTTCTATTTCCCTAAGGGGCTCTGGGTTTGCAATATCATCTGGCACAGACTTGCGCTTGCAGAATCCTTGGTTTCCCCATGAGCCCCTTTCAAGCAGCAGCCCAGAGAGCCAGCTACATTCATTCCATCCCTGCCAAGCCTGTCTTTCTGCTGAGAACCAGCCAAGGGGAGAGAGGCGCCAAACCCAGAGCTCCGCGCACAGCGGGCCCCTCAGCCCCGAGAGCGCTCAGGGCAGCCCTCAGAGGCTACTGACACGGTCCGTCTCTGTTATTTTGAGCACCCAGCAGTCTTCTTTCCTAACACCCTCCTTACCAAACTTCTGCTTTCTGTGGGCAAATGCCAACTTCTTCTTCCTGGGCCTCTGGACCACCTGGCAAAGCTATAGTTGCTCTGTTATGTACTTGGCCTTGGCTGAGGCCAGAACCATACTGCCAACTCTGGTGCCAGGGGAGGGTCACCTGAGACAGCAGGACCCAAGGAAAGGGATGGGGCCTGGTGCTGGCCAACCCACTTCCTGCCAGGGCAGACTGGCGCCTGGGCCTGTGGGTCAGGGCTGAAGCCAACACCCAGCTAATCCCATTACCTCCTTCACTTTTGGGGGCTTATAATCAAGAAGGCGCTAAAGGCAGGGGCCTGGAAAAGGTAGGGCTTTCTTGGGAGGGTGCATGTGCCTGGATTCATCCAGGAGAGCAGAGAGTCAGATGCAGGGGATGGCAGGAGTCTGTTCTGGGGTCGCTGGGGGAGGGGTTGGGGAGTGGGGCTAAAGTCAGCACAAGAGGTGTGTGGTGGGGATTGAACTGTTCCCTTCAGGGGTGGGGAGCACAGATGGCCCTTGGTGGGGACTCCTGAGGGCTGAGGCTATTTCTTCTCCAAAGGAAGGTGTGGAGGCCATGAGAACAGGCCTTACACACCTCCAACTACTGATGGAATAGTTAACCAAGAGCCTGCATCTGGGCCACTTCTAGGTAAGCAGCCTGGGAACTTCCAGTTCCTAGAAGCAGCCCAGCCAATAATTGAGCTTAGCAGGGATACTAAGGCAGGCCCCTTCCTGGGAGAGAGAATTCTCCTGGTGGTTTATGTTGGCTCCCTGAAGATCCTGGCAAACCTTTCTTGAACTAACTATACTGCAGGAATCCACCCAACTTTCCTACCCTCTCTCCTTCATTTGGGGTCAGACTTACATTCTGGTCTAACAACTCTCCCAGCCTTCCTAGGCTCAGCCCCTGTTTTCACTCGCAGGTGTTTCCCCCACTAAAAGCCCTCGCACCTTTATGCAGTCTGCTTCTCAGAGGACCCAGATTAACACAGAAAGCTCCGATGCCTCCAGAATGTTAATCCCTGTGGGCTAGGACCTGTTAGCAGGACCAGATGTGAATCTGTAGAATTACCCATAAAAAAAGAACAAGTAACAGGAAGGAGCAGGGGGAGAGAAACAGTCTCTAGCTTGGAGACCTTCTGAGCAGGTAACCTTCCAAACTGGTTTTGGCTGCACGTTCACTAAGAGACAGGCAGGGGTCCTACTGCCACCTGGTGGACATTTTAGCCAAGGCGCCATTGCATCTTTCCGCTCTGTTTGTGATTCTGCTCAAGAGGGTGAATAGAGAATTTACTCTGGGGTTTGGGGTCCTCTCTCCCTCAATAACAGCATAAATTATAGGAATTTAATTCCAGACTTTGCACTCAAATGTTTATCCTTTAAAATCAGCATCATAGTTGCACATGTCTTTGTAGATAATAAAAATCATTGGCTTGCACACTGAGTGAACTGTATGGTCTGTGAATTATATCTCAACAAAGCTGTTTTTAAAACTCAGCACCATAAGAGGAGTTGGAATGAATTGAAACTTTTATTTTATTTAAAAAATTTTTGTGTTATATTATAGTTGATTTACAATGTTGTGTTAGTTTCAGGTGTATGAACTGACGCATTTAAAACATGAAGATGAAGATGGTTGGTTTCGGTTTCTTGGGACATTCCCAAACAGATATGCAAGAAGGTCACACAGCAGGTTCTCAATAAACACTTAGTAAATTATATGTGCAGTTAAATGGAGCCGCTTCCTTCCTTGCCTTACCACCCACCCTTTCACCTCTACACCCCCACTCCTGCAAATCAGGCATCTCTAGCCTCCTCACTTTTCAAGGTCTTCTGAGAGATTCTAGTCTAAACATCCAAAAACTTTTATCAGAATCCTTGACCTTTTAGCACCATTTGGTACTGTCCATCAGCACCTCCTTCTTAAGACTCCTCCTCTGACTTTTGTGTCTTGAAAATCCCTGGTCCTCCTCCTGTCTCTAATGACTCTCTCTCCCTTTTGGCTCTTCTTCCTTCCTCCAACTCCTTAAGCTCTTTTCTCTCTTTATTCAGTCCAGTCCTTTGGCAATCTTGACTGTTCCTGTGGCTCCAATAAATGTTTCTGGCCACGAAATCCCCACATCACTCACCCCAGTCTTTATTACCCTCGCAAACTCTAGCCCAAATTGTTCAATGGCCTCTCAGATTTCATTGTCTTAACACTTTAGACTCAAAGCTCAATTCATCACCTTCCTAGTGAAACCTGCTCCTTTTAATCTTTCTCCCCACTCCCCTATTAATAGCATCACCACCCTTCTAGTTGTCCAGGTTTGAGAGCTTAGATGTACCTTTGATTTCTCTCCCTGGCACCCCACATCCAATCAGGTGCATTATAATCCCAGCTGGTGCTGCCTATGAGATTTCTCATATGTCTTTCCATTCCTTTCTATTCTTATTTCACCAAGTGAAATTCAGGCTTTCGTTATCTGTCCCTGAACTAGCACAGCAACCTTCCAACTGATTTTCTTGCTTCCAATTTCTCCCCAAACCAGCCCATCCTTTTCTCAGACTATTTTTCATAAAATATAGCTTTAATTTCATTACTCTGTTTAGATGCTTTCTTTGTCTTTTTGTTGCCTAACGAATTAAATGTCTGGCATCTGAGTCCTTCCATATTTGCTCCCAACCCTCTTTCCAGGCTTACTTCCTATATTCTAGCCAAAGTGGGATTGTTCTTACAAAAGAGGCTTACTTCCAACTTCCCACCTGCCTGCCTTCGTTTACGCTGCTGCCCTTGCACCATGACACCCAGGAAGTCATTATCACTGTAGTCTGCCGTGATTCAGCCATCTGATGCCACTGCAAGTTCTCTCCACGATCCTCAATTTCTTCCACCCACAAATGGAGATGATGGAAAGCTACCCCATAAAGATTGTGTGAGAATTAGCTGAGGTAATACATAGTAAAGTGTCTGGCATGTGGGTGGTTAATAAATGGTAACTATACTTTATTACTGTCTCTTAAAATATTACCCATCCTTCAAAAATCCATCTCAATGCCATTCTGTTCAAAATTCCTTTCTTTACCTCCCACTTCCAAACCTAATCACCTTCCTTTCTCTGTTAGGTGCTGTAGTTCTCATTATGTTACTTATCATTGCAGTTATTTTCATGCCTATCATGCATTTCACCCATATTCTTCCCCAGCTGTAATCTTCAAGGAAGTAGCAATTAGGCTTCACACGAGCAGGTGATAAGCAAATCTATTGCATGATGATTCCCGTGTCAAGAAATGAACTATTGTGACATTTCGCTGATGTGGAGATCTAGTGTAGTGATGGCAACCAGCCAAGAGGTTCTCTGAGTCTGAAATGAAAATGAACTTCAGGTCTTTATGAACATAACTATTGACAACTAGCTTTTTAAAAATAATTATTTTTTCCAAATATGCAAGCACTCATAATCATTGTAGAAGAAATCAGCAAAATAAAAAGCAACTATAATCCCACCATCCAGAGCTACCGCTACTAAATTTCTTATGCTTCAATATTAGTCCTTTTTTTTGGTGCATCTATCTAAGTGCATACACAGAAAATTGGGATTCTGTAGATGTATATGCCAGAATATTTCATATAACATGTATTGAGCATTTTCTTATGACATTAAATATTATTCAAAAATGTTGTTAATTTCTGCACAATAATCCATTATGTGAGCGTGTCAATTTATTTAATCTTTTTTTCTATTGTTGAATATTTGGGCTTCCTCTTTTTCAGCTTTTTTTTTTTTGTTTTTGTGGACGTCTCTTTTTCCTATTTTCAGCTTTATTCATTTATTTATTTATTCTATTGTCTTTGCTGGGTCTTTTTTGCTGTGCGCGGGCTTTCTCTAGGCTTTCTCTAGTTGGGGTGAGTGGTGGCTACTCTTCATTGTGGTGCACCGGCTCCTGGTTGCCCTGGCTTCTCCTGTTGCGGAGCACAGGCTCCAGGTGCATGGGCTTCAGTAGTTGCAGCACATGGGCTCAATAGTTGTGGCTCACGGGCTCTAAAGCACAGGCTCAATATTTGTGGCACACGGGCCCAGTTGCTCCACTGCACATGGGATCTTCCTAGAGCAGGGATCGAACCCGAGTCTCCTGCATTGGCAGGCGGATTCTTAACCACTGAGCCACCAGGGAAGCCCTTTTTGTTTGTTTTTTAACTGTTATCAGTCATGCTGCTAGAGATACCAAGATAGAGTACTAGGTTTGGGATTACAGGGCCAGTAGAATAAAAGAAAAGAAAGCTCTTGGTTCTGAATTCCTGTTTAGGAAATTTTAAAAAAAATTTTGAAATATCATTGACCTTTCTGAAGGTATGATTGCCATACAAAAAGCTATACTTAATGTGTATGACTTGGTGAGTTTGGTGAGTATACACCTTTAAAACCATCACCTCAGAAAATTTTTAATCAATTTGTAGTTCCACCAGCTACTCTAGCTCTTTTATTCATTTGTCTCTTCTTCAGGTTTTGAAGAGATAACTAGTTTCAGGAGTGAAAAAGTGGTTAGATTCCATGTCTTCGAAAAGAAGCTGAGGCTTGAGTAACGCAAGATTAGCTCAATTCACATTCCAGGGACCATGAGGGATAAAGATCACAGTAAGTGTTAACATTTCTTTCAGTGTTGTAACTTTCTCTTTGTTTGGTCTTTTAATTTGATCTGTTTCCTTGTGCATACTATCAGTAAACATTCTTGGATCTCAGAAAACCTTGTTTGCTGCAGGGACAAGAAGAGGGGAGGGAGATAGAAATCATCTTTCCATTCCTAATTGGCCTCAGAAAGTTGGGTCTCTTTCTGTATAGCCTCACAGCACCTTTTGCTTCTCGCTTGCAGCACTTTTCATGATTATCAATCATCAATTACTGGTGTATTTGCTTAATGTTTCTCTTCTTCACCAGAATGTAAGTTTCATGAGGCAGGGGCCCTGATGGTCTCATTTGCTGCTTCACCCCCAAAGCATAGTCCCTGCCTTATAGTCAGCACACAATAAACATCTATAGAATGAATTACCATTGGAATGAGGACTCAGGATGAAAAAATGTGTCTTCTGTGATGGGGCTCTCAGAGGCAGGGACAAGGAGGTGTCTTGGGTGCTTGCCCTGAGACCCTGAGGTGATGCTGGAAGAGTGAGTCCCTGGGGAATCTGCCCTGGTGCTCCAGTCTCCCCTCCTCACAGGTTTGGGACATTCAGTCAACCACGCCTCATGTGAAATTTGGTGAGTGACTCCGAGGGGAAGAAGAATTGTATTCTCTCACGTCCCCTTCCCTGAGCCTCTCTGTCTTCCATCCCTTTTCTCTCACGCCTTTCTCCTCCCCTCCCCTTTCTTTCTAGCCTGGTGTCTCAAACTCACGTGGAGCTCTTTCCTTCCCCACTCCACCCCCTCCAGCAGGTGGCCTGACTAACGCTCCACACCAGCTACAGAAGCCTGTCTGCCACAGCAGAGCTCTGCGTAGAAGAGATAGTGCTGATGGATTCCGTCAGGACACATGAGCTCTTTTGATGTCCGGACTACACTCAGCAAGAGGACATGATCATGGCCTCAGACCCTCAACTGACAACCACCTTTCTTACTTTCGTTGATGATATCATCTGTTTCCTACCACCTAGGTTTGATTGCTTCCCTCCATCTGTCCAATCTTTTGTAGAAGGTATGGACAGATGGTCATTGATGTCCAGGAGGGTCCTCTAGAAATGGGAGGAAAGCTGAGTGTCTCATTCCCAAGGGTTCTTTTTGGAGAGATGGAAGATGCAAAATGTATTCCAGAAGGACTTTGAAATCAGGGAGGTGGAAGGAAGGGAGAAAAAGGCTAAAGTGGGTTCTTTTGATGAGGAGATGGGTCACCTCCAGCCTCTCTGTGAGGTCCCTGGTGAAACAGAACAAAGGCTATTTTCTTGCTGTCCTAGGCTGGGACAGCAGCAACAGGACTTCATATACCTGGACCTGCCAACAGATCTGGCTTGTTCATTCTGATGTATGGAGAAGCTAGGTCTCCTGGAAGCCCCTGGTGCAGTGCTATGGTGTTTGTTACATGAAAACAGGCAGAGGAGGAGTCCCTTCTGCTTAGCCTACTCAGGTTCACTTGCTTGGTCCACAATATTTGTTGTTGAAAACTTGGGCTACTCAAATTTCACTATTTTTACCATAAAGATGATTCTGGTGGTGCATCGGTGAAGGTTATGGTCTTATACCCAGGGTTCTTTCTTATGGATAAGTGATTTCCAATGTCTTCCACTGAGAATCATTGCTATAGTGAGCCACTGTTACTTATAAAGTGTTTCCTACTGTTTATGTCTATTGGGGTGAGAAAGGTTGAGTCACTATGTAGAATACAGAAGGTGGTTTACAGCTTGCTTCTCCCTGTAGAACCTGGACTGTGAATCACCCCTGAGATCCTTTCTCTAAAGTACAGAAAATGTCTTATCTCAGAGGAACTCCTATGGAAAACTTATAAGGAGATGGACCACAAGTTTCCATCTTATAGACTTTGATATCTCTGGACTCTTTGTCGAGGCCTGGCAGATCCGAGTGGCACTGGAGAAGCTGGTTGGGATGGGGATGTTGTGGGGAGTGCCGGGAATGGGGTAACCCTCTTCCTGGTGTCTACATGAGGAGAGCATGTGACCAAAAAATTTATCCTACTGAAACATTGGGACCAGTTCTCCAAGTGGCTGAGATGCTTCATGGTGAAGAGGTACTTTTGATTTAGATGAGTCACAAGGCTTGCCATGTGGTTACAAAACTCTTCCAAGAGGTACTTTCATACAAAGACTACTTGTATAATACTCTCCAGCTGAAATGTTATCACTCCATTCTGTTGATGTCAGCTGAAATGGAATGGGTGTGGACATACAGAGTTTTGGGACCCTTGTCTTTCAGGAGCAATGACAACAGACTCCTGGCTGAAGGTGTCTATCTTAACCATGAACTGCTGTGTATGAGTGGAATGCACAAGGATGGATGCAATGGTATGATCATTAAATTTGCTGTGTGCTTTTTTTTTTTTTTTGCTGTGTGCTTTATAGTGTACAGAGTTTATGAAGACTTCTATATTCTATTTCAGTTCTAAAATAGTCCTTAAGGTCAACAGGGGAGGCCTTATTATCAACAATTTGCAGATAGGTAAACAGAGTCTCAAAAGGGACTTGCCCAGAACCATCTAATTAGTGTGTTGTTGAGCCAAGAGTTAAACTCAGGAGTTTTGGTTTCAAGTTCAAGCCTCTTGGGTTTTGCTGAACTGGTAAGAGGCAGCCTGAGCTGCTCCCCTGAAATCAACTGCCTTTTTAAAAAAAAAAAAAAATTTATTTATTTTATTGGCTGTGTTGGGTCTTTTTTGCTGTGCGCGAGCTTTCTTTTAGTTGCAGTGAGTGGGGGCTACTCGTTGTGGTGCGTGGGCTCCTCATTGCTGTGGCTTCTCTTGTTGCAGAGCACGGGCTCTAGGCATGTGGGCTTCAGTAGTTGCAGCACATGGGCTCAATAGTTGTGGCTCACGGGCTCTAAAGCACAGGCTCAATAGTTGTGGCAAACAGGCTTAGTTGCTGCACTGCATATGGGATCTTCCTGGAGCAAGGATCGAACCCGTGTCCCCTGCATTGGCAGGTGGATTCTTAACCACTGCAGCACCTAGGAAGCCCTCAATTGCCCTTTTTAACAGAGCAAAGTCAAGTGCCAGTAGAAGCTGGAGGGTGTGGAGAACTGCTGGCCATTAAGTCATTAGGAGATCCCACTTTATTACCACATTTGCAACTTCTTGAGTAAGACTAAACATCCTAGGAATGCAGAAGGCCTTTTGAGAAAATTTCTCAAGCTCTGTTGCATAACCTGTGCCCCCTGGGGGCATTATAGGTTGATCCATATGTGGGGAATACTAAAGACTGAGTAGGGAAGAGCAATGTTGGCTGGGTAGGTGATCGTGACAGGTCCCACACCGCTGGCCTTAAGATCCCAGTGATACTGAGCAGGGCTTATGGGCACAAAGCCTTTCTGTGTCCCCCATTTCTTTGATTACAGGAAAGGCCTTCATTCAGCCTCCTTGACCTTCCCTCGGTTCCAATGGGCAGATTCAAGCAGTTACTAATTAGGGAAGGGCGGGGATGAGAGACCAGGGAGAAACAAAGTCAAGAGAAATAATAGTGCGGCCTTGGGGCAAGGTCCTGGTTCCCCATCAAAGGATACACACAATATCTTTGAGCTGTTTTGCAGATACTGAAACCCCCTCCAGGTGGGAGAAGTTAATGGTTAATGACAGGATGCTGCCCACAAGCATGTAGACCCCAGACCAGTTGGAACCTGAAGGTGGATGATGCTGACTCCTGCTTACCTCACCACAAACCCCTCACAAGAATGTCCACGCGCTGATCACACCCTTTCTGAACGATTACTATAAAACTTCTCACTATCCTCTCCAAGGGGGGTCACATAGTTTTCAAGGGCAGGAGCCCACTGTGTCCCCCTTTGCCTGGCAAAGCAATAAAGCTATCCTTTTCTACTTAACCCAAAGCTCTGTCTCTGAGATTTGATTCGGCACCGGTGTACAGAGAAGCTGAGATTTCTGTGTCACCAGGAGTCTGGGACCTGTCACGTGATGAATCTCCTTGAGTCCATCCAAACCCCTGCTAATCACAAGCCTCCCTTAGGATATGAAATTACCCCAGAGGAATCAGAAACCATCTCCTGTTCCTCTCCCCACTTCTCTGGACTATACTTCTAGCTTCCTGTTCATTGCCTCTGTCTCAGAGTTCAGTTTTGTAAGCCAGGAGTCCTTTTGCAATTGTTCGAAATGCATGTGGGTGAGAGGTAACAGCTCCCTTTCCTTCACTATCAGATGATTTCAGACAAAATGGGCAGTACAGGCCCAGTTCCTGATCCTTTGTCTTCGCAAAGAAAATTAACACCTTGGAATGTGTCTAACTAACCAAAAAAATGAAAATGTTACTGAGTCCAAGCTCACTCTGCTCACCGCATGACAGGTCAATGAATCGAAGACGTGGTGTTGAGGCAAGGAATACGACTTTATTTGGAAAGCCAGCAGACCGAGAAGATGGCAGACTAGTGTCTCCAAAAAAACCATCTTCTCAGGGTCTGGATGCCAGTTAGTTTTATAGAATCTGAGAGGGAGAGGCTGTGAAGAGGTAAAGTAAAAGGGCCCATCAGTCTTGCAAAAGATCTTGGGGAATGACCAGCCTCCTTGAGGGGATGTGTTAATTTCAGCCATTCACACAGGTGGGCAGGGCAGATCTTCTGCCTGTGAGCTGCACAGAGGCACTTTAGTTTAACATTCAGGCAGAGGGGCAGTGTCCCCTGAGGCAGGCCATCATGTATGATTATAATACCAAAAGCAAAGGTTAAGTCAAAGAAAGAGATCTAACATGGAGTCCAATTTAGCTCTACGCAGTTACAGAAAGATGAGAACTCCTCCATCTAGGAAAGCTCAGAGAGTGGCCTTAGCTCCAGCCCAAACAGTTAATTCCCTTCATGCTATCTAGGCCTGGGGCAGGAGATCCACACAGCAGACCCAGGGGTAGGATAGCCGCTGTCTCAGATGTTGAGGTACACTTACTTACCAAGTATCTGGGCCAGCCCTGGGCTGTCTGGGATCAGGATCTCTTTATGGGGACATGTAAGACTGGTGACTTCCACCACGCTGATGTTTTACTGAGCACGAAGGTGGGCGTCAGGCCATGGCCCACAGCAGTAGAATAGCCCAGATGGGGAGCCAGGAGCTGGAGAGAGGGCAGCCCTCACTCCAGCCATCAAGGAGGAGGTAACCACCTGCACTTGTGGGGCCAGCCCCATTCTGAGCCATAGCATACGCCTGTAGATGGACAAGCCAGGGCCTGTGATCAGAGGCTGGATCTAGGCACAGACAAGGATGTGCTCAGGGGTCCTTGCCAGGGTTTTGATCCAGAAACCTAAGATTGGATGAAAAGCAGATCAGCCCTGATACCTCTTCTATGAGCATTTTGTGCTCTTGCTTACAGTTCTAGGTCCAGCACTAAGCAGAGCCATAAGGTAAAGTTGTCAGCTGAGCTGGGTACAGATATACGTTCCCCTCCAGGAGTCCCAGGTCACACAGTCCCTGCCCTTTGCTCTCTGAGCCATCTTCCCAGTCAGTGCTTAGCCTCTTCCCTAGGCTGAACCCTGCACCTTCAAAGAAGACCTTTCTAGCACTATAGCTCACCCATAAGCTACGGGAGGGCAGACCTCAGGAAAAAGGATACAGATAAGCTGGAACTCTGCAGACTTTTCCCCTCCTCATTAGTGTTCAGAGAGCCTGTCCCTTCTTAAGTGCCTGAAACAGGGGGTCGTCCTGCCACTAGCCTTTTCCCTCAGCTGTGGGGGTGGAATGAGGTAGGAGAGCCTCCCTTCTCCACCCTACCAGGGGCAGCTCAAGGTGAGACAGTAAAAGAACTTCAGACACCACTGGCTGAGCCTGGGAGGGAGGCAGCACTTTCCAGTCTCCCATGCCTGGCCTTGGTCCCCACCCCGATCCATGGCGGCCCTTTCAGGAGCTTTTAGTGGAAATGAGCTCAGACTTGCAGTGGAGTCCACCAGCCTCCCTCTCCTCCCAGCCCCACCCATTGCTCTTTCATCACCTCTTCTGTCAGACTCAGGACCATCCCTCCCAGGCCCCATCCACAAGCAGCCCTCCTCTCCCCACAGTATTCACCTCTCTCACCCCTCCTTCCTTCTACCCCCAGTCCCCACACCCTCCCCTTCCCCCGTCAAGCCTCTGCCTCCCACTTCCCTCCCACCCTCTGCCTTCTTGTCCCCGGCACTTGCAGCAAGAGGGGGAGAGAGCCCCTGACAGGATTGACAGCCATTCCCCACCCTCTTCTTCCTCTGCTCCCTCCCCTAAGCGGGCACCGATGTCCCCCTACAAAAGGCAGGAGACAGAGGCTGTGTGAGGCCAGCTGCTCTCAAGCTCCCTTTCCTTTGCCCGCTGCTGGCTGGGCTGGGCTGTGTCTTTGTCTCTCTTTCTCCAGGTGAGAGTGGGTACCTGAGGTGCCAGGTCTCCCACCTCATTCCCCATGAATGCTGTGGAAAGTCCCGAGGGGCAGGAGCTGCAGGAGCTGGGGAGCGGAGCCTGGGACAACCCCGCCTACAGTGGTCCCCCCTCCCCGCGTGGGACACTGAGGATCTGCACCATCTCCAGTGAGGTGCCTCCTCAACCCCAACCCAAGAAGCCTGAAGATGGACCCCAGGAGAAGGTACACAAGACCCTGGTGTCCAGCTGCTGCCTCCAGATCTGTCGCGGCATCAGAGGTACCTGGTGAGGGGAGGGGTCTCCTGAGATACTGGAGTCAGGAGAAGGGGTCTACAGAAGAATTTGGAAGGAAATACAGTCTGTAGAAGAGGTGGAAGCTCAGTGTCTCTTTGGGGTTTGGGATTGTCTGTGTTAGAGCTGAATGCCCAAGTATAGAGGCTAGTCTAGTAGTCTTCCAGAGGGAGGGCCTGGCATAGTCATCTCTTGGGGACCCAGAAGGGTATGTGGGAGCTAGTTTGAGGGAAGACATGGTTGTAATGATAGACTGCCCCACCTGAGATAAGGTGATGGGAAAGGAGGCTGGGGTAGAAATGAGAATAAAGTCCAGGGACCAATGGGTGGGGTACTGGAAGGGACCCTGCTGTTGGGAATCCTGGACATCTTTCCAACGTCCCTTAGGACTTTGGGGAACAACCTTGACTGAGAACACAGCTGAGAACCGAGAACTTTATGTCAAGACCACCCTGCGGGAGCTTTTGGTGTACATCATGTTCCTGGTGGACATCTGTCTCTGTGAGTAACATTTGTCTCTGTGTACATCAGTGTGTGAGAGCATCTCTGTGTACAACTGTGTACACACCTCTGTGGACAATGTCTGTGGGGATAGCCTCCATCTGTATGAGCAGGCTGTATCCTGGGATCTTTATATCAATAATAACATTCTATTTTATACCTTTCAGGTTAAGAGTTTTTGATTAAAAAGAACTTGTCACTGAGTTCAGGAGAAAAAGGCAGATTGTTGGAAAACTTTTAATACAAGTTGCTTTGTCAAGAGTTACAAGAGGAATCCACTTTTTAAGTTCAAATTCCTGATACCTACTTAGCAGCCACTGTTTTCTATTAGCAGGTAGAAGTTTTTATCCTCCTATAAAGAGTGGAAGACACTCCTTTCTGTTGGGAAAAAAAATAGTTTGGTGGGTTTCACATAGTTATGACACTATGTCTGATCCATGTTTCCTTGGAGGCAAGAAGAAAAAGATTCAGCAGGTCTTAGAGCTCAGATCCCTAATAAAAGGTTTAAAGATGCAAATATTGCAGTGGTCAGTGCAGCTAAGGTTCTCCTACGTGAGAGAGCACCACGCTGCGGGCTTTGAGGGAAGCTTATCTAAAACTCTATCTATAGGTATAAGGTAGGAAGGTTTGCTCTCTCAGTTGAAAGAAGCAAGTGAAAACATAGATCAGTGAACCATGGAAGGACAGAGTCAAAGAATTGGAGATAATAATAAAGATGGACTCACCAGATGCTATAAGGCCTATAGATAAGCATGCTTTGTAGTTAGTTAATTGCTTCTTTAAATTTTTGCACAACAATTGAATTTCAGCTAGTTTCATAGAGTTGCGTGTGTGTGTGTGTGTGTGTGTGTGTGTGTGTGTGTGTGTGTGTTGATTGAAGCTGTAGCTTGGACCATACAGCTAAGGTACCTCCATTACTAAGTGGCTTTATACCCCACAGAAGTCTCTGTTCTTTTTAGGATGCATGAATCTTTTGCAAGTAGAATCTGAAGGTCTGATAATATACGTTTTGTTTAAAAATTTCATCATCTTTGTGAGCCATCCACGTTTATATGAGCCCTCTAGGAAAGCTGAGCACTTGTTTTGGTTGTACTCCGTTGGGACTCACATTATGGGGATAGAGGGGACAGTTCTGAGTGTTTACCACAGGCCATCAGCATGGAGTGAAAGAAGGCAGAGCATGTCGGGAACAACAGTCGACCCAGTGTACATTTTGGGGGGGCCCATTTGATTCCTTTCAGCAGATGACTGTCAGAAATTCGTTTGTTGACATATTGACTTTTTGTCTCAGCCATCTGCTAGGAAGGAGTGTTTCTTTCCTTTTTCAGATCCTGTGACAGCAGCTGTAACCTGCAGACAGAGCCTTTCTCTATAAGTGATTCAAATACCTATATTTCCAGATTAGTCTTTGGAGCAAGATTGGGAGGTTTCTAGGTCCCCAGTTAGGGTGAACCATTCTGGCTTCAGGGTAGGAAGCTTGAATTCTGGTAGCCCAGAAGTCCCATCCACTCATGTTCTCCAGTTTTTGAGATCTCAATGTCCTGATGGATACTAGATGGTCTGTAACTTGCCAAAGTCTGAGTCATAGACTCAGTCCAATAATTACAGAATCCTTGAGTGGCCAGGAGCTTTAGAGGTCATCTAGTTCAAGGATACAGAAATCCTTTCTCCATGATCTCTCCGTGGTGCTCTGTCAGGTAACCAACCAGCCCCTTCCTGGGAACATCCATGGGAGTGTCACTGTTTCATGGGGCAGCCCTTCTACTGTTGGGTTTCCTTTCATCCACAGAGGTCTCCCTTCTGTGCCAAACATTAGACCGAGACATACAGAGATGGCAGATCCTTGGGCCTTTCAGGAGCTCACCTTCTCCTTTTGAGAACTTCCTTCTATTGAACCATCTTCTTCCCTGTTACTCTCCAAAGTGACAACCCTTGAACTGTGTGTGTGAATATGGCTGTCGTGTTTCTCCTTAGTAATCTGTTCTCCAGATTAGATACCTTCTAATTTCTCGCTAAACCAGTCATCATAATATGGTTTCCAGAAATGGTGTTATGCAGAGATTGAAGGCATGGGCTCTGAATTGACACAGACTTGGGTTCAAACACCAGGTTCTACCATTTACCAGGTGAGGGACCTTGAGTAAGTTGCTTAGCTTCTCTGAGTTTCAGTTTTCTCATCTGTACCTATGCAATCCAATAGGATTGTTAAATGAGATACATGAGGTAATATCCACGAAGTCATTACCTCAGTGCC
This sequence comes from Hippopotamus amphibius kiboko, assembly GCF_030028045.1. Classification (NCBI taxonomy): domain Eukaryota; kingdom Metazoa; phylum Chordata; class Mammalia; order Artiodactyla; family Hippopotamidae; genus Hippopotamus; species Hippopotamus amphibius. Next base: position 29,638,889 of record NC_080190.1, read on the forward strand.
TAGCGTATGGTAAAAAATATTCCATAATGCTCACTGTCCTGATTGCCAGTCTCCAGGCTTGATCTATATGATGCCCAGTAATGGACAAAATACTCCATGGTTGATCTGACCAGTTCAGAGTTCTGTGATGCTATTATTTCAGCTGTATCCAGGTTTGGGGAATATATGAGGACAGGCAGAGGAAGTAATGTCTGAACTAAAACCTGAAAGATGAGGAGAATTTAGCTCCCTGAAAGAGAGGCAAAGACAAGGGAAGTTTCTGGGAAGAGAGAACAGCTTGTGCCAAGCCCCAGAAGTGACAGAGGGCACAGTTTAGTGAGAGTGCATCAGCATGGCTGGACCAGAGAATTTGAAGAACAAAGTGGTAAAAGATGACAAGGCTAGCCATTTAAGCAGGGGTGAGTCATGAAGGGCCTTATAAGGTATGATAAGGAATTGGGATGTTATCCTGAGGACCCTGTGGGGAGCCACTGAAAAGTTATAAGCACAAACTCTCAGCCATCTCAAGAATTTTCTTATGGAAGAGAATTTGGAGGCTTTCACATTCTGATGGTTCCTACAACACATAATAAAATACTACTAACACTGGTTTGCTAGGCCCCATCCTCTCCCAGCCCCTTCCTTCCTTCAGGCTAATTTTCAGGCAACACGGTGCCCTTGGACACGGTCTCAGTAGGGCTTCTTTGGCTCTCTCCAGGGTCCTGACCTCACCTGTCTGGCATCTCAGCTTCCTCAGCCTCCCTGAGTTCTCGCCTTCTGCAACTAGACTATATATTCTCAGTGGGAATGATATAGCTCCCAAAGGGGTGGAAGTAGTTTCTTGCAGGGCAAAAAAAAAAAAAAATCCACTTAGATATTTCTATAGCTTTTGGCTCTCCAAGGGGCCACAGTACATAAACAAATGTAGAGAATATATGTGGTATTAAAATTTAATTAGGGTGGAGGGTGATTAGGAAGAAAATGTCTAAAGAGGATCCTGGGTTAGGGTACAATACAAAAAATGCTAAGAAACACTAAACTAGATCCACCTAATTTTGCTCGTCAGTGTGCTGACCAAGCTTTCCTGCCTAAGGATGGGGACACATGTCCTGACCACAGAATCTGGCATAAAGCAGGGTGGCTGTTGTGTCGTTCTATTGCAGTGCTGTCTTCTAAGTGCTGCCATGACATGTGGTTTGATATGCACTGTACCAGTCTGCTTTTCCCTGTCAGTTCCTATGACTGAGTTCAGATGCTCCAGGACCCATATTGGCATTAAGATAAATACTGTAGCATAGTGGAAAGATAGAACGTTGGAGACAGACAAACTGGATTCAGATAGCAGCTCTTCCACTTACAAGTTTTGTGACTTTAGGCACTTCCTTTTTGGTAGAAGGAGAAGCAGAAGGAGAAGGGGAAAGGGAAGGAGAAGGAGAAGGAGGAGGAGGAGAAGGAGGAGGGGGAGGAGGAGAAGGAGAAGGGGAATATAATAATACTTATGGAGATAACAAAGGACCTAACACAATCATTGGCAGTATTTACCTTTATCTAGGGGAATTTCAAAATACTTTATCTTTCAGTCTCTTTGTAAAAAAGTATCTTTCAAGAAAGAAGCAAATCTGAAAAGAGTATATACTGTACGATTCTAACTACATGACATTCTGGAAAAGGCAAAAGTATGGAAATAGTGAAAGGACTAGTGGTTGCCGGGGTCTGGAGGGAGAAGGAAATGATTGCGTGGAGCACAGAGGATTTTAGGGCAGGGAAACTACTCTGTAGGACACTATTATGATAGATACACATCATTATACATTTGTCTAAACCCATAGAATGTACAACACCAAGAGTGAACTCTAATGTAAACTATGGACTTTGGATGATGACGATGTGTCAACATAGGATCATCGATAGTTCCACGTATCCACGCTGGCTGTGTATACATGGAGGTGAGGGGTGTATGGGAAACCTCTGTACCTGCCACTCAGTTTTGCTTTGAACCAAAAAGTGCTCTAACAATTAAAGTCCTTTTTTAAAAAGTCTGTTTTTAAAATACATTTCAAATTTGTAGCTGGCTCTACATTTAGGGATAGTATCATTTGAGCAGCATCCACTTCTGACATTAAACCTTTAAGCTAAGGCGTTTTCTCCAGAAGACCCCAGTTTATCACTGCTACCACCACCATCACCATTATCAACAGCACAAACAACAAAGCTTTATTGAATAATTTTTCAATGTGCCTAGCATGATGCCAGGTACGTTATCTCACTGACTACTCCCAATAACTCTAAGAAATTGGTTCTGTTATGGCTCCCATTTTACAAATCGGGAAAGGTTTAGATATGGCAAATGGCTTGCCCAATACCACACAGCAAGTAAGTGGCAGAAGTAGGAATTCAGCTGGGGACTATTATTCCTGATTCACATTCTGAGCAGACCTTTGCATGCAAATATATTACACATTAATTTATTAATACCCATCAACATCTGATCAAGGATAACTCCCTGCTCTACCCTAAAAGAAGCAGACTCTTGAGAGAATTCTACTGTCTGATTACTTCTCTTTCTTTTTATTTCTGTATTTAAAAGGTGATACAAAAACTTAAGGAATATTTTGAAATATAATTCACCACCACAATACCAAAGGTTATTTTCTCATTACCCATCCTTACCCATATAGTTACATATTTTGCCTAGTTGTATCATATTGCACAATTCCACTTATAATTATATCATAGCTCCTCATGTTTGTAAGTTTTTATATTTTCATTTTAATGACTACAGTCACACCACAGTTAACTAAAACATTTCTCCTGTTATTTCAATCTTTGCCTAGAATAGGTAAATATATCTCTGCTTGCTGCTTTTTTTCACCACTTTTGTTAAACTATCTCCTTGGAATTTCCAGGGAGAGAGATTACTATGCCAAAGACAGGAATGTATTCTTAGTACTTGCTGTGTGTTGTCATTTTGTCTCTGTAAGCAATCGTGTAAATTTATCATGTTGCTAGCACTGTAAGATCACACCAGTTTTGTCACAACTTCATTAACATTGGATATTCTTATTTATATTTTTTACTATTAAATAGGCATAACATAGTACAATTTGTCTTTGGTCACTAGTGAGGATGGACAGTTTTCTCATGGTTTAATATATTATGTGTATTTATGTTTGTGTAAATTACATAAGAAATATGGTTTAAGAGGTGCAAAGAAGAAGACTGGGGGTGAAGTCTGACACATTAGACCCTAGGTGAGAGACCAACCATCAAAGAGCTCATTTCCAGGATGTAGGTTTCCAGAGCTGGAAAGAATAGTCAACTCAGTCAGGCATCACCTGCACAGCCGTTTGGCCTGGGATGGGCCCTAGGAAACTGTAGTGGTCAGCCATACTGACCACATTTCTTCTCCCTTATGCTTTGTTCTAGGAACTGGGTGGGTCTAGACACCAGGGATATTTGGAGTCTCAGCTGGCTAAAATAGATCTATCTTTTCAATGCAGGCCTTGTGGGTGAACCATCAGTCTTTTCATAACAACTATATCAGTTTTGCAGCCCTTTAAACCTTTCAAAGAGCTTTCACACCTATTATCTCATTTGATCCTGACGGCAATCCTGTAAGGGATAGATATTATTATTTCTGTTCCACAGATTAGGAAGCTATTTTTATGGTCATTATGAATAGTCCAGGGGTGATCAGTAATTCAGAACGGATGGGTGAAGTCAGTCCTATTCCTGGGCAAAGAAAGTACTGGAGAAGGATCTTCCTGCCTCTACCCCTTCCCTCCCTCCATCATGCTGTTTCTGAAAGGGCTTCCAGCCTTTTGTCTTCTTGGCAGGATGGCTGTAGCCTTTTGTTGATGAAGGAGACATTGAAGGTCTTTGTGTGGAAACAATGGTTGTTTGTTTTAGGAGACAGTATTGTTATCTCAAACGTGCACCTGGGACTGCCCCCCACTCCCCCCATAGGAGAGGCTCTGAGCCAAAACTAGCCTCGGTCTGGTCACCATGGAGCTGGGGAGGAGGGCAGAGACCCTTGGCCTTTGGTACTTGTATCTACACACCAATTTATGTCAATTGGATGTTCTTTATCCACTATTGGTTGTAGGGAAATGCCTGCCTCTATTCACTCTGCTTTCTTTTAGAGGATTTTAAGATTCCATCCATAGATTGGGGGACTCTTGCATTAACAGGAGAGGCTGAAGTAAGTTTGGAGATCAGGCAGAGTATGTCTTTTTTTAAATTGAGATACAATTGACATGTAACATGTTAGGTGTACAACATGATGATCTGATATATTTATATATTGTGAAAGGATTAACTCAATAAGTTTAGTTAACATGCATCACCACACAAGTTTTTTTTCTTGTAATGAGAACTTTTAAGATCTACTCGCTTAGTAACTTCCATTTTCAAATATGGAATATAGTGTTATTAACTATAGTTACCAGTTCTGTACTCCAGGACTTATTGATCTTATAACTGGAAATGTTTACATTTTGACCACCTTCACCCATTTTGCCCATCTCCTGTGTCTGGTAACCACCAATCTGTTCTCTGTATCTATGAGTGCAGGAGGTATTGTTTGTTTGTTTTGTTTTGTTTTGTTTTTTGGTGTTTGGTTTCTTTGTTTTTTAAGATTCCACAAATAAGTGAGGTCATACAGTCTCTCTCTCTCTCTCCATACAAACACACACACACACACACACACACACACATACACACACACACATCACCTTCTCCTTATCCATTTATCCATCAGTGGACCCTTAGGTTGTTTCCATGTCTTGGTGATTGTAAATACTACTACAATAAACTGAGGGGTACAGATATCTTTTTGAGATAGTGATTTCATTTCCTTTGAATAAATACCTAGAAGTAGAATCACTGGATCATATGGTATCCTATTTTTAATTTTTTGAGAAACTGTCATATTCAATATTTGGAAAATATTGAAATGTAAAGCTTAATCCACTGGAAGCCCAAGATCTGTTTGAAAGCACCAGGATAATGCTTAGCAAGGATCAGAAAGACCAGCCCTCTAGAAGGGGTTGCCAAGGATTAAGAAGGGCCGTGGGGTAATGATTTCATAACTCTCCTAGCAAACTCAGTTACCGGTGGCCCATCCAGACCCAGAGAATTATGAAGTCTTTCAAGTACTAGGGTGAGGTGATTTGAGTCAGTTCAACCTAAATGATAGGGATTTAGGCCCTACCAGCAGGCTTTGACCTGTATTTACTGTAGCAGAATTCCCTGGTGTCCCAGAATTTCCAGGGCCTGGATACTATTACAAGACCAGCAGGCCTGAACATATCCTGTTGTCCAATGCTGAGGGACAACTTGTCATTTAGTTTTCCCCCATATGGGGCTGTCATTAGTCTCTAGAAATACAAGAGTACATTTAAGTGCCAGATCTTAGGATCAGGGAAAGAGTTAAGAAGAACTACATTTCAGTCAAGCACAGAAGTACAGGTAGCCCTAGCCGATGAAATCTGGGGCAATGCCAGTGTAAATGGCCAGAGAAAGAACACATAGCTTGTACTCATAAGGCACGAGTCTGAGTGCTGACTCTGCCTCTTGCCAGCTGAATGACCCTGAGCTAATCACATAAACTCTGAACTTCCTGATTCATAGGAAACTGCTCACGGGTAAGGTGGAATAATCAGACCATGTCTAACAGGCTATAGGGAGACATTGCATGGGAAAGCTCTTTGTGGTACACAGGTAAGGGATTATAATAATATTGGTGATGACCTCTTCATACTATGCGGTGGTGGCAGCAGGAAGTCTAGGGTTTTAAGTTCAGGCAGATTCTCAGGTTTGGGTGGAGGTGCTAGTCACAGAAATAAGGTATAGGGCAGTGGTTCTCAAAGGTGTGCCTAAGGACCCCTGGACATGTCCTGAGACCCTTTCAGAGGTTTGTGAGGTCCTCCCTTACCCAACTACATATTTGTGACAGGTCATATTTTCTTCATATACTTCAACTAAAACAATGTATTATGCCAGATTGAATGCTGAAGCACATGTGAGAATCCAGATGTCTTCTCTTAAACCAGACATTAAAGAGACTTGCAAAAATATAAAACAATGCCACTTTTCCCACGAAATTGTTTTGTTTTCTTTTAGAAACTATAGTTGTTTTTCATAAAAATGTGTTATTTACATTTACAAACATTGGCTTTGTTATCATTGTTTTTAAATGAATGAATTAATAAATATTTAAAATTACCCTCAGTATTAATTTCTATAAGATAACTATTGATAGTTATAACCCAACTAAACAAGAGTGTTTTCGAGTCCTCAATAATTTTTAAGAGTTACAAGGAGTCCTGAGAACAAAATATTTTGAGAACCACTGACTTAGAGAATGAGTCTGAGCTGGTCAAACCAGGTTATGGCACAGTGTGGAGGAAAAGGACAAATGGGAGAATGAGAGCTTGTTAACAAAGGGTTCAAATGAAGGACAAGAGTCTGGGTATTCACACATTCACACATTCATACATTCAAACATTTATGAAGTCCTGCTATGTGTCAGGCCCTAGGCCAACTGTTAAAGGGTTTGAAATACAGAGACTCATCCTTTGCCTTCAAGAGCAAAGGAGGTGGACATATAAACCAACAGTGACATGTGGTGTGATGAATGCAGTGGTCCAGGAGTGCTCTGGACCATGGCAAGATGTGGGGGCAAAATGGTTAGAGAGACCTGGGGACTCCTGCAGGTCCCAGAGCTAGGTAACTGTTCACATCTGAGGAGGCCCAGAGTCAGTGCCAAGGAGGGCTAAAATCATTGCGGTTTGCTTGCTTGTTGTAACATCACTGGCTTTCAGCCTGGAGGAGGCAGGAGTTGGAGGAGGTAGCAAGAGCCAGCTAAGGTCTCAGGCTATGGATATGTGAGAGCTTTGCTGTATTCCAAGTCTGGAAGGGCAAGTATGAAAGGAAAAGGCAATTTTAACTAATACATCGTCCTTGTTTTAAAAAGTCCAGTAAGGCCACTGTTATTAACCACTATTAATAGTTTGGTGTATATCATCTCAGCCATTTTCTCGGCACATGTAAATATACATACATTTTAGATAAGAGGCTTTGGTCGGTTTATACTAGAAGGCTGTCTGTTAAACAAAGATGAAATGTGTGAAGGTGATCATTGTAGGAGGCTTTCCTGAGGTGTTAACAGTGTAGGAGGATCTCTTGACGCACTTTGTAGAAACTAACTCACACTTCAAAATATCTTCCAGGAGCTGCCAGCTTGCAATGAAGGCAGAAATCAGGGGCAGTGCTTCTTGCTGGGTACTTCTGTAACCTGACCTGACTCTACCAGCATCTCCTTTCTTCTCTCTCATTTCTTTCCCCAGCTCTGGTCCACATTGCTTTCTTCTCACCTACCTCTGCCCAGAGTATTTGACTCTTCTTTCCTTTTGACTTTCTTCTCTGGTCCACCGTCCACAGCCTTTTCCTGTCCCTGACACAGCTTCTCGAGATTTCTTTGAAAGGCTCTCTCTGACGGGGACTCCAGGGAAACATTGTTCACTTTTGGTTGCTGAACCCCAGGGAAAGTTTGTTTTGTTTCATTTTTTAAATTGAAGTATAGTTGATTTACACTGTTGTAATTTCTGCTGTGCAGAAAAGTAATATATATATATATATTCTTTCTTAAAAATTCTTTTTCATTATGATTTATCATAGGATACTGAATATAGTTCTCTGTGCTATACAGTAGGACCTTTTTGTTTATCCATTCTGTATATAATAGCTTACATCTGCTAACCCCAATCTCCCACTCCATTCCTGCTCAACCCCCTCCCCCTTGGCAACCACCAGTCTGTTCTCTATGTCCATAAGTCTATTTCTGTTTCATAGATAGGTTCATTTGTGTCATATTTTAGATTCCACATATAAGTGATATCATATGATATTTGTCTTTTTCTGACTTACTTCACTTAGTAGATCCATCCATGTTGCTGCAAATGGCATTATTTCATTCTTTTTTATGGCTGAGTAATATTCCTTTGTGTATATGTACCACATCTTCTTTATCCATTCATCTGTTGGTGAATGTTGAGGTTGTCTCCATGTCTTGGCTATTGTAAATAGTGCTGCTATGAACATAGGCGTACATGTATTTTTTGGATTAGAGTTTTGTCTACATATATGCCCAGGAGTGGGATTGCTGGATCATATGATAATTCTATTTTTAGTTTTCTGAGGAACCTCCATACCGTTTTCCATAGTGGTTGTACCAACTTACATAGGGAAAGTTTGATAACGTATTTCAAGGAGTTCATGCCCTTCAAAGTGGTAATGACATGGTCTCTATTTAAGTGATTTTAAAATCAATCCATATCTTAAATATGTCTTCCCTTTCTATAGAACCATTTGAGAGCCTCCTTTTCTGTACTGAGTGAGCATGCCCTATAGTAAAGGAGGTGATGCATTTATCTGCCGTGTCTGAAGCTGTCTTCGTACATTTTTCCTGGACTGTTTATTTTGCAATATCTCATGAGCCAATCAATGATGAGGTGACCCTTAACAGACCCTGTAAGTCCAGAGAGAATCAATTCTTGGCATTGCATGAACATATGGTTTGGTCATGGTATTGATTATCCTATAATCTTCATGGAATCATTCATGCGTGTGGCTTGGACTGCAAAATTACAGGTGAAGTCCATGGCTTCTATATAGTGAAATCACTCATTACCAGTTCTACTACCTTAGTCACCTTTCTGTTAGCTTTTGTAAGGACAGTGCATGAAATGGTAGCATCATAATTGGGGTAACCCCTATATATGTGGTTTAAGTATGTCTTGCCTGATTTCCCAGCTTTCCTGGGTCCACATTTTCAAGGACTCAAGCCATGGCATCCTTTAACATCAAGGGCTCTTCTCTCTCTCTCTCTTTTTTTTTTTAAGATTTATTTTATTATTTATTTATTTATTTATGGCTGCGTTGGGTGTTCGCTGCTGTGTACGGGTTTTTCTCTAGTTGAGGAAAGCAGGCGCTACTCTTCATTGCTGTACACGGGCTTCAGTAGTTGCAGCATGTGGGCATAGTTGCTTTGAGGCATGTGGGATCTTCCTGACCCAGAGCTCGAAACTGTGTCCCCTGCATTGGCAGGCAGATTCTTTTTTTTCTTTTTTTAAGAACTTTTATTGCGATACAGTTAACATACAATAAACTGCATATATTTAGAGTGTACAATTTGGTATCCCAATCTCCCAATTCACTCCCCCCCAACCCTCCCTGCTTTCCCCACTTGGTGTCCATATGTTTGTTCTCTACATCTGTGTCTCTATTTCTGGGCAGGCAGATTCTTAACCACTGTGCCACCAGGGAAGCCCCAAGGGCTCTTCTCTTAATGCTTCCTCAGTCTTAGTATTAAATATCTCTTTGGAGTAGCTAGATATAGGCAGCAAAGTCGTTAAACCTCAGGTCTACACTACTCTCCATGGCCTTGGTTTTTTTCCAAGATGATCAGCCTCTGGGAGATCTCAGCCAAAATCTTTCAAGGAAACACAGATAAGAGCAAGCACAGTCTTCCTCTGTAGCCTTCTAGGGGAATATGTGCAGAACAACTTCTGACTCATCAGCCAGAAAAAAAAACCCATACTAAGGCAGGTCTCTTATATTATACCCCAGTTGGCATCTTCTCTTGAGACAGTGTGCCCTTCTTCTTAGAGACCAAAGCTAAATATCTTACATATCTCTCATGACATTGCTGAAGTTCATTCTATGTCTTGGGGGTTTTGGACAACATGAGAACTACGCTGTTTAGGGGGCAGTATTTTTCTTTCCAGGATGGCTCTGAAGAAGACCATCCATCTTCCTCAGGGCCTTTGATCTCCTGGTTTAACTGCTGTCTTTTTTTTTTTTTTTTAACTGCTGTCTTAATAAACTTTTCAAGCAGTTCTGAAACCATGTACTAAGATTATATTAAATCTATAAGAATCTATTGCTTTTGCTCTCTCTTGCATCTGCACTAAGAAATTGACTAGAACAGAGAAACTCCAGCAGCTAATCACAAGTGTATCCTTGTAGCCTGTTCCCTAGTCCCATCTCCAATCGTCGAGGTATCTTTCAGTATTTCATCCCCTAAAATAATCTGTTACATTGATTCAGCAAGACAGATATTTATAGGTCTTTCTTACCCCTGTCCTAAGATCTCAGAGCTACCAGAAACTTTAGGGGGACCACTAAGTTCTTGGGTTAGTTTTCCACTTCTCAGAATGATCACCTTCTGTCTGATTGAATTCCATCAAAAGCAAACTCATAACTCTGGCCCTGAACATAGACATATAACTCATAACTTTGGCCCTGAATCTGATTTCCTAAGAAGAAACTGGCCACGTGTAGTCATAGGTTCTCTAGAACTTTAATTTTCTCAACCTAGGTCCTAAAAGGCTTGATGCTGCTCATAGACTTAGTTACCAAGGCAGCTGTGGGTGATCTAGTTCTCTCAGCTGTATTCTTTTAGCTACAGTGATGTGAAATCCTTCAGTGAACACTCTGAGGACTTAACCCTTCCCTTACCTCCAGGTTCCAACTTTCTTCTGCCTACTGTCCATCTTAAGAAACATAAGGTATTTGGAATCCAACTTTGAATGATCCAATAGCATTAATCAGAATGTGTGGGTAGGATGGCAAGCAAAGAAGAAAGTGAAGGGAGGAATTCCCCAAGAGGAACAACAATAGAAGAATTTCTTAAAAGGGGGACGTCCTATTAAGAAAAGGAAAAGTGTTCTGTGTATCCAGTAAATGGTTTTAACCAAGAGGTCTGTGATTAGACTTGGCTTTTCTTAGGATACGAATTTTGTGCTAACAGCTTATTGACTTCAACTCTATCTTTTCCCCTCTAGCCTATCCTAATTTTCTTAGAAAGTTCTTTTTGCAAAGTACCCTCCTGATATGGATGTATTCATATGAATTGCTTCAATGGGGATATTGGTTTAGCTACAATAACAGTGGCTTAAATAAGATAGACGCTTGTTTCTCTGTCATGTAACAACCTGAGGTATAAGAAGCCCTGGACTAATGTAGGGCTCCACAATCATGTGGGACCCAGGCTCATTCTACCTCATTACCTTGCCATCCTCAACATATGGCATCTGTCTCATGTTCCAGCTCCTGCTTTTATGTCCATGCTCTAGCCAACAGGGAGTAGGAAAATAGAAAGGGAAAGCATTTTCCTTCCTTTTAAGGATTTAAGTCAGAGTTGTACATAGAAACATATCACTCCACGTGTATTCCATTTGCCAACATTTACTCAAATGGTCACTATAACCAGCTGCAAGGGAAGGTGGGTAATGTGGTGTTTAGTTGGGCAGCCATGTGCCCCTAGATAAAATTATATTATTACGCAAGAAGGAGAGGAAAGGTATTGGGGAATAGCTAGCAGTATGTGCCAGGTAGGGGGAGAATAAATCGTGTCCATAGTTTGGTATGGGAGCAGCAATAGCTAATGGAATCTGGAGAAATCAAGGAACTTATAATCTCCTTGACATAAATCATCATGGAGGCTGATGAGATCTGATTCTTTTCCACCAGGAGTGAATATTAAAGTGTTTAGCTAAGCTAGTGGAAAACTATCATCAGAGGCTGTTGGGGAGGCATTAAGAAGGGTGAGTTTCAGAGCATTGTATTTTATTTCACAAGAAAGTAGAATCACCCTGTAGGGATAACCATAGACCAAATTTCCTTCCAAATTTTTTGGAGTACCAGTGCTGTGTTGGTTTCTGCTGTACTGCAAAGTAAATCAGCTACATTTATACATATATCCCTATATCTCCTCCCTCTGGAGGCTCCCTCTCACCCTCCCTATTCCATCCCTCTAGGCTGTCACCAAGCATCCAGTTGACCTTCCTGTGCTATGCAGCAGCTTCCCACTAGCCATCCATCTTACATTTGGTAGCATTATATGTCAATGCTACTTTCACTTCATCCCAGATTCCCCTTCCCCCACCATGTCCTCAAGCTCATTCTCTACATCTATGTCTTTATTCTTGCCCTGCCACTAGGTTCATCAGTACTGTTTTTTTAGATTCCATATATATGCATTAGCATATGGTATTTATTTTTCTCTTTCTGACTTACTTCACTCTGTATGACGGACTCTAGGTCCATCCACTTCACTACAAATAACTCAATTTTGTTCCTTTTTATGACTAATATTCCATTGTATATATGTGCCACATATTCTTTATCCATTCATCTGTCAATGGACATTTAGGCTGCTTCCGTGTCCTGGCTATTGTAAATAGTGCTGCAATGAACATTGTGGTACATGTATCTTTTTGAATTATGGTTTTCTCAGGGTATATGCCCCGTAGTGGGATTGCTGGGTCATACAGTAGTTCTATTTTTAGTTTTTTAAGGAACCTCCATACTGTTCTCCATAGTGGCTGTACCAACTTACATTCCCACCAACAGTGCGGGAGGGTTCCCTTTTCTCCACACCTTCTCCAGCATTTATTGTTTCTAGATTTTTTGATGATGGCTGGTGTTAGGTGATACCTCGTGGTTTTGATTTGCATTTCTCTAATGCTTAGTGATGTTGAGCATCTTTTCATGTGTTTGTTGGTCATCTGCATGTCTTCTTTGGAGAAATGTCTATTTAGGTCTTCCGCCCATTTTTGGATTGGGTTGTTTGTTTTTTTGATATTGAGCTGCATGAGCTGCTTGTACATTTTGGAGATTAATCCTTTGTCAGTTACTTTGCTGGCAAATGTTCTCTCCCATTCTGAGGGTTGTCCTTTGGTTTTGTTTTTGGTTTCTTTTGCTGTGCAAAAGCTTTAAAGTTTCCTTAGGTTCCATTTGTTTCTTTTTGTTTTTATTTCCATTACTCTAGGAGGTGGGTCAAAAAGGATCTTGCTGTGATTTGTCACAGAGTGTTCTGCCTGTGATTTCCTTCCTCTAAGAGTTTTATAGTGTCTGGCCTTCCATTTAGGTCTTTAATCCATTTTGAGTTTGTTTTTGTATATGGTGTTAGGAAGTGTTCTAATTCCATTCTTTTACATGTTGCTGTCCAATTTTCCCAGCACCACTTATTGAAGAGGCTATCTTTTCTCCATTGCATATTCTTGCCTCCTTTGTCAAAGATAAGGTGTCCATATATGCATGGGTTTATCTCTGGGCTTTCTATCCTGTTCCACTGATTTATATTTCTGTTTTTGTGCCAGTACCATATTGTCTTGACTACTGTAGCGTTGTAGTATAGTCTGAAGTCAGAGAGCCTGATTCCTCCAGCTCCGTTTTTCTTTCTCTGAATAGCTTTGGTTATTCAGGGTCTATTGTGTTTCTGTACAAATTGTAAAATTTTTTTATCTAATTCTGTGAAAAATGCCCTTGGTAATTTGATAGGGATTGCATTGAATCTGTAGATTACTTTGGGTAGTACAGTCATTTTCACAATGTTAATTCTTCCAATCCAAGAACATGGTATATCTCTCCATCTGTTTGTATCTATCGTCTTTGATTTCTTTCATCAGTGTCTTATAGTTTTCTGCATACAGGTCTTTTGCCTCCTTAGGTAGACTTATTCCTAGGTATTTTATTCTTTTTGTTGCAATGGTAAATGCCTCCACATTACTTATATGACCAAAGCCAAATAGGATTCAGTGTTCTAATGAACAGGTAGAGATATTTCAGAGAGCTTCTCAGCAAGCCAGGTGATAAGAGAGGCTTAGGAAATGGCCATCAGAGGAACTGTAGGTTAAATATATAGAATTGGTAAAGCCCAAGGAACTTCCAACTCTTCAACAGTTGGAGGACTGATATAATAGTGAAAGTTCTATCCACATAATGACTTCCAGGGCTGGGATTGGGATGAAAGAGACCTCCAGTTTTCTAAAGAAGCATCCTGAATGCTTTTCCTCAGAGCTAGCCAGCGTAAGAAACAGCAGTTGGTTTTTGAGTGTTAAAAACTTGAAGGCACAGAGTTTCCAACAAAGGAGTCGTGTAGGCCCATAAAAAGCACCGCAGCTCTTCAAGGTTCTTTGTCAATTAGTTGGGAGAAGAGATCTCATTCTTGTCCAAGGAGAGTGCTCTTTGAAAAGGATGGCCTTGTTCCCTTAAACAGTACTTAGGGACAGGGAAGGAGCTCAGTATCATTTGATGATGACCTATATGGCAATCACCTGGGAAAGGAGAGGCACGAAGCCACTACTGCCTTCTTCTTATTGCTCTGAGCTCGGAAGTTCTTCCAGCAATTCAAAAAAAGAGGACGAGAATATTTAGTCTCTACTATAAACATTGGAATGGATAAAATCAAGTTATTATCCAAGCTCATGATGATGATTAATAATAATTATTACAGTCAAATTTATTTAATAACAATATATTTATCCTTCACCTATGTCCAAAAGGAGTCTGAGCCAGATTACATTTAAAAGCACAGACAATAAAATATAACCCTTTAGAACTGTAATCAAAAGACTTAACAAAAGACATGGGAACAGATAGGAGAGGATGATAACTTCAACAAATGCGCTGCAAATGAGAACGAAGCCTGAGGTTCCTGACTGCCAAAGCAAAGAAGAAAACACAAGTAGATTGAGTAGTTCTAATTGTGAGTAAAAAAGAGCACACCAGTTAATAAGAAGATGTTAACTCTGGGAAGAATTGGCTTTGCTGGATTTTATATAATGGACATGGAATATCATAATGGATAAAAGCAATGTTAAAATTTGGATCCACTGGGGCTTCCCTGGTGGCGCAGTGGTTAAGAATCTGCCTGCCAATGCAGGGGACGCTGGTTCGATCCCTGATCTGGGAAGATCCCACAGCCGTGGAGCAACTAAGCCTGGGTACCACAACTACTGAGCCTGCATGCCACATTACTGAAGCCCATGCGCCCTAGAGCCCACACACCACAACTACTGAGCCCATGCACTGCAACTACTGAAGCCTGTGTGCAACTACTGAGCCCGCATGCTACAACTATTGAAGCCTGCATGCCTAGAGCCTGTGCTATGCAACAAGAGAAGCCACCACAATGAGAAGCCTGCTCACCCCAATGAAGAATAGCCCCCACTCACCTCAACTAGAGAAAGCCCACACACAGCAATGAAGACCCAATGCAGCCAAAAAAATAAAATAAATTTTAAAAATTAAAAAAAAATTTTTTTAATTAGAGCTACTTTCAACATCACTAATTATTAGAGAAATGCAAATCAAAACTACAATGAGGTATCACCTCACACCCATTAGAATGGGCATCATTAGCAAATCTACAAACAGTAAAATGTTGGAGAGGGTGTGGAGAAAAGGGAACCCTCTTGCACTCTTGGTGGGAATGTAAATTGATACAGCCACTATGGAGAACAGTATGGAGGTTCCTTGCAAAACTAAAAATAGAGTTACCATATGACCCAGCAATCCCACTGCTGGGCATATACCCAGAGAACACCATAATGCAAAAAGACACATGCACTCCAATGTTCACTGCAGCACTATTTACAATAGCCAGGACACGGAAGCAACCTAAATGTCCATCAACAGATGAATGGATAAAGAAGATGTGGTACATATATACAATGGAATACTACTCAGCTGTAGAAAGGAATGAAATTGGGACATTTGTAGAGTCATGGATGGATCTGGAGACTGTCATACAGAGTGAAGTAAGTCAGAAAGAGAAAAACAAATATCATATATTAACACATATATGCGGAATCTAGAAAAATGGTACAAATCAACCTGTTTGCAAGGCAGAAATAGAGACACAGATGTAGAGAACAGACATATGGACGCCAAGTGGGGAAAGTGGGGGGTGTTGGGGTGGGATGGATTGGGAGATTGGGATTGCCATATATACATTACTAATAAGAAAAAAAAATCAAATTGTACTCTTTAAATATATGCAGTTTACTGTATGTCAATTGTATCTCAATAAAAGTTCTTAAAGAAAAAAAGTAAATAAATAAATTAGAGCTACTTTTCTTTTGACTGTTTTTTACATCTGCCTCCCTTAAAATCCATATAATATCCTTATTCTATAAAGGCAATTTTTAGGAGTAGAGATATATATTTACATACATATATGTATTTATGTATCTATATACATACATATGTGTGTATATATACATATATAAATATTTATAAACATACATATATATGTTTGTGTGTGTATATGTATAAATGTCATCATATTCTAGAAACCTGACTTTACCCAGAAATAAAGTTCAGAAAGCTTTGGGAAATGAATGGTAGGCATGTTCTTAGAATATCATCATCAGTTGACTTGGTCAGCAAGCCCTCTTTAATATAGAGTAATAATGTATTTTAATTAATGTAGACTTTGGCACAGATATGCTAAAGTCATCTACTGCTCTCTAGAGATGTTCAGACAGTAGCAAAAGCTTTTCTAGCTCCATTTTCTTTTTTTTAATTAATTAATTAATTTTTATTTATTGGATGCACTGGGTCTTCATTGCTGCACACGGGCTTTCTCTAGTTGCGGCAAGCAGGGGCCATGCTTCATTGTGGTGCACGTGCTCCTCATTGCAGAGGCTTCTCTTGTTGTGGAGCACGGGCTATAGGCGTGTGGGCTTCAGTGGTTGCGGCACACAGGCTCAATAGTTGTGGCTCACAGGCTTAGTTGCTCTGCGGCATGTGGGATCTTCCTGAAGCAGGGATCCAACCTGTGTCCCCTACGTTGGCAGGCGGATTCTTAACCACTGTGCCACCAAGGAAGTCCTCTAGCTCCATTTTCCTCAGAAATAACACAGTCTTTTTTGAAAATGTCATGGTTTCTGTGTAAGTAAGGACTATGTTACAATAAAATAAAATCCGGTGAAAACAGGCTTCAACCTGAAGGGGGTTTTTTGTCAAGGTAATGAAGGTCCAAAGGAGAGCAGGGTTCAGGTTGGTCAAACCAGTGGCTTAATGATATCACCCTGTTTCTGTTTTTCAGTTCTGTCAGCTGCATAATTGGTTTCATCCTAAGCCTAGATCATCTGGAGCTTTCTTATTCATATCCAGTAAGAGAGAATAGGTCCCAAAGGGTTACAGAAATCTCTCTTCACGAGTCTTTGAAAAGAAATGGATTACATGCCCATCCCTGAACTGATAATAGTACCAAGGGAGGGGTATTTGTGGATTAGCTTAGCCCAGAACTCCCTGTCCAAGTCCTAGAGCCAGGGTGGATTTAGCATCTGGCAAAATATGTGAGATGATTAGTAGGGGTGTGATACCTCAAATAAAATCCTGGTATGAATCAAGAGAGAATTTTAGGGAAGCAGTCACAAAGCCCAGTACAGCGTCCAGCACCTGGAAATTTTAACCTGTGACTTGAAAACAAATAGATGGAAAGATTTTAAAAGTGGTTTTATATTTTTATATTTTATTATTATTATAGCATTAATTGAAGTCCATGGGAATGAAGAGAAATAAAATCGGCCTATTATACTATTTGTTAAAAACTCTGTTTTTCCTTTAAGTTTTTATATACTTAATATTTTAAAGTATTTTAATGTAATGATAGCAGGGAAACAATTTTGCATTCTGCTTTTATTATCATTTCAATGGCTGTATCATACTCCATTAAGTGCCTCAGTAATATAATTTACTTAACTGTTGCCTTTCTGTAGGACATTTAGGTTGTTTGTAATTTTTTGATATTGTAAATAACCCAGGTAACATTTTTATGCATGTGATTTTTTTTCCTTCTTTGGGAGTCATCTATGTCAGAGTTTGATTCTTGATACAGATTTATATACATTTATCCATTTATACCAGAATGAAAAAATTTGAAGCTTCTTTTAAGATGTTGATCTTTTGAGTTTATCGGCTGCTTTCATAATTTGCCTCCTGACTCAGATATTGAACTCTTCCAATAGCTTTCTTATAAGGACACCTTATAAACTTGCACAATCCTAACCATTTGGATTGACCTTTGGAAGGAGAGTCAGGGTCCCTAATCAGAAGGATTTTGAGTAGTAGAGTGATATATTAGTATAATGTAGAGCAATGGCTAAATTCATGGTCCTTGGAGAAGATCAGACCTGAGTTTGAATCCAAGACTACTTGCTTGCTATCTGATCTTTCGACAAGTTATTTAATAACATTTTCGATTTCAGTTAACTGCATAAAATACAGATAGTTCCTACTTTATGAAGTTTTCTTTAGGATTATGGGAGACAACATATGCAAAGCCCGTGAATAATAAGTGTCAGTGATGGTGATTATCGTTATTATTCAGCAACTGTGAATTTGATCTGAAGCCAAGGTTAAAATGCTTTTAGTGTATAGGAGAACTGAGTTTCTGTCCAAGAGAAAAAAAATCAGATTCTCTGTATGGGCTGGACACCTGGTCTCTGAATCTCTTTGACAGCATTCTCATGCAGGCATTGTCCAGTGTCTGAAAATTTCCTGGAATGAGGCCCTCACTACACCAAAAAGGTGATAAAGTACTGGAATATTGACATTTGATACACTGAAACAAATTCTGATTCCTCCTTCCCTTTCTCTGGCCTAGTGTTACATTTTGAAACACACAGAGCAATTCCACTCCATCAGATTTTTTTTTATTTTTAAAAATTTTTTTTGGCTGTGTGGGTCTTTGTTGCTGTGCATGGGCTTCCTCTAGTTGTAGCAAGTAGGGGTTACTCTTCATTGCAGTGCACGGTCTTCTAATTGCAGTGGCTTCTCTTCTTGCAGAGCATGGGCTCTAGGCACATGGGCTTCAGCAGTTGTGGCACATGGACTCAACAGTTGTGGCTCGTGGGCTTTAGAGTGCAGGCTCAGTAGTTGTAGTGCACAGGCTTAGTTGCTGTGCAGCATGTGGGAGCTTCCCGGACCAGGGATTGAACCCACATCCCCTGCATTGGCAGGCGGATTGTTAACCACTGCGCCACCAGGGACCACTGCGCCACCAGGGAAGTCCCCTTCACTGGATCTTTTTTTTTTCTTTTTAAGAATTTTATTGAGATATAATTGACATCAATAAACTGCATATATTTAAAGTGTACGATTTGATATTTTTTTCTTATTAGTAATGTATATATGGCAATCCCAATCTCCCAATTTATCCCACCCCAACCCCCTGCTTCATTGGATCTTAAAGGAAGGAACCAGGAAGGCCAGTCTCTGCCCATTGCAGGAACCCCCTCCCTGTGATCCTCAGCAGGTGGTCCTTTGCTGACACTCTCAGGGGCGAAATGGATGTTTGTGAAGTGGTCCGTTTCTTAATAGGAAGCACTAATGGTTAGGAATCTCTGCCTTTTACGGAACTTAACGTCCTGTAACTTCTGCCTCTTGGATATAGTGCAGAATAGAATTAGTTTACTATGGAGGCAGACAGATTTGCCTTTGAATCCTGGTTGCCTTAGTTGTTTACCTTGGGCAAGTACCTTCAGCCCTCTGAGACTGGAAAATAGGGGCAATAATAGCACCTAATACATATGGTTGTTGCAGGAGTAAATGAAATAGGTGTGTCAAGCACTTAACATAGGGCATATGATAGGTGTTCTGAGTATCAGTGGGCATTTGATTAGGTGAA
Organism: Hippopotamus amphibius kiboko; assembly: GCF_030028045.1. NCBI lineage: Eukaryota > Metazoa > Chordata > Mammalia > Artiodactyla > Hippopotamidae > Hippopotamus > Hippopotamus amphibius. Next base: position 29,658,354 of record NC_080190.1, read on the forward strand.
ACCATTTTTCTCAGAATATATAGTCTTTACTGTCTTGGATGATAATCAGAGATGTTATGCCTCTGTAAAGGGTTTACAGCCAGTTCAGCGCAATACTTACTCTGAGTGGTAACTTAGAATTGGAGAAGAGAAAAAGATATAGCCGTGAGTACCACCTAACGGCCATCGAGAGGTATGACAATTTAATCAGCAATGTCTTCAGGAAAAGTTCAGCTCGCTGACCATCAGTTCAAATTGTGGTGGGCTCTCAGCAGATAAAATGATTTCCAACCCATTTTCCAGATCCAGAAGAGTTGAGCCTGAGTCCTCCAGATACTAAGGTTGGGTAATAACAGATCTGATTTAGAGAGAACTCAAGTCATTTCTTGGAATTAATAGAGTGGAATGGGGAAATGTGAAATAATAATGCTTCCTTTTTGCTGATTTCCCCTGGAAATGTATGCTGTTGCTTGCGCCTAATCTGGGACTACTCATGGGCCTCTCTTTCCCCCAGGACTGTGGATGAACTTCACTCCACCCCAAGGCATTCCCTTTTCAGATGGGGAATAAAATATGTTTCAAGATTTGAAAATGAAAATTCTTAAAGGGAATTGCTCACAAGAGGCTAACAAATCCTACTTTAATTGTTTTAAATTTAATTACAATTGTACAGAAAAGTTATAAGAATAATACAGGGAGTTCTTATATATATTTCACCCAGATTTCCCAAATATGAATATTTTACCATGCTTTCTTTTCCTTTATCATTCTCTCTCTGCCCCCTCTTTCTCTACACATCCACCCCCACACACAACTGTTTGAGAGTAAATTGCAGCCATAATGCCCTGTTATTCCTAAATATTTTAATGCTTGTTTTCTAAAAATAAGGAAATTATCAAAGTCAGGAAATTATCAATGATCCAGTACTATCATCTAATGAACAGACCTTATTATTGTTTCAGTGATTATTCCACTAATAGTCTTTATAGCAAAAGAAAAAAATTATGGTCCAGGATATAATCCTACCTAGATGCACATAGTGCATTTAGTTTTCATGCTTGTTTAGTCTCTCTTAATCTAGAAGAATTCTTTAGTATTTTAGGACAATTTCTTTTTTCATGACCAAGCTAAAAAATTTGAGTAACAATTCATAATATTAACAAGAATCCATGAGTTCATACTGATATACATACATGAATAAATTAATGAGGAAGAAGGAAAAGCTCTTCCTGAAGAGAATGGCAACTAATAAATGCAGAAGGAATGATGGAATGAGAAAATCACAGCTTGACAACCTTAATAGTAATTAGGCAAAAGTCATCAAAGGCTGCTAAAACTCATAAGTGAAAGATCGATGAATAACAGGATATTTGCATAGTTTCAAAGTATTTCCCCACAAAATATGTATTCACTACAAAAAGAAAAACAATAATTGTATATTGAGGAAAGCTGGAAGACACCGTCGTAACAAGGGATCAAAGTTAATATCACCAGTAATAATACAGTTAGACAATTTACGCCTCCTGATATCATGCACTGAAGAGGACACAGTCTCACTTTTTTGGTATTCCTTGCCAGAAATGCATAACCTGAATTTAAACACAAGGAAACATCACACAAATCTAAACTGAGAGACAATCTATAAAGTAAATGGCTTATACTCTTCAACTTCCGCCTTTTAACCAGAAAACGTATAGCTTCCCTTGACAGCACTGCTTTAGACTGGATGTGTGTATTAGGGTGGTCAAGGGAAATCTAGTTCTTCAGGGCAAAGGCCAGCTTTTATTTTGATCTGGGGATGCTCTGAGTCCCTCTCTCAGGAGACAACTGTGCCCACCAGGATGCACCAGGGCCAGAGGTGCCATGTCTACCACCTACTCCCATGGCTGCAGAGTCACAGGCTCCAAAGTCCAGGAGACCACATCTCCAATGTAAGGTGTTTGATGAGGGCCTTGGCTACTCTAGAATTTGGAGGCATTTTCCCAAGGGCATTAATATAGGAGAAATAAAAGGAAGCACTACCTGATGCAGAAGGTAGAAATTTCTTGGCTCTGGGGAGTGAGAACTAGGAAGTTAAGCTAGTTTCAGAAGAGAAAAGTGAATATTCAGAATGACAATGTCAAGAGACAATTACTGAGGGGAGTTCAGTCTTTCTGAGGTGAGCTGGGAGAAGGAGGAGAGAACTTATAGCTACAACTCTCCCCTAATGCATTCCCTGGTTTCCCCAATGCCACCGTCAGCCTCCTTGGCCAACTCTAGGGAGTAGGTCCCATCCAGGTAGCTTCTTTGGCCTCAGGGCAGTGGCTTTCCTGTCTCCTCCGGATAATGGAGAAGGCAACAGTGTTCGAGACAACAGCCTTTCGGGTTGGTTGGTTTCTAGTGACCTACGGAATGACAAGCTCCAGCGCCTATTACTACACCAAAGTGATGTCTGAGCTCTTCTTACACACCCCGTCAGACACGGGAGTCTCCTTCCAGGCCATCAGCAGCATGGCGGACTTCTGGGATGTGAGTATGAGATTTCCTCTACACCTTCCCTCCTCTTCTCAATGCTAAAGGCTGAGGCCACAGGCCAGGGTTCAGGGATGTCAGGCAGTGGTTAAGGCCATATCCAGAGACCAGGTCATTCCTCAGGATCAGGCTGAGTCAACAGGTCAGGCACGAATAATGGGTCAGACTAGATAGAGTTCATGTAGTGATAGGTTAGAGATCAGGATGACAATCAAAGAGTCAAGTCAGTACTTAAACTAGTATTGAGAGTCAGAGGTAAGGCGGACCTTCAAAATCTATTTTAAATAAAGAGTAAGGACACATTGGGCCAAAATCTGGCCAAGGTTTGTGGGTCAGCTGAAGAGTCCAGCATAAACAGACTGGAGATAAGCTGGAGGGGTCAGGTAGTGTGGAAAAGGTCATTCTAAGGGTAAGGGTCAGGATGAGGCTGGGTCAAGTTCAACCCAGTTCGTGGTCTAGTTTGCCCAGGGCCCACTACTGAACAGTTTGTATTGGACCAAATGGTACAACAACCAGAGCCTGGGCCACGGCTCCCACTCCTTCATCTACTATGAGAACCTGTTGCTGGGGGTTCCGAGGCTGCGGCAGCTGAGGGTCCGCAATGACTCCTGTGTGGTGCACGAAGACTTCCGTGAGGACATTCTGAGCTGCTACGACGTCTACTCCCCAGACAAGGAAGAGCAGCTCCCCTTTGGGCCCCTCAATGGCACAGCGTGAGTGACTCCCCCCACCAGGGTTGCAGGGTTTGCCCCTCTGAGCCTGACACTATCCCAGGTTTGGGAACCACTTCCATTGAGACTTAAAGAGCCTTGGGGGTACTTGAGGAAGCTGGGGGGAGCATCTCTCTGAGACCCCCAGGGAGATGTGGGGTCTGTGACTGTTTTGAGACCTTGGTCTGGGTCACTGAGGAACAGAGAAGGTATATTAGCAGACAGAGCCATACCTTCCAGACTCGTTTCCACATACAGATCACAGTCACAGTCGCCCTACTCTGGAGGCAGTCCTGCCAGAGAAAGCATCCTTTCTAGCCCTGAAGTCCATCAAGGGTATGGAGAACGGATGAAAAATTGATGCTGCCACACAAGTCATGGTTGGAAAAGTCTGACCCTTGGAATTAATCGGGGAAGGCAGCAAGGGGCCAAGGATAGATGAGGAATTAAGGAAGAAAGGGGAAAAAGGTGGATAGGAGAGGAAAGAAGGGGAAGGAAATAAGGGTCCAGGGAAGAAAGTTTGAGGATAGAACAGAGAATCATGGGGTTAAGTAGCCAGGTGCCCAACTATAAGAGCAGAAAGGGTCTTTGCTGGCTTGTCTGGGCCAGATGCTTCCCTCATGGGGACTGCACAGGCTGGACTCAAAAGTGCACTTGGGTTTATCATCTGTAGGCTTGGGTGACATTGTGAAAAATCAGGAGATTTACATTTGAGTTTCAGTTCTGCCACTAACGAGCCGGATTATCTCAGACATCTGAGTCTTAGTTTCCTCATCTGTAAAATGCGGATAATATTTACCCTCCCCTCCTCAAATAGTTATGTTAAACAAGATAATATAGGTGAAATATATATTATATGTGATATGTATATATAATATATATGAATTGCCTTGGGAGACCAGCTTCTGGGGCTGGCTCAGACCTCTCCACTCAGATGGCTTCTTCTGTGACAGATGGACCTACCACTCCCAGGATGAGCTGGGGGGCTCCTCTCACTGGGGCCGGCTCACAAGCTACAGTGGAGGTGGCTACTACCTGGATCTTCCAGGATCTCGACAGGCCAGTGCAGAGGCACTCAGGGACCTTCAGGAGGGCCTATGGCTGGACAGGGGCACTCGGGTGGTCTTCATTGACTTCTCAGTCTACAATGCCAACATCAATCTTTTCTGTGTTCTGCGGTGGGTCCTCTTTCCCTGCCTTCCCTCCATCCATGGCTCCTGATTCCCTTCTCCTCTGCAGGAGACCCTTCCCTAAATTTGTACCCTATGGTGGGCATGGAGAGGGGAGGGGATGGGAGGAACTGTCCCAGCCTGGGCCCCACCAGACCTCTCCGCCTCCTCCCACAGACTGGTGGTGGAGTTTCCAGCTACAGGAGGTGCCATCCCATCCTGGCAAATCCGCACGGTTAAGCTGATCCGCTATGTCAGCAACTGGGACTTCTTTATCGTTGGCTGTGAGATCATCTTCTGCATCTTCATCTTCTACTACGTAGTGGAGGAGATCCTGGAGCTCCACATCCACCGGCTTCATTACCTCAGCAGCATCTGGAACATTCTGGACCTGGTGGTCATCTTGGTGAGGGACAGATATCTTAGACTTGGGATATATGGAGAGGTGGAGGGATATCTACCCTGATAGGGGCTCCAAGTTCTTCCTTTTGGAGTCCCAACTCCTCCTTGTGACTTCTGGTCAAATTATTGTGTGACAGCTCCCCAAGCCAAGGGCTGATGTTTCCCTGGCCCAGCCCTGGAAAATTCCTATCTCCGTATCCCCTTTCCCTCTAGCCTGCGACCTAGGCTCTGTTCTTTTCTTTTTGTACTTGATATTATGTTCCTCTTCCATCTCTTGCCTTCATGACCTGTCCCCTGGAAACCTCCACCTTTTATCTTCTCTTCTATTAAAATTTTCTGCCTCTTCATCTTCGTCTCTTTCCTATTAACAGGACACATTGATTTCTGACCAAGGCTGGGAAGTGGTGGGGAAATTAAATTGCTTGGCTCCATTTCTCCATGGTCCTTTACAACCTGCATATTTACCACTGGCCCCAAAGCCTTCTCTTGGGCTTTAAGATGTTCCCCCATCATCCTATCCAGTTCCATTTGAACCTGAGACAGTCAACAACTCAGCAGGGAAGGATGTGTTATTTCCCTCATCTGTCTTACCTGCCCCAGCTCTCCCCTGGGACCTCAGTGTTGAACTTCCCTTGAGATCCTCTTGACTCTCTGACACTACCTCCCAACCCCTGTTGTGACAGCTCTCCATTGTGGCTGTGGGCTTCCACATATTCCGAACACTCGAGGTGAATCGGCTGATGGGGAAGCTTCTGCAGCAGCCAAACATGTATGCTGACTTCGAGTTCCTTGCCTTCTGGCAGACACAGTACAACAACATGAACGCCGTCAACCTCTTCTTTGCCTGGATCAAGGTACCCTGGGATTCCTCACCCCAGCAACGCCTCAGGGAACAACTTTCTCAGGACTTGTCTCATTTTCCTTGTCTGGTTTGGCAACTCCTGTGGCCTCCTTAGGCCCCTGGAGTAGACCATTCCAGGCTTTTCTCTTTTCTTCCCTAATCTCTTGGTTCCACACGGCCCTTCCAGCTCTTCAAGTACATCAGCTTCAACAAGACCATGACTCAGCTCTCCTCCACGCTGGCCCGCTGTGCCAAGGACATCCTGGGCTTCGCTGTCATGTTCTTCATCGTGTTTTTCGCCTACGCCCAGCTGGGCTACCTGCTTTTCGGGACCCAAGTGGAAAACTTTAGCACTTTCATCAAGTGCATGTGTGTGTCCTGCCCCTTCACTCCTCCCTGGCCCCTCATCCTCCAGTTCTATGGGTGTATGTATCGTTGGGGCAGCTGGGTATGTGTATGTGGGCATGTCTGTGCTTAAAGCATCTGTGTAAATCCCCGGAAGTCCTGGTATGTGTGTTCAGTATCTCTGTACCCAGTTCCGTCTCCATCAGATTGGGTGGAGGCACAATGAGGGGTCTGAGTTCACTAAAGAGCAGTAGGGAGGAAAGTGGGATGGGATCAGGGTTATTGTCAGGCTCTGGGTGAAGCCCAGACCCTGGTCTCTCAGCTTCACTCAGTTCCGGATCATCCTTGGGGACTTTGACTACAATGCTATCGATAATGCCAACCGCATCCTGGGACCTGCCTACTTTGTCACCTACGTCTTCTTCGTCTTCTTTGTGCTCCTGGTGAGGGTCCCTCTGAGAGGTGGGGATTTGGGAGCCTGAGGGGTGGAGACATGGATGGCCTGCAGGATAGGGTTTTGCCCCTCTCCATGTCCTACACTAATGGTTATGATGGGTTTTACAAATCAAGGATGGAGAGGTGGGGGAGTGAAGAGCTTCTGGATCTTCTGAGAGCTGGCTAATGTTCGGTCAGCACAGTTGGGCAGTTTGCAGAGTATAAGGGAATCTGCAGGCTCCCTCACTAAAATCAAACCCCTATCCTCCAAGGATAGAAAGAGAAGGAAGATGCCTCATGAGGAGAAGAGACTGCCCCTGGAAGCTTCTCCATCTATTCTCCAAGACTCCCCTTCCTCTGGGGATCTCTGGCTCTTTCTACTACCACTGCTTTGTATTTACTCTCTCTCCCTGCCAACCATGGAAGATCTGGATTTGATTCTTATTAGAAAAGCCAGCATGTTTCTTTATTTAATCAATGGATGGGGATACAGACATGGATTGGGGATAAATGGTAAAGAGAGCACAGTTTTACTCTCACTTTGGAAAGTTTCTGGCTTCAGTGACTGGTGGACCCTTACATGGAGGGGGTCTGTGGCATATGTTGGGGTATCTTTGTGGTCAGGTTACTGCAGCAGTTGAGTGAGGACACTAGGTTGACGTGGTGGAGCATGAAGGAACATGACTCACCTGTAATAGAATTGTGCTGAAAGGCTGGGCTCTCGGGACCCTGAGATGTGGGGATTAGTGGGCTGCAGAGCTGGGGCTGAAAGCATTGGCTCTTTCAGAAAATGTGTCTGGGACATTAATGGGGTCAACAGGCTTGATGCTGTTAATGGGTCTAGGAGTGAGGGGCCCGGTCCCTGCTTTATCCTCCAGAACATGTTCCTGGCCATCATCAATGACACATACTCAGAGGTCAAGGAGGAGTTGGCTGGACAGAAGGATGAGCTGCAGATTTCGGACCTCCTGAAACAGGTGACTGCTTAGTCTCCTTCAACTGCACATCTGCACCAGGGTCCAGGCCCAAGGCTCTGTGTCCTGGTCTGTGCCTGACTGGTTAGGGGCCTGTGCCCTCATGTGCCTTCAGCTTATCCCTGGGATCCTGTCACCCTGTGGGTGGGGGTAGGGGCAAGAGATGAAGAGGAGGCTGTGGGAACTGGTGCCTGTTTCCTTTCTCCTTCCAGGGCTACAACAAGACCCTACTGAGGCTCCGTCTGAGGAAGGAGCAGGTTTCAGATGTGCAGAATGTCCTGCAGGGTGGGGAGCAGGAGATCCAGTTCGAGGACTTCACTAACACTTTGAGGGAGTGAGCAACCAGAGACCCAACCTTCTCTGACATTGGTCTATAAATCCTTGACCCTCAAGCATACACCCTTCGCCTATAAGCCTCTGATCTTGGCCTATGGGCCTCTGACCTTGGCTTATATGTCTCTGATCCTGACCTTCAGAACTGTGCCCTTGGTTTAATAGACTCTGACCATGTTCTGCGATATTCTGGACCTTGTTGAACAACTCTTAGGACTAGTGTATAATACAATTCCCTGATCATTGTATACATCTCTCACTCCCACAAAACTCTGATCTTAGTTCTATGCTCCCCTACAAACACAGGTCTGTTTCCTTAGCCATCCTCTCCCTCTGTCCCAGTTAAATATATTAATAAACATTGAACAAATATATTGTGAACATGGGCTGTGGGCCAGGCACACACAATTAAATGAGACAAAGTCTGTCCTACAGGAGTTCGTAGACATGTAAGCACATAAAAAGAATCACAGAACAAGTTCCACAACAGAAGTAACTAGAAGAGAGGGAGCATGGGGTAATAAAAGCATATACCAAGGCAACTGAGCAACATATACAGGAGTAATAAGTAGCTGAGCATTGTAAGGTATCAAATGAAAGGATGGGCAGAGCAGGAGATGAGGCCCGAGAAATGGGTCACAACGGGAAAAGCCTTGAACAGCACTATTCTATCCAGAGAATAGGGTGCCCAGGAGGGATTTTAAGCAGGGAAAGGGTATATTTAGTCTTGTACTTTAGAAAGGTTAATTACTCTAGTTGCATTATGAAGGATGGATTTCAGGAGTAGGGAGTGAAGGGAAGGCCATAGAGCAAGGGGTAGGGGGAGAGGGCAGGTTATTTGGAGGCAAAGAGGTTTTGCAATAATTCCTTTAAGAGATTATGAGGGCCTGAACCTAGTCCGCAGGAGTCAGGGAAGGAAGAAATCAATTCAGGTGATTTTTTGGGGGGTCAAATCGCTAGATCTTGGATATCCTGGCTTTCTCACGTGGCCCCCTTCTTCCCTAGAGAGCAAGACTCTGGCCAGAGTCTAGCAAAAAAAGAGTGAGGAGTCCATAATCTAGAGCTCACAGCCATAGGAGGTCAGAAGTCATTTCATCACCCTGTTCTCAGGCTGGGGCACACAGAGCATGAGATTACTGAGCTCACAGCTGCCTTCACCAGGTTCGACCAAGATGGGAATCGCATCCTGGATGGGAAGGAGCAGGAACAAATGCGACAGGACCTGGAGGAGGAGAGGGTGAGCCCAGCTGACTGGGGGAGAGGCTACAAGGAAACTGCTCACCCTCCCCTCTCTGCCCACACACCCGGAACACAAACCCAAACTGAAAATCCTCCAATAGATGGGCAGGAAAGAGCTCCCTAGAACAGTGGTTCTCAAACTGCTGCACGTTAGAACCCCTGGAGAGCTTTAAAAAATCCTGGCACTCAGGCCACACACTCTAGACCAGAACCTCTGGGGGAGGTGGGGGTCCCAGCCATGAGTCCTTCTTACAATCCCCCGTGACTCCAGTGCATACAGCCGAGGTTAATCACCACTGCCCTGAAACACCGTCTTCGGGAGAAAAGGACCGATTGCTTGAGAATCCTTGACAGTTCCTTCTAAGCAGTTGCCTTCTCCTTGGAGTTCTCAAACTCTGATCCTTAGCTGCCCCTGCTATGCCTGCTTCATCCCTATCCAGTATAGACCAAAAAGCCAAGGGCAAAAGGAAGAATGCCAGGACACTGCCGCTCCTCCCCCAAATGGAGCTGGCTTCTAGTGAGTGCCTCATTCATCAATGCTTCAAGGAGCTTGTGTTTTGTTTCTTGGAGAGGTGATTCTCTCCCAGAGGTTAGGCCAGCTTTGTGTTCAGCACCACCATTCTGATTCTGTTGTCTCCAGAGTCTGAGAGGAAGGGGAATAGCAAGAACTGGAGCCCAGGGCCTGGTCCTGAGAGTCCATTAGAGCAGGTGATGGAGCAGGGGCTGACGGCTTCCCAGAGTCATCTTCTCTCTGATCTCTGACTTCCTGATCAGGTGGCCCTCAACACCGAGATTGAGAACCTGGGCCGGTCTATTGTGAGTAGCCCACCGGGCGAGTCAAGTCCAGAGGCGGCCAAAGCAGGTGGCTGGGTTTCAGGAGAAGAATTCTACACGTACGTGCAGCCATGGGGCCCAGGGTGACTGTGTTTACGTCATCCTATCTTGAGCTTCTTTCCACAACCTCCCAATTCCCTGTCCTACCCCAGGGAAAACCCCCATCCCCTTTAATTCTCCTGACAAGGCTGGGCCTTACCTTCCTTGCTCCCATCCAGACACATACTATTCTGTACCCCTTACCCCTGGAATCACCCAGATCTCCAGACACATATTTCTGCTCCCCTGGTCTCTCTCAAACCCTGCACAGGCTCACAAGGAGAGTCGTGCAGCTGGAGACTGTCCTGGAAGGAGTCATGACTCAGGTTGATGCCGTGGGCTCAAAGCTGATGATACTGGAGAGGAAGGGGCAGCTGGTTCACTCTCCAGGCATGGTGAGTGGTCCTTCAACTGACTCCTCTTGGCTCGCACAGCTGAACTCTACCATCTTTTCCACTCAGTGGGTGGAGGCAAAATATTTTTGAAAGACCAATGTTTCAGGCTCCTGCGGCAACATGTTCCCAGCAATCAGTGTATCAGCAGAGGTGGGGGGTGAAGGGAAGACCTGAAGTTGGTTGCTCTGGCCTGAGGGCAGCCTTAGCCTCTAGAAGAGGGTCTGGCATTGGAGAAACAGATCTAGGTAAAAGGAAAGTGGGATACAAACTCCTTCTCCAAGTGACCTGTCCCTTTTTCTTCCAACAGGGGGAACAAGGCATTTGGGAGCACCTGCAGGCAGCCCCAGCCATGACTCCAACCCTCTGGGGACTCCAGGGCGGGCAGAAGAGCGGTGGGGGAGGGGTCCTAAACCATCAGACAGCAGGCTCCGCTGTCACTGCCTCCCCAGAAGCCCCCTCAGCACTTGCCCTCCACTTCTAGGGCAACAGGTCGCACCACTGCTGCAGCCGAGTCGTACCCTGTGTGTGGTCTTTTGAGCCAGTGTTTCTGTGTGTAGCCATGTAGCTCTGTGAAATATTTCCCACTGGGCCTCTCACTCCCTGTGCTCTGAACTCTGCTGTGATGATTTTCAAAAAAGTCAATAATACACAATAAAGGAAAGGAGGGTAATAACTTTCCTAAGCATCTGGATAGCCATGATTTGTGAAAAAGGTAGAAGCTGAGAGAATAGCAGTATCTAGATATTCTACTTGCCAGTGACCCTTTTCCTCTGTGCATCTAGAGATCAGCTGCCAGCACCCACGGGGTTCATGTCTTCCCTGTAGGGTCTCCCTGTGGAAGAGAAGAGGAAGCCAGAGAAGAGAGGATGCTTTTCTCATGTGGGGAGAGTACAGTGTTGCAGAGGGGGACTTCCCTGGTGGTCCAGTGGCTAAGGCTCTGCACTCCTAATGCAGGGGGCTGGGGTTCGATTCCTGGTCAGGGAAAACAGGTCCCACATGCCCCAACTAAGAGTTTGCACGCCACAACTAAAGTTCCTGCATGCGGCAACTAAAGAAAGATTCCACAAGCCACAATGACGATCCCGTGTGCCACAACTAAGACCAAGTGCAGCCAAATAAATAAACGATATTTTTTAAAAAATGCTGCAGAGGATTTGGAGTGGTGACCACCCCCCCCCCCCCCCGCAGCCTTCCCCAGCAAAGTCCAGGAAGGCTCAGTAGAAGAGCCTCCCTCCAGACATGCCACAGAACACTGAGGAGGCTGTAAACCAGGACAGAGATGCAGCCTGAAGAGAAGCAGGCAAAGAAGCGACCTCAGGATTCTGAGATCTTTGGATAAAATGGGGGGGACATTGTGGGTTTGCCTGGTGATTATCAAAAAAACCCTTTGGGAAACCAGAACTTTGCACTTGCTTTGGGGATTTCAGGGGAAAGAAGAGAAGCTGGAACTGTGACCAATCCTTGTACTTGGGCTGGAGAAAGCTCATCCCTACTGGGAGGTGTAGGGTTGGGGCAGTGACAATGTGAACAATCTGGGCTGCCTCAGGAGTCCTGAAAGAAAAACTTCTGACTCAGGAATGCTTTGAAACGGTGGACACTACCAGTGGACGGAGTGGAGACAGTGATTTAAGGAGGCCTGGTCCTTAGAGTGAAGAGAGTACTCTGTGTGTGTGTGTGTGTGTGTGTGTGTGTGTGTGTGTGTGTGTGTGCGCGCGCGCGCGCTGTTGGGTGTGGACAGTGAAAGTGCAGATGGAGGATAACCAGGGATAAGACAAAAAACCCCCACACCAAGAATTTGGGTGTATAGGCCTGCATCCTGAGACCTGCTATTTATCCTCTCTCTCTTCCCCTGTGACCTTTATTCCTCCCCCATTTTGCACCTTCTATTGCTCCTGTTTCTTTTTTCATCCATTCCCTTCACCCACCTGCGTTCTCCCATCCCATCGAATACATTCTATACACCCAGGAGTCTTGTGAAACAGCTGAATGCAATTAAGAGAACCAGAGTGTATCCTCAGTCCTAAAAAATTATGATCTAAGCTTTCTTCAAGGAAAGCTGTATCAACCGAAGACAAGTAGGTGCCAGCCTGCAGTTTGAGAAAAAAGGTCCAATGAGTTGATATTAAATCCAGGACATCGGAAGGGAGAGTATTTCGGCTCAGGGATAATGCCTGAAGGTTTCCTAGAGCCTGGATGAGACTACCTTCAAAAGTCTCATCTTCCCTGATCAGTCCTTCAGCCAGGGTGAGGATTCTCTGGGGAGGGGCTAACTCATCTCAGGTCCGCAGGCCGCACTGGGCTCCACTCATCCCAGAGAGGTCTTCCTTAGGCTAGTGATCTCTCCAGGAAGTCGCCGCAGGATTGAGCGCATCCTTGGTTCCAGATGTCGGACTCTTAGCAGCGGATCACTGACGAAGCCTCTTTCAGCTTCAAATTCGGCTTGGTGCTTACGCTTGGTTATCACTCCTCTCTTGTGGTACGACTTAGCCCAGAGGCGCAGGATCACAGGGCAAGGAACCTAGGGCGGGGACGGCGGGGCACGCCCGGTGCGCATGCGCAGGCATCCCAGAACCGGAAGCAGCGAGGGGCCGGGCATGGCGGCGGCGGCGGCGGCGGTCGAGGGTGTGCCTACGACCCACCGCGAGGAGCCCGTTCGAGGTTTAGGGAGGGGATGGGGATGGAGTGTCCAGTGGGAGGCTTGGGGCTGTGGGTACGGGCCCGAGATGTCGGGGCTAACCTCGCGGGAGCCGGCAGGTCCGAGGGGCGCGCCTATGTGTCCTCGTGTTTGTCCTGTCAGGGCGACTGAGAGGGTTTGGCCGCGGGGTTGAGTGTGCGCTGAGGCCGGTTCAAGGGAGCAGAGTTGGCGTGTCAGGTGGGGCAGGGACGAAGTGAGGGACTCGAAATTATGGCACATGGAGAATGGAGCCGATTTGATGGAATGAGGACAGGTGGAGGGATGTGGGAAGAGGCTGCTGTGGCTGGATTAGGACCGGGGCGGGGCGGGGCACTTACTCATTCTCCTTTGATCCAGATGATGCCGCCGTGGAGACAGCTGAGGAAGCAAAGGAGCCCGCAGAGGCTGACATCACTGAGCTCTGCCGGGACATGTTCTCCAAAATGGCAACTTACCTGACTGGGGAACTGACGGGTGAGGCGGGGTCCGGGTTGATTCAGGTGGTGCCGGGCACCGCTCGCTGGAGCTGGGGTTTGGAACCGGTAGAGCTGTGAGGTGCTTTAGCAGCGTCAGTCTGCGGCTCCCTCCCAAACCCCACAGACCTTGAAACACGCCTGTTGGAAGTTTGGGGAGGTCAAGAATGTGTAGGAAAGAAGTCCATCCCTTCCCTGGAGGAATTCAGGAACTACTTTCAGAAACACAGGATAAACAAGGTCTTACTGCATAGCACAGAGAACTATACTCAATATCCTATGATAAACCGTAATAGAAAAGACTGTAAAGAAAAAAGATTGTGTATGTAGTATAGCTGAATCACTTTGCTGTACAGCAGTAATTAACAACATTGTAAATCAACTGTACTCCCCCCAAAAAAAGTTCGAAACAGAAATACGTAAGAATACTTAATTCAACCCTGCAGGCCTCCGTAGTGTAGACTGAGGCTGAGAAAACAAGAAAGGATTCATCAAGAAGTGCTTCCTTGGAAGGGGTGTATTTTGAACAGGGTTGTAAAGCTGTTGATTGGCCAAAAAGTGGGAAATGATTAGTGAGTGAGGTGGTATAAACAAGCAGATTGTTTGGCTAAGCAGATGTATTTACTAGGTTAAAGGGAAATGGGGAGTGACCTGCAGACTTAGGGATCTATTAGGTTGGTCTGTGCCACTCTTTGGGACATGATTAATTTTTTGGTCCAGTGTGTATTTCCAGGTGAACACATGACCCATGTGTGGAACAGGCTCCAAAAAATGAATTCTGGTCCAGTGTGGCTTTTCATAAGGGCTGTTATATTGTTTCACTTCCCCAGGAAGTTGCTGTGAGCTAAATTTGTGAACCAGAATCTATGAGAAAGCACTTGATGCCGAATAGGAGGCGTTGTGAGTCACCAACAGCCTATTTACTTGTTTGTTTATTTCTGAGCAAGAGAAATCAAGCAACAAAATATAGATTTTTTTTTGGCTTTTCTTTAAAAATTCCAAAGATTTGGCAATACTAGTTCCCCATTCTTGTGCGGCTCTAATTGACTAGAGCTGGGCATTGTCTCCTTTAAATGGACCAGCGTTGTGCAGTTTGTCCCCACTACTCCCTGTTTTCTTCCTTTTACTGAGACCTTGTGTCAGTTACCATATATTACTGTTCTTATATTGTTGTTTTTCAGTAGTGGTACAGAAATGGTTTTGTGTACCAATGTCTTATCAAAATTGGTAAATGATAGACTAAGACTAAGAGGATCATATGTTCCAAGAAGTGGGAGAGGGTATTTCTTTGCAGAAGTGAATAATCTTGTGTTTAAGATGCAAACACCTGGCTTGCTTCACTCATTTACATAATATTGATGGCTCCTGGGTATTTGAGTGTGTGACCCTTGTTTGTGAGAGAGACTAATTTGATAGCAGTGAGAGTAAGGGTATGGAAGAGAGACAGAAGAGCAATATTTCAGTTGAAAAGTAATGGTCTGTGACAGAGTGATGGTAAAAGGAATGCAGGGGGAGCATGGAGGCAAAAACATTACAGAAGTGGAATTTCTAGCACTTGTTGAAGTGGGTGTTAAGGATGGGAGCAGCTTAAGATGTGTCTGAGGTTTTAAGCCTGGGTGGTGCCATCAGCCAAAATAGGCAGCTTGGAAAGAGGAACCGTGTTTAGTGTGAAAATAATATTTTCAGTTTTGACTTGGCTGATTTTAGATATTATTGGGACACTCAGGTGACTGTTATCAAGACATTCAGGTGACTTGAACATGTGAGTCCAGAACTCGGGGAGTGACCAGAACAAACAGATTTGGAAATCACCTGCATAGTGGTGTGAGTTGAGGCTGTGCAGGATGAGATTGCCAAGGGAGACCTTAGAGGTAGATAAGAGGACCTAGACTAAAATCTCAGGGAATGCCTGTATTGGGCAATTAATTTGTTTTTATTGACAGTACTTATAGTGCCTAGGTTTCTAAATGATTTACTTATTGTAAAATTAATTTTAAGTGGATTGTAATTTCCCTATCATTGTCATTCTTACCTATATAGATACTTTTTTGAGTTTGAAAGGAAGCTGGCATAACCCTGGGAACGCCCAGGGAAATGTGCCACCCATGTAAACATCAGCCATGTGTCACAGCTGAGGAAAAGTTGAGAACCGATAGGTAAGGGGGTTGTATGAGAAGAGATCTGGCATAGAAACTCAAAAAGAGCAGTTAGAAAAAGATTTGAAAATGCTATAGCAGCCAAGAGAAATGAGTGTTTCATGAAGAGAGGGAGATCAGTAGCATCAGATATTATGGAGAGGCCCAGGAGGATTATAACTGAGAAAAGGCCATGGATTTGGCGTTAGGAGAGCTTGGAGCATGTAATGTCTCTGGATGGTGGGGGCAGAGACCAGACTGGAAGGGTTTACGTGAGTGAATGGTGAGGAGGAAGAAGCAGTGAGTGTAAGCTACTCTTTCAAATGGGTTAGCAGTGGGACTTCCCTGGTAGTCCAGTGGTTAAGACTCTGCGCTTCCAATGCAGGGGGCCTGGGTTCAATCCCAGGTTCGAATTAGATCCCATATGCAGCAACTAAGACCCAGTGCAACCAAATAAATAAATATTTTTTTTAAAAAAGGTTAGCAGTGAAGCTCCTTTGCTTTACTGAGCAGATGATGTAGGTATAGAATAGAGGGAGTGCTTTTGGGCTGGAGGAAACCAGAGTATATTTCTAGATAGAGAGGAAGGTGCCAGGATGGGGAGAGAGTTTGGAAAGGCAAGGAAAAGGAGATAATTGAAGAGTGGCCCTGAAGAGGTAGAAGGATTGGGATCAGGCACACAGGAGGAGGAGGAGCTGTCTTGGCAAGAATGGGAACACTTGTGCCTCTTGAGAAGATATTAAGGTACAGAGAAGTTTGGAAGTGAAGCAGAAAGATTAAGGCAATTTATATAAGTGGGCTTGGCTTTTGGGAAAGTTGGAGTAAAGGCCATTTGCTTTGAGTAGGGGTGGGGAAGGGAACTGAGGATGTGAGAACCAGGCAAATCGTTTAGAAAAGTAAGAGCATAAAAAGGAGTACAGAATCACAAGTAATAAATGAGTTGCTAAGAAGCGTTGAGGTCCTAGTCGACTTTATATATGTTTGATATATACATGTATTTATGCTGCAGTCTGCCAAATTGTATGTTTTCATGTTGTAGAGGTACCAAGACTGTTTCACCTCCCTTTTCTTGGTACGAGTTTATCATTTCCCTTTCTAACTAAGATCCTGAAGCTTCTGCATTTTATTTGGTTAAATAGTTTGCTGGTTGTTGCCTGAATTTCTACTTAGACATTTAGAGTATGTAAGCTGAATATAAATGTCATAGATCAAAAATGGCCTGTTTCTTTGACATTCCTTAGATCCTGCCTTGAAGTACCATTTGGTAGTTAATTCCACATTCCAGTTATCTAAACAGATCTTAAAGGCATCACATCTTCTGTTTGTTTTAAAGCCACAAGTGAAGACTATAAGCTTCTGGAAAATATGAATAAACTAACCAGCCTGAAGTATCTTGAAATGAAAGATATTGCTATAAACATTAGTAGAAACTTAAAGGACTTAAATCAGAAGTGTAAGTAATAATTTTTTTACAAGTAAATGTGTTTGTATTTAATGTTCTTTTGTGCTTGGGGTGGTGGAGAAGGGAAGGGAACATGGCCCCTGTCCTCAGGGAGCTCATTTTCTGAAAGTGAATTACAAAGTTAAGGTGAATTTCTTCCATTCTGAGGGTTAGTGTACTTTGGTGGTATGGTTATTTCTGCTTCTGAATCTTGATTTGATCTGTTTATTCCTGGGAAAACAGGGAATTAATTTAACAATGAAATCCATAAAAGACTACTTTATAAACAGAACACCAGAACATCTGTAATTGCAAAATGCTACTTTAGATTGGTAGAATATATTTTCCTATTGATTTATATTTGTGTTCCCTGTCTTTAGGGCTCTCCTTCTTGGTCTGGGAGTACCCAAGAAGCTGAATCAGTAATGGAAAGATTGCTTGAGGAGCAAGGAATTTAAAAGAGAGGAAAACTAGTAAATGAGAGAGACAACTTTATTTAGGTCACTGTCCTGCCTGATCCGTTAGCTACTGTCTTCTAAGGCGTCTGCCCTGCTAGTGATCAGAATCATGTCACTCCACCTACTCTGTCTTAGGCAGAGCTGGGGAGACACTAGCACGCTTACTTTCTACTTTTTTCTACACTCCTTGTTGATGCTGTGTAAACCCGTGGTCTGTCTTTGTTTTTAAAGATGCTGGACTGCAGCCTTATCTGGATCAGATCAACGTAATTGAGGAGCAGGTAGCAGCTCTCGAGCAGGCAGCCTACAAGTTGGATGCGTATTCAAAAAAACTGGGTAACCATTTTCATTTCTGTTTTGATTTGATAAGTGTACCCTCCTGCCAGTATGACCTTATTAATATGATAGTTAACATTTATGGTGTACCTACAGTGATCTATTTTAATCTTCACAAAACCTCTTGAGAGTAACTTTTTATTTATTTTTGTTATTATTTTAAAAAATTTTATTTATGTATTTATTTATTGGCTGTGTCAGGTCTTAGTTGTAGTACATGGGATCTTTCATTGTGGTGTGTGGGCCTCTCTCTAGTTGTGGCATGTGGGTTCTAGAGTGTGTGGGCTCTGTAGTTTGCAGCACATAGCCTCTCTAGTTGAGGCAAGAGGGCTCGGTAGTTGTGGTGCACAGGCTTAGTTGCCCGGTGGCACGTGGGATCTTAGTTCCCCAACTAGGGATTGAACCCGCGTCCCCTGCATTGGAAGGCGAATTCTTTACCACTGGGCCACCAGGGAAGTCCCAAGAGTAACTTTTTTTGTCTTTTTTTAAGATTTATTTTTATTATTTATTTTATTTTTGGCTGCATTGGGTCTTCATTGCTGCGTACAGGCTGTCTCTAGTTGTGGCAAGCAGGGACTATTCTTTGTTGCAGTGTGCGGGTTTCTTATTGCAGTGGCTTCTCTTGTTGCAGAACACGGACTCTAGGCTCGTGGGCTTCAGTAGTTGTGGTGCGTGGGCTCAGTAGTTGTGGTGCATGGGCTTAGTTGCTCCACGGCATGTGGGATCTTCCCAGACCAGGGGTCAAACCCCCGTCCTCTGCATTCGCAGGCAGATTCTTAACCACCGCGTCACGAGGGAAGCCCCTGAGAGTAACTTTTCCTTAGTAGCAATAATAAAATAACATTTCCTGAGTACTTAATGATATATCAGGCACTGTTCTTAATGTTTTGCGTCTATTATGTTTTTTATCCTTCAATCTCTGTGGTAAGTACATGATTTTTATCCCCATCCTATTGAAGAGGAAACTGTGGTGGAAAGGGTTACAACTTGCTTAAGGACACAAAGCTAGTATATAGAAGAGCTGTATTCCAAACTAGGTCTGGTTGATTATAAAGCTCAAGTTCTTAATTGTGGTTCAGCAGGCTGAAGCATCTTTAATAATGTAGATACACATCTTAAAAAACAGAGTAGTCAATCACAGCTTTCTTGAAGGGTTACTTTTCCTTTAAGGAGGAAACTGGTACTGCCTTGCTAATTAACTGGCTCTTATATCCATGATTAAAAATAATGCAGTTGTTTTTAGCCTAGGTATAATTTACAGATTATTTTATTTTTATCATTGACAGTTGTTGACTACTTTAAGAGATTGGTTGGTAACAGACTGAGATTTGACATGGGTGGTGGTTAACAGTTTCATTGTCCACAATTAAATTTACTGTATGGTGACTGTGACCTTTAGAAGGCATTGTGCCAGATGCTTTCAAGGTTTTAAAGAAAAAGGGAATCTCTAACATTAAGAGGTTTATTTGAGGGTCTTTTAAATTTCTGTATCTTTCAAAATTGTTTTCCTAGAGTGAGGGGTAGGGATAAGAAAATAAAAGGTGAAACATACTCCTTGAGAGTCCCAGTCTGGCTCTCAGAGGGTGCTTGAGACAGAGCCTGGAGAGGCAATTTCCTGTGCTTTGTAAGGCTCCTGGTGTCTCAAGTGCCAGTAGGTCTGCTTAACCCTGGTGGAGCGTCTGAGCAGGTGCTGTTGATGGGGTTAGAACTTAGGGAAGTCATGTTAGGTTCTCAGTTCTGTGTGTGTATATTTGACTCCTTAAGTTGTGCACATTGATTATATTTGGACAGATATCCAAATATCTGTTCTTAGCTAATATGATAGTTATCATTTATGATGTGCCTGTAATTTGGATACAATTTGGACAGCTAAAAGGACTGAAGTTAATAGATATTTTTTAATGTAATAGATGTTTTTGAATTTGCTTGGAAATACTAACTAAAAAGTATCTTTATAAGAGCCAGTTTTAAACAATACAACTTCTTCTACCTCTCCCCCCCTGCAGAAGCCAAATACAAGAAGCTGGAGAAGCGATGAAAAACTTATTCCTGTGGGACAAAGTCTTTTTTAATGTGGGAAGAATGTTTTATAAGACCCAAATCTTGAGGTTGATGAATTGTCAAAACTCCTCAAAAGGCAACTATGCTGGTCGTCCCAGAAACATCGCAATATTGGAGTAAACTGGAGGACTGTGGCTACTCCTGGAGGAACTTCTTTTGAGACAGAATCTCTCAGAAAATCACACTTATAACTCCTTACCTTTTACTTGAATGCTTCATCATCCATTCAGGACAGAGAGTCTCTCAAAGTTTGGATAAGCCTGGGCTTGCCAGTAGAATCAAGTGAGAGGGGCTGTTTTCCCTGGTAGCAGTTGATTACTACATAATTTTCTTAAATGGTTGGTTTTTGAGTTACTGTATAAATGGTTGTTTTTTCTATTAAGGATGGAATGTATTGCTAACAAGATTCTAAATTAAAAAAGGAAAACAAAACCATCTTGTTCTTGACAGTTTGTCACCTTGTGAATATCAGTAATTTACTTTTCCATAACATTGTAAATAAGAGAAAATCTTAAAACAATTTCAGTCCAAGTCGTCTAGACTGAACAGAAGCAGTGAAAGGAGTGTTGTTATAATAGCTTGGTATATGTGATGGGCCCCTCCTGTCTGTTCTCTGTGTAAGTCAGATGGCTGGGGATGGGTATCACCTTGGCGTGTGCTCCCTTTTGGAAATATAAGGACAGGATGTGTACGTGTGTGTATGTGTTAGGTGGGGAGGTGGGGCTGCCACTTGGGCTGCTACTCATTAAATAAAGCATCTTTATAAAATATTTTCCTACTTGTGTCTGCAGGGTCAGGGGGGCTCCTAGGGACCTGACTGTCTTCCTTTCAGACTAAAGACATCAGTGGATGGAGGATGCTGACTGACCAGTCTAGTTAGGAAGATAGTCAACCATATCCAGAGTTGGGTGTTAGCAGTTAGGAAGGCGCCTAAGGTCCCTAATTCCATCTGCAAAAGAGTTCTTAACTCTATTTTTGTCATTTCCCACCATTTAAGTTCTAGTCCACCATCATTTATCCTTTGCTTCTCTGGACTATTGCTGTGGCCTCTTAACTCTCTCCAACCCACAGTCCACACTGCTAGCAGACCAATCTTTCTAAAATGTAAACTGGCCACATTACTCCTCCTGCTTAGAATTCTTTCATGACTTCTCCTGGCCTCTGAAAAAGCCAGACTTTTTTTTTTAACTTAGAAACCAAACTTTTAATAAATATTCCACATTACTTATGTGTTTCTGAGGATGAACTAGTCTAATGTAATTCCCTTTGGCTCTTTATTAAACTTTCTGTAACTGTTTTTCATACAGGATTTGAAGCATTTGACCAGGTACACATCCTGAACCAAACTAGCATTTTGAAATTGATATACGTTTATAGAGTGGACAACATCCCCAATTATATTTAGGATATAGGGTTTTCCCAAGATAGAGCTGAAAATACCAGTTCTAATCTTTCATTCTATTAATGTAGTGTATTACATTTATTGATTTGTGTGTTGAATCATTGCATCCCAGGGATAAATCCCACTTGATCATGGCGTATAAGTCTTTTAATGTGCTGTTGAATTTGGTTTGCTAGTATCTTGTTGAGAATTTTTATATCTATATTTAGGGATATTGGCCTGTAGTTTTGTTGTAGTATCCTTACCTGGCTTTGATATCAGGGTAATGCTCACCTTATAAGATGAGTTTGGGAGTGTTCCCTCCTCATCAATTTTTTGGGAAGAGTTTGAGAAAGGCATTAATTCTTTAAGTGTTTGTTAGAATTCACCACTGAAACCATCTGATCCTGGGCTTTTCTTTTGGGGAGGTTTTGATTACTGATTCAAGATCTTTACCTGTTATTGATTTGTTCAGATTTTCTATTTCTTCATGACTCAATCTTGGTAGGTTATATGTTTCTAGGACTG
The DNA here is from genome assembly GCF_030028045.1 of Hippopotamus amphibius kiboko. NCBI lineage: Eukaryota > Metazoa > Chordata > Mammalia > Artiodactyla > Hippopotamidae > Hippopotamus > Hippopotamus amphibius. The sequence continues at coordinate 29,680,047 of NC_080190.1, forward strand.
TATCCATTTCTTCTATTGTCCAGTTTGTTGGCTTATATAGTCTTTGTATTTCTGTAGTCCTCTTTGATTCATAACTTTGAGTCCTATTTCTGTTTGTCTTGGTTAGTCCAGCTAAAGGTTTGTCAATTTTGTTTATCTTTTCCAAAACCAACTCTTAGTTTTATTATTCTCCATTTCTCTATTCCATTTATTTCTACTCTAATTTTTATTATTTCCTGCCTTCTGCTAACCAGGGGCTTAGTTTGTTCTTTTTCTAGTTCCTTGAGGTGTAATGTTAGGTTGTTTATTTGATATATCTTTTTTCTGGAACTTCTCTCTTAGAACTGCTTTTGCTATATCCATAAGTTTTAGTATGCTATGTTTCCATTTTCATTTGTTTCATTTGATTTTCCTTTTGATCTCTTTTGTCCATTTTTTGTTCAAGAGTGTGTTATTTAATTTCCATGTTTTTGTGAATTTCCAATTTTTCTATTACTGGATTCTAGTTTCATGCCATTGTGCTTAGAAAAGATACTTGATATAATTTCTACCTTCTTGAATTTATTTAGACTTGTAGCCTAACACATGATCTATCTTGGAGAATGTTCCATGTGCACTTAGGAAGAATGTGTTTTCTAAAGCTGAATTTCTTAGCATGCATATAAGGCACCTATTTTATTCCTTTTTTCAATTTCATTTCCTGTTACTCTGACACTTGACACTGTATTCATCTAACTTCAGCTACCTTAAATTCCCGTGGATGAGTTTTTTTTTCATAAACTTTTCTACTTTACAATAGATTTAGATTTGCTGGAAAGTTACAAAGATCACACAGAATTCCATATACCTCAATTTAGAAAAAAGATAACACAGCATTCCATGGATGAGTTTTCATATCTTAACTGAGGTTTCCTCTTCCTGAAATTATCACCTGCCCATGCTTGATAAACTTCTACTCTTCTTCAGTCTTTTTTTTGGCTGTGTGGGCTTTCTGTAATTGCTGCGAGCAGGGTCTACTCTGTTGCGGTGCGCAGGCTTCTCATTGCAGTGGCTTCTCTTGTTTTGGAGCATGGGCTCTGAGCTTGAAGGCTTCAGTAGTTGTGGCGAGTGGGCTCAGTAGTTGTGGCCCACTGGCTTAGTTGCTCCTTGGTATGTGGGATCTTCCCCAACCGGGATATTGAACCATGTCCCTTGCATTGGCAGGTGGATTCTTAACTACTGCACCACTAGGGAAGTCCCCAAGATTCAGTCTTTATCTCCACTCCTTGGCTGTGCTTTATTACCCCCAAAGCAGAAAAAATGCTAGTGTGCTAGCAATGCAGAGGCATTAATATTTTGAGGCCATTAACTTGATTTTTCCCAAAAAAGCATTGTAGAGTTGTGAGGAAAATCAGAACTTTGTTGTTCTTAAACTTATTTTAAGTTTTTGTTAACTTTGAATTGCTTGGCTGCCTTTGGTGAGTCTTCCATGCCCCTCAGTTGTTAGGAACTCTTCTTTGTTTTCATTTCCTTAAACACTGTTGTCTCCAACCAATAGGCCTGAATTCTCCAAAAAAGTTGATGTCATGAAAAGCAAAACTAAAAAGGTAGGTGGGTTATTGTGGATTAAAAGAGACCAGAGGGACTTCCCTGGTGGGGCAGTGGTTAAGACTCCGAGCTTCCACTGCAGGGGGAGTAGGTTACATCCCTGGTTGGGGAACTAAGATCCCACATGCCCTGCGGTGTGGCCAAAAAATGAAATAAGATAAAAATGTGTATTACAAATTCCCCATGTACTCTTAAGCAAACAAACAAACAAATAAATAAAAGAGACTAGAGATAGAGCTGAGTCTGCGAAATTTGATTCGATCGCAAGTAAAAACAAAGGTATAAAATAAACTTTGGAGGACACAAGAACTTTAAATATAAATGTGTTAGGTGGATATTTTTAAATTAATGTTAATTTTCTTAGGTGTGTTAATGGAGCTGTGGCTATGTAGGAGGATGTCCTTATTCTTAGAAAAATGCATGCTGAGGTATTCAGCTGTCTTCAATTTACTTTAAAAGGACTCCGAGACTAAAAGTGCTACGCACCTTGAAGGAGAGAAGGGGGAGGGAGGAGTAAATTTGGCAACTTGTTGACATTTATTGAATCTACGTGATGGACATTATTCTTTTAACTTTTTGACAGGTTTAAAACTTACAAAAAGCATGTGTGGAAGGAGTCTGTTTTGCCCACAAGAGTTACATCGTTAGGTTGGGGCCAACATCGTTCAGGGAGCTTTCTAGCAGCCCAATAATTTCAAATGCCCCCAAATAAAAAATTAATTGCCACCGTAATGTTTTTCATCGTCTCCCCTTCCCTTCTCCACGCTCCTTGTTTCTTGATTCCTCCTCGAGGCGAAAACACCTGAGAGAGGCTTCTGTCCCTCGGCGCTCTCCGTAGGTAACTGAGCTTTCATTGGCTGGGCGCGCTGACGCTTTCTCGTAGTGCGGCCGCATTTTCCCGGGGAGCGTGGGTTTACTGTCCCAATTTTCGGTGGTGGTCCAAACCCACGCTACTAGAGCAGATGGCTCAGAAACCGCTGCGCCTGTGAGTGACCCTGAGCCTGAAGCCTGTGTGTGTGTGTGTGTGTGTGTGTGTGTGTGTGTGTGTGTGTGTGTGTGTGTGTGTGTGTGTCAGCTGCAAGGGGTCTTTCTAAAGGCGGGAAGAGGGGAGGAAAAGGCGGGGGTGGAAGCCCGGCGGCTGCTCGTGAGCTCCGATCGCGTCTTTGGCTGATCACGGCCGGCCTCGTTTCCCGGCCGTTTTCGCTTCTGGACAGGGGGACTCTTGGCGACACTCGCCGAGAAAGGAGGAAACTCCTAGTGTCAGGCTTCTTCCTTGTTAGGCCGTCCTAGTCTCTGACATCATTTCCCCTTCGTCTCTCCCTACAGTATATTTATCAGCCAAGAATTGTAGGCATGGGGCCCATTGATGGGCCCTGGGCAGTGGTCGACAGGGGAAAGAGATGGGGCCTTTGCCCTGGCGCGCTTTTTGAGGGGGTGAAGAAGGGACTTCCATTCATCCGTTCATTCAACAATATTGATTGAACAATTGCAGTGCGCCAGGCACTGTGCTAGGCGTTGCACAGATGGAGTTACTGCCCTAATGGGTCTTATAGTTTCGGGGAACGGATGTTAATCAGAGAATCCAGATGAATGTTAAATTACGGTCCAGATAAATGTCAGGAGGAAAAGGTTCACGGTTCTGGGAGGGTATTTGGATTAATATGAGGAATCAAGGAAGTGAGAATTGAGCCTTGATTAACAGTTTTGTCTTTATCCTAAAAAAAGCCACTGGGATGTTTAAGAACGCCTTGCCATGATCGAATTTTCATTTTGGAAGGCGATTCTGGCCGCAATGTGAAGAACAAGTTAGAGCCAAAGTAGAAGACAGCTAGGATTAGGTAGAGTAACGGCAGAGGAAAAGTGCAGGGATTCAAGGCTTATTAAGGAGAGGACATCAACAGGGTTTGGAGGTGGTTTAGTTATGAGTGAGGGGTCAGCATTGTCCGGGTCCTAGATTTCTGTCTTTCCCACTGAAGTGGGACAGGAAACACTGGGAAAGGGCCCAGATGAGGAGATGATGAATTTTGAGGTGTCTTATGATGTACAAACTGGACAGTGGCTCTCCCCAAAACAATGGTAATTCCATGTGACAACTGCTGTGAGAGAGGAAGTATAGGATCCTGTGGGAGCACCAGTAATTGGTGATTGATAGGGGTTGGAGGGCTTCCTAGGAGAGGTGGTTGCTCAGAAGACAAGTGAAAATGCCTAATAATTTACTATAGAGATTGCTCTGAAAAGCTATATGGGTTTCTGAAGTTTTGAGAAGAGGACTTTCTGAGCTGGTCAGGAAGGCTTTAGAGATGTGATAGGCCTTGAAGGATGGGAAAATTTTAGACTCAAAATGGGTAGTGTGGGACTATTAGGAGAATGGCAGAGACAGAGAGTGATCAAATTGACAGTAGGGAAGGTTTCTGTTATGGAAACTTGGAGAAAGCACTGGGAAGAGAGATCATGGACTTGTGGAAAGCTGTGGTTCCTCAAGCAGTAGAATTGCCAGTAATGTTTTTGAGGAAAGAACATTAAACTGTTGGCTTTATGTAGGATGGACAGGAAGAAGGGAAGGTATTAGAGGAAATGTAAGTATATTCTCTACGTTGTGTCCAATACCAGATTCATTGTATTTCTCTCTGATTGTGCCTCTGGGGTAACTACAGGACTCACAGTTGCTCAGCCTTGTAATTATCCTGCATTCTTACTTCTCCACTCCTGTTTGTGTTCAGGTCTTCAGAGTTCTAAATTTCTCATCTGTTTCTCTCCTCCCCATCTTCATTTGACATTGCCCTCTTTGCTGGTATTGTTGCTTATAGTCACCTGTTCCTCCAGACCATCTTTTACTCTGTTACTAAAATGATCTTTCTAAAACAGGTATGATCGTGTCACTACCCAGCTTGAAAATGGGCGCACCAGAAAGACATATTAACAAAATAATAAGATCTATAATATTTCAAGATATGTTGAAAGACATTTAGAAAATGATATGAGAAGTGGAAAAACCATGTAAATCAGAAGTATAAAAACTCAGAAACGAGATTATAGAACAAGTTACCTCACAACTTAGGGTCACTCTGCTTTACAAACCTCAGCTCTTGCCAGTTTCTGTCTCCCTACCCCATAATGCTTTACACATACCTCCTATTATTGCCCTTTTTCATATAAATTTATAACTATCAGTGTATCTCCCCTTCCCTGATTGTGAACTCTTTGAGACTTGAACTGAGTCGTCTTCTTTATACTCCTAATGTGTCCTTAGCATAGTACTTGGCATGCTACACTTAGCAAGCATATTGTAGATGTCAGAGTGTATTTGTTGAATGGATAAATGAAGCCCTGTGCTAAGGTAGTGGCAGTGGAAATGAAAAGGACAGGATGACTGTGAAAGATATTTGTAAAAAGAAATTGAAGAGACTTGATGACGATGGGGGATTTTTGACTCTTGGTAACCAAGTTGGCAGTAGACTCATCCACAAAACTTGGCAAGTGAGAATAAGCTGGATAAATTTTGGAGGAAATGATAAGCGAAATTTTAGATATGGTGAAGGTATTGGCGCGACCTTTAGGTAGAGCTGCCCAGTGGTCATTAATAGTTCACATGCAGTGAACCTCTCAGGTAATCACACATCTCTCTGATCCAGGAGGACTAGTATATACCAAACCTGGCAGGCCCATTTGTATGTCCTGAATTGCCTTAACGTTTATGTCTTGTTTGCAGTTTGGCATGTGGGGATGTTGAAGGAAAGTTTGACGTTTTATTCAATAGAGTTCGAGCAATTCAGAAGAAAAGTGGAAACTTTGATGTAAGATTTTTTTTTTTACTGTGTTTAGTTTGACTGTTGTAATCAAACATACTAAAATAAAGTTTGGGCTCCTTTATGCATTTCTCAGTTGAACACATACTCTCCTTTTTTGTTAGATTGGGTTCCTTTTTTGTGCATGAGAATTTAGTAGCTGAAAAGTGCATTGTGGGAAGGGAGATGTTTTTACTGGAGATGTTTTTATACTTTTTGAATTTTGTCACTTTATTACTGTACACAAAACTGAAAACAGACTAGGGAAACCTCCCTAAGTGATTCTGATCCTGGGTTTGGGAAGCACAGATCTATCTCATGGGTATGTGGTATGAATGAAGTCAGATAGCATATGTGCAAATGCTTCACAGACTAGAGCCCTATGTAATTTTCATGTTTTGTTGCCAAGTAGACTGGAAATTCTTAGAGTGCAGAAGAGTATTCTAGGTTTGAGTATAATTTGTTCACTAGTTTAAAGGTTGAGTAAGACAACAAGCAGGAAATGTGTCCTTTATGCCCTGTATTTCTCAGTGTATCTAATATTAAGTTTTGTATTTCGCAGAGAGATTCTTCAAGGTTGATTTCTCCATTTTTCCCTGACCCTCTCATCCCCTTTTCCAGCTTGTATTTGATAGCCGGGGAGCCAAAATTTAGTAATTTATAGAATCAGTAACTACTACAGTTGTTGTAAAAGAGTTATGTTTAGAAATTCTGTAAATTGAGGAAGAAACTGAGATCACTAAATGGGATAATTAGCTCAATAATGTTATTATCAATTATGTACTATTTGATATTTTTAAAAATCTCATATATCTGTTTAAAAAACTCATTTTAGCTGCTGTTGTGTGTAGGAAATTTCTTTGGCTCCACTCCAGATGCTGAATGGGAGGAATATAAAACTGGCATCAAGAAAGGTACAGAACTTGTTTTCCACATATGATTTCTAACAAAGTTTCAAGGCTACATGGTTCTTGCTGAGTTGTTTTTCACGCATTAGTGATTTAAGAGTTTGCTTTGAGTTCTGCATTGACCTGGGAAGAATGCCTATATATCTAAATGTTCACATTTTGAATTTGGTTGGATTTAGTTCCAGAAAAAGAATTCTCTTCTCGGTAGGAAGGAATTGAATATGCAACCATATGTTCTTTGGGTTTTTTTGTTTTTTTTGGTTTTTTTCCAGTTTCAGTGTTTTTTATTAAGCTTTTTTTGGGTCTGTGTTTTTCTAACTATACATTGACCATCCCCTCTAAGATGTTACTTCATGTTACTACTGATGTTACTACTGATACCATGTAATAGTCAAGCTACAAGGTTGATTGTAGGATATCCTATGTGGTGAGCATGTTCCATGTATAGGATTGCAGACTGTTTCTTTTTTCTTTTGACCGTGCCACACAGCTTGCGGGATCTTAGTTCCCAGACCAGGGATCAAATTCGTGCCCTGTGCAGTGGAAGCTCGGAGTCCAAACCACTGAACTGCCAGGGAATTCCCTAGGATTGCAGACTCTACTTTTGCTCTAAGTGTTTTTCCTATGAAGCAGTTCTCAGGTTACAAAGCAGATCTGGTAACTAGCTGGTGTCATATCTGTTTCTCTCACTAGCTCCTATTCAGACATATGTGCTGGGTGCCAATAACCAGGAAACAGTAAAATATTTCCAAGATGTTGATGGGTGTGAATTAGCTGAAAACATTACTTACCTGGGTAAGTTGTTATTTTGTGTGTTTGTAATGAACATAATGTGTCCTAGGAATTAGCCTCCCAGGAAATTTGTGGCTGGATTCATCTGCCATTACTGCCTGAGAGAATGGGGATCAGGGTTTTTTTCTTCCTAAAGTCAGTGTTTATACCCTTAAGACTATGTCATTCTTCCTCTGTTGTCTCCCACCTCTCCCCAGTCTCCTTGTACTTCCACAACCCAATATATACTCTTTCAACCAACTAGAGGAATAACTATTTGACTACTATGTGTGGAGTACTTCAGGTATAAATTGTGTTAAAAAAAAAAAAAATTCTGTGTATGTGGTCTCACCATATACCATTGCTAGATATATACAGCTTATTAGTTAATTAGACTCCTAATTTGCAGTAGCTCTAGGTTCCACTGAGGTTTTGAAAAACTCAAGTTTTTAGTGCTGATCCTTGGGTTTTTCACTGCTTTTGTCCTTTTTCTGATTCCAAGTCCACTCTTCAATTCCAGGTTAAAGTTGTTCTTCCACAACCCCCGAAGCTCTTTTAGTGGTTCTTTCAGTGTCTGGCTGTTTTAAAAAGCACTGTCAAATTTTGCTTTTCTTCTCTACCTGCTCCCCTCCCCCCACTGCTACTGCTTCTTGGATCACTCAACTCATTTTTTTCTAAAATGACTCAACTGCTCTTCAGATTTCCTCTCTCTTGGTCTCTCATTTCTTGAGAAAGCTTCTGCATTTCCTTTGCTATAAATGCTCCTTTTATAGTTTTTTTTATTAGTATGTGTGTTCCTTTATTATTCTTTGTTAGTCAATATGTGTGTTCCTTTATGAGTATGTGGAAAGAGCCATTTGAGAAGAGACTCAGTAGATGAAAGAGAGGTGAAAATTGATGGAACAAGTTTCTGGAGGCAGCAAGAAGGAAATAGAATCAAGGGCACAAGCCAGGAATAGATTTAGAAGATGGCAGAGTCTCTTAATTTTCCCCCAATAATTGCTTTTTCCAAATGTTTTCCTTCATTTGGAAGCTTCTGCCTTCATGAGGAGTGCATTTAAATTCTAGACTATAGCTTACTCAGAGCTGCAATTATTTATTTCTTCTCAGTGCCTCTCCCTGTGTCCAGGTGTCTAGATTTCTTTTAGTCCTTATGGAGTCTCTAGAAGGCAGAAAGCCTTTTTCTTAATCAGTGCTTTCCAAGTGTTCTCATTTGTAAGGCACCTGGGGCAATCAGACTGTGGGCTCCAGCAGCCTCCACACAAGGACAGCTCTTACTTACTGAACGGAAATACTGTTGTAGCCATCCAACACTGAGACCTAGGAGCTGGAAGTGGGGCATGGGGAAGGAGATTCATCACCAGAGTAACATTTCATTTTAATGACTAAAATGTGTCCATTTTTCTTTGAACCTAGGTCGTAAAGGTGTCTTCATTGGAAGCTCGGGGCTACAGATTGTGTACCTCAGTGGGACAGAGTCCTTAAATGAGCCTGTCCCAGGTTACAGTTTTAGTCCCAAGGATGTATCTTCCCTGAGAACAATGCTGTGTTCAACTTCCCAGTTTAAGGGTGTTGATATCTTGCTCACATCCCCATGGCCCAAGTATGTGGGGAACTTTGGGAATTCTTCTGTGAGTAGTGTTTGTTCAGTTGGAATTTCTAAAAGCAAATTGCAATGGCTTAATTTGAGCTTTTTTTGCTCTTTGTATGAATATGAAAAGCTTTTAGCTCCTTTCAGTAGAAATCTTTTGTGAATTTTTTTGGGATACCTAAAGCCTTATCGACTGACCAAAGCAAAAGTTGATCTTATGAAAGCACGATTCACAGATGAGATTGTTGAAGTCTTACTTATAAATGAATTAAAAAAAAATTATATTCTCTGCTTCAAGTACCCTTTCTCAAGCTTCTTCTTAAGACATTTTGAGGGGTCACTAATTTCCAGTGAAAAGATTTGTAGCTAATGGCAGCTCTGCAGTTTTATTTCTCCCTTTCCATTCCAGGTTATATCTTTTTTGGCTATCAAAGTATTTTAAAAGATGGAATCATCATGGGATTGAGCATAGTGATTCTAGAGTTGGGAAACAATATATTGAAACCTTAGTACTTCTCTAGTGGGAAAGCTTTAATGTTGGGATGTATTGGAGCATGCCATTGTGTTCAATCTAAATACTTTTGTGAGAAGAGTTTGCACACCTGGTTGGTGAGTGACAGCCATCACGGGGAGCTACCTTGGTGGAAATCAGCCTGAGGAAGACCTTGAAAGGTTATATGTGAGGGCAGAAAGCATCAGCTGTGCTTCAGTGAAGGAAAATGTAAGAATGCATTTATGGACAAATATCAATTCCTAGATGCAGAGTCATCAGAGATGGCCCAGAAAAGGGCCTTGTAGACCACTCTCTGCCAACTTTAGCACAATGTGTCCATGACTAAAAAGGCGATACCAGCCCTTGTCAGGATATTGAAGGGAGAAGGGACAACAATTTCTTCCCCTCCCACAAACCTATGGTTATTCTTCCACTAGAATACAAGAGGCAGTGCTGGTTGCAGCGTAGAGAAGATACAGCAGAACTAAGGAAGATCCAGAGAAAGACACGAGATACTCTATAAGGGAGAATGAAAAGGGGTGCTAAAAAAGTTTACAGTTTTTGAATAAAGTTGATTTAATGAAAGTTTATAAGTAATCATATAAGATATTTATAAGGGAGAATATAATATAGCTCACCAGTCCCTAAGATACTACAACTAACCTCAAGGCCAATTCGCTGCCCTTCAGCAGACACCTGAAAAAGGCAAGCATAAGACAAAAGGAAGGTTTTGCTTCACTTAATGGAAAATTAACTCTGGTAATTACTTTATTTCCAGTTAATACCTTCTCTTAGAATGAAGTTCATAAATAATGTCATGGATGAGAGAGCACATACTTTGTTGTTAATGGAAGCTCTGGGAACAGGCCTAACTTTTGACTGACTTTGTGTTACAAACTGTAACAAGGGCATGATTGTACCCTTCCTTCACTGAAGCAAAATAAAGGATTGTATGCTTATGTGATGAAGTCCTTGAATGTTCTATGGCGAATATTCTATGGATATTTCAGGGGCCCTGAAAGCTAGCTTTTAATTTTGATCTTCTGCAATGACTATGACTGTCGGCATTGTCGGAACTACAGGAGCCACAACGAAGCAAGTTATAGGTGTGCAGTCTGTGGGCTCCAGAGAGAGAGTGCTTGCTTTCCAAAAAAAGATTTTAATAAACCTTGTTTTGGGTATTAGTGTGGAGGAGTTACCTTCCCCCTTAATCTCTGGCTTCCGACAACTGTTCCTGTTTCTGTATTTGTAATAGCCCAGTGCCCCTTATGTGTTTGGGATTTCTCTGATTGCCATAAGTATGGAATTCATGATGCAAATCCTGCTGCCCACATTGTAGCTACATAAAAATTCCAAAGCCATTTCAAAGTTTCTTGTTATATCTTAGCATTTCATGATAACTCCTAGATCTGTTATGATGACTAAGTTTCTATTTACTAGGGAGAAGTGGATACCAAAAAATGTGGCTCTGCTTTGATCTCCAGTCTTGCTACAGGTTTGAAACCAAGATATCATTTTGCTGCTTTGGAAAAGACCTATTATGAGAGGCTTCCATATCGGTGAGTAGCATTTCATTCTTTTTGTTTTTTTGAAGAATTTGCCTGGATTTTTTGTGTAAACTCATGTTCACGTCAGCCATATAATATCTTGTGCTCTTTTAGTTACTCAGGCATGAAATGAGTGACTCTCAAATCATTGCACTTCTCTGAGTTTGGTTTCCTAATTTGAAATACGAGGGATTAGATGATACAGAGCCCCTGAAAGGTTTGAGGGTCTGACATAACAATGCTGTTTAATCATCATAGCTTGATATACAGTAAGTCCTGTTTTGATCAGGTTAAACAGTACTCCTTGTGTAGTCTTAAACTCAAGATAATCACCTAAGAAATATTTCAATTTAGGAATCAAGAACTTGTATCAATTTTCTCTCTTTTTTTCAATATAGCTTGGAGATGGAGTTTTTAAAGGATGTATTACAGAGAAAATAAAACCAGTGTTTGATAAGTAATAGAGCTAAGTAAAGTTAACGCTGAATGATCTTCACTGTAAAGGGCATGGATAATCCCTAAAATGATTTATAAAAACTTTTTTTATACAAAAGCAGTATATATGTTGTTGAAAGTTCAAAAACTATAGGTGAGCAAAAAGAAGAATATAACCTGCCTTTCCTTATAATCCCACAGCCTAAAATATAACATGGGTACTACAGATTTTTCTTCTATATCTCCATATATGCATTCCAGAAAAACCTCTTGTTCTCTGAAACCATGCATTAAAAACAGAAAGGTTACAGGAACAAGCCACTCAAAACCTGTTCAACTTTTAAGGATCCAAATATACATTTCTCTGAAGAACATAAACCAGTGGCCAATAGGCGTTTGAGAGGATGCTCACACATCATTAGCCATTAGGGTAATCCAAATCAAAACCAATGAGGTACTACTTCTCACCCCATTAGGATGGCTGTGATCGAAAAGGCAAATAAAAAGTGTTGACGAGGATGTGTAGCAGTTTGGAACCCTCACATGCTGCTGGTGGGAATGTAAAATGGTGCAGCTGCTTTGCAAAAATATTTGGCATTTCCCTACCATATAACCCAGCGATTCCACTCCTATTCCAAATGAAATGTAAACATAGGTTCACACAAAATGTGTACACAAATGATCATAACAGCATTATTGATAATAGCCAAAATGCGGAAATGACCTAAATCTCCATCACCTGATGAATGGGTAAAGAGTGGTATATCCATATTATGGAATGTTATTCAGTAAGAAAAAGGAATGGAGTACTGATATGAGCTACAACGTGGGTGAGCCTTGGAAAGATTATTCTAAATCAAAGAAGCCAGGCACAAAATACCACATATTTTATGATTCTGTTTATCTGTAGTGTCCAGAATAGGCAAATCCATAGAAATAGAAACTTAGATTAGTGGTTGCCAGGGCCTAGTCAGAGGGAAATGGGGAGTGACTGCTGATAGATACAGGGTTTCTTTTTTTAGATGATGAAAATGTTCTAACATTAGATAGTGGTAGTGGTTTAGTATATGTTAATATGCTAAAAACTGGTGAATTGTATGGTATTTGATTTAGATCTTAATAAAGCTGTTAAAAACAACAACAACAGCAACAAAAAACCCTGTACAACTTTTTAACCAGAGGTGTAATGAAAACCCGTAACTATCATAATAAAAATACTGGCATTTTTTTCCCCTAGGAAACAGACACTCATGTATTTTTATATTTTTCCTAAGAGAATGAAATCATGCTATGTATTACCATTTGAAGTATTTTTTTCCCACTTAAAACTCATTTCTCTTTGTTTTTCATTTTTATAGTTTTTTATTGCACAGAAGAGAGAATAATATAATGAACCGTCCTGAACCCATAACCTACTTCAGCAATTATCAACATTTTGCCAATTTTCCAACTCTTAAAACCAAATTTAGAGTTTTTTGTGCCTTTCAGATACATGATGTCATTTTTTTTTTCCTAACAGCAGCCCTGGGAAGTAGGGATGATTATTCTACTAGATGGACAGGTAACATCTGAGATGTTACTGGTGGTGATGTAGTGTTAGACTTAGGACCTCTGCTCTTTGCCCCATGGAGTCTACATATTTCATAACTGCATATCAAAAGGTGGGAATTCCCTGGCAATCCAGTTATTAGGACTCGGTGCTTTCACTGCTGGGTTCGATCCATGGTCGGGGAACTAAAATCCTGCAAGTCTCGAGGTGCATCCAAAAAAAAAAAGATAAAGTTTGTTGGTAACCTGTTATCTTTCAAATATATTATAGAAACCACGTTGTTCTGCAGGAAAATGCACAGCATGCCACCAGGTTCATAGCTCTGGCAAATGTTGGAAATCCAGAAAAGAAAAAGGTAAATTTTGAGTATTTGGTGTTTGGTTAATATTCATTGTCGGCCTGATAAATGTTCATCTTGCCTAGTTTGGCATTCTTCTCTTTTCCCTAACTGCAGTATCCCAGTACTTCAGTGATTTTAGTCTTTGTAATAATATGGTAGTGAAAGGTCAGGTTTCATTGGGTCCTTTGTAGGAGATTTTAGAGAAGGGTTTGGGAAAATAGGCCCAGTGGAACAAAGGCAGAATTTCAGATGAGTGATGTTTCTTCCCATATCCATGTGGTTGTCTTTTTGGGTATTTTTCATGAGTTTGACTTCAAATGGTACTCTTGCTTTGCTGCTGCTTTTTTTTTTAAGAACTTTTATTGAGATACAATTGACGTACGATAAACTGCATATATTTAAAGTGTACAATTTGATATTTTTTTTCTTATTAGTAATGTATATATGGCAATCCCAATCTCCCAATTCATCCCACCCCAACCCCCCAAACCCCCCCCCACCCCCTACTTTCCCCGTTTGGTGTCTATGTTTGTTCTCTACATCTGTGTCTCTATTTCTGCCTTGCAAACTGATTGATTTGTACCATTTTTCTATATGCTGCATATATGTGTTAATATACGATATTTGTTTTTCTCTTTCTGACTCAATTGAGTGAGCAGTCTTAGTGATACCTGGAATCTGTCTTTATACTGGAAAACAGTGCAGGTGAATGAAAGAGAGTATAACCAGAAAAGTACATTGTTTTTCTCTCTTCCCTGAGAGTATTTCTGATTCTGTAGGGCCAAAAGCAGGATATTGTGGATTGGGATAGCTCAGATCAAAACAGTCAGCTATGTGGGAAAATATATAAATTATCTGAAGATTATCCTACTATAATATGCCATAAACAATGTGCATGCAAAATATAAGCAAATACCTATTTTGTTTTTTCCATAATATCTTAAACTTTTAGGCCCAGTACATTCTTAGCAAGTTTAGATTTGTAATTTAACTTCCTTCACTCCCTCCCTCCTTTCCTTTTTTTAAACTGCCCTTTCAAGACTGAGCATCATTCACAGTATTTTTAGTCTGTTGCTTTACTTTCAGGGACATGTTAGCCCTAAGCAATGCATACTTCACTCAAAGAATATGCACATTTTAAAATTTGGCAAGTATTAGTAAATTCATCTCAAAATTTTGCTCCAGTTTACACCCCCACCAGCTGTGTATGAGTCTGTTTTCTATCTACCTATTAATGGGTAGTGTCAAATTTTTATTAACTTTTTTGCCATCCTGATAGAAGAAGAATGTGTGTTATTGTTAATTAGTTGTATTTGCCTGGTCACTAGTGAGGTTAAGCATCCATTCATATCATGTAAGGTGCTTATCTGTGCCATTAGTCCAAGGTTTTAGATATTTATGTGAATATTTACGTCTTTGCTACTAATCCCTAAGAAAATTTATCAGCATATACAGCAGAAATTGTATAAAATCAGAGGGAAACACTAAGTTGTCCAATTTAGTTTTCATTAGGAAAAAAGAAGGGCAGTGCAGTGACTCTGTTGACAAAGTGCACAGAGATAAAGGACTCAGAGACAGAAGTGGATTGTCTTCAAGGGTTATGGAGCAAGTCCCTCTGGGCCTCGCAGTGATAGTTGTTTTGTGTAAGGGCTGGGCTTTGTTTAGCTGCTTGTTACTTCATCAGCCCTTGGTTTGCCCCTGCAGAGATCACTGAAATGGCATTGCTGTGGATTCTCTGAACCACAGATGGGCTGGTTGCTGCTCTTTAATCTTACTCAGTTTCTGAAGCTTTATGTGAAATTTTATAATAAAATAGGTTGATTACATTTGCATAAACAGTATTTCCCTTAATATTTTGTTGTTCTTCTCCCAAAGTACCTTTATGCATTCAGTATTGTTCCTATGAAACTAATGGATACAGCAGAACTGGTAAAACAGCCTCCAGATGTCACTGAAAACCCTTACAGAAAACCTGGGAAGGAAGCATCTATAGGAGAGCAAATTCCTGGCCCTGAGGTATGTTCTGATTGAGAGGTGGCATTTTCTGGGCAAGATTGCCCATTACAGGCATTTTCCTGGTTATAGTTTAGTTCATAAGGCAAGTTTAATCCCTAGAATCTAGATCTTTTTTTTTTTTTCCTTTGGGAAATCATGCTGGTGATTAGAAAGCCTTAGATTTCCAGTAAGGTCAATGTGGTTTTTGGTTTTTGTTTGTTTGTTTTAACTGTAATTTGGGGTTAACAGTTTCATATTTTAAGTCTTTCATTGTCTAAACTTGGTTCATATGTTGGGGTTACACATAAAAAGTCTTTCCTTATCTAAAGTTAATTCTCTGTTCCTAACTTTTCAAGTAAGGATCCAACTGCCTGATAGCATTGTAATTTGTGATTTTATAGTGAGTGGTAGTAGGTGAATAAGATTTACTCTGAAGAAATTTCTTAATAGCAGACTTTCCCGAAATTCATTTCCCTTCACTAAAGCAAGGAATGTCAAGTTCCCTTACTAGTATGCATGATCTGCTTTCTCAGACTTTTTTTTCTTATCTTTTTAATTAAAACTCAGAATTGTTTGATCTGTGAAATTTTAAGACTGAACTATGGCCCTACTGAGAGAGAAAGGGAAAGGACTTTGGGTGGGTTCATGCTATTCTGTTTTAGGCAAGACTTGCTGTATAACTTGCATTTTAATTAGCTTTTCCAAAGGGATGCATTTGGTGGTAGCTTGGGTACGTGTTGAGAGGTATGACCGAGAATCCAGGCATCAGAATTGGGAAAATATTTTTCTTCTCTAGAATAGGCAGAAAGGG
Source organism: Hippopotamus amphibius kiboko (assembly GCF_030028045.1). Taxonomy (NCBI): domain Eukaryota; kingdom Metazoa; phylum Chordata; class Mammalia; order Artiodactyla; family Hippopotamidae; genus Hippopotamus; species Hippopotamus amphibius. Next base: position 29,695,838 of record NC_080190.1, read on the forward strand.
CAGGGAGGAAAGATGGACATGACATGGCAGGAATGTTCGCTTGTATGTGGATGGTTAGCTACTTGTCTAAAGGTTAGTTTAATAACATTTATTCTTCTGCCTTTGGCTGTTCCAGGAAGAATCAGCCTGTCAATTTTTCTTTGATTTAAATGAAAAGCAGGGAAGGAAGCGTTCATCTACAGGCAGAGATACCAAGTCTTCTCCTCACCCAAAGCAGCCTCGCAAACCTCGTAAGTACCTTGGTTCCAGAGGTCTCTTATGTGAGCAATAACTGTTATTTGGGGTCTTGTTTGGAAAGCAGCATTGCTAAGAGAGCTTCTTCTGGCAGAAGATTGTACATTGAATCATTAAGACCAATAATAAAAATAAAAGAATGTAAACGTGGCCTGACTTTGAGGATGTCTGAGGCTATTTGTCAGAACTATGGAAAAAGCTCCTTTCCTTCATGTCTGTAAAACATAAGGTTAAGAGCCTGCAAAACCAATGTAGGTTTATAAAATAATAGAAAAATCAAACTGGTAGAACAGACTTAAAACTGTTACATTGAGATCCACCCCCTTGTTTCAGAGATGAAGAAGTTGACTTTGGGAGGGTAAACGTACGCCCTGGGTCATGTGGCTAGCTGGAATGACTAGAACTAGAATTGGGGCTTCAGACACCCAGTTGAGTGTTCTCTCATTGCAATTAGTTGCCAGGTACATGCTGCTTTAGTCAGTATATGGTTATCACTTGTGGATCACCTACCTGTGGATTGGTTACATATGCAGAACTTTTGATAGAGGTTTAGTTTACTTGATAATGGTGATGGGGGTGGGGGCCATAGTGGGAGCACAGCAGACGCAGCCCATTGTGGCAGTACCGTGTACATACCAGTATTTGCAGGATGCAAAGATCAGACAAGGCTGAGTTCTGTAGGGTGGTTATGTGCTGGAGTGCTTGGACCATTGTAACATTTGTCTTTCTTCCACCTGAAGCTCAGCCTCCAGGACCCTGCTGGTTTTGCCTTGCCAGCCCTGAAGTGGAAAAGCATTTGGTGGTCAACATTGGCACACACGTGAGTTACTTCCATGAACCTTTTACTGAGAAGGAGACACCTGTTTGTTTTCTGTTAACTTTGTTGAGTCATAATTTACATATCATAAAATTTACCTACTTTAAGTGTGCAATTCAGTGGTTTTTAGTTAGCTTACTGATTGTACAGCCATCACATAATACAGTTTTAGAACATGTTCATACTCCAGTAAGATTCCCCATGCCCATTTACAGTTAGTGCCTATACCCCCCCACAGCCCCAGGCAACCACAAGTCTATTTTGTCTTCATTTCTGTCTGGACAGTTCATATAAATGGAATAGTGCAACATCTTTTACATAAAGTAGCTTAATATTCTTGAGGCTCATTCATGTTGTAGCATGTATCAGTTTCTGTTCCTTCTGGTCAAATAGTATCCCATTGTATGGATAGACTACATTCTATCTATTTATTCATCAGTTGATGGACATTTGAGTTGTTTACACTTTATGGCTACTAGTGAACATTTGCATACATGTCTTTGTGTGAACATAGGTTTTCATTTCTCTTGGATAGACACCTAAGGAGTGGAATTGCTTGTAATTTTATGTTTAACTTTTTTAATAAACTACCAAACTATTTTCCAAAATGGCTGCAGCATCTTGTTTTCCCACTAGCAGTGTATGAGGGTTCCTGTTTTCCCAAATCCTCACCAACGTTTATTATACGACTGTAGCAATTCTCCTGTGGTTTAGTAGAGCCAGGTTCACAAGATTGCTGCTTCCCTCCGTTCTCTCTGACAAATAGGTATGGCTCTCCTAGGGTGATGCTTTTATATAATTCTTGAACTTTATATGTTTTTATTCCATACTACTTGGGAGTGATGAGTTGCTTTTTTGGAGTACTCTCTATTTAAAACAGGATTTTCTTTGTCCCAAAAACAGAGTCCTCTGTTGCCTATACACTTATATTTGGCCAAAAATGTTGATATTCTTTTTTATATCTTTAGATTTAAAAACTTGAGTTTATTAATTTTTATCTGTGACAATTATGCAATGTTAGAAACTGATTTACACTAGCTACATAAAAAATTAAAGTGATAAATTCTCAGTTTTGCCTAGTGTAGAGGATATAGTTTCCTAATGACGGGAATACCCGTATCCACATTCCTGGTGTGGGTATCTGGGAACCCAAGATAATTATAAGATTGCTTGGTAAGCATTGAATCAGACTATGAGAACTGGATGATCTTGAGTAGGATTTTATTCAGGCTGTGGAAAGTTCTGATGAATTATGTGTGTCTCACAGTAAAGTCATCCTATTTCAGATTTCCCCAGATACTTTTCCTTGGGCAGGGCTTGATTAGCTATTAAATAATACTAGTTTTTGACCCTCATTCCTCTGGGATTCATATAGACCATTATTCTTTTTCATTCACTTAGAATGAAAGAAGCTTAATTTTCAGAGTTACATTTGCACCCTAGTCACCCATGACTAGAATTGGCTATTTCCCAAGGCTCCTGAGGAAAATATTTACAAATCATTTCTTTTTTTATAAATTTATTTATTTATTGGCTGCATTGGGTCTTTGTTGCTGCACACAGGCTTTCTCTAGTAGTGGCCAGTGGGGGCTACTCTTCATTTTGATGCTTCTGCAGACAGATAGTTTCATCCATTCTTCATTGATTTATTTTTATTTTGTTCCCTGGGGATGACCTTCTCCTCAACTTATCCTGACAGTGAGGGCCCTTTTCTGTGGTTTCCTGTAGACTGACTAGAATCTCAGTGTTGTCTTACACTCTAAGTCACATCCCTCTCCTGCCATTGTTGTTTGTTGAGTCCCAGTCGTTTACATTTAATTTTTATGTCTTGCTTATTGGCAAACTCCTGTCTCTAGGGGGAACATGAATGGGGTCAAGGCCTGTGACACAGTTGGGTCATAGAGGCTGTAGATGAACTTTTCAGTGGGAAGAAGAGCAAACTTGAAAAGCTCTTGTTTTTATAGGAATACCCTTTCTGGATTAACTCTCTTGGACCTTGTTTTCCCCCTTGGTTTAGTGTACGCTATCCTTCTCGCCCATACAACTTGTATAGAAAGGCAGGCTTCAGACTGCCTTCTGTTTGGGAAACTTCAATAGATTCAAAATGCCACGCAGGGCACAAGAGATTTGGAATGGGTGACTTAGCTCCGTGCTGCTCTTGGCCTCCAGGAGAGACGACCTTTTCTTTCCATTTATGGTACCTTTCTATTGCTCAGGGTATCTTGCTTAAGGTATGAGTCTAGGGGATAAGGAGAGAAGGAAACCTGTTTGCTTCTCATCTTGACCTGAAGCTAGAGGGGCAAAAAGCATCTCAGAATTTGACTGTGGCCCAGCCCAGCACCCCAAGTAGGAGGTCACATGACGATTTTAGTCTAAAGCCTACCTAGTAATCAAGTTTATACTTACCTGCACTGTCCTTTGTTGGTAGGAAACTCTAGGGAACCTCTGGTGACCTGTGGGTGTCCAGCACAGGGCTTGGAGTATCCTCTCTGCAGCCACTCCTCTTGATCTCCTTTCATTACTTTTTTCCCCTGGCTTTTTCTCTGTCTTTGCCATGCCTTCCTCAAGGGGTGTACACAGAAGTATGCTAATGGCCCATGGCTATAAATTGGTAGAAGCAGGTGTAGGCTGCTAAGAGTCCAGAATAACTACTGCAAATCCGTGCATTTTTCTATGGGAGAAATATTCATTCAGGTCCTACTTATACATTTGAGATAAAATTAGAGCTAATTCAAGTACAGAACAGATGATAAGTTGAGAGTTTGAGGACTTCTCTGGTGGTGCAGTGGTTAAGAATCCACCTGCCAATGCAGAGGATACGGGATCGATCCCTGATCCGGGAAGACCCCACATGCCGAGGAGCAACTAAGCACATACTCCACAACTACTGAGCCTGTACTCTAGAGCTGTGAGCCACAACTGCTGAGCCCACATGCCACAACTACTGAAGCCCATGCGCCACAACAAGAGAAGCCACTGCAATGAGAAGCCCACGCACTGCAAAGAAGAGTAGCCCCCGCTGTCTACAACTAGAGAAAGCCCAAGTGCAGCAATGAAGACCCAAATCAGCCAATAAATAAATTAAAAAATTTAAAAATTTTAAAAAATATTGAGAGTTTGAAAAGGAGGGAGGAGACTGGGCAAGTGTGAAACCATTCACAAGAACTAGAAGGTACTGTCTTGCAGGGGTTGCTGTTTAGACTAGAAACCTTCAGTAGCTTAAATGCATGTTACAGTATAAAAAATGCTGTTTATGGCAGTGACCCACTGATACAAAGGAAAGGCTAGAAAACTCAGGCTTCTAGAGTAACCTTTTAAAACAATCAAAATGGTTATTGTAAATTTTTTTTTTTAATTTATTTTTGGCTGTGTAAGGTCTTAGTTGCGGTATGCAGGATCTTCGTTGAGGCATGTGGGCTCTTTCCTTGTGGCACGCTGGTTTCTCTCTAGTTGTGTGGTGTGGGTTTTCTCTTCTCTAATTGTTGTGTGCAGGCTCTGGGGCATGTAGGCTCTGTCATTGTGGTGCTCGGGCTCTCTAGTTGAGGTGCGCAGGCTTAGTTGCTCCACAGGAACCCATGTCCCCTGCATTGGAAGGTGGATTCTTTACTGCTGGACCACCAGGGAAGTCCCCATATGAGGTATTGATGAACCTTAGTTATCTGGAATATTAACTCTGTAGATGTGTTCAGTCCTCTGTGCCAAGGAGATCAAGGATGATCATGCTTTAGTTTGTTTCTGATCCTTCTCCTGTCATTCTATTGGGCTTTCTCAATGTAAATGAAAAATAAATGACTCCTTCCTTCAGCCTTAACTTTGAACCCATCACACTAAAAGTTTACTCTGGATTGTTTCTCTAAAGGCCCAGTTACCTTCATATGTCTGCACTGATATTCACTGGCCCTTTCTCTGCTCACTCAGTGTCTTCCCTTCAAAGAATGTCTGAGTGGTAGAGCAGTCTTGCATTTTGGGTTTTAACAGAAATATTTTTAATTGCTGTTTAGCTGCCGACAGCCATTGTTGGGAACCATAGTTTTCTTTGGATGTACCTGAGTTTGAGGTTTCTTCTTCTCCCTTCCCCATTGTTATGTTTGCTTTCATTTTGTAGAGGTTAGTCAGCAACTTAAAGCTGTAGGGACACCGGATGCTAATTTTGTCATCTTAGCCTTTTTCGTGAGCCCAGGAGGTATTATTTATGGGTGGGATTGAGTGTCACTGTAGGGAAAGTGGTTCATTTGAAATCAGTAATGGTATCTTTCTGTGGCTGAGGGTGATAGTAACTGAAAAATTGTTTTCAAGTTTGGAGCCTGGGAGGAAAAGCCAACTGTTTGTTCCAGTCTCCTTCAGCTCTGATGTGTTTGCAGCCAAAATCTGGTCTGTGTGCTGCTTATTCCCAGTTCATTTGATAGTTGCATAGAAATTTGTTGCATCTGGGAACTCCCTGGCAGTCCAATGGTTAGGACTCTGTTCTTCGCTAGCGAGGGCTCTGGTTCAGTCCCTGGTTCAGGAAACTAAGATCCCACAAGCTGTGCAGCCAAAAAAAAAAAAAAAGAAAAAGAAATTTGTTGCATCTAATCTCAGTCTTCGGCAGGTACTTGACAACATTGTTGTTATAACCTCTAAAATCAGATTTTTTTAAGAGGAGAATTTCTACTGATAGCCTCTTGAGCACTTTGCCCAAACCCTCAGGCTCACTCTCTGTAGAGGCTTTTCTCCCTGAAGAATCACATATGCAGTATTGATGTCTTACTTGTGTGCTTCCTCTTCAGTGCTACCTTGCCCTGGCCAAAGGAGGCTTATCTGATGACCATGTCCTCATCCTGCCCATTGGACACTACCAGTCAGTGGTGGAGCTTTCAGCAGAGGTGGTGGAAGAGGTGGAGAAGTATAAGGCTACATTGAGGCGCTTCTTTAAGAGTCGGGGCAAACGGTGTGTTCTATTTGAGAGAAATTATAAGAGCCATCACCTCCAGCTACAGGTAGGTGGTCTCTGCCCAAGAACTTGGAAGGGCTGTATGGAGACCTAGATATTGATAAATATTTAAGTAGTGTTAATTTTTTTGAAGTATAGTTGATTTACAATATTGTGTTAATTTCAGGCATTCAGCGAAGTGATTCAGTTTTATATATATATATTTTTTAAGATTATTTTCCATTATAGGTTACTACGAGATATTGAATATAATTCCCTGTGCTGATGCAGAGAATGGACTGGAGGACACGGGGATGGGGGGGTGGGAAGTGAAGGGGAAGCTGGGATGAAGTGAGAGAGTAGCATAGACATATATACACTACCAACTGTAAAATAGATAGCTAGTGGGAAGTTGCTGTATAACAAAGGGAGATCAACTCGATGATGGGTGATGCCTTAGAGGACCAGGACAGGGAGAGCGGGAAGGAGTCGTGGGAGGGAGAGGATATGGGGATATATGTCTAAATACAACTGATTCACTCTGGTATACCTCATAAGCTGGTACAAGAGTATAAAGCAATTATATTCCAATAAAGAGCTTAAAAAAAAATCCCCCCTGCTATACAGTAAATCCTTGTTGGTTATCTATTTTGTGTTTGTATCTGTTAATGTCATACTCCTAATTTATCCTTCCTCCCCTCCCTTTCCCCTTTGATAACCATAAGTTTGTTTTCTATGTCTGTGAGTCTGTTTCTGTTTTGTATATAGAGTCATTTGTATTTTTTTTTAGATTCCACATATCAGTGATATCATATTTGTCTGACTTCTTTCACTAAGTATAATATTCTCTAGGTTCATTTATCTATGTTGTTGTAAATGGCAATAGTTCATTCTTTTTTATAGCTGAGTAATATTCCATTGTGTGTGTGTGTGTGTGTGTGTGTGTGTGTCTATAAAACATATTTTCTTAAGCCAGTCATCTGTTGATGAGCACTTGGGCTGTAATGTAAATTAGTGAGACACTATGAAAAACAGTATGGAGGTTCTTAAAAAAACCAAAAAGCAATCCCACTCCGGGGTATATATCCAGAAAAGATGAAAACTCTAATTGGAAAAGACAGATGCACCCCAGTGTTCACTGCAGCACTATTTACAATAGCCAGGACATGGAAGCAACCTAAATGCCCATCAACAGATGAATGGATAAAGAAGATGTGGTACATGTATATGATGGAATATTACTCAGCCATAAAAAGGAATGAAATTGGGACATTTGTAGAGACATGGATGGACCTAGAGACTGTCATACAGAGTGAAGTAAGTCAGAAAGAGAAAAACAAATATCGTATATTAACACATATATGCAGCATATAGAAAAATGGTACAAATCAACTGGTTTGCAAGGCAGAAATAGAGACACAGATGTAGAGAACAAACATAAGGACGCCAAGTGGGGAAAGCTGGGGGGGGGGGGGCAGGGGGAGGGATGGAGTGGAATGAATTGGGAGATTGGAGATTGGGATTGCCATATATACATTACTAATAAGAAAAAAATATCAAATTGTACACTTTAAATATATGCAGTTTATTGTATGTCAGTTGTATCTCAATAAAAGTTCTTAAAAAAAATGAGGAAAAAAAACCCAAAACAAAAAGATACATGCGCCCCAATGTTCATAGCAGCACTGCTTACAATAGCCAAGATATGGATATAACCCAGGTGCCTATCAATAAATAATGTCAATTTTAATACTTAATTTTAATTAATATTTAAGTATTTGATTCTAATATAAGGTTAAGTATTTAAATAGTTGATTTAATATTTAAAATATTTAATGTGAATTTCATATTAATATTTAAATAATATTCATTTAAAAGGTTAAAGAGTTTCTGGTGATACCTCCAGAGATTTCCCAGGGATTCACAGGGACGTGCATGGTCAGTACAAGCGAATAGCACAGATAGTAAGTGCCTTGTTGAGAAAAGGAATGGGTCGTTGAGGAAGGTTCCAAGAAAGGTTTGGGCCTTAATAAATAGAGTTTGGAAGAGAGTGGGCATTTTGTGTGACACTTAGCATGAGTGAGAGCTCAGAGGCAGGAAACAGTCTCAGATCTCGTCTGGGGCTAGAAGCTTAGAAATTCAGAGACTGTTATGGATAGTTTGATTGTTGTGGTGGTGGTTTTCTTTCTGGCACATTTGTTAAGTTTTCAGATGGGCCTGATTCTACCACATACATTATATAGGAGCTGGCAAAGGCTTGATGATAAAGAGATCTCTTTCTAGCCTTTCCTACATCAGAGATGGGCTCCCACATGTGGCAGGCTATCTCATAAGTTTAAGTCCTTACAGACAGGCTGACATAGACCTGTCTGGCCTGAGGAGAATCTCTGCTGAGGGGTGTTTCTTCACCCCTGTGATGGATTTGCTACATCTCAGGGACTGTGCAAGAGCCACACCCTCTCTGAGATCTGCAGGAAGAATTTCTCCTGTCTCCCCTCCCCCCATCCCCAGGTTGTTCCTGTGCCGCTCAGCCGCTGCGCTGCTGATGACATTAAAGACGCCTTCGTTATTCAGGCGCAGGAGCAACAGATAGAGCTGTTGGAAATCCCAGAGCATTCTGACATCAAGCAGGTAAAACAGGAGGGGAAGGTCATATTCCAGGAGAAGTAAAGACCTGGTTTCTGACATGTTGAGCCTGAGGTACTCAAAGGCATTCAAAAAATGTTAAACAGGCAGGTGACAGTTTGGTACTAGAGCATGGGGTATTGATTAGACTGGAGACGAAGGTGGTATTACATCAAGGCCTTAGTGCTTTCCTGGGAAGGGCAAGAAATTAGAAATTTCCTAAGGCAGGAACTTAGGAAGGTAGATGCCACTGGGAGGATCTTTGTAATATCTGCCAGTTTGGCTTTTTAAACTCTAGTTCCACTAAGTGGCTTGGGATCTATATCTGCTCGCATCCTTTTTCTTGTGCTTCTAAACTGAATTCTTTGCCAGATTAAAGCTTTTAAGAGATGGGTTGGGATTTTCGATTTTTAAAGCACTATTGGATGTCCTCATACAACTCTGTTTACTTTAGATTGCACAGCCAGGAGCAGCATATTTTTATGTTGAACTTGACACAGGAGAGAAACTTTTCCACAGAATTAAAAAGAATTTTCCTTTGCAGTTTGGAAGGTTTGTATGTTTTTCTTATTTTAAGTGTATTTTCACTAGGCCTACTCTGAACAAAGTAGTGGGCTGCATGGCCAGTTGAATAAAAAGCCAGACAAGAAACAGTCCTTGCCAAGGAATAAATAGTCTTAGGGCAAGTCAGATATTGTAATGTAGAATGTGAAAAGTACCGTAACAAAGTTTTGAGGAACAGTGTACTTTAGAAATTCAGAGAAGGGAGAGCCCATTTCTAATTGGTGGAAGGCATAATGAAAGGGCTGAAGTTGAGCCTGAGAGATAGATTTAGAGGGTAAACTTTGGCACGTGGGCATTCTAGCCTGAGGGAGGAAAATGCTACTATTAATTGAACATGTGCTCTGTGCCAGCCACTGTGCCAAGAACCTTCTATGCATTACCTCATTGAATCTTACAAACTCTGAAAGGTAGGTACTTTCATCCCAGTTTACCAGTGTGGAGAATGAGGCTCTGGAGGAGTGCCCAATAGAACTTTCCACGATGATGGACATGTTCTATAAATGTACACTGTCCCATACAGTAATTGCCAGCCACGTTACTAGTGACTATGGAGCATTTGAAGTGTGGCTAATGTGACTGAGGAACTCAATTTTTAGTTTAATTAATAGAATTAAATTTAAATATGTCAGGCTAGTGGCTTCTATAGTGGACAGCATGGCTCTAGAGTGGTTAGGTAGCTTGTCCATGGTCACACAGTGACAGCCTGCTGCACCCCAAAATGTGAAGTCTTAACTCATTAGTTTGTAGTGTCTGAAGGTCTGGTTGAGGCTTCATTTCTGCTCCTTATATCATGGAGAACATGACTGCAAAACTGTACAGGGAGTGGTATAATTTAGGCCAAGGCAGGAATTTGCTGGCAAGAAGAGAGAGTATGGAGGGGAGTTGAAAATGTGGGGAACAGATTATCTGATGCTGGTGTCTGTGATTTGCAGTTTTTTCCCCTAGTTAGAACTAAGCTTTGCGTCAACCATGAACCCTTTTTGGACCAATTTGGCAAGCCTCCAAGAGACTGCCACCTTTGGATAAGTCCAGTAAATGTAGTTTTCTAAATTTTCAAAAAGATAATATAATAAATGAGAACAAATGTGTTCGGAGCTTCAAGCATGTGACATTATCTTTGTGTTGTGGTTCAGCAGCAGACACAGGTGTGGACACTGATGACACAGACACATGAGCTCACAAAGGAGAGAGTTTCTGAATGATTTTGTGCTCTGATAGTCAGTTGTAGTTTCAACATTGAGTATTTTTCAAAGTAGTAACTTACAGTTACATAGCATTTTATAGTTAACAAAATACTTGAAAAGACATCCTTTTTTCCCTGCTGTACAAGAAGGGTGGTTCTGTCTTCATTTTACAGATGAAGAGGTAGGCTCATGGTCTGCCCAGAGAACTAGAACTTGAGCTTAGGTCATTTGACTTTTAGAAGACTCATGTGATTTGTTTTTAGCCTTTTACTTACTGTAGCTTCAAAGTGGAAAATTAACCATACAAATGTACAAATAAGAGTTATTTCTAATATATCAAAATAAGTAAAAGTATAAAGCAGTGGCATTTAGAAGGTAGCTTGTGTGTGTGGTGGTTTTGTTGACATTGAGCCTGTGCTGTTGTGCCTGTGTAGGCCTGGTGCACTAGAAAGAGAGGCAGAAAGTCAGAGTGGAGTATGATATCAGGTGCCTGACTTTTCACTTCAGCGCACTAATGGCCTTAGATAACAAAACTAGAGTTTAAGGCAGGATGTAATTACAGCTAGTTTGGTGCTTTGATTGTGTTATCTCCATACATCAGAAAACCCTTATTTTGCATTTCATAGGTGAGGAAATCAAGACAGAGATGAAGTAATCTCTTCAAGTCATAGACAGCAAGTGGCAGAGCTTGGAATGGAATCTAGTCTCTGATCTTCCTGATATCAGGGCCTGCCCTCTTTCAACTGTGCCATGTTGCTTCTCTAGATACCAGTAATGTAGTTCCAAGTTGTTCAGAGAAGTAAATGGGATTTGAGGAGTTAGAGAAGAGCTAAGACCTGAGCTGGTCACTTACAGCAGGTGTGGTTTTGATAGATAGAATGGCAGATGGCCCTCAGGGCAGAGAAAATGGTATCAGTAAAGTCAGGAATTTGCATACCTTCTTTGATGCTGAGCAGAGGTCTGGCTGGAGAGGAGTCCAAGGAAGACTTGGTTTTGGACTGATATTGTCCGTTTTGACTTCTTTGTGTTCTTTCTGCAGGGAGGTCCTGGCTAGTGAAGCTATCCTTAATATTCCTGACAAGTCTGACTGGAGGCAGTGTCAGATCAGCAAAGAGGAGGAGGAGACCCTGGCTCGCCGCTTCCGGAAAGACTTTGAGCCCTTTGACTTCACTCTGGATGACTGAGCAAAGGAAAAAGCACTTTATGAACTTCACAGGATGTAATAGCAGCCTGCTTTTTAAGAAACAACAGTCTCCCATGGGGACTGTTTCCCTGCCTCTTCTTTGTGTATTCCCATGGAACCTGCCTGCAGCAAGAGGCCTAAGATTGAATATTTTTCGGAAAAAGTCACATTCTAGGATGAAGATCTTATGTTAAAAGCATGTCTGTCATCCGACTCCAAGTACAGCTTGTGTTTATCAACATTTTCAAAAATATTTATCATATAAAATCCAGATGCTTTTTCATGGTTGGGAAGTGTCTTGTGTTCATGTTACCTATAACCATTGAAATGAAGTAGTGTGTGTGCATAGTACGAGAGGCTAGGGCTTTAGGCCCAGCTGTTATCCCAGGATCTCACAGGTGGCTTCTCACTGAGCAACCCAGCATAGAGAAGGGACCCAAGGCCTTTGCCATTTTTCTCATATAGCATTCATCTTATTGATATAAAAGAGCTCATTCGGTCCTTCAGCAAATACTTAACTCCTATGTGCCAGGCATTTTTCTAGGCTCTAGGAGTATAGCCATGTTCCAACATGATCCCTGTTATCCCAAAATTTACAGTCTGATTGGGAAGAGGAGGGGCAGATTTTTAAAAAGAAGAGTTCTCCTTTAGATACTAAGTTTTAGTTGCTGTTTGATAGTTACAAATTCATGGCGCTCTGGAGTGGTGATAGGATTTTGGGGATCATCAGGGTATCGGCCACTGGTGAAATTATGAGAATGTATGGAAATAGATAGGGTGAATACAGTCCTAAGCTGAAGATGACTGCCTGAGAAATATCAGTATTTAAGGAGTGCTCGGAAATAGAGTGATCCAACAAGTACATGGAGAAAGAACAGAGAGAGTGATCACAGAATGCCAAATCTTGGAAGCCAAGAGAAAAATAGTTGCTCCTATATACTGGGCACTTATGGTCCAGACACTGTTTTACTTAATCCTTACAAAATATCTTTGAGGTAGGTGTTATTACTTCCATTTTACACATGAAAAAAAACACAAACTGGCAGACTTGAAGATTATGGGGCCTGCAGTTAACCAGCCAGGGGTTTTTTTGGTTTTTTTTTTTGTTTTTAATTCAGAAAAACCTCAAAAAGAGCAAACGATGGGAAACAACCCAGTTCTTGCAAAGATGGCCACTTCAGGGTCTTCAGGCCCTCAGCATCCCTTCATAGCTCTTCCAAGTGAGAATTATGGGATTTTGGCCTCACGTGTGGAAAACAGATACACTCCAGAGCTAGATGCTGTACACCTAGCAAGTGAGGGTTTCATACTATTAGAACAATCTGCCACAATCATCTGTGCAGCCTGCCCAGCTCTAAGGGACATGTTTTTGGAGGTACCATTTGCTACCTCCAAGTCTGATGCGCTGGCTCCGTGGCTAGCAAGCACATAATGGGAAACCAGAATCTTTGATATCACACACAGGTTACTGATGAACCACAACACGGCTCGGTTTGTATCATATGGTGTTCAACATTATCGTTGCAATATTCAGAGATTCTGGTGACAACAGACATTTGCTCTGCCCAAGCCCATTCAGTGCTTTAAAAGCAGCCAGCAATACTGCTGTGGTGCACATGCTGTATCCACCTTTAAAAGTCTCAACATGCTATATCTGTGGTGGCACAATCACATGTCACAAATTGTTAGCTGAAATTCTAAGTAGTTCACAGGCTGGGCTGCACAAAGGATGGTCCAAGTGCACATAATCTCAAAGGAGGATTAATGCAGCTGACATATTTCTTTAGAGAATTTGATTCCATGCTGATGTTATACGCTGGAGTGATTGATGAGATCCCCAAGTTCTGTGAAGCATACAACCAACTCAAAGCGAAATCGGGGAGCTGGTTCCCCTATTCTAAGGCAATACGCCACTCAGAAGCACTTCTTGTTGCACGAACAGAATTCAGAAGCTTGCCTCTGCAGCCCTGCACTGCGCATCGAAAACAATCCCCACAATGAGGAACTATCGCTCTGGCAAACCAACAACTGGAGGTATGCCTGACAGCAAGCGCTGTGAGACATTTAGGGAAAAGCTCCCCAAGTCAGGAGGAGCATTCTTTACTCCGGAATATCGTCACATCTTTGAGTTGCTTCGGGTTATAGGGGAGATCCTGGAACAGGTGTATAGGAAGTCAAGCAAAAGAAGAGCTGACTTGACTGTCAGTGGAAAATGATTAATCATTTAAGAGAAGAAAACACACACGCACGCACGCACAAAAAACTATGAAGCCTATCAGTGGGCCCGTTAGCGCATAATTCTTTCTAGTTCTTCGGATTTTGCAATATTTAAATCCCTGGTGGCCTTTGCCAGTGCCAGCTCAGAGGGTGGTGGAGCCAGAGGATAGGTGGCAGAGGTCTGAAGAAAGGTGAACTGTAGACAGGGCTGGAGACGACGTGAAGTTCGAAAAGACGAATACGGGAAAGACTGGTTTGCAAACTGATTTAGAGGAAATGAAGGGTTTAGAGGGATCTTATATTTTTTTAAGACTGTTAAAACACATGTGGGTTCTCTCAGCCACGAAAATTACCAGGGAATTTAGGGTGAGTTGAAAGTGCCCATCTCCCCTCTCCACCATTTCGCCGGTTGGACTCCTGGGGTCCCCGGGAAAAGCTGGGGCGGGGCTTGTTCCTGCCGGAGTTACCGGAAGTGACGCATCCTCTCGCGAGAAGAGAGACGCGCGAGCCTCGGCAGCCCGGAACCGGCCTCAGAACAGTGGCTGAACCTGAGGCCGCAAGCCCTCCCGCCCCATGGAGCGGCCCCCGGGGCTGCGGCCGGGCGCGGGCGGGCCCTGGGAGATGCGGGAGCGGCTGGGCACCGGAGGCTTCGGGAACGTTTGCCTGTACCAACATCGGGTGAGGCGGGGCGCGCGAGGGAGCGGCGGTGGGTGTTTGTCAGGGCGCCTGTGGAACACAGTGACTGTCAGTATGGGAGAGATTGTTGGTGAGACCTTGGGCAGTATTGTGGGCTAGTGAGCGTGTGTGTGTGTGAGAGAGAGAGAAAACACAGGTTGTGTTTGTGAGCCTGGTGACTGAGTCCGAGGTTGTATCTGAGGTCCAGGTCAGTGTGTGTGAGGCAGAGCTATTATGGGGAACTTTTGTTATGACTGTCAAGATGTGACAAAGTTTTTACTGAGTGTGACAGTGCGTATGTGTCCCTCTGAATGTAGAGAGTCGGGGTGTGTGAGGCAGACGCACATGAGAGTGTGTATTATGAGCACAAGTGGGTGAGAAGATGGGGCTGAAAGGGGGCTGCCTGTTAGAGTCTGTGCTCATGTGTGTGCTTGGAGGCCATGTGATGTCTGTAGGCCTGGAGTAGACAGGCCTACAGTTAAGCTTTTGGATGCACTGTGTAGGCCTCGGAGTTGGGGATGCGTCCTAGGTAAGGAACTGTATGAGAATCAGCTGGTGAAAATGATCATGGCTTCACAAGGGAAGGAGATAGATTGAGGGTGAGGTGCTCTAGCAGGTGGAAGACAGCTAGCCTCAGACTCCGGAATTGTTCTTTGATTTAACTGAAAATGTTTAACCATTGTAGCAGCAGCTAACTATCATGTTTGAGCCAGTCTCTTTCATAACCAAAGTTATGAACCCTTTCCCCAGACAAATGCACAGGTGCACACCCACACCTTATGTACGTTGCTGTTTGAGGACGTGCATGCTCTCTTGGAGGACATTTACAGACCTGTTAAATTTATAGACCCTGGAATAATAATCCCTGCAGTATAGCTTTTGTTTTGTCAGGCGTGAAATTGTTATAATAATGTATATACATCATGGGTCTGTTTGAGCGTTAAATAAGATAACCATGTGTGTAAAACTAAATAGAGTACCTGGCCCATGGTAAGCCTTCAGATGTTAGCTCCTGCTGCTGCTGTGTTGTTGCCATTGTCATCACCTTCATCATCATTAATTGATGTTAAAAAAGGAAATGTCAAGATAAAAGTGGTGTTCTTGAAGATTTTTTTGTAAAAGATAAATCTGTGTGGAAAAACATATGGGACAAGATGAACAGTTAAAATATTACTAAAATGCTTGCGTTGGCCTATGAATTAAGAAGTGGATTCAAGAGGAGAAATCATGATTTGCTGTCCTAAGAAATATGGGTGTGAGTAGAGAGCTCACTATAGAGGGTGGGAGGTAGGGTTGATGGGAATCTACCGGGAAGGAATAGGCTTGTTTGTGTGACAGTTACAATGACAGATGTCACTGATATAATTGAGGAAATTTTGTGAAGCAGATTTCTAGACAGAGCATAGGAGGGAATCTTGGAGAGAGGGAGAAAGGAAGGTGAATGACTAAGGCATTAAGTACTTTGACAGCCAGACAAGTAGTAAATTTAATAATTTTCACCATCAGACATGAGGCACTCAAAGAGTAAAGAGAGGGAGCCAAGTACTTCCAGCAGAATGTTGACTGTGGCCTTGTTATCTGAATCTGCCCATCAGTCTGGTTGTAAGAAAAAGAAGTATGCATGCTAGTGCATATGTGACTGCTTTGCTTGGTCCCTGGCTGGGGATGGATGAATACATCAGTTTTTTTAAAAAATGGTGATAAAGTATATATAACATAAAATTTACCATTTTAACCATTTCTAAGGGTACAGTTTAGTGGCATTGTATGTTTACATTGTTGTGCAACAGTCATCACCATCCATTTCCAGAACTTTTTCATCTTCCCAAATTGAAGCTCTGTACCCTTTAAACAATAACCTCTCACACCTTTCCTTCTCCCTCCAACCTCTGGCAACCACCATTCTACTTTCTGTCTCTGTGGAATTCATCACTTTTTAAATGGAAGAGATTTGGTTTCCTCTAGAATCTTAGAAATCTCTCAGAAACTTTCCAGATGTCCACAGT
This sequence comes from Hippopotamus amphibius kiboko, assembly GCF_030028045.1. NCBI lineage: Eukaryota > Metazoa > Chordata > Mammalia > Artiodactyla > Hippopotamidae > Hippopotamus > Hippopotamus amphibius. The sequence continues at coordinate 29,712,252 of NC_080190.1, forward strand.
GGCCCTTCCCCAGAACTGGGACATTTGACAACTGAGCCTGTAGTGAGAAGAGAAGAAATACTCTTTTTGTCATAAGACTTGGAAACAGCATCATTATTTTTCCACTTACAGCTTTGAGTGTACAGCTTTCAAGATCCTTGTGTTTTGGCGGAAGCCACATCTCAATATTTCATTTATACCTCTTAAATCACAACGAGAAAGAGAAAAGTATGTGAGATGGTTTATTTAGCTGATTACTGTGCTGTGTGCTGATGATACCAGAATCAACAAGAATAGTATTTTGTGCCCTCAAGGAAATTTCAAGTCTAGTGGGAGAATTAGACACTTTAAGTACAATTTGATAACCTGTATAATGAAGGTATTTGTAAAGTGATGTGGAAGCATGGCAAGATCACCAAAGAACTCTTCCTAGGGAATAGGGTGGCACATCTCAAAATGTGTTTGGAAAAACTAACCTCGTGAAATGCTTTGAAAAAAGGACACTGTGGTCAATACATTGTATAAATGCTGCATATAATAGTTCTTCATTTGGCAAGTCATAACCCACATTAACATATTAAAAGCTCTGTGAAGTCCTATAGTAAAGAAACTAATTTAACTTAATATTTTCCAATTTTTTTTATTGTGGTAAAACATGCAAAGCATTTGCCATTTTTACAATTTTTAGATGTACAGTTCTGTGGCATTAAGTACATTCACATTTTGTGCAACCATCACCACCATCCATCTCCTGAATATTACCTTCTTTTTTTTTTTAAACACAGAACTCTTTTTTTTTTTGTTTTGCTGGACATCTGTAAACTTTCCACAGAACATTTTTTGTGAAAAGGTAGAGTGAGGAAGGCCTTCACAGAGTGGGTGAAATATAAACTGAGGAGTTGAAGGATCCTATAAAATGGGATCTTTTTGAAATAGATAGCTTCTTGCCTTATTCATATGATAATTTAGGATTTAATGTTGTTTGTGGTTGTACCAGATTGACTCCCTGGTAGTAAAAGCTTACATGGGACCTAGCAGCAACCAGGTACCTACTCAAAACCAAAGAAAGGTTGAAGGGAGGGAGGACAGTGGTTAGGTTGGGTTGTAGCCTACCCTAGTTGCTTACTCTTTATACATCAACTATCTTATCTCCAGCTATTCCCCATTTCAGACGATCCCATACAAGTTATGTCTTGCATCCTGTTCTGGGCTGCATTATTACTGTTGCCAGAATGTGATGAGGTCTGGCTACTTCCTGTAATGTGCATCAGGTTGGGTTTTATTTCGGTTAGAATTGGCTAAATTACTAGTCATAGAGGCAAGAGCTGTTAAGTTCATTTTATAGATATGGAAATATAGTCATTGTTAGGATTTTTTTTAATGTCATTTGAAATACAAAGATTAAGAACTAATTTTGGAGTTTTTTTGTATTAGGTTTGGTCATATTAAAACTATTTCTGGACTTCCTTGGTGGCGCAGTGGTTAAGAATCCGCCTGCCAATCCCGGGGCTTGGGTTCGGTCCCTGGTCCGAGAAGATCCACATGCCACGGAGCAACTAAGCCCGTGTGCCACAACTACTGAGCCTGTGCTCTAGAGCCCATGAGCCACAACTACTGAGCCTGAGTTTAACAGCTACTGAAGCCCATGCGCCTAGAGCCCGTGCTCCACAACAAGAGATGTCACCGCAATGAGAAGCCCACACACCACAACGAAGAGTAGCCTCTGCTTGCTGCAGTTAGAGAAAGTCTGTGTGCAGGAACGAAGACCCAAAACAGCCAATAAAAAATAATTAATTTAAAAAAAAAAAACCAAATAATTTCTTGCTTTTGAGCCAGGGAGCCCTGAATTATTCTCTTTATTCTGGTTATGCTGGAGCCTGGAGCCCTTGTTAGCTGTCTTGACTAAATTAAAAAAAGGGTTTATTAGGGAGACAGGGTCTTTGTATTATTCTAGCAGTATATATGAGACAGTGTTCTGAAGAGATCTGTTATAGGATCAGCCTCAATGACTTTTTGCTTGCGTGCTTTGGTGTGTTTGAACGTCAGTTTTAAAGCAGTAGTTTAATAGTCTCATGGTTTACCTGGCAAAAGCATTGGCTCAAGAGAACTGTGGATAAATATGTTTAATTAGTAAAGCTAAAGAGTTTTGTTTCCCCAGTTTGGCATTTCTTTGATAGCAAGTATATCTGCACAGAAACCTAATTTATAATTTTCTGTGGATTTTCTATTTTGGCAGGAACTTGATCTCAAAATAGCAATTAAGTCTTGTCGCCTGGAGCTAAGTACCAAAAACAGAGAACGGTGGTGCCATGAAATCCAGATCATGAAGAAGTAAGTGTACTTGATGACTTAAGTCTCCCCAGTTTTGCAGCCCATCCAGATGTCGTCATAGGGAAGGAGGCTAGGAATCCATTCTTCTAAGGATCTGTTGGCGAACATATTTTTCTCTTTCTCATTAAATGTATGGCTTCTATTTCAAATAATAACATCACATCATGCTTGAGTAGGTTTAGTTTAAAAGTCAGCTAGGTGTTATCAGACTCAGCTTTCTGAGGGCAGAATCTTTCTTCTGGATCTTGGGCAGTGCTCGTCTATTTCACTTTATAGTTAAATAACAATCACTACTCTCATTTCTTTACTCCTACCTACTTTTGTCAAACAGCGTATCTGTTGCTTTATAAAAAATTATCTTCAAACTTAGTGGCTTAAAAGAACAAACATTTGGTATCTCACAGTTTCTGTGGTTTAGGAATTTGGGGATGACTTAGCTGGGTCGTTTTAACTCAGGAGATCCCTCCTGAAACATCTCAAAATGTTGACTGGAGCTGCAGTCATCCAAAGGCTTGAGTGGGGCTGGAGTATCCACTTCAAGGCTCATTTAGTGGCTGTTGGTTAGAGGCATCAGTTCCTCACCATATGGACCTCTCCATAGGGAAGTTTGAATGCCTTCATGACATGGCAACTAGCTTTCCCCAAAGTCAGTGATCTGAGAGAGAGAGAGCAAGTTGAAAGCTGACATATCTTTATTATCTTTCCTCAGAAGTCACACTCCATCCTTTACAAATAATTTCTATTTGTTAGAAATTAGTCACTAAATGCAGCCTCTACTCAAGGGAAAGAAAATTAAGCTCTTGAAGGGAGAAGTGGACATATTTTAAAACCTCCACAGGTAGTGTGCTAATAAGTGCTTACAAATAATTCTTCTAGTTGTCACAGCAGCCCTGTGTTTAGGCATTATCTCTATTTTATAAAGGAGGAAGTTGAAGCTTATAGAGTCATACAACTGGTAGGTAATAGAATCTGAATTTGAATAAGCACTTTCTGACTTCAGTGTTCTCAGCGCATTGTAATGGTTCTCAAATTTGGCTACGTGGCAGAATCACTAGGAAAGCTTATTAACAATATAAATCCTCAGGCCCTACACATGGAAAGTCTGTTTCTTTAGGTCCCTAGGCCCTGGGAATCTATTCCATTTTTGTGATCCACTGCACGATGATGATGATGATGGATGATATATTGCTAAGTTTAAAAAAAGATGTTAGGAAATAATATATAATGTGATTCAATATTTACTGAAAAAAATGTATTTGTGCACAAATTAAAAACTGGGAGGGGGCTTCCTAGGTGGTGCAGTGGTTAAGAATCCGCCTGCCAATGCAGAGGACATGGGTTCGATCCCTGCTCCAGGAAGATCCCACATGCTGCGGAGCAACTAAGCCCGTGTGCCAAAAATAAATAAATAAATAAAATTAAAAAAAACAAACAAACTGGGAGGAAATATGCCAAAAGTTTAATAGTAATCACAGCTGGGTGACATTGTAAGTGATTATGGGAGAGAGTATAATATAGGCTCTGGAGCTAGACTGCCAGGTTTGAATCCTTACTTGACCACTTACTATGTAATCTTATGTTACTTAATCAATTTGTGTTTCAGTTTTCTCCCATGTGATGAAACTCTTAATGAATCTACCTATAGTAGGATTATTGTGACAAGTAAATGAGTTAATGTATGTAAAGTGCTTACTACTTGGCATATAGAAATGTAATAGTAATAATAGTGATAGTACGAGGGTGAGTCAAAAATTATCTGAACTCCGGTTATATTAAAACTTCTGTTGGCTGCACTGTCTCATCAGTGCTTTCTGTTCAAGGCTGCTGTCTCTCCAGTCCTGCTGTGCAGGTGTGAATGTGTTACATCAGTTCATTTGTAACTGTGGTATGAGCAAAAATGGATGCTCCACTTGTGATTTGCACAAAAGAAGAGCAGCGTGCAGTGAATCGTTTTATGTGGTCTGAGGGTGTGCACATCCGTACACTTCTGCCCACACTGTCAACACTCAGCAAAAACTTCGTTTTGAGGTTTTAGAGCATCCTCCCTATAGTCCTGATCTTGCTCCATTGTACTTTTACCTGTTTAGTCCCCTGAAAGCAGCCTTACAAGGACAAAGATTCACTTCTGATGAAGAAGTGAAGATAGTGGTGCATTCATGGCTTGCAGCTCAGCCTAAAACATTTTTTAATGAGGGAGTATGAAAGCTTGTTGACAGATGGACAAAGTGTATTGAAAAGCAGAGAGATTATGTCAAAAATGATGTATTTGTCTTTTCTAAAAGTTAATTAAAGTAAATTCTACAGCCAGAGTGCAGATAATTTTTGACTTACCCTCATATTTTTATCTAGATTTTCTTTTTAAGTATTAATTTTAAATTATACAAATGAGAAATTAGAATATTATAAATAATGTCAGCCTTTCTTCCTCTCACTGCCCCCCAATTAACTACCATTTCAAACTCAGCCCCTTTTCATTGGAAACAAATTTTTTATTATAATGTTTTCCCCTTGTTAGGTTGAACCACGCCAATGTTGTAAAGGCCTGTGATGTTCCTGAGGAATTGAATTTTTTGATTAATGATGTGCCTCTTCTAGCAATGGAATATTGTTCTGGAGGAGATCTCCGGAAGGTAGTGTGGGTGTTTTGAGATGATGAGATAGTAAATCATGAACTTTAGCAGTGTTTGAATCCCACTCAATATGATAATCTAGAATAAGAGTAAAGTATGGCCTGTTATCTGTTTTTGTGGCTGCTTTCTTACTATAGCAGCAGTGTTGAGTAGTTGTGACAGATTGTATGGCCTGCAAAGCCTAAAGTACTTACTTTCTGGCCCTTTGCAGGGAATGTTTACTGACCCCTGATTTAGAACATGCATTTTTTTGTTGGTGGTGGTGGTGTTTTCAGGATGGGACTGTATTGATGGTTTTAGGCCACAGTATCAATGTGTAAAGTATTTATTAATAAGTTGTTTCTTTCCTCTGTTGCAAATCTTTTTTTCTCATCTCTTTAAATCTACCATATGGCTGTCTTTATTTATCTGTGAGATTTTTCAACTTTTTCAATTTCAAAAGCTTTCTCCCTTTATTTTTACTTGTACAAACCTTGTCATGAAATTTACATGTCCTCAGTATGGATTTGGTAATTTTTCCCCCTTGTATTTTCTTAATCATGACTTATTTTCTTATTTGAGTATTGTCTCAGAGTATAATGATTAACGATTAATGTATCGGTGTTACTGCCCAGCAATATCAGCGATATACATTTTTAGACTTTTTTTTTTCTTTAGCTACTCAACAAACCAGAAAATTGCTGTGGACTTAAAGAAAGCCAGATACTTTCTTTACTGAGTGATATAGGTATGTAATCAATATGAAAATGCCATCATAATTTAATGCCCCTTCGGTCTGTAAAAGATTCTACATACTACTTGGGAATTAGGAGAATTGTTGATGTACTATACAAAGCATAGGTTTTTAACTATAAGAAATTTTATCTATAAGAAATTTTTTATCTATAAGAAATTATCAGAAAAATTTATTACCGTTGATGCTAAGTTAAAATTAGGATATTTTGTTTTTTATTTTTTGTGTTTTTGGCTAGGTGTCCATTTGAGTAAAAGATGTTCCAATTGCCTGAAAAAAAATGGCGTGAAATGACCTTACTCAGTTGTACTCTTGCTCCCTCCCTGATTAACACAGTAACTTTATTTACCAGTGGCATTGCATCTTATGGGCACACAGGTTCTCTTAGGGCGAAATCTCTTTTTAATCAGAGTTACTCCTGCAAAATTCCTAAAATAACTAGGACATAGGCCCTTGGAGGAAGTTCAAAAGCCCAGACTATGTTTCTCTGTATATTTTGATTTTGCTTCTTAGGTCATGGAGGCAAAAGTCTAGTTGAGGACGGTGATTTCGATCAGAAGGAAAGGCCCCAGTGATAAATACAGGGATTTCCTCAATTGCTTGTTCCGTTTCTTTTTAATATTAATTTTCACAAGTTAAATGAGTGCATGTTATAATTCTGCAGTATTTGTTTAATGTTACTGGATTTTCTGTGGAGAAAATCCGAGCTTCTATAAAATCATTAGTCATGTAGTTATGATATAAATTTGAGCATCAGAGCAGATCTGTACAAAATGTGAGATGAATTTTTTTTTAATGCAGTGTTGTTTATTACCTCAAAATACCTTTAAACTTTATTTAGGATCTGGGATCCGATACTTGCATGAAAACAAAATTATACATCGTGATCTAAAACCTGAAAACATAGTTCTTCAGGATGTTGGTGGAAAGGTAGGTAAAACCTGAAGAAATTTCATGCCAATTGAATAGTCTCTCCATGATGTAGTTAGTCTTTGAGGTTTGGTGTCCTCCACAGCATTCTGTACTTCTTTATCCCAGCCCTCACTACACTATGGTTTTGTGTTTAGTTGTTTGTCTCCTCTGCTAACATAATTAGCTCCATTAGAGAAGGAACTACACCTGTCTTGGTCATGTCTTTTTTCCAGCACAGAACCTAGCAGAGCTAGTAGGCAGTAAGTAATCTGTTAATCCTTACAAAGCACATCCAAAAAATGCACATATCCTCGGTCTGCTTTAAGAAAAAAATATGTTTAAAGTATGTTTCTTATTTAAGAAAAAACAAGACAAAACTCATTCTCCTCCCCAAAAGTCCCAAGTTCTGTAATTAAAATTCAAAACCTTGATTTCTCAGATTCCTAAGAGAGTCATCTTGAGAAGAACCAGAAATTGTGAATTGATTCCTGGAACATATATATATATATATTTTTAATAACTTTTTATGGTTTATTTATTTATTGGCTGCGTTGGGTCTTCGTTGCTACATGTGGGCTTTCTTTAGTTGCGGTGTGTGGGGGCTACTCTTTGCTGTGGTGCAAGGGCTTCTCATTGTGGTGGCTTCTCTTGTTGCGGAGCACGGGCTCTAGGTAGTCGGGCTTCAGTAGTTGGAGTGCGTGGGCTCAGTAGTTGTGGCGCATTGGGCATAGCTCCTCCACGGCATGTGGAATCTTCCCAGACCAGGGATTGAACTAGTGTCCCCTGCATTGGCAGGCAGATTCTTAACCACTGTGCCACCAGTGAAGTCCTGGAACATATATTTTTATCAAAGTAATTTGAGCAATTTTCTTGCTCCTAGTGCCCAAATTCCATTCCAATAAAGACATAAAGCCAAGAATCAACCTTGAATTGAATTGTGTGTCCTTAGGTAGTGAAGATAATGATCAGTTGGAGGTGGTGAAACCTTGATGATGCGCCTTCTCTTAGGAGTCTTTGTGTATGCTTTGCACCATTGCCTTTTTTTTTTTTTTTTTTTTTTTAATCCTGAGACTTCAGGATATTCTTGAAGTTAGATAGATGGTTTACTCACATTGATCCACTTAAAATGGTGTGATGCTTTTTAAAAGTTTGGAAGTCACCCTTGCCTTTGCCTTCCAATTTAATGGATCAAGCTTATTCTGAATATACCAAAACAAAAATTAATAGCCAGTCTATATTTAGTTTTTAACACATGTCAAACACTGTTAAATTACTTTCACTATTTCATTGAATACTAATAGCAATTCTTTGAAGTAGGGATTGTTAGTAATACCATTATATAGGAAATTGGTAGAAGTTAAGTAACTTGATCAAGATAACATGGTTTTTTAGGTGATGGAGCTCAGGCTTGAAACATGTTTGTGTTATTCCAGAGCCCATGCTCTTCACCACTCTCCTCCCCAGAGCTTTATAAGGACATTGTTGCCTTTCCTTTTCAAACTTATCAACCTTTTAATACTTACTGTTTTGCAGATTATGCATAAAATAATTGATTTGGGATATGCCAAAGATGTTGATCAAGGAAGTCTGTGTACATCTTTTGTGGGAACATTGCAGTATCTGGTAAGACATGTATTGTTTCTTTGAATTTAAGTGTACAGGATTCTCGTTCTTATTTCTGAAGGCTGTGAATGTAATAGTTCAAACTCAAGTTGATTTTCTCTTATAGTGTTGATGTTTAAAGCATTTTTTCTTTTTAAGGCCCCAGAGCTCTTTGAGAATAAGCCTTACACAGCCACTGTTGATTATTGGAGCTTTGGGACCATGGTGTTTGAGTGTATTGCTGGATATAGGCCTTTTTTGCATCATCTGCAGCCATTTACCTGGTAAGAAATGGAAGAGAGCTTTGGTGTGGTTAATGGGAATGGAAATTTTCAGTTGCCTGCTCCCCCACCCATTCTTTAAATGGTATAATTGCTGTTTAACACATAATTGAATAAAATTAAAAGGCAAAAATTCTTAGTGTTTGTGAGAATCCAGTCGTCAGCTGAGGTACCTTCTGTTTTTATAGGCATGAGAAGATTAAGAAGAAGGATCCAAAGTGTATATTTGCATGTGAAGAGATGACAGGAGAAGTTCGGTTTAGTAGCCATTTACCTCAACCAAATAGCCTTTGTAGGTATGTATATTTTAGTTGAGGAAGTTTGCCTCAGTTTCTTCCGGGTTGTGAGAGATTAGTAGAGCTGTTGTCTGTTTCAAATAGCATTATCCAGTGGAACTTTCTGTGATGATGGCAGTATTTTATATCTGTGCCAGCCACATGAGTAGCTGAGCACTTGAAAGGTGGGTGGTATGACTGAAGAACTGAATTTCAAATTTATTTAATTTTAATTAACTTAAGTGTAAATGCAAATGGCCACTTGTGACTAGTGGCAACCATATGGACAGCACAGGTCTAGTGGAAACAGGAACTGCCATTCAGCTGATTGGCTTAGGTGCTAACTTAGGTGCTAAGAACCCTCTTGGGATACTGTGGTGAATGGGTTCCTTAGGGAATAGAACTGGATTCACCTGTTGCAGTTGCCAGTAACTAACTTACATACGTGGGTTTGGGGTTGTTTTTTGTGGAAAAAAGTTTGTCATGTTTTAATTCATGAATTATTTGAAAGTAAGGTATAAAATGATACAATTAATGACAAAGGAAATTGACAACCTATTAAACTACCTTTTTTTTTTTAACAAAACTAAAGGAAAATTGGAACATCATGATTTTTATCCTATTTTTGTATCTTTTCTAGTTTAATAGTAGAACCCATGGAAAACTGGCTACAGTTGATGCTGAACTGGGATCCTCAGCAGAGAGGAGGACCCATTGATCTTTCCTTAAAGCAGCCAAGATGTTTTGTATTAATGGATCACATTCTGAATTTGAAGGTTAGTTTGAATGGGGTCTACTTCATAAGACTTGCATGAAGTTAACAAACTTATTTGGAAAATGGGCATAAATATATTTTAATAGCCTTTTCCTGATGCTTATTTGAAAAAGAAAATGATATTCTTAGAGCGGGTGCATTTTTATTTCTTTAGTAAGCCTTCTCAGTTTTACTTCTAAGTGGTCTTGTCAATTCCTCCTTTGTAGCATCTTTTGGATTTTCCCCTTTCTCATATTGGTATCATTTCACCTCATTCATTTAGGTCTAATCATACTAGATTTGGTTTGGTGAGGAAGGTTCCTACCTGGCTTTCATGCCTCTGTACTTCCTTTCCATCTTACAGTCCACGTAATATGAATTGCCTGTCTCATCTTCTGAAAATGCTTTTTTATTCTCCTATCCAAGAAACTAACAGTTCTTTCTTGCCTACCAAGTCAAATCTAAACTGATCTGCTTGGCTTTTGGGGGCTTTCTTAATTCAGGTCCACCCCATCCAAGTGTTTGTTTAGTTTCTCTTCCCCTTTACTTCACTTAGGGCCAGCTTGTCACTGCTTCTTATGCCATCAAGCCCATTATGCATTTTTGTGCTTTGACAGATGCTGTCCTTCTGCTGAGACTGATATCTATCTCTGTGTATCTCCTCACCTACACTGGCACATATTCAACTCTCCTTTTCTCTAAATGGTCTCTACCTCACAGTATATCATTTAATCATTTTTGCTTTTATATATTCTCTAATTGTTTCTCATCTTCCACTCATGCCTTTCCGTATAGATTGTCGTCTTCAATGCTGGGATTGTTTTTTACTACTTTTATTAACAGCAGTCTACCCTACCATCACACCATCCATAAGCCGACATTGTGTACAAAGCAGGGCATGTACCAGATTCTCAGTAAATATCCATTGACATGAATGAGAGGTTCTATTATGCTGTATACCCAGAAACAACTCTCATCTGTGGTCTTTACATATTTGTTGATTGCTTGTAGTAGATAGCATTTCTAAAATTGAAATGAGAAACAAGTAGTCATATGAGGTTTTACTCTCATCTTGATATACTTTATTAAATAGGAACTTGAGGCCATGTTGATGTCATTCTTGCCCAACATTGAAAAGATATCTGGTGTCATGATTTGGTTTTCTTCTCCTGTGCCAAGGAATAAGTCATCCCCTAAGGTGTTTGACAAGCAGGATTTGGTGACACCTTTTAGTTCTTTGTTACCTGCAAAAAATTTTGGTTTTTATCTCAGATTTTTTTCAGCCTTGTCATGGTAATCATAGCATCGTTTCTACTTGGAAGGGGTCTGTGAGCATGTGCTTGTCATAGAACATGAGGAAAGAGTCCTCCTTATGTGTTTTGTGGTCTATAGACTTTAGTTCAGTTTGCAACACCACTGTTTGCATATTTGTGAATCTGGGCAAAAAAAAATATATATATATATATGTGTGTTTATTTATAGCTCAGGTACAGTAATATTTTCTTTAAAGGATCAATATTATTTTGAGGTTGTACAGAATAAAGTATGTGTAGGGTGCTATTCATAGTAATTCAAGGATGCTTCCTAGACATAATAATAGGACTGAATTTTGAAGGATAAGGAAGCATTAATCTGGGGAGTGGGCAGGAGGAAGGATTTACAGGCAGGGGCATGTCATGAACACAGAAGCATGAACTGCAAAACAGGCTGGTATTATTGTAGGGCTTTTTTCTAAGGTGTTTATCATATTGTTCAAGGAGGGAATGGTGTCTGTTTTATTTTCGTTTAAAGAGGAAATCAACAAAAAGTTACTAAAATATTTCTTTCCCTTAAAAAAAAAGTTTAGAGAGTCTGATTGCATATTTTTCCAACTTTTTATTATGGAAAACTTTAAGTATGTAAAAAAGTTTTAAAAAGTATACTAAACATTCTTTGCTGCCTCTTTCATGCCTTTAACTGTATCCTAAGAGTCTCTCCTTGGCTTTCTCTTTTTCCACATTACTTTTCATCCTTTTCTTTGGCAGTCACTTCAGTTGTATAACTTTAACTATAAAATGAATATGGATAACTTCCAAATTTATCTCCTTGGTTGTGACTGTACAGCTCTCTGCAGAGTATTTGTAAATACACCTGGTGGTCCCACTGGCATCCAAGACATGATTCATTAAAAATGGAGCACATTTGCTCCATTAACTTCTTCTACAGCTTTTCCTGTGCCTCTTACTTGCACTGTTAGCCTTCCAGTTACCTAGGTTGGAAACTTTGGCTGTCTGGCTATTCCATCTCCTTCAATTTACATATCCAGTTATTTTGTGAGATTTATCTTTTGAATGCTTCAACAATTCTGAACTTGCCAGGTTCTCAATTTAGAAAGCCTTCCATAGTTCCCTTTAGCTTATTGAATAAAATCTAAACTCTTACATCGGTATTTAGAATCTATCTTGATCTCATTTCATCCTACATTTCCAGTCTTAGTTCCTGTTATGCCCTAAAGGAGCATCATTTTTGGTGCATTTGAACTAAATCATTTATATTCTGATGATGCTCATCCTTTCCTACTTCTCTGCCTACCTTGCTGTTTTCTGTGTAGAAGAACCTTTCTTCTTTTAATCTTTTCTTGTTCTAATCATTCTTCCTTTTCAAAATTTAGCTCAAATAGTGCTTCCTATGTAAAGCACTCCTTTCCTCCCACCAAGTAATCTTTGGAATCTGCACAATATTTTACATCATTACATTACCTATTGCATTTTGCATTGTATTTTAGTTCTTTTAATGTTTCTTAATATCTTTTATCCTATGGAGGACAAGGATCATTAAGTTACTCAATTTGCATACTCACTACTAGCACAACACACTTAGTAGTGTGTACCATAGTAGGTACTTATCAAATATTTGAGTGAACAAAAGGATTAATTTAGGTTGTATTTCCTCTCCTTTCTCTTGCTCCCTTCTAGCTCAGCTTTAGTAGTGGGATGCTGTGATCTCGCCACCCTAGTTTAAAACATCCCCTGTGTAAAAGTAAATGTCCACCTTAGGATTTTCATACTAAATTTCTGCTGTTGTTCTTAGTGGTCACTGTCACAGTGTGAAATCTTCCTAGGCCAGGGTGAAATAGAAGGTCTCAGCCGGTATGCTTATATTGTAGTCCATGTCAACTTGAAAGATTCCCTTCTCTTCCCCCCACCTGTTTTAAACTTAGAAGGTTATTATATATTAAAGGAAAGTTAGTGTTTACCTCTGTAATAAACATTTCTAGCAGAGATAATTTTAATCATTTGTATACACTAGTCAATGTAAGGCATTGGGGAAATGTAGGTATTAATTTTGTATGGCTCATCTAAGGACAGTAGAAGGAAGAGGATTTAAAATTACATTGTGTTCAAATGACTGACCTCTAACTCTGTGGCTGTCCTTGGTTACTGGGATAGAGCCCCACCTAACTCGATCTCACATTTATTTGGCCTATATCAGGCTACTTTCATTGGGGCTTCAGGCAAGAAGCCTGGTTTCTATCTTTGCCAAAATGGAGATTAGAAGATCTCATTAACAGGATGTTATGTGAAAGCACTTAACTTTTGGTTGGCATCTGTTAGGCAGTTCATAAACATTTCCTTCCAGGTCAGTGATATATTTCTCAAAATAAGTGTTACCTTTTTAAATTTGGGTTTTTATTTCTTGATTTTGTACATTCCTAGAACTTTAAAACTTTATTCCTTAGAACTAACATCTGATGTAGTAAAAAAGTAAACTCTACTCTTCAGTTTTCAAAATGTCATTCTATAATTATAGAAGGAGATCTCACTTTGGAAAATGAATGAACCTTGTTTAATGCAGAGATCATACCTTTTGCTTATATTCCCTTTAGTATCTAGCACTGAATCTTTTATGTAGCAAACAATCAATAATTATTTCTCTTTCTTCTTATTTAAACAGATAGTACACATCCTAAATATGACTTCTGCAAAGATAATTTCTTTTCTGTTACCACCTGATGAAAGTCTTCATTCACTACAGTCTCGTATTGAGCGTGAAACTGGAATAAATACTGGTTCTCAAGAGCTTCTTTCAGAGACGGGAATCTCTCTGGATCCTCGGAAACCAGCCTCTCAATGTGTTCTGGATGGAGTTGTAAGACAATTCTAATATACCTAGTGTATAAGAAATCTGTTTGCATAGAGGGATTGCATGCCCTGCATTTTTCATGTATACTTGGCATCCTTTGGGAGGTGGTCCATATCATAGAATTCTTTTTTTTTTAGTTTTATTCTACTCATTACGCTTATTGCTTTGCAAGGTGAAAAGACAGAAATGAAACATTTGTTGTTTTGGACTATATATGACTTTCTCTTTGGTGCTGTTTCCCTCCTCCCTCTTTTTTCCCCTTTTTGTACTAAAGCCTGAAACCTTGAAATTAGACTAGCCATTTCATAGGTCCTGTCAGAGGATAGGTGGATGGTAAAATATGATTTTTGGTCATCACTCTTTTTTCATTTTTATTTTTTGACTTTATTGAGGCATATTTTTATATGTCATATAATTTACGTATTTTAAGTGTACAATTCAGTGACTTTTTTTTTTTAAGCAAACTACATTAATTGCACAGCCATCATCATAAATCAGTTTTAAAACATTTCCATCTCAGTAGGATTCTTCATGTTCATTAACTGTTAATATCCATTCTGTTCACCCCGGAAAATCACTAACTTACTTTCTACCTCTATAGATTTGCCCTTTCTGAACATTCCATGTAAATGGAATCATATAATCTATAATCTCTTGCGTCTAATTTCTTTCATTCACCTTTATGTTTTTGAGATTCATTCATGTCATAGCATATATCATTATGTCATTTCTTTTGATTCCTGAATAGTATTCCCATTCTGTGGGTATATGTTGTTATGACTTGTCCTTTTGGGTCTGGTGATTGTTTTTCACTTTAGTCCATACTGTGGTTATTTATTTATTTTTCCTAAACAAAAGTTTAGACCTTAAATCTGTGAGATGTATGCTAATGAAACTGACTTCACCATTGGCACTTCAAAGTAGGAAATCTGGTGCTTATGTACTTAGAAAACCTAGAATTTTCAAGCATCTTTTTTCTTAATTGTTTGTTTCTTTTTCAGAGGGGCTGTGATAGCTATATGGTTTATTTGTTTGATAAAAGTAAGACTATATATGAAGGACCATTTGCTTCCAGAAGTTTATCTGACTGTGTAAATTATATTGGTAAGTATAGTTCATTTACTGACTGCGCTTTAAACCTGAAATAATATAATTTTGACTCAACATGATTAGTAGAAATGGTCCTTTGGTGTTTCTGTTTTGTATCTCATACTTCAGGTTTCTGTATGTGGTGAAAGATGGGTTTGTATGGTTTGGAAAGTGAAGAGGTCGATTTTAAATCACTACCAGATCCCTCATTTGGGAGAAGACTTAGTTTCCTGTTGATAGGGTTCTCACATATAAAGCAATGAATCTTCACTATTAATTAAGCCCACTTTTTAGTTTCTCCTTCATTATTTAAGCATGGTCAAATACTTCCTTTTATCCTATGAATACTGCTTAACGTTCAAATAATTTCATTTATTCTGAAAGAACTGTTATTTTCTTTTGAAGAAGTTAAGTGATCAATTTGTCTACCCCAAACTAAAAACAAGCACAAAATTATAAAATCAAGAACAAAATTTGTCATAAGCGCTGAAATTATGTAATCTTTCCTTTTCATTAGTTTTTTTTTTTAAAGCAGTTCTAGATTTATAGAAAAATTGAGCAGATAGTACAGAGTTTTCATGTTACTTCCCTCCCCCCAACAGATAGTTTCCCCTATTGTTAACATCTTACATGAGTATGGTACTTTTGTTACAATTAATGAACCAATACGTTATTATTAACTAAAGTTCATACTTTATTCAGATTTGTTTTAGTTTTTATCTGATGTCCTTTTTCTGTTCCAGAATCCCATCCACGACACCACATTACATTTAGTTGTCACATCTCCTTAGGCTATTCTTGATTGTGATAGTTTCTCACATTTACTTTGTTTTTGATGATCTTGAAAGTACTGGTCAAATATTTTGTAGGATGCCCCTCTGTTGCAATTTATCTGATTTTTTTTCTCATGATTAGACTAGGATAATGGATTTTTGAGAGAAAGAGCACAGAATTCAAGTGCTGTTTTGATCACATTATATAAAGGGTACATACTGTCAACATAATTAATGACTTGGTATTGACCTTGCTCACCTGGCTGAAGTAGTGTTTGTTAGCTTTCTCCACTGTAAAGTTTAGTCTTTCCCTCCCATTCCATACTGTACTCTGTGGAAAGAAATCACTATGCAAGAACCCACACTTAAGGAGTGGGAGTTAAGTTCCCACTCCTTTAGGGTAGAGTATCTACATAATTTATTTGGAATTCTTTACATGCAAGATTTATCTCTTCTATCCCATTTATTAATGTATTCAGTTATTTATTATATCAATTTGAATTCATGAATATTTGTTTTGTATTATGGATTATAATCCAATACTAGTTTATTTATTTTGTTGTTAAAATTGTTGCAGCTTTCAGTTGGCTCTTTAGGAACTCTTTCAGTTGGCTTCTTGTGCCTCTTTTTCTTGCCCCATCAATAAGGGTGTTTTTGGTTTTGTTTTTTTTAAGCACTTCCTTGCTTTCTGGCACCACATGGTATTCCAGACCCATCTTGTAAATTTCCTACCCTAGTCCTAAAATCCTCAGTTTCTCCAAGGAGCCCTGGTTCCTTTAATTGAGAAATAGTATTAAAAACCAAAATCTGGATACTTGGTATGCTTCTTGCTACTGGGGTATCATTTCTAGGCCCTTTCAGACTTTATTTTTTACAGTATATGATTTTTTTTCCAGGCTCTCCTCTCCCAGACTTTTTTTTTAAAGGTGTGGGTTTTGTTTGTTTGATCTATTGTAGGAAGCCTTAGGAGTAAGTGTGGGTATATAAGAATAGAAGGAAAGTTAATTGAGGTTATTAATCGTTAGGGGAGGCAAAGATTTTTGCAGATACACAGCTTTATTTTTCTGAAGTCTGTTTCAGATAATATGTTCTCAATATGAAACCTAGTGTAGTAACCTTTCTCTGAAGATTTTCATTAGAAAAGAATAACAGTGTAATTGCCACCTTAAAGTATGAGACGAATCTCTCTTAAATCTTGGAAAACTTTATAGTGTTAAAATGGAATTTCATTGAACTTAATATATACCTGCCATGGTTTTAGAAAGAAGCATTCCCTTTACCAAAGAAAAGACGAGATAATCAAAAAGATAGTTTCATAAGTCTTACATTGAGGAAGGCATATCTTATTAAACTGCTGTTTACCCTGTATGTTTTCCTGAAGCTGGGTTGGTAGTCCAGGAGATGAAATTTGTCATTCAGAAGCAGAAAAGACTGTGGCAGACTGTGGAGGACGTGGGACTTGATTTAGAACTTCAAAGGAATAAAGAATTTGGATTAGTGGAGAAAAAAAAAAAGTCTTCCAGGTTGGAGAGAAACAAGGGAAAAAAAGACAGGAATAATTGTAAGCTTTGTGATTATGTAGTAATTATGTTTTCTTCATTTTTATTTCCCCTTGTATCTGGAGCAGGGCTCATGTAGGTGTACAAGTGCTCGGTAAATGTATGGACAGGGAATCACAAAGAATAATAAATGAACTCTAGAATCTTAAAAGTAACTCCCCTCTCCTTTTCCCCAATTTCTTACACATAGTACAGGACAGCAAAATACAGCTTCCAATTATACAGCTGCGCAAAGTATGGGCCGAAGCAGTGCACTATGTGTCTGGACTAAAAGAAGACTACAGCAGGCTCTTTCAGGGACAGAGAGCAGCAATGTAGGTGGATTCTCTTGTTTGTAGATACAGCATCATGTGCATTAATCCTTAAGAATTAGTTTTGCCAGTTTTCACTAGTCAATATCCCATGCAATACTATATTACTGGGCCAATTCGAAATGTAATATTCTGATCAGACTTGTAGAATTCTTACTAATGGTCTGAAACCATCCAGTTGCAATAACTTGACAGTAGTTCCTGAACGGTCCTAGTATAAGAAGATTGTTTTATCATAGAGTATCACAGGCAGGAAGTCTTTAGAGACCAAATGCTAGAGATCAGCTATTTCCCATAGAAATAGATAATAGAAACATAGGCTTTAGGCTTATGGCAATTTGAGTCTCTAAATTTTTGTTCAGCGTTCCTGTAATGCTTATGTCTTGTTTTTTTTTTCTTGCTATGGTTTAGGTTAAGTCTTCTTAGATATAATGCTAACTTGACAAAAATGAAGAACACTTTGATCTCAGCATCTCAGCAACTGAAAGCTAAATTGGAGTTTTTTCACAAAAGCATTCAGCTTGACTTGGAAAGATACAGTGAGCAGATGACTTATGGGATATGTAAGTGTTGGGTAATGTATTTGAAAGAAGTGTCTAGTCTCTTAAAGCCATCTGCTATGTTGCCTTCTTACCTCTCAGCCAGTTGTTTCACTTACATTCATGTTAGAACAAGAGAGAGGACATCTCAAATCATCATAAACCATGTTTGGTTTCAATGTTAGTTTTTTTTAACCTTTAGTTGAGCAGCTTTACTTCCCCCTGCCCCACACCACCTGTCCCCACCACCACCACCACAATTGGACTAAAGTTGTTCAGCTTCAGAAAGATATAAAAATGATTTAAGAATTTGTGATTGTCAAACCTTATTTAAAAAATAGTTACAAAGTTTGTATTCAGGTGACTTCTTAGCCTGGGAAGTCTTAAACTACTTATCTTTCTGTAAATAATAACACAAATAATTTCAGGGTTTTTCCCCCAAACCACCTACTGTGCAGTCCCACTTTTTTATTGTATGCAGCCTCCAGTTTTTCAATATTTCACTCCAAGTTTATCTCCTCCCTTCAGGTGTACTAAGGAAATGTGAAAAGCAGAGTTAAAATTCAAATAATAAACCAAAAGGGTCGCCTTCAGCATTTCTGTTTTCTTTCATGAAACAAATCTTTTTTTGAGAAACAAATCCGGTTCGTATACTTATCTTGAGCAAGGCATGTGTATCTCAGAATAAGTGATCAGTAGTGTCCAGTTGGGTAAATAAGTTTACCCACTAAAGCTGGTTCTATGATTGGTGTTTTATTTCTGTTTGTGTATTATAGGCATTCTGATGAATGGCAAAACATTATAATTATTTTATCAAATTATCTTTAACTTGTCAGTTGTATATCTTATACTACTGTTTAAAAAGAGTGATGTAGACCTGTGTGTGCTGATATTAAAAGATCACTTAGGTGTTTAACAGCAGCCATGTTTTAATTTGGGAAAAAAGCAAAGGAGAAGTATGTATAGATGGTCCTATTGGTGAGAGAAAAGGATATGTGTCTATGTAAGAAGTGATTAACAATGGAATGGCTGAGGGTGGAGAGTGGAGGGGAGGAAAGAGACTTTTTATATCCTATGTAGTATTTGGTTTTTTAAAAAAAATCATGTTCATGTATTACTTTTAAATTTTTCTTTCTTTTTTTTTTTTTAAAGAGAAAATAATCTTTATTGGCTTCCTGGGGTTGCCATAACAAATTGCTTTAAAACTGCGTGGCTTAAAACAACAGAAATTTATTATCTTACAGTTTCAGAGACCTAAAGTCCAAAATCAATGTTTTGGCAGGGTCATGCTCTCTCTGAAACCTGTGGAGAAGAATCCTTCCTTGAGTCTTCCTAGTTTCTGGTGGTTTGCCAGCAATCCTTGGCATTCCTTAGCTTGCAGCTACAGCACTCAGATCTCTGCTTCTGTTGTCAAATGGAGCTTTCCCTTCATATGTCTGTGTCTGTGTCTCTTCTCCCCTTCTTATAAGGACACTAGTCATACTAGATTAAGAGTCCATCTTAGTTTAGCTAATTGTATCTGCAGTGACAATATAAGATCAAATAAGATCAAATTTCCAAATAAGATTAAATTCTGAGGTACTGAGTTAGGACTTCAACATATCTTTTAGGGGGACAATTCAACTCATAATTCTGTTTTTGATGTTGATACGGCAAGGAGATGGGTAGGTCAGTAATTAAAGCTAGGGCTATTTCTGGGATAACCAATTAAGACTTTGTTTTTTTTTAGCCTCAGAAAAAATGTTAAAAGCATGGAAAGAAATGGAAGAAAAGGCTATCCATTATGCTGAGGTAAAATCATTGAGCTCACTCTGTGTCCTTATTAATTCCCGAGGTCTCCCTTAGAAATTGTCTTTGGTTTTGGTTTGTAGACTATTTTTCATGTCATTCCTGAGTATCAGTCAGATATCTAGTAGATACTTTGTGTATATAAAGGGAAGTACCATAGTGGATGAAAACAAAGGCTTTGGGCAAATGAGACTAAATTGAGGTCTAATTGAGCTTCAGTTTCCATATTACATTATGGGGACGATACCTTTTTTAGTAGGGTTATACATATTAAATGGGAATGCATAACAAATGGTAGTTATCGCTGTTATTTTTATGACTAGTTTAGATAGGATGGCTTGACATCCTGGTTTACCTGGGACAGTTTCTGTTTATACCTGTCTTGCCATAATTATCAGTAGTACTCTCAAAATTATGCTAGTTTGGACAATACATTACATGGGCACACTAGGTATAGATCATTCTCTAGGGGGCAGATTCCTTCCTCACCCGGTACATCGTCTGTGATCCCACTAAGTTGTTGCTCTCCTTGATGCCAGCACTTCCCTGAGGACATGGGTGGGGCAGTTGGTATCCTGGGTTGGGAAATCTCGTGTCTTTATCTTTCTGCATCCTTATTCAAGGCAGTCGGGAACAAGAGGCAATGAAAATCGTAGAACTGAGATGCAGTGGTTTTGATGGCCACTTTTTCTTGTTAGTGACACTTCTATCTTTTTGCTTCTCAGGAGGAGAAAGAAGATGCTAGTAATCTACTGTTGTCAGGAGAGAAAAGAGAGAAGCCTAGGAATAAATTGGTTCTCGTGTGAAAATTACGTGTCATAATCTGAAAGATACAAAGGCTTGAACAAAATCAGTGTTTTGCATAAAATCACTTAGTTCTCTTACTGCAGCAAGTCATTCTCTGAGTTCTTTGTGTTGTGTGATGGTGAGCCTGTCATTTCTTTTGTGTTTCATCATATTTTAGGTGGGTGTTATTGGATACCTGGAGGATCAGATCATGTCCCTGCACACTGAAATCATGGAGCTGCAGAAGAGCCCCTATGGACGACGTCAGGGAGACTTGATGGAATCTCTGTAAGGGTGAACTCATGTTGTTGGGGTTGGTGCCTGTAATTTTTGATAGCAGATTATTTGTTCTTTGTATTTATGGCAGATTAAGTTTATATGTGATTCTTTTCTACAGTTTTCCTTTCCCCAAATATATTGGCATCACATTTAAAAAGGAAGTTCTTTCTTAGTCACAGGAAAATTTTGGAAATAACTCTTTGGGTTAACCTTTGCTTTTTAAATGAAAGCATCTTTTCATGTGAGTGTTAAGAAATTTTCAAGTATTCTAAGTTACAAGCTATTTCCCTACTTACCATACTTCTGGTTCAAGGAAGGTATTATCTATTAAATTCCCTAAATAAGGTTAACTTCCTACGTGTTTGGATTATAAACTTCAGATTTTTTTTTCTCTAATCACAGGCCACAGTTTTTTCCCATTTAAGTGTTCCTGGTGCAAGGATATTATATATGTGATAGTAGATCAGAGCAAGTATGAAGTATTAATATATTAAACTTTGCACCGTAAGATCTTGCTTATTACCCACTATACACTCAGTAAAATATTCATTGGCAATATGTACTTGCTTTAAAATGGGATCATTACTCTATTCAAATAATATTGTTCATTTCAAGTTGGGGATTATTAAAGTCATTAAACTATCTTCACATGTAGAAGCATGTTTTCTCTTTCATAGGGAACAGCGTGCCATTGATCTATATAAGCAGTTAAAGCACAGACCTTCAGGTAAGACACTTTTTCACAAAGGCATTTTAGAAAACCATCACTAGCAAATCTAGGAGATTGGATTTTAAATAAGCTGCAGAATAAATTCCAGTTTTGGTTGGTTTTTTTTTTTTTAAGAGTTTTTTCTGGTTGTTTTTTTGGTTTTGTTTATTTATTTATTTATTTACTTACTTTATTTATTGGCTGTGTTGGGTCTTCGTTGCTGCACGAGGGCTTTCTCTAGTTGTGGAGAGTGGGGGCTACTCTTTGTTGTGGTGCATAGGCTTCTCCTTGTAGTGGCTTCTCTTGTTGCGGAGCACGAGCTATAGGCACGCAGGCTTCAGTAGTTGTGGCTCGCGGGCTTCAGAGTGCAGGTTCAGTAGTTGTGACACACGGGCTTAGTTGCTCCGCAGCATGTGAGATCTTCCTGGCCCAGAGATTTAACTGAGTCCCCTGCATTGGCAGGCGGATTCTTAAACCACTGCACCACCAGGGAAGCCCCTCCAGTTTTGGTATTGCCATTGAAATGTTTATGGTACAACAGCTTTTAAGTTTGTGAGAATTTAAGAAATTAGGAAGGCAAAGTAAGAAAATTGAGATAGAAAAACTTTAAAGGGAAGTGAAAGGAAGGAATAGAAGAGAAAAAAGGAACTCAAGGAAGGGAAAGAGGAAGCAAGAAAATGTGTGGAAAGATGGAAAAGAATAAGTCCTGCTTAAAATGAAAGAGATTGGAAAGAATTTGATACTGTGGGTTCAGGTGTAGAATGGTCAGAGGGATATCCATGTTTTAGGCCAAAGCAGTTTACTTTGAAAATGATGCCTTCATCTGCACGTGGTCACTGATGGCTCATTTCATTGGCAAAACAATTCTGTTGAACATCTGCTGAATACAGAGCATGTTCTGCTGGAAGGAGCACTGGATTGAGAATCGGAAAGCTTGAATTCTAGACTGGGCACTTTACTGACCAGGTGACCTCGGGCAAATAATCTTTTCTCTCTGTAACTCATTTCCCTCTTCTTCAAAATGGGGTTGAAACCTACTTTTCCTAATTCAGTGACTGTATGTGGCAGTGTATATGAGAGGATGTTTGTGAAAGTGCTTTGAAAACTATAAAGCATTATGTACGTGCAAGATATTATCCTTCGGTTAAAAACTGATTTGTTTTGAAGGGTTATAGAAGAAGTAAAAGGTGAAGTCTGTGCTGTAATTTGCTATATATTGAAATTGTAAACAAACAAAACCCATAAGTTTTATACCTTAAAATTTACAAACATGCAAATTAATATACCTCTTAAATTGTATTTAACAAATAAGAAAATCTCCTCTACATTGATTTTTATTGTAGTGGAATTTGTTCATTTAATTTCTGCAAACACTTATGAGGTATGTATACAATAGGCATCTAACCCTGACTGGGGGTCAGGGTTGGTTAGAGGTTTCCTGCAGGAGATGACATCTGAGATGAGCCTTAAAGGATAAGTAGCAGTAGCTCAGTGAAAGGAGGTGGGCTCTTGTATATACAAGTATAATAGGTAAAGACGTGTACATGTAGCACTCAGCATGTTTGAGGAGATGCAGTATGACTGGACTGTAGAATTTCAGGAGAGATGTGGCTGGATCATAAAGGATTTGGTATGTCATAGTAACGGTTTTGGATTTCATCATAATGGCAAAGAGAAACCCTAAAAAATTTTAAGCAGGGGAATGGCATGATCAGATTAGCATTTTAGAAATACTGCTCTAGTAGCATTGTGGATAATGGATTAAAGTGTGGCTGGTCTAGAGACGCACATTAGTTATAAGGTTGTTGAAGTAATTGTGGCTCAGGATAAGGTGAGCCATGAGCTGAGGCAGAGAGCCTGAACTGTGGCAGCGGGGTGAAGAGGAGGGAGGGTAAGGGCAAGAGAGATATTTAGGAGGTAGAACTGATGGTATTGGGTGATGGATTGAATATGGGTGGCAGGAGATGGAGTAGAGAGTCATGGATGCCTGCCAAGTTTCTGGCTAGAGCACCTGAGTGCATGGTAGGACCACTCACCATAATAGGAAGTATAGGAAAGATGACAGATTTAATGGGAAAAGAACATGAATTCATTTTTGTGCATGTTGATGTTAAGGTGTCAGTGGAACATTCAAATAGAGATGTCTAATCGTATTATATATGTATGTATGTATATATGCATGTATATGTAAACACACATACATATACACTTATACATGCATATATACACACACACACACACACACGTGCATATGTATATGGATTTAGTAGAGAAGTCCAGCTAGATATTTAGCTGTTTTGAGAGTAATCATCCATAGGAATAAAGTGGTCATCTTGAAAAAGTGCATTGAATAAGAAAACCAAGGATGGAATCCTAGAGAATACCAACATTCAAGAAGTGACTAGAAGCAGAAGAGCCTACAAAGAATATTGAGAAATGGCTCAAATATGTGACAGGAATGATATGATGGGATAGGACAAAGAGAGTTTCAAGAAGAAGGTGATCAGTAGGGTGGCATGCTATAGAGATGTGAGTAATAAAAATGATAGTGAAAATATTCACTGGACTTAGTAGTGTGGACATCATTGGTGATCTTGGTAAAATAATGGCCTTTGGGGAACAGAAACCAGATTTTAGTTGGCTGAGATGGGAGCAGGACAGGAGGGAATGGAGAAGACAGTCTACATCAGCAGTTCTCAAAGTGTGGCTCATGAACCCCTGAGTTTAATTCCTAAAAAAACACTTTGGGGTTCTTAAGAATTTTTGAGTATAGGTGTCCTGAGACCAGTAACTTTGAGAACTGGTTATCTAGGCTATTCTTTCCAGAAGCTTGACTGTTAAGGAAAGAAGAGAGGTGAGCACCTAGAAAGAGATGAGGAATCAAGGGGTTCAGTTTTCAGAAGAAAGACTTGAGCTTGCTTACATGCTTGGGGCCAAAATCCTGTGGAGAGGGAAGTCTCTGAATAAGTTTGAGAGACTGACTCCAGAGAATAGTGGGAAGGGTTGGGCTTGTTGCCACTGATATTAGAAGTGGGGATGTGTGTGGATACAGACAGCTATGTGGCTATAGGGGCTGGAAGGTGAGGATCTTACTGCTTGATGGCCTCCTATCTCGAAGTAAGAAGTGGGGTTAACTGTAATGGAAGAGATGTGACATCGTAGATTTGAGGAGTATGTTAGAGATTTTTGAAAACAATGGCAGATGTTGCTGCTTCGCAGTAGCCATACATATCAGCATATCACAGGGTCCAGAAATAAATTTGCTATCCAGATAGCTTCTTTGAACTGATAGTCATCTTGAGCGACAAACTAGTTGTGACCAGAAGTTTCGTCTATTGTTGGGGCTTTTATGATCACACCTGAGGTATGGTCTTTGGTGTCTTTTCCAGTTTAGAGTTGACTTGAGACTTTCGTTCAGCTGAAAATAGTGAAAACCAACTTTCTTCATTCTTTATGTTGGAGTAGGTTAAAGTTCTGAGGTCTTTAACCATCTAAAAGAGCTAGTTATATGGGAAAGCTGTTGGGCCTGGTCCGTGGGATTTAAGAAGAAGTGCTGTTTGGAGAGGAGCCTTTTTGGAGTTTCTGTATCTGGTTGTTGTTGAGGGAGAGACAAAGAAATAGATGTGTAGGGAATAAAGTTGAGTGCTAGGAGAGGTCTTTGCAGTGCTAACAAAGGACACAGCTGTTTTAAAACCTCTTTTGGGGACTCCCCTGGTGGCTCAGTGGTTAAGAATCTGCCTGTCAATGCAGGGGACACGGGTTCAATCTCTGGAAGATCCCACACGCTGCAACTAAGCCCATGTGCAACAACTACTGAGCCTGTGCTCTAGAGCCTGCAAGCCACAACTACTGAGCCCATGTGCCACAACTACTGAAGCCGTGTGTCTAGAGCCTGTGTTCTCTGTGCAACAAGAGAAGCCCCTGCACCGAGAAGCCTGCATACTGCAATGACGAGTAGCCCCCGCTCTATGCAGTTAGAGAAAGCCTGTGTGCAGCAACAGACTCAACGCAGCCTAAACAAACAAACAAACAAATAACTTTATTAAAAAAAAACCCAAAATCTCTTTCGATACTTCTTTCATAGTAAAATGTGGGTAACAGCAGTAGCCATCTCACAGGACTCCTGTGAGGGTTAAATGAGAAAACTGTAAGTAGATAATAGCAAATAATAATAACATTATTTTTGCATTTGAGATTAATTATTGTCTGGAGAAATACCAGCATGATTTGTGAATAACCTTCCAATTTTTTAAAACTTAAATAGCCATTTTCTGAAATGTAACAATTCTAGTTTGTTTTTTAAATGAGGTGGCATCTCCTATAACGGTAGAACTCATTCACTGTGACCACACAACCATCCCATTTGAGGACATTTGTCAGCTGCCAGTTTGTTTAAAGATGTCATACTACCCTCAAACTGAATTTTCAAGGTGTCTTCAGGTCCTTTTACTAGTGCATCAGATTTGGCTTAACTTGGTCAGCTTTTTTCAACATTTTCATGGGTATAATAATATAGTTGGATAAACATGAAATTCCAAGCAACCTAGCTGGGACTCCTTCCTTTGAGTCACTGAAAGTTTGATGAATTGACCTGCTGCTTCTAAATAAACTGTTAATCATTCAAGAAAAATTGATCTTATGTCCAGAAAGCTGCATTTGTGTCTGGGGCTTGGTTAGTATGGGTTAAGGATAGCCAAGATGATTCTTCGCAAAACAAACAACTAAGGTCTCTGAAGATACAGTGATAAATCTATATGTACATTCTATACACACACACAGACTTTGTTTTTAGTTATATGATTATATATATATAGTCTTAAAATCTTTTATCTTAATTTAGTTTTGAAATTAAATGGAGATGTTAATTAAAACTAGCTTCAGATTTTTAGGAATTTTTTGTTTGAAGGCTGATATGTTCATGCAGAAGAGAGGTTATACCTACTGACTGAGATCTTTTATAGATCACTCCTACAGCGATAGCACGGAGATGGTGAAGATCATTGTGCATACTGTGCAGAGTCAGGACCGGGTTCTCAAGGAGCTGTTTGGTCATTTGAGGTAGAATTATTGTTTTAATTCCTGTTGAAAAGCCAGGATACTTTTATCATGTTCCTTTCAAAGTGTGATACCCCTTTCTGGTAAATATACCAGAACCAGGAAAAGTACTGGCAGTACTTTGGGGAGCCTGATCACGGCTGCATGCATTTATGTGTTCTGTTCATGTGCACTGCTTTGCAGTGATCTTTGCAATTTAATGATCAATCATTAAGTCTGCGCTGATTGTGATCCATTCCCCCACTTTGGGAGTATGGGGTACAGTCTTGGGGGATGTGTAAGTGTCTGACACAGATTTTACCTCTCCAGCAAGTTGTTGGGCTGTAAGCAGAAGATTATTGATCTACTGCCCAAGGTGGAAATGGCCCTCAGTAACATCAAAGAAGCTGACAATACTGTCATGTTTATGCAGGGAAAGAGGCAGAAAGAAATATGGCATCTCCTTAAAATTGCCTGTGTAAGTAATTTTTATTGAATTATTTAATATGACATTGATTTGCTGTTACTTTCTGCAGAAGGGATTTTTATTAGCATGATCTGTGTCCTCTTGAAGATGTGTGTGTTTTATGTTAAGTTGATGCTCATGTTCTTTGCTTAGTGTCTCACTAGCGATTCAGATACAGGACTTCGTGATCATCTTTCATTCTCTCTCTCCTTTCTATTCTCCTGTTTTTATACTTCTCCCAACCCTAGACCACTGTGGTATCCCAACCCAGTCTGGGGATAGATGTGCCTGACTAGTTTAAAAAAACAGCCCTTTGTTCAACTGGAGTTTTTTCCTCCAACTAAAGTAGAATAGAAAGATAGATACATTTGGTTTTCGTCAGTGAAGAAAGGGGTCAAGGACAGGATAGTTAGTAGTGGTGTGTAACAGTGGAGATGGGTTTGTACAGAAATACTCTGGTTATGCATAAAAGTAGTGATAGAAATGTTAAGTCTTAGGAATATGAATGTGTGGAGGTGCTTGCCTGTAATCTTTTTTTTTTTTTCCTTCAGACACAGAGTTCTGCTCGGTCCCTTGTAGGATCCAGGCTTGAAGGTGTAACCCCTCAGGCATCAGCATGGCTGCCCCCAACTTCAGCAGAACGTGAACATCCTCTGTCATGCGTGGTAACTCCTCAAGATGGGTGGGTTCACTTTGTTACACTAGATAGTTGTGTTTTCCCAAGCAGTGGTAGGAATGAGGCAGTATAGTGTAGTGGTTAAGACATAGTCTTCACTGCCTTATAGATCAGGATTGAATCCTGATTTCCCTTTATAATAACCTTATACAGTTAACTTGACTCTTTTAATGTTCACATTTCCTAACCTGTAAAATGGGAAGTGCTGTGAAAATTCAGCTAGACAGTGTATATAAAATGCTTGGGAAGTGAATCTTCAGCAAATGTTACTTCTTATTAGCACAGTCCAAGTTCTAAGTTCTTTATCTGTTATTGGCTTATCAAATCTTTTAGCCAAACTTTATTCCTAACTTAACCATTTATCTCTGAGAAATTATGCTATCTTTTTGCAGTTATCATTTTAGGGCCCCTGATCAACCCTCTAATGGAATTGAGTTTAATCTACTCATTTTATAACTTAGTATTTCTAAAATCAGACTTTTTTTCAGTGCCTTAAATCATTTTTGCAAATACCTCGTTTGAAGTCCTATATTTTCTTTTAATTCCTACTCTTCTGCTGAAAGCTGAATGACTATCCATTTCTGTTATTTTTCTCAGCATAAGATGTGCCGTATCCAGAGCCAGTGGCTCTTTGCTAGCTTGTGTATTGTCGCTTTTCTCACAACTCATGGAGACCTCTACGGTACCAGCATTTCCTGGAAGCTCTGCCCATAATTAGTTTTGCAGAGGTGCAGCCATGTAACATCACTGCTCAGGAGGTCATGCAGTTGCACACTCTGTACTCTGCTTTTATGAGAGAAAAGCACATGGCAGGAAGGCAAGCTGATACCAGGTATTTTATCTTTTTAAAGAAAGCAAGTTCCAGGGTATATCTTGGGGTCATTATACATTTGGCCCAATGTAATATATCCACAGCTACAGCATAGGCTATAATTAATTATATGGACTTTAGAAAATATGCAAATATTTTAGAATTGATGCAAATAATATTTAATACCTTTCTGCTTTCATTAAAGGCATTTCGGTTTATTAGAGGATGCATATGGTTGCAAATGTTACCTCTCTACAAGTGATTTTCAATGTAAGGTTGTGGTGGTTTGCAAAAGAATATTCAACAGGAATTTAAAAATATATTTTCCAGTAGGAATACCTTATAAAGGAAAACTGATTTCAGTTATAATGTACCTGTGGTACTTAACCACCAAGGATTGGGAACTGTTGGCCTCAAGTTTTCTATCTGTTGAATAAGCTGAATGAGAATTTAGTTCTAAGCTAATAGCGACTGTCTTGGTCACTAGACTAGCTTAGTTCTAAGCTTATGGCTTAGAACTGATTCTGGTAGGGTAGGGACTGAGGGTTAGTAAAAGGTAAGGATGAAGGCCATATGGAAGAGGAAAGTGTAGAAGGTGGAAACCAGATTCAGGATTTCCTTCAAATACAAACTTCCCAGGGATACTTCTTGGTTCTGGGCAGCTCGCCTGTCAGTTTTCTTCTGCTGTCCTCAGGAATCAGCTTGCTTGTTTTCTTTTTCATTGCTGTCACCTATATTTTCCAAACAGTTTTTTTTCACCTTCCCTGATCTTTGCGGAAAAGATTGTACTTTTATATCTCCTCCCCTACGTTTGTATCTCTGAAGTAAGCATGCTGATGTTTTTACTACTTGTAAGGAAAGGGAAATGTTCCAAAAACAAAGAGAGATCTTTCATCTAGCTGTGCCACAGGATCTCTTTTTTCCCCCAGTGAGCATTTTCAGGGGGGAAGTGTTGTATAAAAGTGCCACTTGTATTTTAGGGGAAAATCAGATTGGAGTTATAGTGGGCTCATCATTAGAGCTGGGCAGAGACAGTAGCTTGGAGTAACAAACAGGACTCTGCGTCTGGGTGGGAGGGATGAGGAAACTGAAGACTGCAGGAATCGGCTGCATTGGGTTGCTGGGTTACAGTGTTGTAGGAAGGGCAGTATCATCCCGACCCTGAAGACCAGAAAATAGAGGAAATGCATGTGCCTCTTTGCTTTCATTCCACAGGGAGACTTTAGCACAAATGATAGAAGAAAATTTGAACTGTCTTGGCCATTTAAGCACTATTATTCGTGAAGCAAATGAGAAACAGGGCAATAGTATGATGGTAAGTTTTATATGGATACGGATGTGTGTTTTAGGTATGTTGGGATACCTACAAAGGATTTAACTTTCTATGCTAGGCTTATCTGGCATTTGGGATGCAGATGGGGAATAGAACTCAGAGCATTTGAGGAATGCTTGACCTTAACTCCCCATCTTCTCTTACTCATGGATATACTAGGATTATGTTGTCAGTAATCTTCAACAGTGGCATTTTTGGTCACGTTAAATGAGTAGTGAGCTTTCTTTGCAATGTGACCACTGAAATCAAATGGTTTGTACTTTTTTGCTTCAGCAATCAATTTTCTCCAGTAAGATGGGGCATGATTTGTACTGTAATTCAAATTTAGTAACTGCTGTATGCAAAATGAATAATGTTAATGTGGTTATAATTAATATAAGTGTTTATATGAAGATTTGGTTACTGTGAATTACTGATTTGTTAAAACTTGGAGATGCTGCAATAAAATGTTTACTGAATTAACTTTTACTACATTTAGTCTCAATGTTATTTCCTCTTTCATTATTTGCTTCATATATTTATAAAAACTCTGAAATTTCTTTTTAGTTAGAAAATAAACTAAACTCTTTAATTGTAACTTAATTTGTACTTCTGATTTTTCAACTTTTGATTATAAAATGTCCAAATATACATAAAACTTGCAAAAATGAACACCCATATACCTACCACTTGTAGTCAATATCTAACTGTAACTTTTTCATGCCTGGTTTTAGAATCTTGATTGGAGTTGGTTAACAGAATGACTTGCCATATACTGACTATCCCAAACCTATGAAGTTGTTGCTACACACATTGGAAATTTGTTTTACTCCTATGAAACCATTCTTCAGACACCAGTCAATGGAAGAAATGACTGTGACCAGAAACTACACGATTTCACAGCACAACATTTTTACTTTGGGTAATTTTAACCTCTGAACAGATAGAATTTAATGAGTCACTGGACTTGTTTAAATACTACAGCTACTTAGGAGCATCATTGATATCTATCTTCAAACTTTGTAAAACATTACTTATTTAACTTGACTATTTTTTAACATTTAACTTTTGGGCATAGGCCAAAATAATGTATACAGAGATTTCAACCCCAAATGCACATTTGATTGTATCCCTTTCCTACAGAAGGGATTGTGCATTTGTGCCTTTAATACCAATCGATTCTTTCAGATCTTAAGTGTGCCATGTGTATATGTATTTAAGATGTACATTTAATAATATCAAAGAGAAAATGCCTGTTAATTTATAATGTATTTGAAAGCTTATCTGTGTTGTCATTTGTAAAAATGGGTCTTTTGTTTAAGAAACCTTTCATGTCTTGTCATATAAAGATTTGCACTCCTTATCTGTAATTCCAAAATCCAAAAAGCTCTGAAAACAAGGTTTTTCATAAGCCTGGTGACAGAATTCATGTTCTTGCACATCCAATGTGAACTGACATTGAATCTGTCCCATTTAGTGTGATTTTTTTTTTTTTTTTTTTGCTGCAGAAATATTAATGTGTTTGATTATTTGGGGGTCGGGTGCTGCCACAGACCCTGCCTGGGGTTTATGTAGCATGGTATATGCACTGAATTACCTTTTTACCTTTCTAAAATCTGAAAATTTTATAATTCTGAAACACCTGGCCCCAAGGGTTTCAGATGAGATTGGGCATGTTTGGTGTGGTATGGCTGTAGGCAGGGTTTCAGATAAAGGATTGTGGATCTATCTGTTAAATAATTTACAAGGTATTACTTGTTTAAAAAAAATGTGAAATGCTTTTGTATTCTAGATGGTTTTTCACTGTGTATTAAATAGTTTTTAAATTAATTTTTGAATCTCTATTCATTAAAATCAGATTATAATAGAATAATTGAATATGCTTTGGGATGGGAGCACAGAATAACATAATGGGCTCTCAGTGTACTTGCCTTAGGAATGAAACAGGATTTATGGTAAAGACAGTATTGGGTAGCTTCTTTAATACAGTCTTTTCTCCTGAGATGTCTTGTCATTACTATCCATATCTAAAAACTATGCTCATATCTTGCCCTATAAACTGCTGTCTTAGTTATACCATCCCCATTTTTGCTAGTAGTGTCATTTTCCCCGTCATCTAAGTTTGAGACTTTGGGGTTGTCTTCTAACTTTTTAGTCATCTAGTACTACTAATTCTCTGAATATGGACATTCTGACTACCAGCTGTTAAAACAGGCAGTCTCTCTCTTGCTTCTCCAGTTCTAGAAGGTTTTAATCAGTAAACATTTATGGGTACCTGTTGCTTGGAAGATACTGAGCAAAATGGGAAGATCAGAAAAGTTAACATAGGCAGTACAATAAGAATGCGTATTTGGAGTGAAATTATCGTTAAAGGATGTTTTAAAAGATCATGCATTTTCTAAATATCATTGTAATAACTGATAAAAGATCTGGTATAGAGTGGGGCCATTTTTATGGTTTGTGGCTGATGTGACCTCAGGGTAGCCTGATCTATGCCATACAGGCAAGTGGTGTGAGTCAGAACAGCCTTTTATAGTGAAGTCACCTCAGATTTGCTTTTGATACATGAGTTGACCACTCTTATTTTTTATTGGGTGACAACTTTTCAGAGTTGAATATCAGTTGTGTATTATATCCATTTCATTCTCTAACTCAAGCAATTTTATGAAAAACTAAGAGAATCCATCCAGAAAACAGAGGCTGGACAAGTATTCATTCTTTTTGCTGTTTATAAGTTAAAATAGCTAAGCTCTGCAAATAACATTTATCTGGTACAGACAAGGTCCCATACATTCCTAGGTAGTAAAAGTCAAATGAGTGATATAGGTAAGTGCATTTATTGAAGGGAGAAGGTAAAGTGGTCCGGGAGGGCTTGCTTTAATGAAGATTTGAATTGATTCTATTTACCTCTTCCCATTTCCACTGTTAACTACCATTGTAACCTTGGGCCTGCAGTTTCCTAACAAATTGGCTTCCCTGTCTCCACTCCAAGCCATTTTGTAGTCTCACAGGACCTCTTCCCTGCCCAAGAGGTCGCACAGCCCTCCAAACTTAGTCTGCCTTGTCCAGTTGTGGGCCCCACTGCTAGCCTTTCAAGGCTTACACCATTACTGCCCAACCTCTTCTAACATGCTGCCCTTATTTCCTTTGTACTCATCTATCTTACTCCCATCTCTACTCTTTCACTTTGTCCATTCTGTTTCCGGTAATATATGCAGATAATGCATAATTTAAAAGAAGAGAAAAATACATAGTGAAAAGAAAGTCTCTCTCTACTCTTAGCAATCCAGTTTTCCCTCCCTGCAGAAAAAAGTGTATTAGAGCCTTTCAAAATCTGGGCCTAGCCTAGCATCCCACTCCTTTCCATCACACGGACTTCAAGGAAGCTCAAATGCTCGCTGTTTTTAGTTTTCCTGGAGGATCCCCCAACACACACCCACGCTTACGTGCTTATTAGTTCATTCTGTTCTTATTGCTTGGATGGCCTACAGGAAGCCCTCACTGGATCAGCATTCTGGCATGTTAATAGGTGCCTCTGCACAAGAACACACTGACCAGTCCCTCGTCTCAGAGGCCCTCTCCTTTCCTCTGCATCCTTGCTTACTCCACACTGCCAGCTTCCCTCCTCTTCCGGAGAAGGAAACCAGCAATACACAGAGAAGAGCCCACGTACGTTCGCGCAATATCGCGCGGCGGGCGGCGGCGAGAATTTTGTCCTGTCCGCTCCCCGTCCCTCTAGTCGCGGGGCGAGAGCGGCGTCGGCGTGCGTGTCCGCGCAGCCGCAGTGCCCCGCGGGTGGGCGGGGCCGGCTGTTGGCGGCGGTTGGGCCGGCCCAGGTGGCGGCTGCACGTGCACGCGGCGGCGATGCGTCACTGATCCGTGAGGTGCCGCCGAGGGGTCGCCCTCCGTCCGGAGTCTGCGGCTGGCCCCCTTCTCAGTTAGTGCCTTCTGCTGGGCGGGGAAGAGCGGCTCTTGGGAGAGGGGGGTGTGAGGATGCTCACCGAGCAGGGGCGACCCACGGGCCGGCTTGGACGGAGGGGTTGGCGAGGGGGAAGCGGGCTCTGCGAGGAGGGAGAAGGGGCACAGGACTCCCCAGCTCGGCCTGCGGGAGGGCGCCAAGTCGCGGGAAGGGGAGGTGGAGGCCGGAGGAGGTGGGCCTGTCACTCATGGGGCTGGGGCTCTGTCCCTTTCTCACCCAGGAGGAACTAGGATGAATATGACTCAAGCCCGAGTTGTGGTGGCTGGAGTGGTGGGTCTGGTGGTTGTCCTCCTCTACGCTTCCATCCACAAGATCGAGGAAGGACACTTGGCTGTGTACTACAGGTGAGCGGCACGTGAGTCAGCCCAGGTTCTAGAGCCGGTGGAAGGGAGACTCCCATTAGAGTCTAGGAAGTTTCCTCTGCGGTGTCAGGGAGCTCTTTCCGGTCCTAGGAAGCGATTTTCGTCGCAGTCCTAGGGAGAGTATGGGGGCTGTGGCAGGCTTTTGCAGAGCATCCTCCAGGTGTTGGACAGTTTCAGTGCTATATACATTTGCGTGCAGAGGTTAAGACTCCGGACAGTTGTTCCTAGTAGTCAGTAAACTCAATTATTTGCAGAAAAAAATGGAGGGTGGAAGGCAGTGGTCACTCCACCTGTACCTAAGAAGTGGATAAGTCATTGTTAAATTCCATACAACTGTACTGGCTTTTAGTTTGCAGCTATAGATGCTATTTAGAAACTCTGGTCCTGCTTGTGGTTGTTTCTTAGATTTTTATTTTTTTTCCTTAAAAAAGTTCTGGTGCCTGGTTTGGGCTTGTAAGACCATGAAGACCATAACAGTTGTTAAATTCCTGGACCTTGGGAGACAAACACAGGATTGTGACAGATACATCTTCCTCACACCTTTCCCTTTCTTTTCAAGTTGTGGAAAGGAATGGTGTGAATTTGTTGATCTCTAGCTGAGATGAATAGCTTTACCTTCAATGTAGTTACCACCAGTTCTTTTGATATAGACAGAGGACAGTGTGGAGAAAGTGTGATAATGGTGTATTTGAAAGAGCTTTAACTTTTTGCTGGCTTCCATCATCTCCTAAAACCGATATTTCCACTTTCAGATCCATCCTGAGTCTTAGAAACAGTCTTCTCTGTGAAGTGCTAGTTTCAAATACGATTTTAGTGATATGTCTTAGCAGGTGGGGGGTCTAGCATTTAAAAAATGACAGATTAGTCTGTATTTCCATCTAGTGCAGCGTTGTCTTCCTGATAGTAAAGCCAAAGAAAGAACATTTCAAGGTATGGCTCTCAAAGAATTAGGGATGGATCTCAAACAGTTCATCTTTTCTTAGTTATGAATCTTTTGCAAACCTATTTATATTTTCAGGATAGGAAGGTAAATTCTATAAATTTACTATTCATTATGTAAAATAGGATTTCTTTTTTATATTTACCTCCAAATTGCCTCCTTTTTATAATTTCCAAAATGTGCTTTCATGTTTCTCACATTCCAGAATTTGGTGAATAAGTCCACACATACCTATTTATAGTCTTGTCCTCTCACCCTTCATCTTTCCATGCTAATTTTTTGTTGTTGATTTCATAGAGGCCTTATGGCTCCAGTGTTTTTTTCTTTGTTCCAAATAAGTTTCTTTTTTCTTTAAAAAAATTTTTTTAATTGAAATATAGTTAATTTACAGTGTTGTGTTTTAAGTGTATAGCACAGTGATTCAGTTATACATATATATTTATTTTTTTCAGATTCTTTTCTATTGTAGGGTATTACAAGATATTGAATTTAGTTTCCTGTGCTATACAGTAGGTCCTTGTTATTTACCTGTTTTATATATAGTAGTGTGTATATGTTAATCACCCCCAATATTTTAATTGCTTTCTAGGTAGATTTAAAAAATCTTAAGCATCAAAAATTCTCTCCTTCCTTGAAAGTTTGTGTTATCTTTTTTTTTTTTTTTTTTCCACCCTGGTGATTAAATGTATTGTGTTTTGATCTGGCTTAGGTACAGTTAAAGTACATCAACTGAGAGCCATTTGAATTTTTTTTCACAAATATTTCTCAAAAGGTTAAAGACCAAAGAGAATCTTTATACCTGAGAGTGGTGCTAGAGACCCAGAGGTTGCATAGAGCTTATGCAACAAGGTGTAACATGGGCAGTTTAATTTGATCTTTTTACTTTTGTAGGTGTAGCAGATATTTTAGGGACCAGCAGTTGTTTATCATGAGTAACTCAGATCAGTGAGGCTTTAGTAGATCTATAGTATGAGTAAGAGTGAATATATATTACTTAGATTTGGAAAGAGAATTTCTCTTTTTATAATCTTGTCAAATTGAAACATCTTTTTGCAGGGGAGGAGCTTTACTAACTAGCCCCAGTGGACCAGGCTATCATATCATGTTGCCTTTCATTACTACCTTCAGATCTGTGCAGGTGAGTGATTACTAGGGAAGCTCCCACACTGTATAGACAGGTGTGACAGGAACAGTTACCACTTTCATGAATGGAGATAGATTTCCTTATTGCTTGAGCGAATGGTAATATTTACTTAAATGTAGGAGTTAAAGTTCAGAGTACAGCTGTCACAGCATAAGTTATGGTTTGGAACCATGTCACTCTCTTGAAATATGTTAAAAGTATGAGCTAGGCAGCTTGGAAGGACTCACTTCTCCCAGCTATATAGTGGTATGCAGCAGGTTTTCTGTTGCTGCTATCAAAGTAAAAGCAGGACTTCGAAAAAGAAGTAGAGTTATAAACCAGTGATTACTTGGTTTAGAATGGTGTTTGGTTTCCATAGAGGCAAGCTCCTGGGCTACTGTTAACATGGAGGATCTGAATTTTTATACACAGCTTCTCTACCTCACGTTTTTGCCTGGAACATTAAGCATAATTTTATGTGAAACCTTAGTGAATGTTCTATTTTGACAGCATCCCAGAATATCTGAAATAAGCGTCTGGTTCTTGAGAACAGTGTCTTGGCCATGGGAGATGCTTAGTAAATATCTTTTGACAAAACAAGATGACAAAACAGGATTAGATTGTTATTACTTTTGCAAGCACTGTGTGATTATAAATCCTTAGATTCAGAAGTTTGTCTACTGTCTGCTGCTAATTTTTCGGGACTCAGGAAAATTCGATGTATTTGATCTTGTAATATAATATAAAGTCTAGGCTTCCTGCTAAGTGAGATTTTCATTATAAATACTTAAATCCTCCAGATTTCCTTCCAGTTCCCTCTAAAATGGCTTGGGGTAAGAATTGTGACTGTTGAAGTGAAGTATAGTGTTCTTCCCCTAGTCAGACTGATTTCCATATTGTTTTCCCATATTTATTTTATTCACTCTTGCCTAGGCTGATGCTGTCACCTCTTCTTTCATCTCTTGTTCCTTATTTCTTGTCTAAATCTTGCCTTTTTAAGGCTCATCACAAATCCCTCTCCTCCTATTCCATAGCTCTTAAAAGTCTGTATTGTAAATTTTGGCCCTTGGTCTTATTTCCTTTAATAATGTATTGTTCTCCTAAGTCTTTGTGTGAATTTTTTTTTTTTTTTTGCAGAAAGTCTCCAAGCTTCTTGAAGGCAGGGGTTGTAACACATTTATATTTCTGACCTTTCTTCTTGTGAAAGTTGTTAAATTGAGCTGATTTCTCTGGAAGCGGTATGGTGTAGGGAACATGGGGTGAGAAACCTGAAAACTAGGTTCTGGTTCTGCCACTTATTGGTTGCATGACTTTGCAGAAATCACATAACCATTCTAGACTTCAGTGACTCCTCTGTGAAACAAGGGGTTTTAATTGCATGAACCCACCAGCAGCTAAAATAGTCTATAATGATGTTATTGATGGCATCATCAGACCCTTAGAGATCAGGGACTTTTTAAGATCTTCTTCAGAGCCAGGCAGATTTGTCTCTACCTTCTTGAAGCTGAGTATGTTTAGTCATACTAATGCAGAGATATACAAAAGAGATACCGACAATAAACAAATAAATTTAGAGTTTGATTGCATGTATAACAAATACACGGTGTGTGTGTGTTCATATATACACACACACATATAGAGTGATAAACTGCCACAAGAAATGAAAATGGAGTTAGTAAAAAGATTTCCGTGTAAACTAATTTACTTTGTATCTACAAAAAATTAAGTGATGGAATCATTGTGGCTAAATAGATATGGTCTTTCTTTATATGTGAAGCAGCAACGTTCTAGGAAAGAATTATATTAATAAAATCCTTTTAAGAAGTTGTTTTCATAAGAATGAGATAAAGAAACTTATTTTTAGGAATTTTTGGAACACGTTAGAAGACATAGCTTATATAAACAAATGGCTTAACAGACTTGGCATTTGAATGGAATATTTAAGAAGCGTCTTGGGGAAATGTGAGATCCCATATATGATGTAAGAAAAAAAAAACTATGTTTAGAAAAATATAAAAACCTTCAGCCTTTAAAATATATAGTTATATAACAAAACCGAAGACTTTTAAAATAAACATTCATACTGGGAAAATAGCTTTTGAGGTAATATAAAAGAAGTATAAAAGTACATGAAGTTAGGATGTTAAATTGAAGATTTAACATTTGAACTCTTTCCTAGTTCTTCTTGGTTTGAAAATTGGCTAGAGAATATCCCTTAGGTTTAAATAGGAATGTATATTTAAAGTTGATATGAAAGTTGACTTTGGTTAATGTTTTTTGAAGGAAATGAAATAAATTGAGCTCACCTGTCTATCAGCTTCCCTCCCTGCACCTAGAACCTGTCACTAATGTTTACTATCACCCTTTTAACCCCAAACTTAATATTCTATTCTTTTTCCTCCTGGAATTTTATGTGAAACTAGTTATCAAATCCCTCTTCTGTTATATCTCCTGGGTTGAAGGCTTTCAATTTCCATGGCCTTTTCTAAGTTAGCCTAAATAAATTACTACTTTAGCTTCCCAGCTGGTTTTCTTGCCTCCAGATGTGGTAATGAGAACCACGTCACACATAAGCAAAGGAATGAAGGAAAAGTCCTATTTTTGAAAGGTTTATTTTGTGCCTGTATATAAGATGGGCGAGGAAGAGCACAAGCTCCCCAGCAAACATTCATGGCCCTCTACCTAACATCATTACGTTCTCTTCTCAGAGTTTCACCTGTCATGTATATTGCCCCTTCTGCTCCAGGCAAGCCAACTGCTTCCTGACACATATACACACAGTTTGTCCTCAGCTTTGTGAATTTGAATAGGATATGTATTGACTGTAAGGTGCTTCTCTGCCTTGTCTGTTCTTATTTCTCCTTCTCTAGACTTGGCTTAAAAATATTTCACCTCAGAGAGCTTTTCAAAAGATTATCTTACTCTGTCACTTAGTACCTAACGATTCAGTTTATGCGCTGTTATTTGTACGTGTTATGGATTGCTTTGTAAGGATTTTATCTCCTGTGTTGGGTTGTGAGCTCTTTGGAAACAGGGACCATGCTTCCTTTTTCCTTTGTATTCCATAAAGTACTATGTTACTATGGGCTTAGTATGGTGCAGTGTGTCCAGAATACACTCATTATGTGCTCACCTATTGAAAGCCTGCAGGTACAACAGGGAGTCATTCTGGATCTGAACCAAGTTGTGACAGGGGCAGTGTAATTAAGTACCAGATTGTTGCTTCAGAAGGAGGAAGCAGTGCTGATGGGTGGCACTTCTATTGAAAAGGAAATTGAAGAGAAGGTCTGAGAGATCACTACGATCTGAACTAAATATTGACTGTAGCTTTAGAGGAAAAGGTTGCTGTTGAGTTCAGGGGACCCTTTGAGTTGAAGACTGCTTGTATGCATATAATTGCTATCTTTTACCTTCATTGTAACCATTAATATTAGCAGCAGAATCAGAGTTGGGAGCACAAGTCCCAGCAGTAGTAGCCTTGTGGGTAATCCATGTAGTTTGCAATTCTAGGCCAACTCCAGGCAAATAAGGGACTGATTGAGAGACTGAACGTTGAAACTTTCAGGTTGAACATTGAAGCTTTCCTGGTGCATCTTGACTCAAACATTAGCTTTAAAATATTCTTTCTCTAGTCTTTCATGTTTGCTAGGATACGAAAAGAAATTACTCCGATAGCTAATCTTTGGGGACTGAAATTGTAATAGAGCTCTCCTGTACTTACTTTTCAGCAGTTCTCTAGAGATTTTCCTTTGCGACCAGTGGTTCTTTGATGATATGTGTGATGAGTGTTAATGAGATATTTTTTCCTCCCCAGACAACACTGCAAACTGATGAAGTTAAAAATGTGCCTTGTGGAACAAGGTAAGCGTTACTCTTGCTTACCAGCCTCCCTTTGGTTCAGGTGTATTTTCTGTTCATAAGCTGCGATCACTTAAACATCTTTTAACTAGGCATGGTAGTAACCCAGGGGGGATTTCTCTTCTGAGCATTATTTGAGAAAAGCCCTGTTTCCAAATAGGAGCTTTCCATCTTAGGAGCCATTTTAAACTAATAGTACAGATAGTTTAAAATGAAGTCAGCTCACCTTGTCGTCTGTAGTATTAAATGCTATCTAGTTTAGAGTTTCTGATTCATTGGGTCTGGAATGAGACCCAAGAATTTGCATTTCTAGTGGAAGTTCCCAGGTGATGCTGATACTTCTTGTCTGAGGACTTGACTTTGAAAATCACAGCCCTAAAGAGTTTTGGGGCAAGAAAGCCAAGCAAGGCCCACATTATTTCTAGAGTATAATCAGTACACTGAATTGTATCAAAAGAAAAGTAGAAAGTTCAGTGTATGTTTTAAATTCTGTATTTTAAATGACTAAAATATCACTATTAAAGCCTATGAAAGAGGCTTTGACATCTGTGGAAGGACAGAAATGCTCTTAAAGAGGGAGCAGATTCTCTCTGTTTTAAGTTAACATATTTGATATCAAGTTCTCCCTAGGTCTATCTGTAACTCTTTTTATGGATTCCCTTTAGAGATGACTCAAAATTGGCAGCTGATGAGATGTTGGGTAAATTTTATTATCTTCATGCTTTCCTGTATTTGTCAGATTTTTTTTTCAGTGAGCAGGTATTATGCTTTTTTATCAGAAAAAAAAATCATTGTAAGTTAATAGGAAGGCTTAGTTGTATAGTTTCAGAATCTCAGTGTATCTTAAATTGAGGTTCACATGTCTCTCAGGGTCTGTGCTGGTAGGCCAGGAAGTATATATAGGAAGCCATTAATTAACAAGACCTATCTGGAGTGTCAGTTTTACTTCAAGGTTTGGGGAAAATTCTTCTTTTCATATTAGAATACATACAGATGAAAATTAGATTAAGATAAGGCAGGGAATCAAAAGAATTGCAGCCTGTGGCTGACCTCCATACCTCTGGGGAACCACTTTATCTGATTCCTTGATGGAGAAGTTTGAGAAGTGCACTGCTTTAGCTGTTGGCTTCAGTTGATAAGGGCAAAGTGCTAAGCAGCTGTAGGTTATAGGTCTAGTCTTCCTTGAGCTGATCTGATCACAGCAGTTACAGAGGTGAGCCTTTGGTTATGAGAGGAGCCAGGTGAGTGTGTGTAGGGTCATTTGAGTAGTGATTAGTGAGGTTATTTTAATCAATCTGTAGTATATGTCTTTAGATTTTCCTTCCAAATTTCTATCATGTGGGATTTGTTTGATGATGTGGGATTAATCTGGGAACATAATAGGTTTTTATTTGGCTCACATTTTTCCATTTCTCTGTTTTTAGTGGTGGGGTCATGATCTATATTGACCGAATAGAAGTGGTTAATATGTTGGCCCCTTGTGCAGGTATGGTACCCATCTTTTCTCTTATAGTTATAATCAGAGTATCTGTAACTGGGAGATTCTCTAAGGAATAGGAATAGGTTCCCTAAGGAAAGTTTTATGACCTAATTCATTTCTGACACATATTAAAAAATGTAATCGCTGGAATATTTTCCATTCCTAGGGAATGGTGACAGAAATAGGTCACAAATCCTGGACAGAGTTGACTTTCTGCAGCTATATGGGTTACTCTTTTCTGAGATGAGTGTATCTAAGAACAAGACAGTCATTGGTTATTTCTAGAGTTTCTAGAAAGTAGCATTTTATCCATTCAGGATGAGAAATAATTTCTTTACACATTAAAAGTCTGTAACTAATTAATTCCTTGGCTACACTGATTTGTGACCATAGAAAAACTTTTTCTAGTTGAGATTTGCTATAACTTGCAAAGCAATCTGATAGTCCTCAGTGTGGGGAAAACATTTTCTTGGTAAAAGATGAAAACCCACAGAGATGGTGTACTGTTCAAATCAAAAACTTAATTAGGAGTTCTGAAGTAAGATCGGCCTTTTTAGTGTTTGATTTTTTTTCCTAATTTTTTTAAATGTTTGTTTATTTATTTATTTATTTTTTATTGGCTGCGTTGGGTCTTCATTTGCTGCACATGGGCTTTCTCTCATTGCATCAGGCGGGGGCTGCTCTTCATTATGGTGCACGGGCTCCTCATTGCAGTGGCTTTTCTTGTTGTGGAGTACAGGCTCTAGGCATGCAGGCTTCAGTAGTTGTGGCACACGGGCTCAGTAGTTGTGGCTCACAGGCTCTAGAGCACAGGCTCAATAGTTGTGGTACATGGGCTTAGTTGCTTCATGGCATGTGGGATCTTCATAGAACAGGGATCGATCGAACCCGTGTCCCCTGTATTGGCAGGCAGATTCTTAACCACTGTGCCACCTAGGAAGTCCCCTAATTTTTTTTACTGTGGCAAAATACTTATAAAATTTACCATCTTAACCACTTTTAAATATTCAGTGGGCATTCCGTATAATTCACATTGTTATACAACCATCACCAGCATCCATCTCCATAACTCTTTTCATCTTGCAAAACTGAAACTCTCTACCCATTAAACAATAGCTCCCTGTCCACGCCTTCTCCCAGCCCCTGGCAGCCACCATTTCTGTCTTTCAGACATTTCTATCTGTACTTTCTGTCTCCATGAATTTGGCTACTCTAGGAACCTCATACAGTATTTGTCCTTTTATGACTGGCGTATTTCACTTAGCATAATGTCCTCAAGGTTCATCTATGTTGCAACATATGTCAGAATTTCCTTCCTTTTTAAGACTGAATAATATTCCATTGTATGTATATGCCCCATTTTGTTTATCCATTCATCTGTTGATGGACACTTGGATTACTTCCACGTTTTAGCTATTGTTTAGCTAGTCTTTCTCCAAAGAAGACATGCAAATGGCCAACAAGCACATGAAAAGCTGCTCAATATCGCTAATTATTAGAGAAATGCAAATCAAAACTACAACGAGGTACCACCTCACACCAGTCAGAATGGCAGTCATTTAAAAGTCTACAAATAACAAATGCTGGAGAGGGTATGGAGAAAATGGAACCCTCCTACACTGTTGGTGGGAATGTAAATTGGTGCAGCCGCTGTGGAAAACAGTATGGAAGTTCCTCAAAAGACTGAAAGTAGAGCTGTCATATGCTCCAGCAATCCTACTCCTGGGCATATACACACACAAAACTATCATTCGAAAAGATACATGCACCCCAATGTTCATTGCAGCACTATCTACAATAGCCAAGACATGAAAACAACCTAAATGTCCATTGATAGATGAATGGATAAAGAAGATGTGGTACATACATACAATGGAATACTATTCAGCCATAAAAATGAATGAAATAATGCCATTTTCCAGCCACATGGATGGACCTATAGATTGTCATACTAAGTGAAGTAAGTCAGAAAGGCAAATACCATGTGATACCACTTATATGTGGAATCTAAACTATGACACAGATGAAATTATCTATGAAACAGAAATAGAACAGTCTTAAGGTTGCTGTGGGGGAGGGGTGGATTGGGAGTTTGGGATTAACAGATGCAAAGTATTATATAGAGAATGGGTAAACAACAAGGTCCTAATGTGTAGCACAGGGAACTCGATTCAATATCCTGTGATAAGCCATAATGGAAAAGAACATGAAAATAAATGTGTGTGTGTATATATATGTATATATAACAGAATCGCTTTGCTATACAGTAGAATTTAACACAACATTGTAAATCAACTATACTGTAATAAAATAAATTTTTAAAAAAATC
Organism: Hippopotamus amphibius kiboko; assembly: GCF_030028045.1. NCBI lineage: Eukaryota > Metazoa > Chordata > Mammalia > Artiodactyla > Hippopotamidae > Hippopotamus > Hippopotamus amphibius. Next base: position 29,756,074 of record NC_080190.1, read on the forward strand.
TGCCACTTTATCTTTATCCTTATTACTAAAATTTGCATGCTTATTATATCAGGTTACTGTGTTCGGCAAAAACAATTCGAAAAAGTAAAGTTAGAGCCTTTCCCTTAAGGGGTTTTTATTTTACTTGAGAAGACATGTTACTGACCTAAAATATGTATATATTGGAATGTAAGGTCATGCTAAATTTCATGTCACTGGTACAGGCACAAATAGCAAAAGAATTTCAGAACAGAGAGCAGACTGTATTACTATCAAGTGGATTTGGATTATATTTTTCAGCAATTAAGTGTTTTTCTGTCTTTTATCATCTACTTTCCCTGGTCACAAATCAGTGGAAGGGACTATGATTGAAAAAATAGAAGAAGGGGCAATACTGCTCATTTTTTGGCCTGAGGTAAAGAGGAAACTATTGAATCACCAGCTCATTTGGAAATGACCAAGAGAATGAGTTAGTCAGCAAGTATTTATTGATGGCCTGTTCATCAGTTGTGAGCTGGAATCCACTTACCTCTAGTATCCTCCTTGGGGAGGCCAGTAGAGCAAGTCTTGGATTTGAAGGGAGAAAGCAGCTTATGTTTTAATAGGTAGGGCACAGATTCTTGCACAATCTGGCACAATGTACCCCTAGGCACATTTCTGAAATTCTCTGTTTCTTAGTTTCATATCATGCAAAATTAGGAGATTTTTTTGCAAGAATTAAGTGTTAATGTATATAAATTGCCTGACATAAAGCCTGGCCCAGAAACATTAGCTTCTTTCCCTTCTAGCCTGGCATCTTTTTTTGTTTTTTTACAACCTTCAAAAACTGCCTTTTTGAAAATGGTCTTTTGAAGCTGCTTCCTTCTTTAATTCCCACTGTTCCTCAATTAGTTCACCTCTTAGCTAAACTTCTGCCTTGCAATAATTTCTTCACACTTCCCCTGCCTCTGATTTGTATGCCTCACAATTCATTTTCACTCTGCTGCCAAAGTACAAATCTAATTGTGTCATGCCTTTGCTCAAAAACTTTGACAATTCCTTATTACTTCCAAGATAATATATACTCTCCTTAGTATGGAATTTGAAGTCTGCCAATTAGAATTGCAAATGCAGTAATATCTTCAGAATTAAGCACAAGGAATACCTCAAGGCTTGGAGTTGTGTTTCATGTTTTCACTGTTTCATTGGCACTTTTCCTCATGTATATTTTATCACTGTAACTTTTACCTTAGCTGAATTAGAGGATTCACGAGTAAACATGGATAGTACCTCTCTTTCAGTGTTTGATATCGTGAGGAACTACACTGCAGATTATGACAAGACCTTAATCTTCAATAAAATTCACCATGAACTGAACCAGTTTTGCAGTGCCCACACACTTCAAGAAGTTTACATTGAATTGTTTGGTAAGTTTCTTATTTGTTTTAAATATGTAAATATAAATAACGAATTAGAAATTTTGTTCAACTTGTTTGTGAATGCTGTAATAATATTAGTAAACATTATGCTATTTGAGCATTTCTTCTGAATTTATAGTAAAGCAATTCTCTTTAAAGTATTCTTTATCTGAAGTTTAAAATTTCTTTGCTTAAATTTGCTTAAAATTGCTTAAATTAAGCAAATAGTTATTCAAGGTATTTTAAGAATAATAACCATTTTCTGAAATGTATGTATGTAACTTAGTAGAGATTGGAAAAAGACCATTTGTTAACAGACTGTATTCTGTTTTTACTGTGATAATTTACTGAAAATTAGCTTTGTTGCTAGTTTTATAGGTAATTTGGGAAAATTTAGAATCTGTGTCTTGGAGTTTCCCAAGACCCCACCCCCATGTTTGATGATTTGCTAGGAGGACTGACAAGGACTCAGTATAATCATACTCACAGCTAAGATGTACTACAACAAAAGGATACAAAGCAGAATTAGCTAAAGGAAAAGGCTGAAGTCTGAAGGAAATCAGGCACAAGCTTTCAAGAGTTTTCTCCCAGTGGAGTCATGCGGGATACGCTTAATTACTCCAGCTCTGAATTGTGACAACACATGTGAGGTCTGCTAGGGAAGCTCATTTGGATTATATTTTTCAGAGACTCTCCACTCAGGATTTTTACTGGAGGCTGGTCACGTAGGTACGCTCTGCCTAGCATATACCAATATTCCAGATTCCCAGAAGGAAAGTAGATGTTCAGCATAAAACACATTGTTTGAATAAACAATTTAGGCAGAGTGAGTCATTCTTAGCAGTTCTGGGGATAGTGGGACTGCTCTCCAAGTCCATGACCCCATGTGACAGCCAGAGGCCAAATTGCAAACCAGCCTTTCTAAGGATAGTAATTTCAGGCTTGCTACGTCACCTCTCTTCTGTACAAGTTACTTTTCATTTGTGATAGTGAAAGCTCTGGCCAGGGATTGGGCTGCTGCTGTTAGCTGCTCACTTCTCCCTCCTGGAATTCTTAGTGAGTTTCTTAGAGGCAGACATAAGGATGGTTAATCAGTTTAGAAATCTACCAGTTGGTTCCTCATTGATGATTGAGAACTGTTGGGGTGGTGTTTGAGAAAACTGGTCTGTCCTTATTTGTGACATCACTGGTTATTTAATGATGGGGCAAGTACTGTTGAGGTAGATAGAAAATTGATGAGTTACAAAGCCAAGTGAAGTGACATCTTTATGGTCCATTCTTGTGTGTTTCAAGGACCTTCCTATGAGCCTTTCCCCCCACGCTCTCTCTTTTTAAATCTAAAATAATCAGCAGAGGTCCATGGAAATGAAATTTAGTCATTTGAGAATTTGGATAAAGATTGACTGAAGATGGAAATTTGTTTTTTTAGAGAATCAGGACACATATTAAGTAACAACACTGAATTAAGGTATTAGAAACCTAGATTCTCCATTTATTTGATAAACTTCAATTAGCTGCTTGTTGTCTTTCCTCCTTGATTTCTTTGTTCGGTAATTCCTCACACTTTTTCTCATAAAAAAGGAAAACTAATATATATATATATATATATATATAAAATATTTTCATATGTGTGTGTGAAGTGGTTTAAGCTCTATAAAAGAATAGTGGAAAGGGAGTTCAACTCGAGGATGGAAGATGCCTTAGAGGACTGGGACGGGGAGGGTGGGGGGGACTCGAGGGAGGGTGGAGGGGGAGTCAAGGGAGGGAGGAAATACGGGGATATGTGTATAAAAACAGATGATTGAACTTGATGTACCTCCCCAAAAACAATAAATAAATAAAATTAAAAAAAAAAAGAATAGTGGGATGGAAACTATAGGTCTAATAATGATTGGTTTTGTTTCAATGTTAATACAATGTAAAGAAAATTTTTGGGGTGTCATGAGAGCTGTTGTTCTTGGCTTGCAAAACAGATCAAATAGACGAAAACCTCAAGCAAGCTCTGCAGAAAGATTTAAATGTCATGGCCCCAGGCCTCACCATACAGGTAAGCCCTTCTCTTAGGGAAATTCTTGGGAATTTTGAGAGCTTTGAATTTAATTGTCCTTTCATCCGATTGTTCATTCAGGAGTTATTTAATAGAAGTGCTATGGTGATTTGCAGAATATCTTTCTTAGTTTGACTTTAGGTTATGGGTGGCATTTTCATATGACCTTTTAGAGGGAACAGATAAGCTGAGGCTCTTGCAAGGAAATAAAATCTGTATACTGCTATGTGTGAGGCATTATTAAAATACAGTAATGGTTATAAATCAGTGTAAGACTAATCCTTGCCCTCAGTAAGACTATGAGAAAGAATTTCAAGTACAAAATTTGTGTAATAATTCTAGACAAAGTAGATGTCACAAAGTATTAATTGACAGATGAATTGATTGGATGATTATTGATTGCTCTAAGAGTTTAAAGGGCATTTCAAGAGAGTCTGCCTGAAAATGACTGATTGAGTTGGGATTTTATTGATAGGTAAGTCTGAAAGAGTTAGTAGGATTTATATGAGGGAAAGGAGTAAGGAAGGTATTTCAGGTGGGTGGAAAGGCCTGAGTAAAGGCAAGGTAACAGAATTTAGTGGTGGTGTGGTGGTGGCAGCAGCATTGGGAGATAGGGTGAGAATGACTGCTTTTTTGGGGGTCAATATTTTTTCAGATTGGGTTGAAATCCATTAGTAGGTTCTAAAATCAATTTTAGTGGGTCATGACCAGAATTTTAAATAAAATGGACTTGAATAGGAAAAGAAACCCGAGCACATGACGTGTGGTAAGTTTATATATAATTGTGTGAAACTTTTGTTTGTTTTACATAAGTGTGTGGGGTAGTTGTTAGTATTGGGTGTCACTTAAGATGCCTTTTCTACTGTAGTCATAGTCAGTAACATTGGAAAGCAGTGACTTTGGATCTGGATTACCTGAGAAGTGGTAATTTGGCTTCTCTAATGTCCTTTCTCAGTTTCTAGATCGCACTGCTTCTGAGAAGTGTGCATTCACTGTGAGTGATCGTGTGCGATCTCATAAACAAGTCTGTAAAAATGCTGAGGGTTTTCCCGTCCTCCATCTTGCCATGCCATTATCTCTGCCGGGTGTCTGAGGGGGAGCTGCCAAAGTTAAGGGGTCTTTTGAAATGTCCAGAGCTAACTTTGTAAAACTCTCTTAGTTGTTCTGGAGTAGCTTTTCAATTTTAGAGATAATGTGAATGTCACAGATTCCTAGATTCTGCTCCGGTTATTAGTTGGAGATCTAGCTCATTCTTCTTAACAGCCTCCTAGAGTTCCTTGCCTTATATTACATAACCATTTTCCTATTGTTTCCTCTTTTTTGCTATTAATAAACGGTAGTGTAGTGAATACTTCTGACATGTCCCCTTGTATATACACTTTATCTTTCAAAGTGGCTGTGTAAATCTACATTCTTACGAGCAGTATATGTGAATACTTGTTTCTCCACAACCTCAGCAGCATGTGAAGCAATCAGACATGCTGATTTTTGCCCTATGGATAGATGTGAAGTTATATTTCTCTTTGATTTGCAATATCCTTAGTTGCTAATGAGGTTGAACAGCTTTTTATTTATTTTTTTATCCATTGTACTCATCTGTCAATTGCCTATTCATATTCTTTGCCTATTTTTTTTTCTTTTTGAAATGTTTTTCTTTTTCTTACTGATTTGTAGTAGTACTTTGTATATTCTGGATATTTTTATACACACACAGATTATATGTGTTGTAAAAAAAAATTAGATATTAGGAAAAAGATGAACAAAGTGAAATTCACCAGTAATCTTACTATGCATAGGTAATGTAGAGGAACACATGTTTACAGTTATGAATAATGTTGAACTAAAATGGAATCATACCATAGCTGCTTTTTTCACCAATATATATAAGCATCTTTTCAAGTCAAAAGTAAGATTTGCTGCATCATCACTTTTAATGATGATGTTTTTAATGACGTTTTACCTAATCCCTATTGGCTTCCAGTTTTTACTGTTGTGTACCATGTTGTAATGACCAAGCTTATACATACATCTTTTAAAATCCTTCCCTTAGGATAAATTCTTAAATTTATTGATGAGTCTTGGGGATTTTGGGGATGAGTTTTTAGGATTGATGAGTCAAAGGGTATGCCCTCTTTGGGGGCTTTTTGATATATACTACCGAATTGCCTTTCAGGAATATTTTAGCAGCTTATAGTCTCTTATCAGCAGTGTTGATGAGCTGTCGTTTTCTATACATTTGATTGTGTGATTGTAACCAAATAATTAACAGATGCATGCCTGCTCTCTAAATCCTTTTGGAGAAAATGAGTCTGGTATTTTGTATTAATCGTTGGGGTTGATGCCCTAGGATGTTTATAGGCCATCTGTATTTGATTTGTTAAATTGTTTATTGTGTTTGCTCATTTTTTGGTTGTTTTTATCTGTTTTTCTCATTGACTTAAACTATTTCCGATATGTTAATTATTGCAACTCTTCTTTAAATGCATAGGAAACATTTTCTCCTAGATTTTTCTTTGCTATTTAACTTTTCTTTTCCCCCTGACAATTCTGAAGTTTAATTTTAGTATTTTTAGCAGTAATTTTAGTGTTTTTTCTTTTTTGTTTTAATTATGTATCAATTAGCTTTTTTTTTTTAAAGCTCTTTATTGGAATATAATTGCTTTACACTCTTATACCAGTTTATGAGGTACACCAAAGTGAATCAGCTGTATTTATACACATATCCCCATATCCCCTCCCTCCCGCGACTCCTCCCCCACCCTCCCTGTCCTGGCCCTCTAAGGCATCACCCATCATCGAGTTGATCTCCCTTTATTATACAGCAACTTCCCACTAGCTATCTATTTTACATTTGGTAGTATATATATGTCTATGCTAATCTTTCACTTCGTCCCAGCTTCCCCTTCACCCCCTGCCCCCCCAACCCCTTGTCCTCTAGTCCATTCTCTGCATCTGCATCCTTATTCTTGTCCTGTCACTAGGTTCATCAGTACCTTTTTTTTTTTTTTTAAGATGCCGTATAAGTTAGCATACAACATTTGTTTTTCTCTTTCTGGCTTACTTCACTCTGTATGACAGACTCGAGGTCTATCCACCTCATTACATATAGCTCCATTTCATTCCTTTTTATAGCTGAGTAATATTCCATTGTCTGTATATGCCACATCTTCTGTATCCATTCATTTGTTAATGGGCATTTAGGTTGCTTCCATGTCCTGGCTATTGTAAATAGTGCTGCAATAAACATTACGGTACATGTTTTTTTTTGGATTATGGTTTTCTCAGGGTATATGCCCAGTAGTGGGATTACTGGATCATATGGTAGTTCTACTTTTAGTTTTTTAAGGAACCTCCAAACTGTTTTCCGTAGTGGCTGTACCAACTTACATTCCCACCAACAGTGCAGGAGAGTTCCCTTTTCTCCACACCCTCTCCACGATTTGTTGTTTTTAGATTTTTTGATGATGGCCATTCTGATCGGTGTGAGGTGATACCTCATTGTGGCTTTGAGTTGCGTTTCTCTAATGATTAGTGATGTTGAGCATCTTTTCATGTGTTTGTTGGCCATCTGTATGTCTTCTTTGGAGAAATGTCTATTTAGGCTTTCTGCCCATTTGTGGATTGGGTTATTTCCTTTTTTGGTATTAAGCTGCATGAGTTGCTTGTATATTTTGGAGATTAATCCTTTGTCCGTTGCTTTGTTGGCAAGTATTTTCTCCCACTCTGAGGGTTGCCTTCTTGTCTTGTTTATGGTTTCTTTCACTGTGCAAAAGCTTTTAAGTTTCATGAGGTCCCATTTGTTTATTCTTGATTTTATTTCCATTATTCTAGGAGGTGGGTCCAAAAGGATCTTGCACTGATGTATGTCATAGAGTGTTCTGCCTATGTTTTCCTCTAGGAGTTTTACAGTGTCTGGCCTTACATGTAGGTCTTTAATCCATTTGGAGTTTATTTTTGTGTATGGTGGTAGGAAGTGTTCTAATTTCATTCTTTTACATGTAGCTGTCCAATTTTCCCAGCACCACTTATTGAAGAGGCTGTCTTTTTTCCATTGTATATTCTTGCCTCCTTTGTCAAAGATATGGTGCCCATATGTGCTTGGGTTTACCTCTGAGTTCTCTATTCTGTTCCATTGATCTTCCTTTCTGTTTTTGTGCCAGTACCATACTGTCTTGATCACTGTGGCCTTGTAGTATAGTTTGAAGTCAGGAAGCCTAATTCCACCAACTCCATCTTTCCTTCTCAAGATTGCTTTGGCTATTCAGGGTCTTTTGTGCTTCCATACAGATTGTAAGATTTCTTGTTCTAGTTCTGTGAAAAATGCTGTTGGTAATTTGATAGGGCTTGTGTTGAATCTGTAAATTGCTTTGGGTAGTACAGTCATTTTCACAATGTTGATTCTTCCAATCCAAGAACATGGTATGTCTCTCCATCTGTTTGTATAGTCCTTGATTTCTTTCCTCAGTGTCTTATAGTTTTCTGCATACAGGTCTTTTGCCTCCTTAGGCAGGTTTATTCCTAGGTATTTTATTCTTTTTGTTGCAGTGGTAAATGGGAGAGTTTCCTTAATTTCTCTTTCTGCTTTTTAGTTGTTAGTGTATAGGAATGCAAGAGATTTCTGTGTATTAATTTTGTATCCTGCTGCTTTACTAAATTCATCAATTAGTGCTAGCAGTGTTCTGGTAGAGTCTTTAGGGTTTTCTATATATAATATCATGTGGTCTGCAAAGAGTGACAATTTTACTTCTTCTTTTCCAACTTGGACTCCTTTTATTTCACTTTCTTCTCTGATTGCTGTGGCTCAAACTTCCAAAACTATGTTGAATAATAATGGTGAGAGTGGACACCCTTGTCTTGTTCCTGTTCTTAGAGGGAATTCTTTCAGTTTTTCACCATTTAGAATGATGTTGGCTTTTGGTTTCTCATATATGGCTTTTATTATGTTGAGGTAATTTCCTTCTTTGCCCATTTTCTGGAGAGTTTTTATCATAAATGGATGTTGAATTTTGTCAAAAGCTTTTTCCGCATCTATTGAGATTATCATATGGTTTTTATCCTTCAAATTGTTGATATGATGTATCACATTGATTGATTTGCGTATATTGAAGAATCCTCGCATTCCAGGGGTAAACCCCACTTGATCATGGTGTATGATTTTTTTAATGTGCTTTTGGATTCTGTTAGCTAGTATTTTGTTGAGGATTTTTGCATCTATATTCATCAGTGATATTGGCCTATAGTTTTCTTTTTTTGTGACATCTTTGCCTGGTTTTGGTATCAGGGTGATGGTGGCCTCGTAGAATGAGTTTGGGAGTGTTCCTCCTGCTGTATTTTGGAAGAGTTTGAGAAGGATAAGTGTTAGCTCTTCTCTAAATGTTTCATAGAATTCACCTGTGACTCCATCTGGTCCTGGGCTTTTGTTTGTTGGGAGATTTTTAATCACAGTCTCAATTTCCTTACTTGTGATTGGTCTGTTCATAGTTTCTATTTCTTCCTGGTTCAGTCTTGGAAGATTGTATTTTTCTAAGAATTTATCCATTTCTTTCAGGTTATCCAATTTATTGGCATATAGTTGTTTGTAGTAGTCTCTCATAATCTTTTGTATTTCTGTGGTGTCCGTTGTTCCTTCTCCTTTTTCATTTCTAATTCTGTTCATTCGCGTCTTCTCCCTTTTTTTCCTGATGAGTCTGGCTAGTGGTTTATCAATTTTGTTTATCTTCTCAAAAAACCAGCTTTTAGTTTCATTAATCTTTGCTATTGTTTCCTTCCTTTCTTTTTCATTTATTTCTGATCTGATCTTTATGATTTCTTTCCTTCTGCTCACTTTGGGGTTTCTTTAGTCTTCTTTCTCTAATTGTTTTAGGTATAAGGTTAGGTTGTTTATTCTATATTTTTCCTGTTTCTTGAGGTAGGGCTGTATTGCTATAAACTTCCCTTTTAGAACTGCTTTTGCTGCATCCCATAGATATTGGGTTGTTGTGTTTTCATTGTCATTTGTTTCTAGATATTTTTTGATTTCCTCTTTGATTTCTTTAGTGATTTCTTGGTTGTTTAATAGCATACTGTTTAGCCTCCATGTGTTTGTATTTTTAACAGTCTTTGTCCTGTAATTGATATCTAGTCTCATGGCATTGTGGTCAGAGAAGATGTTTGATAAATGACTTCAGTTTTCTTGAATTTACTGAGGCTTGATTTGTGACCCAAGATGTGATCTATCCTGGAAAATGTTCCGTGTGCACTTGAGAAGAAAGTGTATTCTGTCATTTTTGGATGGAATGTCCTATAAATATCAGTTAAGTCGAGATGATCTAATGTGTCATTTAAAGCTTGTGTGTCCTTATATATTTTCTGTTTGGATGATCTGTCCATTGATGTAAGTGGGGTGTTCAAGTCTCCTACTATTATTGTGTTATTGTTGATGTCCCCATTTATGGCTGTTAGCATTTGCCTTATGTATTGAGGTGCTCCTTTGTTGGGTGCATAGATCTTTACAATTGTTATATGTTCTACTTGGATTGATTCCTTGTCTCTTGTAATAGTCTTTACTTAAAGTCTAATTTGTCTGATATGAGTATTGCTACTCCAGCTTTCTTTTGACTTCCATTTGCATGGAGTATCTTTTTCCATCCCTTTCCTTTCTGTCTGTATGTATCCCTTGGTCTGAAGTGGCTTTCTTGTAGGCAGCATATAGAAGGGTCTTGGTTTTGTATCCATTCAGCCAGTGTGTGTCTTTTGGTTGGAGCATTTAATCCACTTACATTTAAGGTGGTTATTGACATGTGTGTTCCTATTACCATTTTCTTAATTGTTTTGGGTTTTTTTTTTTGTAGGTCCTTTCCTTCTCTTGTGTTTCCTACTTAGAACTAAGTTCCTTTAGCAATTGTTGTAAGGCTGGTTTGGTGGTGCTGAATTCTCTTAACTTTTGCTTGTCTGTAAAGTTTTTGATTTCTCTCTTGAATCTGAATGAGATTCTTGCTGGATAAGAGTATTCTTGGCTGTAGGTTTTTCTCTTTCAGAACTTTCAGTATGTCCTGCCATTCCCTTCTGGCCTGCAGAGCTTCTGCAGAAAGATCAGCTGTTATCCTTATGGCTTTTCCCTTATATATTCTTTGTTACTTTTCTCTTGCTGCTTTTAATATTTTATCTTTATGTTTAATTTTCGTTAGTTTGATTAATATGTGCCTTGGTGTATTTCTCCTTGGGTTTATTCTGTATGGGACTCTCTGCGCTTCTTGGACTTGATTATTTCCTTTCCCATGTTGGGTAAGTTTTCCACTATAACTTCTTCAAATATTTTCTCAGACCCTTTCTTTTTTTCTTCTTCTTCTGGGATGCCGGTGATTTGAATGTTGGTGCGCTTAATGTTGTCACCAAGGTCTCTGAGACTGTCTTCCATTCTTTTTATTCTTTTTTCTCTTTCCTGCTCTGCGGCAGTTATTTCCCCCATTCTATCTTCCAACTCACTTATTCATTCTTCTGCCTCAGTTATTCTGCTGTTTATACAATCTAGAGTATTTTTAATTTTAGTTATTTTGTTGTCTGTTACTGTTTGCTTGCTCTTTAGTTCTTCTGAGTCCTTAATTAACTGTTTCTTGTATTTTCTGTATTTTGTTATCACGATTTTGGATCATCTTTACTATCATTACTCTGAATTGTTTTTCAGGCAGTTTTCCTATTTCCTCTTCATTTATTTGGTCTTGTGGGTTTTTTTCCTGCTCCTTTGCCTGCATGGTGTTTCTTTGTTTTCTCATAATAGTCCAAACTTCAGAGGTTGCTTGTCCCAGCAATAAAGGGGTTTCAAGAAGACTGTCCAAGCCCCAGACTAATGGCAGAGTGTTGAGTCAAACAAATACTAAGTCACAGAAACACATACATGTATAAGACACACAAATACTGAATCCAATAGAACATAAGGCACTAGAAAGACCTGACAGAGGAACCCCAGTATGCTATCAGACAATCAAAGAGAAAACCAACAGAAATTCAAAACCAAAATAGAACAAAACAAAAACAAACAAAAAAAACACCACACACACACAAACACAAATCCAGGGAGATTTTGAAAGCTAGGATCAAATATAATAAAGAGCAAGAGTACCACCAGACAGACTGAAGATTCTCAGAATGAAATCAGACAATTATACTAAGAACTGAGATAAAGACAAAACCTAATAGTAAATACCAAAGCAGTGTGTCATCTGGAGAATAAAGCAAGGAAGCAGAGCAGACCGATAATATTGCTTATAAGTATATTACAATAAAAAAAACTAAAAAAGGATAGAAGACAGGGCAACAGAAGAGTATAGTGTGACTGGAAATATGAAAAGAAAGAAATAGAAATGTATAAATGATAGAGATGAAAAGAAGGTAGAAGAGATACAGTCAGCACTACAAAAAACTTAGCTAGAAATAGAAATATATAAAAAGGCTAAAAATAATAGAATAAAAAAATGTTATAAAACGTATAGATCCCTTAGGACTAAGATCGTAATTTAAAAAATAAAAAATAAAAAACTAGAACTGATCCCAGAATGGACCAGATTGATAGAATTAATACTAATATTTCTGTTTCCTTGGGGTCTCAGCGCTAAGTGTCTTTCTACCTGCCTTGGGCTTTTTGTATTATTCTGTGACCAGCAGAGCTTCCTTTATTGTTCATCTGTAAGCGCTGGTATGTGGGGAGAGAGAGGGTACAGTAGTGGCTCCTTCCCTTGGAAGTGAGTGAGCAGTGGTGTCCTGCCTGGGTCATGGCGGTTTGGGCAGCTCAGGCCGAGAGCGTGATTCCAACCACGGCTCCTCCCCCCTGCTACGACTCTGCCGGGGCGCCCTGCCTGGGTCACGGTGGCTCAGTCAGCCATGGCGGTGCCTGTTACAGAGGGACACCGGTGGCTCAACTGTAAACAGAATGTCTCCAGAGCTGGGCCACTCTGTGGGCTTTTGGCTCTTGGCTGCAGGCACTCTAGTCCAGCGCTGCCCGGGAGCCTTGTTATCCCTGAGTGCGTTAGACAGGCCCACAAGGGTCCTTCCTTTGTCTGTCTCAGGTGCGGAGAGAGAGGCTACACCCACAGCTCCTCCCCGCCGCTTGTGAGTCAGCATTATCCAGCTGCCACTGTGGCCATGCTGCTTTCTGCAGTAGGCACTCTCCGCTGCGGATTTCTTCCCTCCTGTCCTCTCAGTCTGTCTCCCCATTGCCAACAGTGTTTCTCACCCTGAACCAATTCTCCGGTTCCCATGTTCCAGTTCCCAGACTCCCTGTTCAGCTGTGAATCCATGTCTCAGTCCGGACATGCTGAACTGTGGTGCAGACCCTCTGTGTGTTTCTCCCTCTTTCCTGTCTGCCACAACACAGCCACTTCACCCTCTTTGAACAGTCCTAAATGCCTCCCTTCTGACCCAGGGAGATTCCCTGTTGGAGAAGGGGTTTCCCCCTCAGATAAGGGACGTTTCCCCGAATTCAGCAATCTTCCCCTGTGTTTCAGATCGCCCTACCCTAGGGTGTGGGACCTGTCCCTTTCCTTTCTTCTCCTCCTCTTTCTCCTTTTTTTTTTTTTTTTCCCTTTGTCCTACCCAGTTATGTCGGGATTCTTGCAGTCCTTTCTGGTGTCCGAGGTCATTTGCTGGTGTTCAGCTGGTTCTCTGTGGGAATTATCACATCTTTTGGTGTATTCCTGATGCATCTGTGGAGAGGGATGCATTCCACATCCTTCTACTTCACCGCCATCTTTCTTCAATCAGTATTTTTTCTTTATGACATTTTGCTGTGCTAGCATGCTTTTAAGTGCCTTTCACCAACTTTAAAATACAGAAATTGAAATAAAATCAGAAATTACAACATTTTTCTCTACTTTTACAGTGTATTTTTAGATTTAAAATTTTAATTCATCTGGAATCCATTTTGATGTCAGTTGTGAGGTTTGTCTCCAGTTTGCCCCTCCCCAATTTATTAGCAGTAGTAATTAGTAAATAATTTATGCCCCCTCTTCTCCTTGTTTGAAATGCCATTGTATTGTATGCTAAATTCCATTATATGTTAAAGCCCTTTTTGGACTTTGTTCTATTCCATTGATTTTTGTATTTCCTGTTCTTTCATTAGTTACTGAGCCCTTGGTCTTTTCCCATTCAGTCTACTTCTGTCCTGTTTTTCCCTCTTGTTAGTAAATGGCTCCTTCTTACCTTTAGGCCAGTCTAGATGTGTAGAAGGCATCTTTGACAACCCTCTCTCCCTTACCATCTGATCAGTCCCCACATCCTGCTGATTCTACCAAATCCATCTAAAACATCTTCACTGCCACCTCCTTAAACCAAGTACTGTCTCTTGCCTGGATTTCTGCAGTAGTCTCCTGTCTTGTTTCCTAACTTTCACTTGTCCACATCATTTTCTGCATGGGAGAAAGAAGGATCTTTTAAATTTAGCTATATTTGTTTGTTTTGTAAAAGTTATTGAGTGAAAAAAGTCACTTTGTATTACTGTTTTTTAAACTGATCAAGATCTCCATTTTTTTTGGTTGCTTTAGTCTTGTTATAAAATAGTTTCCTATGATGGTTGGAATGCATTTTTAGAACTTAAAGGCTATTTTTCAGCTTTCCTATTTTTAACATGTTACTGTATGGTTATGATAATTCAACTTTTTGTTCACTTTTAAAATCTGGTAAGATAAATTATCTTTTCCTTTGGTGGTCCAGTGCTTAGGATTCTGCACTTCCACTGCAGGGGGCACAGGTTTAATCCCTGGTCAGGGAGCTATTGACAGTAATAATGATAAGAATGATGATAGCCTTTGGTATTTCTGCCAGTTTATTCTCCAAGATGAGTTTTCATTATTAGTATTTTTAAGTCATATCAGGTACCTAAATTGGCTTGTACATTTAAAATTAGGAACATAGTCTATGACTTTACTTATAATTGTATTATCATTTTTGTTTCTTTTAGAATTTCTTACCTAGGTGAGAAACCCATATCCCAAGTTAAATTGATATTCATAAATTTAATGAGTTTTAATGCTATTAAATATGTAGTCTTTTTTTGTAAGCATTGAGGCATGCAAATGATTCTTGGTGACTTTATTGTATATCTACAGGTTTGCTGAATTAACTGTCTCTAGTAATTTTGGGGGTTAATTTCCTTAAATTTGTGTGTGTGTGTATGTGGTAAAAATACTTAACATGAGATCTACCCTGTTAAAATTTCAAGTGTACAAAACATTATTATTGACTATAGGTACAGTGTTGTATAGCAGATCTCTAGAGCTATTTTTTTTTTTATCTTGCTTGACTAAAACTTTGTGAATTTCCCTAGATTTTTTTTAGTTACATAATTATGCCAAAGTAAAAATCTTAATTTCCCCCAACCTAGTATTTTAATTCTTCACATAACACTAATAACTATATGCAATTCTCTTGTTCATTTATTTGCTTTTTGTTGTTATTTATTGTCTTTTTTTCCTCCCTTTAAAATTTTAAAGTCCATGAGAGCAGTCTTGCCTTGTTCATTGCTCTATCCACAGTAGTTGGAACAGACAGTACTTGGTACAGACTAGGCACCTAATTAATATTTGTTGTTTGAGTGAACCTTCTCTGTAACAATCAGTATTTTAATTTTTCCCTTCTCTATATTTATACCCCAGTTTTTCTTCTTGAACAACTGCTGTGGCAAATTAAAGTGCTGAAAATAGGCATTGTTGATATTTTTTTTCCTGTGTTATTTAAGTCAGTGACTGTATGTATTATATGCTGGCTTTTGGCTTCAAATATATGCTTATAATCCAGGGGTCAGTTTTAGCAGACATATTCATTTCCTCAGTGTTTTTCCCCCTTTCTTCACTCAGTATGTGTGTGTGTGTGTGTGTGTGTGTGTGTGTGTGTGTGTGTGTATTTTGACCATTGTTTTTGAATATGTTGCCATGTTATTTCTTAAATCTCTTACGAAGCAAATTACTCGTGGTATTTGTTACAGTAGGTGCTTATATTTCACATATTTGAAAATTATGAGATTTCCCAAGATTGGGAAGCATGTAGTATTGTTCTTCAGCCTCACACAGCAAGATAGAGTTCTTCAGGAGATAGTCCCATTTCATGCTCTTTTTGTAAGACTAGAAAGATACATGACCAGTGCCATAATTAAATGCAATATGACAGTGCTTCCCTCTGAATCATATTGGAAGTTATCTGTATTTCTGGTAGTCACATAGGGAAGTCTGGAATCTCTCACAAATTCTGGTTCTGAATTTTTCTTTGTCTTCTGGATATGTCCATGAGTTGTTCTTTATGGCCTCACGTGCCTCACCTTTAATATGAAATGAGTTTTTTCATCATGGTCCCCAGCTTCTTATTCCATTTCACTGTAATTCTTGTATTTAGTTGTTATAATCCTTAAAATTATGTACAGATCTGACTTTTTTTATGTAGTAAAGGCTATATTGCTTAAAAGTTTTAAAAGCCTTCTTTCAAAAGCCCTAAAAGAAGGCTATGTGCTTAAAGGCCTTATTGCTTAAAAGTTCAACCAGTTTTCAGAGGGAAATTAAAAGTATTGTCAGATCAGCAAAATGGTTTTTTGTGTGTGTGTAGTAGGGTGGAGGGGTGGTACAGGATGTTTAACTAGTAAAATCAAACACTTCTGACAGATCAAGTCCTTGATATAGAAAAGTCAGCCTTTGGAATCTGTATTTCCCAAGTAGATGTAACCATGTAAGGGCTTGTGTGCCCACAACATAGAAAGCCAAACTCCAACAGTGGGTGTTTGCAGCAAAGTAAGGGTTTATTTGCAGGGTCCAGCAAGGAGAATGGGCAGCTCATGCTCATAGGACCCAAACTCCTCAGTGGCTTTCAGGGAAAAGTTTGTAAAGGCAGCGTTTGGGGTGAGGGTTGTAGGGGGCATGGTTTTCTTCTAGGTGATGTTCCAGGGATCTTAATCATCAGTCTTCTGGTTCCAGCCAGTCTAGGGTCTGTGTGCTCGTGTAGTCACCATTCTCCACCTGGGTGAGGGCCTTAGTTCCTGCAGAACGACTCAAAGATACGCATCAGGTTGTTATGTATATCCCTTGAGGCGGAGCTAGGACTCAGTTTTATAAATTATTAGTTCTTGACTGCTTTTCCTTTGTTCCTGTATTTCCTCACTCCCTAATTAGTCACTGGTTGAGTTTGTTCTTTAGAACTCAGGAAAGGCCTAGGAGACTAAAGCCTTTTTCTACAAACAAGAAACAGACAACACAGAGGGGCTTCTGTACCTGGCTCTTGCCAAAGCACACTGTGGTTAGGGAAACAGTGTGTAGTAACCAATGTTTACAGAGACAAGTAGATTTTGTTCTAAGTAAGATTCTAGGAAGAAAGAATGTAAGCTGCTAATTGCTATTTGTTAATCGTTAATTGGTATTTGTTTTCTCTCAGTGTTGGGCTGTTTATTTGTAGCCAGTACTGAGTGATTGCAGGTTTAGGAAGCAGTAAATTCATTTACTTGTCCACTGTATTAAGTTGCATGTACTGACCTGGGTTTTTGCTTGTTTATATTTTTGTTTTTGACTGTTTGGTTTGCAGGTTTGAAAAGGAAACAGAAGTATCCAACTTAAGAGCTTTGTGAAAGGTCTTTTAAGGGAGAACCTTTTCCCTAAAAATTTATTTCCTCAACAGGTAGAGTGGTTTATCCTATAGCCAGGCATTTTTTTAAGGAAACAAGAAGCAGCTTATCTTTGATTTTTGGAGTGATGGCAGAAATGGTAGGTTTTCTAGTGGGATCCCTACATGTGTTAGTAGGCAGCTATGTCATCGCTGTTTTATTAGTTTCCTTTGAGGAGCTCTTTTGTAGATTTAGTTTGAAGATTTATTTTTCAAATATACTTTGGCTTTTTCACTTTTATTTTTTAGGCTGTGCGTGTTACAAAACCCAAAATCCCAGAAGCCATAAGAAGAAATTTTGAGTTAATGTGAGTAATATGCATGGGATCCCAATATTTTTATTTAGGGCTACCATCTACATATTAATCTACCAGTCTAGAGGAAAATTATGTTTGAGATATTACACTGGGGAGGGGTATATGTCTATCTTCCATACTTTAATTGTAGTAATATTACCTATTCTGGTGTCTTAATTCCCACTAGACTCTTATTAGTTTTCTCTTTATATATGGACATTTCAGGAGCAGCTTCAGTGGCTAAGAATGCAGTTTGCTGTAAACTATTGTTGGAAGCCTAAGGAGCTATAATTTGGATGTGAATAATACCTTGAATTAAATATTAATAGAGGAGAGAAAGTCCTAGCAGTTAAGGTTGAAGAGAGTGCCTATATTTTGTTACTTGTTATAAATGGTAAGAATAAACACACTGGTATCAGGTTTGCTTTTCCATTGTATGTGAGTATGTGTCTAAAATTAGACCTGATCTTTATAATTTGCCTTTGGGGAAGCTTTACCCACCTTGACTCCTGGTAGTCTTCTCTTTTATGTGTCCAGGGCTTACTGGGAATGAGAAGTTACTTGCTTGACATGAGGTTAGTTTTTAAGTGTTTTAGAAGATTCCTTTTAGGGGACTGCCTATTGCAGTTGAAATGTCAGTATTCTCATACAACAGATACTGAAAAGAAGAAACAAAAGTCTTTAGGGAACTTGGCAGATATGTTAAGAGGCAAAATATGAAATACTGGAAAACTAACTTTGCAAAAGTCAAGAATACAAAAGATGTATAAATACAGGGGGTTCAAAAAGTAATAATACTGCTTCTTCATACTTCTGAGTCCTTATTGTTCCCAAGTCTGTCTTCTATTATGCAGAGTTTTGTCTTCCCTTTTTCATTGTAGAAAAGGATTTCTTCTTTTAAAACTCTAAAGCACAGAGTGCTAGGCTGAGTAGATCATGGGTCTCATACATTTATGGAAGAAAAAAAAATTTCTTGAAGGCTCAGGATGTCTTAGGCTTTAAGTATAATAGCTTCTGGTGTTAGAAAAATAAATACTATGTGTTATCTGCCCTCAAATAACTCTTGTATCCAGAATGTCATTTTATATCTCTTATCAGTGTTGGCAGGAGGAAAGGAGAGAGGTTGCGGGGGTGGGGGGGGGGGTGATGTTTGGGGGAATTATTGGAGTTACTTTTCAGGTAATTCTGGATCTTTCATAATTTTAAAGGCTATTGGAATTCCAGAATTAAAGGCTACCTTGGAATAATCCAATCTAACCTCCCACCTAATAGTAATCTATTTTTATACCTTTTCTGCCATATGGTCACCCAGTTGCCACTTGTACATGCTTAGTGATGGGCTGTTTCCATTATTAGAATGCTCAGATTCTTAGAAAGTTCTTCTTTACATTGAGCTCCACTTTACCACCTGATTAATAACTGCCACCTAGTTATATCTTCTATGCAACAAATAGGGCTACTATACAAGGGTGTCTGCCTGAAGAGGGGCTGAAATCCAGCCCCTTTCTGCTTGCCAAACCATGCATCCAAGGGGCTGCATCTACCCAGACGTTGGTGCCTTTTGCTAATTGGTCCAGATTAGCTGGAGGCCTAACAGCAAAGGAAGCATTTATATACTCCAGACACTTCCGGATCACAGGCCTTTCCATGATACGATTAGAGGAAGGGGTCTGACTAAAATACAATTATCCTAAATTTGATTTCTATTTCTGGGTCAAATTTAGGCAAATCATTTAATCTTTCAGCCTCAGATTCATGATTAGTAAAATAGGATAACACCTCCCTTGCCTACCTTAATGAATCAGAAAATTCCTGTTGAAAATGGTTCTCTGACCCACTGTAGAGTCAGAATTATTACCTGTGACTGCACATCATTTCTAACTTTTTGTAATATTTTACTCCACAGGGAAGCTGAGAAGACAAAACTTCTTATAGCTGCACAAAAACAAAAGGTTGTGGAGAAAGAAGCTGAGACAGAGAGGAAAAAGGCTGTTATAGGTACTTGGATTTCTTTCTAAAATGGATGCCTCTAAGTACACATGTGTTGTAAGTTTGTCCTGTCCTTTGTCAGTCTCATGTTGGATATTGATGGGACGCAAATAAGATTGCATCATACATAGTGGAGAATTCTGGTAATTCCTTTGTATATTCAGATGTCCTAAAGCCTTTAGAAGTAGATGAGCCAGTACCTGATGAAGTGCTTTGGCTCTCCACCATGGTGTTGGCCCCCACTGTTGTCTTTCGAGGGCAGGAAAAGTGGATGCGGTTTGGGGGCAGCTCTAGCCTCTGGTGGAATAGAGGTTTTATTTATACAGATTCAGAATAGGGAGGTTTTTTTGGCCAAAGCTCAGGATTATATAGTATGCATCCTTGCTGTTGACATGCACCTAGTTTTATCTGGATAGATAGATGTTACTGTCTCTGGAAGTACAGTAGGATTGCTCACGGTAATCCTTAAAACTCCAGCATACTGTGTATTCGACTGCCATCTTAGATTCTCAATTGTTTGTTCCTTTGCTGAAAGTTTGAGTTTTATATTAAATATTCCCAATATACAGGAACATACAGAGAACAATATAATGAAGGCTTAACATTTTGCCATATTTCCTTCAGATCATATTTTCTTTTAGGAAAAAGTTTATATATCTATTTGAAGCCTCCTTTGTACCTCTCCCTGGTCTTATTTCTTGACCTGTCTTCTCAGAGTACCTTCTGTTCTGAAGTTGATGTATATCTTTTCTGTCCATATTTTTATACTTTTACTCTAAGTATGTAACAGTAAACAATTCATAGAATTGTTTTACTACAAAAGTGGTATCAAACTCCACCTTTTATTTCACAATTTACTTTTTTTTTTTTTACTAACATTGTTTAAGTTTTATTCATATTGATACACGTAGATCTAGTTTAACTGCTCTGTATGTATTTCTCTCTATGAGCGAGCCTTATTTGATTCTGATGGATAACTTATGAATTAGTTTCCGGTTTTTCCTCATTACAGACAGTTCTGCAGTAATACCCTTATCCATGTCTCTCTGTGCACACATGCAGGAGTTTTCCTAGAGAAGTGCTACTCAACATGTGATGCGGGTCGGTGCCCTGTCACTGGCTTTTTGTTTTGGATCCACGAGATGAGTACAGAAATTGAGAATGAGTGTTTAGAAGCTCTTACAGAGTTTTAACACAATAATTTTATTGTCTGTTGAATCTAATAAACTGGAACTTACGTTTTTCTTTTTTAATATTTTTCTAGTAACTCATTTTTATTATAATTTATAAAATATTGAAATACAAAAAAAGGAAATGCATTTCCCACAGGTTGTTTGAGAAGCACTGCTCTAGAATACGTATCTTGAAGTAGAATTGCAGGGACATAGGGTACACACATCTTCAAGTTATAGCACACTGCCAAATTGCTCTCCAAAGTGATTCCTCCATTTTACCCTCTCCTCAGCAGTGTTTGAGTTTCAGTTTCTTTGCTGCCTTATTCAATTCCCATTTCCACACATCCTCCTCTACCCTTGGAGTTATCAGATTTTTAAAAATTTATACCAGTTTGATGGTGGACATGGTATCACATTAATTTTGATATGCTTCCCCAGTTACTAGTAAAGTTACTAGTAAAGTATTGTTTATAGGTCATTCAGGTTTCCCTTTTTTTTGGCAGGTGAATTGGCTCTTAATATCTTTAGCCCATTATTTGGTTACTTTTTAAATCTGATTTGTAGAAGTTCTTTTTATCTTCTGGATATTAATCCCTTCCCAGGTTTATGCATTGCAAATATCTTCTCTCAGTTCCTGGCTTGTCTTTGAACTTTATGATGTCTTTGACATACATATATATTTCATTTTCATGTAATCAGATTCATCAATCTTTTCCTTTCCAGTTTGTGCTTTTCCTATCTTGTTTTAAGAATTCTTCCCCAACCCAAAAGTAATAATTTTATTCTAAAAGTTTTAAAATTTTTCTTCTCATTTTTAGGTCTTGAGTCCATCTGGAATTTATTTTAATGTTTAGTGTGACATAGAAATTCAGTTTAGTTTTTTCCAAATGGCAAGCCAATTGTCTTAGACTGTTTGTTGAATAGTTCCTTATTCCCTCTACTTATTTCTAATATCACATCTGTCACATAATAAAATCCTGTATATAATTTGTTCTGTTGTTAGGGTTTCTGTTTTCTTTCAATTTCTTGGTCTATCCTTTTACAGTAATACCTTGCTTTAATTACTGTAGCTTTTCTTTTAAGTATTGCTATCTAGGAGAGCAAGTTTCTTCTTAACTATTCCTCTTAACTGTTCCTATTTCTAAAATTGTATTGGACTATTCTAGGCCCTTTATTCCTTCAAATAAATTTTAGAACCAGCTGCTCGAGTTCTGTAAAATACTGTTGGGGTTTTTTATTGTAATCACATTACTTGTATATAGTGCATCAGTTTGGAGAGAATTACAATATTTATGATATTAAGTTTTATAAATGTTATATTTCTCCATTTATGACAATGAAAAATGAAAGAATGGTCTTTCAAAAAAGTATCATATTTTTCTTCTCAAAGTTATTATAAATTGTTAGAGATTTATTCCTATATATTCCTCAAATTTTTTGCTATTATAAATAGGCTCTTTTTCAAGGCACATTTTCGAACTGGTTTTTACTTTTGTATAGGCGCGCTGTTAATTTTTTCATTTAGCGATCTTGCTGAAAATACTGTTGTTTCTAATAGTTGTTTCTATTGGATTTCCCAAGTAATCTTAGTGTCTTCAGATCAGGACAGTTCTGGTTTCCCCTCTGTACTCTCACTCCTTTTAGTTCTTATCTTACTGCTTTAGGCTATGATTTCCAGTGTAGTGTTGAAAAGAAAGATGGTGACAGGCATTCTTGTCTTGTTCCTAACTTTAAATACACAGTCCAAGTGATGTTTGCTGAACTTAACTTTTATCGGGTTAATGACGTTTCCTTCTGTTTCTTGCTTGCCAAGGGTTTTTATCATGAATGACTGCTAAAACTTTTTGAATTTTTTTCTAAATCTGTTGAGATGACCGTGTAATTTTTCCTTTTAAAGCAGTTAATATGGTGAATTATATTAATAGATTTTCTCTTACTGAATTATTTTGTCTTCCTGGGATAAATTCACTTGATCATGAAGTAAGAGTTTTACCCTGATACATTTCATATGGCTTACTGATAATTTCTTTTAATTTTTTACTTTTGTTTTCATAAATGGTCAGCTTTTTTTTCTTATATTCTTACTCTCAGTTTTTTGGGGGTTTTTGTTTGTTTTTGTATCATGGTTACACTAGCCTCAGAATGAGTTGGAGAGCATTTCTTCTTTTTCTGTGTTCTGGAGCATTTTGTATAAAATATGTTTTATCTCCTCTTTGTAGATTTGGTGGAACTCAATTATAAAAACCATCTTGGTCTAGTGGGGTTTGTGCTTTTTTGTATGCTTGTTTGATTTCTATGGCAACATTTAACCTACTGATTTAATTTCTGTATTGTGTAAGGTATTTGTTTCTTTTTTTAAGTCAGTTCTGGTAGTTACATTTTCTAGAAAATTGTCCATTTCATCTGATATTTCAAATTTGGGGGCATAAATTTGTTTGTAAAGTTCTCTTGTGATTTTTTAAACCCTCTACAAATTGGTATGCCCTTTTTCATTCCTGATATTGGTTATTTGTGCCTTCTGTTTTGCTGGATCAGAGATCTGTTTTATTCATCTTCTTGCACTAGAGTTTAATTTGGTTGATTCTTTTGTCACTTTCTTTTCAATTATTATTTATACTTTTATTATTTATTTTCTACTGTGAATTTACTCATTGGTTCTTTTCTAACTTTTTGAGTTACTAAATTCTTTAGTTTTTAGTCTTTTCTAATGGAAGTATGTAAGATTATACATTTTCTTCTAAGTTCCGCTTTTAGGTACATCCACAAATTTTGAATGTAGTTTATTGATGTTTGGTTTTCATCTTTTTTAAAAAAATTTCCATTATTCTTTTACTCATGAATTATTAAAAGTATTTTTCAATTTCTA
Source organism: Hippopotamus amphibius kiboko (assembly GCF_030028045.1). Lineage (NCBI taxonomy): Eukaryota > Metazoa > Chordata > Mammalia > Artiodactyla > Hippopotamidae > Hippopotamus > Hippopotamus amphibius. Next base: position 29,779,431 of record NC_080190.1, read on the forward strand.
ATTGAATGGGTTCTTAGGGGGCTACCTTTTTACTGTTGGTTTCCAATGTTATTGCATTGTAGTCAGAAAATATGATCTGTTATATGGATTCTTAAGTATTTGTTGAAGTTTGTTTTGTGGACTATCAGTACATGGTCCTTTTTTGGTAAATGTTCTGTGTGTGCTTGAAAAGATTGAATGTATATTCCCTATTTGTTGGATGCAGGTTTCTTTATATATTCATTATGTCAGGATTATGAATTGTATTGTTCACATCTTCTGTATTCTTCTAATTTTTGCCTTCTTGAGCTATCAATTACTGAGAGAGGTGTGTTAAAATGTCCCACTATTACCATGGACTTTGTTGACATGTAACTCTTTTTCTTTATGTATTCTGGAGTGTTATCACTAAGAGAGTTTAGTTTCAGAATTGGATTGTTACATCTCTGTGGAGAATTGGTCCTGTTATGTAATAATCCTCTTTTATAGACAGACATGCTTGTTGGCTTAAGGTCTATTTTGTCTGATGATAATATAGCTATGACAGATTTCTCTTGGTTAGTTATTTTCTTGATGTATCTTTTCACATCCTTTTACTTTCAACTTTTCTATGTCATTATGTTTTAGGTGTGTCTCTTGTAAACAGCATATAGCTGGATTTTGTTATCTTATCCAATGTGAGAATCTGTCTTTTAACTGGTGAGTTTAGTCTTTTTATATTTATTGTGGTTACTGCTATATTTGAACTTGTTTGTATCATTTAATTTTGTGCCATTTACCATGCTTCTTTTTCCCCTCTTTTCTGATTGGTATTGAATTGATTGTATTTTATTCTTTTCTTCCTTTTAATTAATTGGAAGTTTTACATTCTATTTCTAGAATGTATAACTAGTCATTGCCTGTAAAATGTTAGCAAGCATACCTGACTTGACAGAATCTACAGTTAATCATTCTTTCCATCCTCTTCTTGAACAATACCTTAGTATGCTTTAACTCTTATCACTGTCTTCCAGTTTTACATATTATTGTCGCCTAGTATTTTAGTTTCATGTTGTTTTTATTCCCCCATTGATTATTATCATTATTGATTCTTACAGTAAATATTTTATTTTGATTTAAATGTGTTGTGTAATTTTTTCCTCTTCATTGCTTCTGGCAATTCATTTTTTTTTTTTTTTTTTTTTTGCTAGCCTTTTTTTCAGTGAAGGCTAAAGACTGGAAAACTTATTCAGTCTTCCTTGGTCTGAAATACTTTTATTTCATTCTTGATGGTAATTTATCCTCCGGTTCTAAGCCCAACTAAATTTACTTTTTGTTGTCACTTTGGCAGTATTATTTTGTTTTTGTTTGGCTTCTTCTCCTCTTTTTACTTTTAAGAATTTTCTCTGCTTAAAAAAAAAAAAAAAGAATTTTCTCTGTCTCTGTGTATTTTCTAGTTTCACTATGATATGTCACTGGGCTGGTGGGTAGAGTATTTTAGTCTCACTGGAGTTGCAACCCTTTAGCAGATCTTGGGTCTTATACAGGAATTTCAGTTGTAACATCTCAAGGCCTCATCTCCTGGCCCTGCGTGGGCAGTAACTCAAGGCCCTCTCTCTTACTTGTCTAATAACCACTCCCAGGGCTGCTACCACACAGGCTGCCAGCACTCTCTTTACTTGTCTCTCTTGAGTATCTTGCATTCTTCCTTATGATCTCAATTATACATTAGAAAACAATTTTGTTATATTTTATCTAGCATTTTAAGGTGTTTGTAGCTGAAGCATTTCTCATTAGCCTCCTCCACCAATTGTCTAGAACTAGAGGTATTGTCATGCTCTTTATTGGTTTATGCCCACACGTCAGAGAACAGTGTTAAATGGAATTACTGCATCAGTTGCCCATGTTGAGACACCATTCTCTGGGTTCTAGTTATAGGCTCCAGATTCCTCACTTTTTATTCAAATTTTATCTTGAGTTTCCGCTTATAGCTAAATTTTTAGCCCAGCTGAGCATAGTTGTCTATTTTTAGGATGGTATGATGATAAATTGATTTTATGCTGATGGGGAAGTAGGGAAGTATGCTCTGGAGTAGTTGGTAAAGGATCCTGCCTTATAGAAAGAAGAAATCACTTGGAAATGTTCATTCCATTATGCACCACCTCCAGAGGCCAGGGAGAAGATATGTTAAAATACTCAACTTCTTTGGCTGAAAGGAGAATTGAGAATGTTCTTCAAGAATTGCAGTGATTGTATTGAAAATATAATTAGAGTCTTTCTTCCCTGGTTCTGGATCCTTTGGGTTAGGCCAGAGCTTTCCTAAGGATGCTTTGTTTTCACTGTCTGTAATTGCCTGCTGCAGCCACCTTGTTCACGCCCAACACTGTTTTTACCTTCTCAGGTGAATTACCATGCTTTCTCTTTTATCTTCTACAGTAGTCAGAATATTCCTCCTCTGGTAACCTTCATCACATCATTTCCCTGATGGTTACTTAACAGTTGATGCTGCGTATATATTAAAGCTAAATTCTTTAGCCTGTCACTCAAAACAGGGGTCTTCCAGCCCTCTGTATTCTTTTTGTTGTCTTCTCATGTCGGCTGGCCCTTTATCACTTCTTCACTGCGACTTATCTACTTGTTTTTGTTTACACTTCCTGCCAGGTCCTCTTAGGTCATGACTATTATTTTCTTTAAGATTTCTCCCAGAAGGCCTTCCTTGGTTTATCTTGCTTATTCTTTTTTTCACCTGCCACATTATATAGTTGTCCTGTGTTGCCATACATTTGTGTTGCTCTGTTTTGCTCTGAGTGCTTTCATGAAATATCTTTTTTTCCCCATTAGCGTGTGGACCATTGCCATTTAATCCCATGAAGGACTGCACCTGTTCCCTTTTGTATTCCTCCTTCCCACAAAACAAGCACTGTCAAAATAGAACAGTGAAGTAAGAAATAAATGCCCTTTTTTCTGTTGAGTTGTTTACAGTCTGGATAGATAAAACAATGAAACAATTAGCCCATAAAACCTTATATAATTAAATGTTAGACTATATGCGGCTGTTTCTAAGTACCTCAGGAACTACAGAAATGTTTTTGAAGGTGTCTTGTTTTGTATATAATTGTAGAAGCAGAGAAGATTGCACAAGTGGCAAAAATTCGGTTTCAGCAGAAGGTGATGGAGAAAGAAACTGAAAAGCGCATTTCTGAAATTGAAGGTACCTCAGGGAGAAAAGAGGCTCTGACCATCCTGAACTGCTTCTCTGTCTCAGGGACTGGGTCTGGGTTATGGTGGGTGGGCCACAGACAGAATAATCTGGTTTGGAGGAAGTAGCTGGCCTGATATTCTAGACAAATTTTTTTAAAATTGCTGTTGCATGTCTAGCTCTTTGGTTTGGTTTGTGACTGTGGGAAACTCAGCCTTTCAATTTCCGTCCTAAAATTGGGGCTTGTTTGTTCTCAGGCAAAGTAATCAGTTTTAAAGAATATACAAGTTAACACCACCAGTTTCTTTTCTACCTGTCAACCAAAAAAATAACCAGACAGTTAGCCGGGGAAAAAAGGAGCCCCAGTTTTCATAGAGGCTCCCAAACTCTTGATTACACATAGTGAGATGTTGGTGTTCTTAGCTCACAGTCTTGAAGACCAAATATTCAACCTCTTCTGCTTATATGATGATGCTTCCTATCATTCTGCATTAACTGATTCTGAATCAGATTTGAAGGGGATGGAGACAGTGCGGTAAATAGAGCAGAGCTGTCATGTCTGGACTTAATTATTAATACTTAAAGCCTAGAGCCTGGGTGGGGTGTGAGGCTTTGGGTGATGAGGGGTGGAGGAAAGAAGGAGCAACTTCAGGTGGAAAATGAAGTAGGTTCAGAAGAGCTGAGAGTTAACTTGACATTGACAAAAGTATTCCCCTTTGAGAAGGAGTTGTCAGGGACTGGGATTTGAAAACTGCTAACATTGTTATATGCCTTTAAAGTAAAGTAAATGACTAGAATATCAGGCAGTGGATAAAGGGGCTTCTACTTAAGGTAGAGTCTGAGCTCTTATCCAGCTGAGGAAATGGATTGCAGCTTTGCTCTGTTTTGAACACCCTCACTCTTTTACTTACTAGATGCTGCGTTCCTGGCCCGAGAGAAGGCGAAAGCTGATGCTGAGTATTATGCCGCACACAAATATGCCACCTCAAACAAGGTGACTGGTTCTCCGTGCCACTCTCCTAGTAATACAGTTTGGGTTTTTGCTTTCTGGTGTAGAGGGTTCTAACATGATAGAGCTGATTTTACCCAGTGTCAAGGAAGAGTAGTTACCATCACACCCTCTAGAATCAGCCAGTCACTTGGAAAACATATATTGCACATTAAACGGGTAGAGAACTTTGTATAATTCCTTATGAAAGTGGGGAGCTAGGACAAAGGCAAGCAGATATATAAACCCAAGTCACATGTCATAAATTCATTCATTTGAACTGTTGTATAAGGGCTCAGTAATCAGAAAGGTTAAAGGTCTTCTCCTGAGATGCCAGGAGGGTTGGGAGAGGAGTGAAGTTCATTTAAAATTGCTTCCCAGGTCAGGTGGCCTTTTTGGGTAGATGCTAAGCTTGTTTAGAGCAGCGTTTCTCATCAGACATTCTTAGCATTTTGGGGTGACATTTTTTCATTGTCAAAGACTATCTCACACATTATGGCCCTTGCCTGCTAAACTGTCAGTAGCGCTCACCAATTATTTTAACAGTCCACGCCCCCCCACACACACACGTTTCCAAATGCCCCCAATTGAGTATTGCTTGTTTGTTGGATTAAAAAAATACTCTAGTCATGAGAAATTTCATATGTGATAACTTGAGAAGGGATGTTGGGTGATGTATGGGTGAACAGTTTTTGTGTAGGGACTGGGGTAAGTTTAGGTCTAGAGAGTACAAACCTAATTAGTAGGAATTATTTAATTAAAAGTCAGCTAGAACCCGTAGTATTCTGAGAAGAGAAGGAAATGACCAAGGTTTATAAGGTTACTGATTATACAGTAAAGTGGAACAGAAAAAGTTGAGAAGGAGGTTGCTAAGGTGTATGATGCAGTTTGAAGGGTTAGCGTCAAGATTTAAGGTATAGACAGGGCTTAAACATTTTCAATTTAGAAAGGAACAACAATCTATATTCCGAAGAAATCTTAAGATACGGTAAGTTGTCAGAACGAGAGTTGTCAGTACTTTGAAATCCAGTGTAAATTTAGAAATAAACTTAACATATTGGAGAACACAGCTCTGTCGAAACAGAATGGACTTTGGTCAAGACGAAGGCAAGATGAGAAATTTCAGTTCCAAACCAGTGATCCAAATCTGTCATGGGAAAAGCTGGCCAGGCACAAGTATCAAGACTTTATCATTAAGGTCAGCCTTATGTTAAAAGGGGCAGCAGTTTTATGCCATTCAGAAAAATGCTGTTAATGTGATAGCCACACTTCAAAGTGAGAGAGGGTCTTTGGTAACAATTCAGAGTTGAGGAATGATATTCAGAACAGCAATAGGGAAAATCTGTGTAAGGAAATAGAGCAGTGACTGTCACAGCAGAGTATCCTGATGCCTTTGCTCTTGTTTGCCCCTCACAGCACAAATTG